>NC_046296.1:3864000-5152000 GCF_004115265.2 Rhinolophus ferrumequinum | reverse complement strand
CACCTTCCCTTTGAACAAAAAGGCAGTTTGCAAAGAGTCAACCCGTGCCAGGCAGAGGGGGAGGCCATGCTGTCTGGTGGCTCATCAGTTTGGGTTCAGTTTGGCTCCGCCTGCCTGGCTGTGCTGAGGCAGGTGACAGCACTGAGTGGCAGGACGGGAACGAACGGCTGGCAAGCCGATGCCCACACCTGTGTGCCGCTCACTCCTTGGGGGTGAACTAGCCATAGGGGCCCCGCCCCCACATCTGTCTCAGGCGTGGCATGCTGGGGCCACACTGCCGGTGGCCACACAGGCCTGCCCCTCTGACCCACTGCACATCCACAGCCAGGCGTGTGCCAGGCACGAAGCAGCCCCCTGCCACACACACCACCTGAGTCCTGTGGTGGCTCCTGAGAGCCCCCCACCCCACTGTGGGTCAGGGCTGCCTGCCCCTCCCCCTGGCACAGCCACCCCCCTCCCTCTACGCCACCCCCCAGCAGCCCTGCTCAAACACAGTTGAGCTAATTCTGGGCTCCCTGCCGCCCACACAAGCCCACGCTGCACATGTTCTGACTCATTTCTGAGACATCCAGAAGCAGGGTCCGGGAGAAAGGCAGTGACGAGCCCACCGGGCACCCCATCAGTCCAGGACCAGGGGTCCTCGGGCCTCAGTGGACCCTGGAGGCATATCTGAGGCCTCTCACCACCTCATCCAAATCACGCTAGTAGGAGATGAGCCCCAATTTTAAACTCCATTAATTTCTTGAGACATCCAGCCGTGGTACACAATCAGGGAGTGAAAATCTGGAGTTAAAAAATTAAATCTGTATCATCCATTACCATCCACACCCATTTTGGGCACGTGGAAAATTCTCACCCTGTTGCCAAAGGTCTCACACATAAAAGGCATCAGATCAGAAAACATTCATGGAACACCTATTACGTGTTATTTTTCTGCCCATCACCAGAACCTAAGGCGGACATAGTCTCCACCCTCAGATTTCAGTCTATGGGGAGGCAGACACCTGTCATCTACACAGTGAAAGTGCATATACGGTGCTGGAGGGGAAGCGACAGGGAACAGTCACTTCTCCCAGGAGGTGAGGGAGGGGAAAGAGTGACCTGCAGGCAGTCTGCTGGGGACCATGTGGGAAGCCCGTGGGCGGTGAGGACACAGGCCTGAGGTCTGAGGCCTGCGGTGTTTGGGCTGTTTTCAGAACAGGGAGTATGGAGGCTGGAACCTGCGGGCTGTGAGGGGAGGGGCCAGCATCAGAAGTGGCTGGACACAGAAGCACGGGCAGACTGGAGGGCCTGCTGTCAAGCCCCTTAGGAACCATCGCAGGGCAGGTCTGGACACCCAGGGACTCGTGGAGAGCGCCGTCTTCAGGAGCAGAGACCCTGACTGGCGTATGTGGTTGGGCGAGTTACTTCCACACCCCGCGCCTCACCATAACCAGAATCAACCATCAGAACCAAACCTATCTTGCAGGGCTGTTCTCAGGATTACAGGAGCTAAGCGGTGTGGACGCCGGGCCTGTGGCCCAGGAGGACATACACAGTTTAGAGTCAGACAGGTTGGGGGTCAAATCCCACTCTATCAGCTAGAAGCAGTACCACCTGGGGGAAGTTACTTAACCTTCAGAGCGCCAGCCTTCTCCTCAAGAAGAATGAGAAGAATAGGTGCCCTGGGAACAGGCTTAGGAATCGCCTCTCTATTGAAAGCTTTACTCATGGTCTTGTCATTCCCTGCGACCCACTGACCAGTGTGAGGCTGACCAGCTGGCTCATGTGCCCCGCTGGTGGTCAGAAGCCAGGATTTGAAGTCAGAAAACCTGTGTGTATGTGGGGGGCGCGGGGCCGAGGGTGATTGGTGGGCTCAGTTGGTTAGAGTGCAGTGCTCATAACACCCAGGTCGCTGGTTTGATTCCCACATGGGCCAGTGAGCTGCACCCTCCACAACTAAATTGAAACGACTTGACTTGGAGCTGATGGGTCCTAGAAAAACATACTGTTCCCCAATAATCCCCAGTAAAAATTTAAAAAAAGAAAAAGAAAATCTGTGGGGGCGGGGGCTGAGCCAAAGCGCCCAGGTAACTGGGTTCCCCAAATTCCTCTAAAGGACCTTCCACTTCAGCAGTTCCCTCCTGCACCAACATCACCCAGCCACCCAGCCAGTTCAGCAGCATCGTGCACACGGACTCTGGGCGGCCTCTGAACTGCCTCCCAGGCTGGCAGTATCACAAAGCGGCCTTCCAGTGGAAAGGCTCCCCTCTCTGCAGGGCACCGCCGCCCTGAGCACCTGGACGCCACCAGTATACACACGCGCCAGTATAACCACACACAAAAGACACACCTGGGCAACTCTGGACACAAGGAAGGGCCCCCTGAGCAACCCAGCAGGGTCCTGGCCACCCTGATGCTAAGGACAGCCACTACCACTCTGGGCTCATTTCATGGGCTCCACCCCCACCCCAGGCTGCATCCCTATGCTCCCTGAATCTCCAGGCTCCCTGAACCTCAAGCAGGGCAGGCAGGGGGCACCGCCACGTGGCGTGGGGCAGTCATCCTGGGTTGAGCCAGCTGGCACTTCCCAACGCCCCTTGCTTCCCAGCCTGCCCCCACTGCAGCCCTGGTTACAGACACCGGGCCCACAGTTGCTCTAAGATCACACAGAAGGACCTACTGGTTGTTTCCATACCCTTCAAAGAATATTTGAAAAAATGGGAGTTCCTGCTGGGGAGAGAGAAGCCCTGCCTGTCCCCTCCCTCCTGTGTCCACTGGGAGTTCACAAAGGCACCTGACCCATACTGTTCCCACAGAGAAGGCCAGGGGGGCCCTGGCACAGGTGCCTGTAGGTTGGCACCCCTCCCTGGGACGCCCTGAGAGAAAAGGGAGGATAGGATTAGTCTCAGCCCTGAGGCTGCTCCCAGCACAGGTTCCCAGGCCCTGGGGCGAGGGCTTCTGGCAGTGACAGATCAACAGTGGACAAAGGGTGCCGTCCAGAGCATGACAGCCAGTCACCCGGCCATCAGCACCCTGGTTAATCAGGGTTTCTGCAGGGTGGGTGGTTTGGGTGAAGGGGGTCGGCATTGCAGTACTCAGGGTAGAAAAACAATGAGGGGAGGGAGGGAGAGAGGGAGGCCAGCGGGATGGGAGAGTGTGTTTGCCGGCCTGGCCAGAAGCTGGGTCTGACTTCTGCTTGGAGTAATAAGAAAAGACAGAAAAGGACATCACCTGACAGACTTAGGAGACTTGGGCCTAGGGACAAAGGGGTACAAAGTACAGAGGGGCTTCCCTTGCTGCCCCCTTTCTGCACAGAACCAGTGTGGCTGAGTCCTTCCTTTCAGCCTGGGCGTGCCCGAGAGGAGGCCGGAGCAGGCTGTCTCGGTGGACTCACTCCACTCCGGAGCACAGAAGGCACCTCCTGGGGCCCCCAGAGATGAGCAGGCAGTGAATGGGGCGGGGGCATACCAGGGCCTGTCGTTGTGCCCACAGGGCCAAGGAGGCTGGAGAATATGGCTGTCCTGAGACCCGGGGGAGCCTGGGGTCTGGAGGAGCTGCCAGGTGTGTGCCAATCCAGCAGACAGGGGAGACCCCGTGAACATCACCGGAGAACAGAGGAAGGAAGGCCATCAACTGCATCAAGGTGGAGGCCAAGAGCTGCAGGGTGACAGGGGGCTGCACTGGCCAGGTAAAAAGGAGGACCGCTCTACACAGAGGGGGCTGCTGGATGGGGAAGGAGCTGTCGGCCATGCCTGGGGCTGGGCAGGCAGGCGGACCAGCCACCGACCGACAGCAGCACCGCCAGGGCCTGGGTGACACAAGAAAGTCACACACTCAATGCCTTCAACAAAGCTTGTCTGAACTCTCGGACTGAGGCGACGCACGAGGCAGTTCTTCAAAATCTCTGTTCCCCAACACGCAGTCTCCTTAAATCAAAATCAAAACTCTCACCACAGACAGGCCAAGTCTTCTGTTTGGCGAAGGACAGCACGTGGCCCCTCTGGGGTGGCCAGATTGCCGTCCTCAAAGTCACTGTGTCAGGCCTGGAAAACTACCCCAAACTTTCAGAGAAGGATGAATAGCAGGATCCAAACTCCCGGATACACTTAGAAAAAGGGGGTTTTGGGGAGGCAGGATGGCTCAGTTGGTTAGAGCGTGAGCTCTCAACAACAAGGTTGCCGGTTCAATTCCCCCCATGGGATGGTGGGCTGCACCCCCTGCAACTAAAGATTGAAAACGGTGAGTAGACTTGGAGCTGAGCTGCGCCCTCCACAACTAGATTGAAGGACAATGATTTGGAGCTGATGGGCCCTGGAGAAACACACTGTTCCCCAATATTCCCCAATAAAAAGAAAAAGAGGGATTTTTCCTTATTATAAAAGTAATTCATTGGATTGTTTAAAAAACAAACAAACAGCTGTGCTATACCCACACAATGGAATACTACTCAGCAATAAAAAGGAATAAACTTGATGTGTACAAATGCAGGGATGAATCACAAAATAATTTCAGGCTGAAAGAAGCCAGACAGAGAGAGCACACACTGTATGATTCCATTTGTATAAAATTCTAGGAAACGGAAATTGAATAGCAGTGACAGAGAGTGGACCAATGGCAAGAACGGGGGAGGGGAGAGGTGGAGGGAGGAGATTACAAGGCACCCGAGGCACTTCTGGGCGTGCTCGTTATCTTGACGGTGGTATTGGTTTCACGGGGAGTGTACGTCTGTCAAAACTTATCAAATTGTGCACTTGCAATGTGTGCAGATTACACGCCAATTATACCTCGGCAGAGCTGTTTTTCAAAAACTAATCCCTGCTGATTACAAGAAGAAATACAGAAAAATATTAAATCCCCCATAATTCTATCAGCGCTTACCAGAAATAACATTTTTATGTGTTTCCTTCCAGTCTTTTCCCTATACACACACATAAAAAAGATGTAATTTGTTTTTATGTAGAACACAGCCCCTCTTTTAAAAAGCTTTATGTTCTGAACTTTTTCTTTCTTTTTAATTTTAAAGCTGTATACCCTGAGTTTTTTGTTTGGTTTTGAACTCCAATCCCTCACACACATCAAGAATGGGAAGTGAGGACAGCAGCTGCCAGGTGAGCGGCCAGGAGAGAGGCAAAGTCCCCACGGTGAAGTAGCACATCTGGAGGGACTGGGTGGACCCCAGGACACAAGGCAGAGTATCCATCTATCACCCTGAGGGAGGGCCTTCCAGCGGCAGCACTCCTTTCTTTGGTTCAGTTCACCCAAACCTTCTCTTTCTCTAAATTGAGCCTAAATGACAGCACTTTGCATCCAGTATCTGCTCAATCAAAATTCACTGAAAAACATGAAGACCGACCTATTCTCCCATCACGACTCCATCCATCTTCACTTTGGCTGCCGGCTCTTTCCCGCGGCTCCCACTCTCCTTCCAGCTCCAGCCACCATTCTTCCTGCTTCTTCATTTAGCCTTGATCCTGAAGTTCCCTTGTGACTAAGCACCCTTCACAAAAGCTCCCAAGGGCTCGACCACACGCCAGGATACAAATGATTCATTCCCCAAAGTAAACACTGGGTGTTTAAACTGCTTCCAAATTTTCACCTTTATAAATAACAGTGTGATGAACATCCTTGCACAGAAATCTTTGGAGGGCACATTTAACTGTTTCCCTGGGAAAAATTCCTACAAGTGGAATCACCAGGATAAAGGGATGAATTCTTTTAAGGGTTTGGGGGCATTGTGTCAAACTGCCTGGCAGGAAGCTTGCGAGTTCCGGTCTTGAAGGCACAGGAGCACCCTGGCCGCACATCGCCACTTGTATTGAGTACCATCATTCACAAAAACAATACACACCAAAACAATCCATGGCAAAAAAAAAAAAAAAAAAAAAAAAAAAAAAAGTTATCTTTTTTGAATGTGCCTCTGTCGGATGACTGTAGAATTGACTCTGTCACACTTACTGCCATTTATTTCTCTTTATACGAATGAATTCATACCCTTCACCCACTTTCCTACTGGGAAATTCAATCCTAACACAAGTTCTTCATATTGATTATTAGTGTTGTTCAGGTGAGAGGGGATTTGTAAAAAATGTTGCAGACATCTTTTCCTCAGTTTATCAAGTGACTGTTGATTTTGTCTAGCGGTTTTTTTTTTCTTTTGGCATACTAAAGTTTTTATCCCCCCGATGAACTAACAGTTTTGGCCTTGTGGCTTCTGCCTCTGGTATCGTGTGTCTCATGCCCTAATTTCTTAAATACCTACCTAAAGTGAATTTAATGATTTCATTTTTATATTTTAAATTTTAATGCATGTGGAATATATTTTAGGGATTGATATGGTTGAGAAACCTGATGGTTCCCCAGGTGGTTTTATTAACTAAATCTGGGAGCTTTTATTTTCCATACTTTGTAGTCTGTTCCATGGATATGCTTTCTATTCCATCCCAATATTAAAATGTTTAAATTATTATAAATTTACAATATGTTTCAATATCTGGTAGCTTATCCACCCAGATTCTGGCCAGGAATGGCACTAAATCCATAAATTAATTTGGGAACACCTTAAATATTTAAAATATTGGTCCCTCCCTTCCAGGAACATGCAAAACATCTCCATTTACACCAGTGTTGTTCTGTGTCACAGCACAGCTTTACTGTGTTCCTCATACAGGTTCCACACATTTCCTATGTGCACCCTTTGAATCCATCACACTTCCGACTTCTTATGGGGCAGAGCAGCTACGCTGTGCACACTTCTACATATAGGCACTGCCTCTGCAACCACCCCCAGCCAAGCACAGCTGGTTCCAAAGCCTTTATTTACTGCATGGTCACCCCTGGGGCCCCCAGGCCCATGACCCCTGAGGGGTGCCAGCACTTTCCTCCAGGATGCAGGCCTTCCCAGGTTGGCTGTCGCCCACTACTCCTAAACTCCTCTGCCCTCCACAGCCTCCACACAATCCACGTCCTGTCCCATCGGACACGGCCTGTCCTACAAGCCAGATGCTTCCTCCAAATGGAGACGCCTCTCCCCATGCTTCCTGCCTGGAGAGCCATTCAAATGCTACTTTCATGATCCGCATTCATGAATCCCCACTAGGCTTACCTCTTGTGGAGTAGCCCGTATCTTAGTCCACTTCGTGATAAGAGTTACTCACACATCTGTGCCCTATCAGGTGACTGTGTGAGGGCTCGGCCCACGGCTAAGCCATCCTGCCTCAAATCACAGTGCTGTGCACACGAAGGCAACTAACATGTGTTGACAACTTGGATGAAGCTGGAAACTGCACCCTGGGTGTGGGGAAGCCACTTGTCCCTCCTCACGAGCCATGAGGAAGAAGTACTCCAGGAAGACAGCGGGACCCACAGGGCTGAGGACAAAGGAGTGTCTGTGCTCTTGGGAGCAAATGGGGTGCAGGACAGCCCGGCCCTGCGCCCTTGGAATCTCCCCAGACAAGGTCTTGGGCTCCTCCCTCCCGCAGGAAGGTGGGAGCCCCCGTCTTAGAAATCAAATCTGCCCATGTCCCAGACACACTCAGGTGAAGGCCAAGGTCGTCAGCCCGGCCACACAGCAGATTCACCTGCAAAGCTTTCTGAACAGACCACAGTCCCACCCAGACCCCCTGAGAGTCAGCCTGAGAGATGAGGTGCTGACACCAGACCAAGGTACGGCCCAGGTAAGCACACCTCCATCTCCTCCTCCTCAGCCTTCCTTGAATGAAGCACTGCAGACAAGCAAAGGGGAAGGAAACCGACATCTGACGATGCCTAGAGGCCAGGCTCTGGGCTAGGAAGCCACTTGACACCTATGATCTAATTCCCTCAGAAAGCCTGTATGAATTATTGCCCCGATTTACCTTTACTGAGGAGGAAACACATTTTCAGATATGACTCATTCCCAAGCAGCCAGGCTGGGATGAGGACCAAAAAACAAAAACAAACAAATGCACTTCTGAGAAATCCAAACTTCGCTGGTTTAGTGGAGACTCTGCAGATTTGAAAAGTCCCAAGCATCCATCTCTCAGTGATGCCTACTAAGCTTGAGGCATCCCAGCACCTGGTCCTGAGCCTGCAGAAACAGGCTGTTTGCCTTCACTGAACGGGTGCTGGCACAGCTGGAGACTTTTCAGAATCCTCTGCTCCACTCCCACCCAGGACCACATGATGACTTTCTTCGGCAGAATTACAGAAAACTAAGCAGTAATTAATCATTGGACTGTTGGCGTTGTTTATCCTGCTACATCTTTTACATTTGTCTTCATGTTTGGTTACCTCTTTCAGACCATATTCTCTTACTTTGTTTTTTTTTAAGCATTTGTGTCCTAAAAAGAAAACATCGGGGAGTAGGAAACCACTCTTGGTCTCATCGCTGGGCTGAAGGAAGCATCACACTGCAGAAGCGTCATAATCCCGGGCACCCCCTGGTGGAACCTGATGAAATTGCAGGCAAAGTCCCCAGGCGGCAACAGCAAACTGCAAAAGGGCACATCCACTTTTTGAAAGGCTAACGAGATCCTTTGTTATTTACATGCGAATCTCTGATATACAATTATTACCTGAAAATGGAATCAATATGATGTCACAGACATATACAGGTTATTATTTTTCAATATGTGTAGGTGCAATTAATAAAACACAATGTCACCTAGATGAGGCTGAAAATGTATAGCATCTGTTTGCTTATCTATATTTTCCTCCTTGATGATCATGAAAATATCATTACTGTCATGTGAGAGGTTTCTCGAATTGTTCAATATAACAAAGGGACATCGGTACTCAGAAAGACCGTGAAATAACAGCCTTGAAGAAACCAAACACTGTGGCAGGTCACTCTGGATATTCCTCCTTGAAGTGAATTCAGATGGGAATTTCAGTTTGGTGGCCAGTGAGGAGCTTCCACTGCAACTCTGTACAAAAGACTGTAAAACCGTCCATCAGAAGAGCAAAGAACTGCTGTAAGAGCATGTTGATATCGCAACTGTGATGTTTATTCGGGAACTGGGGAGAAACAGGAGCTCATGACGTCTAGGAAGTTTCTGCTCCTTCAGGTACTCATGCGAGCACGTGGGGAACAGTTCACTTAGGGTCACAGTCAGGACACAGCCACCCTCATGCCCTCGACCACTGAGCTGGTACCAAGTCAGGATCCCAGTGGGTGGGAGCAGTAGCTCTGGACCCCATCCCAGACCTTCAGGGGCTTCAGGTGACCACCCCCCTCTCTGCCTCACCTAGGTCTCCTTGGATAGGGACAGGCAAGTCCCTTTCACCTCCCTGAGCTTCAGTTTCCTCACTTCGAAACAGGGATAATCATTTCTGCTTTTAAAGGTTATTCCAAGAACAGGTGGGGTAATGTATTTCTGAAGTACCTAATAGTGGCTGGAATATATACAGTGGTACCTCGACTTTCTAACGTAATCCGTTCTGGAAAACCGTTGGAGTTCTGAAACATTCGAAAACCGAGGCACAGTTTCCCCATAGAAAGTAATGCAAAATGGATTAATCCGTTCCAAACCTTTAAAATCAACCCCTAAAACTGCAAATTTAGCATGAATTTTACTATCTAATGATACCATAGATCCATAACATTTACAGCGTTCGTAAACCGAAATGTTCGTCAACTGAGACGTTCAAAAACCGAGGTACCACTGTACAGGCTTAGCCCATGTGGTTCCAGTCCTTTCTCCATCACGTGCCACTTTAATTTTTATTCTCACAGACAGCAGCCATTTCACCTGTACTCTTTCAGAAGGTGAAGAAGGACTAATTATGTGCTTACTCTGGGCCAAGCACTTTTCAGGCACTAGATGCCCCATGAACCTACAATACCGTCTGAGGTGGCTGCAAGTCCCATCCCCATTTTCCAGATGGGGGCAGAGGCACTGAGAGGCCACAGGCTGGAGAATGGGAGCGCCAGGCTCCGCGCCCAGTGCTCTGGTCACAAGGGCATATTCTATTTTTAACTAGGAAAGTTTTAACAAAAAAATAAGGGAGAGGTAAGTGAGGCTTAATTGTAATAAAGTGTTTCAAACTCACACTTGTATACCAGTTACAACATTTCGGCCATTTCCACATAAATTATTGCCTTTGCTTCTCTCACCAACCCTGGGAGGCAGGTATCTCACATCCCAGTGTGCAGAGGAGGAAAGTGTGCCCAAGGTTGTGCGCAAGGTCACCCAACGACCAGGGCCAGCAGGGTGGATCCGGGTTAGCCCAACCCCCAGCCTGTGCCCTCCCACCGGCCACCAACCACCTGACCTTCCCCTCCCTCCTTTCCTGTAGAAGAGGCAGGAGGCCAGGATGGGGGGCAGACTCCAGCTCTGGGGGGAGCTGACCTGGAATAAGGAACCCCTCCTGTGCCCCAGGGCTGCTCCAGACCCTGTGGACACCCAGGGAAGTAATATGCCAGCGTGTTCACTGCCATGAAGTTCTAAGGACACTTCCCGGCATTTCCAAGATAACAGGACAAGACAGGTTAAAAATAGGCTACAAGGACACAGGGTTCAAATCCCTGATCCACTCTATATTGGTGATTTAGTTAAGTCCCATAATCTCTCTGGGCCTCAGTTTGCTTCTCTGTAAAATGGGGATAAAGCCAGTGAAGAGTAAAGCAATCATGACAGCACCCGGGCATGTCAACTAACTAGGAACAGGGGTAAAACCAACAACCACACCACACTGTGTGAGCAGAGGGCTAAGAGAAACAGAGGCTGTTTCTAAGGGGACATCATCTCCTTAAAGAAATAGGGGTGCAGATGGATTCACGGCTCTGTCACTCACTAGCTGAGGGATCTTTGAGGGTCAGAAGAGCTGTGGCTGGTGGCTGTCCCCCACTGTCACCCAAACATCCCAGCCCCCCACCACCATGGGCTCTGGTTGCTAAAGACACAGTCTTTCCTGGAACCCTTCCTCAGCAATGCTTTCCTTGAACAGCTGAAAACACAGCAATCCACTCAGAGGGGGGAGCCTGCAACTACACCGACCCCTGAATTCACAGCAGTTATGCACAAAAGCCTGTTTGAAGAGGCAAGGAGAAATAATGTTCATAAATTGACTGCTGATTCAATTGTGACTCATGAAGGAAATGTGACCATTAACTTAGCTATATGTTAACTCCTGCTTCCTACCCATGCCTGGTAATTGGGGGCTGTTCAGCATTCAGCTTTCACATGACACTGCCAAGAACGGGGCAAAGAGAACCAAGGTTTCTTCAAGGTGGAGAAAACAGCTGGACAGTTCCCTCATGGCCGATGCCCCTCCTGCTAAGGCCGGCCTCTGGGGTCTGATGGTCTGTGTATCAGGCAAGTCTGCAAAACCTACTTGCACATGGCATCTCCTTGTGTCCCGGCCCCTGTGGTGCTCAGGCTGGTTTCTAAGAGACAGGATGGGGCTGGGGCCTGGTCACAGAGCTCTGAAGAAGACAAATGATTGAGTCTGGGAGACAGGGACCAGGCCCACCCTACCCATGGCTAAATTCTGTGACTCTCACTTCCGCTTGCATCAAATACCAGCAGTGCCAAAAAAATGTATACAAGGAGACACTTTGGTCAGTGTTGCTCAAGCAGTTGAGTATCACCATAATCAGAAGTTTCCGGACGCTGATGGTAACCACTTTGAACATCTCTTGTAATTGAAGTCAAACGTGACTTGTATTCATCTTTTGTTATCGGTATATATTATTACAATTTTAACACAGTTTTCCTTTTTTAAAATGTCTATACATTTTTTTTTTTGGCACCCTCTGTATAACGTAAAAAGTTCAAAGTCAAAAAAGAGAAAGGCTGAGATTCTCTTCACCCCACCTGGTTTGTTGACTGTCTGCTGGAGGCTGGAAAACCAAGGACCCCACTTCTGGCCTCCCTCCCACCAGGCTCCCCACATGGCGGACACTCCTTCACATCTTTGCTGTGGAGGCTGTCCCGTGGGTGGTGGCGGAGGTCTCAAAGGCCCATCCTCAGCTCCATGCCTGGGCAGCCTATTGGAACTACCCTCCACCCCCAGCAGCTCAGGGGGTCACTGCTGCAGGTCTGGCCGAGGGCCAAGCTTCCAGCAATGCTGCTGGCCCTGAACTGCCCACGTTAAACCCTCTTCTACCTAAATGGACTTGAGCGAGCCCTGAACACAGATGCTGAAGATGCTGCCGACCAAGGTGCAGAGATCTCATGGGAAAAACACCTGGGTGTGAAAAAGAAAATGTTTTCAGGCAGGACACGTCCAACGAGGAGGCCTGTACACACACAGGAAGTCTTCTGAGGAGACAGTACTTTGAAGGAACCAGCCGGACAAATGTGCAGGACAGACGTTCATCGTCGTGCTGCTACTAAGATGCTAAAGGTTGAAAATGACCTACCATTTTTCCCCGAAAATAAGACTGGGTCTTATATTAATTTTTGTTCCAAAAGACGTATTAGGGTGTATTTTTAGGGGATGTCTTATTTTTTCATATACAACAATCTACATTTATTCAAATACAGTCACGTCACCTTCTTCCGGAACATGGTCATAACATACTAAATGCGTCCATCTGGCTGACGATCTTAAGTGGGGCTTATTTTCAGGGTAGGTCTTATTTTCAGGGAAACACGGTACGTACACGTCCATCCAAAGAGTGCTTGGGTGAGTAAGCTGGGGCCTGACCATGT
Organism: Rhinolophus ferrumequinum; assembly: GCF_004115265.2. NCBI lineage: Eukaryota > Metazoa > Chordata > Mammalia > Chiroptera > Rhinolophidae > Rhinolophus > Rhinolophus ferrumequinum. Next base: position 5,139,383 of record NC_046296.1, on the reverse strand, counting down.
GACGGAACCACAAGAACTGGTGCCGTGGAAGGATATGTAATGATGTGGAAAAGAGACTCAGCACACACGACTGAGTTTCAAAAGGCAGCCCACAAAACAGTCTAGAATGTGGCCTCTTAAATATATACTTGGGTGCATACATGCATGTATGAGTACTCGGTAGAGCATACACAAACGTTTGGAAGGGTATGCTCCCAAGTGTCACCGAGACGCTGTTCAGGTTCTGCCCGGGGCGTGCTGGATACAGGGACTGTCTATTACGGGGCACCTGGCCTTGAGCCACACAGGGACCAGCCACCAGCCAAAGGGCAGCCTGGCTGGAAAAAGCCAAATCACCAGTCTGGTGGGAGCCCCAAGTGGTAGGCGGGCCTGCTCTGTGCCACATTCATGACCTCCGGGCCTTCCCTGCTTGCTGGGCTAGCCCAGTCCTGTCCACAGTGGTTCCTCCACCACCCAGAGATCCCCCTGCGCTGCCCCAGGGCCCATGCAATGCACCCAGTCATTTCAGTTCCACACGTGGGACCAGGTAAGCCTTGCTCAGCAAAACAACTCAATCCCAAGACCCATATTTGCTCATGAAAACAAGATGACACTGGCCAAGCCTTGGAAGAACGGGTGACTCAGATCTTCCAAGTGTTTTGTGTTCTTATGTCAAGCACCCATTTGCACCCAGAGAGCAGACTGGAAATGCTAATCTATGATGATTTAAAGATCTGATTTCCAACGGAGCATGAGGCTGACACCCAGCAACCATCCAAAAATATGTGACCAATTTGTGCTCGCTTCGGCAGCACATATACAAAACTGCGTGACCAGTTCTATTCCTGTGGAAACGATTCCAGTTCACAGAAAATGAATCACCAAGGTGGAGTGGTGGGGCCATGTGGTTCAGATGTCAAGTGGGTGGGTCTGACCCAACAACAAACCCCGTCGTCATCCTCCCCCTCCTCCGTGACAGTCAGCCCTGCAGCTAGCTCCCAAGGCACAAAGCCTCCTTGCAGAAAGGACCCGTAAAAAAGTTCTTGGTACCAGTCCTTGGGTGGGGAGAACAGTGCATGGTGAGAGAAAAGGTGAGTCACTAAAGTATTAAAGCAAGATGGTGGCCCGTCAGGACTAGACGTGAGGTATTAACCCCAGGTTAGAGTGGTGGGGGTTTCACAGCATCTCACTGCACATCCCATGTTGGCCGCTGGGCTGTGAACTAGCCAAGTCTAAGCCTCTGAGCAGGACACAGTGTGGCGTCCATGCCCACTGCACCTGGCAGGTGCACACATCCTGCCTGGCCCCAGAGAGGCAACCAGACCAAAAAGGGCTGGGACCGGCTTGCACAAGGCCCAGAGCAGAAGAGCCAGAATGACTGATCCCTGTTCTCCCGTGTCACTTCTTTCCCAAGGAGCTGAGAGCTGAGACTGGCACTGACACACAGTTCCGTGTCCATCTGCGAACCTAAAGTGGGTGTGAACAGCTGCATAATCCTATACAGACCTTCCCCAGGTCCCACAAGCCCCAAGCACCACAGGCTCACCCATCTCAAAGGGACAATGGCTTCACGTAAGTCTGCCCAAGTTGGAAACTGATTTTCAGAGGCTTATTCAGACATTTTAAGAGGCTTATTCAGACATACCTTTGTTGTATCGTTTGAAAATATTCAATTCTGAAGAACAGATAGCAAAGGGGACGGATGACTCTCGTAAGGTGTGTAAGTTTATAGGAGGTAGGGCACGTGTGTAGTAGGTACAGATAGAAAGGTGTGGAAGGACTAAGGGACACTGATGTCTGTGGGACACTACATATACCCAGGCAGCTGGGTAGTAAATATTCTTGATAACACTAACTGGTATCTGAAATGGTACTAAATATTCATGATCCATTCATATGCATGAGACTAAATATACACGAGGAACCTAATACAGGTCCTAATTCAGTTACCCGCTGATGACGCCCATTCTGGTCCTCTAATCCATGGCTGTTCATCAGGTCAGTGGCAAAACACAGATGTGGCAGGGCAGAATTGTCCCCATGTCTCACCAGTACAACACGTGTGTGTGTCACTGGCCAGAGCACCTCCCGTCCATGGCCACGCTGCTGGTACTTTAACTCTGGCCCCTATAACCTCATATTAGCAGGGAAAGCTGATGCTGCAGAGAGAGAGAGAGGGGAGATGTGTGAACGCTGTGGACCCTGGGGTTCAGGCGCCGAGAGGCTTCGGCCTACTTGTACCCTACCCTACCCGCCTCACCGTCCCCATGTCCTGCCCTTGTTTCTCACTGTGTGCTTTAAAGTGCACCAAGGCCATTGCCCACATGACATCTCCCACTGGCTCTGCTCGGAAGTCAGGGGGTAGTCAGCAGCTCAGGGGGGTCACTCTGCGCAGCAGCCTTGCTCATTTTCCATCAGGTCCCATATGCAGAAGGATCCTTTATTGTGCTTTCCTAGGAGGTCCTTATTGGGAGTTATAATAAATAACCTTTCACCTTCTAAGAAAGACAATGGAAGAGTAATAACTACGAATAATTTATGAAGCATTCTCTCTGCTGATACAGTATCTCAAGTGATGCTCCTGTGTGTGTGTGTGTGTGTGTGTGTGTGAGAGAGAGAGAGAGAGAGAGAGAGAGAGAGAGAGAGAGAGAATCACCACCCCACACTACAGGATGCCTGAGGTCAGAGGGCCTCTAAGTGGCACAGCTGACCCCGGAGTCCTGACTACCCACCTGCCCCCTGGGCTGGACCACCTGCTTTAAGGAAGCAAAACACCTCTGACATCCCACGCTGGTGGCTGCCATTGGGGAGTAGCTTTGGGGAAAGTTGAGCACCATCGTGCATGGTCCTGTCGCCTCCCACAGACATGAGAATTTGGGGGCAGAAAGCACGGAGAGCTTGGTGTACGGACCTCAGAGGTGAGGCAAGTCTTCTGGAAGTTCTCAAACTTCAGACACTTAAAAAACAATCCCACACACCAGGGCCAGGAGGAGGCTTGAGCAAACAAATAACTCTCTGTTCCTCACCTTTCAAAAAGATTGTTTGTAATTTCTGTTCACAGATATCTTAATCATAAGAAAACTATGTGAGGGCCCTTCCTACCAGGAATTTACATGGGAACAGTACAAGCGTCTGCACGGCGTTGGCGGCTGACACTGGTGAGGAGGTGACCCTGGCTGCGTGGCCACACCTGTCTTATCACGTCTCGTGAATCTGCTGCTAAATTCGCTGAGCACTCACATGGCAGCTTGTGGTCCACGACCCACTGAGCTCAGGATTACGCGTTAAAGCAGTACCAAAAATCCCACGGTCATTCCTCAAAATCACAAACGTGTCTTCAGGACCAATAACCTGACCTAAAAGTTGGAAATAATTTTCCGGATGCAGATATTTTTAACAACAGGATCAAATGAACATTCATCTGATTTCCATTCAGTTTGGAGAAAACACAAGGAACTTAGAATGCAGACCGTACCTGTTGTCCTACCTACAGATGACACTAATCGTACCAGGGTTTACAGGTACCTAGATAATGAAAGGGACACCAGGAAAGGGCAAGCCACACCTGGGTCCTGAAAGGCCACCCTGGGCAGGTACTTCTGCCTCCAGGTATTCAAGAGCTCCTTCTCATGGGAAGTTCTCTTTCATCTCACATCCATATGGCCAAGTCTTAATGTTACTTAAAGTCCCGCCTCCTCCAAGAAGCCTTCCCTGACCACTTCACCTTCCACCCACTGAGTGTGAACAAAACCCAGGGCTTCCGTGTTCAGCTTTAGGCCTCATAAAGGCTAATCTTATTCTCCCAAGTAATTCCTAAGCACCGTGAAGAAGCAATTATGACTTGCACTTTTCTGTATTTCCTCACTTGTTTTAAGGAAATGCCATGCACAATGGATCATCTTGATGATGAAGTGGCAGCATGAATAGGGATGGTGGCTTGGAAGACATTAATCCACATGACATTGACTTTCTGGGCTGGGCTCAGGACTATGTAAGCAGAAAACGATTCTCTTCTTCCCCCACCCTAGTGTTTCCAGTTCTTTTCTAACAAGAAGTCCAGCGCACGTAATCCAGTTGGAGCCCAGAAAGATGGAGAAGGGGTAGAGGAAGGGAGCTTCCTGTCGACTTTCCCAGCTTGCTCCTTCCTGCACCAGGGTGCATCTGATTGCTCCAGGGATGGGGGTGAAGGGTAACAGAAAAAGATGTTTAAATTCCCTTTACGTATCACGAGCACAGCTTGGAAGTTTGAGCTCAGAACTTTACTCTGAGCCACTCTGTACGGAGGACAGAAGGTAGGTCCCCAGGTAGTGGGAGGAGAGGAACTTGGAGGGATCGAGCGCCCTGCCCCTTTGCACCTGGCATGGAGAGGAGAGGCGGAGAAGGAAGAAAAACCCCTGGGAGGATGTGGAAAGCAAGGGAGTTTTGTCTTGCTTCCTTCTGGGAAGATTGGAGACCGCTCAGTACAGCAGAAATGGCATCCTAGTTCTGTACAACCTGGGCAGCTGCTCAGGTGCCCAGTAGGGACCTAGAATGTGGGGACCTCAAGGCCAGATGCAGGAGCCAGGTCCCCAGCTGCGACTCACCCATGTGACACCCGGCTGGACAATGCTCAGTGGAAATAGGAGAAGGAGGCTCAATGGTGGTGATGGTGAGAAACTCATCAGAGGGCCAGTTGACCAATAAGAGGCCACTCTCCCCCATACCCTGATGTGACTGCAACCTGCTCCTGGTGCCCAGAGATCACCTGTGGCAAGAAGGGACCCCAAGGTGACCTGGAGAGACTGAGAGACTGACTCTCGAGGGACCAAGCTACTTCACACTAGATAGTGACTGAGATAGTATCACTTGAATGAGGTTCAGGAAAATCATAATCGTGAGCTAGGACCAAATGTAACACAAAGGAACCGAAGTCACTTGTTTGGGGTAGCAAAATTAAGTTCACTTATAACAAATGTCACCCATCACAACTTGTGGCTGGTAAGCTTTATCCATCCATCATAAACTCGGGCCGGAATCACCTCTACTCTGATCCAAACTGCCCTAGGCTCCCCAAGCAGAATGTATATCTGTGCATGACAAGGCACAATGCTAACCTCCAGAGGAAAAGCAGGTAGTGGCAAGCTTGCCAAGGCAAATCCAGGCCACGCCGTCACAGAAAACACCCTCCAGGAGGGCCAGTTGCCTTCATTCACACAGTCTCTTATTTAACCCTGACAGCATCGCCGTGAGCTGGCAATCATTACTCCCACTTTGCTGAGTGGCAAACGGAGACTCAGCAAGATTCGGTGACAAGCTCAAGAGGGCCAAGCTCGGTAGCCATATGACCAGGACAGCCACCCTTTAGCACGCCCCACAGGCCTGCTCCTCCTCAGCGGCAGAGGCTGGTACATTAGCTGTGCAACATCCATGGAGGGTCCACTGCTGTATTATATAAATGAGGAAACTGATGCTTAAGAAACTTGACTCGTAGGCAAGTCCAGAACAAGGGTAAAGCAAGTGAGGCACTCGTCTCGGGCATAAAATTTAACGGGTACCAAAAAACTCCATGAGATCAATGTTTTAACGCAGTGTTTTCAAACACCAAATTGACAGAAAATCCACGTTGTACAAAATACCACAAATTTAAATAAAGACAGGCTCAGCATTACTGATCTCAGGCTGCAACATGGCTCAGCACAGCACTGGGGCAGAGCCAGGAAGCCAGCTCAACCCTTCTCCACCTGGTCCCAAAGGCAGGGACCCCAGAAGTCGCTGCACTGCCCTGTCTCTAGAAATGTTTCTCCTCACAATTTTACCACCTTGAAGGGCTCTTAGGAGTGACCATGATGCCCCATCCTCTCAGGTGTGAGCTGCGTGGCTGAGCTCCAGGGGTAACATGGGGTCTAAACAGATTCTATCCCATGGTCATGTGCCTGCGTTATGTAAATGAAGGAAGCTTGAAGGATTGGATAAGGGAGGAGGATATTTTAAGATATCAGCTTGGGAAGGTGTGGGGTGGGCTCTAAAAGCATCACACAGCTGCTTGTCTCCCATTTGAAGGATTTCCTGGCTCAAAATTAAGTGTTCAGCAGTGACACGATACCAGCTGCCGGCTTGTACCTACACAAGTCCAATTCCAACGCTGGCGTTCCTTTCTCCTTGCATTTCAAAGGCCCAAGGTTAGCTCATTTGAGTGACTGACTTACACTTGTTAAACATCTTATCAAAGCCCTGCTGATAGGAAGCGTCTGCTCAACAAATATTTGTTGATTAAATTTTTGAACACTTCTTAGATCAAACCCAGAATCCCTTACTGCTGGCTTGTAATCAAAGCCTAAAACTTGTTTGGCAAATAAACCATTACCTGAGCATAAGGAAGACTGAATGACTTTGCCCATAGTTCTCCTGCAGTGGCCTTTAGAGACAGGGGGCACAGATCCTTCCGATACTAACAAGCCTCCAGGCAAGATCGGCTCCCTTACCTTTTATTTTCTTAACTCGTTACCTGCCAGGTTTGGCCTCACAAGTCAAAGTCAAGTCCAGCAAAGTGAGCAAGGAAAACTTTGGGAGAGCGCCCACCTCACCTCGCCCGGGCCCGCGCTGCCCAAGAGGCGGCCGTGTGGACGGCGTCCCCTCCGCCGTCCGAGGGGCACCTGGTGGCGAGGCGCTGCCCTCGGCTTCCCGGCAACCGGCCCGACTTCTGGGCTCGACTCCCGCCCGCGCCGCCCCCGCTCAGGCCCCCGCGCCGCCGGTCCTCCGCCTCCGCGCGCCGCAGCCAACCCACGTCTCCGCGCCCGGTACCTGTAGAGGCGGCGGCAGGGCTGCTCCGGCCCGGATGCTCCCGGCAGCCCTGCGGGACCCTGCGGCCGGGCGCGGCGCGGCGCAGCAGGTGGCCACCGGACTCGCGACGGCCGAAGTCCGGCACCCGCGCGGGCACGACCCTCCCGCGGCGGCGCTCGCGCTCCTGTGCGCGCGCCCTCGGCCGCCGCCGCTCGATCGGCCGCGCTCGGCTCCGCGGGGGCGGACGACGTTCCGCTCGCTCGTCCGCCGCGCGCCTACCCCGCCCGCCGCTCGCCCCGCCGCCGCCGCCGCCGCCGGGAGAGTCTGTCTGCAGGGCGCTCGCGGGAAAGTCGCCCCACCCGCCCGCTTGGCGGCGCTGTCGGGGCTCCAGGCCCCGCCGCCCTGACCTCCGCGGGTCCGGGTTCCCCCGAGACCCCGACTGCAGCCGCCCCCTTCCAGGTCACCTGGGCCTTCGCGGGTCACCTGGGCCTGGGACTCCGGATCCGCCAAGCGAAGCCGGCGGCCAGCGCACCGGAGGGAGTGGGCGCCGGTGTGGGCAGTGCGTATTTGAATGAAAGTAAAAGTTGGTCTTTTATAACCTTGTGGGTCCGGAGCGTCTCCAGGCTAATTAGGGAAGCTGCCGCCCTGTCTTGGGGTGATTCATTGTTGTGACACCGCAAGTGTGGGAAGGAAACCTGCTGAGGACGTCGCAGCCGCGCTGGCTCTCCTTTTTTCTTTTACAGACGGGCTGGTACAGGCGGGGAGACCATCTTAGCAAATGTGCTGGCCTGGGGTTGGGGTCGCTCAGCTAACCCACAGGAGACCCGCGCTGACGCCTGGGTCGCCCCCACCCACGGGCCCCCAAGGGCAGGGAGAAAAGATGAACGCGAACTGTGTCCCCGCAGGAACCGAGGCCACAACATCTTACCCGCGAGAAACCTTCCTGCCGAGCTGAAGGAGATAATGCTAACGTCAGCGCTGTTCTGTGGGGATTCCACCCCACCCCCCTCCCCGCGCCACGTCCTGTACTGGTGGGTCTGATGAGCTGTCCCTACGGACACTGAGAACCCGAGAAGCCCACGTTTACACGACGATCCGAGCATCGCCAGGGCCTACCCTGGAAGGGGCGCTCTCCACCTGTGGCTGTAAACAGGATCCAGATCCCAAATAGAATCGGAGGGCAAAGAGGCTAAAGGCAGATTCCGTTTACTTGAGCATTTATAGAGAAGTTTCCTTTTACATATTTTGATATAATCCCTTTGGCACAAGCTATTCATTTAAAAGCCCCCTTTGACAGGTAAGTGCTTTAAATTCCCTGTGTAAAAGGAAAAATATTGTGAATCAGTCTACAGCGCCCCCCACCCTAGTTAATAATCTGCATTCACAATGGACAGGTGACTCACAACAGGGACAGTGACTTTGTTAGACTGTGTTTGTTTTTTAGGGAACTAAACCCTCAAACTAAACCCAACTACCACAGCAAATCTACACACCCTTCTCTCCTTTCCCACCTTGAAACTCTGCTCCTTGCTTTTCAAAATCACATTTATTTTTTGTTGTTGTAACTACTAGATATTTCTCGACTCCATAAATCACCTGTCTGCCTAAGAATTTCACTTGTTTCCAGAATACCTTAAGCCTCTGGCTTTATTTGTGTGTTGCTGTGGGTAGCTTTTGAAGTTCCTGGAGGCTTTGAGAGGACAAAACCGGAAGGAGTTGTCTGTGATTAGCTAAGGCTGAGAAGGAACATGGTGTCAACACTGAAAATAGCAAGGTGGGGAACTTTGTGAATAGGTTAGGAAAATGGGAAACTATGGAGCCTGGGAAATCAAACACCTTCATGCTTTAAAATGTCCTTCCCTGGTCCCCATCACTTCCACCTTCCTGCTGAAGACCCTGACCTGGGGCCTGCAAGGGAGCCCTTTTCCTCCTTAATGCCTCTTGGCCCAAACTTTGAAGTCGGGTTGAGAAGAGGATAAAACATGCAAGTACAGCTTTGCCAAAGGTTCAAAGGCAAAATTCAGTCCCCAGCAGACCCCTGAACTAAGACTTACCATTACCCCATTTTTACAGATGAGGGGCTGCTATTATCTCCACATTGGGATGAGGGGACTCGGGCATGGAAAGGGCAAGTGATGTGCCCAAGGTCATGCAAGAAGTTAAGTGGCAGAATCAGGATTTGAATCTGCAAACTCAACTCTCAGCGCTGAACAGGCTGCCTTTCTAAACGTGGCATCTAATTCTGCAAACTGAAAAATGCCTCTTAGTTTAGAAAAGAAATGAGAATCAGCCCGTTCTCCTGACTCTTCATCAAACCAGGGGGCTGCCATTAAAGGGATGAAGAGGATTTCACCAAAAGCAACAGGTTTCCTAACTGGGCTGGTACCTGGGAGACCGTGTTCTATAGGACAGCGTTTCACTCCTGGATTCTACTCTTGGGTCTTTATAAGACACTCCCTCTGCCTGTCTTCCCTTAGGCTCAGGAAATGCGGCCCCTATAGGTATCCCTATGATGGTAGAGGATTGGAGACAACGACCAGGCAGAAACCAACTAGGAAACAGAACGTCATCCTGGTCATGCATGACAACAGGCCCATCGCCCAGGTGGGCCTTGGTGACAGAGGTGGACTTGAGCTGCCTCACTGTCAGAGGCCACACAAAGCCTGCTCCCGAGGAACTCTCCCCAGGCTGGCTGTCCCACAGAATCTAGACCCCAGCCACTATCCCTCCCATCTCTCCCACTAATATGCATGACCACACCGTGTCCCTCTTTCCGAACCCTCCACTGGTATCCATGCAGTGGGGATAAAACCCAAACCCCTTGCGCGGGCCTCATGTGTCCCCTGCCCATGGCTTGGGCCTCCCCTCAATGCCCCTGTCCACTTACTCCATTCCAGCCAAACTGGCCTTCCTCCCTTCCTGGTCACCCCCACCGCACCCTCTGCCCGAGCAGCCCCCTCCCCTGGAGTGCTTTACTGCTGCCCTTGAACTTACCCTACCCTCAACTGGTAACTAACTCCCTCTCCTCCTTCCGGTTTTACCCTAAATGTCACTTCCTTTGGTCTTTTTCCCTGGCCTGTATTTCCCATTTGCCTCTATTCTTTTCTTTAGCGTACATCTCACCGTTTGTCGTGGTTTATTTTTCGTCTCATACTGAATTCCCCCGGCAGAGGACAACTTCAAGAGGACAGAGTCTGTATCTATTTGGATCACTGGTATTGCACATCCAGCACCTAGCACAGTGCTGGTTCATAGTAGGTGCTTGATAAATTCATCCGTGAACTTCCACCATGACCTGTCTGACCCCGAATTGCTCCACCTCAGATGCATTAATCTGCAGACCTCACTCTCTCTTCCCTGCTCTTTTCCACCGGATCCTGCTCCCCATTTCCCAAATTTCCGTTCTTTGCCCTTCCAGGGACCATCTGCTATGTGACTGCTCCCCTATCCCAAGAGTCAGCCCTCCTCAGCCTCCACACTTCATAGCCCTGATCCTTATGGTCCTCACCCCAGCTACTCTCTTACCAGCACCGCCGGTGCCATCATCTCTTGGCCTTCCTGTTGGATCTTCCTGGTTGAAGCCCCAGCCCTACACCAACCTCCTCTGTTCCTACAGCCAGGCCTTTCCATGCTGCCAAGGAAAATCAGTCCAGTACAGACTAAAACCACAAAGATTTATAGTCTGCAGCCTTACTGGGGCTTTAATTCCTTTTCACATTCTCCGAAAACAAATGGGACAATACATAAAATAAGAAAGAAGGAAAGATCACCAATAATTCCGACCCTAGAAGAATCACTATTGCCATTTCATTGTTTTCCCTTCCACTTTCTCTTTTGTAAAGAAGGCATTGGAGTCAGCCTACGAACTCCAATGTCTTCTACATATCGTGTTTCCCCCAAAATAAGACCTAGCTGGACAATCAGCTCTAATGCGTCTTTTGGAGCAAAAATTAATATAAGACCAGGTCTTATATAAGACCTTTTGCTCCAAAAGATACATTAGAGCTGATTGTCCACTAGGTCTTATTTTTGGGGAAACACGGTAGTTGAGATGAAGCCAAATACACAATTTTGTGTCCCAATGGTTTTCAATTATATAAGTATCTTCCCATGTGATGAGCAAGTCTCCGTAAATATAAATTTTAGTAACTGGTTAATTATAGTTCACTATGTGGATATATCATAATTTATTTTACCATTTATCTCCTGCATTGTTTCCAATTTGAATATATTATACACATTTCTTTGACAAGTAGCTGTGTACATACAAGTAATTTGTCTGTATCTATAATTGTCGCATTAAGGGAGATCCAGAAGGAATTCCTGAGTCCATGGCTGTGAATGGCTCTAAGATTCTATGGCCCGAATGACACAGTTGGACACTACTGCCACTTGTCCTAGGTAGCTTCTCTCCCGTTCCACACAGCGATAATCCCTAACTGCTCTCATATACTGCAAGTTGCCGGTCCACATCATATTTTTGTGAACAGATGGTTTTGCTTCCTCTTCAGAGAAAAGTAATCAGGCATAGAAATAAGTTTGCTTAAGCAGCTGACCTTAGCAGAGAGAGGATTTCCTGGATTATCCAGGTCGGCCCAGTGTAATCACAAAGGTGCTTACAAGGGGAAAAGGGAGGCAGAAGAGGACCAGAGAGATGGCAGTGTGAGAGGATTCAACATCCATCGCTGACTTGGAAGGTGGAGGGAAGGGCCACGAGCCAGGGAAAGAGGGCAGCTTCTAGAAGCTCAAAAAGGCAAGGATGTGTATTCTCCCCTCAAGTCTCCAGGAGAAACATAATCCTGCTGACAACTTGATTTTAACTCAATGAGACACATCACACACTTCTGCCCTCCAGAGCTATAGGATAATTAATTTGTGTTGTTTTAAGCCACTAAGTTTGTGGTCATGTGTTACTGCAACAATAGGACACAAATAAAGAATTTAGTTTAGAATTCCCTAGTCTTTTTTTTCGCAAGTGGAAAACTATTTTAAATTTATGATAATTAAAAGTTTTGCAACAACCCAAAGCAAAAATACTGTAAGAGAAATACAACTAGTGGTATAGTGAGGAACTAAATAATCTGATATAACTTTACCACAAGCCAGATTTGCAGAATACAAGAGTTTACTCTGATGACTGATGGAGACCAGATTTTCAAAACAAGTTTCTTAATACCGTGTTTCCCCGAAAATAAGACCGGGACTTACATGAATTTTTGCTCCAAAAGACGCATTAGGGCATATTTTCAGGGGATGTCTAATTTTTTCATGTACAACAATCTACATTTATTCAAATACAGTCATGTCATCTTCTTCTGGAACATCATCATAACGTACTAAATGCATCCGTCTGGCTGACAATCTTAACTGGGGTTTATGTTCGGGGAAACACGGTACCTAAACTTTTCTTCAATAATGATTAGAATTTCCTAGTCTTATTGCTGGAAACCCCAATTCTCCACCCCCACTCACTGGCAGTCTATAGCAGAGGCCCTTGGCTGAATAAACTTATTATTTTAAATGGGGGTTATCATTCAAGCTACTCTAATGGGATTCAGACTCTTAGCTAAGATTCTTCTAGACACCGTTTTTTTCTTTTTCTTTTTTTGATAAATGCCAAACACTGACAGTCTGAAATTTTGAATCCTTGGGCAGCCATTTAAATACCCTTCAGCAATTTATAAACCTTTCAGGAATGTCAATAACAGTATCTCCTGGCAACTCCAAAACGCTTCCAATTTTATTTTTTTTAAAGTGTATTCTCTTGTTACACTATCTAAAAATCATAGTTTTGTTGCATTTTAGGAAATAATGCTTTTTCCATAGAACTCTGTACTTTCGTGCTTATCGCTTACTCTAACCTAACAAGTATTTGTTTATCCAAAGCTATCAGCTTCCTGAACTGGGGAAGAATCTGGAAGATTATTTTGGAATAGTGCCCATAACAGTGCCCATTTTGTGTTTATACGCAGTAATATTTTAAATAAAAGAAATGAGAACTTAATTGTGCTTATAAAGAAAAAGTCGAAACCACCACTTTTCTTTCGGGCAGAGAGATAAAACAAGCGTCTACCTGATTTCTGTGCTGGCCCACATAGCTCCTTTTTGCAAAAATGCCTTTAAACCAGCTAATCTTTTCAAAGTCTCTACACTGACTAATTTAGAAGCAAGGAGAACAAGTGTGGGAGTATAAATGTAAGGCACTGCACAAGAGCGATAATCTGTGCCCATGAACCCTCTGCTGTGTTTCTGAGAACCCACTGCCGTTCACGACTTTCGTGTACATGAAGCTTCCTGGAGCTCGTCTTGCCTCCCCCAGCACAATGTGCTACGTGACTGGAATTCAAATTTGGAAGATCAGATCTGTCCAGGAACTTAGAGGTCTTGCTCTTCAGCCTTGTTTTATGGGGACCAGAGAGTGACTAGCCCAAGGTTTTACACATTGACAGCTGAGCTACGAGTCACACCTGCCTCTGAAGGGGGCAGAGGGGCGGACAGCACCTGCCCACCTCCCCCAATTCTGTAGCTTCTTGAGACTCTGGTAATCACCAGCACTTTCGACGGAAAACTCGTCTTCTTAGTAGAACAAATTAGCCACATTCTTATTCTTCTGATAGGAATGCAGCATCGTATTCATTTGGTAGATTATAAATAAAAAATAAAATATAAATATAAAAAAGGAAAGATAGTGTTTTGGTGGGTTTTTTTTTTTTACTCACAGGAAGATATTATAATTGTCCCTTTGGGGGCAGTTTCTTATTTTTAACTGAGTTATGAACAAAAATATGTTTGGCACCCAAAATACATACTCTGTTCTGGAAACTGCTGGAGCAGCTTTTCCTTGTCTATCGGTGAAATGATGTGACATTGAGGGGAAGGAACTAAGTGAATGTTTCCATAGCAAATGCTAACACTAAAAATAGTGTTTGGAATGAAAATAGGATGAGGAATAATTTCTTCATTGTTTCCATGGAAAAATAGGAAAGTGGGAATGATGTACCCACGGAGTGTTGGGAGACTTCCTTAAAAGAAATGGGATGGCGTCTGCAGACATGACAGATCTCTAAACAACTGTGAATCCTTTCACGGCCATCTCTATGATCTCTTTCCATTCTAAATGTCTGTGAGTCTGAAAGATTTCATGTATATGTGAACCGTTTGATTGATTATATTTTTATATTCAGTTGCTTGTTGTCTGACCCCCCCTTGACTCAATCAGTGCAACATTGCACCGGGGGTGCTGACCTGTGTGACATCGCGAGGCAGGTAAACCTTGTTTTTAGTGTACTTAAGGGTCCTCAGGCATCACACAAACCTATTGTGCAGATGCCCTAGACCTGCCTTCTCCAGGCAAGGCCCCCTTTTATGCCCCCACCTCCACCCTCATTCAAATGTACCCATTATATAAACCTCAGCTAATAAACCAACATGCTAGTAAACCAGCCCCTTCAAAGAGGTAAATGACAAGTACTGACCTGCTAGTTCCCTGCCTCCATTACCATTTAATAGGGATATGTATACATTTTTTAAATCCTGAAAATAAAAGCGTCTTAGAAAAGGCATGCTTGTGGGTAAAGAGCACAGGACACGGTGGGGGGGAGCAGATGCGCGGTGGGGGGACCGTAATCATTACTGCAACACCAAACCCACTGGGCTTTTCCATGAGCCAGTCGCATGGCAGGCATTGGTGGCAGACACGTGTTCCTACTTACAACTCACAGCATACTTATGAGAAAAATATCTCCGTCTCAGGAATTAGGAAGCTCAGAGGGACTTGCCCAAGTTCACGTAGCTAGTGAGTGGAGAAGCCAGAATTCAGACCCAGCTTGGTCTGACCCCAAAGCAGTTCGTATGGGGCCTAACACACATGCACTCAGATAGACGTTGCTTTTCCTCGTCTCCATTGTAATGAATTTGCAGAAATTTCCGATAATCAGGTTAAGATAATTTGGTGGTTCTGAAATCCAATGTTTGGTACAAAGGTAAAATGTACTTCTTTTCAGCCTATGGGGCAGAACATTAAAGTCAGCCAGCTGAGTGAGCTCCTCATGGCCCACCGGACCCCTTCCGAGGCTGCCTGGAGCTGAGGGATGCATCCCTTGTCTCCCATGATTTGTCTTCCCCACGTGTCCTGACAACATCAGTTAGCTAACCTCACCTGTTCCCGCTCACTCATACACAGGAGCTGTGGCTGGAACAAGACTTGCGGGGGAACACCACAGTGACCCGTGAGCCTCTCAGAAGATGGCTATGCCGTCCTTTTAGCTACGCCGGGAGGCGCAAGGAGAATATCCCTGTGTTCAGTGCTCCAAAGGCATTTAAAAGTGGCGAATTTTACATCTACACGGATAGCTTTACAGCTCAGCCTTTAAAAGTAAAAGTTTTAACAAGTTCATTCTGAATGTCTGCCCCCTGAGTCCAACGGTGTAAGAAGAACCAGTCTTAACAACTGGAAAACCAGAACAAAGATATGGAACAATTATGTTCAGACATTTAACTACCGGCAGCACAGGCCAGAGATCCTTGGCTACCTGCCTGGAGGTGATTTCTGGACTGCGTGGGTGGAGAGGAAGACTCCAGACAGAGGTGGCAGCCTTGCTGAGTTAAGGAAATGGAGCTCAGAATTAGGGAGGCTCAAGAAACTGGAATTTGCAGGGCAGCATTCTGGAAAGGAGACAGCCATGCCAGAAAGAGATCAGAAATCCAGTCTCTTCTGCATACAGGCTGCACGCTGGAGAGTGAAACTCCGCAAGGCTGGGCAAAGGACAGTCGGAGAGCTGCAAGCTGAGAGATTCCCAGCACGCACAGATGGAAGGGGCAGGCCACCCTAACCAGTCAGAAGGGAGAGTCTTCGGGGATCACACAGCTCACGCAGCGGAGACGTCAGAGGTCAGGCCTTGGTAATGGGGCTGAACTTGCCATGGATTAACTGTCCTCTACACCTGCCCTAGCAAAGACTGACGGGTTGACTGTGTCCTCACCAAAATTCCTATGTTGACGTCCTAACCCCCCACTTCACCCCCGTACCTCAGAATGTGACCTCACTTAGAAAAGAGTCACTGCAGATGTAATTAGTTAAGGTGAGGTCATACTGGAGTAGGGTGGCCCCAGTCCAATATAACTGGGTGTCCTTATAAAAAAAGGACACTTGGACCCAGGCACACACACAGGGAGGACACCACGTGAACATGAAGGCAGAGATCAGGGTGATGATTCTATAAACCAAGGAACACCAGAGATTGTCATCAAACCCCCAAAAGCTGAGCAAGAGGGATGGAACAGATTCTCCCTCACAGCCCTGAGAAGGAACCAGCCTGCTGAAACCTTGATCTTAGACTTCTAGCATCTAAAACTGTGAGACAATACATTTCGGTTCCTTAAGCCACCCAGTGTGTGGTGCTCTGTTAGGGCACGAAACCTGAAAGCAGCTGGGGTGGGGGGGGCATGGTCAGTGAGGGTGGGTGCACACGACAAGCCTCTACCGGCTGTGCCTCGGCTGGTCGTTTGTACCCGCATTGCCTCGACCAGATTCTAAACATCGAAAAGCCGAACATCCATTTGATAAATTTGAGGAAAACAGAAACTTTGGGAGTTCGAGACTCCTGTGAAGGACCAGCAGGAGAGATATTAGACTTTGTAAGAGTTCTTTAAAGATCTTGCAAACTCGACATGTGTCACTTGGAAATAGTTTTTAACCAGATACTCACCTAATGGTTAAACTGGTGATCTGGGAACCTCCATGATCAACAGGCAGACCCCAAACAAGCCCATCTGGCTGTCTTATCCATCCAGTGGCCTCAAATGTGAAGGCTGGACTGCTCAAAACTGGGTATACATCCACAACTGTGTGTCTGTCCATGAACTGTTGGCCACAGGGCGGGTTCATGAATGAAAAACCAAATTAGACTTTTCTTCCATGGCCTATTCACGAAAAGGTATTTGATGACCAGTCCACTTTTAAACACTTTAAAAGCTGTAAATCCAAGACTACAACTTTGTTCTGCAATTGAATTGGTGTGTTGTCGTTTCCATTCTCATTTTTGTAGTCAGTTGCCCTGTATGTAACAGCTGCATGAAAAGAAACTATTATTTCCCATCTTAGTCCTAAGTTTTAATTTTTAATATCTAATGAGTTGTTTTGGATATTTTGTTTAATTTCCTTCCTCACGTGCTCTCCCTTATCTTTTATAATATCCACAAGTATATACTTTAAGATAATAACCTGACAAGAAAGAAAACTAACAAGAAGGAGAAAGTCTTGGGAGCAAAATGAATCAGTTTTACTCTTCATACTCTGAAGGGCTCACTGCAAAAACTTACACGCAGAATGGCTACCCAACCTTGCCATTCCTTCTCAAAATAAAACTCATTAAAGAGTAAACCACCAACAATCCCAGGTCCCTTTGAAAGTATAAAACCTCTCTGAACGCGTTGTTGTTGAAGTGACAAAGGCAGACTGGGAAGTCCCAAACATAAGGCCATTCCTCTTGTGACTACCAAATAGTGGCCTGCAGTGGGACAAGGTAAGGAGACGTGCGATGGTTTCTTCCTGTAACTTTTAAAACTTAAGGTCATTGTGGAATCAGCTGCAGACACAGTGAGGTTCTGAGAAACAAGTACTCAAAAATCTCCCCCAAATAAAATAGGGGGAAATGCTATCCTCATAGGACAAGTGTGCAGCATAATAAACAAGGTCAAGGAGCATGACAGGTCCTACCTAAATTGTGAAGGACAAAATGGATGGAAGTGGTGTTAGTATTAGTGAAAAGAGTCCTGGTCCTAGACTCGGCTAAGCCCTGAAATAGTTAGTTGTCTATCTGTGGGCAAGTTTCAAAAACTTCCTGAACTTTAATTTTCTTATCAGTAAACTGAGAAAATTGAACCATTTAGAATGTATATGATTTCAATTTGAATTCAGACATTCAATAGTTCTGCTAGAAGGTTAACGGGCTAGCTATCATTCCTTCTTGGTAGATGAGAGATTAATCTACCATCTCGCTATTTGTTTTCTACTGCCCCATCTGCTTATTTATTCATGGAGAGTGTGGGTATGGAATTCTTAGGAGTGAAAAATACAATATCTCAAATTAAAAATTCACTAGATGGGCTTAACAGCAGATTCAACACTCTGAAAAAAAAAATGAGTGAATTTGAAGACATACCTATAGAATTTATCCAAAATAAAGCACAGAAAAATTAGACTGAAAATAAAATTGAATGTTCCCTCAGTAACCCGTTGGACCATATCAAATGTTCTAACATACATGTTATTAGAGTCTCAGTTGGGGAGTAGAGAGAGAAGAAGAAAAAGAAAAAAATATTTGAAGGAATAATGGCTACAAAACTTCCAAATTTGATGAAAATTATAAACCCAAAAGTTGATTCTTTGAAAAGATTAACACAAATGACAAATCTTTAGCTACTCTGACCAAGAAAAAAGTAAAGAAGACTCAAATAATTAAATTCAGGGATGAAAAAGGATGAAACCTTACAGAAATAAAAAAGATTATAAATGAACACTATGAACAAGTGTAAGCCAACAAACTAAATACCTAATGAAATGGAAAATTCCTAGAGAGACACTTCTCAACTCTATCTGTGAGGTCAGCAAGATCTTGATACCAAAACTAGAAAGACATCACAAGAAGAGAAAACTGAAGATCAATATCCCTTACGAGTAAAAATGCAAAAATTCTCAATGAAATACTAGCAAAATTAGTCTAGCAACATATAAAAAAAGGTTATACACCATAACCCTTTAAGTGGGATTTATCCAGAAATGCAAGGTTGGTTTTACTATGAAAATGATTAATCGGTGCAATAAACCATGGTAATAAACATATACATGAGCATATCAACAGATGGGAAGAAAGCATCTGTCAAAATCTAACACTTTCATGATAAAAACTCAACAAATTAAGAAGGGAAGGGAAATTCTTCAACCTGATAAAAGGCATCTGTAACAAACCTACAGTTAACATCATACTAAATGATGACAAGCTAACCGCTTTCCCACTAAGATCAGAAACACAACATAAATATCTAATCTCACCACTTCCATTCAGCATTGTACTGGAAGTACTAGCTAGGGTAATTGGCAAGTGAAAGAAAGCCAGATTTGAAAGGAAGAGTAAAACAATCTCTATTTGCAGATGACATGATTCTGTGTATAGAAAATCCTAAGGAATTAACTAAATACTATTGGCGCTAATAAACAAGTCAGGAAAGGTTGAAGTATACAAGATCAATATACAAAAATCAATTGTATTTCCATACACTAGGAATAAACATTCTGAAATGATATTAAGAAAACAGTCCCCCTTATAATAGCATCAAAAATAATGAAATGCATGAACCAAATTTAAGAAAAGAAGCATAACACTTGTACACTGACAACTACAAAAAATTGTTGCCAGAAATCAAAAGAAACCTAAGTAAATGGAAACGGACCCCATGATCAGAAGACTTAATATTGTAAATACGGCAATACTTCCCAAAGTGATTTACAGATTTCATGCAATGCCGATTAGAAACCCAGCTCACGTTGTTTTGCAGCAATTAACAAGCTAAACCTAAAATTCATATTGAAACACAAGAAATGCACAGTAGCCAAAACAATTTTGAAAACTCAGAACAAAAATGGCTATAAACTTCCCAGTTTCAAAAGCTACTGCAAAGCTACAAAAATCAAGACTGTGTTAATGGCACAAGATAGACATATATACAAGGGAATAGAATTGAAAGAACAGAAATAAATGCTTACATCTATGATTATATCAATGCTTACATCTTTGACAAAGACACCAAGATGTTTCAATAGGGAAAGAATAGACTTTTCATCAAATGTTGCTGAAATAACTGTGTATCCAAATGCCAAAGAATGAATTTAGATCCTTTCCTTATGTCATACACAAAAATTAACTCACAGTGGATCACAGATATAAAGGTAAAAGCCAAAACTATAAATCTCTTAGAAGAAAACACAGCAGTAAATCTTTGTGACTTTGAGTTAGGCGTTGATTTCTTGTATATGACACTCAAAGGCACAAGTGATTAAAAAAAAGAAGACAAATTGGAGTTCATCAAAATCATAAATTTCTGTGTTTCAAAGTATACCATCAAGAAAGTAAAAAGAGTGGTGAGTGGTACAGCTTTGGGCTTCATTTAAAATACATTTTATTCTTTGTACCATATTGTATAGAAACCATTGTGGCAGATGTCTTTCCATAGTTCTGTAGGAATGCATATAAAGTATGACATAATTATCAATATAAGAAATATGCTACTTTACTTTGTTCCTTTAGTCCCTGGATACAAAAGGTTACATAAATATAGCATAAAAGGATTTTCTGGAAGTGTTGGCAGCTGGACCACTTTTTTTTGCCTCCAAAACTACCTCTTCGTATAAGAATTTCATAGCATATCATAGATGGTGCCAGGACCTTTGCTCAGCAAACTGACATTAGAACAGCAATAAATTAAAGAAAAAGAAAGTGAAAAGACAACCAAAATATTTGCAAAGTATATATTTGATAAGGGGCTTGTATGCAGAATACATAAAGAACTCTTACAACTCAATAATTAAAAAAAACCAAAACATTAAAAGTGGGCAAAAGATTTGAAGAGACATTTCTCCAAAGACATATAGGCCAATAAATAGATTAAAAGATGCTCAATATTATTACTCATTAAGGAAATGCAAATCAACGCCACTACACACCCATGAGAATGGGTATAATTTTAAAAACCCTAGATGTTTGGTAATTAAGAAATGCAGTTTTAAAATAAGCCATGAGTCAAAGAGAAATCACAATAGAAATTCAAAAATATTTTTAATGAGTCATTGATGAAAATATGATATATCAAAACTTGTGAGATGTACCTAAATATTTGCCTTAGTGGAAAATTTATTATCTGTTCAAAATACACATATTAAAAAAGAAGAAAGATTGAAAATCTGACTTAAGCATACATCCTCAAGAATTTAGGCACAATAACAGCACATTATACACAAAAAGAATAGCAAAAAGGAGAAGAAATCAGTGAAATAGAAAACAAAAAGCACAGTAGAAAGGATCAATAAAACCAGAAATTGGTTCTTTGAAAAGACTAATAAAATCGACGTATTCCTGGTGAGACTGACTTAGAAAAAAAATGAGAGAAAGAAGGCAAAAATAGTCAATACCAGGAATGAAAAAGGGACATTACCACAGTTACTGCTACGTTAAAGAAATAACTGCAGGATTTTGTGAACAACATGACGTCTAAAAATTTAAGTTTAAATTAAATGGAGAAATTCCTAAAAAATATCCAAACTACTAAAAACTGACTTAAGAAATACTCTTCTAGAAAGTAGACAGTTTGTAATTCTAGACAGTTTCTAATTCTAGGCAGTTTCTAATTCTAGACAGTCTAGTAGACAGTTTCTAATTCTAGACAGTTTTGAGGCTGGCTTAATCTTAAAACCAAAACCTGATATGGCCATTATGAGAATGAAAATTTACAGGACTTAATTTCATTCATAAGCAAAAATTATCAAACAAAATATTAGCAAATCAAATGTAGCAATATCTAAAAAGACTAACATATAAAAACCAAGTTGTCTTTGTTCTAGGAGTACAGGTCAAATTAACAGTTGAAAATCAATTAATATAAATCAACTACATAATAAAGGAGAAAGTAATATAATCACCAGATGCAGAAAAACATTTGATAAATTTCAATATCCATTCAGGATTAAATTTCTTAAATCAAGAATTGAAGTTAACTTTGTTAATCTGATACATACTAATAACTTTTTTTTTGGAAAACACTAACTCATAGCAAGTTACCTTACTTAATAGTGAAATGTTGAAAACGTGCCCTCTGTAATGATAAATAAGAGAATATCCCCAATCATCACTTCTATTCAGCTTCATATGGGTGGTCCTAGCCAGCATACTAAATCAAGAAAAAATAAAAAGTATCAGAACTGTGATAGAATTAATATGTTATTTTCCACAGATGATATAATTGAATATGTAGAAAATCCAAAAGAATTTACCACTAAATTATTAGAATGAGTAAGTGACTCTTAGCAAGATTGCTGAATATAGTACCAGGTCAAAATACAAAATTCAAGTGAATTTTATATGTCAGCAAGAATCAAAAAATAAAATAAAATATCCATTTATATAAAAGCATCAAAAAAAGCAATACCTAGTAACAAATATTTTTAAATTTGTGGATCAACACCCTCACACAGAAAACTATGAACTATTACTGAGAAAAATCAAATAAATAAAAGAATATTTGTTTATGGGTTAGAAGACTCAATATCATAAATATGTCAGTTCTTTCCAAATGTACCCATAGATTTGATGCAGTACATTAAAAGTCGTTAACAGCTTTTATGTGGAATTTCACCAAATGATTTAAGTTACATGGGAATGCAAAAGCAAAGTAGCCAAGATACTTTTGAAAAACAACAATAACATGAGAGGAGCTGATTTAGTGGATAACAAGACTTCATCATAAAGCTACAGTAATTAAAACAATGAAGTAATTGTCAGATAGGAAAATAGAATAATGGAATAGTATAGAGATTCCAAGACAAAGGTACACATATTTGGACATTTGATTGGACAAGGTAGTAATGTCTACCAGTAGGGACAAGACAATCTTATCAATAAATATGCTAAGTTAATTGGAAATCTATATGGAATTTTTAAAAAATGTCAGTGCCTACCTAAGCCATATACAAAAATCAATTCCAGGTGGACTGTAGTTCTAAAATTAACAAGAAAAACAAAAAAGTTTGTAGAAGATAACGTGAGACATCATTATGACCTTAAGGTAGGAAAAGTTTTCTTAAACGGGACAGAAAAAATGTATATTTATAAAGGAAATTATTGATAAATTGAATATTATTAAAATTAAGAACTTGTGTATTAAAAGACATCATTAAATGAATGGAAAAAGCAAGCCTCAGTGCAAGGTTATCAGGCTTGTATCCGGAATATATAAAGAACTATAAATTAATAAGACCGGAAAACTAGATAAAAGATTGATTAGGAACCTCATAAATATGTATTGCAGTTGGGAAATAAACTGATTATTTGGGGGGACAGGACCAGTGACTGAGATGGGGCACCAAGGAAACAGCTGAGATACTCATGTGCTCCATATCTTGATCCAGGTAGTGAGTGGGCTTAAGGGTATTCTAGATCATTCATTGAGTTCATTAAAAAAACATTTGTATTGTGTGCTTTTCTGTTATACTTCTTTACTACAACAACAACAACAACAAAAACGCATTCTACGAAGGATTGCTAAGACTTTATTACTTATCGATTATTATACTTTTCTAAAAAAAAAAAAAAATACAGAGAATTGGGATCAAACACTTCTTCCCTCATCCCTAAAGGGGACTTTTTCTAGCTTTCCTCAATGTATCGGGCATATCAGATGTCAGTCTGGTCTACAATCCTATGACATCATGGGCACAAAGACCTTGTTTGCCAGAAAAAGAAAAACTTCTACTTCCCATTGCAGAATCCAAAGATGTCTGTTTTATTTTACCCCAGGGAACTCCAAAACAATGGGCAACAGTACCCAGAGAGAATAGCAGAGAAGCACAGAAAGGAACAACAGTCCACCCTGTCTGGTTTTGATGACCTGTGAAAACTCCTCAAATAGACGATTCCTATTCATTTTTTCTCATCAAGAATTGACCTGTATAAATCCGCCATTCATTATTATAAAGGGAGATACTCTTCTAATGCTTTGTGTGTGAATTACCCACTTGCCCCAGTGAAAGTGTTTATTTCACAACCTCTGAAGGCTAACCCATCACCAGATGGGGGCTTAGAGAAAATCTGACGTCATCTATCTTTTGATCTACTTGCTGAGAATCCTTGTCTCTGAACAATTCGAACCTCACAAATAACACAGGTTTGTAAATAAGCAGAGGGATTTGAAAGATGTTGCAATGGGGCCTGCAGTAGTCACATGTAGGTCAGTTTTAGCAGTAGCCATAATTTAATCAAGGTACAGATTGGAAGGAAAAACCTTTTTTCTTTTTTTTAGAGCAAGTGTGAAGTTCCGATCACAAATGCAGTTTAGAAGTTTTTAACACATGAAAATTTTTTCAGCAGGAAATTGAAAGTTTGGGGTTTATGTGGATATATAAAATATACATTTATATGGATTTATATATAAAGCCAGAACTTTCAGTTGCCTATTGTAGAAAGTTTTCACCAGCCTGTGTAGTTGTTATCAAGGGGTGCTTTTTAACAAGGCATATAATATGGGTTTCCTCTAACACATGTTATTAAGTCCTTGTATTAACACCTACAAAACAAAGGACTAATTGTCCTTGTCCAAGCAGAAGTCCTAAAAAATGGTCAAAGGGACTTGTTTCATCGTGGGTTAATTTGATTATTGATTTTTACAACTGTGGGCTGCTAAGGAAGAGCTCTTGAATTGTTACCTATCTGTGACCATCTTCTTCAGATCTGTCTTTAATTTATTTTTGCAAAGACCTGCTGTCTTTTTTTGTTCTGAAGAAATGATTATGTACCAGGGGTGCAAAAATAAATGTATAAAAGTGGACATTTTGGTCAGCATTACTCAAGCAGTAGTTCGCCGTAATCAGAAGTGTCTGGATGCTGATGGTAACTACTTAAAGCACCTCTTGTAATTGCAGGAGTCAAATGTGACTTGTATTCATCTTTTATTATCGGTCTATATTGAGTATTACAATTTTAATAGTTTTTTCCTTTCTTAATACGTGTATACATTTTTTTGGCAGGATAATTAAGATCGGACAATTAAGCTTGTGAACTCATCCAAGAAAAAGTGCTACATACCTCATTGCTGAATATCACTATGGTCACCTTCAAAGTACTCCCTTTAGGAAGCTATGCACCAATGTCAGTACCTAGTCCATTCTTCAAAGCAATTTTGGAACTCTTTTTCTGGAATGGCCATCAGAGCTGTCATCGTATTACCCTTGATGTCCCGAATGTCATCAAAATGTCTTCCTTTCAATATTTCCTTTATCTTTGGGTAAAGAAGGAAGTCATTGGGGACCAGATCAGGCGAGTAGGGAGGGTGTTCCAATATAATATCTTGTTTACTGGCTAAAAACTCCCTCACAGACAGTGCTGTGTGAGCTGGTGCATTGTCGTGATGCAAGAGCCATGAATTGTTGGTGAAAAGTTCAGGTCGTCTAATTTTTTTATGCAGCCTTTTCTGCACTTCCAAATGATAAACTTGGTTAAGTGTTTGTCCAGTTGGTTCAAATTCATAATGAATAATCCCTCTGATATCAAAAAAGATTAACAACATCGTTGCAACAAGTTTTTGAACTTAATTGTCATACTTCGCGCGCGCGCGTGTGTGTGTGATTATATAGACTTAAAAAGCTAACTTTTGTTTAGTCATAAATTTTTAGAAGCTGGAGAGAAGTGGGCCATGTTTCAAAAATGTAAATCAATTGAAGAGACTTCCTGAGTAGAGCAGAGTCTATATTGCCGAAGGATAGGCATGTATGTCACCCGCCGTTTGGCAGACATACAAGAAACATGTTAAGACTGGCTGCCCTGGAGTGCAAGTTCAATGAGGTCTTGGAGTTACAGAAAAGTAATGAGGCAAATCTTTCACCCTGATGAGTATAAAAAACAGGTTTCATGCATGTGTTCATTCAACAAATATTTATTGAACATCTATTATATGAAAGGTACTAGTACTTGAGGCTGAATTGGTGAAAATGTTGCAACAGTCCAATGGAAAGAACTTTATAAAAATAAATACCAACTTAAGCTTATACTTTAATACAGGTAACATTTTTCTTTGCAATACATGCAAATATCAAATCATTACATTGTACAACTGAAACTAATATAGTATTGTCAATTATACTATAAAAAAAATTTTCCTTGCAAAATAAAGTCAGAAATAACAACCATGAGACATGTTCCTGATTCTGTCCGTTACTCTCACCAGAAGGAAGGGAAGGCATAGGCCTATTTGTCTAGAGGCCGTTATCCTGAAGTATAGACATGCAGATGGAGTTAAATAGCTGCCTTTGAGCTGGGCTTACTTCCAATGGCCCTGATTTACATTATATATGTAATATATTATATAACAATAGCACAAAAAATAGAGCTGATAGAGCTGTATAGGAGTAATATTTGCATAGATCACTGGAATTAAGTTAACGAAAATATGAAATTGCACCTAAAGTAATAAAAATATATATATTGTAAAAAAAAAGACAGAAAATATGAAAATAATACAACAGGTATACCATCTTAGAGTCTTAGAATCTTAGATTTACTACTTATTAACAATTTTGATCTATATGTTTTTGATATTTTTACTATTTTTAATTTTAAAAAATGTAGATGGAGCCAATCACCCCCACATACCTAGCCCATTGCATTCCTCGGTCCCCAGAATGCAATGGGCTAGGTATATGGGGGTAAAATATCAAAACTTCAATTTGATATTTGTGCATGCCTTTATGTATTATTTTACAAATTCTCTATGTACTTATATCACTATAAAATATTGTTTTATATATTTTAAATTATGTAAATAAGTTTTCTGTATGTATCTGTACTTTAGATAGAAAGTTCTAAATGGCTTGCTTCAGAATAATTGTTCATACTCTCCTAGGACAGAAATCGCTTGACTTTCATCCTCAGTGTACTTTGAGAAATAAATTATAATTGTAATGTCCTAAAAAAAGGAAAAGAAACTATGAAGTATATATATATATATATATATATATATATATATATATATATACTTATGTATATATATATATATATATATATATACATACATAAGTCTATGGATATATATAATATATATTATATATATTTATAGTGATGTGTAGAACAATTACCAAGCATATAACTCAAAATATAGTTAAAAAGTTATTAAATAAATTAAAATGTAACCCTAGAAAATATTCACTTGATGCACAAGAAGACATTAAAGGAACAACAGAGGGAAAAGAAGACATGAGATATATAGAAAACAAAATGTTAAACATTATCAGTATCTAACCATACTGATAAAAACATTACATGTGAATGTTAATCAAACAATACAATCAAAAGGCAGTGATAGTCAGCCTAGGGTTAAAAAACAAACAAACAAACAAAAAAGGTCCAATTATATTCTGCCTACAAAATACACATTTTAGATTCAAAGATACAATGGGTCGAAAGTAAAAAAAATTGAAAAAAATATATATATGTAATTGCAAAGAGGAACAATAAGGCAGCTAAAATACTATATAAAACCATCAGACAAAATAGACTTTAAAACAAAAAAGTGTTACTAGAGGTAAAGAAATTTTATCATTATAAATGAGTCAGTCATTAGGAAGATATAAAAATTGTAAGTACGTGTATCTAACAACAGAGTCCCAAAACATGTGATGCAAAAACTGACAAATTCTGAGTGAGAAATAGACAATTCAACAATAATACTTAGAGACTTCAATATTCCACTTTCAATAAAGAATAGAACAATTGGCAGAAGATAATGAGGAAACAGGATATTTGAACAACACTATAAACCAACAAAATGTAACAGACATCTATACAACATTCTACCCCAAAACAGAATACAGTGCAGGTAAAAGACCACCTAGATAGGTGATGTATTAGGCCATAAAATAAGCCTCAATATATTGATAAAGTTTGAAATGGTTAAAGTATGTTCTGCAACCACAATGGGAAAAAATCAGAAATCAGTAATAAAGGGGAATTTTGGAAATTCAACAAAATGTTCAAAAAAATTAAGTAAGACACTCCAAATAACCAATGGGTCAAAGAGGAAATCACAAGGAAAACAGAAAATGTTTTAAGGTGAATAGAAAGGAAACATTATACTGAAATTTACAGGATGCAGTAAAAGCATTGGTTAAAGGGAAATTTATAGCTATAAGCAATTATATTAAAAAAAGAAGAAAGATTTCAAATCTTTCCACTTTAAGAAACTGAAAAAGAGAAAGAAAAAAACAATCTCAAAGAAAGCAGAAGGAAGGAACTAATAAAGATTACAGTGGTGATGAATGAAACAGAGATTATAACAACAGAGAAAATCAACAAAACCAGAAATTGGTTCTTACAAAACCTAAGCAAAATTATCATAACTTTAGCTAGACTTACAAGTAAAAAAGAGATAAGATTCAAATTTCTGAAATCAAGATATGAGTGAGCATTGATAACACCTTTACCCTTACAAAAACAGTAAAAGGATTAATGGGGGATACTATGAACAACTGTATGCCAACAAATTAGATAACTTAGATGAAATGGACAAATTCTGTGGACACAAATTTCTAAAAGTGACTCAAAAGAAAAACAGAAAATCTGATAAGACTTATGACAAGTAAAGTGATTGAATGAATTTAAAAAATTGAATTAAAAAAGGATGGATTTAAAAACTGTCCACAAAGAAAACACAGGCCAAGATGGTCTTACTGGTAGATTCTACCAAACATTTTAAGAATTAATATCAATATTATTCAATGTCTAACTATTACATTGTTTTGTACACCTGAAACTAATTAAAAAATTTAAAAAAAGAATTAATATAAATCCTTAACAAATTCAACCAGAAAATAAAAGATTAAGAAACATTGGCCATCTAATTCTATGAAATTATCATTGTCTTGATACCATAAACCAAAGACATTATAATGAAATAAAACTGTAGACTAATGTTTTTATAAAGATAGATGCAAAAATCTTCAACAAAAAACCAGCAAATCAAAGCCAGCAATGTATAAAAAGTATTACACGAGAGACCGAGAGAGCGAGAGCGAGAGCGAGAGCGAGAGAGAGCGAGAGAGAGCGAGAGAGAGAGAGAGAGAGAGAGAGAGAGAGAAAAGATTACACGCCATGACCAAGTGGGTATGCAATTATTACAGAAATGGAAGGTTGGTCTAACATCCAAAAACAAATTCTTGTAATATACCATATTAGTAGAACAAAGGGAAAAAGCCACATAAGCACCTTAATAGATGTAGAAAAAGCATTGGACAAAATCCAACACACTTTCATGAAAAAAAGTCAGCAAAATAAGGTTAAAAGGACAGGATCAAATACATGGTGATGGAAGGAGAACTGAGGCTGGGTGGTGAACACACAATATGATATATAGATGATGCATTACAGAATTGTATGCTTGAAAAAAAAAGGACTTCTTCAATCTGACAAAGGTCATTTATGATAAACCCACAGCAAACTTATACTTAATGGTGAAAGACTGCATGCTGTCCCCCTTATATCAGGAACAAGGCAAAGATATCTGTTGTTATCATTTCTATTCAAACTTTTTCTGGTGATTCTAAATAGGGATATAAGAAATAAAAAGAAATATAAGTTATGCATATTGGAAAGGGAGAAGTAAAACTGTCTCTATTTGCAGGTGATATGATATTGTATCCAGAAAATCCTAAGAAGTTCACTAAAAACCTATTATAACAAAAGTTCAGTAGTACTGCAGGATTTAGGATAATTATACAAGTATCAATTGTTTGTCCATATAATCGCAATGGATAATCTGAAAACAAAGTTAAGAAATAATTGTACCACAGCATCAAAAGGAATAGAACACATTGGAATAAATCTATCAAAAGAGGTACACTGAAAACTACAAAACATTGTCAAAAAGAAATTAAATAAATGGAAAGGTGTCCATATCACGTATGTATTGGTCAGAAGCCTTTATATAATTAAAATGGCAATACTTCCCAAATTGATTTCCCTTAATTGATCAATTCACTGTCTATCAAAACCAGCTGCCCTTTTTGCAGATGTTGACAAGCTGATCGTAAAATTCATACAGAAATTCAAGCAACTTAGAGTCGGAAAAGCAATCTTGAAAAAGAAGAACAAAATTGGAGAACTCAAATTTCTTGGTTTCAAAATTGACTACACAGTTACAGGAATCAAGACAGGGTGCTACTGGCATAAAGAGAGACACATAGTTCACTAGAACAGAACTGAGAGTCCAAATTAAACCCTCGCATTTATTGTCAATTTATTTTCAACAAGGGTGCCAAGGCAACTTGAAGGGGGAAAGAATGGTCTTTATAACAAATCGTGCTCAGACAACTAATATCCACACGCAAAAGAATGAATCTGAACCTCTTTTTCACACTGTATGTAGACATAACTCAAGCTGGATTGTAGACCTAAACTTAATAGGTAAAGCTCTAAAACTCTTAGAAGAAAATCAGGAATCAGTATTCATGACCCTGAGTTAGGCAATGGATTCTTAGATACAACACCACAAGTACAAGTAACAAAAGGAAACATTACATAAATTGTACCTTACCAATTAAAAACTATATATTATAAATGATACCATCAAGAAAGTGAAAAGACAACACACAGAATGGGAGAAATTTTGCAAATCATATATCTGATAAGGGTCTAGTATCCAGAATATGTAAAGAAAACTTACAACTCAACAGTAAAAAGATAACCCAATTAACAAATGGGCAGCGATCTGAATAGACATTTCTCCAAAGATTTATAAATGGCAATTAAGCACATGAAAAGATATTCAATATCAATAGTCATTAGAAAAACGCAAATCAAAACAATACCACTTCACACCCAATAGATGGGTATAAAAAAAGATAATAACAAGTGTTGGTGAGGATGTGGAAAAATTGGAACCCACCATACACTGCTGACAGGGATATAAACTAGTACAGCTGTTTGGAAAACAGGCTGGTGATTCCTAAAAATGTTACTATATGACCCAAGAAGTTCACTCCTATGTATGTCCCCATGGATAGAAAACATGAATGACTTGTACATGAATGTTCACCATATTATTCATAATAGCCAAAAGGTAGAAACAATCCAAATGCTTATCAACTCCTGAATTGGTAAATAAGATGCAGCATCTCCATATAACGGCATACAATTTGACAATAAAAATGAAGTACCACTACCTACTGTAACGTAGAAAGGCCTCAAAACATTATGCTACATGAAAGAAGCTGGTCACAAAAGACCACATCTTGTAGGGTTCCTTTTATGTGAAATGTCCAGAATAGGCCAAGCGTGGAAATAGAAAGATAGTCAGTGGTTGCGTAGGACAGGGGTTTGGAGGAGAATCGGGGTGAGTGATTGCTAATGGGTATGGTGCTTCTTTGGACAAAAAATGTTATAAAATTAGATTGTGGTGATGTTTGCACAACTCTGTGGATATAATAAAAACCATTGAATTACATACTTTAAAGGTAAATTATATGGTATGTGAATTGTATCTTAATAAAGCCACTAAAAAGAAAAGAGGGAGGGCGGGAGGGAGGAGCTGGAGTTTTGACTCAAAGGAAATGTTTTGAGGGACAGGAACAAAGTGTGTATATTTTCAGTACCAGAGAACACCACAGGCAAATAGACCGCGATGTGTACAAATAAGGGAAAGAACATTTATTAAGTAAATGAAGATAATTAAATAGAGTGCTATAGAGGTATAAATCGTGTAAATGTGTTCCACTTTATTTCTCCAGGATGTTAGAACAATATAGGTTGTTTTGGAAAATTACTTTGGGCATACTGATGAACCTGGTTCTTGTTCAAAATTTAGAGATCTGATATTGCACCTGTTAATTATCCTAGCATTTATTACCTTTATACATTTTCAGAATGGTGAGAGATTGGAAAAAACTTAAAAACTGGGTCCCTGTATTATATCTGATGAAACAAAGAAAAAAACATGAAGTGAGGAACTATTAAATACACTTCCACCCATGCAACATATTCCAGGGGTGCCAAAAAAAAAAAAATGTATACACATGACTTGTAGTCATCTTTTGTTATCGGTATATATTGAGTATTACAATTTTAATACAGCTTCTTTTCTTCCTTAAAATGTGTACACATTTTTTTTGGCACCCTCTGTATTTAAAGACTACCTGTCATGTACAAAGCACTGTTTTGAGTAGGAGAAGGCTGGGGGATTACGATAGAAATGGGTAAAACTATGTTCCTTCTCCTCAAAACATTCAGAGTCTATTAGAAAATGAAAGCATGTGAACAAATAAGTGTAATACAAGCATTATGTGATAAAAGCCTAAAAAGGTAAACATTTTAACGGAAGGTCAGAGAAGGGTAAAATAATTTAGGACTGATGGGATTAGACAAGACACAAAAGCCTTCTAGCTATTGACCGTCTCTCTTAAACCAAAACAAACACTTAATATTTTATGCACTTTGTTTTAGTTTTCATCAAAACTACGAAAGATTCAAATAGTTCTGCAAGGTTATTAAGACAACTGTCTCTAGCTGACCTCATTCCCACCCATGCATTTCCCTCTCCCAGAGGCAACCACTTTTACCTCTTTTAGCTGATTGTTTTGGTATCCTTTTCTATAAATAACATATTTATATCACTATTTCTTGATTTTTCAATTTTAGGCATTATCTATTGACTTCCACTACAAAAGAAGAGAATTTAGTTTTATTTCTTTCTCAGGCCTTTATTGTACATTGCTTCTTTCCCATTCTGTCATCCTCTCATTAATCAATTTTGTAATTTTGCTTAGATTTATATTAAGTGCTTAATTATTATGACTGTGAAACACTATTTACAGTTGGGCCATCTGGTAAAACATGATTAATCTTTCCCTTCCTGAACAGCTTTTTGTTTTTCCTTATCATGCTTTTGATTTATTTGATTTCCTATCCCATGCCTGCTGAGGACTACCAAATCTGTTTTCTCTAGACACCTTTTCTCTCTTGAGTTTCAAATCTATAGATTTCTGTATTAATTCAACAAATAAAAACATCTATGACCACCTGCTGTATGTCTGGCATTGTACTGAGACTAAGTACTTTAATTATATTATCTCAGTTAATCCACATACTATTTTGAGTTGGGTACTTTTACTGTATTTCTCCGAAAATAAGACTGGGTCTTATATTAATTTTGGCTCCAAAAGACGCATTGGGACTTATTTTCAGGGGAAGTCTTATTTTTTCATGTACAACAATCTACATTTATTCATTTATTCATGTACAAAGATCTACATTTATTCAGATGCAGTCATGTCATCTTCTTCTGGAACATCATCATAACTCTCCAAACCCCAAATTCTGGCTTGAATTTCTTGTGACTCCATTTCCTGTAGAACCATTGGCCCCAATCTCTCATGTCCAGCAATAGAGCTCTCCTTAAATGAGCACTTCTTGTCCATGTAGCCTGCTCGTAGTGCATTGGCAACACAGCTGTCAGTGATTTTACCCCAGGAATTCTTCACCCAAGTCACAGCCTCTTGCAGGCTAGGCTTCACAGTTTCCACACTGATTTCTCTCCATTCTATTTTCAATGTAGTCATAGATTTCCATGTGCAAATGGTCCTTGAATGGCTTGTTTGTTGCAATATCAAGAGTCTGGAGGTAGGCAGTCATTCCTGCAGGAATCATTATTTGATCTATTCTCTCTGCAAAGAAGTTTTTCATGTGTTTAGCACGGTGAGTGCTGGCTGAATCCCAGACTAGCAGACCTCTTTGGCCACCTCACAAACATGTCGCAGCATTAAATCGACCCACTTTCTTATAACTGCTTGTGTGCACCAGGCTTTTTTCGGTTTCAAGAACATAAATGCCTGAAACACATTCAACCTTATCTTTCTTGCCCTTAGTGATGATTAGAGGTGGGGCTTTCTTTCCATCCAGATGAATTGCCAAAATACAGGTAACCACGTGCACTTTCGTAACCAGTGGAGGCAATGTAGAGGCAATTGACGAGGCACCCCTCTGATCAATCTAAACCAAAGTACACAGCTAGTAGTCGTTTGAGATCCTTGCCTAAGTACACAGCTAGTAGTCGTTTGAGATCCTTGGCCCATAAACACTGCAGTTTCATCCACAGCAATCATGTTGGAGAGGTGGTATTTAGAAAAGTCAATGCCCTCAACAAAGGACTTGAATGCAAGTGCACGTTTAATAAATTCAGTATCTTCCAGCTGGCACAGTGTTGCCGATCTTCTTAGAGACAGTTCATATCGCTGAAGGAAGCCATCCAGCCAGTGTTGTGATGCTTTGAATTCTTCTGGGATATTTCTAACTGTGGTGCCATTGCAAGGGCAAATGCTTGAATATCAGCCCTGGGCACAACCAAAGTCTTTGCTCTTCTGTCAGCAATCCATTCACAGATGATGTCTTCCAGCTCAGGAAATAATCGTTGCCAACCTGATCCACAATTGTGCTTCTTAGCATTTCCCTCGTCCACCTGTTGACTGAGGTTATTGTACTCTGCTCGCCATTTTCGGACCATTCAGAGACCCAACTTCTCTTCCAGAAAGCTGTAAGATTCTTGCCCCGGGAGTCCTCCACGATTCCTTTCTTGTACTCGAGGGATAGCTCTTTCTTTTTGCACTCATCTTGTCTGGGGGTCAAAATATTATTCCCTTTAAATCTACCATTAAATCAAGTGTTAACTGAAGACTTACGAGACAGGAGTGGCAACAAAAATGATGGTCCACACAAAAGAATGATGGTCCACACAAAAGCGACAAAAAATTGCAGGCACCAAAATTCAGAAAACGTTTCTTTATTTCATATGAGTGCATTAAGTACGTCTGTTACAACATACAATGTATTGAATTACGAAGATTCATATTAGACACAACCACGTCCATTTGTTATCAAGTGGGCACGTTATTCGTGCATTGTGTCTGTACTCTTGATTGGTCATTCGGCAATAAGTCTCGAATTCATCTGTTTACATAGGCGTTTACCTCTCGTCCAAAGGCACCTGCTTGGGTATTTACAAATACTTAATTGTAATTTATATTATCATTTATTTTAAGTATTAAGTCAATAATGTTATTTATTTATATTTATATATTAATATTATTTTATAATTCAATATGTCCATCGTGTGTTGCAACAGATGTACAAAATGCGTCCGTCTGACTGACGATCTTAACTGGGGCTTATTTTGGGGGTAGGGCTTATATTACGAGCATCCTGAAAAATCATGCTAGGGCTTATTTTCTGGTTAGGTCTTATTTTGGGGGAAATACAGTATAAATATACCTTTTACAGATGAAGAAAATAAAGTTCAGAAAGCTTAAGTGCTAACTTGACTAAGTACACAGCTAGTAGGTGTAAAGACATGCTGTAAAGTCAAGCAATGGCACTCCAGAACCTATGATCCTAACTGCCTATACTCTACACTCTTTCAATGAATATATATCAACTGGAAGCCACCATGAGTCTGGCATGGTCTGTGCATGATAAATAAACCAGACTATTCTCCCTGACTTCGTGGAGCGTACAGTCTAGTAGGAATGACACACAAACAAGACCACACAACAAGAATGCAATGAACCCATAGGATAAGTGAAATTAATAACGAATAGAAGAATACATAGAAATTAGGCAAGAAATAAGACGACTTTCTTTTTTTAAAACAAATATGTATTAGGCACATACTATGTACCAGGCACTGTGCTAGGTACTGAGGACAGGATATTAAGCCAAACAAGAATTTTCCAGGTTGGGAGGGAGAATGGGAGAGAGAAAAATGAGTGATTCAGGCAGAAGAAAGAGCATGTGCAAAGGCCAAGAGACAAAAGAGCATAAACTATTGAAGTTACTGAAAATAATTCAGAATAACTATAATTTGTAATTGTAAAGTAAGAGGGGTGAGGTATGAAGCTGAGGAGATTAAAAAAAAATCAGAGTGATCTGTGAAGGCAATGTCAAAGAGCTTGGACTTTAATAGTAAATTTGGTACACACAGGGTACATGTGCAGAGAGGGATGTGATCATATTAGTGTTTTAAAACTGCTTTTTTGATGACTGTGGGGAATGAATTAGATGGAAATATAACTGAGAGCAGAGAGCACGCATAGGAGGCTGTTCCACACTATTCTACCCTGTTTCCCCGAAAATAAGACCTAGCCGGACAATCAGCTCTAATGCGTCTTTTAGAGCAAAAATTAATATAAGACCCAGTCTTATTTTACTATAATTATAAATATAATATATACAATATATTATAAATTATAATATATACAATATATACAATATAATTATACAATATATTGTATATATTGTATATATTGTATATATTATAATATATATTGTAATATATATACAATATATACAATTGTATATAATATATAAAATATATTATAAATATAATACAATACAATACAATACAATACAATATAATATAATATAATATAATATAATATAATATAATATAATATAATATAATATATGAGACTGGGTCTTATATTAATTTTTGCTCCAAAAGATGCATTACAGCTGATAGTCCGGCTAGGTCTTATTTTCGGGGAAACATGGTAGATTAAGAAGTTACTATGATCTGGATTAAAGTAACAATAGAGAAAAGTGGATTATTGCAAAGCTATTTAGAAGACAGAATTATGAGGACCTTGGGGCAATTCATTCCTTTATTGTTTCTGTAAGCATTTATAGAACACCTAGTCAACAATTGCACTACACCCTAGGAGATACAATGGCGAAGACAGATGTGATCCCTTGCCTTGAGGTTTCTTACAGTACAGAAGGAAAGACAGATGTTAGACAAGTAATGAATTACAACTGTGCTGAGTCCTTCAAAGGAGAAATACTGGGTGCTTTTACTGGAGATTCTGACCCAATCTGACCAATATGAGGAGTCAGAGAAACCTTGAGGAAGTGACTTCTATTGTGGTAACATACACAATACGTAAAATTTGGCATTTTAACCATTTAAAATTGTACAATTCAGTGGCATTAAGTACATTTACAATGTTGTACAACCCTTACTATTATCTAGTCCCAGAACTTAGTCGTCACCCTAAACAGAAACCTTGTATGCACTAAGCAGGCCTTCCTTATTGCCACTGGCCACCACTAACCCACTTTGTCTCCATGGATTTGCCCATTCTGGATTAGCTCATATGAATGAAATCACTAACTATGTGGGTTTTGTGCCTGGATTCTTTCACTTAGCACAATGTTTTCAAGGTCCATCCATGTTGTAGCATGTATCAGTACTTCATATTTATGACTAATATTCCATTTCAGAAATATAGCATATTTTCTTTATACATTCATCAGCTGTTGGACATTTGGGTTGGGTTTTTTCCGTGTTTTGCCTATCGTGAGTTAGAGCTGCTAGGACATTCATGTATGAGTTTTTACTTGAATACATTTTCAGTTCTTTTGGGTATATACCTAGGAATTGAATTGCTGGGTAATATAATAACGCTACGTTTAGTTTATTGAGGAACTCCCAGACTGTTTTCCACAGCAGCTGCACCATGTTTTCTTTCCACCAGCAGCGTATGAGGGGTCCAGTTTCTCCACATCCTCATCGATACCTGCTATGCCTATCTTTTCTATTATAGCCATCTTAGTGCATGTGAAGTGGTTTGTTATTATAGTCTTGATTTCCATTTCCTTACTGACAAATGACATTATCTTTTTATGTGCTTAGTGGCCTTATTGGTGCTTATCTTCTTTGGAGAAATGCCTGTTCAAGTCCTTTGCCCATTTTTTTAACTGAGTTGGTTTTTATTGTTGGGTTATAAAAATTCTTTATATATTCTAGATATTATCCCCTTATCAGATACATGATTTGCAAATATTTTCACCCATTACTTGGGTTTTCTTTCACTTTCTTGATAGTGTCCTTTGATGCACAAGTTTTTAATTCTGATAAAGTCATATTGATGTATTTTTGTTGTAGCTTGTCATTTAAGTACTATTTAAGAAACCATAGTGAAATCCAAGGTCATGAAGATTTGCTTCTATGTTTTCTTTAAGGAGTTTTATAGTTTTAGCACTTACATTTAAGGATGTGTTGCATTTTGAGTTGACTTTTGTATGTGGTGTGTGGTATGGGTCCAACTTCATTCTTTTGCATGTGGCTATCCAGTTGTCCCAGCATTACTTATTGAAGACACTGTTCTTTCCCCATTAAATGGTGTTAGCACCATTGTGCCAAATTTCTGGCCTCTCAGTTCTATGCCATCTATCCCTATGTCTGTCTTTACATCGGCACGACACTATTTTATTACTGCAGCTTAAGTTTGGAAATTGGGAAACGTGGATCCTCCAACTTTGTTCTTCTGTGTCAAGACTGTTTGGGCTATTCTAGGTGCCTGTGATTCCATGTGAACTTGAGGATTAGCTTTTCTATTTTGTAAAAAAAAAAAAAAAAAAGACTCCATTGGGATTTTAATAAAGATTACATTTAATCTGAAGATGGTTTGGGGGAATATTGCCATCTTAACGATATTAAGCCTTCCAATCCGTGAACACAGGTTGTCTTTCCACTTATTTAGGTCTTCTTTAATTTCTTCAATATTGTGTAGTAGGAAGTGACATTTAGGTTGACTGAATTGTGCAGTGAGAAGGGAAAGGAGTGACCTGGGATGGCATCTGGGATCAGGATTCAGGCACCTGACACAGTGGCTGGTGACACTCTATGGTGGGAAACAAGGACAGAGAATGCAAGGAGGAGACATTGTTTAATTTGGTTTAAAAGTACTGTGATTCAGTGTCTCTGAAATATTTAAATCAGAGGGGTAACAATTCTCTTTCAAAACACCCTTACTTTAGCAAGAGTGGATGTTTTGTGTTGAACATGACATTTCAAAGCTGAGAGCTCTTTTTCAGAATTTTTTTGTTATCAAAGAAAGAATATGTTTGCTGTAGCTTTTGTATTATGTATTTTATTGCATTCGGCAATTGCTACCATATCAATAGGCTATTATATATTTATGTCAAGTGATTAGAATCTCATTTAAACCAATGAATGTTTTTAAACATTACAAGAAAAAATCATTTCTTTGAGTTTTAACATATAATACAGTTGAGGTTTTCCTACCTTTGGATAGTGTTGGCCCCTTTATACTTACCATACAAGTTTCCTTTTAAATATTCTGCAAGTAATGGCACAAGTCAAGTACAGTATACTTTTAATCAAGTATGGAAATATTTTCTTACATACTTCTTTCTTATTTCTCTCATGCCCTTCTCCCCACATAATGCCCTTCACATACGACATATGTTCAGTGCGTATGACTCAGCTCCTTGTCAGCTCATCTAGGAAGTGGATAGACTAAAATTAATGTCACGATGACCTAGTGCTTAGGTCACTGCATCACCTGGCAAAGGTTAATTTTGCATATTTATCAATATATTATTTGATATTAGCAAGAACTTTTCGTATATTAATGCCTACAATGTTTATAAAAGGACATCTTATTTTAAATTATTCAATTTTTTAAACCAATCTATAATGACTGTCTTGAACTAGATGAGTAAACCTCAAGGTTTTTAAAAATCAAACTAAAGTGATTATGTAGCATTAATTTAGACTAAAATATCAGAAATTATACAAGATCTAAAATAGAGCATTATCCTATATTACTGAAGTCATACCGAATAGTGACTTTTTACAATGAGAAATTGTCTATACTACTAATAACAGGACTTTTTTTTAATGGCAAGAACACAAATAGATTATATCAGTAAAATATAGTAGTGTTCAGGCTCTTAAATCAAAACCTATGGACAGAAAAAAGTAAGAGATTTAGGAGATTTTAGGGGGATAAGGAAACATCAGGGGACTTATTACTCTATATAACAGACAGCTGCCACAGGCAAAAAACAAATAAAATGGCAATTAAGTTGATTGTAGTACTTTAATGTTTTAAAGAAAACTTATTAAAAATACAGATTTTTTTTTTTAATCTTACATTCTTGACAGATATAGCATCACCTACCTTTCTAAAAACAGTAGGGGTAAACACAATTATAGGAAATGTATGTTAATTAGTGGTACAGAAGTATGGATTGAAAAACCCTGACACACTCCTACTACCTGCTGCTTTGAAGTTAGATTATGGCCTGGAATTTATGTCAGGTTGGTTCCAAAATGGAATATTGGGTCCCAGGCCAGTATCGGAGCATCGATAAACCATGCCTAGTCTGGCACAGCTTCTTCAGCCATGAAAGCATAAATCACAAAGAAAAAATTTAAACAAGCAATTATTTGAGATACCAAGAAAGGAAAGGAAATCAGTTTTGTAAAAAACACTTCCCTCTTTTTATAAGCTTCTTTATTTACTCCGGATAGTTAACATAACAGTGTTCAATAGTGAAGTAAGCAGGTTTTACACTCACTATCACTGTATGGATAGAAAGAGCCATATGCATTTTTGTTTTTATAAGTCATCTCCTATTACTGCAATATGGCACATGAGAACAGAGATTCAGAGCCAGAAAGTTAATAAATACATTTAACATTGTCAAGCATTCAAAAGATAAATGCAATCATATAGCAAAAAAAAAATCAGTTTGTAACTTTGACCTTCCCCAAGGATGTGAAGAATCTTTTTGTGTGTCAGAAATCTCTATAGCAAAGATTCCTATGAGAGAGAAAAATAAATGATG
This sequence comes from Rhinolophus ferrumequinum, assembly GCF_004115265.2. NCBI lineage: Eukaryota > Metazoa > Chordata > Mammalia > Chiroptera > Rhinolophidae > Rhinolophus > Rhinolophus ferrumequinum. The sequence continues at coordinate 5,099,190 of NC_046296.1, read as the reverse complement.
CAAATTAATATTTTTAACTCGCCGATTACACCATATATAAAAAAATATACTCTAACATTAATTTGGCAATTCTTAAGATATTTTTCCTAGCTTTTGTGAAGAAAAACAGATACAATATGGTTTTTTGCTCAGTTTTCACAAACTGTGATACATCCATATCATGGAATAATATTCGACAATACAAAGGAATGAACTATTGATACATATAATTTAGCTCAATCTCATGGATATTGTGCTAAATGAAAAAAAGGCCAATCTCAAAAAGTTACATACTGTTTGTGATTCCATTTATGTAACATTCTCAAAATGATGTAATTAGAGAGCTGGAGAAGAAATTAGTGTTTGCCAGGGGACGGCTGTGACTACAGAGGGGTATAACGGGGGCATGAGTTCCTTGGTGCTTATGGAACAATGCAGTATCTTGATTGTGGTGGTGGATATGTGTGGTGTGTAAAAGAGCTGTACACACACACACAAATAAGTGCATGTAAAAACCAGTGAAAACTGAATAAGGCCTACGGATTAATTGTATTGTACCACAGTCAATTTCCTGTTTGTCAGGTAGTGCCACTGGTAAGCTGGAGGAAGGATATGTGGAACTGTCTGTACTGTTTTTTGCAACTACCTGTGAGACTGTAATCCTTTCCAAATAAAAGTAAAATGAAACAAAACTGTAGTACAGCCATACAATGGAATACTATGCAGCAGTTAAAAGGCACATGCAACAACACCTGATACAAACAGCAACATGGAAAAATCTCAAACATATTATGCTGAGTGAAAGTCAAACACTAGAGGCTACATATTGCATGATTCCATTTATGTGACAACTCAGAAAGGCAAAACTATAGGGGCAGGAGACAGATCAGTGGTTGGAGGAAAGCAAATTAAGTACATCGATTGTCGTCTAAATAATAGGTGGTAGTCAAAAGACACCATTTAAAATTAACAGCAAAAGTTAAGCAAGAAAAAAGAGGATTAAGGACATTATTAAAAATAGTAAAAGAAAGGTAACTTCTATAAGAAAGCACACACCTTCCTGAATAGCAAAAGAAATGTTCAAAAGCAAAGAATAATGAAATTGAGAAAGAAACGTAGTAAAGTCACAATAAACACAGCTATCGTGAGATAATATGACAGAGTTGAGATCAAATTTAACAGTCATTAATAATGTGAAGGAGATTAACTCACCTATTTAAAAAAAGAATTTTGAAATGGCTCATAAAGCAAAATTCAAATCCATACTATATACAAGAGAGATACTTAAAAATGCAGTGATTCAAAAAAGCTAAAAATAAAGAAATGGACAAAGATTTACCAAGCAAATGCAGACACTAAGGAAACAGGAGTTGTTAACTCTAATACCAAGTAGATGCCAAGCCCCTCACCCAAAAAGATTAAATGTGTCAGAAAAGGACCACATTCCACAACGAAGATATGACAGTTCAGAATATCTATGCAACAAATAAAACAGCAAACCACCTATTAAAACAAAATGTGTAGGAGATACAAGAAGAAAATAAAAACATACTAATAATAGGAGATTTTAAAACACCATTCTTAGCACCACAGGTCAAGTGGACAAAAATTAAGAAATGATATAAAAGAACTTAAAATCAAAAAGGTAAATCTTTTAGATATATATACACTATACCCTGAGAAGAATGTATCTTCTTAAGGGCACGTGCACTGTTCACAAAAACTAATCATGTAGTAAAGTACAAAGAATATATCAGTAGTTTCCATAAAACAGAAATATTATTAACAATATTATCTAGTCACAATGCAATAACACTAGAAGTTGAAAATGAAACCGAAACACACAAAAAAAGCCCTTCTCACTGGAGGGGTGGGATAGAAAGCATACACAAGAGACTGATACTTTTTCAAGTTATTACTTTTGCAGAGTTTTGACTTTTGAAAGCATATTAATCTGCATATTCAAAAATTAAATCAAGGAAAAAAACTAGGAAGGTGAAAAATGAAAGCAAATTGAAACAAATGAGTCTAATGTTATTTCAAATGTATACCATAATCACAGAGAAAGGAAAACAATAATCCAAGCAATTTAAGAACACAGTATGTGACTAAATGCCCTCAAGGCTTAGGGTAGGCAGCCCATGGAAATAGGAAGGGAGAACTGCAAACAGATCCTGAACTTTTTAAAAAGTTGGTCTGTTTATTGTAGTGACTTAGGAGAAGAAATTTTGAAACTATTTTGCATGCATTCTGGGACTGAGCAAGTGAGTAAGTATGCTGAGGTTGTGGAATAAACGTGTGGTGTTGAGCCAAGGCTCTCACTGCAGAAGAAAGGACTTACAAATACAGAATGGAAGGAGGCAAAAAAGAAACCTGTGAGGGTGATTTGGAACTGGAAGTACTGGTTATTTTTTTTAATTGTGTGTGTGTGTGTGTGTGTGTGTGTAGAGGGAGAGAGCATGTGAAAGAGTGTGAGTGAATGAGACAGCACATGTGTTGTCCCAGAAACACATAAAAAGCAAATGGGGCAAAATTTTAATAATAGTGAGTATGGGTAAAAGGTATACAGATGTTCTTTGTATTACTTTTTGTTACTTCTTGTAAGTTTGAAATTATTTCCCGAATAAAACCGTTTTTACAAAATTTGTGACATAAGAATATACCCAAAATATTTTCCTCTGAAAAATTAGCTTATTACTTTCCTAGAGCATATGTCTTTTATGGTACTATAATAATTAACCAATATTTTGTTAATGAAAGTATATTAAAAAATTGATGATGTAGAAATAAAAAGAAAATCAGATTTTTACGATATAATTTATGTAAATATTCGATAAAATGGAGATTGTTCACTTTAGCATATGTATATAAAATTATCAAAATACTTTACTTTTATGTGAACATATCCAATCATACAGCAATGTCTAAATAGCACTATTCACAATAGACTGTTGCTGTTTCCTTACTCCCTCAAATAGTCACTGTATCTATTGTTATATGGTCCCCACTGAATGGATCCTAAACAACTCACTCTTCCAGTGACCGATCGAGGCCTCGGTCAGGAGATCGATGGTGAACACGATCCGGTGAGTGACATTTCGTATTTGGCTTCATTGTAGAACTCAGATGATAAGCATTACTTGAGTAATTCTGGCGGCGGAGTTCTTGCACAGCCCTCTCCCTAAAGCAAAATAGGGAGGCTTTTTCACTTGGTATCCAGTGACATCATTCATACTGTCGTAAAACTGTAGTTCAAGTCAGACTTTAAGACCCAACCATCGTGAAATAATTGAAATCTGCTGTTATCTAAGAAATAATGCTTCCCAGGCTAAATGGTGCCTAGAGACAAAACCTGCCTTTCAAAGCGCTCCGTCCCTAGTTGTCGTTTGGTAATGTCCAAGTCAGCTTCCAACTGCGTCACGACGTTTCTGAACTGGGCCACGTCTCTACTCTGGATGGCCCTGTGGAAGGGAATAGAAGGGTGACAGCTGATTAAACTTAAAATATGGCGAGGACTCCTAGAGTACATGAACCATGTTGGCAATGTTTCCTCAGCTGGATCCAAGCCAAACTGTGATTTATATGAATGTATATGCCAATGTTAGATGTAGGAAATGGACAAACTAGCCTACTTGAAAAGCCTACGCCGTGCCAGTCCCGCTCAGTTAGTTAAACCTTCTCTGTCTCTATTTCCCTGTGTTTAGATGGGGTAATATTATCTATTATCCATCTACATTATCTATTTACTGCAAATTATTTTTATAAAAGTACTTTGAGGTATTCTATGCAAAGTCATAGTATGACCAAATAATGAGCACTGGAGTTCACTAGCACTATGATGAATATGGTCTGTTATATATAGTATGTGAAATCAACCGAGTGCTTTACATATACTTATAATTAAATTTGATATACCTGCATACACTGTTAAAAATACAAACTCTCTTCAATCAACAGGGTCTTCTTTAGGGCTATGCAATTCCTCAAAAACCCTGTAATAAGACCCATTATCATAAGGAAGGCAGTGATAGACATGAGTGAGTGCTGCTTGCACAAAATATTCTAGCCTCTTTGTTTGCTTCCAGGACTGCATTAAAGACTGCTGAAATCTAAACTGAGAGACTAAGAACATGAAAGTTTACCATGTTTACCAGTTCTAAGTGACAGGACTTGTCAGCCAGTTGAAACTGAATGGACCGTTTAAGGTGGGCCTCTGGGCATACATCACTAAGGCAGATTTCCTCCTACCAGCTGGAGTCAGTGATCCTGCAGAACCAGTTGAAGGTATCACAAAAGCCCAGCTGCGGTGACTGAAAAGAATGACTCAGTCGCAGCTGCCTTAATCTGAAAACAGTTTCTGAAGGAAACTGGCGGTGGCTTTGCAGCCTTTGCTTAGTCAGGGGCTCCTGGGAATGGCTGACTCCTGAGACCATGATTCCTATCCTTCCCCAGATCCCAAGCTCAGACAGGGGGGCAGAGGCTGGATGAAAAAGTGTTATAGATGGGACAGATAAGAACAGCGGCCAAGCGTCCCGTCAGTTTTTGTGAGAGGTGACCAAGTTTAGTGATAAAACATTCCCTATCCACGCAGGCATTTCTAGCCAACCTTGCAGCCAGGGTCATTTAATAAGATGTAAATGGTGGTAGGGATTCTAAAAAGAAAAGAAAAAGAAGCCAAAATCAATGTTCTGAGGGCAGGAAGTCTTCAGTATTCTGTGAATGCAGGAGTTCTTCCAGGTACCTAGTATCCTAGTACACTTATAGGTGCATAAGGAAATGCTATGTGACAAATGGAAAAATTAGGTAGCAATACCAGGGGGCTCCATAAATAGAAAAATTCTTCTGGTTTCAGAAGTATTTCATTTTTTTCTAATCTGGTTATAATATTTCCTAAAGGCAATATTGTAGATCAGACATCCTATTATACCCAAAGCTCTGTTGGAAACAATCAATGGAGATGGTTAAACTTAAATTTAGATCGATCTAGATAAACACATAATAGAAATAAGTACTGCATCTTAGGCAAATCACAATATTTCTGGTCCCCAGTTTAATGGTAAATTACAGGTGTTTAATTTGTCTAAATTCCAGCTTTAAAAATTCCATTAACCTACAAAGTACAAAAATTTAAGAAATATGACTTTATGTTATTATATTGCTAACCAACTCACATTTTATTTTCTGCCAAGCAAAGGTGTTCTTTAAGAAGCTGAATTTCAGATTCTTTTTCTTGAAGTGCTATCTGAGACTGGTATTCTTTGTCTCGATTGGCCACCAGCAAAGCTTCTAGATTCTGCATGGAGATTCTCTCATTTGTCATCTGACTCCTGAGGAGCTCTATTTCAGAACGAGCAGAATCCAACTCATTCTCCATCTGTACAATAATAGGAAGATATCTGTACTTATTCCTCTTCATTCACTTAACTCACAGATTATCAGAAGCTTATAACATTTCTTTATTATGTTATAAACTGACAACCCCTTTTCATTTCTTGATTAGAAATTGTGTCTTTCTTCTTACCAAACACACACACACACACACACACACACACACACACACACACACACACAGTATCACTTTCCCCAACTCTCTGATCTTATCAGAAAATTCATTAATAAGTGAAGACTTATTAATCCCAAACTGCACTGCAAACAATTTCCATTTGCAGCTTTGATGTGTATTTATATATTTCTGCAAGACTGACATGGTGCTATCTGCAACTACTGCTTTGTCCTGAGTTAGGGGAGTTACAAGCACCTAACTACCTTATGGAACGTCATTGTGCTCCATAGTTAAGGAAGATTAGGAATGATGACACATTCCCTCTCTTGAATAAACCTTTGGAAAGCTTCATTTTTTTTGAAGGTTATGTTAAGCCTGGAATATGCTCTGTAAGCTAAGGGTTTCTTCGAAAGGAAGAAAACCAGACATTACTATTTAGAAAAAAATGATTCCTTATCTCATAATACACAATATAACCAATTACATATGTGTTTGAAAAAGTTAAATGTAAAAAGGTAAAACTCTAAGAAAAGAGGATTTAATAAAAATGAAATTATTGGGGAAGGGGTAGGCAGGTAAGGGAAGAACTTTCTAGGCTAGATAACGATTTAAAAATGATGTCTGACCACACAAAAACATTTTGATAGTCAATATAAATTTAAAATGTACAAGAAAAGAACTGGAAGAAATTAAGCTCTGTTAATAAAATAGAGGTAATATCTTACTAATATAAGGAACTCATACAAATTGATGAGAAATATGAATAATATGAACAGAAAACTTGCAAAATATAAAAATTAGGTTGGTGCAAAAGGAATTGCGGTTTAAAAGATTGAAAATAATTGCAAAAACCGCAATACCTTTAGCACCAACCTAATAATAAACATATGGGAAAAAATTACCTTTACGAATAACCAGAGAAATATAAATTAAAACAGGATGCTATTTCTAGTCCAGGGTTCCTTAACCTTGACAATACCGACATTTTGCGTTGGATAATTATTTGGTGTATAGGGAGCTGCCCTGTGCCTAATGGAATGTTTAGCAGCAGCCCTGGCCTCTATTCACGAGAAGCCAGTAGCATTTCCCTTCTCTCGTCGTGGCCATCAAAAATGTCTCCAGACATGGCTAAATGTCCACCAGGGAGCATAATCTCTTTTGGTTGAACCACTGTTCCAGTTTATCAAATTGACAAATGTCTTAGCGTGTGTTTATTAACATTAAAATGGGCAATGGCAATTTCATATACTCCTTGGCAGGAATACAAAATGGAGAATCACTGTTTTTTGGTGACAGCTTTATGGGAAAATAATTCACATACCATACAACTCACCCACTTAAAGGGTGCAATTGAATTGTTTTAGTATATTAAAAGAATTGTAGATCATACCACAATCTCACACTCTAGTGTTAAAAGCTTTCATCGTCCCAAAATAAAACCCAGTACCCATTAGCAGTCACTTCCCACCTCTCCCACTCCGCCATTGGCTCCAGCACCAGCCCTAAGCAATCTCTAATCTACTTTCTCTCTCTGGGATCTGCCTTAATCTGGACATTTCATATAAATTGAATCCAATGTATGTGTGGTCTTTTGTGACTGGCTTCCTTCACTTAGCCTAATGTTTTCAAGAGTTATCCATGTTTTAGCAGGTGTCAGTACTTCATTACTTTTATTGCCAAGTAATATTCCCTTGCATAGATGTAGGAACATTTCAGTTATTTACACTTTTTGGCTATTATAAATAATGCTGCTCAGAACATTTGTGTACAAGTTTTTGCATGGACCTAAGTTTTCATTCCTCTTCAATAGATAGGAGCAGAATTTCTGGGCTTTATGGTAATCCTATTTTTAACTTTGAAGAACTGTCAAAATGTTTTCCAAACTGGCCTCACTGTCATACTTACCCGTCAGGAACGTATGAGGGTTCCAAACTCTCTACATCTTTGCCGACACTTGTTATTGTCTATTATTATTATTATTATTATTATTATTATTATTATTATTATTATCGTCCTAGTCTTTGTGAAATGGTACAGTTTTAATTTGCATTTCTCTGATTGTTAATGATGTTGAGCAACTTTTCATGTGCTTATTGGCCATTCATGTATCTTCTATAGAGAAATGTCTATTGAGATCCTTTGCCCTTTTTTAGGTTATTATTAAGTTGTAAGAGTTCTTTATTCTAGAGACAAATCTCTTGTTGGATGTATGATTCACAAATGTTTTTTTTTCCATTCTGTGAAATGTCTTTTTAGTTCATTGATGATATAATTTGCAGCACAAAGTTTTTTTTATTATTTTGATGAAGTCTTTTCTATCTATTTCTTTTCTTTTGTTGTGTTTTTGATGTGTATCTAAGAAAGGATTACCTAACCCAAAGTTATAAAGATTTAATTGTATGCTTTCTTCTTAAAAGTTTTTTTAAGTTTAGCTCTTATATGCAGGGAAGACAATCCATTTTAATTTAATTTTTGCATATGGTATGTAATAAAAATCCAACTTCATTCTTTTCCATGGAAATGTTCAGTTGTCCCAATACCATTTGTTGAAAAGACTATTCTTTCCCCCATTAAATTGCACTGGCACCAATTTTTTGAAAATCATTTGGCCACAAATATAGGAGTTCATTTCTAGACTCATGATTCTATTCAATTGAACTATATGTCTCTCCTTATGCTGGTACTATACTGTCTATAGTATACTACTATACTATACTATCTAGTTTTGTAGCCATTTTTGAAATTGGGAAGTGTTAGTCCTCTGACTTTGTTCTTCTTTTTCAAGATTATTTTGGCTATTCTAAGCCACTTGTACTTCCATATTAATTGTATATCATCTTATCAATTTCTATAAAGAAGCCAATTTGAGGTAGTATTGTCATTTTAACAATGTTGTCTTCTGATCCATGAATATGGGACGTCTTTATTTAGGTCTTCTTTAATTTCTTTTGACAATGTTTTTAACGTACAAGTTTTACACTTCTTTTGTTAAATTTATTCCTGAGTATTTTATCCTCTCTTGATGCTTTCCTTTTTTATGTAATTCCATTTGAAGGAATTGTTTTCTTATTTGCATTTTTGAATTGTTCATTGTTAATATAGAAATGCAATTGATTACTGTATATTGATCTTGTATTGTGTAACCTTGATAAACTCATTTATTAGTTTTAATAGTTTTTAGTAAATTCCTTAAAATTTTCTATATCTTAGATCATATCACCTGTAAATAGAGATAGTTTTATTTCTTTATCATCTAAATGCCTTTTATTTCTTTTTCTTGCCTAATTTCCCAGGCTAGAACTTCCAGTGCAATGCTGAATAGAAAAGGTGAAGAGGGCATTTTTGTCTTGTTACTGACAAGAAAGAGGAAAAACACTCAGTCTTTCACTGTTAAATACGAAGTTAGTTGTGGGGTTTTTTGTAGGTGCTCTTTATTAGGTTAAGTTGACTTCTATTTCTAGTTCATAGTTTTTTAAAGTCATGAAATGATGTTGAATTTTGTCAAATGCTTTTTCTGCATCTATTGAGATGATCGTTTTTTGCTCTTTCTTCTATTGATATATTTCATTAATTGATTTTTAGGAATTAAATCAACCTTGCATTCCTGGGATAAATCAACTTGATTATGGTATAAAATTCATTTTATAAGTTGTTGGATTCAGTTTTCTAGTATTTTTCCTGAGAATTTTTAATCTAAATTTATAAGGGATATTGATCTACAGTTTTCTGTTCTTCTGATGTCTTTGTGTGCTTGTGGCATCAGGGTAATACTGGCTTCATATAATACACTGGAAAGTGTTCTCTTCTATTTTTGGAAGATTTTTGTGAAAAGTTTACATCAATTCACCTTTAAACATTTGGAAAAATTCGAAATTGAAGCCTTCTTTTTATGGAAGTTTTAAAATTACTAACTCAATCTCTTTACTTGTTATAGATATAGTCAGATTTCCTATTTTTCCTTAAATGCATTTCAGTACTTTGTATATTTCTGGGAATTTATTGATTTCACCTGTTATCTAATTTTTGGCATTTATTTGCTAATAATATACCTTTATAATACTCCTTTCATTTTCTGTAAGGATGGTAGTGATGTTCCCTCTTTTATTTCTGGTTTTAATAACTTAATATCTAAGTGTAATTAAAGAATATTAAAGGAAGGATATTTAGAATTCATGTTCTCAACATTCCTCTTGAGAGTTAGATAAAAGATTTATTTATTTGGAAGATATAAAAATAAGACCTGGGTAAACTGTATAGCATGTGAATTATATTTCAATAAATTAAAAAAAACTAAGACTATAAAAGGTTGTAAAATTCCTTATTCTAGTGCTTTAAATCATTTTCATCAGGAAATAAAGATGGAAATATAGATCTTTTGCCTCTAACCTCTACTTTCTCATTTAAAATATTCTGAGTGATTCCAGGGATGCAAATCTGGTTTGATAGTCAAAAATCAATCAACGTAATCTATCAAATCAACAGGCTAAAGAAGAAAAATCACATGAACATACTAACTGATACAGAAAAAGCATCTGACAAATATTCAACACCCACTCATGACAAAAACTCTCAGAAATATAGGAAAAGAAGAAAACTTCCCCAACTTGATTTTAAAAAAAATCTATAAAATCCTCTAGAAAAACTGACTGCTTTTCCCCTAAGATTGGAAGAAAGGAAGGATATGTCTGTTTTGATCACTGTTATTCAACATAGCACTGAAGAACTAACCAGTGCAAAAAGACAAGAGAAGGCATAAATACTAGAATGGAAGAAACAAAACTGTCCTTATTTTCAGATAACATAATTGTCTACATAGAAAATTCCAAGAAATCTTCAGAAAAACTCCTACAACTAGTAAGTGAGTTCGGCAAGGTCACAGGATGTAAGACAAACATTCAAAAATCAGTTGTACATCTATATACTGGCAATGAATACATTGATAGCAAAATGAAAACTAGAATACCATTTACAGTGACTCAATAAAAGAATAAATACTTTGTATTTTGTAGGTGTAAATCTAACAAAATGTGTGTAGAACTTGCATGCTGAGAACTACACAAAGCTAATAAAAGAAATCGAAGATCTAAACAAGCCATACCGTGTTCATGGATTGGAAGCCTCAACATAGCAAGGATGTCAGTTCCAACCAAATTGATATACAGGTTTAATGCAATTCCTATCAAAATCCCAGCAAGATTTTTTGAAGAAATAGACAGATTATTCTAAAACTTATTATGGAAAGGCAAAGAGACTAGAATAGCTAAGATGATTTTGAAAAAGCAGAATAAAGTGGATGGAATCTATCTACCTGATTTAAAGATTTATTATTAACTACAGTAATCAAGACTGTGTTGGTATCGGTGGAGAAAGAAACAGATTAATATAAAAGAATAGAAAACCAAGAAATAGACCCACTCAAATACATCCAACTGATTTTTCATAAATGTTGATTTCACAAAATCAATTCAAAGGAGGAGAGGTAGTGTTTTCAACAATTGATACTAGAGCAATTGGACACCCATAGGCAATAAATGAACCTTGACCTAAACCTCACACATGCAGGAATTTAACTCAAAATGAATTATAGAATTGAATGTGTGAAACATAAAACTATAAAATTTCTGGAATAAAACCAGGCATCCCAGAAGCTTTGGGATCTAGAGCTATGAAAATACTTCTTAGACTTAAAACCAAAAGCACAATCCATAAAAGGAAAATTGACAAATTGCACTTCATCAAAATTTAAAACTTTTGCTCTGATAAAGACCCTGATAAGAGGATGAAAACACAAGCTACATAGTAGGAGAAAATATTTGCAAACCACATATCTGATGAAGGACTAGTATCTCAAATATATAAAGAACTCTCAATACTCACCATTAAAACAAGCAAACAATCCAAGGAGAAGATGGAAAGAAGACTTAAAGAGACATTTCACCGAAGAAGATATATAGATAACAAATAAGCACACAGAAAGATGTTCAACTTCATTAGTCATTAGGGAAACGCAACCAGACAATGACGTAGCACTACATACATATCAGAATTGCTAAAAGAAAAAATAGTGACAACACCAAATGCTGACAAAGAAACGTTAAAAGTGGATCACTGATACATTGCTGGTTGCAATGCAAAATGGTACAGACACTTGGGAAAACAATGTGTCACTTCCCTAAAACACTTATCATGCAGCTACTGTATGATCCAAAAATTGCATCCCTGGACATTTACAGAAAAATGAAGATTTCTGTTCACAGAAAAACCTGTACAGAAATGTTTACAATAGCCTAATTTGTAAGATCCCCAAACTGGAAATAACCCAGATGTCCTTCAATGCGTGTATCTTAATTACACTATGCAACTTGTATAGTTAAACAAACTGGAACATTCCATGTTACACCAATAGCATGGAATACTACTCAGCAATAAGAAGGAGTGAAGTATTAACACATGCAACAACCTGGATGAATCTCCAGAGAATTATGCTGAGTGAAAAGGTTACATGCTGTATAATTCTATTTACATAGCATTCTTGGAGTGACACAATTATAGAAATAGAGAACAGATTAGTGGTTGCCAGGGGGTAAGGAGGGGGTGGGATGAGAGGAAAGCAGATAGGACTACAAAGGGCAACACGATGGATGCTGGGATGGAAATGTTCCATATCATGGTGAGCATCCTGGTTGTGATGTTAGACCACCGTTTTGCAAGATGCTACCCCTGGGAGCCCAGGTAAAGGATACACAGGATTCCTTTGTATTATGTTTTACAACTTTATGTGAATCTACAGTTATCTCAAAATCGAAAGTTTAATTTTAAAATATTGAGTGTCTCTCTATGCATAGTACAGCTGAAGAAATAGAAAGATAAGTAAAATAGTCCTTGCACTTGAAATTATAGCTTATTATGGAAATAAACATATATACATCAATGACTAAATTTCAAGGCAAAAATTTTATGTCAGGAGCATTGTAAAATATAACGAGAATTAGCCTGAGCACTTCACACCCATTAGAATAGCTATTATCAAAAAAAGAAAAAACAAAACTGAAAAATAACACGTGTTTCAGTTATAACAACATGTATTACTTTTCTAGTTTGAAAACTCCAAGTAAAATATGTTTTAAAAGAAAAATTAAGAACATATTATTTGCATTTTTACAGCGAGTATTCATGAGTTACTTTCATTATCAAAAGGTTCTTGCTGAAATAAAAATGACTTAAGGAAGAGTCTGAGAATTCTGTCATATACCACTTCATTAATGAAATGTTCACAGTGGATTCTTACCAGCTAGACACATGATTCTCAAATGCAACAAACAGTAGACTAACAAAATTAAACTTTCAATAAGTTTTGGTAGTAACAGAAATGTAAACAGGACCACAATTTGTTGATATTTTAATTACACTGTGCAACTTGTATACATACCCCTTTAGGATCGGGCTCCATCTGTCTCTCCAGATGCATCTCCGGCCACTGTCAGCCATGCATGCTACGCAGGCCATTGCAAATTACTTACTATTCACTCAAGAATTCATTTATAGCTCCATATGTTGCTATGCTGTTGTTCCTTTTGAATGGAATGCCTCCTCCCTTCTGCCAAATAGGAACCCCCTCTCTAAAACCCTGATTATTTCTTATTAGTATAACATGTATCCCAAATCATTTGTATGTCAAGACTGGAAGGGGCTTAAGGGCAGGGGCCTATATATTTTGAACATTATATTCACAGTGAGAACACAATATCAGGCACATGATAGATACAATCAACTGAATTACCATTTAAAAGAACCCAATTAGTAAATTAATTGAGCTTAAAAGAGTATCATTAAAGTTATAACTTAGCTGGATAAATCTCAGCCTCGCCCTTCTTTGCTGATTGGTATGTCAATGTGTTTTATAATTCTTCTGACTAAAAGTACTGCAAATTACATATTCAAAGAGTTTCTGTTATATTCTTGAATTGTTGGAACATCGCTGTCAAATTAATCTCTTGGACATTAAAAATAAGATCTAAAGATGAAAGACATAGCTTGATCTACTGTTTTATAAAAAAGAACTTGTTTTTCTAAACTTGTAGTAATTTTATAGTAATAAAAACATGAATAGAACCACTTTAAATGTATTGCATACCATTTCTATTTCTTGATCTTTAGCAATCAACTGTCGATTAAGAAGTTCTTTGCTTGAGTCAAGTTTAATACAAAGTTCCCTTGTGGAAGACAAGTCTGCAAGGGCAGATACTTTTTCAAACTGAACCTTCTGAAGCTCCTCTTCCATCTTTACAACAGATTTATGTAAGGTAGAAATCTGGGACTTGTAAGATCTTTCTGCATTTAAGTGCTGCAAAAACAAAATTATTAAATGTGTATATATATATATACGTATATATATATGCATATATATATATTTTTTCTAACTTGTAAAAAACTACAACATGGAAAACAAAATGGGCAAATCTTTTAATGATAGTATACTTACATTATAAGAAACATTAGATGATATAGGCGGTGATACTATGTACAAAACCTTCTGGGAAAAATAAATTTGGGTTTCAAATTTCTATACATAAGGTGGTCAACTGATCATGCTTTTTAATGTAATTAGAAAACAACTTTCCCACTTGAAAGTCTCAACCCCAAAGCTAGCTGAGATATGTACATTTGGTCTATAGTTCTGTCAACATTTGCCAGTTTCAATTATTCTATAATATAAATATTGTTGTCTTTAACAATAAAGTGGCAAACAAAACATTAGCCACTGTTCCATTCACAATACCCAATTTTCCAATTCTTGAATGGCATGTTGATATCGACCATAATCTCATAAAATGAGGGCTGATAACTCTCTAGCATTTACTAATACCTGAGGGAAAAAGACCCTGGGCAAGTATAAATTAAGAATACATCCACATGAGAAACAAGAGCATGTTTTTAAAAATGGTAATATGAGATTCAAGTTATATAAATGCTTTCAAACATTCAAGATAATTCCATACCCCCCTTTTTTCAAGGGAAAAAAATGTCTTATGTAAGTGCACTGCCACCTACAGAGAAGTATTTGCTATTATGTGAAGCTAACAGAACTGAGAGGCAAATAAAGACATTTTTTCTGCTTTTGCAAGTATAAAGCACAAAAAAATTATTCCTGGAATAAATTATTTGGCCACAATTCACTCCTTCCTTTCTCCCTTCCTTCCTTCCTCTCTTTCTCACTTCCCTTCTATTTCTCACTCATTCTTCAGATAAACTTCTCTCCATCCATCCATCCACCCACCCACCCATCTATGCCATACTTATTGAGTATATTCTATGTTTCAGTCAACGTGCCTAGAAGCACATCCAATGGTAAGCAAAATGGTCTCTGCTCTTATAAAATTTCCAGACTATGGAGGAGTTGTGCATCAGTCAAATAATCATACAGATGAATATGTAAATACATATTAAGCAAATACTTCTAGGAAAAAAAAAGTGCATACAAAGAAAAGTGACCTAGACTGAGAGGGAAGTCAGGAATGGCTTTCCTGAGTAAATGACACTTGAGCTGCGTAAGATCTGAAAGGTGAGTAGATACAGAATGCATGTTGGGGAGAGCAGCTTTCCAGGTCAGGAATGCTAAGTGCAAAGGCTCTGGAGGGAGAGTGCTCCAAGAACATGGAGAAAAGTAGGATGGCTGGAGCTCAGAGATCACAGAGAAGAATGATAGGAGATGTTGCTGAAAAGGCATACACAACTTACAAGACAGAGAACCTAATCAGCCAGGTTCAAATTTAGGTCTTTATCCACTGAAAGGTCTTAAAGAGGAAAGTGATATGATCAGTTTTGTGTTTTGCAATGGTCACTCTGGATGTTTCAGGTTCTAGTAAGACAGTTAAGAGGAAACCCTTTTCTTAAAGGTTAAGATAAAACAGAACCAAAAATTATTTTTGTAATTCATAGATGAGCTTTCAGGGAAGAAAGAGAAATTCTCACATGCCAAAAACAAGGAGACAACAAAGCCAGAGAAGGAAGCAAATGAGCAGGCTAAGAGCTGGGCGTAAAAAGACCCAGAACACTGAATGGCTTATGTTTCAACATTCAAGCAACGATAGGAGACAAGAATTTTGGACTACCTGAGAGTTGGAAATGAGACCTCTACATAATCTTGGACCCTAGAAAGGAGTCTCCAGGGGGGAAAAAAATCCTCTCAACTTCATAGAGACATAACAAAACTTTTATCTAGATTTAGTCTCTGGATAGGGGAAAAAAATACCTTCTGTAAGAAATTGAAATCTCTGGTCTGATTTCACTCAATTTTGGAGTCTGATTTTATACTACCCATCCTAAATTCTGAACTTTAACATGAAGTTTGTCCCATGCCAATGATAACCCAGATCTTCCGGCCATACAAGACTCTATAGGGGAAAAGGTCCTGTTCAAGAGGCGCTTACAATCAAACACAGGAGGACACAACCCACCACGAGGGAGAGTCAGAGTAAAATAACACATAGCAGGATCAGACTTGTAGAACTTCAAATTACTGAACAAAATATTTTAGAAGTCATGGAAAATATGCTTAAAAGTTTTAAAGACATTAAAGAAGTGTTGAAAAGTAGATGGCTTAGGAAAATACAGGCAGATTTGAAGAAGAGTCAAACAGAACTTCTGGAAGAAAGAAAAAGTAGTCACAAAAATGAAGCCTTAATGAATGCATCAAAGAATAGATGAGTACAGCTGAAGAGGGGAGAATTAACAAGAAAACAGATCACGGCACAGAGATATAAATATATGGAAACTATGAGAAAAAGATCAATAAAAGTTTGGACTAGAAGACCCAAGAAGCATTACTCATTACTCAAAGCTGTACTCATTATAAAGAGTTGAAGGAAACAGTAGAGTGAATTTGGAGTCACTAATATGCAAAGAAATAACACCTGAGAGTTTTCCAGACTAAATAAAAGGCATGAATACAGAGGACCGAAAAAGTACGACAAAACCAGAGCCCTCCCAAAATAAATCCATACCTAGATATATAATAGTGAAACTACAAACAAAGAAAAAGAGAAGACCTTAAAAGGAACCAATGACAAAAGACAGACTTACAAGGAATAACGATTAGAATGAGAACAGACTTCTCATTCTATTTTTAAACTTATTATGGGAAAATACCTCTAAACCTAGAACTCTATATTCAGATAAACTAATATACAAGAACAAGGGTAAAATAAAGCCATTTTTAGACAAAGACTAAGAAAATTAACTTACAGATCAAAGAAAGTTTTGAAGAAAGGAAACTGAACTGAAAAGGAATAAATAGAAGGTAAGAAGCAATGATGAATGAAGAATTTTGCAAACATGTGGGTGGATACAAATCAGCATTGACTGAAAGGATAAGAACAATAGTAATAATTCATTTTTAAGGATATGAAAAAACAAGGTGGAACTAAAATAGTACCAACAATATTTTAATATTGGTATGTGAGTGTGTATATGAGAGAGAATAGGAGAGAGTGCACACACACTAGTAAGCAGGGTGCTGAACTCAATATTCAAATATTCCTAGGACTATATATTGTTTAGGAGGAGGGTTGGAAATACTAATGATAGACTTTGTTAAATATGCATATTACAACTTTAGCTGCTAAAAGAATAGATTGAAAATGTACAACTTCCAAACCAATGAGCAGCGGGGATAGGAAGTATGTAAAGAAAACAAACACATAGAAGACAGATAAAAGGAAGGAAAGAAACATAGAATCATGACAAGGGTGGCCGGTTGGCTCAGTTGATTTGAGCGCAGTGCTCATAACACCAAGGTGGCCTGTTCCATTCCCACATGGGCCAGTGAGCTGCGCCCTCCACAACTAGAGTGAAAACAACGACTTGACTTGGAGCTGATGGGTCCTGGAAAAACACACTGTTATCCAATATTGCCAATAAAAAACAAACAAATAAACAAAAAACAGAATCATGACAAGTAGAAATTACAAAATAAATCAGTAACAGTAAACCAAAATGTGCTAGCAATTAAAAAAAATAGAAATGGATTAATCTTATCAGTTAATTAGAAAGATATTCTCAGATTGAATTTTTTAAAAAATCAAGCTATATGATTTTTATTAGAGACAAACAGTTGAAAAAGATTTTTAAGAAGATCTATAATACTTGTTTCCAGCCATAATAGGATAACTGGGACTGAACTTACCCTCCTGTTGTTAACAACTACAAAACTGGTGAGGAGGAGAAGGGAGGAAGGGAAGAGAAGGGGGGATGGGAGGCGAAAGAGGAGGAGAAGGAAAAAAAGAAGGTAGGGAGGGAGGAGAGAAGGATGGAGAGAGGGAAAGAGGGAGGGAGGGGGGAGAGAGGGAAAGAGGGAGGGAGGGGGGAGAGAGGAGGGAGGGAGAAAAGGAAGGAAGAAAAGAAGGGAGGATTGCTTCTGTCTATTGGCCGACAGGCAGCACAGGACTGTCATCTCATGAGCCCTGTGATCGTCCCAGCTTTCTGTCTGGAAACACGTTCCAGTCTCTGGTTCAGGGAACGAAACTTTAATCAGAACATAGTTATTTTGCTGAGTTGAGGAGACAGAAATAAGCAACTGAAATGTGTGGGGTAGAGTTCCAGAAACAAGGGATCTACATAAAAAATATATCAGAAATTTGCCAAGAAGTCTCCTTGAGACTGTTGCTTAATACTGAGCCATGAACATGTAGAGTGAAACTCCAGAAGCCTGGGAAAGAACCACCAGAGATCTCTGAAGTAAACAATCCCATAGCTGATACACAGTTGGGGAGATACCAGTGTTTGAACCTGTCAGAGTGAAGATTCATTAATGAACACCCTGGGCTGGGCGTTTAACAGAGGATCCAGCAGGTTCATAGCTTAGTGGTAAGGGTTACACAAGTCTTACAGAAAAGGCTACTTTATACCTGGCCCTATCAAAGCTTAAAAAAATCTTGAAAGTATCAGTTGACCTGCAAGTAATTTAACAGCCTGCCAGAACAAATCCAAAACTCTTTAAAGGAAGACAACAAAATCTAACATTCAACAAAGTAAAAGTCACAATGTCCAACATCCAATCAAAGAACACCAACATGTAAAGATGCAGGAAAATGTAACCAACAATTAGGATAAAAATCGGTGAATGTAAACAGTTGCAAAAATGACAAAGATGATGGTATCAGTAGACAAGAGATTTAAAATAGCTATAATCCAGACAAGAGGGAATAACAGAGTCTGAATTACCCTGTTGCCACAAACCAGAAAAATGGACAAAATATAGGGAAAACAAAATTGCCTGTTTTCAGACAATGGATAACAGCACAGAACTGTGATCTCTGAGGGGAGAAAAACAAACAAGGAGAAACCTGTGGTTGCCAGGGCATCTTGGTAAAGGCAAATTCTGGACCACGACACAGGGGAAAAGAACCAAAACTTGGTCCAGTGATCTCACTGAGTTCAAAAGAAAAAGCTCTGAGTTCAAGGAAGCCGAGGTGGCTAGAAGCTACAGAGCAGCGCGCCAGTGAGAAGGGAGTTATGCAGAAAAAGAGTTCCAGAAATGTGCACATGCACAGGTGAAACACCATGAGACCAGGCAAAGAACAATCTTCCAAGAAAAATTGTGAGCCAAACAATTCCTACGTCTTGTATAAGGCCAGGAATCACGTGATACCTCATTAGTCAGAGCAGAGACACTTTGACATTTCACTGACTATACAAGGCATTCAATAGAGACCCAAAAAGGGTCACACCTTAGTAATGGGGATAAACTAGCCTTAGAATAAGACTATTCTAGAGTTATCCTAAAGAGCTTTTGTAAACAATCCTCAGAAACATAAAGTAAATGTCAAGAAATGAACAGTTTGACAAGATAAACCCAATACTTTTAAAATCCAGCTCTCAATAATGGAAAATCAACAACATCCAGACTACAATCAGAATTTACTAAATGGGCTCAGAAGTAGGAATATGAGACCCATAATCAAGAGAAAAATCAGGCAATAGACACAGAAGCAAAAGTGGCAGAGCTGATGGAATTAGCAAACAATGCCATTAAAACAGCTATTATGGGGCGGCCAGATGGCTCAGTTGGTTAGAGCGCAAGTGCTTACCAATAGGGTTGCCAGTTTGATTCCCACATGGGCCAGTGAGCTGGGCCCTCCACAACCAGATTGAAGACAACAGCTGCTGCTGAGCTGCCGGAGGGGTGGCCAGATGGCTCAGTTGGTTAGAGCACAGGCTCTTAACAACAAGGTTGCCAGTTCAATTCCTGCATGGGATGGTGGGCTGCAACTATGATTGAAAAAATGGCAACTGGACTTGGAGCTGAGCTGTGCCCTCCACAACTAGATTGAAGGACAACAACTTGGAGCTGATGGGCCCTGGAAAAACACACTGTTCCCCAATACTACCCAATAAAATAATTTTTAAAAATATATTTTAAAAAAATAACAGCTATTATGTATGCATTCAATACCCTCAAGGATTTAAAGAGAAAAATAAAAATAATGAGAAGAGAAGTGAAAGACATTCCAAAGCACCAAGTAGAATTCTTGGAGATGAAAATATAATCTTTGAGATTAAAATTTCACTAAATGTAATTAACATCAGATTAGACACATCAGAAGAAAAGACCAGTAAATTTGCAGACACAAAAACAGCAATTATTAAAAGGAAGCAAAAAGAGAAAAGACTGGGGAAAAATGTACAGAGCCTTACTGATCTGTGGAATGATATCAAGTGATTTAGCATGCTGGGAATTGGAGTTCCGGAAAGGGAAGGCAAGGGGGAGAAACAAAAAAGATTTAAAGAAATAATGACCAATAGTTCCTGATTTTAATGAAACTTATAATCTCAAGGGACCCTGAGTATTATAAACATCAAGATAACAATACTAACCCCAATTGCATAAGGTCCAATTGCTGGAAACCAATGATAAAGCCAAAAATCTTAAAAATAGCCAGAGTCAAAAAAGGAACATTATGTTTAGAGAAATAATAAGCTTGATCTCAGATTTCTCTCTAGAAACGACATAGCCAGAAAACAATGAAACAACACTGCAAAAATACTGAAAGAAAAAATACCTACCAACTTTGAGTTCTGTATCCAGCAAAAGTGTTGTTCAGAATCAACCCCGTGTCAAAGAGAATCAGGGCCACGGAGAATCACAGCTTACCAGTTGTAGAAGCTGCCACTGGAGCTAGTAAAAGGTAGCAACACTTACAGGGTAATTGACTACTTGCTGGAGACTGAGTGTGAACTATCTTGAGAGATAAAACCGCCTGGCGTCCCAGCCTTAGGGAGGCCCCCACATTTTCATTAGTTTTATCTCCAGGAGCCCACCAGGTCTTCGGGGTCAGTATCAGAGAAAAATATGTAACATATACATAATGGGACTATCAGAAAGACAAAGAGAAAAAAACAGAAGAGACATTTGAAGTAAAAATGACTAAGAAATTTCCAAAAATTAACAACAGACACCACACCAGAATCTAGGAAACACAGAGGACACCAGAAGCAAAAATGCATACCTAGACATTTTGTATTCACACTGCAGAAAATCAAATACAAAGATAAATTCCTGAAAGAAGCCAGAGGGGGAAAAAACACCTTTCCTGGAGAAACAAAGATAAGAATTATATCATACGTCTCTTCAAAAACCATGCACACAAGAAGAGAATGGAGTGAAATATTCAATGTATTGAATGAAAAACACCACCAACCTAAAATTCTGTATCCAGAGAAATTATTTCTCTAAAGTGAAGGAGAAATAGACCTTCTCAGACAAATGAAAACTAAAAAACTAGAAAACTAGAAAACTAAATGCTGCTAGTAGACCTACCTTGGAAGATATGTTAAAAGAAGTTTTCCAGAGAGAAGAAAAATGATATGTCAGAAACTCGTATCTATGTAAATAAAGGAAGGACATTAGAGAAAGAACACGTGAAGGTATAACAAATATTTTGTTTTTCTTATTCTTGATTGACCTAATAAACAACAGTTTGTTTGACATAATAGCAACAATATATTGGATGATTTATTTATAATCATAAATAAGTGAAATGCATAACTGCAATGTTATAAAGAATGCGAGGGAGTAATTTTTCAGTATTTTGCTATAAGATACTTGCACTATTCCTGCACTATTCCTGTGCTATTTAAAAGTGGACTGAGTCATAAGTATATATTGAAAACTCTAGGGCAACCACTTTAAAAGTTTTCTAAAATAGAAGTACATGGGTATGCTAATAAAGGAGATAAAATAGAATCATATAAAATGCTCAACTGAAACCAGAAAAAGCAATAAATGAGTCGGAGATTAAAAAAAAGAACAAGGGCAATGAATAGAAAACAGTTACAAATATGGTAAATATTAAGCCAATCATATCTATAATCACTTTAAATGTGAATGGACTTACATACAGTTAAAATACAGAATGTCAGAGTGTGGGGAAAAAATAAGATCCAAATATATGTATTTACAAGAAGCTCACTTTAGTATAAAGATGCAAACACTCGTCAAAGGAAGGCTAGAATAACTACATTAATTTCAGACAAAGCTGACTTCACTGCAAGGAAACTTATCAAGGATAAAGAGGAGGCATTACATAATGATAAAAAAAAAAGATTAATTTACCAAGACAAAACAATCCTTGATGTGTATGCATTTAACAACACATTGTGTCAATATCTGTGAGGCAAGAAATGATAGAATGGCCAGAAGAGATATACAAACCCACTGTTATAGTTGGAGACTGCAACACCCAGTAATTGACAGATATGGCTGGCAGAAAATCAGTAAATATATAGTTGAACTGAACAGCACTAATCAACTGAATCTTGTTGACATTTCTAGAATATTTCATTCAACAAGAGCAGAATACACACTCTTCTGAGGGTCACGTTGAACATTCAATAAGATAGACCACGCCTGGGCTATAAAACACACCTTAACAAATTTTTTTTTTTTAAGATTTTATTATTGGGGAAGGGGAACAGGACTTTATTGGGGAACAGTGTGCACTTCCAGGACTGTTTTTTCCAAATCAAGTTGTTGTCCTTTCAATCTTAGTTGTGGAGGGCGCAGCTCAGCTCCAGGTCCAGTTGCCATTGCTAGTTTCAGGGGGCGCAGCCCACCATCCTTTGTGGGAGCTGAACCGGCAACCTTGTGGTTGAGAGGACGCACTCCAACCAACTGAGCCATCTCGGAGCTCAGCGGCAGCTCAGCTCAAGGTGCCATGTTCAATCTTAGTTGCAGGGGGCAGAGTCCACCATCCCTTGCAGGACTGGAGGAGTTGAACTGGCAACCTTGTGGTTGAAAGCCCACTGGCCCATGTAGGAATCGAACCGGCAGCCTTCGGAATTAGGAGCAAGGCACTCCAACCGCCTGAGTCACAGGGCTGGCCCCCTTAACAAGTTTTTTAAAAGAGAAATCATACCAACAATGCTCTACAACTACAATGAAGTTGAACTAGAAATCAATAAGAGAAGGGTAACTGAAAAATCCCAAATAATGTGGAGATTAAATAACACATTTCTAAACAACACATGGGTCAAAGAAGAAATCACAAGATAAATGTTTACATACTTTGAACTAAATAAAGTAAAAATGTAACTTTCCAACATTTGTGGTGTTCGGTGAAAGCAGTTCTCATAGGAAATTGACAGCATTGGATGCATACGTGAAAAGAAAAGAAAGATCTAAAGTCAATAATTTAAGCTTTCACCTTAGGAAATTAGAAAAAGAACAGCAAATTAAATCCAAAGTAAGCAGAAGAAAAGAAATAATAAAAATAAGAGCAAACATCTATGAAATTGAAAAATAAAGGAATATTACTGCCAGAGGCTGAAAGTTTGTGTCCCCTGAAAATTCGTGTGTTGCAACCTAACCACCAATGTGATTGTATTTGGAGGTGGGGCCTTTGGGAAGTGATTATGTCTGAGGGTGCAGCCGTCAGGAATAGGATTAATACCTTTATAGGAGGTTGGTGCAAAAGTAATTGCGGTTTTTGCAATTTTTTTTTTTTTTTAACCTTTTAAACCACAATTACTTTTGCACCAACCGAATAAAAAGGAACCAGAGAGCTTCCTCCCCTCTTCCACCATGTTGAGGTCATATGTAGGAAGAAAACAACTGTCTATGAACCTGGAAGTGGTTCCTCACCAGACACTGAATCTGCCCGAGTCTTGAACTTGCACTTCCCAGCCTCCACACTGTAGAAATAAACTGTTATTTAAGCCACTCAGTCTATGGTATTTTTGTTACAGCAGTCCAAACAGACCAAGACAATTATGAACAACTCTATGCACACAAAATTGATAACTTAGGTGAAAGGAATGATTCCTTGAAAGACACAATCTGCCAAAACTCACACAAGGAGAAACAGGTAACTTCAATAGACCTATATCTTATAAGAAATTGAATCAACTGATCTTCCAAAACAGAAAGCACCAAACACATATGGCTTTGCTGATTAATTCTACCAAACATTTAAAGCAGAAGTTAGTCCAATTCTATATAATCATTTCCAAAAGATAAAAGCAGATGGAAAACTTTCCAACTCATTTTATGAGGCTAGCATCTGATACCAAAATCAGAGAAAGACATTACAAGAAGGAAAAATTACACAGTAATATCTCTCATAAACATAGATGCAAAAATCTTCAACAAGATATTAGGAATTATACAACACGACCAAGTGGAATTTATTCCAAGATATGCACGGCTGCTTCAACATTCAAAAATCAATTGGAGCAAGGGTAACATCAGCAAGACAGCCAAATGAGGTGTCCGTCACACGTATCCCCCATCTCAACAAGTGCCTGTGTGGGAGCTGGGCAACCCCAGTAGGAGACTGTGAAACCCCAGTGGTCTAAGAAGAGTCATTTTGAGAAGACAGGCTTGCACACATGTAGCTGACTCACAGATGTTGTCTTGACTAGAGACCCAGAACCAACTTCCTACTCCTGAGTTTGTCTTTGTTTCAGTGCCCAGCACCATATGCCAAGGGACCAGGAGGAGCCTCATTCACCCATGGCTTGGGTAATACAGACCTTGGACCCACCCGTGGACTATGATGTGCCCCGTAAAATGTCTCCAGCCACTCTGGGGGAAGGTCTGGGAGCCTGGGGAGAACACCGAACTAGACAATTACCCATAAAGGAGAGAGCCTTTGAGGAAGTCCAGAAGTCCAGCAGAGAAGTTCCAGCAACTCAATGAAGCTATATATACACATATCTACATATGTGTATGTATATATGTATATATATACATATAAATACATATATATATATACACACACATATATATGTACACACACACGTACACACATGTGTGCAAGGTCAGACAATTAAGTTCCCAAACTAGTTACAACGACATTGCTAACCTTTTGTGATATCAGAGGGATTATTCATTATGAATTTATACCAACTGGACAAACAGTTAACCAAGTTCACTATTTGGAAGTGCTGAAAAGGCTGCGTGGAAAAGTTAGATGACCTGAACTTTTCGCCAACAATTCATGGTTCTTGCATCACGACAATGCACCAGCTCACACGGCACTGTAGGGAGTTTTTAGCCAGTAAACAAATAACTGTATTGGAACACCCTCCCTACTCACCTGATCTGACCCCCAATGACTTCTTTCTTCACCCAAAGGTAAAGGACATACTGAAAGGAAGACATTTTTATGACATTCAGGACATCAAGGGTAATACAACGACAGCTCTGATGGCCATTCCAGAAAAAGAGTTCCAAAATTGCTTTGAAGGGTGGACTAGGCTCTGGCATCAGTGCATAGCTTCCCAAGGGGAGTACTTCGAAGGTGACCATAGTGATATTCAGCAATGAGGCATGTAGCACTTTTTCTAGGATGAGTTCATGAACTTACTTTTCAGAAGAAAAAAAAATATACACACACACACACACACATATATATCATATATGATATATATGATATACATATATATATATATGTATATCATATATACATAATACACACATATGCCGGGGGTGCCAAAAAATGTATACAAATGGACACTCTGGTCAACGTTGCTCAAGCAGTAGTTCGCTGTAATCAGAAGTGACTGGACACTAATTGTAACCACTGTGAGCACCTCTTGTAATTGCAGAAGTCAAATGTGACTTGCATTCATCTTTTGTTATCGGTATATAATGAGTATTACAATTCTAATAGTTTTTTCCTTTCTTAAAAATGTATACTTTTCTTGAAACCCTCTGTACTTGGTTGTGTGTGTGTGTGTGTGTGTGTGTGTGTGTGTGTGTGTATCTGAGATTGCACACAATGGAGAGGGTAAGAGGAACAGTTTGACTTTACCCATGTCATCCCTTCCTGAAGGTGGCATCACTCAGTGCCAAGAGAGCCATTCCTGGCCTCTGACTTGTCCCACGGAGAAAGTGAGAGTGTGTGAGTGAGCACCCGGCTTCCCCAACTCTGTGCTGTCAGAGAGGCCCATTTCTCTCTCACCTCATCCAATGTACTGAGTTATGAGCTGCACAACTTGGAGGTGGTGAGCAGCTGAGAACATAGCAGTCAGGGCTTAGAATAGAACGTATGAAGGAGCCATGGAACCTGGTGATGACATCAGGTACACTACTAGGAAACGGCACTGGTAATACCTCTCCTATGAACCCCAGCTGGCCCATGGGCACCCCAAGTGCTCCATCTGTCACCCATACACATCCCCCACCCCGTGGCTAATTCCCTGTGCCTGCTCCCAACAATAGCAAGGGCGAGCGTTTGCAGATGGCTAGTGAGCAAGTGCAGAAACCTGCCCAAATCTGCAGACCTGGGAAGGACTGCCCTTGGGGGTTTATCAGAATACAGCCTGACCAATGATCAAAAAAAGGCATACAAGCTGAAGAATTCTGCCACTAGAGGTGTTGAGCAGGTGTATCCAAAGAAGGTCTGAGAATCCCTAGCAGGGTTGATGGAAGGCATTTTCTCTCCTGCAATCGGTAAAGACAGGAGGAGGTGACTGCTACTTCAAATGGGAAGACAGCAGTGCAAGAGTTCAAGGAACAAGAGAAATCAAGGAAACATGACACCACCACAATAATCTTCTGATCCCAAAGACATGAAGATCTGCAATTTACCTCATAAAGAATTCAAAATAGCTGTTTTAAGGAAGCTTGATGAGATCCAAGAAAAGTCACAGCAGTGAGACAAGAAAAAGAAAGAAAAGGCACCCAAATTGAAAAGGAAGAAGTAAAACTGTCATTATTTGCAGGTGACAAGATACTGCATGAGAGAATCCTAAAGATGCCACCAGAAAAACTATTAGGACTAATAAATCAATTCAGTAAATTAGCAAGATACAAAATTAATATACAGACATTGGTTGCATTTTTATACACCAATAATGAACTATCAGAAAGAGAAATTAAGAGAATAATCCCATTTATAATTGCATTAAGAAAATAAAATACCTAGGAATAAATTTAACCAAGGCAGTAAAGACCTGTACTCAGAAAACCATAAGACATTGAAAAAAGAAACTGGAGAAGATACAAATAGAAGATAAACTATGTTCATGGATAGGAAGAATTAAAATCATTAAAATGCCCGTAGTACCCAAAGCAATCTACAGATTCAATGCAATCCCTATCAAAATACCAATGTCATTTTTCACAGAACTAGAACAAACAATCCTAAAGTTTATATGGAACCACTAAAGATTTTGAATAGCCAAAGCAATTTTAAGAAGAACAAAGTTGGAAGTATCATGCTACCTGATATCAAACTATACTACAAGGCTACAGTAATCAAAACAGCATGGTGCTGACATAAAAACAGGCATATAGATCAATGGAACAGAACAGAGAGCCCAGAAATAAACCCATGCCTATATAATCAATTAATCTCTGACAAAGAAGGCAAGAACATACAATGGGGTAAAGGCAGTCTCTTCAATAAATGGTTGGGAAAACTGCGCAGATACGTGCAAAAAAATGAAATTAGACAATTTTCTTACACCACATATAAAAATAAACTCAAAATGGATTAAATACTTAAATGCAAGACCTGAAACCATAAAACTCTAGAAAAAAACATAAGCTGTAAACTCTTTGACATCGCTCTTAGAAATATTTTTTTGAATATGTCTTCTTAGGCAAGGGAAACAAAAGAAAAAATAAACAAATGGGACGACATCAAACTAAAAAGTTTTTGCACAGCAAAGGAAACCACCAACAAAACGAAAAGTCAAAATACTGAAGGGAGAAGATATTTGCCAATGATACCTCTGGTAAGGGGTTAATATCCAAAACATATAAGGAACTCATACAATTTAACATGAAAAAAACAATCTAATTAAAAAATGGACAGAGGACCTGAATAAACATTTCTCCAAAGAGGACATACAGATGGCCAACAGACACATGAAAAGATGTTCACCATCACTAATCATCAGGGAAATAAAAATTAAAACCACAAGATATATCAGCTCATACCAAAGGCTATCATCAATAAATCAACAAACAACAAGCATTGTCGAGGATGTGGAGGAAACAAAATGGCCGTGCACTGTTGGTGGGATTATAAATTGGTGCAGCCACTATGGAAAACAGTATGAAGTTCTTCAAAAAATTGAAAAATGGTACTACCATATGACCCAGAAATTCCACTTCTGGGTACTTACTCAAATAAATCCAAAACAGTAATTTTAAAGACATATGCACCCCTATGTTCACTGCAGCATTATTTACATTTGCTAAGATATGGAAGCAATCTAAGTGTCCATGGATAGATGAATGGATAAAGAAGAAGTGGTGTATATATATATATATACAATGGAATATGACTCAGCCATAAAAAAAGAAATCTTAGCATTTGTGCCATTATGGATGGACCTAGAGGGTGTTGTGTTCAGTGAAATAAGTCAGGCAGAGAAAGACAAATGTCATATGATTTCACTTATATGTGGAATGTAAAAGACAAAATAAACAAACAAAACAGAAACTCATACAGAGAAAAAAGAATGATGGTTGCCAAATGGGAGGGGAGTGGGGGGATGGGTGAAAAGGATTAAGAAATACAAATTACCAGTTATAAAAATAGTCATGGGGATATAAGGTACAGCATAGGGAATATAGTCAATAACACTGTAATAACTATGTGTGGTGTCAGATGGGTATTAGACTTATCAGGGTGATCACTTCGTAAAGTATATAAATGTCTAATCACTATATTGTGTATGGTTTTATTTATTTATTTATTTTTCTTGTATTAGTTTCAGGTGTACAAAACAATGCAATAGTTAGGCATTTCACCCCTCACAAAGTGATAATTCCCCTCCCCCAATCCATTGCCCCTCTGACATCGTATACATCTATTACAATTCCATTGGCTCTATTCCCTATGCTCTACTCCATATCCCATGACTATACACACACACACACACACACACACACACACACACGTATATTAAATTATAGTTGACAATACAATATTATTCAGCTTCACCTTCAGGTATACAGTGCCGTGGTCAGGCATCTACACCATCCATGAAGTTGTCTCCCTAATAAGACATGTGCCCATTTGACAGCCAACAAAATCTTTACAATATTATTGATTATATTCCCCAAACTGTCTTTCATATCCCTGTGGCAATATTGTAGTTACCAATTTATGCTGTGTAATCCCTCCCCATTCTCCCTTATCCCCACCTCCCTCCCTTCTAGCAACTATCAGTTTTTCCTCTATATCTCTGAGACTATTTCTGTTTACTTTGCTCATTTATTAAGTTCTTTCGATTACATATGTAAGTGAGATCGTATGGTATTTGTCTTTCTTCAACTGACTTATTTCGCTTAGCATAATGTATGTTGTGTAGGTTGACAAACACAATATTGTATGTCAACTTTAATCAAAAAATAAATTTGAAAAAGAATCTTGACTATCTTATATCATACACAAATATTAATTCAAAATGTATCATAGACCTAAATGTAAAAAGTAAAAGTATAATGTTTCTAGAAGAAATATAGAAGAAAGCCTATGCACCTTGTTGCATGTAAAGAATTATCAGATGGGACATAGAACTAAAAAGTGTAAAAGAAAACTGATAAACAGGACTTCATCAAAATGTTCAAACTTCTGCTCTGTAAAAGACTTCATTAAGAAAATAAAAAGGCAAGCCAATGACTGGAAGGAAATATTTAAAAATGCATATAACTGACATAGGGACATGTAGAGTGTTGAAAAAAATTCTTGTAACTTAATAACAAGAATGCTAATAAAAATACAGGCAACAGATTTGAACAGATACTTCACAAAAGAAGGTGTATTAGTGATCAACAAGAATGTGAAAAGCTGTTCAACATCATTAGTCATGAAGGAAATGCAAACCAAACATACACGACAACCATACACATCCATTAACAGTACCACATGTTGGGAGAGATGTAGAAGAACTGGAATTCTCATTTGAAGCAAATAGGAGTGTAAAGTGCTACAACCAGTTTGGAAAACAGCTTACTGGTTTCTTACAAAGTTAAGAACACTTATCATATGATCCAGCAATTCCACTCCTGCTTCCTTACCCAAGAAAAAGGACTTTGTGTGCAACACAAAGACTTGTCTGCAATGTTCACAGCAATTGTATTCACAATGGCCCAAAGCTAGAAAAGAATCTGTTTGGACTAAATTGTGTCCCCTCAAAATGCGTATGTTGAAGCCCTAACTAAATGTGACTGTATTTGGAGATGGGACCTTTAAGGAGGTAAGTAGGGTTAAATGAGGTCACAAGGATGGGGCCCGAATCTAACATGACTGGTGTCCTTATAAGGACAGAGACAGCAGGGATGCACATGCACAGAGGAACATGTGAGAGCACAGTAGTGAGGCGGCCATCTGCTGACCAAGTTGAGAGGCCTCAGAAGAAACCAAACCTGCGGCACCTTGATCTTGGACTTGCAGCCTCCAGGACTGTGAGAAAACAAATTTCTATTGTTTAAGCCTCCGACTCTGTGGTATCTTGTTATGGCAGCTCTAGCAGACTAACACCCAAACTAAATGTCCATCAACAGGTAAATAAACAATTAGACATAGCTAGACAATTGAATATGAACTAATGAATGAACTAACACAAAACAGCACAAATGAACATTGAAATCATTCTGCTGAGTGAAAGAAGCCAAGACACAGTGAGTACTTACTGTGTGATTCCATTTATATGAAATTCTAGAGAAAGCAAATCTAATCCACAGTAACGCAAAGCAAATCAGTAGTTGCCTAGGGGTTGGGATGGATTGACTGCAAAAGGGCTTGAGGGGATGTCAGGCAGGTGATGGAATGTCCCATAGCTTGATTATAGTGATGGTTGTGCCAGTGTACTCATTTGTCAAAACTTGTCAGATCACACTCTTAAAATGAGTGCTTTTATTGCATGCAAATTATACTTCAATACAGTTGATTGAAAATTAGATATACCAGCAGTTCGTAAACAATAAACAAACTAGATAGGCACATTAATATATAAATCACACTTTTAAGTAAAAAGTGTTAGTTATTCAAGTAAGTCATTACACAAAGATAGAACATTTTCATTAGAAATATATAAAATACTGAACTGGTATGAAACTAATAATAGTCTCAAAAATAAAGCAAAAATTGAGAAAATCATTCAGAAAAAGACCAATTCACAATTACAAAAGAAGATCTTAACACATTTCTTTTAGTAATTGAAAGATCAAGAATACAAACATAGTAAGGATTTATAAGAATTGAATGACACTATTAACAAGCCTAATCACATGCATATATAAATATATCTTATATAAATATATTTCATATAATACACACACACATACACACACACACAACAATAAGTGAATACATATATTTTTCAAGCTCATTTGGAGTATTATCAAATATTGTGTACACTGCCACCAAGCAAGTTTTCATAGATTCAAAGAGTTAATATCACATAAGCCATTTTATCTTATAATATATAACAAAATTAGAAATAAAATAGAATAAAAACCTCAAGTCCCCTGTACATTGGAAATTTAAAAAATAACTTCAGGGATCAAAAATAAATCATAATTGAATTAGGTGATCTTTAGAACTGAATGGCAATAAAAGCATTACCTCAAAACTTGTAGGATACAGCCAAAGAAATATTTAGAGAGAAATTTCCAGTCTTCAATGCATATAAAAGAAGGAAGATGTTAAATCATGGAATGTGATAGATTCATTTGAGAGAGTTTAATAAGGGCAATGTATAGTGAAAATAATTTTGGGGAACGTGAATCCTCCCAGATACCAAGACTGACCACAAAACTATAGAAGCTCCAAGAGTGAATTGTTGGTAAGCAGACAGATAAACAGACCAACGGAGCAGAATGCATGGGATTTTATTTTTGTGACAAAGTAGGCTTATAATTCAATGAAGAAAGAAAGATGGATTACCACCATCCACAAAAATATAAAATTACATCTCTATTTAAAACTATACACAACATCAATCAATAAATTAAAGATCTAAATGTGAAGGGCAAATTTTCACATACTTTTAGAAGAACTTTTAAGTGAAAATACAAGAAAATATCTTTCTGGTCTTGGGATAGTAAAAGATTTTTTAAAGAAGACATAAAAGCATAAACCATGAGGGAAAAGGTTGACAATAATTCCAATAGCTTCAGAATTTAAAACTTCTGTTTATTTTGCAAGCATAGTGAAAAGAGAATTCACAGATAAGAAGATAACTGTTAATATCTTCAAAAGGATTATCATCAAAACTACATGGATAATTCCTCTAAATCAATATGAAAAACATAAATAACTCAATAGAAAAATAGGAGATTTTACAAAAATTCGTTTGAGAAAATTCATAGAAGAGAAATCCCGAATGGCTAAGAAGCATGAAAGATCCTCAATTTCATTTGTAATCAAAGAAACACAAGACAAAAAGTATGAAAAAAACTTAAATGTCTGATAATATCAAGTATTGATTCGTATTTAAGAAAATGATAACTCAATGTTTTCTGGTGGAAGAATAAAACTTTAGAGAGCAAGTGACAATACTGAGAAGAGTTAAAATTGCACATATCTTAGATCCAGTTATTCTACTTCCAGGCATAAACCTAGAGAAATATACACCCAAAGAGAAACATAAAAAGATGTTTGTTGCACCTTTTTATTATAGAAAAAGTGAAGACAATTAAATTTCCTTCCATATGAGAATAAATTTTTAAAAGAAAATATTTATATAATGAATATAGATGCAACTGTTTAGATGTACACTATACGTATCAAAATAGATAAATTTCAAACATAATATTGAGCAAAAACTGCAAGTTGCAAATGGATATCTATAGTATATTATCACTTTTAAAAAAACTTAAAGCACACAAAACGACATTACACATCTGTGGGTGATAGATATGCAGAAAAAGTATAAACATATGCAAAAGAGTTATACAACTGACATGAAAGTTATACACACCAACCATTAGGGAGGGAGGAGGAGAAAGGATAAGGCGTTGTATTTTGTAATGTTTTGTTTTAAATAAAGAGAGACTTGAAGCAAATATGCCAAAATGTTAGCATCCTTAAACCTGGGAGGGTGTATAAGTTTGTGTTTTATATTACCTTTTTTTGCCCTTTTTTAGGGTATGTTTGAAATAGTTCCTCATATTAAAAAGTACTACAGATTATTCTAGTTGTACGGTAGGGAATAGACTAGAGGAGAACAAGGATGGGTGTAAGAAGGACAGTTCTCAGGTTACAATTCACAGTATATTTAAATGATTTAAGAGTTTGTTTATAAATTTAATTTATGGAAAGCTAAACAAAACTCTTTTAAATACGATGCAGAATGTACTACAAGCACATTTTCCCAAACTCACCTGCTCAACCTCTCTATTGAGAGAATCTACCTTTTCTTTTAACCGGTTATTGTCTGCCTCAGCAGTGATAAGTTCTAATTTGAGGGTATTGTTATCTGCCTCTACTTGCCGGGCCTTATTTTCCCAGTTTTCAGCATCTTCATTGGCTTTTCGGAGTTGGTCCATCATTTGCCGGTTCTCAGATTCCTGAAAAGCAAATCTTAGGTATTACTTTAAAAGATGTGAAATGGTCACCATATGATTAAAATTCATTGTTTGCCAGGTCATGGGGAATTTACTTGCCACAAGGATCATCTGCAACATAACCTTGAGGGATCCCACCTATACTCTCAGTTTAGAAAATTGGACATCCCGTAACTAACAAAAGGGATAATTCAGAGCCCCAGCCTTAATTTTCTTGATCATGGACTGTTCTACGATTCACTTTACTTACTGTTCTAATGACTTGCCTGAAATTGCTCAGAAGTGAAATATCAAACCTACGGCAATAAACACTACTCATAGATATACATTTATGTATATATTGGGCGTATAATATAGAACCACATTTTTAAAACCTTAAAAGTTCTATCATGAATGATTGATTAAAGTATGATCTTATTCCTAGAGGAAAACAATCAACTCCACAAATCATATACTATATTGAGTGATCATTACGAGGCTATATTTGAAAACATATTTTAGTAGTGGGGTTTGGCCAATTCTTTGAGAATCATTTATAATTTTGGTAATTAACTTAAAGGCATTAGATTTCTTTCTATCCTACCTGTTAACAAACAGTGCATTCCCTATCAGAAACATTGGGCTAAATAAAATGACCAAATTGCAATAAATAACATCTCATCCTGTAAGGCTTTCAAACCAGATTTGAATTCTCACAACTATGATGAAGCTTGAGAATGGCTGAAATTCAGTTAATATCGCCATCTTGTGGTCTGATGGTAACTTGACTAATGTGAAAGATCTTTGCTAAGTCTGCTTGCTAGTTAGCAAGTGAACTTACTAAACTACTGTACTGGCTTTCAAGATTCAGATATTCCAAATATGCCAATAAGAATCTGATGTGTGTTTTCCATTACTGTACTAAAAATAACAATTGTGTACACAGTATGTACTTCGGAGGTACATGGTATGACATACATACACTAAATTTTACCCACATTAATCTTTACCCTCTTTAATTTTCTGTAGCACTGATTGTTTATGGCAGTCTCTTAAAACTGCCTTACAGCTTTATGTAGGTAGGTGTGGGTGTACAGCCTCCCCAATAACACCTTGGATTCCTCAAAGATAGGAACCATTTTTTAATATTAAATTTAATTTTGTGACTAGGTAATAGAGGTTCCAAGATTATGTGGTGAAAAAGAATTGCCATAAGACGTCTCTCCTGCTCTCCAACCACCTAGTACCCCCTCTTATGGCAACCAGAAACCATGCTTTACCATTTTTTGTACCCGTCCAAAGCAGCCAGAGCAGTGTGGGGCCCAAGGCACGTAACATCATAAAGAAAGTGAACTGCTCCCTGGTGTTCTCCAATCCCCCTTTCAACAGCTCTACCTTTTTGGTGCTGCCCCGACCCCTGTAACCCACAGCGCCCTCTCGTGGTCCACTTGGCTCATCACAACAGTCCACGACCATAAAGCTTGCTGCCTCAACTGGAATCCTCTGTCCTTGACTGAAGTATGGATACAGCCTCTCCCGATCGCTCTCGCTCCCTCTGATTTTGTTACCCTTCTGATTTATTCTTCCCAACATCTCCAGAATGATCTTTCTAATAGGGCTTTTTAAAAATAACTTCTGTGCTTATGTTGTAACAAAAGCTTCCTGAAGCAAGTCCTTCTTAGCTCTCTAGCGTCACGCTCCACTCTAGCTACAGGTCCTACTTCCTCCCCGCCCCCCAACACCTTCTCTTCTGTTGTCCCCAGTGTCTGCGGTGCCATTCTGTGTCCTCTCAGTTTTTCATCTCTGGCACCTCTGCACCTAGCATACCGCATGCTGAATGAATGAAGTACTCGACAATTCTAACGGACCTCCCTACCAAACTGGACCCATGGTTTGTTCTCTCACAGGAGTGCTGGCATCCATCCAGCTATGTTGTGAAGTGACATCTCACGAAGGAACTCATACAAGGATGCTAAAAGCTGAGGGATGCTTGATGTGTGATGTCTGAAAACACAATTCCAGAATCTAAAAGGTAATGTGACAGGCTAGAGAGAAAAAGGAAACTGT
Organism: Rhinolophus ferrumequinum; assembly: GCF_004115265.2. Taxonomy (NCBI): domain Eukaryota; kingdom Metazoa; phylum Chordata; class Mammalia; order Chiroptera; family Rhinolophidae; genus Rhinolophus; species Rhinolophus ferrumequinum. The sequence goes on along the minus strand of NC_046296.1, from coordinate 5,063,632 downwards.
CTAACATTGACTGAAAGTTGACTCTGTTAAATGTTGTTCAGATTTCCATTTATTTCTGTTCTGCCCTATCCCAGGACAGACTTAAATGGCTCACTGTGCTAAGTCTATCTGACTTACTTGGGTTTGGCGCATTTACAATCACAGACAGGACACTGAGACTCGGGGCGATTGTGTGGCCTATGTAAGCCCACGCCATTAGGGAGAAGAGGAGTCAGAGCAATCTGACTCCAGAACTTCTGTCCATTCATGGCTTTACATTGCTGGCACCTTAAAATCAAGACGTGGAGGAAACTGCGTGCTTTGTCAACATAAGGCTGCTGGCTTACTGCCTGAAAGCAAGTACTACAATTTAGGAGTCCCTAGAATCTCTAATCTCTCAGTCCTAAACAGTCAATAAATGCTCAATATATGTTTCTAGACTGATGTTAAATGATATGTTAAATAAAATAAGGAAAACAGTTTTGGGGGGAGTTCCTATTCGTGATTTCAATGGTATGTAGGTAACACTACACCTAATATAATCCAACCATACTATTTTAACCAACCCAGCTACACTATTTTAGACAACATTTTACTAAATAGACATACTTAATATCCTTAGTCAAGCTGTTTATTCCAGGATTGCCACACATGTACCCAAGTTTACTTGGAATCATCTGATGTCACACCCATGCGCCCAAATGGTTCCTAACAGAGAAGGGCAGAGGAGAGCCACTTGCCTTCTGGTCCTAGGAAATAGATGGCCCCCCAACAGGGTGATCCATTCTGATCTGCTACGCCATTAGGTGGAGCCGCTTTTGTCAAAGGTTTGTACTGGAAATGTCTACCATTTTCCAATATTAATGAGCCCAAGTTGATTCTGACCCCTGGTCCTTTATTCAGGTGGGAGGATGCCACTTATCTTTACAGAACGGCTGAGTGGCAAACTAAAAAGGGCATATTCTTGAGTTACCTTTCTGGACATTGGTGATGGTCTAAATATATAGTTAACCAATCACTGTCAACACTAAAATATGCTATGCATTAAAGGAAGACTGAGTCAGCTCTCCCTACGAGTGGAACTGATCAATAACTTTAGTGAAAACTCTTAGGTATCATGAGCAAAAAGGAAAAAAATATATACGTACTTCAGACTTTAATATATTCTTCAGCTTGTTAACCTCCAAATTAGTATCTTGGACCTTCTGTTTTATGTCATTAAGTTCATTATGAGTATCATTCAATTTTTTAGACAGTGCCTAAGGGAAAAAGATAGCTAGACTTGACTACAAAAAAACTTAAAAATTGCTCTATGTCAAAACCACCATAAATACATTTTTAAAATATTTATAAGTATATGGTAAATAAAAGGTAATATACCTAATATATAAAGCTCATATAAAAAGTGGGGAAAATATGAGTCCAAACAGTAAATGGGCAAAAAAACACAAACAGACAATTCACAAAAAGGAAGCACAAGTGGATAATACTTTAAAAAGATAAAAATTTATTAGTAATCAAAGGAATGCTAATTATAACAATGAAGTGCTACTATGCCTATCAAATTAGCAAAGATTTAAAGCTATTCCATGATGGCAATGAATAGCCTTTTCCATGTATGGCTGGACTAAACATACATTTTCAAGAAGCAAACCTGTGATCTGCTATCTGGTAATATATCAAGAGACATTTTTGAATACTCACAAAACCAAGAAAGACAAACATGCTGCTTTTTGTTGAAGGTGGGAGATGGATACATGGGTATCCACTATATTTGTAAAGTCCACTTAAAATGTTTTTTATTAATTAAAAAGAAATTTCATAAGTTTTGATTCAATTTGAAATTAAATGTAGTAAAGTTTAATGAAAAAGAATGTTCATTAAGGCATTACTTGTTATAGTGACAATATCCACAGCAAGCGAATGAGGCAGTAAATAATAGTAACTACACATAATGGTGTAACTACATAGAACATTATGCATCTATGATAAATATTTGGAATATTTTTTAATAACAGAGGAAAATGTTCATCTATATTTAGTGAAAAAAATCAGGATAAAACACTAAAAATACCTCATCCCAATTTGTTAAAAGTTGTATTGAGGGTGAAATTTTTTTTAAGGTTTCTGTTTTCCAATTCTTCTATATGTGTTCTTAATCTGAGGTCCACATAGGCCTATGACCCAAACAAAGGAAAAAACTACTCTTGAACATCTGTAAATTGTTGTAACACCATTTCTCTTCTTATTATAAAAAAATGTTTATGAATTGTTAACAAAGCAGGAAAGTGCTTATAATGTTACACTAAGCCAATAATAGCTACAAAATATTTATCGAGTGATTATGCTAGACAATGATATGCTTTCTAGGCATAGTCTCATTTACTCTCCATTTTTACAGATGATTAACTGAGATTCAGAGAAGTTATATATTTTCACACAGCCAGGCTAGAGGATTGATATAAAGGGGTGTGTGGTTTTATCCCGTTTACATTAAAAAGTTCATGTTAAAATATAGTATAAAATTTTTTTAAGTACATTGAAAATCAATAAAAAATATGTTAACAGTGGATCACTCTAGGTGGTAAACATGAGAGTTTTTAATCTAGTTTTTCATAAATATAAGTTACATTTACCTTTAGCCTACAAAATTGTAAATTCACATCTTTTGTTTGTATTGCTATTCATTAGATCTTTTTAAAAAATAAACTTTATTTTAGAATAGTTTTAGATTTGCAGAAAGGCTGTGAAATAGTACAGCAAGTCCCGATATACCCTACACTCAGTTTCCTCTGTTATTAATGTCTTACTTACATTTGTATGGTACACTTATCACGATTAATGAACCAATATTAATATAATTATTAACTAAAGTTCATATTTTATTCAGATTTCTTTCAGTTTTATGTAATGTCCCTTTCTGTTCTAGAGTCCCATTATTCATTAACTTTTGAAGAAAGTATTTTAACATCTCAGGCAACTTTTTTTTTATAATTAACAAAATGCTGCATCTTTATATCTGTTTATGTAAATCAAAGTATCTAATAGTTAAAAACACAGATTTTTATAATGCAAACTAAACACATTGAGAGTGATAGTAAAGTGGGGGAAATCATTTAGACTGAAGAATTTTAAGTGGGGGAAAAAACTTTCCGAATAGAATTTTGTAATGTTTGAATTAAAATAATGATATTGGAAATGAGAACTGTAGATTAAGTTAAAATATATTGGCTTAGAGAGCAAGTAATTATAAATTTTCCTGAAAAGAATCTAAAAAGTGCTAAAAAGGACCAAAAACAATGTGGCATAGACCATACACTCATACTTAAACAGAATAATATTCCATCAAATAAATCTATCCTTTCCTCAAAATTTCTGAAGGTTTTTATCTTTGTTGATTTATTCAAATATTTATCTTTAAGTAAGAAAGTACTTCTAAGGTTTAATACAAATCTATTATATTCATGTTCCCTCTTTCCTTTAATATTTCATACTTTATGTCTGAGAATTTCACTTAGAAATTATGTAGCATATACTGTGTAATAAAGGTAAAAACTGGCTAGTTCCAAAGCCTGAGCTTTTCTACAAAATGAAAGGAAGGCCGTGCCTCAGAAGAAATATATATATATATTTTTTGGAGAAAAAGATTCTAGGAACAAATATACCTGGTTTTCCTGTTTAGCTTTAGAAAACTGATCTTGGAGAGTGTCATTCTCATGAGCCAATATGTCTCTTTCCCTAGCAATTTGAGCTAGCTCATCATTTGTTTCATCCAATTGCCGACGCATTCTGGAAATGTCTTGTTCACACATAATTAGTGCTTCAGTAGACTGTCTATTCCACAAATCAAATAGTACATAATAAGAGACATTTTACTGAAACAGAATAACAAATTCTCACAAGACAGAAGATGGACAGTTAACGTGAAAACATCTGAAGAAGTTATAAACACATTTAAATGTATAGGAATAAATACTGCAAAGATAGTGATTAGAGTTTCTCTATGTTGCCAACATTTCACTAAGAAAAAGGATGCTAAATATACACAATAGTCAATGATTAACTATTTCTTTTTTTTAATTAAAATTTATCAGGGTGACAATGGTCAACAAAACTACATAGGTTTCAAGTGTACAATTCTATAATACATCATCTATATATTGCATTATGTGTTCACCACCCAGTTCTCCTTCCATGACCATATATTTGACCCCCTTTACCCTCTTCTACCATCTCTCATTTCCCCTTATCCTCTGGTAACCACCAAACCACTAAATTGTTGTCTGTGTCTATGAGTTTTTGTTTCTTTGTCTTATTCCTTTGTTGCTTTCAGTTTTATATCCCACATATGAGTGAAGTCATATGGTTTTTCACTTTTTCTGTCTGACTTAATTCATTAGCTAAGTATTTCAAAACTTCTGACACTCAGACATAAGAGAACTTTCATCCTACCTCTAGCTGGCATGGCTTAGTCTCCTTTTCAGGTTCTTCTTCGTCTGCCCTCTTAAAACTTAATGGTTCTGAGGGCTTACCTCTTAGCCTCCTGATTCTTCACACTCTACCCCTTCTTTCAGACGAGTCCTACTCATATCCATGTCCCAACCCCATCTGATGACTCTACAATCATTATCTCCACCCTTGGCATCTTCCTTACACTTCAGTCTTATTTAACTGCTTACTAGACATATCTACAAGAAGGTGTCAGAGGCTCTTCAAATTCAGAGGAAAATCATGTTTTTCCACATTCTTTTTACATGTCCAATATTCATCCCCAGCCAATATTCCTATGTTTTCCCCATCACAAGCAGCTCACTTCTGTCCCTCAACTCCCCAAACCCAATCTATCAGCATTCTACAACCTGGGTAATCTTTTGAACACAAAAATCTCCTCCAAATTCTTTAATGATTTCTTATTGCCCCAAAGATAAGATCAAGACTCGTTTGCCTCCACCTGCCTGTTTAGCCTTCCCTCCCTTCATGTCTTCTCTTCCACTTTGGGTTCCAACACACTCACCTACTTGTCACTCAAGAGGCTCTTGAACATGACCTGTGGTTCTTTGTGGTTCTTTACTATCCTTTCTACTTTGAATGCCCTTCCCTTTCCTTTACTTGACAAACACAATAGCTTCTTTTTACTTCTTTACGCAGACTTAGGCCTTCTTTCAATATTAGAAAGTTATCACCTTATACATAACACTAAACCCCTTGTTTCTTACTATCTTTGTACCTAACTTACTACTTTGCCCTTAAGAAGTGCGCAAATTCTTATTGAATGATTTACCTTGATGCCTGTTCCATCTCAGCAATGATATTCTTCATGCCTGAAATGGTCTTTTCCTTGAAAAGCAATGTAAGTGTTAAATAGAAAATTATCTTAAACTGTTACTTCTGTTAAAACCGAATGAACAAAAAGACATTCTCCCTCCTCCCTTTTTGATTTCCATTTGGGTTTAAACATTTATTCTCCATTCTTTTCTACACGTTAAAACTAAAGCTTAATATATCAATGTGAATATTTGTACTGGATAAAAACAATAGATTATGGTTATTCAAGACTACATGTAGGCATATTGATATGAGATCAATATGTCAAGTGCTCTGTTAGGAGGTGTTTTGTGCAGTTCTCCAGCCACACATGAACCCCATAAGCACTCTGTATTTGGAGGCAAACCAATGGTTTGGCACTGAGGGGTTCTACACTGGCAATAGGATGATTCACTTCTTCACTTCATGCTATAAAACACAGGAAAGCAACTCATGTAAAACTAAATTTAGTTCTTAAGAACAATAACTCTGACCAAGTATATTATTTATATTAGTCATCAGTAGCATTCAAAGAGCTGCTAAAATGGAGTTACTTGTAAAAGTATATGATTAAGTTTAGGTATGAGTTAATAAAGAGGTGAGCAATAGGCCTAGAGCAAAGGAATAAAAAAATTACACTTGATATTTTCCCTTTTTAACGGTCTTGTGTGGGAGTAGAATGAATGGAGTCAGTCAGGCTGAAATTGGTGTGAATGTCTTAATGCCACTTATACCATTCCCACACCTCCTCCTTTTAAAACTCTCACTGATCTGAGGTAGTTACAGATATTATAACCACATACTTAGGCTAACATTAGCCCTAAAAAAGAGTTCTCTTTGCCCTTTGAATTCTCAAATCCTTGGTAACCAATTAACAAGATAAAAAACTAAACCTATATTTCCCAACCAGTTCTGTTCCTGTTCATTAGAGACAGAGTTAGCGGGCGGGGTGTGTGTGTGTGTGTTTAATCTTCCTTTATTTAGTTGTTTCCCATTCTGTTTTCTGGCAGACTTGTGCAGAGTCCACATCTGGCAGTAATCAATATTAGAGCATGCTTAAAATATCTATTAGCAAAACAGTTAAACCCCTTTAAGACGCACAAGCCAAAAGAGGGAAAACACAAAGACAAAACGCTGCTTAAAATGGAATGTTTCCACATGCTTCTGAAATATAATTTCTTTCTAAATAAATTCTAAAAAATGAATTGACCTAGTATTTCTTAAAGCCATTACTTAGTTCAGCTTTAAATATGTTTTATAAGCCTTAAAAGGACTTTCCTTTAGCCATAGAAATTCATCTTGAAATTAAGTTTCTCTAAAAACATTGTCAAGTATCCAGGGCAACAAAAGCATTAGGTAGAACCCAATAATATGTTCTATTAGCCCCATTTTCCCTTAATAGTGCCCTCCTACCACTAATTCTCAAATTGTTCTAGTGTATGCCATCATTATCAGTTTAATATTTTTTGTACAACCTCAATATGTTTGTCCAACCAGAGACAGATCCGTGCTAATTGTTAAAAATTCAATCTGGACAGGATGGTCATAAATCTACGTAGGAAAAAGAAACTAAATTTTACACAAATAATTCTGGCTTTTATTACTCAAAAATCTGTGAACTTACTTTTGAGTTTTCTAACTTTAACTGCTAGTAAATCATAGGACATCTTTTTAAATTATGATTACCAGAAGCAATTTCACCTTACTTGCTATTGTACAGACATTTCCATGGGAATCTATTTCTGTAATCTCCAAATTAGACTGTACAACTATGGCTTTTCACTGTAGGGTATGTGTAAATTCAGCTCTGGAATATCATTGTTGAGCACATTTATTCTTTCGAATGTCTAAAACTGTTTTTAAAAGTTATTTTCCCTTCAGAGGATGAATGTGTTTATGTTTATAATCTTATATGAAGTTCTTGATTTTGAAATGGACTTGCAACTCCATATTCCTTCTGAAGGAAAAGATAATGTTGGTACAGTTAGCAGAACGGAGAAAATGTGAAGTGTTAGATATAGCAGGGGAAAATGAGATTCCGAAAGATCTGAATAATTTGTTTCTAAATGTTAGTGCTTTTAAAGAAAAGCATGTTTAAATATTCAAAAAGTGATTTGAATATAATGAAAAGCAAAATTCCATCCTCCAAAAACCCATAAAATTTCAAAAATATTAAGGTATAACTAACTTGTAAGGTAATGAGTCAGCCTTTCCAACAAGGAAACCAAAATGTGCTATCTCGTGCACATTGATATGTCAGTTATGCTCATGATTCCCCAATCTACTAATTTCAATTTTCTCTCCAAACCTAAAAATCCAAAAGCGTATGAATATTTCAACTACACGTCCCAAAGACATGTCAAGAATCTTCCTCTCTAAGCCTGTTCTATTTCCTGTGTTTCCTACTTCGTGCATAGCAAGAAGTGGTTCCTAAGTCAGAAAGCACATCTTGTCAATCTTATTTCCTTAACAGATCTATTTCTCTCACGGATACTGCCACTACCCTAACACAGGTCTCACCATTTTCTCCTAACTAGTGTCGTTGTCACTATTCCCACTCCTTTATAATCCATTTTTTACATGGATTAACAAGTACCAAAATATTTGTTTTAATATAAAGATATAAATATTTCATTTACATTATTTCAATGAGCCTCTATATCCATGATGACAGAATCTAAACTCAACATCCATATATTTTTATGATTTGCTGCTTATCTAGCTCATCTCATCTTTTGTCCCCCCAACCGTCCCTGCCCCCATACTCACCTCTTTGCAATCTATTCTCTGGACATACTAATCTATCAAGAAAGCTCATAAAACTCTCTTATGAAAGCCACTGGGCTTTCATATAAACTGTTCTGCCTGTCTGGACCCCCTTTTCTCTCATTGTCCCCTTTCTCTAAATCTTTTCCTGGCTAATTCCTAGCCATCTTTCAGGGTGGTCCAGGCACCATTAACCCCTGGAAAGCTTTTCAGATCTTCCTGCTCTCCTAATCCAACACTCAGGCTAAAGAAGGTGTGTTTCTGCCAAACTCCAATCGCACATTGTGCAGACATCATTACGGCACTATGCACTTTCTATCATAATAGCATCTTTATTTATCTTTCTCCCAATTATACTATTGCCTTTGGAAAGCTTGCCCACCCCTCCTCAGTGGCTAACATAATACCTGCTACATGTCAATAAATGTTGGTTGACTAGATGGGTGGATAAAGGAATGAACTAGTTCCCTCAGTGAGGAAAGGCCTGATTCCAATGATTCTGCTTTTGCTTAAGACATTTGTGGAGAACAGTTTAGGAATTGCCTTGAGAACCAGTTTATGAGCTAGAAAAGGGTATCAACATTTCCCTGCTTTGGGGCAACACATTTTATGTTGTTGTTTGAATAACAAAAAATGAGGGATGGAGATTATCATCCAGCTTTACTCACCAACTCAATCTGATCTAGTCTCAAAGGCTAAGGTAAAACTGTGTTCCTAGTTCAGAACACAATTACAAAGGTAGTTTTTAATGGAATAAACATTGCCTCCCAAGGTGGCTACCTGAAAATATAAGTTCTGGTGTGCTTTTAAAAAGAAATCAGTCTCACTGCTTTATTATCTCATGCTCCACATTTTGATATTTGAATTAGTTATTGTTAATGAATGTTAATCACGAATTGATGAGAGAAAAATCAATTTAAAAATATTAGCTAGTGGATTTGAACATGTATTTCTTAAGACTGTCTTGAAATATTTCAAAATCAGATTTTAAAGTTTCAGCTCTCTAGAAAAACATTGAAAAAATCCTATTTATTCAGATTCAAGTGCAAACATTTCTCTTAAACCACAGTTCTCAGAACATACTTTCATTGCCAAACTCTCTCCAAGGGATGCAATATTCTCAGACTTTTTATCCAAACACGCTTGCAGGCATTCCTTTTCTTTAGCCAGATCGTTGAGGGTTGCACCAAGAATGCTGATTTCTTCTCGCTGGGCAATACTTTGCCTTGTAAAATTATCTAAATATGTAATCATAAAGGCATTGTTTTAATCTAGGTAATTTTTTTCTCAGTTCAAGTGGATTACAATACTTTTCAAACTAAGTTCTCCTATATTACATTCGATGACTAAAAATAAGCACTGTATCCCAAATGTTTTAAAAAATGGTTTTGTTGTTAGTGATTAACGACTAGGATGAATCATGAAATTCTAAATGACTCATAAATGTAAAAGCACAATTAACACATTTGGATGAGAACATCCAAGGAGAGCTCTGCATCACAAGTTCTCACAGTAGATTTACACGTGGGGCAGGGGAAGCGAGGGTGGGTGGATTAAGTGGTTGAATATTAAAACACCATCGCCCCATCTCATTTCCCCTCCCTCTAGCCCAGAATCACTGTTGTGTATAAGCTGGTAAATAACTGATCTTAATAAAATATTCAAGTAAGTCATCTTTAGAGTCAAACGTTTTTTAATATTCCAGTTTTTCTAAAGTAGTAGTATAAAAATTCCTGGCGGGGACGGAACATCCCAGAAGTCTGATTTGATTTGTGAGGACACTGGCGATATCAATGCTGAAGGCTGAGTGACTGGCAGACAACAGCGTTAAACTGGGGTTTCTCAACCAGCACCGTCAGCAGCATCTGGGAACCCAAGATCTACTGAATTAGAAACCCTGAGTGGGCAGAGTAATTATGCCTTAACAGGCACCCCTCCCACGTGATTCTAATGTACAAGGAAGCTTTTGAGGACCACTGGAAGAAACTGGTAAGGACACAAAAGCCCTGGCCAGCTCCTACTCCAGAAGCCTAATCCCGTGAGCTCTACTAACTCTCCAGGTGATTCTGACACACGTCAAAGTCTCAGAAGCACTGGTCTAGAGCTGTACAGGGGAAGCTCTGCTAGACCAGACCTCTAGGCAAATCCCTGCAGATGGCCACCCAGTGAAGTGCTAAGAGGTAATACTGTATGCCGAGAGGATGACTTATATGGTATTTGAAAATACATCATGTGCCTTTTCTAGGCAGTACTGTCTTTAAGGCAAACCGTATGTGTTGGGTGTTCTGATATCTGACTTCATTCCATGTGGTATAAAAAAATAAATAAAATAGCTCTGAAACAACTCTCATATCTCCTAGTTTTAAAAAATCCTCAATCTCACATCCCACTCAAGGTACCACCACATTTTCCTTCTACTCTTAACAGCCACGCTTCTTAAGAGACTTCTGTTCTCTCCTGTCTCCACTTCCTCACTCCCCAGTCAGTCATTCCTCAGCTTACTCCACCTTCCACATCCAACATTCCATTCAAGTTTGGTCAGTGTTACCAAAACCTCCAATGTACCAAATCCAATCAGTATTTTTACATTCTCATCTTATTTTGCTTCTTGAAAGTATCTGACAATGGATGATGCCTTCCTTTTTAGAACGTTCTACTCTCTTGCCTCCCAAAATAACACTCACTTCTGGGTTTTCTTCCTAGGTCTATGGCTTCTTCTTACTCAGTCCTGGGTCCTCTTTTCCTCATTCTCTATATTTTTCACTACGTGATTTCATGATTTTAAAATACCATTTATATGGTGATGTGTCCCAAATGTATACTTTAACTTAGTTTCTCTTCTGAGATAAAAACGTATTTATTTAACTGCTTACCTTACATTTGTACTTGGAATTAAAATATCCAAAAATTTGTTCTTCAATATTTCCTTTTATATTTCTCTTTTAATATTTCCTATCTAAATACAAAGCATCTCTACCCATTTAATTATTTATACCAGTTTTGAACTTCATAATAGCAAACACTAAAAATATTCCTTCAGTTTAAAATGGGCTTTTATAGTCCTGACCAAAATTTTACTTTACTGTATAAGCAGATTAAGTTATGACCATATTTTCATAGAGATCACTGGTCATAAACAAGACATTTTATAAAAATAATTTTTGCTATAACCACAACTAATACCATAGATATAGCCAAATATATGTACCCTTTCCACCAAAAGTAATATGTTTCATTACAAGAGCTATGAACAAACCACAATATAATACAAAAACTTGTAAATTTAAAAGTGATCATCATATATTTACAAAGTGTGGCTGCTTTGTTTAGCTATTTCTTCACTGAAAAATATGAAGCCATGTCTAAGTATTTATGGTCCTAAATCTAAGTTTAAAAAATTACTATTAAAGAAAAATGCATTTTCCATGATTTTTGATGCATAAACTTTTAATTTAAGGGTCTGTTTCAATGTTTATCTATGTTATAACTGAAGAGAAGAAAACATTTTTCTACCAGACTTAAAGAAAAAGAGCAAGAAGAAAAAAAACTCACCAATTTTTTCATCCAAGCACATAATTTTCTCCTGAGTAAGCTGTAGCTCATACTTTTTCTTAGCCAGGTGTCGTTGAGTATCAGAAAGATCTTTTTCTGTGTTTTCATATAAAAGTCTGTAAACATTTTAATAATGAAACTAATTCTGAACTTTTTAAGTTTTATCAACTTTTTAGTATATTTAAAATAAAAACTATCAAGGACACTAATATACATTTTTATCTTTTTAGTATTTTCATTATAAAAGCACATTATAGGAAGTTCAGAGAATAAAGAGTAAAAAGGGATCCTCAATCCACCACTGTAATGTCAGCTACGATTAGCATTTTGGTGTTCACTATTCAGTAATTTTTTGCTATGCATATTTTAAAACTAACAAACTATAAATTTAAAATTGAATCCTGATGTTTTGCAACCTACATTTAATCTTTAATGTTTTTCAGTCATATAATACAGCCTTCCAAATCTTCATTTTTCTGGCTGAAAAATATCATATAAACATTTACTTTTAAGTAAATATAATCATTTACTTAAATATTCCCCTATTATTAGACATTTAGGTTCATTTCAGTTTTTCACTGTTATAAATAAATCTGTAATGAACAGAATTTCATTCATTCCACAAACATTTATTAAGTGGTTAGTATGGACCAGGCAGGCACTAGGCGATGAGTAAGCTATGGTGAACAGGGCAGGCATTGGCCCTACACTCATGGAATCAATCAGTAAACAAGTAAACAGGCTATGATTTCCGACAATGTAGAAACTGGACAATCTAAAAGTCCTCTCACCACAGTACACTTAAGACATACTGAATAAAATATAAGAAACATCCTTTTAAATGTACAGCAAAATTTATTAGAATTTGAAAGGGAGTCAAATTAGAGCAATGAGACTATGAACCGATGTTATGTTAGATATGGTTGGGGTTTGCCTGTCACAGTAGTCTAGGGTCTTGTGTTTTAACTTCGAAGTTAAGGCCATAGAGATGTCTGTAACACAAGTATTAGAACTAATACTCTCCACATAAAGCCTCAGTGTAAAGGTTAGACTAGATAAAATCAGTTTGTCAACCATTCCTAGGCTCAGGATAATCACAACTAAAAGTCTTCCTTGGGATTCCTTAATCTCAAGATAAGAAATCAAAATACAATCTGGTTCTACAGAATGGTAGCCTTCAAGGTGTGGATGGTCATATAATCTGGAACACTTGGCAGAAATAAACACGGAACTTCTCTGGAGGGACATGCCCTCAACCGAGGCACAGAACTAAGCCTCAGGTAAAGTCCTGCTAAAAATCAGTTCACAATTCAAATTTTAAAAGCACATTAAGGGCTGGCCCAGTGACTCAGGTGGTTGGAGCACTGTACTTCTAATGCCGAGGTCGTTAGTTTGATTCCTACATGGGCTAGTGAGCTGCACCCTCTACAGCTAAGAACAACGGCTCTCCCTGGAGCTGGGCTGCTGTGAACAGCCGGAGTTCGGTGTGAGCAGCCGGAGGTTGGCGTGAGCTTCCCCAGGCTGCTGTGTGCTGCCAGGAGTGGGCGGTGGACGGCGTGAGTGGCAGCCAGCCGTAGGAGAGAGCTGCCATGAGCTGCTGTGAGCGGCCACCAACTGCCTCAGTAGGGGGCGGAGTGCAAGGGGGGAGCGCAAGGCTCATAATCCCAACCTGGGCCAGGGAGCTGTGTCCTACACAATTAGACTGAGAAACAACAGCTTGAAAGGGAATGGGGTGGGGGGAGGCAGAAGAAGAGGAAAAATACATATATATGAAATACTTAAGTATGAAATACGTATAAATGTGACAAAGGGTGTGCAAGATTTATACACTGGTAAATTATAAAATACTGCTAAGAGAAATGTAAAAAGATCTAAATAAATGTAGAGATAATCTGTGTCTATGGATCAAAAGGCTCAATATTGTTCATAGTCAATTCTTCCAAAATTAACCTATAGATTCAAAATAATTCTAATCAAAACCCTAATAAACATTTTATAGACACTGACAAGATAATTCTAAAATGTATATGGAAATGTGAAGGACCTACGACAACCAAAACAACTTTGAAAAGAAACAAAGTTGAAGGACTCAGAGTACTTGATTTCAAGACTTATTATGAAACTTCAATTATCAAGACAGAGGGATACTAGCATAAAGATGGGAAAATAGGTCAACGGAACAGAATAGAGTCCAGAAATAGACTCACACATATATGGTCAATTGCTTTTTCACTAAAATAACAAGGCAACTCAATGGATAAGTGGATAATCTTAACAAATAAGAATCAATGGATACCCATACACACACACACACACACACACACAATCTCTTTTATCTGACACCTTACACAAAAATTAATTCAAAAAGGATCATAAACTTAAACGTAAGCTGAAATTATAAAACTGTAATTAGTTTTATAAGCTAGTAGAAAACAGCAAACAGATCTAAAGGCCTTAGGTTTGGCATAGATTTTTTAAATAAAACACAAAAAGCATGATATAAATGAAAAATAATTTCAATAATTCACACTTCATCAAAATTTAAAGTCTTTGCTTGCCAAAAGATTCTACTAACAAAATATAAAATAAAAAGTCAAGCCATACATTAGAAGATATTTGCAAAACATATCTGAGAAATAATTTGTAGTTAGACCATAAAAAGGACTTTTATAAATTAATGACAATAGATAAACAACCCAACAAAAAATGGACAATTTTGAACTGACACTTCACTAAATGACAAATAAGTAAATGACCAGATGATCAACATTACTAATCATTAGGAAAAAGCAAATTAAAACCATAATAAGATATTACATATCTACTAGACAGACAATACCAAGTGTTGACAAGACTATAAAGCAACTGGAACTCACATGCACTGCTGGTGGGAATGTAAAATGGTACAACCATTCTGGAAAACAGTTTGACAGTTTCTTCAAAAGTTAAACATGTATCCACCACATGAATCAGCCATTCTAATCCTAGGTATTTACGCAAAAGAAATCAAAGTGCGCACACACACACACACACATACACACAGAGACTTGTATTTGCAGCTCTATTTGTTATGGCCAAAAACTGGGAACAAACCAAATGTCCATTTGTTATATCAGTGTAATGCAATACTACTCAGCAATAACTACTGACACACAAAACAACATGCATCAATGCCAAGGTAATTATGCTCAGTGAAAGTAGCTCAACAGAAGAGTACATGGCATATGATTGCAACTAGATAAAATTCTAGAAAACCTGAACTAATTGAAAATGACAGAAAGCAGATCCATGGTTGCCTAAGGATGGGTAGCAGGCAGGAGGCAGCATGAGGGAAGGATTTCAGAGTGGGATAACATATATATTCATTATATTGCTTATAGGGATAATTTAATGGGTGTACATATATGTAGGTCAATTACATATGTACATACACATATTGTATGTCAATTTTACCTTAATAAAGCTGTAAAAAGTATGATGTGTAGAGGTAGAATGTTAATACCTAGATTGTACATACTTCAAATAATAGGTATAAAAATGGGGAGAGTGAAATACTGGAAAATTTTTTTAAAATACCCATTTTCCAGGGCTATAATAGAAAGCTAAGTATGCAGCACTCCGGCTGACCAGGAAGCTATAAGGAGAGCCATCACTGTGTCCCTGGGTCACGGAAGCAAGGCAGCAAGGAATTACAGTGGTGCTACCACCGAAGCTTATCTAGCTTTTGGGGGAGAGCTCCCCTGGACAATGGAGACCAACCTTCTGTGCAGCATCCCTGACTGTTACAAAATCCTTCCTAATAACCCTCATTCAGCATACATCTGGGAGAAAAAAATCACCGCCTGCAGGATGGCATAGTAAATCAACAGTAAGATTTGAAAATGTAGTGAAATTCTACTGTAGTCCAACTGAAGAATCCCTTCAAATGCCCTGACAGACTATTTTTTTCTTGTAAAACAACACTTTAAAAAATGCGTGCTAAAATAAGAAGCATAAATGTAATAAGTGTATCAATACAAATGATAATGAATGAGTCCTGAAAAGTCAGCAGAGGATTGAGGCAGAGCCTTCCAGGGTACATGGTGGCTGGCCTTATGTTGCTAAACTGCATTGCAGCCATGTATTTCCCAAAAGAGCCACAAAGACCCCCTGCACAACACACGGATCCCCCTAGTAAGAAAAAGGAAAATGAAAAATGACACGCATGAGCAGAAGCTTTCAAATCACACCTTTAAATCACTGACCAATAAAACCCACACCTAAAACACATATGCAAGAAATAGGAATGCTAGAAATAAAGCGGAAGCAGACTCTAGTAACTCCCCTGTCAGCAAATAGACTTCTACAATTCCCTCAAGACATATTTCGAAGTTGCTTTCACCAAAGGGCCTTTAAACTATCTCACAGGGTGTTTTCAAATGCCCATTTGGGAGCTTACAAGCAACTCATCTGTGCAGCCTTAGTAGGAGGCATTAAAAAACAGGGTTCTGCCATGTTCATTTAATTCCTTTGTCAATAGCAACTGTGATCCTTGGGTAGGTTAAGACGCTTTCTCTTTTAAGGGGAACTAGCCTCTTTAAAAAAATTGAAAATTCTAATGCTGTTGAGCCAATTAGTACAGATATACAAGGGCACAAAGGGTAAAAAGGTCCATCTAATATTTTACAAGAACTAGGGAAACAGACAAAAGAATAATGTCTCTTCATTCCTTGTACAGATATGTCTTACACCTCACAAAACTTTACAGCTTCTGCACCATAGGGTTTCCTGATTCCTGTGTATGGTCATATTCTCAAATCAAATTGCCATTTGGTTCTCAAGTTACACTTTTCATTACTGCTCAGATGTATACCTTTTTTGCCCAGTTCCCCAGGAGCCTCATTAAAAGACACCCCAAATTAATGCTTTTACAGATAGTCGTTTACAGTTAGTTAGCATCTCCAGAGAAACTCAAACCAATGAAACACAAAATTCTACATGGCAGCACTGATAAACCAAGCTATAATGTATGGTGATGGTGTTTTACAGATTACATTCACAATACAGCATTTTAACAATATTACAAGCAACCATTTATTAGCAGAGACTGAAATGCATGCTTTGTTACAACCTCAGAATGACCCTAAGACTTGAAATTCAAGATGAGAAATCTGCACCTATTATAAACTTCAGTGCACAGAATAGAATGTTTCCTTTACAAAACATGACATAATCAGAACCAAATGATAAAGTAGTTTTGGAAAACGTTTTGTCAGGTCATTTGCCTGGCCAGAAATCACACCATGAAGGTCCTCAGCCAGACACTAACATGGGATCTGGCACACAATTGCCATCTGGTCGAGTCCAGAGTCCTAGAATCGATTTTGGTTGCTTCCAAATTTGGGCAATTATACGTAAAGCTGCTATAAAATAAACATCATGTGTAGCCTTTTCTGTGGACATAAGTTTGCAACTCCTTTGGGTAAATACCAAAGAGCCCAATTGCGGGATCGTATGGTAAGAGAATGTTTAATTTTCTGAGAAACTACCAAACCATCTTACAAGGTGGCTGTAGCACTTTGAATTCCCACCAGCCACGAATAAGAGTTCCTGTTGAGCCACATCCTCACCAGCATTTGCTGTCGGTCTTCCAGATTTTGGCCATTCTAACAGGTATGTAATAGTATCTCGTTGTTTTAATTTGCATTTCCCCAATGACATATGATGTGGAGCGTATTTTCATGTGCTTCTTTGCCATCTGAATACCTTCTTTAGTGAGGTGGTCGTTAATGTCTTTGGCCCATTTTTAATTGGGTTGTTTTCTTACTGTTGAGTTTTTAAAGAGTTCTTTGTGTATTTTGGATAACAGTCCTTTAGCAGATGTGTTTTTCTTCCAGTCTGTGAATTGTCTTTTCATTTTCTTGATATTGTCATTTGCAGAGCAGAAGTCATGAATTTTAACAAAGTCCAGTTTATAAATTCTTTCTTTCATGGATTGTGCCTTTGATGTTGTATCTAAAGAGTCACCACCATACCCAAGGTCATCTAGGTTTTCTCCTGTTATCTTCTAGAGGTTTTATAATTTTGCGTTTCACATTTAGGTCTGTGATCCATTTTGAGTTAATTTGAAGGGTGTGATGACTGTGTCTCAGATTTATTATTTTTGCATGTGAATGTCTAGTTGTTCCACCACCATTTATTGAAAAGACTATCATTGCTCCATTGCATTGCCTTTGCTTATTTGTTAAAGATCAGTTGGCTATATTTATTTGGGTTTATTTCTTGGCACTCTATTCTGTTCCTTTGAGCTATGTGTCTATTCTTTTGCCAATGTCATATTGTCTTGATTATTGCCACTTTACAGAAACCTTGAAGACAGGTAGTATCAGTCCTCCAATTTTGTTTTTCTTCAATATTGTGTGGTGATTCTTTTACCTCTCCATATAAAGTTTAATCTATTTGTTGATATCCACAAAATAACTTGCTGGGATTTTGATTAGCATTGTATTGGATCTACGAGTATACATCAAGTTGGGAATAACTGACATCTTGACAATCCATAAACATGGACTACCTTTTAATTTACTTAGTTCTTTTTTGATTTCATTCACCGGAGTTTTGTAGTGTTCTTCACATAGATCTTATACATAGTTTGTTAGACTTATACTTAAGTATCTCTTTTGGGGGTTGCTAATATAAATGGTGCTGTGTTTTCACTTTCAAATTCCACTTCTTCACTGCTAGTGTATAGGAAAGCAACTGACTTCGTATAGTAACCTTATATCCTGCAACCTTGTTTTAATTGCTCCAGATTTTTGTCGATTCTTTTAGATTTATCATGTCATCTGGAATAGTTTTAATATTGAAATCTTCTTAGCCTCAACTCCTCAAATTCAAACTAAACCTATCTTGGAATCTTTGGACACAGAGACCCAAACTAACTTTTTATTAACATATAATAGTTCCATCAATCATTCAGCTGTATGGGGAATTGTAACTTCTTGGATCTCAAGATGTTTGATGCACAGATGCAGGCACAGCACACAGACATTTTTTTTTTTTAATTTGCTTCTAGGAAGTATTTTGAAAACACTCCAGTTTTTTACAGGTGTTGATTTATCTGACATGGAAACCCAAACAGAAAAAAACTTCTGCTACTAAAATAGACTTGTTTAGGAAGAAAAGTTCATTTCAGCAGTACGGAACACAAATAATGAGTACTGGTTTTGAAACCCTGGGAATTTTGTTCATCAGCAGTGAAACCCAAACAACAATGGATACATTTCTTTTGGGCTGATTTGGCCTGTAACACTGTACTTAGTTTAGAGATATAGAAACCTAGACATGTGGTAAACTGTGCTCAGGACTCAACTTCTAATAAGTGGAGTGTACAAGTGGAATAAAACATAATTTTTTCATCAAGCGACAAAATGGAGAACGGGGACAATAGTATTTTAACTATATTGAATGTAGTTGGATTATATAGCCCATGAGTAGGTTCTTTGTAATTCTTTGCCTTTTGTACATGTAAATATGAGACCTATGATAAATTACTGTATTATAAAGAATAAGATATCGATCTTTAAAAAATAAATTTATACCTGACTTCTCAGCAGAAATAATGAAAGTCAGAAGATAGTGGAAGGATATGAAAGTGTTAAAAATAATTCCTAACCTTTAGAATTCTTTACCTAGCAAAAATTGCCTTCAATATAAGCAAGGCTGCAATAGAGGTGATGAGAAATTCTCAGCCTTGAACACATTTTGAAAACAGAATCAACTAGATTGGATATGGGTGTATACAAGGAAAAATCATGGATCACTTCCAGGTTTCAGGCTAAGAATTGTATGAATGGAGTTTCCATTTACTGAGATGGGAAGACTAAACAAGAGCAGATTTGTGTATGTTGGAGGGAAAGGGGTAGTGGACAACAGAAACTGAGGTTTGGAAATGTTAAGTTTGAGGTATCAATTAGACATCATAATAAAGATGAAAAGGAGGTAGTTTGACATTCAAATTTGAAGTTCAAAAGAGAATTCCAGGCTACAGATACATATTTCAGAGTCAAAAGTAATACCTGAGACTGGATGAGATGACTGAGGGATAAGTGTGGATACAGAAGAGAAGAGGTCTAAGGACTGAACTCAGGGACACTCCAACATTTGGAGGTCATGGGGATAAGAAGGAAGTAGCAGAAGAGACTGAGATAGGACAGCCAAAGAGAAAAAAAAGGAAAAAAATCAAATGAGCATGGTACGTCAGAAGCCAAATGAAGAAAGTGTTTTAATCAGTAGAGAGAGCACAACTGATCGACTTTATCAGATTTTGCTACTAGGTCAAATAAGATGAAGGCTGAGGATTGACCATTGAATTGAGCAACGTGAAAGTAAATATTACTTTGAAAAAAAGTTTGATAGAATGGGAGGGGAGAAAGGCAGATTACAGTAGGTTCACGAGAGAACAAAAAGTGAGACCAGAAGCTTAGACAACTCTTTTCATGAAATTCCTGAAACTGAGACAAAAAATTTAGTACAAATATAGGATATTTGAATAACAAGATTACAAATCCGAACTAAGGGACAGATATAAACCACTGTACCCAACTATTTCAGAATTTGTAATTTCTCAAATATACACAGATCATTACTAAAATTGACCATAAAAGTAGAGGACAACAAGTTTCAGAAATCTGAAACCTAACAGTATGTTCTGAGAAACAATGCAATTATAATTAAGCAAGAAAGCAATCACAAGCAGATAAATAAAAATTGGTTTTGGATATTTAAAATCACAATGGATCAAATTAAGAAGTCATAATGACATTAGAAAGAAGTACATAAAACTTGTAGGTACATTCAAATAAGTATTTAGAAGAAAATTTATGGCCTTAAATGTTAATATAAGGGAAAAAAAAAGTCCAAAAAGTAATAATGTAAGCATTCATCTGAAGAAATTAGAAAAAATTAGAAAATAAATCTAAAGAAAATAGAAGATAGTCGTTACCAGAGGGTAAGGAAGGAGGAGGAAGGTAGATGAGGGTAAAAGGGATCAAATATATGGTGATGGAAGGAGAACTGACTCTGGGTGGTGAACACACAATGTGATATACAGATGACGTATTACAGAATTGTACACCTAAAACCTATGTAACTTTATTAATAATTGTCACCACAATAAACTTTAATTTAAAAAAAAGAAAGAAAATAGAAGGAAATAATGAAGAACAAAAGTTAATGAAATAATAAAACAAACAATAGGGAGGATCACCAAAGCAAAATCATGGTCCTTTGAAAAGACTATTAAAAACAACAAACTAAAAAAAGAGGAAATCACTACAGATTCTGTGAACATTAAAATGTTGAAAGGTATTATAAACAACATTATTCTAAAAATGTTTTGAAATATTCAGAAAATGCACAAATGCCTCAAAAAATAGATACTAACCGGCATAAGAAGAAACTTCTAATTGTTCCTTTACCATTAAATGAATAAAATAAAATTTTCCCTAAAAAAAAAAAATGTTGACACCCAAACGGCTTCACTGGTAAATACTAAAACTCCAATATTATGCGAATTCTTCTAGGTATTGAAAGAAGACAGAATGAATTGGCAAGATTATTATTAGGTTTATAATATCTTGATACCAAAATATGACTTTAAAAAGCCCCAACATGGGCAAATTATTGGTCAATCTTAATGATAAAAATAGAGGTAAATACCTTAAAGAAGTAGTTAACAGAGACCAAAAATCTACAAAAAGTATAATATACCCTAACTGATTTGATAAAGTACATCCATTCCTGGGGGAAAAAAAACAAAAAACCACCTAGTAATCTAGGAATAGAAGGAAACTTCTTCAACCTGATATAAGACATCTATGAAAGATGTACAGTAACATCTCTGTTTAAAATCTGAATGCTCCCCCCTTAGATGTGGAAAAAAGACAAGGATGTGCACTTCACCATTTCTATTCAACATTGTGTTTGATCTTCTAGACAGTGCAATTAGGCAAGAAAAAGAATAAAAACCATGCAAACTGAAAAAGTAAAATTGTCACTATTTGCAGATGACCTAGTTGTTGATTCAGAAAACTAAATGGAATCTATAAAAAGACTACTAGAACTAAAAGGTAAATTCAGCAAGGTTGTAGAATATATATCTAAAAATAAATTGTGAAACTTCTGGTTTTAGCCCTGACATGTAAAGAACTTAGAAGACGTCATTCCCATTGTTAAAACAAGGAAAAGATGATTAAACTGAAAAATCAAAGACTTTTTGTGGAAACATCAGGATACTGATTTGCTAGTCCAATTGCCACCCCAAAATCTGAAAAGAAAGGCAAATTCATAGAGTCACAAATAAGGTATGCTCATCAAAAGGAAATGCTAGAAAACAAAATACTGTGACAAAAATGAAGAATGGCCTTGATGGGCTCATCAGTAGACTGGGCACAGTCAAGGATAAATCACTGAGCTTGAAGATAGGTCAATAATAACTTCCCAAACTGAAAAAAAGAATGAAAGAAAAAAAATGGAACAAAACAGCTAAGAACTGTGGGTATAACTGAAATACCAGAAGGAGAAAAAAGAAGAAAACAAGAGCATAAGAAATATTTGAAGTAATAATGGCCTAGAATGTTCCAAAATTAACGTGTAGAGAACTGCAAAGCACTGATGAAAGAAATCAAAGATCTAAATAAATGGAGATATAGTCCACATTTATAGATCGAAATACTCAACATTGGTAAGATGTTGATTCTTCCCAACTTGAGCTAAAGATTCAATGCAAACCCAATTAAAGTCCCAGAAAGCTATTTTATAACTATTGATGAACTGATTCTAGTTTACATGGAAAGGAAGAAGACCCAGAATAGCCAATATAATATTGAGAAGACAAAGTTGGAGGATTCATACTACCCAGTAAAGTAACAACAATCAAGACAGCATGGTTTGGCAAAAGACTAAACAAAATAGATCAATGGAACAGAATGGCGAGCCCAGATATAGGCCCACACAAATACAAGCAACTGATCTTTGACAAAGGAGCAAAGACAATAGAGAAAGGCCAGTCTTCCAATAAATGGTGCTGGAACAATTCTAGAATATCCATATGCAAATTAAGCAAGCCTAAACAGAGACTTTATGTCTTTCAGAAAAATTAACTCAACATAGACCATTGACCTTAAGTACAAAATGCAAAACTATCAATTTCTAGAACAAAAGAGAGGAGAAAAATATGTGCCCTAGAATTTCGTGATGAGTTTTTAAATACAACACCAAAAACACAATCCATGAAAGAAAATTTAAAATTTCTGCGCTGCAAAACACACTGTTAAAAGAGTGAAAAGACAAGGCACAGACCGGTAGAATATTTTTGCAAAACACGTATCTGTTAAGAACATTTATCCAAAACATACACGAGATTCTTAAAACACAACAGTAAGTAAAACAAACAATTGAAAAATGTCCAAAATATCTAAGTAGACACCTCACCAAAGAAGATACAGATGGTAGATGGTAAACATATGAAAAGATGTTCTACATCATTTGCCACTAGATAATTACAAATTAAAACAATGCACCATCACAATACACCTATTATGATGGCTAAAATACAAAAATCTGACAAAACCAAATGCTGACAAAGATGTGGAGCAACAGAAACTCTCATTTATTGCTGGTGGAAATGCAAAATGGCACAGCCACCTTGGAAGAGAGTTTGGCAGTTTCTTATAAAGCTAAATATACTTTGACTGTATATGATTCAGCAATTGTGCTCCAAGGTATTTACTGAACTGAAAACTTATGGCCACACAAAAGCCTGCATATGAAAGTTTATAGCAGCTTTATTCATAATTGCCAAAAACTGGAAGCAACAAGATGTCTTTTAATAGGTGCATAGATTAAACATACTGTGGTACATACCTATGATAGACTATTACACAAGAAATGAGCTATCAAAGTATGAAAAGACAAGGGTGAACCTTAAATGCACACTGCTAAGGGAAAGAGCCAGTCTCAAAAGGCTACATACTGTATGATTTCAATGATATGACATTCTGGAAAAGGCACACATTATCTCAGCCAGGTGATCAACGTCAAAATCAACAGTAGTAGGTCATATCGATACTACTGTACCCATGATATCTTGGACATATATGTACCCTAAAATGGCACTTAACCTCTGTGATCTTCCTCTCAAAAACATATTACCCTGTCTAATCATGAGAAAAACATCAGACAAACCCCAGTTGAGAGATTTTCTACAAAATACCTGATCAGAACTTCTCAAAACTGTCAAGGTCATCAAAAACAAGGAAAGTCTGAGAGGGGCATAGCCAAGAGAAGCCTAAGGAGACATGACAACTAAATGTAATATGGTGTCCTGGATGGGATCCTGGAACAGAGAAAGGACATTAGGGAAAAACTAACGAAATCTGAATAAAGTACAGACTTTAGTTAATAATAATGTATCAATATTGATTCATTAATTGTAACAAGTGTATCATTCTAATGTAAGATGTTAACAACAGGAAGTTGGGTAGGAGATATGTAGAACTCTGTACCACTTTCTCAATTTTTCTGTAAATCTGTAACTGTTCTAACATACAAAGTTTAGTTTTAAAAATAACTGTATTTTCATACACAAGCAATAAACAATCAGAAAGTGAAAATTTTAAAATTCCATTTACAATAGCAGTGAAAAGGAGGAAATACTTAGGGATAAATCTGACAAAAGAAGTGTAAGATCTACACACTGAAAACTACAAGACATCCCGAGGAAATTAAAGACCTAGGGAAATGGAGAGACATACTTGGTTCATGAGTGGGAACACTTTATATTCTTTAGATGTCATTTTCCCCCAATTCCAGTCAAATTCCCAAGCAGACTTTTTTTGTATATGTTGTGAAGCTGATTGTAAAATTAAAATAAAATGCAAAGGAACTAGAACAGCCAAAACAACTTTGAGAAAGCAGGAAGTTGGAGGACTAACACTACCTAATTTGAAGACTTAAAGTAATCAGGAATGTTATATTGGCATCAAGATACATAAATAGAGCCACTGAACTAAACAGATAACCAAGAACAGACCTACACATATATGGATAACTGACTTTCTACAAACGTGGAAAACAATTCAGTATAGAAAGGATAGTTTTCCAACAAATAGTGCTGGAACAATTGGATATCCATATGCAAAATAAAACGTGAACATTGATTTATATCTAGTACTATATAAAAAATTAACTTGAAATGGATCATAGATTTAAATATAAGAACTAAAACTATAAAATTGCTAGAAGAAAACACAGGAGAAAAATCTTAGTTACCTTAGGCTTAATGATGGCTTCTTTGAAAGAACACAAAAAACTGGATATAAATTTTTAAATTTCACTTTATCAAAATAAAAAACATTTGCTCTTTGAAAGACCCTGTTAAGAAAATAAAAAGGCAAGCCACAGACTGGGAGAAAATATTTGCAAAACATGTACCTGATAAAGGACTCGTATCTAGAATATAGAAAAGACTTTTACAACTTAATGATCATAATATAAACCACTCAAGAAGAATGTGCAAAAAATTTCAATAGACACTAAAGAAGATAAATGTATGGCACATAAGCACAAGAACAGATGCTTGAAATCATTAGTCATTAGGGAAGGCAAATTAAAACCATAACACACACCTATCAGAACAGCTAAAATTAAAAAGACACTGCACACCGAGTGCTGGTGAGAATATGTGACAACTGGAACACTAAGACACCACTGGTGCCAAAGTAAAATAAAATAGTACAATCACGTTAGAAAACAGTTTAATGATTTCTTCAAAAGTTTAACATATATCTATTATATGACTCACTCTACTGTTAGTTATTTTCCAAGAGAAATAAAAGCATACATCCACACAAAGACTCATATAGCAACATTCATATAACAGTTCTATTGGTTACAGCCCCAAACTGGAAACAACCAAAATGTCTACATGGTGTATCCATACAATGGAATACTACTCAGCAATAAAAAGGAATAAACTCTTGATTACATGTGACTACGTGAATAAATCTCAAAATAATTTTGGTAAGTGAAAGTATCTGGACAAAAGAATATATACTGTATGATTTCATTTACGTAACATTTTAGAAAATCCAGACACATCTCTATGACAGAAAGCAAATCAGCAGTAGCTTGGGGATTAGCAGG
The DNA here is from genome assembly GCF_004115265.2 of Rhinolophus ferrumequinum. Taxonomy (NCBI): domain Eukaryota; kingdom Metazoa; phylum Chordata; class Mammalia; order Chiroptera; family Rhinolophidae; genus Rhinolophus; species Rhinolophus ferrumequinum. Next base: position 5,037,847 of record NC_046296.1, on the reverse strand, counting down.
GCAGGGAGAGGTCACAGAGGGGCACGAGGAAACTTTGGGAGTGATGGATAGAGCCACTATCCTGACGGAGGTGATGGTTTTAGAGGTACATACATGTCGAAACTTACCAAACTGAACACCTTAACTATGTGAATAATATTTTAATAATACTGTTAAGACAAATGTACACAAAACATCTCCAAATTATTACACATCTATCAGTTAGAATATTTTAATAAACTACTAAAACGCTCTCAAAGAACTTCCAATGCATGGGAAAACGCTTATGGTATATAATTAAGTGAAACTGGCCAAATATATCACTTATTATAGGATAATGTCAATTACATAGAAAACTTACACACACACAGATAAACATATTTCTAGTTAGAAACAGATCCACACTAACAATAATTCTCCCCTAGTTTGTGGAATCATGGGTGATTTAAATTTTCTTTACACTTTTCTCTATTTTCCAAGGTTTTCTTTGTGGTTATTGTCTTATCATTTTTATTTTACCTGAGCTTGCAATATCCTTTTAAGCAGGGAAGAATTTGAATGATTATCTATCCTGACAAGTGATCCCAATGTATGTGAACCAACTATTATCTGTAGACTTAATATATTTCACACTCAAATGAACTACTATTTTTCAAATGTTCACAGATGTACTGAAATTCAGCCTTACTGAATCTGCAGAACCTGTATTTCTCACATCCACACATACTAAAAGTTAAATAACTAACATGGAGGTCTTCAAAAATGTACTCCCCTATGCTACTGCCTGTAGCAACTTGATTAGAATTTCTTCTGCTGCTGTACCAGTATGTAGAAAGGGCGAAGCTCAGTACTTGACATCCAATTAACAGAAGTTCTGTTACATGTTCCTACTTTTCTGCTATGACTTTTTATTATATTCTAAACCACCCTTTTGCTAAGCTACTATCAAACCTATGCTTTGCACTTGCTTATGCTGTTCAGATCCCAGAACATAATTTACGTTACAAAGGTACGTTAACAACCACATGCCAAAGTCAAACACACTCTGTACCCAGAAGGGCTGGCCTTGCAAGGGCTATTTCAGCTAAACATTTGAGGCTCTCTGCAAATGGAGGATTCAGATCACTAGAAGTTTGATTCCTGGTTAAGAGTGGCCTGACCAGTCTGTGACTGATCTCGGAGAAATCATGTAAAGGGTGCTGAGGTTTCTTACAACTGCTTTGTAATAATCCTCCCAGAAATTACAGTCAACAAATAACTTAATTATCATGATAAAATACACTACAAAAAAGCAGAGCTAGTAGGTATAGTAAGCTATTAGTTGTTCAAAGGTAATTTAGTTTACCTCAAAGAATTATTCTCTGCTTTTTGTCTGCCAAGTTCACTTTCGGTATCCATCGCCTTTCTTGCTAGTGATTTCATTTCTTTCTCCACAGTGGTTATGGTTTCCTTCATCAAAGTCATGTTTGACATTTGTTCCATACGTTCATCATCAAGCTATACAAGTAGAATGACAAGGTAGGTTACGGCCATCACTGAGGAAGTCTTAGTGCTTTCCTAAAGAGAGATCCTCTCCTGGTACAACTGTGGTACATGACAAGACTTACACGACGAGCTGATCAGATTAGACTTAAAGTTGTGGGAGGCTGTATGGACAAGGTATGGTGGAGAAGGAACAAGAACAGGGTTCCACCTACATTTTCAATCGGGTGCAATGTGACTACAGCATACATCTCCCATTTGCAAAGGATTTCCTATTTGCTGCTCAACATTAACAAATTATACACATAAAGTGGGTTAATGAAAAAAATCATCTTCCTCCTACCTATTGCTTTTTTTACTCATTATAACAACACAATACAGATGAATTCATAAACATTCAATTAAATTTGGTAACAGTAAGTCAAGTTCTCTTAATTCTGTTTCTATAGTTGTAACATCTCAAACATATATTCACAGGATCTCAAATCCTTGATTAGTAAAAATGTGATACTTCACATTTAAATTCAGTTTAAATATATTTTTCTCATTAATTTTCATTTCATCACAATTTTCTCTTCCCTAGCTACTCATTAGGTGGACTAAGTCAGGCTTTCTATATCTAGCAATGTTATCTTTGATGAACTAAGGAGATGAGAAAATTTTAAAATCCCTGCGAGTGCATCCCTAATTTTTTTTTTAAAAGAACACATTTCACAACCTAACATAAAAAAGATTTTACTCACATTTTTTAGAAGGAAATATACAATGAAAAATTGACAATTTATACCATCCATACCACCTAAATATTTTAGGATTACAAACATTATCTTAAATAATATAAAAGAACTTGTCTAAACACAGCAAAAGGGGGAAGCCATTGACAATGTATAGCCAAAAGCACAAAAGTGGTTTTTCTTTACGTTATGAACTGTACACTCCAGCTCCTCTATCCTTTGTTCCAAGTGAGCCTTCTCATTAAATGCCGTCTCTTGGGCAATCTGGTCAAAAAACAAAAATGAAACAAAGTACTTTCAATGTCACTGCATTGTGTTTCACAAATGTTCACACAGATAAAATTATTTCAGACCTTTAGCCTTTCCCTTAGACTATCTCGTTCTGTGGTCATTCTTCGTAAATCAGTGAAGGCCACATCTCTTTCAGTCTCCACCCGCCGGAGGATGGCATGCGCTGTTGTTGATTTAGGAGACTTACAGCTTTTCATCATTTCTCGTCGAAGTCGGGCAATTTCTTCCTGTGCCTATCATTTAAATACATAGAGAGACTCGCATTTAACAAGCCTTAGAACAGACATAAATACAGTTATCTTACCTTCAGCCAGGTAAAATTCAAACCTATATTAATATGTATGCAGCAGGATAAAATAATTTTTAATGAATGTATACAAATAAATGCAAATGATGCCCTAAAAATGCAAATGAATGTATACAAATAGAAGTTTGGTTCACAATATCTTGGCCCAAATTTTTTAAAACTAATTTTGGAGGCAGCCAATGCATGAGAGAATGTTTAACTAAGAAACATATATGGTATACTCCATCTACTTTACGATATAAATTTGAATTCAGCACAATTTGGGTAGAATACTGGTTTAATAAATATTATCATGGTGTTCTAGTCTTTCTCTACATAAATGTATGTAGTCAGGTCCTGGCTAATCTTACCCTGGACAGAAAGGCCCACCAATCCTTATTGCCAACCCTACACATTTGTTCAACCATCCTCAGCCCCCAAACTGTTCTACACCTGTAGATGATTTCATATCCTACTTCTCGGCTTAAGTCCCTTATCTTCCTTCGTCTTGATTTTGATCACTGTCTACTCGGCTATTCTCCAAGTCTCAGAGGAGGATATACTACTTCCCAAATTCCATAGCTAAGCCTTCACCAGAATACTGGACCTCATCTCCTGAATTTCTTCTAAGATACCCCCGACTCAATTATAATTATTTCCTCTCATTGTGAAGAGTACCCTCTCCACTGGCTCTTTCTCCCCTGCCCTCAACCATGGATAGGGCTCCTATATCTTGAAACACTGTCACTTAATCCTGTAGCCCATTTACCATCCTATATCTCTTTTCCTTCTTTTTCGTTAAGTGCCATGGTCTATACCTCTGGTTCATTCCTTACTAGCCACTTTCTCACCCCAGTGTAACCTGGCTCCCACACTCACCACTCTGCAGAATTTCAACTAATACCTCACCAAACCTAATGGCCTTTTCTCAGTTCCTGTTCTTGATATTTTGACAACATTTGGCATTGTTTTCAACACCATCCTTGATATTCCTTTCTCCCTTGGGTTTATAACATTGTGCTGCCTTAGTTTCCTGTCTTCTTTATCTCTTTCAAAAGTTCTTCTACCAATGGAATAAAACTTCCCAAGATTCTCTATCTGTAGCTTTCTCATTCAGAGACCGCATCTACTCGAAAGGCTCGGACTTCTAAATCTACATCATCAGCTCTTGCCTTTCTCCCTACTCCAGTCTCTCATTTCTTACTGCTGGAGAGCAATTATGACCTGGATGTGTTATCATATTACTCCATCTGTTGAAACCAAACACATCTTTTCTCTCCAATCACCAATGATTTTCCTATTTTCCTACTAACAGCATTCTTTAGTCATTCAAAACAACTTCAGTAATTGCCATTCATCCTCCTTTTTGCTCAAATCAAATCTTGTCAAGTCTTCCTTTACAGTGTCTTTACCACCTGTCCCTGTCTTTATTTTAACTGATAGCACCTCTGCCTTAAGTCAGCCCTATCCATTGTTTCTTTGCATTTAGGTTAACATACCTTTGAAATAAGGAGTAACCACCTCCAGAAGAGCACATAATCTTGTTAACTGTTCTGTAACCCAATCCCCACCTTGCTATCCCCTATCTTCCCCCCTTAATTTCAAATAGCATAAAAAAAAAGCTGCAAAATTGTAATTCTCCAGAGCATTTGAGATCTTGCTCCCTGGTACTGTTGTCAGTTTGGCTGAAAAAAACTCTTACAAAAATTCTCGGAAAAGAAAAAGGAACCCTCACACGCTGTTGGTGGGAATGTAAATTGGTACAGCCATTTTGGAAGGCAGTGCACAGGTTCCTCAAAAAATTAAGAACAGGATTACCATATGACCCAGAAATTCCTCCCCTGGGTATCTACCAAAAAAATCTGAAAACATTTATCTGTAAAATTATATGCACCCCGATATTCATTGCAGCATTATTTATGGCGGCCAAGACATGGAAACAATCAAAGTGTCCTTCCATAGATGATTGGATAAAGAAGATGTGGTACATAAACACAATGGAATATTACTCGGCCGTAAGAAAAGATGAAATAGTGCCATTTGGAACAACACGGATGGATCTTGAGATTATTATGCTAAGTGAAATAAGTGAGACAGAAGTCAAGAACCATATGACTTCACTCATATGTGGGATATAAAACTGAAAGCAACAAAGGAACAAGACAAACAAACAAAGAAATAAAAACTGATAGACACAGACAACAGTTTAGTGGTTACCAGAGGGTAAGGGGGAGAGAGGGTGGTAGAAGAGGGAAAACGGGATCAAATATATGGTGATGGAAGGAGAACTGATTCTGGTAAACACACAATGCAATACATAGATGATGTATTATAGAAATGTACACTTGAAACCTATATAATTTAATTAACCAATGTCATATCAATAAATTTAATAAATAAAAAATATTCTCAAAAAAAAAAAAGTCCATGGTTTTTCCCTCCTTCCAATTTTCTTGAAGGAGAAACTGTTATATAAGATGATAATATAGAAAGATTATGTGAGGGATAATATAAAATTGTTACCAGGTTAAAATTGTAAAAATGTAGCTTTGGTCATATTTCTTCTGCCTTAAAAAACAAATAGACTGCCTACTGTTTATAAAGCAAAGTATAAACACTTTGTAAGGCATTAATAAAGTTATATTGTAACATAACGAAGTTATTTATTTGTATATTGTCTAGGGCTGCTTTTAAAAGACAACAGAGTTGAATAGCAGAGATCACATGGCCTGCAGAGCCCACGATATTCATTATCTGGGCTTTACAGAAAGTTTAGACTCCTGCTGTAGTCCCAGCTAACTCTCAACCCTTAGCTCCCTTTTCCCCTACTGACACATAGTCTTAAATTAATCCACTTACCTGCTGATTTTCCTGCCTTTGCCTCATACCAGTCCTTTAGTCTGGAATGTTCCTTCTTATCCCTTTTAGATAACAGAAACCCCATTCATCCCTCAGGACTCAAACTCCACTTCTCTACCAAGATTTCCTTCATCCCCATAACTAAAACTATCCACTTTTATTTTTGCAATATCTTCTTGACTACTTATGCTAAAGTAACAAAGAATAAATACATGGCAATATATTTTATCTCCCCAACTAGATTGCAAACAATAGAAAAAACAGTGCCTGAGTCTTGTCTTTTTTATTTAGAGTAGCAAGCCCAGAACCCTGCACAAAGTTGCTGTAACAGAATTTGATATTTTTAAGTTATGTTGGTGATTTATGGAGTTTAATGTTTGTTGAATAAAGAAGCTATTTGATTAATAATGCTTACATAATTTAAAGCCAAAAATAAACTACAAATTACTTTTACTCTCTGAAATTAAACAAAGTATATGGCAGTTCCTAAAGTGGTTGACAGTACATCAGAATGCTATGTTAGTATTTTTTAACTCCCAAACGCAAATCTTTTTACTTTGAACTCACCATACCCTCTCATTTAACATCTTCCCAATTTCTTATTTCAAACATCAGACTAGTTCTATGCATGTATATGATCTTTTTTGGGTATAGGTATAACATATATGTGTGAATATATGTGTGAGTGTACACATACATTTATTGTATTGGAAATATATTACATTTCATTAAGAATAACTTCAGAACAAAAGTAATTCCCAAATATTAAATCAATTTGTTTGGCAGATTTAAGCATACTTAAAGAACTACATATCTCTAGACTTAACTGTTATTATTTTTACATATTCTGGTTCCTTATAAACTTACCTGTTCATAAAGAAGGAAGGTCTTGTCTCTCTCAGATGTAAGAACCTTGACATTACCCTGAATTTCTGCCAAATGACGCTCATATTTTTCCAGCATGCATTTAAGTTCTTCGCGGTCTCTTGTTGTCTTCAAAAGCTCTACATCACAGTTTGTAACCTACAATTATTATATAAGAAATTTGAAATTCTTTCTTTACATCTGGTACTAATAGAAAGGTGCTACTGATGGCAGTACACAATCTCTACTTAAGCACATATGACTATGTAATGAAAGGAAACGATGAAGAACAGAGTTTAAAAAATCACCTCTTTCTAACAGCTTCATTCCAAAGTGCCCCACATTTGTCTGATTACCTCTCAGCTACTACTAATACTGGGGATAAAGAACCAACTTTGATGACCCACCGTCCATCAAAGTGACCTCTGTCTCCCAACCTCTTTGATATACCAATTCATGCCAATCAACATGAATTATCTCCAGATTAGGTAAAACAAAGAATAAAAGTCCATGTTTGAGCAACAAATTCCAACATAGTTATAAGTTTCCAAAACCTACCCGGGAAGATGGAGATGGGCGTCTTGGACTTTTAGATCTATTCCTAATCATCTTTCTCAAATTTTGAGCTTCACTCTTGTAGTAATCTCTGTCTGCTTCCAAAGTCTTGACAAAGGAATCAAGTCTGGAAGGAGATTTATTTTGTGCTTTTTCAGTCTCTAAAATTATCTTGCCAAGAAGGAAAAAATTAGGCCATTATTTCAAGCTAAACTATAGCATCATTTTCTACACGAAAGTTGAAGACAAACAAACAGGATCCTTAAAAATAATGAATTTGGTGTTTTAAAAATAATTCATCAATACTTTTTAAAAAGCAGTTAGAAACTTTCTTTTCTGAAATGTACTATAGTTTTATTTAACTGAATAAATTTAACATTCAGCATTTCTGAATGTACTATAGTTTTATTTAACTGAAAGTGCCCCTAAATTTACTCAATAGTTTTGAAGAAAAATAGTGAAGACATTTCAGAGAGGCCAGAAATGTCCACAAATCTAGTTACAAATCCTAGAAATGGAATTAATTTGCTTAGAAAACCTGGTAAAGCATCCAAGTTTTGTTTAATAATTGTTCAATGAATGAATAAATTAAATGAATGCTGGATATTCCATACTTGCATGTACTTTCAGATGCATTCCCGTTCACTTTAATATATTTAGAAACATTTCTTTTACAACACTTATTTTAACAATACTATATTGAGAGAAAATAACATACTTACAGACAAGGTGTTGAAAATATTTTAAATGGTAACGTGAAAAGGTCTCAACAGAGCAGTTTTCATTCCACATTGTTAGATAAAGAAAATATATTACTCAGAATTCAGTAACAAAATTTGACTTAAAGATATTTATTACGATAAGGCATAAAAGTTAATGTGTAGACAAATTCACCTTATATTTTGAGAATTAAATTATAGTCATCATTTTAAGTCAAGTAGTAGTTAAGGGCATTACTAAAACTAACCAAAAGTTCTCTCCACCTCTAGAAAAGAAAGGAATGATGAAGTGGAATAGAGCAGCACTGCTCCTACAGGTGGGAGCATCCTGTGCACCAGCAGACGGTGCTGATTTAGACAGCAAACATATTTTATTGTTCACAAAATGCATGAGAGCCAAAACATATGTACAACTTTTCATAGTCTTACTCTACTGACAGAATAAAAACAATTCCTTAACACATATTTTACAAAAATGTACTTACAGATCTAAGTCTTTTTATTGTATCTTCCAGTACTATTATATTATTTTGCTGGCAAATGAGTTCAATCTGAAAATCAAGCGAGAAAACAACTGTCATTGAGACTTAAAATGTTTAAACTGCTTTAACTGGAAAGAGACCATCAAAAAATGGAAGCCCCCTAAAAATAAAAACATGCAAGGGCGGCCAGTTAGCTCAGTTGGTTAGAGTGAGGTGCTCTCAGCAAGGTTGCCGGTTCAGTCCCCACATGGGCCACTGTGAGCTGCGCCCTCCACAACTAGATTGAAACAACTAATTGACTTGGAGCTGATGGGTCCTAGAAAACACACTAAATAAATAAATTAATTAATTAAATAAATAAATAAATAAATAAACAAATAAATGCAGACAGTGACTATTTTACAAAAGAAGAGATAATCTACCCTTTATATTCACCTAACTTGGATGGTAAGAGAACCTAGGATGAAATACAGCAGTTGCTTTAAATTATCTAATGTTTTCTATAAAATATTAGTTGACTGTATTTTACCAAATTACCCCTTCCCCCCCAGAAACTGGAAAAACATGCTAATGCTAGTTATAATTCTGAGGATAATAGGGAAGAAATAAAAGAATGACTAAGATAAAAAAATTTTTCCCAAACCACGATAGTCAGAAGTGATTGCTTTCTCCTCTGAACTCTACACTTAATAGTTTAGTTCAATCCACCTCACAAAAACCAAAAACTTTTTGTATCAGATTTATGACACAGAAAGAATATACGCAGTCTTACAGTATAGCTACCCAGTTATATACTTAATATGACTAGACTGTATGTTTCTAGAGGACAGTGACCATGTTTTGATATAAAGCTGAAAAGCTCTTGACTAAACGTTGGCATATTAGTTTAATAAACTTATTTCTCAATTCATAAACTTCCCCTTTGTTATGCTAAAGTGTCTTCTGCTATATTTCAAATTTGAATTTTCTGGAATTATTGCACCTCATTTATTTTTTAGACCAAAGTGCTTTTCTAAGATTTCTCTGGCAGTCATATTTTAATACTAAGGGGTGTTATGGTATGGAACATAACTTATGTACAGTTTAAATAAGCTTATGTATAGCTTTGGATAGGCAATTTTCAATGCTTTAATTTATACTACTATGTGGACTCTAAAAAGAAATAAATCTATATTGGATTACGTATAAAGATGTCCATACTAAAGTAAATTAATTATAGCAACTCATACTGCCAAGTAAAATACCAAAAATTTTATTTGGTATGACATATTCTTGCAAAAAATAAAAATTTATATACACATATCCTAGATATCGATGGAACAAAACCAATAACATATGAACTGAGGAAGATGGATTATGTCTAGTTATAGCAAGGTGTGATTTTGGTAGATGTTATTTTCTTTATTATGCTCTTGTATATAGACTGAAATTTTTATAATAGATGTGTATTACTTTTGTAAACATAACGCCGAGTCCACCCTGAAAAGCAAAATTAAAACTGGCCCAAATTAAAAGATGTGCCAACTCAGTGTTTTCATTTTTTGACAATTGTTTAATGAGGACCTAATATGTGCCTGACATTGTGGTATATGCTGGGTATAGAAGTGAATAAAACAGACAATCATCTCTGCCCTCATGTAGCTTACATTCTAGTTGAAAAGAGAAAAACAGAAGATCATAGGTAAAATATGTCAGACAGTGATTGTGTCATTCAAAAAATACAGAAGGTGCCAAAAAAAATGTATACACATTTTAAGAAAGAAGAAAACTGTATTAAAATTGTAATTCTCAATATATACTGGTCACAAAAGATAAATACAAGTCATGTGTATACCTTTTTTTTTTTTTTTGGCACCTCTGTTACACAATGAGTATTCACATCTATTCTGGGCACTTCAGATTTTAAAAGTGGATAAAATAGACAAAGATTCCTGAGCAGCTTATATTCCGGCTGGGTAGACAACGAAAAAATAAGCCTAACAAAAAAATATAGTACAATAGGAAAAAAAAAAGAGCAGAGTTAAGGACATTAGTGGTGTTCATGAAGGGCCAGTTTGGAATTTTAAATAGGGTGATCGGGGAGTCCTCACTGAAAGGTGCCCTTTGAGCAAAGACTTAAAGGAGGGAGGGAGTCAAACCATGTGAAAATCTGGAACATTCCATGCAGAAGATACAGCTATAGCAAATGTCCTAAGGCAAAAGGAACAGGAGGTTCCTGCTAAATTCCAAGGAACAGTAAGGAGGCTACTGTGGCTGGAGTAGAGGGAGGGAGGGATAAAGTAGGAAAGTGCTACAGAGCAAAACAAAGCAGGGGGTGGGCCAGCCCGGTGGTTCAGGCAGTTAGAGCTCCATGTTCCTAACTCCGAAGGCTGCCGGTTCAATTGCCACATGGGCCAGTGGGCTCTCAACCACAGGTTGCCAGTTCTACTCCTTGAGTCCCGCAAGGGATGGTTGGGCTCTGCCCCCTGCAACTAAGATTGAACACGGCACCTTGAACTGAGCTGCCTCCTGGTTGGATCAGTTGGTTGGAGCGTGTCCTCTCAACCACAAGGTTGCCAGTTCGACTCCCGCAAGGGATGGTGGGCTGCACTCCCTGCAACTAGCAACGGCAACTGGACCTGGAACTGAGCTGCGCCCTCCACAACTAAGACTGAAAGGACAACTTGAAGCTGAACGGCACCCTCCACAACTAAGATTGAAAGGACAACTTGACTTGGAAAAAAACGTCCTGGAAGTACACACTGTTCCCCAATAAAGTCCTGTTCCCTCTCCCCTCCCCCCCCCAAAAAAAAAGCAGGGGAGAGTGTCTGTGTGTCTGCATGAGTGTATGTTGTGGTGGGGGGGGGCGGGAGTTAAAACTTAAATATGCTTTCTGTTTTGCCTTCCACATAGGTTTTGAAATATTTTTGACTGACTGAATCACACACAAAGGTGACAATACTGACAGGAGCTACCACCAGAGATCCAGTCCAGTAATGGCCCCTATGTTAATTAAAAATATAAAACTGTATAAAGAAATCAGAATGATAAAACTGCAGTCCTACTTCATATTTCAAAGCATTGTATTCAAGTATCTGGGAAACACTGTAATAAGGCATGAATGATAAACAACTCGAGAGGAAGATAAAAGGAGGCATATAATTGTGGTGCTTTTAAAATATGTCCATGAATTCTGCTACTCCTTCCTTCAAAAGATGGAGTTGAACTTCCTTCCCCTTGAGTGGGGGCTATCCTTAACTAACAGGATATAGCAGAAGTGGTGGTGTGTAACTTCTGAGACTGGATCATAACAGGCATTACAGATTCCTCCTTGCTATCTCTCTTGGATCACTAGATTGGAGAAGCCACTGCTATAAATATACCAAACAACCTGAGGGAGAGGTCCACCTGGCAAGGAACCGCGGCTTCCTGCCAAAGCCAGCAGCTATCTGAGTAAGCCATCATAAAAGCAATCTTCCAGTGCCAGTCAAGCAATGCCTGCGTCCTGACCATCATTTTGACTCCACTTTCCTGAGAAACCATGAGCCAGAACTATTCAATTAAGCGGCACTTGAAACTGTGAGATATAAATGTGTGTTATTCAAAGAAGTTAAGGTTTAGAGTAATTTGGTAAAGCAACAAATAACACTAGGAAATACTCAAAACATTTGTATGGGATAAATGATGGAAGAATTTACTCTGTTCACCTTTAAAAATATGACTAAAAGGAATCCCTTCTGAGTAAGTAAATGTAATGCGGCCTCTCTCAATTCTAGACCAGCGAGCAGTAGCTTTACCCTCACAGTCTTCTTCCACATATCCAGAGCATGACCTCAAATAGTATAGGAACCCAAACATTCCTTCCCAGCTCTCAAATTAGAAATTCTCTTGCTTCAAGCCTCATCCTGATAGGGTAAGTAGATAAACACAAATGAGCAGGAAGAGAGACCTACCCCCGGTTAGAAAGCCCCCTGCTGCAGCTCCTACCTGGGTCAAGACCCCTTGCAGGTCAAGACCCCTTGCAGCTGCCCTCACATAGGGCACCAGCGCCTTACTAGCCCAGCAGGATTCCAGGCTCACACATGCCCCTAAATCAAGGGAGTGTGCTACTGAAAGCCAGAGAAGGAGGGAAGACCTTCCACTTATCAGAGTACACATCCTGTTTGTCAGGACCATTTTAGTGAGCTTCTCAAACAAACCCTAAAAAGAAACTTGACAGAAACTACCTTGAGAACCAAAAGGGGGGACTAAGCACCTCAGCAGGACAGAGACAAGCAGAAGAGAGGGGGAGGCAATTCTACGCATAGAAATAAAAGGAAGCCTTCATACAGTGTAAGGTAAGGCCTTTCCCCCTCTTGGGATTGGTCTGCTCCACATCTTAAGAGTGTATCTGCCTTCACTAATAAACTTCTTACTATCCTGTACTTGCATAAAATGCTCTCGACAAGACAAAAGCTAAGGGACACCAGAACAACCCGGTAACAACCCCACAAATCAGACAAGGAATCTCTCCCCAGCAACTGGATACCTACATTCTACACCCAATGACATATGGAAGATAACAACACGCATTGGTGTTCATATCCCCACCTCTGGTCATGCATCTTACTAATCCCCCTTTACCTGTACATTCACGTGACTTCATTTCAGGGCATTCTACCAACCTGAAGGACCTATTTCCATTCTGTCCTCTTTCTTAACTTTCTAGTGTTTTCCCAGCATCAGCAGTGCTCTCTCTACTCTCAAACTGCTACCCACCTCTTCCGCAAATAGCTTTCCAATTCTCTAATACAACAAACGTTCTACCTCATATATGGAAATCTATTTCCTAGAAACACTCTTTTTTGAGCCAAGCAGAATTTCCATCTGTGACTTTACTATTTTCAGTTTTAGGTAAGCCCTAGCTCTTTTACTTTAGAAGTTTTCCATTCCTGAAATTCTCCCTTTGATAACATGGGATTCACCCTGACAGACCCTAATAATCTCATCAAAATGATGACTTCTAAACTGGGTGCTCTCTTCATGGGAATCTGGCCAACTTGACTTCCCAGAGTCTGGGAAGGAGTGCAGTAAATTTTAATTTGAAGAAAACAAGGAAGACATAGTAAAACATTAATCCAGTGTTCTTTAATATGATCATTTTTATAATTGAGACTGAACTCAATTTACCATTAAAATGTGAATGAAGGATAACTATTTTAAAAGAAAGAATACAAACAAGAGTTTATTGAGAAACATTTAAAACATTCAAGGTGCTTTTAAATGTCCTTCAAATACTTTAGTAGCAACCATGACAAGCTAAATAATTCACAAGTTAAAACAAAGAATTCTTATCTACTCTCTCAAGTGGTTCCCCTAAGGACCTCCTCCAGGCAACACTGTTCAAGACTGTGTCCTTACATTGAAGTAATAAAATTCACATGTTTAAATATCTCATTATTCAGACTTTTCAGTAATTTAGACGTATTTATCCTTTATACAATGTAAGTGCATATAAACAAATACCAGCCTAGAGATTGGGTTCTTATATTTCAAGTTACTGTAACAAATAATGCCTTCAATAACATTCATGTTCTGCCTGATCATTTATTTAACTAAGCGCTTTATTATATTCTACCAAGACATGAAAAGGATGTTTAAGAAATGACATGTAACAACAAGTAGCTTTGAGAAACCACCTTATTATTACAGTTTACTAATTTGGTGATTAATAAGATCAAATCAAACAAGCACAAATGATAACAAACACGCTATCATTTTAAAAATTCAATAGGTTGCTTTTTGGCTTTCAAGTCCACTCTGTGTCTTGCTTATAAGCCACCAGGCAGCAATGAGAAATCAAGTGGTCTTCATTTTATAATTGTGTTGAAATTCTTAGTTTCTAAATTTCATGGCAGAGTACTAAAACTCAATCAAGAAATAAAATGTTATTAAAATATGAAAGAGCTACAGAAATTAAAATAATGTGGTAGTGGCACAAAAAATGGCAAAAGTAATCAATGAAACCAAACAATCCAGAAACACATCCACGCACATTGAGAATTTAGCAGCTGTTAAAATGGCACTTCAAATCAGTGACTAAAGAAAAGAACTAATCAACCCTACCTCATACCAAAACAAAAAGAAATTCCAGAAGGATTAAAACTTTTAAAAAAAATTATTAAAAGTATTAAAAGAAAACTAGAAATATTTTTGTAGTTCATGAGGTAAGAAGGCCTTCCTCAACAAGAATCTCAACTAGGCGGAACACAGAAAATTTTTAGGGCAGTGAAAATACTCTGTATGACACTGTAATGATTGGATGCATGTCATTATACATTTGTCCAACCCGCAGAATGTACAACACCAAGGGTGAACCTAATGTAACCTATGGACTTTGGGTGGTAATGTGTCAATGCAGGTTCATCAATTTTAACAAATGAACCCCTCTGGTGGTGATGTTGATAACGGGGGACGCTGTGCGTCTGGGGGGCAGGAGCTATAAAGGAAATCTCTGTACCTTCTGCTTAGTTTTGCTATGAATTTAAAACTGCTCTAAAAAAAAATAAAGTTTATTCAAATGTGTGAAATAAATTGTGAGTGTGAAAACAAACAGAAACAAAGACTGGGAACGTATGTATCTTATTAGTAGATATCTGTGCAGAGGAAGATTAGTGAGAGGAAGATTAGTGAGAGGAAGAATGTTCTCTATACAGAACATTCTTGTTGCTTTAAGTCTTTACCAGTACTAAATATTACTTAGGAACTTTTGTGAGCAAAATTTTTAAAAGAAATAAAATGTGAATTGCAATATAATTTAATCCATAGAACAGACATTTAAATATAATGTCAAATCTAAAAACTTTCAAATGACATAAACAAGAATGTCACTTTTTCCTTGCATTTAATAACCGCATGATGTTGAAAGTAGATTTAAATCTTGATCAGTAGCCAGATGTTAACTCGACTTATTGTGATCATTTTGCAATATATACAAATATCTAATCATTATGTTGTACACCTGCAACTAATATGTGATATGTCAATTACAGCGCAATTTTAAAAAAATCCTTACCTGAACAATAATGAATGTCAACTACAACTTTATATATATATATATATATATATATATTTTTACAAGAAGCGGAGTACAGCATTAGGAATAGAGACAGTTAAAATGTAATGGCTGTGTGCGATGTCAGAGAGAGTGGATGGGGGCGGCGCGTTGTCACTGTGTGAGGGATATAAATGATAAATGTCCAACTATTACATTGTTTTGTGCACCTGAAACTAATTTAAAAAAAAGTTATTAAAAAAAAAGAGAGTTATCCTAGGGAAAAAGAATTATAAATAAATAAATAAATAAATAAATAAATAAATAAATAAATCACCAAAAAAAATCCTGATCAGTAATAAACCTAATACCTTTGCTTCTTCAAGTTCCTTGTCGGCAGTATCCACCACAAAATTTTTCTCTTTTTCTAGTTGCTCTGCTAGTTGGTCAATTTTAATTAATTCTTTACAAAGATGCTCATTGTGGCTGGTTAAATCGTCTATTTGACTGCTTACCACCTTCTTACTATCCAAGAGTTTCCTAACATATTCTTCCAAGCCATGATTTGTCTGTTTGAGATCTTCAATCTGTTAGAATTAGAAAGAAAAAAATCACATTAAAACATTTCCTTAGCTACCCTCTGAGGAGAACCAGGTGACTGGAATTCGGTAGGGAGTGCTTCCCTGGCAAGGAGACTTCTGTGTATCTTTATTTTACTTTCTGAATTTGTGCCGTGTGAATGTATTACCTATCTGAAAAAATACATTAAACGAAAATTTAAAGGTTTATATACAGCTATATCTGTCAAGACAATTTAGTTTGATTTAAAAAATAACTTAATTACTATTGATTTTTAACAAACTATTAGAAAAATAGCCAAATATTTGTATCTACAAAAAAGGAAACCACGTGTTGAAATTTTTTATTTTAATAATATCATCAATTAGGCATTCTTTAGAATTAAGTTTCTAATTATTGTTATCAAAATATGTTACGCTTTAGAAAAGTCCCTTTGAACATATTAACAACTTACTTGACTAAGCTAAATACCAAATCAATCGTTTGCTGACTAATGTGGAGGACCACAGCTTTACTTCCCAGCCCACTATCAAACCATCAATGGACGAAAAAAAGGGCCTTTTCTATCACGAAGGTATCCAAACGCCTTTAAAGAAAAAATAAATATATTAGACCCACTGAACAATGACTATGTCAGGAACTATGGTAATTCCTAAGATACAATATAGGTTAGGTACCTCAAAGAATTTAGTGTTTACTTGAGAAAAATACAATATGTTAAGTGCCA
Organism: Rhinolophus ferrumequinum; assembly: GCF_004115265.2. Taxonomy (NCBI): domain Eukaryota; kingdom Metazoa; phylum Chordata; class Mammalia; order Chiroptera; family Rhinolophidae; genus Rhinolophus; species Rhinolophus ferrumequinum. The sequence continues at coordinate 5,021,278 of NC_046296.1, read as the reverse complement.
GAACAGAAGTCTGTATGAGATACAGTGGTGGCATAAAGGTCCTTTTCATAGTATTTGTCTCTCTCTCATTGTGTATTTGACAAACATTATTGAGCACCGATTATATTCAAGACCACTGTGTTAGTACCCTGTGAAGATGTAAAAAGACAGGAAAAAACAGTCCTCGGTCTGTAAGAAGCATCCAAAATTGTTAAATCCCTCAACATTATTCTTAGTTTCTAACACTATTCTTGCCCTGACCTTGCCCTTTTCAATTCATTATAGAGATAGCTTTTTCCAAACAATCAAAATCAACAGTTTTCTCTAAAAATGTAAACTTTATTTATAATTTGTCACATATAAATAAAACATCCAAAGGTCATGAATTTAACTAAATATTCTACAATGACATTTATTAACTCAATAAATACATACCCAGAAGCACTATAAAAGCCATTATTTTAATCTAACTCTCCCTTTGGTATTTTGTAAGGCACACTAACTTGTGAGATTTAGAGGTTGAAGAGTTTGAATGATCAAATCCAGGAAACAAGAAAAAACTGAAAAAAATTTTAAACAACAGAAAGGGAAACTGTAAATGCACTAATTCCTTAGCTGAGTCTTTATCAACACTGGCCAGAGTTGCAGCAATACCTCCCGCTCTCGTCTTTTGGCCCTCTCGCATATACAGCTAACAAATTCTTTGAAAATGAACATTTGAGGTAACTCCTGTAAACCCCACATGGTGCTCCATCACACTGAGATTAAGATGAAAACATGCTATTTGTGTTCCCAGCCCTATATACTTGCTCCACCTAACTACCACCATCTGCAGTATAGACCTGCATTCCAGACACGCTGTAAGAAACAATCTCACTAAACTCATTTTAAAACCTGTTATTAGGGAAGTTATTGAAAACGTGCTAGACTATGTCACAGGACCCTCTTTATAGAATCCTTGGGGAAGACTTTGCCCAGGTCTCAATTTCAAGAAAACATGTACTTCTTTTGGATACCTGGTCTGTTCTTACCCTATAGGACCGTGAATTATTTCAATAAAATTTCCTTTTTGCCTTTGCCTCTCGCAACTAGTACTGAAGCCTGTGCAGTGACCTCCTGTCTGTTTGCTATTCTCATCCCCATGCCTTTCACTAAGTTTCTTTATTTTCCCCTACTCTTATTATCTAAGCCATTTTCATTACTAGTACTTTTTTAAACTACAGGATGTGGGATACACAGATAAACTTCAATCTATCTGCTTATGTGTCTTCTTGTCTTCTGTTCATCGCTTCTATAATGCCACATTTCTGAGCAACTGGAGCACACTGAAAATGCTTGCTGACCTCCCGTTGCACCAGGAGAGGTGAAATGCTTCTCCTCCCTGTGCTCCTATACAGCCTTAGTTTTATCTTAGTGTTTTATGAGATGTATTATGATCATTTGTTTACTTAGCTGTCCCTTCCACTAAATTCTAAGCAACTTTAAAGGGATCATGTTTCTAATTTCTTGTTCAACATAACTCATTTCTGTATCATTTATTATATATCTAGCACACGATGAACAAATTGTTATTAAATAAAAGAAATAAATTATAAATAACTATGTCTAATGTCAAGCCCTACTTTTACTCAGTTCTAAGACACAAGGACTTTAGAAGAGGCAGTTTGGAGCCATAGGAAGGACGTGGGCTTTAGACTTTGGCAGACAGGTTTAAATCCCACTGCAGTCCTTTACCAGTTACCTAACCTTGATCCATATTTTCTTGATCCTAAGAGATGCATCTGACCTCATAAAAAATAAATGGAGGCCTCTTGAGTCTCGTCTGTTAAATGGAGAAAATATCTACAATTTGCAGGTCTGTAGTTAGAGAGATACAACAGTTAAGATAATAGGTACTCAAAAAGTAGTTTTTAATAAAAAAAAAAATCTTTTTCTTTTGAAAGTACTAAAGTTGTAACGTAGTAAAGAGAGGTCTCATGAGCCCTTAACCCGGTGTTCCCCCAATAGTTACATCTTAAATAATTACAGTACAATACCAAACCCAGAGCTCTGACATTGGTACAATGGGTATATATTGTTCTATACCATTTTATTACATGTGTAGATTGCTGCAACTACTACCTCAATAAGATATAGAACTATTCCAGCACCACAAAGATCGCCCTCCTGTTACCCCTTTAGAGTCACATCCTCCCCCTCCCCATCCTTAACTCTTAGCAAATATGCTCACCTCTATAATTTTGTCATTTTGAAAATGTTATATAAATAAAATCATGTGATAAAGATCATGGTATGTGATCTCTGACATTAGCTTCTTTCTTGGCACAATGCCGTTGGGATCTATCCAAATTGTTATGGGGATCAAACGGTGCATTCTTTTTCTGCAACTATTATATGATCAAATGATTTTTATCCTTCCTTTTGTTTATGTGGTGTATCACATTAATTGATTTGCAGATATTGAACCACCCTTGCATCCCAGGAATAAATCCCACCTGATCATGGTGTATGATCTTTTCAATGTATTGCTGAATCCAGTTTGCTAATATTTTGTTGAGGATTTTTTGCATCTATGTTCATCAGGGGTATCGGCCTATAATTTTCTTTTTTTGTAACGTCTCATTCCTCTTTATTGCTGAGTAATATTCCATGGTATGGATTACCGGTTTCTTCACTCATTCACCAATTAAGGGAAATTTTAGTAGTTTCCAATTTGGAACTATAAATAAAGCTGCTATGCAGAACTATATACAGGTTTTTGAGTGGATATAAGTTTTCATTTTTCTGGAATAAACACTCAGGAGTGCAACTGCTATGTTGTATGGTAAATGTTTAGTTTTATAAGAACTCAACCACTTTCCAAAGGGAAATACATTTCCAATTCCCACGAGGAATCTATGAATGATCTGATTTCTCCTCATGTTTGCCAGATTTGGTATTGTCACTACTTTTTGGTTGTTCTTATAGGTGTGCATTATTTCATCATGGCCTTAATTTGTATTTCCTGTATTTAGAAAGGCTAAACAGCTTTGTATATGTTTGTCAACCACATAAACTTCTGTGAAATATATCTTCACATCTTTTGCTCATTTTCTAATTGGTTTGCTTTTTAATGTTGAATTTTGACAGTTCTAGACATGATTCCTCTGACAGAAACATAGTTTGTAGCTTGTCTTTGCATTCTATTAACAGGGTCTCTCATAGAGAAAAAGACTTAAATTTTATTAAATCTAAATTATCATTTTTTTCTTTTATGAATCATGCTTTTGGTGTCATGTCCAAGAACTTACCAGGACCAAGGTCCAGAAGATTTTCTCCTATGTTACCATCTAAAAGTTTCATAGTTTTACATTTAAATCTATGATCCATTTTGGGTTAATTTTTGGATAAGGTGCGAGGTTTAGGTCTAGGCTCATTTTTCCTCCTAAAAGATATCCAACTGCTCCAGCAGCATTTGTTGGAAAGACTATCTTTGCTCTACTGAAGTGCATTTGCATCTGTCAAAAATCATTTGGCTGTACTTGTCTAGGCTATGTCTCGATTCTCTATTCTGTATTACTGATCTATGTGTCTATCCCTCTAGCAATACCTTTCAGTCTTGATTACTATAGCTATACATTAAGTTGTGAAATCAAGGAAAATGAATCTTTCCACTTTATTCTTCTTTTCTAAAGCGTTTTTGCTGAGGTTTTGATAGGCATTGCATTAAACCTGTGTTTTGATTTGGAGAGAAGTGACACCTGTACAATACAATTCCGCCCAATCCATGAACATAATGTCTCTCCATTTGTTTCACTCGCCTTTGATTTCTTTCATTAGCACTTTGTAGTTTTCAGAATACCAGTTCATACTCATTGTTTTATTCACCTGAGAAAGTCTTGATTTTCCCTTCATTTCTCACAGATACTTTCTTTCCTTCTAGCACTTGAAAAATGTGCCATTTTATTCTGACCTCCATGCTTTCAGATCTGCTATCATTTGAATTGCTTTTCCCCTATAGGTAAAGAATTGTTTCTCTGCGTACTTTCAGGAATTTTTTTTTTGTCTTTAGTTTTTACAGGTTTGTATATGAAGTGTCTTGGCATGGATTTATTTGGGAGACTCCTAATAGGTGTTCACTCATCTTCTTTAATCTCATATATCTTTTGCCAAATTTGGGGACTATTTAGCCATTACTCTTTCGAATATTTTTTCAGCCTCACTCTCTCTTACCTCTCTTTCTGGGACTCCAATGATCCAAATGTTAGATCTTTTGTTATAGTCCCATCTGTTCCTGAGCCTCTGTTTGCATTTTTTTCAATCTGTTTTCTCTCTGTTGTTCAGATTAGGTGATTTCTATTTTCCTATTCTCATGTTCACTGATTCATTCCTCTCTCCTCTCCATTCTGTTGTTTGAGAACATTAAATTTTTAATTTCACTTACAAAATTTTAAACTTTTTTATTGTGGTAAAATATGTACATATGTCATAAAGTTTACCATTCTAACCATTTTTAAGTGTATAATTCTAGTGGCATTAAGTACATTCACAATGTTGTGCAACCATTCCATATCCGTTTCCAGAACTTTCTCGTCATCTAAAACAGGAACTAAATACCCATTAAATAAAACTCTCTATTAATTTGCCTCACCTAGGTACTTCATATAAGTGGAATCATACAATATTTGTCCTTCTGTGCCTGGCTTATTTCACTTAGCATAATGTTCTTACGGTTCATCCCTGTTGTAGCCTTGTGTCAGAATTTCATTATTTTTTAAGGTTGAATAATACTCCACTGCACGTAATACATACTACATTTTGTTTATCCATTCATGTGTTGATGAGCATTTTGGTTGTTTCCACCTTTTGGCTATTGTGAATAATGCTGCTTTGAACACTGATGTACAAATACCTGTTTGAGTCCCTGCTTTTCATCTTTTGGGGATAAACCTAGTGATGGAATGGCTGGATCATACAGTAATTCCACATTTCACTTTTTGAGGAATTGCTAAACTATTTTTCCACCATGGCTGCACCATTTTACATTCCCAGTAGCAACGCTGCACAAGGGCTCCAGTGTCTTCACATCCTCACCCATACTTGTTATTTTCTGATTTTTTGATAATAGCCATCCTAATGGGTGTAAAGTGATAGCTCAGTGTGGTTTTGATTTGCATTTCCTTAATGGTTGGTGAGGTTGAACAGCTTTTCATGTGCTTATTGGCCATTTTGTATACCTTCCTTGGAAAATATCCGTTCAAGTCCTTTGCCCATTTTTGAACTGGGTTGTTTTGTTACTGTTGTTTAGTTGTAGTTCTTTAGATATTTTGGATATAATCCCTTATAAGATATATGACTTGGAAATATTTTGCCCCATGCATTTCTAATAGACTTTTTTAAGAGCAGTGTTAGGTTTATAGAAAAGTTGATCAAGAAATAGAGAGAGTTCCCACATACCTCTTCACCCCACATACACACAGTTTCCCCTCTTATTTACATCATATACTAGTGTGGTACATTTGTTTCAGTTGATGAACCAACACTGACACATTAATTAAAGTCCATAGTTTATACTCGGGTTCATTCTTTGAGTTGTAGATTCTATAGGTTTTGACAAATGCATATGACATTTATCCATTATTATTGTATCATACAGAGTAGTTTCAATATCCTAAAAATCCCCTGTGCCCCACTCACTTCTCCCTCATTCTAAATCCCTGGCAACCAGTGATCTTTCTAAAGTCTCTCTGTTTTGTCTTTTCCAAAAAATCATATAGTTGGAATCAAACAGTATATAACCTTTTCAGATTGGCTTTTTTCACCTAGCAATATGCTTTCAAGGTTCCTTTATGTCTTTTTGTAGTTTGATAGCTCATGTATTTTTATCAATGAATATTCCATTGTATGGATGTACCAGTTTATCCATTCACCTACTGAAGAACATCTTGGGTGCTTGCAAAATCTCCATTTGGTTCTTTTCTTTGTGTCCTATATCTTTGCTGAGATTTTATTTTTTCTTTCAGGCATGCTCAAAATTGCTTGTTGAAGCTTGAATATGATGGCTGATTTTAAATGCTTGTCAAATCACTGTAATATCTAATTCATCTCTGTGTTGGCATTTCTTGTCTTTTCTCGCTGAGGTTGAATCTTCTTGTAATGAGGAGTGATTTTTGTTGTTGTTGAGACTTGGTATTCTATGACTCGGCTCCTGTATTTTAGTCGGCTTCCTCTGACACTGCTCCAGCTAGAAAAGGGGGACACTGCCTTTGTCCTGCTAGGCGGGGGCGGGGAGGAGTCCAATTTCTCCACTAGGTTTCCACTGATACCTGGGAAGTGTGGGATTCTTTGTTTCTGCTGGGCAGGGATGAGAGATGACGCCCCACTAGGCCTCTGCTGATACCACCACAGCTAGGAAGAAAAGAGGTACCTCACACATGTTCTCTACCACTGTGGGGAGGGTGGACTTGCCACCGCTAAACTATTTTAGCAGTGGGGGGTGGTAAAAGTCTGAACTGTATTAGGTCTCCTCTGACACGACCCCAGCCAGCAGGGGAGGGGGCACCTCTTACTACCAGGTGAGGGTGGATGTCCAGGCACCTCCACGTGGTCTCCACTGACACTATGGGGATGGGGACTTTCTTACTGTCTTGTGGGCACAAAAGTCTTCATTCGCCACTCAGCCTTCTTTGATACCTGTCAGGATGGGGGAGTTTGAGGGGTGGCTGCAGCGCCTTGTCACAGCCTGGCAAGGACAGAAGTCTAGACCGGAATGGGGCTACCGTTTTTTCCACTGTGTTGCTTAGAGTAGGCAGTTACTGTCTAAAAGTAGTCTGCCTTGCTAGGCTGCCCCTTTCTTAGTCTGTTGGTTAGTGAGGAATGGCTTTTCTGAGACCTTATTTGTCTGCACCCACTGTTGTTTCTGGGTGCCAGTTTTCCAGCATTTTGTCTGTAGTATATGGAGCAAAAAAAAGATCCAGGAACTCACTAATGTATCACTCATTGCACGTTGAGATCCCTAGCCAGTCTTCCTTCTTCCTCCCACCTTTCAGTGTTCTATGTTTTAGACATTATGTTCAGGGTTTTTAGCTGTACTCAGTGGTAGGAATAGGGAAAAGTTAAGTCTACTCCATCTTCTCTGAAGAAGCAGTTTATTTTACCAGTCTTATTAATAGCTACACCACAAATCAGGCACCAGGAGAACTGAAAAAATACTGAACTTGGAGTTCAGAGAACTGGGTTCAAATTCTAACTAACTTGGGAATTCAGAGAAATCCTAGCTCTGTCACTCACTAATCCAATATCATAACCTCTAGGAACTTCAGCTTCCATATCTATGAAATGGAAATAATGTCACTATTTCACAAAGTTGGGATAAAGCAAGATTATGTACTTAAAAGCACCTGACACAACACTCGGCACTACCGCAAACAATAGTTTGCACTCACAGACTCTGAATCTCTGTGTATCAAAAAGGCTAAGATAAAAATGGAAAAATTCCATAAAACGAGCACTGAATTAGTATTTATTCTCCATCTTTGTGTTTTAAAATAGGCCCCATCCCAAATTAATTTAGGGAAACACATATAAATTAAATGTAACCTGTAATTTCAGTGTGGAGATGAATTTATCTTGATTTCTCACTTCTTGTTCTAGCTGGAAAGTATTTTGGTATTTTTCAGCTTCAGAATCTGGAGCCCCTAGACCAAAATGATGTTCTTTGGTGGTAACCTGGTGGAAAGAGTGAGAATAACACTGAGGCATTCGGTTTAAAACAGCTTGATGATTTCTCACAACAATCAATAAATTCTGAAAATTAACAACATTCTTAGATACATTTTCTCTTGTTTTTAACCTTGTCCCACCAGCGATGAGGATTTCAGCAATCTTTACTTTCTTAAAATTTTATGTTATAAAACTTTTTCTGGGGCCGGCCCGGTGCCTCAGGCGGTTGGAGCTCCGTGCTCCTAACTCTGAAGGCTGCCGGTTCGATTCCCACATGGGCCAGTGGGCTCTCAACCACAAGGTTGCCAGTTTGATTCCTCGAGTCCCACAAGGGATGGTGGGCAGCGCCCCCTGCAACTAAAGATTGAACACGGCACCTTGAGCTGAGCTGCCGCTGAGCTCCTGGATGGCTCAGTTGGTTGGAGCGCGTTCTCTCAACCACAAGGTTACCAGTTAGACTCCCGCAAGGGATGGTGGGCTGCGCCCCCTGCAACTAACAACAGCAACTGGAACTGGAGCTGAGCTGCGCCCTCCACAGCTAAGATTGAAAGGACAACTTGAAGCTGAACGGCACCCTCCACAACTAAGATTGAAAGGACAACAACTTGACCTGGAAAAAAGTCCTGGAAGTACATACTGTTCCCCAATAAAGTCTTGTTCCCCTTCCCCAATAAAACCTAAAAACAAACAAACAAACAAACAAAAAACCCTTTTTCTGTTTTTCAAATATGAAACTACAATATTGAATATGCTTTTCAAAAAACAATGCCTCTCTTATCCCCTTGGTAATTACTGTTCTAAGGAAATATGGGTCAGCAGCACACTGAGTGGTCAACCTCCAGGCCTGTTGTCCCGTAGAGTAGCTCCTGGCTACCTGTTTATTGTTGCTTTTGTATATTAACAAAAAGCTTTGCTACCCATATCACAAAGGGCTAACTTCCCTAATACACAAATAATTCCGATAAACAAAAAAAGGAAAAGAAATACCCTAACAGAAAAATTGGCAAAGAATGTGAATATTTCACATAAATAAATGGCTTTTAAATACAATCAAAGATACTCAATCTCACCATTTAGAGGGATACAAATTAAAACACTGGACACCATTTTTTAACCATCACATTGGCAAATATCAAAAAGTTGGACATATAACTTAGCATTCTTATACATCACTGGTGGCAGTGTAAATTGATACAGCATTTATGGAGAACCATTTGTGTACAACCTAGCAACATTACAAATACACACAGCTTCTGTACAAATAATTCCATTTCTAGGAATTTTCCCTGCATAGTACATATTTGCACATGTGCAAAATAACAAGTGTTAAAGACGTTTCACTTTAACATACTATACATAGTCTGCTTTGTGCTTTTTCACTTGACAATGTAACTTAAATATTGTGTAATTTAGGGAACTAATTTGTTCTTTCCCTGAATCAAGGCTGCCTTTATGTTAAAGAAGAGAGAATTTGCTACACGCACCCTAGACATCTCCTGGCAACACGGCTGCTATTCTCCAAAATCTAGTGCTCAGGGTATTATAGGATCAGAAACCCAGTCACTAACCCTGTGTTACAATCTGTGCAATGCAGCACTTAGCAGTGTGACAGATTTATCTTCCTTTTTCCTTTTCCCTAAACAAGACACAAATCTGCTTTTCTCTTCGTCATTCCAAAAGTTACTGCCTCACCTGGAACTAAAGTATTAGATCTCACAGACTATTTCCAATTAGAATAATTTAAGCCTTTATGGGTTAGGCTGAAATCCTAACTACCATTTCTTACATAGTTCCTGTTGAAAATGTGTTCCTAGTCATAAACATTTGACTTAGAATAACAGAATCAAATGACTCCTCACTACAGCAGCACTTTCCAAATTTCAGTGAATATACGAATCACTTGGGAATCTTATTAAAATGTAGATTCTTATTCACAGTAGACCTAAAACACTGCATTTCTAAAAAGTGCTCGGGGATCCCTACTTGACTAGTACAGAGACTACAGCTGAATAGCAAGGATCTATTTAAGTAAAGTCTAAACCTGCCTAGCATTCAGAGTTCTTCATAATATGATCCCTCCCCATGTCTCCAAACTTATCTCCTACTTGACACCTCCAAGAACCCCTCTAATAAAGACAATCTATTCCAAAGGACTCCACACGTTCTTTATACGGTCATGTTATCTTTTGTTCATAAGCCTTACTTACCCTCACCCTTTTCTCCATTTAACTAAAGGTACTTTTAAGACTCAGCTTGAATTCCATATTCTCTAGGAGGTTTTCTCTATCAGCTCCATCAAATAGTGATCCCATCCTTCTTTGAGACTTCTGTATATATTCGTTATAGAACAATTTATGTAGCTATTTGTTTTTTTCTGGATATATCTTCCTCACACCGCCATTAGAATCTGAAGAACAAGCAATGTCCTAGAGTTCTCTGTACTCCCCCCAACCTGCACAGAGTTCTTTGTGTAATAGGAAGGCATCATAAAAATTTGTGGAGGTTGATAATGAAGCAGTGTACTAAAGCAGATAAAACTGAACTTTCCTTCTTCTCGTGAAGACAAGTGGGGATTCTATAAAATTTCCTCCTTACACTCTCACAGCAGAGGTTATGAATAATACGGCAGTCAGCCCAATGTCTACTGCCACTTCAAGTACACGGAAGTCTATAAGCTTTGCAGCAGAATCACAGAGCACGATGTAGACCAAGGCACAGATGTCTGGGATTAACTGTGAAACAGTTCCAATTCTCCTCTTGATTCCCTGCTTTTTCTTCTTCACTTAATTAAAAATTAAATTAAAAATAAAAAAATTACCTACCAGGCTAGTCTAGAAATTAAAAGTCGGAAGAGACCAACAGTCAATGTGACAATTGTAAGCAATCATATTAGACTTGCTACTTTAAGTGCTTTAGCTTTGGAGGCAATAAGAAGGGAGAGAAATCAGAGTACCTGAAATGCCCTTGCCTGGCCTGTCACCTGAATATCCTCCATCTTCCCACAATCTCTAAATGGAACTAAGGATGGAACTTCTGTTCCTGTACAGATCACAGAGAAAGCAAGAAAAAGTACAGTGCAAGCAGCAAGCTGTCGTCATAGACACCCAAGCTAGAATCACAGTCACTGTCGCTGGGAAGCACCAGGGCATAGGGGTTAAGGGCATGTTTTTCAGCATCACACTGCTTATGTCCATCACACTCGTTCTGCCGCTTCTCAGCTGCATGGCATGGGCACGTTACTCCTCTGGCTATGGCTTCCTCATCTATCAAACAGGGATGGTAACAGTACTTGCTCATAGAGTTGTTCTGAGGATTAAATGAGTTAATGTACGTAAAGCACTCAGAATAGTGCCTAGCAAAAATAAATGCTATATGTATTATTATTCACAATTACTATTATTATTAATTCTTCTCACTGACTCAACTGACCTAAATGGCCATCAAGTCCTACTGATCTTTTCGCTAAAATCTCTCTGAAATACATTACTTCCATCCCTACTATCATTATTTCAGTTCATACCTTGAGACTGTCACAGTCACATTTATTCATTTACCAAACAAATTTATAAATAGCTACAATGAAGATGAACCAATATTAGATTCTGGGATAGAAAGATGAAAAACAAATACCTACAGTTGCAACACTCCCTGAATCTAGGAACATCCAGAACAAGTAAGTCAGAAATTACAGCACAGCATGAACAGGGCCCCATCAGCGGAATGCACACGATGCTAAGGGGATACAGAGAAAAGGACTACAAAAAAGCCTGTCTGACTTCTCTTTCTCCCCCAAATACTTAGAATACATTTTCCATGTTCCAAAAAAAACTATGAACACACCCCAATCGAAGCACGTAACACATCATATTGCGTTTACTGGCTGTCCACAGCCATTGCAACTTTAACATGTCTTAAAAACCCTGCATGCCTGCTCTCAGCCCTGCCTCCCCTCCGTTCCTTCCCAGTTTTTCCATGTCAAGTGGCACCACCATCGAGCAGTGCCCGAGGTCAAAAACCCAGGAGTTGTCTGTTTCCTCTTTCCCTGACCTCCATCAAATCCATCAACACGTCTTGTTGGTTCTAACTCCAAAATATACCCCAATCCATCCACTTCTCTACATTTTTATTACCACCTCAGTAGTCCAAATCACCATTGTCTCCCACAGGGATGACCGCCACCGTTTCCTAACTGGTCTTTCTGCTTCTACAGTAGCTCCCTACAACCTATTCTCCAAACTGAAATCAAAGCAATCATTAAACAGTGAGATCTTGCCCAAAAACACTCCAATGGCTTCCCACTGCAATTAAAATAAAACCCAAACGTTTTAAGATCCTTGGTGATTTGGTCACTGCCTTCCTGTCCCTAAAAAGACTTAGTACTCTTCTTTGTTCACCCACCAGCCTTATGGGTTTTCCTCCTGTTCCTCTATGTGCCAGTCTCATTCCTCTTTGAGGCCTCTGCCCTTGCCTTCCCTGTGTCAGGAACATTCTCTCCCCCAGCTCTTTGCATGGCTGGCTCCATCTTACCCCCAGCTATTTGGCTGATCTGTCAGCGGGCTTCCCTGACCTAAAGTAGCCTCTCTCCGACTCATTCTCTCAGTAGGTTATTTTTTTCACTAATGCTATTTGAAATTATATCATTTATTCCTTCACTTTTTTATGTCTGTCTCCCCCTACTAGAATGTAAGCTCCAAGAGATCTAGGCTTTTGTATGGTCACTTATATCCCTAATGCCTAGAAAAGTGCCCAACACAAAGTTGGTACTCAAGGAAACATTTTTAAAATAATGAATTTTGATGACTGGAACAAAGTAATTTTAATCGTAAGGATGGGGTAGGAGCAAGTCTGAAGAGGACTGATAAATGAATGAGTAGTAAAGAAGGAAGTAGAAAATTAGACTTCTTTTAGGAAGCACAATTGTGAGAAAAATAAACGTAGAGTGAAAGTTGGAAGAAGAGCAGGGTTGTCAAAGGGTCATTACAAGAGGAGAAAAACTTGTTTCTTTCTTGTTTTAATTTTTTTATTGGGGAACAGTGTGTTTCTCCAGGATCCATCAGCTCCAAGTCGTTGTCCTTCGATCTAGTTGTGGAGGGCGCAGCTCAGCTCCAGGTCCAGTTGCTGTTTTCAATCTTTAGTTCGTGTGGGGGGGGGGCCGGGGGTAGGGGGCGGAAGGGAAGGACGCAACCCACCATCCCATGCAGGAACTGAACCAGCAACATTGTTGAGAGTGGGCGCTCTAACCAACTGAGCCATCTGGCCACCCCAAAAAACATGTTTCTTAATTCTCTTTACATCAAGGACCCCTTTCAGAATTAAACAAAAGCCCTGGTCCTATCCTCAGGAAAATGCAAACACATACAAAACTTTACAATTTCAGGGGGTTCAAGAGCTCCCTAAAGCTCTTGTATGCCAGGTTAAGAAGCCCTACAGTATAAACACAATGAAGATTCTAAGACATAGGTTAACGTTAACTAATGCAGAATGACCACTGAGCTAAGAAGAAACCCAGGTAAAGGGTGTGCACTGTCCTCCAATAACAGAAAAAACAAGGTCAGATGAAGATTTAGATAAGAAGGGGTAAAAATATGAAAAAGTTCCTGCCTGGTAAGAATCTTAATTTTTAGTAAAAAAGGAGGTACAATCATGTGCTAAAAAGTATCATCAATGCTGAGTAAAATATCAGGTATAAAATATGTGCTCAACAAATGTTTACTGAATATTTTGATAGAATAATTGAAAACACTGGAGTATTTTATATGGGATTCTAAATTCTGGTTCCACAAAAGGTCAACTTGTTTTCTTTTTATAAAATTGTCTCTGGAAGTTTAGACTAACAGACACTGAAATAGGAAGGAATAGCCTTACTAACAGAAAGGTGTAGAAAACCACACAAAGTTTTATGAATAATTTTGAGACAGGGTTTTGTATTTATAATAAAAATAAGTCAATAAATGTTTTGGGAATTCACTTCAAACAAAATAGTAAAGCCACAATGTTTAACCTTTGTTATGAAAAATAATGCTCTCTAGTCATTTCATCCAAACTCAAGCTTCTCACTTCTCTTCAATCCAGATTATACTGTAAAGAAATAACTTGTCTTTTTAAAACAGCATAAAACAATGGCCTTAGGAGAGGTACCATTCATCAAGACCTTCTGGAAACATAAGAAGTGGTTAAATAGTTGTTTTCAAGAGGCTTTTCTGAAGTAAAAGAATTTACTAATATATAGACTGCTGTTGTTAGCATAACTAAGACATAGAACTACTTAATAACCAGCTCACTTCAAACGATTATCATGGAGTACACGTATAAGAAAGTTCACAGCAGTGGTGTTCACATTAACCAAAAACTGTAAAATCCTTAATGTTCAGCAAACGAAGAGTAGACAAATTGTGGTACCAACACTCTTACAATAGAAAACTAAACAACAAACTACAAGCAACAACACGAATAAATCTTAAAAACACAATGTTGAGTAAAGAAGCAAAATGCAAAGGAATACTTAGAAAAATTCCATTTATGTAAAGCTCAAAAACAAGCCAAACTTCAATGTGCACATTCACATACAAAGATGCACAAACTATACAGGAAAACAAGGAAGTGGCAATCACAAAAGTGAGGACAGTGGCTACATCTGGGGAAAAGGAGGGATGTGATGGAAAAAGAGAACGAACAGTAATGCTTGCTCTAACTGCCTCTGTATATGGAGCACTTTAAAAGCAAATTATCCTAAAACAAACTGAACTAAGCAACTGAAAAAGAAAACAGAAAGAGAGCCCAGAGAATCTCTACAAATGATTTTATGCTGGGGTATAAGTAGTGATTTTTTTCAGAAGGTAAACAAAATAAGATATATTTTGGAAGCTGCCCTTAACTAATGCCAAAGTTTATTGTTTAAAATAAATATTTCATTAATGTGCCTTCCTAATTATGTCCCACTAATTAAAACTGAATCGTTTAGTTCATCGATCAATTAAAATACAATAAAAAATGTTTTATCCTGGAGGCAGATTTCAATTATGTGACACTTTCCTTGTATACTTATAACTAACCTATTTTCTTCTACTTAAAAGCCAATTGTTATTCTATTTCCTCACAGGTAAACAAACTAAAAGTGTAGCTGAAATGCCAATAGAGGACATTTAAAACAATGACTATCCTAAGATATAAGAGCATGGAATTTAAGAAGGAAGATTCTGAGACAGTCATCTATGCGAACTTTTCCTGAAACAGCGATCCTTGAAAAAAGAAAAGCATTTTAAAGAAAAATGTGCATTTCTACGCGTATTTAGGTATCAGGGCCATGATCGCCAGTTACTCAATCTAAGTCTCCTATTTTTTTTCAAACAAAAGCCAGTTTACACTGCTTTTCCTATTATAATTTCTACCGAAATTCTATGAGATTTTCATGCAAATGCCTAGGTAATTTCGGCCCTTCACCTCCCAAAGTCTATAAAGAGGCTTAGAAGTGAGAGGTTGGGAGTCAGGATGAGCCAGGTTCAACTCCTAAATCTCTAACTGGAGCTCCACTCCAGAGCGTTTCTAAACAGAACAGTCCCCCCAACAACCAAGCGGAGAGCTGCGGCCCGAAGCGAAGCGGTCACCATAGGAACTGGGCTCCACGCTAATGTCCTAAGAAACCGCAACAGGAGCAAAGTTTGCTCCAGGAGGGCTTCCCGGGACCGCAACTCTGCCCGTTACTTTCCCTCACAGCGGCTCAAGCCGTGAATGCCTACCTCGGGGGTCACCCACAGCCCCCAACCCCCGCCACACCTGCCCTCTTGCAGCCGCCGTCTTCGGCCCAGGAGCTGCTTTACCCCAACCCGGCGCATTCCCGCAGCTTCTACCTGTAGGTCCGGGTCCTTGCCCGGGTTTCTCGGCCCGGAGTCCTCCCCGGAGCTCATCCCAGCGACTGCCAGGCCTGGGCCTCCGCCAGGGATCCAGGTCCCTCCCAGAGTCCATCCTCCGCCCTTTTCCCCTCCTTCCCCACCCGCAAATCGACCTGGCCCCACCCCAGTGGAGGCGGAGGAAGGCGGGACCCGGCGAGAAGGAGGCGGGGGCGGTTACGGGAGGCCGGCGCCGCACTGGGCCCCGCCCTCACGCTCTGTACCTGAGGGGGGCTTGTCCTCCACCTCCCCGGCGCCTTCGCTCCGCTTCCGTCCCGCGCGCCCTCAGTCCCTGTGCGCACGCGTACCTGGCCCTCTAGCGGGGACTACAAGCTGTGGGCGCGCACCCACACACGTCTCGACACCTGCCCGCCTTACAAGACGCCTAGGAAAGACGTCTTCCTGGTGCATCCGCGCCGCGCAGGCGTACGCCCACGCAGCGACTACACGTCCCACCCGAGCGTCCCCGTCTCCTAGTAACCAGCCGCTACTCTTTTTTTCAAGACTTCTTATTCCCGCTGCAGGTTGCCGCACCTGGATGGAACGCGCATGCGCAGGGCCGTGTGCCCTCCAGCCGCCCTCTCAGCTTGGGATTACCTGCTGCTTGGTTGCCGCTGCTTTGTGCCACTTTTCCTTGGGATCGGCACCGTTCTGGACCCACGTTCATTGAACCTGTTACTCCCCAGAGCAGCTCTTGGGCGCTGGGAGGTTGGTGCGCTCTGCTGCCCCAGCCAGGGGCCGGGTTTCGGGGAGCCTCCCAAGTTGGGTCTTGCCGCTGCACGTCCAGGGAGAGAGCCGGCCTGTTCGGTGAGCACCGGCGGCCTGCATTCTGGGGAGCCTGCGACCCCTCGGCCGGGTCAGCCCTGCACGGGCCAGTAAGGGTTGAATCGAAAAGTGGCAGAACTAGCAATGAAAGCGCAGATTCCTGTCCGATATTCCATCTCCAGATGCCAGTCCCTTTCCTCAAAAACTGGTGATGGTTAACAAAAAATAAAACGTAAGGGGTATACCATGTTTCCCCAAAAATAAGACCTAACCAGAAAATAAGCCATAGCATGTTTCAGGATATCCCCTGAACATAAGCCCTAATATGTCTTTTAGAGCAAAAATTAATATAAGACCCAGTCTTATTTTCGGGGAAACACGGTGTGTATTGCTTCACTTGACATTTACTATTGTATCGATTGTTTTCCTATTTAATACCATTTAAACTTGTCTTCTCTCAGAGAACGCTCCTTTAACTTACCCAGGTGTAATATTTTTGGCCACCCAACTATGTTAAAATTAACCACATTACCTGTAAGTGGAGAAATCAGTTTTTAGTGAAAAAGAATGTGAACTGCATCATTCTGCCAAATTTTTGGATCCCAGCTTAAGAAATATTGTGTTTTGGGGCTGTGGGTGACCCATCTTTTTTAAACAACCCAAGGGCTTCTGGACTTAAATGGTGGCTTTATCTCCTTGTCTTTTCCACAGATGAAATAGATAACTAGGTTTTTATAGCTGCTCTGATTATCTTGATTTAGTATTTGCCTGTGCATTTCAAAAGTAAACTCACATTGGAAGACTAACAATTCCTGTTTTTGCCAGGTGAGTACTCATTTATTCCCACAATATATTATTGGCAGGCATAAACAAATTTTATGTTAGAACCAATTTCTTCATAGAAGTATATTTAAATATAAGTGCTGTTTTTCAAACACTTTCTGCTCTGATTTTTTATCATTGTGTGCCATTACATTTTCTTATTTTGTAGCATTTATTTTCAGATATCATATACTTTGTAAATATAGCTAGATACTAAAAAATTAAATTGAGTGTCACTATTTTAGATAAAGAAGTCAGAGATCCCAAGAGATATATTTCCTCTGAGAATAAGTTACAAAGAAGCATGAGCTCTCAAAGACCATCCTGAAAAGTTATTTTAGAGAGAACAATGTATAATCTCGTTTCCTCTTTAGATACTAAGATTATTTTGAATAACAGGTTCTCATTATCCAGCATTATTGAAAAGAAATAGGGAAAAATGTATGAACTTCAAAACTCAGTTGGAATTGAAGACTTGGGGAGAGGAATGGATTATTAATATAAGAGGTAGGAAAGTACATCCCTTAGGGGAAAAATGAGAAAAGTTTAAGCATTTATGTATGCCACCTAGATGTTACTGAAGATTCTTTGGAAAGAATGTAGGGAAAAGATCACTTTAAGACCAAACCAGGACATGATGATTTTCCTTTCAAAGACTTCCTCCCCAGACCAAGAAAGTGAAATTTTTCTTCCCTCTATGAAAACCCGAAGTGTGGTGGGTGCTCCATCCTGCCCCAAATGACCCTTTTCATAGTACCTCTGCTCTCTCCCTTGTGACACACTCCTGTGCGGTTCTAAAACCTGCATTTTTTATTCCCTTAGTTTCTCCATCATTTCACAAGTTTCACTATGCAAATCTCTATTTTGCCTTTTTTTTTTTTCCTGTACCTTCCTGGTCCCCTCCAAAAAAAAAAAATCTGGGACTCCAGTTATATATGTGTTAACATGCTTGATATTACCTTACAGCTAACTGATGCTCTGTTTGTTTGTTTTTTTTAAATTGGATAGTTTCTATTGATATTATCTTCAAGTTCACTATTCTTTCCTTTGGCAGTGTTAATCCCATCCACAATATTTTTCATGTCAGAATTGTATTTTTCATTTCTGGAAGTTTGATTTTTTAAAAAGATCTTCCATCACACCTCAGCATGCTCATGCTCTGTTCTACCTTCTTGGAAATATGGAATATATATTAAAAGAGCTGTTAAGTTCCTTGCATCCTAATTCTATCACCTGTGTCATTTCTATTTACTGATTTGTTTTCTCCTGGCTATGGGTCATATTTTTCTGCTTGTTTTCATGCCTGGTAAGTTTTTATTGGCTGCCAGACATTGCAGATTTCACATTGTTGGGTGCCTAAATATATTTAGGCTTTGTTCTGAGATGCAGTATGTTTACTTGGAAACAGTTTGATCCTTTAGAGCTGCCCTGTCCAAAATAGTAACCACTGGCTACAGGCGGCTACTTGAATTTGTTAATAAAACTAAATATAATTTAAAATTTAGTTCCTCATTTTACTGTGTAATTTCAAATGTACACGTGCCTAGTGGCTATTCCGTTGGACAATAGATGTAGAATATTTCCGTCATTGCAGAAAGTTCTGTTGGACCGCGCTGCTTTAGAAGCTTGCTTTCAAGCTTTGTTAGGTCAAACTAGTCTTTATCTCAGGCTAATTTGGCCCCATTGCTGAGCCGGTACCTTTCTGCGGACTATATTCGATGCCCCATGTATTAGGATTCCTTTCCACTCTGGCTGGTGGGAACTTTATTCTTGGCCCTGTGTCTGCCTTCTCCTTTTGGCTGGTTCTTTCCTAGGCCTCAAAATTTCCTTACGCACAGCCAAAAAATTGTGGGGAATCCTCTGCAGATCTCTGGAGCTCTTTCTCTCGCTGCACCTCTCTCCATAAATTCTAGCCAACTTGGCCTCCGCAAACTCTGGATTCTGTCTTCTCAACAACTTGACATAACCAAGCTTAATTTGGGTTCCCCCTCCTTGTACTAAAGCCTGAAATTTCTAGGCAGTCAGCTCGCCTAGGGCTCACCTTGTTTATTTCCCTTCTCTTTGGGATTACGCTCCTGCACTGCCTATTGTCCAATATCTTAAAACCATGGTTTCACGTGTTTTATCTATTTTTTAAGATGTTTCAGGCAAGAGGATAAATCTGATCCCTGTTTCTGTATCACGGCTGGAACCAGAAGTCGGTTCCTCATAGTCTCTGCCCGTCACCAACCATCCCCAACAGAAGTGGTTTGCAATTCAAAATCTGCCTCAGGCTCAGGGCACTGTGCTTGAGGGACAGCAGTGAGGTTATGGGGCTGACGCAGAGTGAGTGAGGAACAGGAGAGGAGTTTGAGATGACAGTATGTTAGCTGGTGTATCAGTTTCCTATTGCTGCTGTAACAGTTTGCCACAAAATTGGTGGCTTTAAGCAACACAAATGTATCATTTTACAGTTTTGGAGGTTAGATATTCAAAATGCATTTCACTGGGCTAAAATCAAGTTGTCAGCAGGGCTGCATTCCTTGTGGAGGCGCCAGGAGAGAATCTGTTTTCTTGCCTTTCCAGCTTCTAGAGGCTGCCTGCTTTGTTTTGGCTTGTGGTCCCCTTCTGTCTTCATAGCCAGCAGTGGCCTGTGAAGTCCTTCCTGCATTGCAACAGTGACATCCCTGCCTCTCTTTCACTGATAAAGACTCTTGAGAGTCTCTTTCACTGATAAAGACTGGCAACCACTGGTTAGTCCAGGATGATCTCCCCACCACAAGGACTGTTGATTGGCAACTTGAATGCCACTTGCAACCTTAGACATCTTTGGGGGCCATTATTCTACCTACAGCTGGAGATTTGATATGTAGAGAATTTGGCTTTTATTCTGAGATAGGGAGTAACTAGAACGTGTTCAGCAGAGCATTGATGGGATCTGGCTTATATTTTAAAAGCTCATTCCAGATACAGTTTGAAAAACCATACAATGGGGCAGGGGGGCAAGGGTGGAAACAGAAACGGGATTCACTGAAGGGTTGGATGTAGAATATGAAATAGGAGTTAAAAATTACTTCAGTAGCAATGCACAAGGTTTCCTGTCACCCTGCATTCTCAACACTCAGTGTTATCCACCTTTTTAATGCCAGCCATTCTCATGGTAGTGAACTCGAATTTCTCTGATTCCTAGTAAGTTTGAACGTCTCTTTATGTACTCACTACCTATTAGAGATTCCCCAATCTGTGAAGTATGTCTTTACATCCTTTGCCCATTTTTCTATTGGGTTTCCTTGTTGATGTTTATTCTTTTTATATTCTCGCTGTAAATCCCTTGTCGGCTTTGGACAGCACATCTTCTTCCAGTCTCTTCCCCATCTTTTTTACTTTGTTTATAGTTTCTTTATTGAAGATTAATTCCTAATTGTGAGTAGTCAGATCCATCAGTTTTCTTCCTTATTAAGCCTCTCAGTTCTTGTTTAAGAAATCCTTCTCTACCCCACGGTGACAAATACATTGGCCTACATTTCATATTTCTACCATTCACATTTAGGTATTTACTGCACTTGGAGTCCCCTTTTGTATAGCAGAGGGATCCTGGTTTATTTTCATCCACATCGTGAGCCAGTGTTCACGGTGCTAGCGGATCTATCCCCCTTTGCTGTATGGTGCCACCTTTACTATATATGTAAAGCTCCTGCACAAATATAGGTTCAAGTTGGAGCTCTGTCATGTTCTATTGGTCATTTATTTGTTCCTACACCTGGACTAGACTGTTTTTATTATTTTGACTCTGTAGCATATCTTAGTATCTTATAAGGCAAGTCTCTCTTTGTGTGTGTGTATGTGTGTCCAAACTTATTTAGCTCTATGGAACTTTATTCTTCCTTATGCATTTACGATTTCTTCTTAAATAACTGTCCACATGCTGGGTTTCCAAAGAGTCCCCAAGTACACTTGTTCTCCCATCATGTCCTCAAGATCCCAGGCAAGTTAAGGTGAGATTCCTAGGGCCAATTGCATTTGGTTCTTCCCCAGTCCCTCTATTAGACTGAAGTTTAATGTGCTAGTTGCTAATTATATATGTTACCATTATTTTACCTTTGTTGATTTTAAATGAAGTATGTTGTTTTATAGTGTTTTGTTAGTATTTTTAACTTTTTTTCAACTTTGTATTTTGAGAAAGTTTTAAACACACAGAAATTTAACAAGAATAAACACTGAACAATTTTTTTTATACTTTCCCATCTAGATTCAACATTTTAACATTTGCTGATCTTTATTGGACATCTTTTTTTTCCAATTCTCACTTTCTCTATTGGTAAATAATTTGAAGGCAAGTTGTAGATATGATCCTTTACCCCTATTTCAGCACGTATTTCCTAAAGAACAAGGACATTCACTTATATAACCACAATAAATTTACTATATTTTGCCGTGTATAATGTGTTCCCGTGTATAATGCACACCCAAGTTTTGGGCCCAAACTTTCAGGGGAAAAAAATCTTTTGTTTTAATTTTTCAATAATTTTTGTAAAAATATCAGCTAGATTGCTAGCTCCCGCCTCAAGTATATGAAGAGAAATGTTGCGCTGTTCACCCTGTGGTAATAAAGTTGGCATCACCTATCTTATCAAGTCAGAGTCACTTACTCGGTGGATAAGAATACCTTGCTCTTTGTTTCATTTTGTTGAAGCACTGGCTGAAATTACTTTCGTTGCACATTCATCATAAGTTCAACGAAACTGATTATCGTATTCCAGGGTATTATTTTACATATGGATATCATTATTGATTTCTGAGTTATACTTTTAACTCATAAGCATAAATAATTAAAAACATTTATATAGATACAGAATTAGTACTACCCACCTATAATGCACACCCCTACTTTTCCCTCACAAATCTGGACAAAAAAGTGTGCATTATGCACAGCAAAATACGGTATCACATTCAGGACATTTAACATTGATGTGGTATTATTATCTAATAAACCATCATATTCAAATTTTCCTATTGTCCAAGACAAATGTACTAAAAAGGACAGTTTAGTATATTTCCTACCCATCCTCCCCCTCCTCACCCAAATTCAGGATCATTCATTGCATTTGGAAATCAAATCATCTCTTTAGTCTCCTTGAATCTGGAACAATTCTTCAGCTTCTCGTTTTCTTTCACTATTTGTTTTATATAATGTCTCTCAATTTGTGTTCATCTGGTTACTTATTCATGATTAGATTCAAGTTATGCATTTTTGACAGGAGTGTTTCCTTTTTAAATAAAGAGGAGAAACCAAAGAATAAAATAAATTCAATTTTAGTCATTTGAAGGTAGTATTAGACATTTATTTGATGAGAAGAAAAGTACAAGTTCCAAATCCAAGAAACAGATATACTTACGTACATTTTAGAATATCGTCAGAGATCTTTTAAAAATTTAGCTAAATTGTATTTGATTCCTACAAAGGCAAATCTATACTATTTTTCTAACTGTTATATTGAGAACATTTGAGTAATTACTGTGTTTAGGATTCTACAGTAGGCCCAGGACTGTTCTGTGAAAGATTAAACACTGCTATTCAATCACAAATGTGGATAAACAAGGTTTTAAGATGATACCTTTAGAAATCTTCTGTCAATAAAATGATTAGAGTTTGAGGTGGATGGAATTGTAAACTCATACAAGTAAAAGCACACTGCCTAAATATTAAAGAAATAATACACTCTCAAAAGTAGTTAAGTGCTTTCATTCACAGCAGTGGAGTTTCTTCCGCTCTCAGTGCTGTGACAGCATCTTCAGTAGATCACCATTCTCTAACAAACACACACGTCTTCACTGTCCTCATGCTAGGAAGCCAGTCCCTTCTGCCATCCTGGTCTATTTTGCTTACCAAATTCCTGCCCATCTTTCAAAGCCCAACGCAACCTAGGCCCCCCTCCTTTCAGAACCTTTCCAAGCCCTCCCACCAGGTTGCATGCTCATCTCTCTTGACACACTGGGCATCCATAATAAAAAGTAGTGTCTTTATTGGACATCTTCTTTATATTGTGGTAAAATATACATAACAAAATTTATCATCTTAACCATTGTTAAGTGTACAGTTCAGTGCATTAAATATATTCATAATGTTGTGCTGTCATTACCACCATCCATCTCCAGAAATCTTTCATCTTGTAAAACTGAAACTCTATACCCATTAAACACTAATTCCTCGTGACAACCACCATTCTGCTTTGACAACCACCGTTCTACTTTCTGTCTCTAGGGTTTTGGCTAGTCTAAGTTCCTCACGTAAGTAGAAGCATATAGCATTTGTCTTTTTGTGACTGACTTAATTAGCATTATGTCCTCAAGGTTCAGCATGTTGTACATGTCAGAATTTCCTTCCTGTTTAAGGCTGAATAATATTCCATTGTACGGCTAGACCACATTTTGCTTCTCCATTCATCCATCGATGGACACTTGAGTTGTTTCCCACATTTTAGCTGTTGTGAGTAATGTTACTATGAATGTGGGTGTACATATAGCTCTTCAAGGCCCTGCTTTCCATTCTTTTGGGTATATACCCAGAAGTTGGATTTCTGGATCACATGGTAGTTCTATTTTTAATTTTTTTGAGGAACTGCCAAACTGTTTTCCACAGCAGCTGTACCATGATATAGTCCCACCAACAGTGCATTAAAGGCTCCAATTTCTCCACATCCTTACCAACACTTGTTATTTTGTTTTGTTTTGGGTTTTTTGATACCATGTTTCCCTGAAAATAAGACTGAGCCTTACTTATCCTCTATTTCCTTACTTATCCAACTATTATTGTAGAACTATTTCTCCCTTCAATTCTGTCAGTTTTTGCTTCATATATTTTGATGGTGTGTTATTATTTGGTCAATGTTTATCATATTTGGGCATCTTTGTTTTTTGGAGAATACCTAGCAGTGTTTGGATTTCAATAATTATTTGTTTAATCAATTACAGTGGTACCTCGGTTTTCGTAATCCATTCCGGAAGACCGTTCGAGTTCTGAATAGTTTGAAAACCGAGGTACAGTTTCTCCATAGAAAGTAATGCAAAATGGATTAATCCATTCCAGACCTTTAAAATCAATCCCTAAAACTGCAAATTTAGCATGAATTTTACTATCTAATGATACCATAGGTCCATAAAATTTACGGCGTTCATAAAGTGGAATGTTTGTCAACGGAGATGTTCGAAAACCGAGGTACTACTGTAATAATGAATTAAAAGTTTTTGATAACAATAATGGTAGAAGGGAAGTTCTTTTCTAAAAGGTGAGGAAACAAAATCTGGTAAATTCCTTTTTAAAAAGACTTTCAAAGAATCTGCGACCCCTCCCACAGAGAAAATGTAAACAGTAGAAGTAGGAGGCGATTTTACTTTATATTTTTGGCATCATCACCATATTTCATTAAAACAAACATTGCCATGAAGTTTGTTGAAATTCCTGCTGTATTCACTTGTTTCCATTTCTCCCCTCCAAGAAATCAAGCTGAAGAAACGTTTCCACTACTTTAAAGAGGTACCTGCAAACTATATTTATTCAGCTGTTCCAATGGGATTTTCTCTTAGTAAATCTGCTCCTCAGGTATCAGCTATGTGTATGGATTCAAAAGTGGATGAACACTTAATTCAAAGGACTGAGAAAAACAAGCTGGAACCAGTGACTCAGTTATTTCAGAACACCAAGAAAATAAGATTAGAAGATACAAACCAAGAAAACTTTATCAGAAGTAAAGAGACTGCCATGGGATCTCTTTCAGAGAAAGCCTTGGGTTCAGTGGTTTATGTTAAAGAAAGTGATGGAATAGAAATGACAGATGTGGAATGAAATTATTGGTACGTATTACCAAAGAAGCCAAAAATTGCTTTTGACTAAGAGGGCATGTTGAATGAGAATTTAATCTTACTAGGAAAACCTAACAGAATGAAGGAAGATGATTGCTTTTGTTTCCACTATTTATGAATCACCGTAGACTGCATTTTTTGATGAAACATATTCAAAATTGTTGCTTTAGGAAGAAAAAGCTTTCCAAAATTCAAAGCGGATTTCTCTGGTATTACATTCTATCTTTATCAGAATCGGAGTTTTTGACTGACAGTATTTAAATAGCACCAAAACATATTAATTATAATGTATTTCTTTAATAAGTGATTTAAAAACATAAAACAGTGCCCAAACAATTTGACAGCAGTATATCGCACTATTTCTAGTGTACTGATTTTGTGTGTTAGATTTCCAATGTGGGATTTTGCTTTAGGGGACTTTATCTTCCTGTATTTTTGCATTTCTGTTCTGTGAAAGTTCACTGCAGGTAAACTCTGCAAAAGACCAGTGAACTGCATACTTTGAGAAGTATTCCACACTTTAAATTATCCTTTTAAAACTGTTATTTTTTTCAGCCACGTTGAATTCATTTCAGAGTTACAAAATAGTTATTTCCAAGTGTAATAATTTATCTGGCAGATGCTGCCATTTTGTACCATCGATATTTAATATAAGTAAATAGCCTTGTGCTAAAAAATTGCTCTATATATGTCAATTTACCATTCTTATTGAAATATCTAGCAGTCTGAAATAGTAGTATTGTCCCAAGTAATGTTAGATGAAATTAAAACCATTTTGTGGGGCGGCGGATGGCTCAGTTGGTTAGAGCATGAACTCTCAACAACAAGGTTGCCAGTTCAATTCCCACATGGGATGGTGGACCTGCAACTAAAGATTGAAAACGGTGACTGGTTGGGCCGGCCCAGTGGCTCAGGTGGTTGGAGCTCCATGCTCCTAGCTCTGAGGGCTGCCGGTTCGATTCCCACATGGGCCAGTGGGCTCTTGGCCATAGGGTTGCCAGTTCGATTCCTCGAATCCTGCAAGGGATGGTGGGCTGTGCCCCCTGCAACTAGAAACGGCGGCTGGACCTGGAGCTGAGCTGCGCCCTCCGCAGCTAAGACTGAAAGGACAACTTGAAGCTGAACCGCACCCTCCGCAACTAGGATTGAAAGGACAACAACTTGACTTGGAGGGGAGTCCTGGAAGTACACACTGTTCCCCAATGGAGTCCTGTTCCCCATCCCCAATAGAATCTTTAAAAACAAAAAAAAAAAAAAAAAAAAATGGCGACTGGACTTGGAGCTGAGCTGCGCCCTCCACAACTAGACTGAAGGACAGTGACTTGGAGCTGATGGGCCCTGGAGAAACACACTGTTCCCCAATATTCCCCAATTAAAAAAAAACAAAAAAAATTTTATATCAGACATATAATGGCCTGTAACTATATTTATATTATGTATGTTTTGAACATTTTCCTGTACTTTAATGACTATCTCTAATGCCCAATTGAGTAATCTCCTTAATATTCATAAAAACAAAGAAGAAAAAGCATCTTCTTTTAGGGGAAGCAATATTTTATAAATCAGACCATATAAACAAATGTAATATACTGGGGGTGCCAAAAAAATGTATACACATGACTTGTATTCATCTTTTGTTATCGGTATATATTGAGTATTACAATTTTAATAGGTTTTTCCTTTCTTAAAATGTGTGTACATTTTTTTGGCATGCTCTGTATTTGTAGGGAATACTGAGCCAACAGTAAAAAAAAAAAATATTGTTGAATGGTACATAAGCAATAATATGATGCTTTTGATCATTTACAGAACATAATTCTTTGGGAGAGAAAAAAATACACAAATCATCCATCTGTTCACCTAGCCTGGCACTGTGCTTGGTGCAAGGGGTCTAGTAGTGAGTAAAATAGCTACTGCCTTTATGGTGGTTACTGTCTGTCTACCAGGAAGACAGAACATCAGACAATGGTTACATAAGACACAAACTGTGATGTGCCATGAAGAAAAAGTACATTGTTCAGAGACACAGAAGAGGAAACATAACACATAAACTTGATTTGTAAAATGTGGGAACTAGAGAGGCTTCTCTGAGGACATGACGTAGCTTTTGCAGTGACGTGGTTGTCCAAGTGAGATGATGGTGATAGCTGAGAAAGAGATAGAGTCCAAGAGAAATTTGGGAGGACATAGTGATGGTTTGAAAGTGGGAAGTGAGGAAAAGCGTTTCTAGCAAAAAAGGTGAGATGCATGGAGGTTCCCATGGGGGAAAAGAGTGAGCTCAGGAGCACGGGTTTTGGACATATCAGGTTTCCAAGGCAAGCAGACAGCTGTCTGTATGGAACTAAAAATCTAAATTTTGAAGTCGTATACAGAAAGAGTATTTAAAGCCATGGGAATGAATGAGATTGCTTAAGGCAAATGTATAGTTTCAGATAAAGTCCTGAGGAACTCCAACATTTCGAAGCTGGTCAGCACAGGGGAAGCTGGCAAGACTGGTTTTTTACCTCCAAGACTGTCCAACCGGACATTTCATACCTAGTTGTGTCAGATGCTGAATTTGGGATGATCCTTTGTTAGGTGTGATGCCCCATGCACTGCAGGATGTCAAATGTGGCAGCACACCCCAGTCACTGAGACAATAAAAAATGCAAACATTAATTACCCTCACTGAGAGCCACTGCTGCTAAGACATCAGAAAGTTGGGATCCCCAAATCCCATCCAAGCCATAGATTAGGCAGCACACCTGGGAAGGGAAATCCACAAAGTCTTCCTGGAAGGGATGGAATGGAACAAGTTTAATCAAGACAACAGCCTCACTTAGGTGTTTGTTTGTTTTTTGGGAGAATTCTACAAGTGGAATCCTAAAGAGGGCACTTTCAAAGTTCTACTGTTGTTTTTGATAGTAAAGTAAAACTCCCATATAAAAATAATGTAGAAATAAGCATGGAAGGAAACTTAAATTCCACATCTCCATAAAATAAGGGTATCTAGACCTATAAGACATGCATTGGTATTGTATCTAACGGTGTTGTGATTGATGCTAATAATAGCTATCATTTATTGAGTGGGTGTGTGACTGTTTTCACTGAGATTGCCTAGAAGCTGCCTGAGACAGGGATTCAGGTCCACATGATTTTGGGGAAAAGCCTGTCAAGGGATGAGGAAAGTAAGATAGAGAAGCAGAAGTCAACTAAGGATAAAGACTCAGGTAAATTCTTGCCCCGATCCACAGGGAGCTCTGGAGGGTTCACACTCCAAAGTTGTCCCACAGAGGCAAGTGGACTATTGTACCCTCATACCAGTCAGGCACTGGTTGCCCACCACTAAGCCAAAGTGGGAGGGGGGCAGGGAGGTAGTGTGAACCACTCAGGTGTCTCTGGGCACGACAGCTTCTACACATACAGTAGCTGGAGAATGGATGCATGGATTAAGGGTAAAGGGGGCCTGGGTGGGGGCACTAACTATGACAATGCCAGACACCTAACATATTATTTTCCGTTTATTTTAAAACAATCTGAAATTTAAGAAAAGTTGCAAGTTTCCCTTACCACCCCCACCCCACAACCATTTGAGAGTTAAGTTGCTGACCTAATTCTCCATCGCCCCTGAATACTTTTTTCAAATGATTTAAATAATTTCATTTTTAATTGAGATATAATTGACATATGACATTGTATTTTATGTGTACAAAATAATGATTTTACATATGTACATACTGCAAAATGAGTACAATAAGTTTAGTCAACATCCATCACCAGTTACCAATTTTTCTTATGATGAAAACTTTTAAGATCGTCTCTTAGCAACTTTCATATATACAATATTGTTAACTCTAGTCACCATGCTATGTATTATTGCATCCCAAGAAGTTACCTATAACTAGAAGTTTGACCACCTTCACCCATTTTGTCCATGCCCCCAAAAGCATTTTTGATTGAATAATGGACATAGAAGCCATGTTTGAATAGGTTGAAAAATGAATGGGAAGGAAGGAAGTGGATACAGGATGTGTAGCAACTTTTTTGAAGAAGCTCAGCTCTGAAGGGGAGTAGACAGGATAAAAGGCGGAAAGAGAAATGAGGTCACTAGAGGATTGTGAAGATAAGATGGAGTTCATATTTGAGTGTCAGTGGACGAAGGTTCCCGTGTAGAAGCTGAAGAAGTAGGAGAGAGGGGGTATGAATCACCAAAGAAGTCTCAGAGCACAGAGGAAATGGGAGTCTCGAAAACCACCTCAGTGTGAAATTAGGGGGTAAAAAACTGTACCATCTCAGATTTCAGAGAAATAGAATATAGAAAGATGTAACATAAGCAGAGGGCAACAGTATTGTGTGGCTATTTTTAATGACTACTAGGGATATTCCTACCGGGACTAACTCAGCAGAATCCATTCTCATCTGTATAATACCAGAAAGACTACGGGACTCAGAGTGACTTCAATCAAAAGGGTAATAAATAAATGAGGAGTCCTTGTGTCTTTGCGGTAGCTTTATATGGAGCCCTGGCTATTTACTGTATCAGCATCACCAAATTGTGAACACTGGATGCTTCCTTCTGGGAGATGTAAGACTTGGTGGTTTTTAATCTAACTGAAGGAGAGATTGATTTCCGTGGAAGACTGAAAATGAGGACCACAAATTAATTGTTTGGTATCCTCTTATCAAGAGATGGGGTCCATTGCTCCACCCCTTAACGCTGGGCTGCCTTTGCTGTTGCTTTGGGGACTAGAATGTGCCTGAACTACTAGTTCCAGGGCCAGGCCTGAACTGACGTGCCCCAGCAGCCAGCCAGCACCAATTCTCACGGGTGTGAATAAGGCCATCCTGGACTTCCCCGCTCAGCCACCCCTTGCTGACTGAAGCCACAAACGTTAAGCCCAAGTGTCGTGCGAGGGACTCTGCTCGCTGGACCAGCTGTCACGCAGGGCGGCCTGCGGGGTCTCAGCTCCCGCTCCCCACATAAGAACGCAGGACAATGGTGAGGCCAAAAAGGAACACCCACGGAGCCATAGGTAGGGAAGTCATACCACTATGGTCTCACTGGAGGCTGAGTTTACACAACGTGTGACCTGCTGTCCGCTTTGCTGCCAACCGACCGACTCTCCTCCACTCTCCTTCAGTCTCCTCCTCTCTCTTCCTCTCTCCTCGACTTCCCTCCGTAGCCTCGGCAGTTATATTAGTGGCCAATGGCTGAATGGTTACAGCTGACGGCGGCCAACCAGCCACAGCTGATGGCTATCTACTACCTGAGCCAGCACCTTTCTACATGAGGCCGAGAGCCTGGAAACTGCTTTCTGGGGCTCTGTCCCCATACCAAGTCAAACCAGCAGAGGGCTCATCCAACCTGCCCATATACTCGTTAGAAATAATAAACCATTTTAAGCCACTAATGTTTGCGGCAGTTTGTTATACACAATAGTTAACTGAAACTCTGGCTGGCTGGGGAATTGCCCAGGGGGCTCAGCCACAGGGATTTTCCTGTCAGCTGCAATGAGGGGCACCCCAAGTGGTAACGTTCATTCGCCTCCGTGCGTGTGTCTGCTGACCCACTCCTTCCTACCTGTGGGAAACACCAGCATTTATTCCTTTAAATGCCACTTGTGTTTTAAAACTGATTTTAGTTTCCTCCCCTCCCAAGTGGAGTTATCTGCCCTTTGGACTGTGAAGAGAAGAGAGGTAAAGACCCCAAACGTGCAGTAACAGTTCTTGCTGGCACTCGGGCCTCGCCTGTGTCCCGACGGCCCCGGGTTTCGGGCGGACTCCCCCAGACTCGCTGCACAAAGTGCCCCCTCCAGCCTGACACGGCCGCCCCCTCCTACCTTAGCCCCGGTGACCGTCAGCTCTGTGCTGTCACTTAGGGAGCGTCCATCTGAACTGGGGGCTCTAGGGCTTTCGGTCGTACCGCGCGTCCCTGCCTCTAATCTGGTTTGGCCCTGACTCGGCCCCTGGGAAGGACCCTTAGGAATCCCGCGGGCGCCGGGCCGGCCGGGGCCCCGCCTCCTCGCGGCACTTCCGGGGCGGTGCCGGGGAAGGGGGGGGAAAACGGGGACCAGCTGCGCGCGCAGCCTGCGGGGCCCGGGGTCCCCCGCGTCCTTATTCCCCACGAGCACGCTCGCGGCTGTGGGCGCTACGGAAAGCAGCAGGTGGGTGATGCCAGTGTCGGCCTCCGGGGCGCAGCGGGCTGGGGCGGCAGGGACCTGGGCGGTCTCCGCGCGCTGGTGCTGGAGGCGCCGCAGTTTTTTGCGCTTAGCGTTTGGGAGGACCCTACACCCTGGTGGGAACGGTATCTCCCCAACATGGGACAGTAATAGTTAAAACGTGTTGCGTGCCGGCTGTGTGCGCGCCCAGAGCGAGCCGAAAAGGCGAAATAAAACGTACATACGACCGTCATTACACACTGTCAGAGCTGGCAAAATAACGCGGTCAGAATTTTTGAAGGGGCTGGGCCTGCCTAGGTGGGTAGGTGGGTTTATGTTATTTTTTGCTTTCTGTTCGGTGGTGAAGAAGCATGTTTGGCAGTGCCAAGTGGTGGTAGCGAAGTGTCCCCTAAAACATGGAAATGAAATTGTCCTCTGATGAAAAACTATACAATTCATCATTACAAGGTGAGAAGAGAGATCTGCAAAGTTAAATAAACGAAATTGTACCAGGCCTTCAAGACTCACTGACTATATCCTGACAACGAAACAAAGACTATTACCATTCAGCTGGAGGGCCGATCTGTTGCTGAAGCATGGAATAAAAGAGAGGGGCACCTGTCCCGGGTGAATCCAGGCCTCCTCTAGGAGAGAGAGGATGTCTTTGTGTTAATAGCAGGAACTCTCCAGAACCCAGTTTAAGAAAGTTGTTTCCTCGGGGCTTATCCCATCAGATATCGAAATCATATAACTCAATCCTTTCCTTCAGATTCTGTATTCACCAAGCCAATATGATAAATTGGACAGGCTGAGCTGAATACCCAGTTGAGAGCCTACAGTTCTCTTTGTAAACTAATAAACTGGCATTCGGGTTTTTTCAGATATCCCTTTGTTTCCTTTTTTTCCCCCCACTCAGATTCTTCTCATCTTTCTGGGTTCAGTTGATATGTTACATCCTCACAGGGGCCTATTTGTTTATGTATTCAGGTGCCTACAGTTTCTGTCACATAGTAGGCACTCAGCCTAACTCCCTCGGCTCTGTCAGTCTTTGCTCAACTATCACTTTTTTAGTGAAGCGTAGCCTAACAACCCTGTTTAAAATTGCATCCTAGTTCCTCTTACATACCCATTTCCAAGCTCTCCTTTTTCTTTTTCCTGGAGTCTTTACCTGTATTTGGTTCATTGATGAATCCCACGTGCCCAGAACAATGCCTGTCATGTAGTAGATGAAAGATTTGTTGAAGTAATAACCTTTGTTGTGTTTCATTCACACTGTATACACAATGCCAAGATGAATAGAGATATTTTCATCACTATTAATGAATTGATTTCATTCTGGAACCCTAACAAGATTGCGTTTTTGACCAAAGTCATTATCTTGCACTATTGTTAATTATCAAGGTAAAAGTCCGTTTGATGTGTCTTACTTAGGAATCTTTACATTTTCCTATTAAGCTTCTGGGGCGAATTCATGTCATACAACAGGAACAGTGTGAGAATAGAGATGGAAAGGCAGGAACTCCATAACAGTTAACATGATATGTGGCAGGCATTAGCACTTACTGCATGTCAACACACTTAATTCTCTCAACCATTCTGTGAGGTGAGAACATTTTATAAATGAGGCAATGGAAGTAGCTAGAGGTTAAACTACTCACCTAAGGTTATTACTGTGTTTTCCTGAAAATAAGACCTAGCCAGACAATCAGTTCTAATGCGTCTTTTGGAGCAAAAATTAATATAAGACCCGGTCTTATTTTACTATAATATAAGACCGAGTCTTATATAATATAATCTAATATAAGATCAGGCCTTATATTAAGTTTTGCTCCAAAGAACGCATTTGAGCTGATTGTCCTGCTATGTCTTATTTTCAAGGAAACGGGGTAGTAAGTGGCAGAGCCAGGATTTAAACTTAAGCTCTATAAGTGACTATAGTTAACAACTATATGTGTTATATATTTGGAATTTGCTAAGAGAGATCTTAAAAGATCCTAGCACAAGGAAAAAGAATTTGTAACATTAAACTTACTGTAATAATCATTTTGCAATATATACATACATCAAATCATTATCTTGCACACCTTAAATTAATACAATGATATATCTCAAAACGGGGGTGGGGGGGGGGGTGGGGAACGTTAAGCTGTTAACCACTTGCTATCCTGCCACAATCTGCACATGCAAATAAGAGTCAGAGCCTTAACCTTAGGGAAGGGTGTTTCACAAGATCTTTGAGAATGTCCAAATCCATAGACACCATTCAGCATGTTAGCATCCACCACACCTGTCCCTTACTGTGTCTCCTTCGGGTCACAATGGAAGAAGATCCTGTCTGCTGTCAGGGCAGCCTCCCTCCGTCCCTGCACTCGATGCCAACACCACCACTGTGTCAGGGACCTCCCTTCACCAGTGTTGCCCTCGCTCCCTCTCCTGATTTACCAGGATCTAAACATGCTCAGTTCTCTTGCATTTTAACTCCTCTCCTAATTCCACATTTCCTTCTAACTACTGTCCCTAGCTTTTCCATTTTGGAACTAGAATGGACTCGTTGTCTCCACTTCACTCAACACATATAGTTCTTGCCAAGATGATTAAGAGTCTTGGTGCTATTAACTCAAATCGATCATTCCCAGCCCTCATCTTACTTGGTCTGTCTTCAGCATTTGGCATTGTTAACCCGCTTGTCTCCTTGAAGCTTCTATAATACCGTATTTTAAAATTGCTTCCTTTCTTTTGATTCCTTTCTTTTGTTTCTTTGGGGAGCTCTCCCTCTTTCTTCTGCATATCCCTTAAAGGTGTCTACTCTTCAGGGTTCTAAGGTTCTCATGTCTTCTCACTGAACCTTCTTTGGACAATCCAGTCCCCTCCATGGATTGAGTTACCATCTATTCAGCTCTGCGCCACTGGCTGTGGGATAACCATAGACTCTCAAGTTCAACACAGTAAAATGAATTAATTCTCTTCACCCCATACCTCCTCTCCCTATGAAATCTGTCTTAGGAAATATCACCTCTTTTCCACCCATTTGCCAGGCCAGAAATGGGGCATCGTATTAATAAAAGAGCTAACATATTGTGTACTATCCATGAGCCAGGCACTTTTATAAGCACATTACATGTATTTACTCATTTAATCCTGGTCTGAGTCCTGTTATTCCCCAAATATTACAGATAAAGTATCTGAGGCACAGAAAATTCAACTCATCTGCCTTAGGTCAGTTAGGTGGTAAGACGCAGAACTGGGATTTGAATGCTGGCCTCTGGTTTGAGCTTGTAATCATACTATAAAAGACATAACCTTTAACTTCTCTCTCTCCTCCTCATTCAACCAATTACTAAGTATTGTAGATTCTCCCTGCTTAAATCTCTAGGTGATGTCTCTAAAGTATAAATCTGATCTTTCTGCTTCCTAAAACTCTTCAGCATCCCCTCCACAGCCCTCAGGGTAAAGGTAAGCATTTAACATGGATTTTGAGTCTCTTCACAATCTGATCTCTACTCCTGCCTCCTTATCTCTTGCAATTCCCCATTCTTGCTCAAAGTTTAGGTACCAGCCAATGGAATTAAATTCTTTGACTTCTTTGAACAGGTCATTTTTTTCCTCCAAGCTGTTCCACTTTGTTATAAATACTTTTCTTTACCTCTTTTATGTCTCAGCTTCACTGTCACTTCCACTAATTAGAGGCAGAGATAGCCTCTACTGTACTTACCCTATCACAGTATTTATGACACAACTTTAATTATCTTCCTTACTTGCTTCTTAGTATCTCCCACTAGATTGTGAGTGCCTGGAAAGCAAAGACCACTCTACAACCTTACTGTCTGTCTGCTGCCCAGGTTCTGGCCCTCGTTATCTCTAGCTGCACAACTGCATTAGTCTACTAACTAGTCTCCTTGCCCCAATCCAGCTTCTCTTTAATCCGTGCTCAGCACTGCTGGCTTAACCCCTGCCTGTTTTAAATATTTCCAGTAGATCCGGCTACTTTTAGAAAAAGTCCAAGTCCAATTAGAATTACATGAATTTGTCTCCTCTGCTTCTCCATTCCCTTATTACTTTGTGCCTACTAGGCACTCCATAAGTAGTTGTTGAGTGAATGAGGGACTATTATCAGAATCATTCAAGTACAGCCAAGAGCAAAGAGAATGCAAAGAAGTTCAGGCTGGCTGCAGAGGCTTCCTAAGGCCGCATAGCCGTGGACTTCAGTGGAGCTAGACTGGGAGTGTGAGCCTGTCCCTGAGGAGGGAGTCCCCAAAACATGCCTTCCTGTTAGATGACTCTGTCTTTACATGTGCCTGGGACATGCTAATCCCATGGACTCGGTAAACACCAGACCCACTTCAAGTATCCCTTCCTCTATTAAACCTCTCCTGACCTTTCCAGACAAAGTGTAAACTGGTTCAACTTTTCTGTAGTATAATTTATCAAAATATATCAAGTGAAGAAAATGTGAAAACTCTTTAACCTAGGAATTGTGTTTCTAGGACTTAACACTACAAGAATTTGGCCTAGTTATGGACTTTAGTAACCCATTCTATTCCAGTTCTTTAACCATAAGAAAAAATTATGATCATCCTAAGAAACAGAATTGGAACAGAAGGGTTTCTTTACAACCATAACTAATCAAAATACTTCATTAGTATAGCTAGTATTTTCAGTCTTTTGCCACCTTATATTTCATCAGCACTATTGACAAAAATGTGTCAAGTGTCCAAACATAATAAAATTGTTCATAGCCTTCCCATATAACCTGCTACTGTGACTGCCTCTGTCGCTGTCCTCAGGGGATCCATCCTAATTGACCTAAATAAAATATTTATGCTACTAAATATTTTTAAATAAATCACATCTCAAAGTCAAATAGGAATTATTTTAGAGGTATTATAAGGACATACTTAAAGCTTTCCACAGAGATGTTCATGAATACATTGTTGGTAACACAGTAAAATTAGAAACAACCTACAATTACAAACTAAGAGACTGAGTCAACTGTGGTGTATCTGACAGTGGAATATTACACAACATTAAAGCTGATGCAAAAATAGAAAAATAGACTTCACGTTGAATTAAGTAATGGTATGGTTCCACATTTCGGAACCATAAACACATGCACAGAAAAAAATGGAGACACGCCAAATTGTCAATTGTGATTTTCTCCAGGTGGTGGTGCTATGGATTCTTTCATTTTGCTTTTTTTGCTTATCTATATTTTCTCATTTTTCTCTATGACCATGTATTACCCTGTGAATTCAAAAGAATTGGTTTGGCGTTGAGATACATTACATAATGTATTTGCAGATTTATTGTTTGAAAAATCTGTGCACTTATTTCATTTCAACTGAAATTATTGGGGGTTTGTCTTCATTTATTTCCTTTGAATACTGTTGTAGAATTGCTATAGACAAATGATAAAGCTAGAAGGCAAAAAAAGCAACTGTACTGGATACGTAAGAGAATTAGGTAAGTTTGGATTAAGTAACCAAGAACTGATAACTAGAAAATACAATTCAACTTTCTTTTTCTCAATTAATGTGTCTGTCTTCCATTTCTAAAAGCATGCTGATCCCATTTTCAAGGAAGAATTGCTTCCAGTTACTTTGTAACCTCAAGGTCCCAGCAGCTGGCTTTATAAGCACAGTAAAAAGTGGGCTCATCTTACAGTCGGTTTCCAATGATGTTTACCAAAATCTGGCTGTAGAAGACTGGATCCATGACCACATGAATCTAGAAGGCAAGCCGGTTCTGTTCTTCTGGAGAAATTCTCCCTCTGTTGTCATTGGTCGGCATCAGAACCCTTGGCAGGAATGTCACCTGAACCTGATGAGAGAAGCAGGTGTAAAACTGGCTCGGAGAAGAAGTGGAGGAGGCACCGTCTACCATGATATGGGGAATATCAACTTGACGTTTTTTACAACCAAGAAAAAGTACGATAGGATGGAAAATCTAAAATTAGTTGTCAGAGCTCTGAACGCCGTCCAACCCCAACTGGACGTGCAGCCTACCAAAAGATTTGACCTTTTACTTGATGGACAGTTTAAAATCTCGGGCACAGCTTCTAAGATTGGCCGGACGACTGCTTATCACCACTGTACTTTGTTATGTAGCACGGATAGGACCCTCTTGTCGTCTTTGCTCAAGAGCCCCTACCAAGGGATCAGGAGCAATGCGACTGCTAGCATACCTTCCTTAGTAAAAAATCTTCTGGAAAGCGATCCCACTCTGACCTGTGAAGTACTGATGGATGCTATTGCTGCAGAGTATGCTGCTTATCATCAGATTGATAACTGCATCAGCTTAATAAACCCAACAGACGAGACACTGTTTCCTGGAATCAACAGAAAAGCCAGAGACCTGCAAACCTGGGAGTGGATCTATGGCAAAACTCCAAAGTTCAGTATAAACACTTCCTTTAATGTGCTCCATGGACAGTCACACTTGGAAGTTAAAGTATTCATAGACGTAAAGAATGGGAGAATTGAACTCTGTAACATTGAAGCACCTGATCATTGGTTGCCCCTGGAAATACGTGACAAATTAAATTCAAGTTTTATTGGCAGTAAATTTTGCCCAATTGAAACTACTATGCTAACAAATATATTATGTAGAACATGTCCAGAAGATGATGATCTACACAGCAGATGGAATATTCTCTGTGAAAATATTAAGGGAATAATGTGATTCCAAGTAAATTTCTTAATATTGACAGTTTCAGTGAGAAAATAAAATTTTTCAATGTGCGTTGTATGTCTCTTAAAATAAAAAAGGCCTGGTCTCTTTCAGTAACGTCTTCCCATGTGAAAGTGTCTTATCACCTTTCCTTGTCCGTATTTTCCACTGACCTCTAGGATACTCTGTCTCTTTCTGCACTGATTTTAATACGTGGCGTGCATTTATAGTTTGGCTCTTGCCTGTTACCATCTTGGGGATGTATTGTAGACACTCTGACCTCAGAGTTCTTTTTCTTACCTGTGTGAAATATAACCCAGGCTTCTTGCCACCTCTGATACCTGAAACTCTAAAATTCTCCCTTTTGGTTATATTTTCATATCTTTCCATCCTCTCCCACTAAATCAAGCCTATTGCACTTACTTGTTAAGCCCTTAACTCTTCCCTAATCTCTTGTTTCATCTCCCTCCCTACTGTAGCCAGAATCATGTTAAGTCTACTGCTCTTTCTTACCATCATTCTCATTTGCCCCTCTCTCAACCTACTGTAGCCCCCTTTTTGTTTTATTCCAACAATTGATTTTTTACTCCTATGCCCAGGTGGCAGGCAATGCTGGAAGAAAATTCACACAATCATGCATGCAGATTAACCCAATTTCATATTTACAATTTTCAACTTACATTTCTTCTTTCTGTTGGTGTCAGATTCAATTCGTCTGTGTGGACGCCCCCTTGTTCTTCAAAGGCAATGTTTCCACTCTTCTAAATGTTTCCACTCTTCTTAAGCTCAGAATCCCACTACTCTTAATCTTGTCACAAACCTTGACTCATAATTTGAGCAGAGGCTTTCAGAAATGAGCTCCTTTAGTTCCGCCCCATGTTCTCGATTTCAACATTTCTCATCTTATTCAATCTCACAAAGAAATACATCCTTTTTCCTGAAAGCTAATCCCTCTAGTGGTACCCTAGATTTTTGTCCTCCAGTCTGTTGGGGCCTTGTACCATCAAATATTTAATCTTCTTTATCTCGCATTTTCTCTCGACTTTCACCAGATCGCTACCCCCAGTTAATGAACATGGTGATGTCTCCCCTGTCCCAAAAACTCTCCCGCTCAAGGTTTTATTGTTTCTGTCCATCTCTTCATTGACAAACTTCTTCAAAGAGTAACATCAGCTCCCACCACTTCCTGTCTACAGTTCAATCTCATACCCTTCTGTTATTTCCAGTGTTTACTGTTTACCAAGTGCCAGATCCTTTGCTAGTTGTTGGATGTCCATGGTAAGTGAAAGAGACATAGTCACTGACTCAGGAATTGACAGATTAGTATAGTGACTTTCAAACTTTTAGAACTAGAGGAAAATACGTATTTTACACTGTGAACCAGCACACATACATTACCCACACCTAAACAAGTTTCACAATACAATGCTTATCTTTTACTTAATCTGATACTTTATATTCAATTTTATTTAAAATTAATTTTATGACCCATTAATAGGTCCAGACCTGAGTTTAAAAAACTCAAGCCTAGTAGGGAAAGTAGACAAAGAAATCAGTAAATAATTACAAAATGAGAAAAGTCCAGGTAGTTAGATATAATAATAGGGGCTATCTAGCTAGAGGTATCAGGGAGATGACTTTGAGACTGAGACCTGAAGAATGAGAAGAAAGCAGCCACGCAAAGTGGAGAATATCCCAGGTCTTATCAGTTATCTATTGCCACAGAACAAACCACTCCAAAACTTGGTGGCTTAAAATAGTCATTTATCACCGTGTACCCTTCCCTCGAGCACCACCTGCTCAGGGGGTTCAAGGTACTCCCTTATTGATCGGATTATTCTATCCTGCAGGAAGCTGGGTCCAGTAAGGGCGATCTCCCTGGTCAGGTGGGACCCTGGAAATCAATAGAGGAGGTACAACAAATTCTTAGGGAGTCAGGAATGATACAAGCCAATTATACCCGTCTTTGAAGGCCCTGATTGAGCCAGTCACTGCAGGATTGAATCCATTCTGCCCCCAGTACCAGATTTTGGGACACCAATATCCATGCTGAGCCCAGTTGTGGGACATTTATGATGTTGGGCAGTCCGTTGCTGACCTGGGGAAATGGACGAATCCTGGGAATGGGTAGAGACTATGGAAAAGACTGAAGGCAGAAAACTCGAGAAGCCTAAAGGCTATCCCAATTGACTAAAAGGTCCAGGGAAAGTAACCAAGCAGCAAATGTGGTTTGCCCCATTGTTGGGCCCCCACAACCCAACGTTGTGTTGGTTGGCCTGTGGAAAGCTTTAAAACCTGAACAACAGTTCAGACCTGCTCCTACCACCCCTAGGACCCCACTTGTTCCAGCATAGGCCTCAGAGATACAGTCCTGTTGGGGTGGATGCTGATCTGCGTATAGGACGCAGGCAATGATTACCTCCAGGTGAGGGCCATTGGGGGGCGATCAGAGGCCCCAAGTTGAGCTTGCCATTCACTGGTCCTCCAGAAATAAGCAAAAGGTGACAGTGCTGGTTGATACTGGAACCAAATTCACTCTGATACGTGGTAACCCTCAAGTTTTCTGGGCCCCTCAGCACCTCGATGGCTGCAGAGGGGAAATGGTTATGGTCAGGAAGGTACCTTTGACACTGCAAATTGGGCGTTCTCCTCCACAAGAATGTAAGTTTTTTATCTTTCCAATACCAGAGAACATACGGGATATTGATATCCTACAAGGTCAAACTCTGCAAACCTCCACTGGTGAATTCCACCTCTGGGTTAGAGTAATCAAACCAGTGCTGAGGGGAAACGCCCTCTGGGAACCAGAAGTTCACCACTTCCTGGAACAGTGGTAAGTGTCAAACATTATAAATTGCCGGAGTGAGAGTTAAGGAAATAGGAGAAGCTATCTGAGAACTGCACCCAGTGAGTATTGTACACCTGCCCTTACTGCTTTCAACAGCCTCATGTAGGCTCCAAGTCAAGGTTCTAAATATGCCTTGGTTTGTGTGGACACCACACCTGGCTTAGCCCATGTCTTCCCTGTCATACCAACCAGACTGCTACTGTTAGGGGATTAGAGAAGCCAAGTACAATGTTCAGGTGTCCTCATCAGACAGTGATTATGGGTCACAGTTCAAAGGTCATAGTGTGCAAGGCTGGGCAAAATAACATGACACTGAGTGGGCAACAGGGTTGGTAGAAAGGAAGAATGGAATATTAAAGCCACAGATGAAATTATAGGTAAGACCACCTTGGCTGGGTAGACAGAATGAAGTACTGTCAGGGATTTAATACATTTGAATCATCAACCAGTAGGGCCTGTTGCCCCTTATGCCAGACTGGGGATTCTTGAAGTGTCAATAGGTGGTGAGGAAATAGAGGAAAAAAAACACACAAAAACTGTATTATAGAGAACTTCAAGAAGTTTGTTCATGAAGAACAAAGAAATAGGGTGATATCTGGTTGGGGATGTGTGTACTGGAGGGAACAGTGCTGTAGAGAGGGGGAGATTGCTCAAAGGGGCAAGTCCTTGGTGAGGCTAAAAGAGGTGAGTTCAAGTTCACTTGCTGAAAATGTGGCTGCCTTCCTTGTACATTAGGACTAATCACTGTTTTTCTGTATGTTACAAATTTGAACTCATAGGTTTTTAAACTTTTTTATGGTTCCCTTTACTCATTTTAAATATCTAATAATCAAAGCTTTTGCTCTTGTATTTTCCTTGGTAAGTCCTGGGTTTTGTGTTGTGCTTAAGAACATTTATAGGTGGGTTTAAAACACAAATTTGGATTTTTTATTTAATTATCACTTGAATACATTTTGAATACTTTCTCTTGGTGGAGTAAGGCAGAGCTCTAATGTTATTTTTTCCACTTATTGAATACTCTTTGCCCACTAATTTTTTTTTTTAAAGATTTCTTTTTTTTTTAATTGGGGAAGGGGAACAGGATTTCATTGGGGAAGTGTGCACTCCCAGGCCTTTTTTTTTTTCAAAGTCAAGTTGGTGTCCTTTCAATCCCAGTTGTGGAGGGTGCCGTTTAGCTTCAAGTTGTTGTCCTTTCAGTCTCAGTCGTGGAGGGCGCAGCTCAGCTCCAGGTCCAGTTGCCATTTTCTAGTTGCAGGGGACACAGCCCACCATCCCTTGCGGGAGTCGAGGAATCGAACTGGCAACCTCATGGTTGAGAGGATGCGCTCCAACCAACTGAGCCATCCGGGAGCTCAGCGGCAACTCAGCCCAAGGTGCTGTGTTCAACTTCTTAGTTGCAGGGGGCGCTGCCCACCATCCCTTGCGGGACTCGAGGAATTGAACTGGCAGCCTTGTAGTTGAGAGCCCACTGGCCCATGTGGGAATCGAACCGGCAGCCTTCGGATTTAGGAGCATGGAGCACTAACCGCCTGAGCCACTGGGCCGGGCCCCTGCCCACTAATTTTTAAAGACACCTTTGTTGTTTATTAAGTACTCATATACACATTCACTTTCTCAGATGTGCTTCCAGACTCCTTCCTCTATCCTATTGATTTACTTGTCCATTCTTACGCCCAGACATTTAAAAATATGTATCATAGATTTATGACTTTATAGCTAGTCAAGCAAGTCTCCTAATGTTAGTCTCTTTTGTCATTTAATGTATAAATTCATTTAGGTAGAACTGACATCTTACTAAGCATTCCCATTCAGGAATATAATTTGCCTTTCCAGTTAACTTTAGTTTTCTTTTTTTTTTTTTTTTTTTTTTTTTTTACATCCTTCCATAAGCTTATTGTTTTTTCATATAGTTCTTGCACATTTCTTGATATGTTTATTAGAAAAACTTGCATCTGACAGCCTTCTGATGGTCTTACTGGATCTGGGGATAGAACTTCAAATACTTAGAGTAATGGATAGTATGTCTATAGACTCTCTTCCTTAAATATCGTTGTCTCTTAGGCAGGATGTCTATGACAGTTGAATAAAAGTTACTTTCACAGGATTGTGGACTGCTGATTCTCTAGTGGCAGACCCATACACTCCAGAAATCAGAGTTGGTATTTTAAGATGAAAGTAAGGAGGTCTAACGTGTTCTCCTCGGAAATGAAACCCTCCACATTATGATGGGTACCTGGCAAAATATGTGAGGATACTCTACAGAAAGTAACTTTTGATCAGGTCCAATACTTGTCCAAGTGTTCTCGTGAGAACCTTCATTTCCATATTACAAAGCTTGGCAAGACTGGTTTGACTATTTGCAGGTTCAGCCTTATCAGCACTTTTAACTGAAAACATCAAAGGAAAACAGGAACTTTTCCGTAAGCCATCTTTGGTCTTTAATGCCAACTCAATCACATACCTGCTGGCCCGCAAAGGCAAAACAAACCTGGCGTCCAAGGCCACCCAGGACTACACTGCCAACCTATTCCCATGGCTTCCTTCCACCTGGCTTTGGTCTTCCACACTATTTAATCTTGAATTTAATCTCCAGTCTTCTCCAGATATAAATACACACACACACACACTCACACACACACGCACGCACTCTCCAACTGCAGTGCTTGTTTCCCTCTATGCACTCTGGTTTAGCTTATTGATGGACTACCCACTGCCTCTACCTCTATCCCCTCTCCCAGTCTATCTCCATGAAACATAATCTTTTCCTCATCTAGTCAACTGGAATCTGGATGGATGAGCTTACCAAGAAGAGTTGATTCTAAACTGCAAAGTTTTACAAATGTGCCAGCCAAGGTTGAAAGCAACAAAATGCGTCTGGATAACTAAATAGGTTGATTTGCCTTTTTGGAGTTAGGTAATACTGGGTAACTGAATGTTGGTGAATGTCTGCCAAAGACACTTAATGGTAACAAAATTAACACTGTACTTTTTTTCTGGTTATCAGATGTGCAAGCCCATGTGTCTCTTAAGAGTGCTCTGATCCACGATTTTTTCCTCCTGGATTCCAAATTCCCAGGGACAATATTAACATCCAATTCATCTTTATAAGGGGCTCATTATTTGCTGGTTCATTCTTCAACAACCAAATAAGAGAAAAGTTGGTAAAATGTTTAAATTAACCATATATGACTTGAAACACTGTAAATCTACTGAATATTTACAAAAATATTTATTACTGGTCACACAACTGTACAATGGATCCATAAATTAGTAGAAATATATATATTTATTGTTAAATTCATATATTATAGAAATATCATACATATCATATATTGAACACATAGGAATGATGTGTTCAAAGTAAAAAAAATCCAACATTCACTTAAAATAGAAATATACACTGTAAATTAAGCTGCTACCCATCATATTTTTTTGGTGTGCTTGTTATGAAAAATGTCCACTGTTGTTTCATGGCATGGTCTTAAATCAAAATCACAATATCCAAGGGAAAAACGACCCTAAGAAGAGAAGAAAAGAGTTTCTTTAACAAAAAGGGCCAAGGCCATGTTATCAAAACAATACAAAAAGAATGCTACCCACTCATAAGGCTATATCCTACCTGTGGTTTCTTAAAGTAATCCAGTCCCCTTCCAATTTTAATCATCCATCCATTGTTGAACCT
The DNA here is from genome assembly GCF_004115265.2 of Rhinolophus ferrumequinum. Classification (NCBI taxonomy): domain Eukaryota; kingdom Metazoa; phylum Chordata; class Mammalia; order Chiroptera; family Rhinolophidae; genus Rhinolophus; species Rhinolophus ferrumequinum. The sequence continues at coordinate 4,976,953 of NC_046296.1, read as the reverse complement.
ATTGAAATTAATATATCATATTATATTTCATTTACATTAGACAATTATCAAAGCTGGAGGGTAAAAAGTGTCAGCAAATCTCCCCTAACAGAGAAAATCATTTCCTCCAGTGGCATGAGTTGAACCAAACCTGGGGTGACTCATGGGCTGTGTCAACAAGGAAACAACATGTCCACAGAAAGCATCAGTTGATTTGATTAGCTGATAAAGAGTTTAACAATTACATTAAGGCTTACTCTTGCATTTCAGCTTGCTGATACAACAAACTTTCCTGTTCTGCTAATAAGTGGTTTCAAAGTGTACTCAGGCAGACTGGGGTGCTGTTCTCCCACCTAGAGCTGAAGAGCTCTCAATGCTGACCTGTGCTTCAACACAGAGGCTGCATTTTCATCTGTTTTGCATTTAGGTTGTGCTTAAGTTTTCATTACAATGGAGGGTGCAGCTGCTATAAACATATGGAAGCCACTGTGCTAAACAGAAGGAACATATCATGAAAATAACTGCACATACTGTTTCCTTATAGACACAGCATACTGTCACGCCTACTAGAATATTCTATAAACCACAAGAAGTAAAGTTAAAAAAATATCAGTATCACCAGAAAGGGAAATTCTCCCAATACCATGATACAATATGTAGAGTTGAATAGACAGAAAAGTACTTCCTCTTCTCACGACACAGAACATGTACATTTTACTCCATTAGGAAATATGAAACTTGCATACAAGACAAAATAAGCCAGATTTTTTTTTCCCCTCAAGAGTGAAAAGATACTAAAATTGAATTTTATTTACAATTTTAATATTTAAATTAAATATTTATATGCAATTATATAAAACTTAAATGGAAATAAGTATTTTTCAACTGCATAAAAAATGAAAATATTAGTATACTAACCTAATTTCTCGGTCATGTAATGAAGAAGAGTATTCTAAGTCTAACAGCACTCCATGATTCTCGAGTGACTCTTTTATTTCCCCCAGGCCACTAATTTGCTGTTGTTTTCCACAGCCCTGTTAATAGGAAAAATATAATTTTCTGCATCAGTTGTTAATATTTTAAATTATCCCCACGCTATGCAATGTGTATCGTAGGTGAATCAAAATGGAAAGATTCTATACTAGTTTCAATGTTTGTTATCTCAAAGAAGCAACCAAAGAACATGAAGTAGTTTAAGAGCAATTGTTCTTATCAAAATAACTGGGTTTTTTTTCCTAACGTGAACATAACACAACTCTATCTCATCTCTTAAAATGTATTTTAGTAATGCTGTCTAGTTATTCAGATGGGGCTGCCTTCTTCTCAGATGACTCCCAGAGATCTGAATTATTTCGAAACATTCCTATGTAGATCAAAATCAAGAGAAAGACACCCACTGTCATGCTATGATCCCCAAGAAGGCCAAGGCAATCAATCTAGAAAAAGAGATATAATAACCAGTAGAAAAAAGACAAAGTTGTCAATCGTGCAGACAGTGTGATCGCTTCCTAGAACAGCCAAGAGAATAACCTGACAACCTACTTGAATAAGACAGTTTAGCAAAGTGGCCAAATGCAAGGTACAAAATACTATTAATACAACCACAGCATTTTCTGAAGGTGTTTTATAATGCCCGTTGTTAGATAAATTGCCCCAAACAAATAGCTCCAGCCGAATGAAGCATTATACCCAGGTTTTCCTTACTCAAGCTACATGCTGTAACTGAATAAAATGTATGAAGAAAGGGTAAATGCCTTCAGATACCTACTTCATCCAGGGAGGTGAGCAGATGAATAGTTTTTACTTTACATGGTCTCTTATAAGCAGTTCACAAAATCGAAGAAAGTTATACAGCTGAAAAGACAACGGGATGGGTTTACTACTAACTGGTACATTTTAAAAACAACATTCATCATATTTTTGTGCATTTCACTTACCTGATGAGTAAGTCTAATATAAGGATCTTCTATCCAAACTTCTGTAACTGTTTTCATTAAGGTATTCTTGAACAGCGACTCATAACTGAAACCCGTGGCATTCTCTTCTATTTTAATCTGCTTGTGGTATTTTCCATCTACAAAACACAAGCATCAATAAACCAGTGACCACTTTCTTTTTTAAACATCTTAAATTTGTATGTAGTGATTAATCAGGATACGATACAGTTAATTTTTTTTTAACTCCTACACTTAGTAAACATTTTTGAATGCCGGCTGTGTACCCAGCACACTGCGAGATAAGTAAGGCAAAATAGTCCATGAGTGATATTGGCTTTTACGGAGGCCGGGCAAGTGGGAAAATCCAGAGATCCCTTGGAACAAATTCTTGAGCTGATTCCTATAAACCAGGAAGTTTATTCCAGAGAGGACTGTATGTGTAAAGATACCTGATATTCCTGTCACCGTGAGTACAACCACAGCTATAATTAATTCAGTGGTTGTCTGGTCCTTCTCTTCAGATTTAAGTCTTTTTATGTCCTTCAACTGAGTAGCTAAAGTGAGTAACGAATACTTAAATGCAGCATGATATGGAGTTTAGAAGTCCTTAGAACATGTAGAGTGTTTTCAGCAGAAATTGATGGTACATTTCAGTAACCCAAGCCAAAGACGAGGGGGGGCACAGGATCAGTAGGCTAGTTCCAATGTTTTTGTTCATTCAGAATGATAATTATGGAATAAGTTATCAAAGACCTTTAAGGTTTTTGTTTTTTTTTAACTATGACCCCCTAATGATAGTTCCCAATTTATATACATGGCAGTTGTACTTTCAAATTTTGTTTAAAAACCAGTCATTTGGATTCAGTTCCCACTACCATGTTTCCCTGAAAATCAGACCTAGCCAGACAATCAGCTCTAATGCATCTTTTGGAACAAAAATTAACATAAGACCTGTCTTATTTTACTATAATCAGTTTTGAGGCCAAGCCGGTAGTCACATAGGTTAATTGAACCCAATGTGTTCAAACCACAAAGCTGATGGTACTATATATTTCATCAATGTTTTAGAGGGACATTTCATTGTAGATTTCAATTTGGGGGTTGAATGAAACACAGTTTTATTGCCACTCAACAGAGGACCTCAGTGGGGCACCCCCGGAATGGGCTGGTATAGAATACTAGGAGAGAGGGGGAGAGGGCTGTAGTGAGAAGCGCAGGGAAGAGCAGACGGGGCTGGAGACGCTGGCTTTTGAGGGCAGTAGCTGCAGAAAGGCAGCAGGAGTGTGCACTTTCAGGCAAAGGCAGCCATGGCCATTGAGACGCATATGTTTTGTAAAGTGGGTGCTCATGAGAGAACTAATAAATAGGGGTCCATGCTTTCCTGCATCTTTAATCATTAGGAAAACTTAATTCCTGGAATTTTTTTGATTCGGCAACAAAAACCCCAAAAAAGTCCTATGAGTTTCTTAGATAGTTTAATATTTTGATCATTCATAAAGAGAGATGCAAATTAAATATAAGATTTACATTCTGTATTCCTCTGTGGTATTACTGACACTGGAGTCCACATGTAAGCCTCACAAGGCCTGTGAATTCCTTAAAATGGCAGGCAAAGGTCTACAGTATGCAGAGCTTTCATCAATCAGACGCTCAAGATGGTATCTGACCACCCTCCCCTCCGCACCCCCCACCGCAAAAAAGAACAGCTTATGCATAGGGGAGCAGAAATGCAGAGTAAATCTGTAGGCTTCAGGGATAAACGGTCCAGACCACAGAGCTCCGAGGGCACAGTGAGAAACACTAGGTGAATGGGCTTTGTCACAGTAGTTTATGAGCACATTCTCTAAAACAGCCACTGTACCTTCTTTTTCTTGATCCAAGTATTTCTTTATGTTTTCTGCTCTATCCATGTAGCCCGAAATTTTTTTTCTGAGATTGCATTTCTTTGTATCATCTTTGGTGCCTACAATTAAAAATATATTCCTAAATTTCAAAACAGTTTTCCTATTTAGTACAGGCATTATTTCCAGCTTCCCAAGTTTTCCACACATTTCCTATCTCTTAGCGTGGTTTGCTTCGGTCCTAAAATACACAAATAATAGCCTCAAATTTGGCTAGAACAGGAAGGACTTTCATTGGTGCACTAAGCATCTGAAGCTGCTTTATTCAGGAGTAGGGACTCTGACACTGTGTCTCACTGCTAGGGACACCAAATCCAGTGAAGTGACAAAGGTGGCTTATTACATGTCAATAGTCTGAGCACTATTCTGTCCTAATCACCCACAAGTTTGAAATCTTAACATAATCAAAAGTTAGCAAACCCACAAAACCAGCTTCTCTTCCAGATTTCCCCACTATAGTTTATGTTCAATAGTTTCCCCAGCCACCCCAAAAATGGAAGATAGTTTGGAATATACATTATCAATAAAGTCTTACCCCAAGCCCTACCCTCTTATAGGGAAGATGTTGAAGAAAATTTGCCTTCATTGATTGATGTGAGCTTTTGTCTATTAGCTTTTATCTTTCCTGTATGTGAGGTAACTTCTGTGCTGTGATCTGGGATTGAGTAAATTCTCCCTTTGGTCTCATTCTCCAGAGCAGGGGAGACATGAGATGAGGTTTTTCTGCTTGGTCTCATTCGAGTAGGGGAGATATGGGATGATGTTTGTTGTTCTGTCCGTGTTGTGAGGGGATGGTTTGCTTAGGGTTAAAGAAATTCTTGATCAGGGGATGAGAGAATTCCCTCTTTGTTCTGTCTGTTTCGCCCACATCAACAGATGAAGTGAAGAAGAAGCTAAGTTATATCAGGACGACGTGACAGGCACGTTGCCAGGCTTTGGAAGTCTTTGGGCTGATGGTCCCAAGCAACAACAGCAGATATTGCTCATCAGGATGAACTGTCCCTTCGGCCGGATGGGCAACATTCATATCAGTAACTGCCGGACCCTCCTGCAATTGGCCATTCCCGGGGGCGGAGGCGGGAACAAGAAACTTAGCTCTAAGGTACATCTGAGAAAATATGTATGACAGACCTCAGTTGACAGTGTAATTATTATTATTTCATCATTTGGTCATTTTGTCACTGGTGATTCTTCATCATTCTAACATTTTGAAGACTTCCAGCAACATGCAGTTTACAACACCGGGGGATGTCCTGACTCCCAGCCGTGGACCTGGTGAGGTCTGGCTGGTTCCCGACCTCTCCAGTGTTGTTCCCCACGGTTAGCCTTCTTGAGAACTTGTTAGCAGCTAGAAAACTTATACGTAGCTTGCAGCTTACAGCATCAGAAGACGACTCCTAACAACAACACAACAATGACAACAGCAGCAACATTCTTCAGATTGTTAACACCTTGAAAACTTATATGCAGCTTATAGCATCAGTAGACTCCTTGACTTCTAACAACAAAACAATGCCAATAACAGCAGCATCTTGGGAACTAGCAAGCAGTGTGGGAGACGCCTGAGTTTCTCAGCTACAGACTTGGCAAGGTTTTGCTTTATGACTTTTCCAGTGCTGTTCTCCCCCAGTTTGGTGAGCTTTTGGCATCTACTTGAATAGTTACTATCCTATAGAGCTTATTACTGTTTTTGGATACTCCTTACTGATGTTATTTGTATATTTAGCCAAATGATTTTTTCTTTAAAGATTTTATTGGGGAAAGGGAACAGGACTTTATTGGTGTACTTCCAGGACTTTTTCCAAGTCAAGTTATTGTCCTTTCAGTCTTAGTTGTGGAGGGCGCAGCTCAGCTCCAGGTCCAGTTGCCATTGCTAGTTGCAGGGGGCGCAGCCCACCATCCCTTGTGGGAGTTGAACTGGCAACCTTGTGATTGAGAGGACATGCTCCAACCAACTGAGCCATCTGGGAGCTCAGCGGCAGCTCAGCTCAAGGTGCCCTGTTCAATCTTAGTTGCAGGGGGCGCAGCCCACCATCCCTTGCGGGACTTGAGGAATCGAACTGGCAACCTTGTAGTTGAGAGCCCACTGGCCCATGTGGGAATCGAACCGGCAGCCTTCAGAGTTAGGAGCACAGAGCTCTAACCGCCTGCGCCACTGGGCTGGCCCCAGCCAAATGACTTTTGATCAATAGTAAACATATGTTGAGATCTCTTAAATTTATATGTATGTATACTTCTTTGACACGACATTGTTATCAATGTATATAGTTTAGTCTTCACCTTTACTTTGTCATTAGCACATTCTATTAAATACTTTTGTCTTTTGCTATTGCATATTGCTAAATAAATTGATTAGGTATTAAATAAATAAATAAATAAATAAATTAGCCCCATTCTAACGTGTGTCCCTCCTCCTTCTTTTCCTTGGCTCGTTATTACACCCCTAAGCCCAAACGGTCACCAAATCACTCCTGGTTCCTTCCTTCCTTTTGATATTGCTTGTATTTTCCATAATTTCATTTTTAAACTCTCAGTTTTTTAAAACATTTTATTTTGAATTAATTTTATATTTATGGAAAAGTTGCGAAATGGTACAGAATCCCCTCACCCAGATTCCCCTAATATTAACATAACACATAACTGCTACAATGATCAGAGTTAGAAAATCTATGTTGATATAACACTATTAAGTCACCTGCAAACCTCATTTGTATTTCCCCAATTTTCCCACTAAAGAAAGTTCATTTTTTTGACCGGGATCCCACATAGCATTTAGTTGTTATGTCTCCTCCTTCGTCTCCTCCAATTTGTAATGGTTCCTTAGTGTCTCGCTGCCTTTTATGCCCTTGACATTTGGGAATAGTAGTGGTCAGTTATTTTGCAGAATGTGTGTCTCTCATTTGAGGTTGTTGATGTTTTCTCATGATTAGACTGAAGTTATGCTTTTTTTTTTGGCAAGAAAATCACAGCAGTTGTGCCTTTCTCAGTGGGTACAACATGTCGATGTGTCTTATTACTGCTGACGTTCATTCTGATCACTGGGTTACAGTCTTCACACATTTCTCCCCCGTAATGTCACTATTTTGCCCTTTGTTTATTATTAAGTATCTTGTGGGAAGATATCCTGTTTCTCCTCACCCACAAGTGTTAGCGTCCATCAACGATGGTCCTTGCCTGCAACAGTCATTACTACCGAGTTTGCCAAATGGTGATTTTCTATTGTTCTCAATCCTATTTATTAATTGGAATTCTACTGCAAGGAAGAGCTGTTTCTTTTCTCCCATCGATTTATTTATAAAATTATTAATTTTTATCAATATGGGCTCATGGGTATTTATTTTAGTCTATGGGTTGTGATCCAACACTATCATTTTCTTGCTCAAATATCAGCTTTGGCTTTGAGAGCTCCTTCTTGTTGGCTGCTCTGTCCTTTCGGCATGCCCCATCATTTTTTGAGGACTTCCTTATTTTTTCGTGCAAAAGGTTTTAAACTCATCTTGTGTTTTTCCCTGCCCCAGCCCTGGAATCAACCATTCTCCCAAGGTGCCCTGGTCCCTTAAATTGGAGAATGGTATCAAGAAATCAAATTCTGGGGGCTAAGCGTGCTCATTGCTACTAGGGAAGTCCTATCACTACTTCTAGACCCTTTCAGTCAACACAGCTGGAAAGTATAAGTAGGTTTACGAATATACACATACATCTATACAGACAGACCTCTGAGATACTGTGCGTTCAGTTCCAAATCACTGCAATCAAGAGATTACTGCAATAAAGTGCGTCACATGCATTTTTTGGTTTCCCAGTGCATATAAAACGTATGCTTACACTATGCTGTAGTCTATTAAGCGTGCAAAAGCATTACGTCTAAAAAAAATGTACATACCTTAATTTAAAAAATACCTTATTGCTAAAAAATGCTAACCATCATCTGAGCCTTCAGGGAGTCATAATCTTTTTGCTGGTAGAGAATCTTGTAAAAAACGCAGTATCTGCAAAGTGCAATAAAGCAAAATGAGGTGTGCCTGTATTTACTTGTGTCTATCCACCTGTATATGTATTAAAAACTACCAGTTCATGCTGAGAACTTTGATCCCACAGGGTTCATTCTAGCCTTCCTCCTTTCCTTTTTTTGGTAACTTCTTTTATTATCCACATTATATTTAGTGGTTTGTTCAAGTCTAGTTTAAACATAAAGTAGTTTCAGAATGCCTAACCCATAGTCCTGTGAGAAAAATATTTACCAACTAAAACACAATGCTTGTATACTGATTTTGTCTTTAACCTTTCAGAATACAGTCAAAATACTATTTTTCCAAAGATACTTAGGTTATCTAGTTTCTTTTCCCCTTCCTTATGTATTACAATAGAAAAACTCAGAGAAGAGTCACTCTCTCCTCATCTTACTACTCCATTCCCACTTCCTCTTTCTTTCTACTTCTTTTCCCTCTCACCCCACAAACCTCATTAGTTTCTGGTTTTATCCTTCTTCCAGTAGAACAAATGAGTAGACATATGAATATTTTCTTAACCATCTTTTTCATAGGAAGGATAGCATACTATAGTTACTCTTTATCCTGTATAACACTGTATCCTGGAAATCACTCCATATACTTTATAAAGATCTTCCTCATTCCTTTTTACAGCAGTACCGTATTCCATTGTGTGGACCCACCACAGTTTATTCAACCACTCTCTTACCCAGGGACATTGATGTTGTTTCCAACTTGTTATTGACATTAATATAATTACCGAAATCTTTCCCTTTCAAGTGCTTCCACTGCCAAAATTAATATCGTTTAGATCTCTACTTTCTCATGCCTATACTACTGTCGCACAAGAAAATCCTAACACAGCCATATGTAATCTAAAAATCTCTTGTGAGGAATCCTGTTTTTCCTCCTAAGGTAATATGAGAACTCATACTGCTTCCACTACATGGTCCTTTAAACTCAGAAACATTGCACTGTCCCGTCTTTTTGTCACAATTCAGCTTGGTATGGTATCTTTACAGAGGTAGTATGAATAGTGGTTAACAGCAAAGTATCTGGAGTCAGACTGTTTTAGTTCAAAACTCGCTATGCCACTTCTGCCGATGTGACCTTGGCCGGTTATTCATCCTCTCTGTATCATCACCTGTAACATGGAGAGAGTAATACCATGTTTCCCTGAAAATAAGACCGGGTCTTATATTAATTTTTGTTCCAAAAGATGCATTAGGGCTTAAATTTAGGGGATGTCATCCTAAAACATCATGCTAGGGCTTATTTTCCAGTTAGGTCTTATTTTCGGAGAAACACAGTAGTACCTTAAGAGAGTTGTGGAGATGATTAATTACAAAAGAAACTGGCATGCAGTAAACACTGAGTAAACGCTGTCAATATCATTATCGTCTAGGTGATTCCAGACACCTCACTCTGGGCTTCCTTTAGAACCACACTTTAACATCTCTTTTCTTAAATTCCACGGTTACCTCACAGCTGCCTATGACTATTTCCCCATCCTCTACAAATGTAGTAGTAGTGCTTTCTTAATCATCATCATGATCAGCTGGCAGAGTTTGACACTGCAGACCCATTCTTCAAACATCATGCCTCGGTTTTCCAGCCATCTTTGATTCCCATTGGAACTTCACTCCCTCACCTGGTCATGTGTCCATGCCACTAATTCAATATCCACACTGTCCCCTCCTTTTCCTAATATTGCTGTCACCTTCCTGATTCATTCAAGGCCCTTTATCCCCTCTCAACTTGATTCCTGGTCTGCTTGACTTCAGTCTATTCAGGTTAATGTCTCTCCTACACTCTTGCCATATTCACTGATTATCCAAGAAATATTTATTGAGAACTTACTACATGCCAGTTACTGGGGACACAGCAGTTAATAAAACAGACACAGTTCTCCCCTATCGTTCAAGTGAAAGACAACGATAAAAATAAGTTGTCTTCATGTATGTTAGACGGTAAAACATGTATGTTAGACTGTAATAAGTACTACTTATAATAAATGTTTTCTCCTTGTCTAGGAGTTAAAACCTCCTAGCAGTCAAGACCATCCACAGCGTATTCTCAGACCTAATCTACCTTTTACCTTCACTTCTCACTCTTTCAACATCTAGACAGGCTGAACCAACACAAACTATTTGGTAAAATAGCACAGACAGAATGTGCACACTTAGCTGAATTTCTAATTTCTGAAATTCTACTTATTCCTCCAAAGCCCCTATATCAAAAGCCATCTCCACCTTTCCACCCCTAAATGACTTTTAACTGTGTAAATCCTCCCTGCATTTGTCTGTAGCTCCCTCCTGGCACATATTCCCTGTGTTAGAATTATTATCCGCATTTGTGCCTTCACCTGGAAGATCTCGTCACTGTCTCTGTAACCAACCTCTACAGGATCAGGGGAGCATACTGCAGCCAAACTCCTGTGATTCCCCTGCTTCAAATTCCTAGCGGGCCAGGACTTGAGCAGTCCCCATCAGACCAACACTGCACACCGTCTCTCTTCTGGGGAGTCATTACACTAGAGTCCTTAAAGCCTTGGCTTCTAATTGTGACTCTACCAATTGTGGGGGAACTGGAAAGCACACTTTACTTTTTTATGCTGTAAAATTAGTATAACAATCACCTCCTATATCACAGGGCAATTGTAAGGATGAAATGAGATCATGGGTTTACTGTGAGCTGCACAGTGTCTGGCACTCAGCAGTTATAAATGGTAAATTATTCTGATTGACCATCATCATCCTCATCAAATGAGAGAAGCATCTAACACTGAAGAGAGCCCTCTGCTGTCTCAAAGCTTCTGTAACACTTATATTATAAACAGGCTAAAAGGCAGAGGGGAAGATCCCTGGCCAGACTGAGATCTCCAGAGTAAGGGGAGCAGAGGCTCGTCTTCATCCATTTAAAACGTAATTACAGGGTATCTACTATGTGCCTGGCATTGTGCTGCTGTTAAGGGTTATTTGGGGAGTTCTCAACACTGAATGATTACATAACAAAGTCTCACTCCTCACCCCCAACAATACTACGCATTGCCTCACACCAAATATCAGTACATCCATTTCTTACGAAAAAAAGTTTTTCTTCTACCGCTATGTGATTTTGTTTTACTTTTAATTAAAATATTTAAACAGAATAGTAAGATGAATAGTGTAATGAACAAACACGCTTATTACGCAGCATCTAGATTTAAAAATTGTTAGCATTTTGCCACATTTGCTTCAACTTTTTTTATTCCCCTTTCTTCCGCCTGCCCCCCCAACTCCAGTTCAAGCCGTTGTTTCTCAGTCTAGTTGTGTAGGACACAGCTCCCTGGCCCATGCTGGGATTATGAGCCTTGCACTCCCCTGCTCCAGTGGCTTAGGCAGTCTGTCGCAAGTCGTCAGACCGCCATTCACAGCAGCTCTCGGCAGCTCTCGCGGCTGCGGGCCACTCACGATGGCTGTGGGCAACTCACACCAACCTCCGGCCGCTCATGGCAGCCCGGCTCCAGGGAGAGCTGTTGTTCACAATCTTAGCTGTAGAGGGCACAGCTCACTGACCCAAGTGGGAATCGAACCAGCGACCTCAGAGTCAGGTGCCTGGCACTTCAACCATCCGAGGCACCTGGTGGGCCCCACGTTTTTTTCTTCAGTACAATTAACATCAGATTTCATGACAATTCTTCCCAAAATATTTTGGTCTGCATCTCTAAAAATTAAGGACCGTTTTTGAAAATACAATACCGCCTAACAAATCTAACAATTGTAATCTTACCACATCCATGTTCAAACTTTCCAAAGTAATCTAAAACTGTCTCTTACAGTTCATTCAAACCCATACGTCCTGTCTAGGCTTATGTGTACATTTGGTTACGTCTCTTACAAATCTAGATTAGAAAGCCCCTTTTCTTCATGACGTCAACCTAAACAGAAACCAGTCCACTTGTCCTGTAGAATATGCCACCTTCTGTATGTGCTTCCTCGCAGTGCATAAGAGTCTCCTACACTCCGGCCCAGACACAATAGGATCCAGCTCCCTTTCCTGTAATCCTCCCTCCACCGCTCATTGCTCACCTTTTAGAACCTGCAAGAGCAGGTCAATGCCCTCCTGGTAACATACCAGAGCCTGCTGGTACCGACACTCGGAATCCAGCTGCACCGCCCGCGTTAGCACAGTGACTGCAGCTGCGGTCTCGGGATCGCTCCCCAACCCGAATTTTGACATGATTCTGGAAACTCCTCTCTTCCTCCAACACAGCTAGAGTTGGGCAGGTCTGCTGTTCCAGGAAGCGATCACGTGAAGCCAGACACGCCTGCGCTCTCGTTTTATCGCTCTTCGGTGGGAGGGACTCGGCCGGAACTAAAATGCCGCACTTTGTGCGCACCGTGACGGTAGGGTTTGAATGTAGCGCTTGGTGGTTTTTCCTCTGCTTGACTTCCTGTCGACGGGTAAGTTCATGCTTAGCAATATTTAGCAGTCGCTAAATATTGCAGAATATTGGGGAATGTGTGGAGGAAAGTTGCATTTTTTTCCTGGAGTTCATATGTGGGAGCCCTGTATAGATGCAGATTGATTGTCCTTATTCGCTCCTGAGTTTCGGTAACAATCTCGGAGTTGACTGTAACCTAGATGGGCCTCCGTCCCGTTTCCTGTCCCTTTGGCTCCCGAAAACCCACTAGTTGACGTGACCCTTCTTCCCAGTCGGAGGGATTCCGGGACGCGCGGCTTGTTGAGCCACGACTCACGAAGCTCAAGGGTCGAGCCTCCTAGGCTGGACAGCCTGGGAAAAGGAATTCGACTTTTGTTTTAGCATTTTCTGTGCATCTGCTTTATTCGTAACTCCGGCTTCCCATTGGAGATCAGCGTAACTTAATTTGTTGATAAAGATACAAAATTGCGTAATTTTTAAATTGCTGCATTTTAGAAGGCGAACCTTCTGGAGTTAGTTAAAATATTTGCCATTTTACGAAAAGCCGTGATTTTGCAATCGTGTTTTGGTCACTACCTACCCAAAGCTGCTCGTTCTGCTTATTTTGCCAAAAGGCACTTAGGAGGGCTGCCTACTACTTGTTAGGCATTGGGAGTTCAAAGAAGAGACATTTCTTGCCTTCAGAGATCTTGGTTTATCAAAAGGGGAATTTTATGATTTGTATTTTCGGTAATGCCCCCCCATCCCCTTAGAATTAAATAGTTGTCTCTTTAGGAAAGGAAAAAAAAAATTTTTTTTTAAAGAACAATTACATGTAGGGTCACTGTAAAACAGCAACAAAAAAATATCAGACAGTTACGGAGGCGAAAAAGAGGAAAAATCGCCCTGGTAGCCTGATAACCTTCCAGAGGTTTTCTGTGTATACACACACATTCACAGACATTTTTTTTTTTAACGGAAATGGGATCATACTTCTCATGTGATGCATATATTTTCCTATTTTTGCATCTGTGCAAGAGAAAAATTATTGTACAGAAGATAGTATAATTGTTTCAAGGTCCAAGAGTTAAGTGCCTAATTATTAAGAATAACCTTTGCTTTATTAAAACTTATAACTTTTGAGACGTCCTCTGAAGACTGTAAATTAAACGTCATTCATTGAGCAAATTGAGTGCCTACTATATAGCAGGTGCTGCTTTAAGTAGATGCTTGGGATACATCAGTGAACAAATAGAACAAATCCAAAACGAAACAAAATTTAAAAATCCTTGTCCTTAGGGAACAAACATGCTATTGGGTGGAGACAGACAATAAACAACAAACCTAATTAATTTATGTTAGAAGATAAGTGCTATTGAAAGAAAATCAAATAGAGTAAGAAGGCTTGGAAGTGCTGACAATTGTCTTATGGGTCAAAATGCTAAATAATGGAATCAGGGTAGACCTCACTGAGCAGATGAGATTTGAGCCAAAAATGGAAGGAAGTAAGGGAATTAACCATGTGAATGAACATCAGGAGCATTTCAGGAGAGTGATCAGCCAGTCCAAGGGAGCCTGCCTACCTGGCAAGTTCCAGAAACAGCAAAGGGGCCAATAGGTGTAGGATTGAGCAAAAGAGTAATTGGAGATGAGGTCCTAGAGGTGGGGGTTAAGAACAGGCTATATACCCCACGCCTAGTTTCCCCTTTTATGAACATCATACATTAGTATGATGCATTTGTTATCATTGATGAACCGATATCGATACATTATTGACTGAAATTCATACTTCGTTCAGATTTTCTTAGTTTTTACCTGATGTTCTTTTGCTGCTCCAGAATCCCATCCATGATACTACATTACTGCATTAAGTCACCATGTCTCCTTAGACTCCCCTTAACTATGACAATTTCTCAAACTTTCCTGTTTTTGATGTCCTTGACAATTTTAAGACAGTCAGGTATTTGAGGAGCTACTGCTCAGGTGTGTTGTACAATGTCCCTCAACTGGAGTTTGTTTGGCGTTTTTCTCTTATAGCGGTGTAGGGGTTTTTGAGAGGAAGACCACAGAGAAGTGCCATTCTCATTCCATCATACCAAGGGTACATGCTATCAACTTGACTTTTATCACAGTTGATGTTAACCTTGGTCACCTGGCTGACATAGTGCTTGTCACGTTTGTCTAGTGTAGTGTTTTTTTCCACCCTCTCTATACTGTCATCTGAGAGGAGCAAGTTATTAAGCATAGCCCACAGATCCAGGACATGAGTGGTTTGCTCCACTCTTTGTGGGGGGAGTAGCTACATAAACTATTTGGAATTCTGTTGGGGAGATTTGTTTCTTCTCTCCCATTAATTTAATTTATTCACTCATTTATAGCAGTTGGACTCATGGTTATTTTATGGTTTGGATTACAAACCAATATTTTGTTACGTATTTTTTTGCTCATACTCTTCCAGCTTTAGCCATTTGGAGCTCTTTCATTTGGCCAGTATGCCCCTTTGACACACCCCCCTCATTTTGCTTTTTGAGTGTTCCTTTCTACCACTCCAAGATGCTCCACGCTCATCTTTATCCCCTCCTGCAGGCCTATCATCAGCTATTTCTCTGAGGAGCCCTGGTTCCTTTTATTAGAGAGTTCCGTTACAAACTGAGATCTGGGCACTGGGTATGCTCATTGTTACTGAGATGACATCACTTTTAGGTGCTCTCAGCCAGCAGAGCTAACCCATGTACATCCATGTCTAATTATTTCTGTGTCCGTTAGTATCTATACTGAGCTAAACCTTAGTTCCAACTCTGTTTGTGTATCATTAGATCGCATGGATCATTCTACCATTCCTCTTGCTATGTGTAACCTCCAATAGTGAGAAACCTGATTCTTTGGAAGATTTTGAGTGGAGGAGTTGACATGATCTGATTTGATTTAGGTCTTAATGAGATGATTGCTGCTATGGTGAAAAGGCCTTAGGGAAGGTGGAATGGAAGCAGGAAGGCCAATCAGGAGGCTTTTGTTGAGTTCTATGTGGTAAGAAAAAGATTTAACAAAGTGTGAAGCTAAATGAGTAGAGTTAGTATATAATGTTTAACTTGGGAGGCAGAAGTATGGTAGAGAAATAATTTAGCATCACCTATTTGATTGGAGGACCAGAAGACTAAGCATCTCTTCTAAGTGAGCCTCCATGCAAGTACATAAAACCCAGCAAGGCAAACTGGGTGATTTGAAATAGAACTTGTTAATTCTGTGTTGTAATGTTTGGGGTGTGATGTCTGAATGACAGTTAGGAAATTCTCATATACCTCTAAATTCTGAGTGGAGCAGACCCGAGATCTAACCCATTTATTCATACATTCATCACCAAACACTGGGTGCCTACTGTTCATCAGAGAGTGTGCTACATGCTGAGAGTGATTGAGACACATTCCTTGCTTTCAGGCCACTGAGGATGCTGTAGTTAAATCTCCTGAAACTGATCCATAATTAGTTTTGAGAGACTGGTCCAGTTGCTGAGACTTTTTCTCTCTTTCTTTTTTTTTTTTTTTTTAATTTTACTTATTTATTTATTTTTTAAGGAGGACACAGCTCACAGTGGCCCATGCGGGGATTGAACCGGCAACCTTCGTGTTATTAGCACCACGCTCTAACCAACTGAGCTAGTAACTGGCTACTCCAAGAATTTTTCTGAGGTCTGGCTCTTTTTATGGTCCATCTTGCATTAATTCCCACAACTCCAATGCTTTGTCCACGTCACAGGAAAGACATGCAGAGCTTGAGTGAGCCCAAATCTGGTGGACACTGAAATATAGTATTTACCCTGTTTGGTGATTTAGGGTGTTCTTATTATAGCTTTGTAATAATTTACTAATTTTATACATAATAGTAAAAGCTACCATTTATTGAGGGCGTCCTTTATGTCAAGTACTGTTTTAGGTGTTTTTAGAATAACTCAGTTGCAAGATAGGTATTATTTTCTTTCTGTTCTTTGGAGAAAAAATTGAAACACACAAATTAAGTAACCTCTCCAAAATATACGTGGAGTTAGTTCATGCACCTAATCTTTCTGTTTTCAGTATGTCAGTATAATAGATTATAATTGTTTTGTGTCTAAATAAACATTACTTTTTTATATCATAGAAGTAATGCGTGTTCGTTAAGAATAGTTTAAAAATACGAATAAGCAAAAAAGAATTCTGCTTTACTTTTTAACAGAAAGGTGTCACGATTCAGTGAAAATGCCCTGGACTAGGAATTAACAGAATTGGGTTCCAGACCCTATACATCCTGGATAGGGTTCCAGACCCTATATACATCCTGGCATCCGGGCCTTTGGGTAAATGATTGAACTTTCTGGGATTCATTTTCCTTCTCCATAAAGTTAAGAGGGTTGTCAGTTCTAATTTTAGGAGTTGGGATTTCTTCGGTCCCTTCAGCTCTTTAATTTTTTGTGATTCTAAAGCAAGGCATTCTTTACCTGCCCTCATTGTTGAAGTTTTTTTTTTTAATGATAGTAACCCCCATTGCCCATTTTTTTGTTGAATCAGCTGAAGCTCTAACTCATTTGGTGAAAATGAGATATATATGGTTAATGTATTATTGCTACGTATGGTTTTGCTGAACTCTGAATAAAACATTTACTATAACGTCATTCTTCCCTTTATTGTATTAAAATAACCAAGATTGTGCTGTTAACTTTCAATCAAGGTTACCATTATCTTGTTGTTTAGTTTTTTAGTACTACAGAGGGGGGAACCTGTCCATTTCTAAGGCATATTTGGCCCACAGATCTATTTCCTACCCACAGCCTCTACAGAGAACAGTTACCACACTCATGGCGGGGATTTTACGCTCAATAGTTCAGAGGCCCCCGGGCAGACTACAAGTAAGTATTCAAGAATTGTCTTTTTTTTCTATTTCTTTAAAACTTTTTCTTTCTCTTTTCTAATAACAAAACGTTATGAGCAAGTTAAACTTAACATTTTTATATATTAACTTTTTTTAATGTTGAGGGTTAATTTTGTTTATGGTTTATCTGCTGTTTTATCCCTAAAGAGTTAGAATCACATAAGATCTTTTCCTGGAGAACCTGCTGCTAAAAAATGGAAAAATGGCCAGCATTGATTCCCCTCCATCTGCCTTCATCTTTTTAAAGTTTTAGGTATTTTTTTTTCCCTTTGATTACAAAAAGAATACATTTTCAATTTTAGAAAAATAGAAAAATATAGAACAACAGAAAGAAGTAAAACAATCTCCCAGAGACCATTGATAGCCTGTATTTTCATGTATTTCCTTCCTTTAGAAACTGCAGGGTGGACCCTAACGTATTCAGGAGGGCCAGAGTAAGACACAGAGCTGCTGCTAGTTGTAGATTACAATAATGTCAGGTGCCTTACAAGCATATCTTAACCTCAGATTAATCCTGTGTGGTCAGTATTATGTCCTTTTTGTAGAGGAGGAAACTGACTGTCTGAGAGGTTAAGTGTCTCATTCCTCACAGCTGGTAGGCACAGAACCAGGATTAGAAGCCCAGTATTTATGGGGTGTCAAAACCTTTGTTTTTTCTTTCCCTCCCTCACCCCTACTGCTTCTTCCCTAGTTGTTTTTGCCATTTCTGAGTACAGGGGGCACAAAGGGAATGAATATTGCCCATTCGGACAGGAGTTTCCTCGTATGAAGATTTGGCAGTGAATCCTTTTTCATCAGCTGACTGAGAGAAACAGGACTGGAGGCTGTTTGTAGGAAGGGAACAAGAGAGAGGAACTAGGAGTGATGGCATTGTTGGGACTAGAAAGCAAACTGGAAACTCATTTGGGCTAGCTTTTCTATTGTATTGTTGAAGGTGAATTATTGCAAGTTGTCTAGAGCAGGGGTTGGCAAACTGCGGCCTGCAGGCTGAATTCAGCCTACCACCTATTCTTGTAAATAAAGTTTTATTGGAACACAGAGCCATGCCCATTTGTTTACATATTGTCTAGGCTGCTTTCGCCCTTCAGTAGCAGAGTTGAGACTTGGCAATGGAAACAGTATAAGCCCAAGCTGGAAATATTTACTGTCTGGTCCTTTACAGAAAGATATTGCCAGGCCCTGGTCTGGAAGTCTATAATTATGTGCTTTTTGTGTTTTAATCTGTTAGTGGTAAGATGAGATGTATTCATTCACGTAGGGGGCTGAGAGAAACATTTGATAAGTACGGGTTAGGTAGAGACAGACTTTTGTCACCTGAAAAATGGATGGGTATGGGTTTCTGCACTAGGTAGAGTTCTAAAAAAAAAAATGTTTTATATCACATTTTAGACTGTGACAAAAGGTGTGGAGTCTCTCGTTTGTACAGATTGGATTCGTCACAAATTTACCAAGTCAAGAATTCCAGATAAAGTAAGAACAAGGGTTTTGGGCGGGGGGGGGGGGGGGGTAGTTACTATTTTTAAAAAAAACATGTTATTTTTGTAATGTTAGAACTTTTATTTTAAATCATTTGTGAGTATAGGTAGTAGTGTAGCGCTTAGAAAACAGGATTTATGTCAGTGCTTATTAAAAAGTAAAAATGTGCCCCTTGCCTTTGAAGTAGTGGGTTTTAATCATCTCAGAATCTTTATTATTCCTGTGTATGGTTTTCTCCTCTTAATATTTTGTATTTTCATATCACCATTGTCCTGAGAATACAATCCTCTTCCCCTGCCCCCAGGCTCTGTCTTTGCTGCTGTTTGCTTCCCTTTCTGTGTTGACTGTTGATTGCCACTTTGGGTCTTTTGAGTTTTCTCTGCTAGGTCTGTGTGTGCATATCTTTCTTTCAGAAAACTGGCTAAGCCCTCCATTGTTTTTTGTTTGTTTGTTTGTTTTAAATGAATAAACTTTATTTCCTAGAGCAGTTTTAGGTTTATAGAAAAATTGAACAGAAGGTACGAAGCGTTCACAATTCCTCCTTCCCCCCCCCCACAGTGATCCTATTAACATCTTGCATTGGTAGAAATTGATTAGAATTGGTGAACCAACATTGGAACATTATTATAAACTAAAGCCCATAGTTTACATCAGGGCTCACTCTTGGTTGAACATGCTATGGGTTTTAGCAAATACATAATGTCCTGTATCCATCATTGAAGTATCATACAGAATAGTGTCGTGGCCCTAAAAATTCTCTGTGCTCCCCCCTTCATCCGTCCCACTCATCCCCCAACACCTAGCACCACTGATCACTTCACTGTCTCTATAGTTTTACCTTTTCCAGGAGGTTGTGTAGTTGGCATCACACAGTATGTAGCCCTTTCAGACAGGCTTCGTTCACTGTAACAATAAGAAGTTCAGGTTCCTTGATGTCTTACTTCATAGCTTATTTCTTTTTCTTTTTCTTTCAGTTAACTGTATGTTTAATCAAAAGAATGATAAGTCATGAATTAGCTATAAAATCTCTGGATAGAATTCAGGAAAAACATGAATTTGAAAAGATTGAGTTGTTTTCCATTAAAGTGGCTGGGGACTCAGAAATCAGACAAGGTTCTGGAAATAATGAAAGCTACATTCTTATAACCTGAGTTTTGTGGCTGTGCAGCTCATTTTCTTTTATTGTCGAATAATATTCCATTATCCAGATGTACCACGGGTGTTTATCCATCACCTACTGAGGGGCATTTCGGTTGCCTCCAGGTTTGGGCAGTAGGGGATAGAGCCTCTATGGAAACGTGTGTGCAGGTTTCTGTGTGGAGTAAGTTTTCTACTCACTTAGGTAAATACCTAGGAATGCAATTCCTGGGATGTATGGTAAAGACTATGTTTAGTTTTGTAAAGTCTGGGTTTTTTTCCCTCCAATTTTTTGTATTGTGGTAAAATACATATACATTAAAACTTATGGTCTTACCCATTTTTAAGTGTACAATTCAGTGGTATTAAATATATTCACATTGTTACGCCACCATCCATCTGCAGACCTCTTCATCTTGCAAAACTGAAACTTGTCCCATTAAACAGTAACTCCCCATTCTCTCTCCGGTCCCTGGCACCCACCATTCTCCATTGATGTTTGTAAAAGATAAAATAGTGTTATATTACTATTGACTGTTTTGATACCTTTAATGTGCTTGATGTTCATTTACCAGAAACCTCTTTTATTTTTCAAGTTACGGTCTTTCTGCTGCTGTCCTTTCCACACTGTATTGTCTCATATTTTTCCATGTTTCTCAGTCTGTTACCTTCTGGGAGAAAAGGATAAATACAAATGTTAGCATTTATTTAAAATGTGCAAGGCAGTGATTTTGATCACCAGCTGTAGTAAATGTGGAAGCTTTTAAACTTCATAAAAATGACTCAGGTGTGTTCCTCCAGCCTCTGCCCATCTCTGAACTTATTCCTAGATTCTCCAATGGTTTCTAGACCTTGTTGTAAGGATAACTCAGGGGTACTCGACTAAAACACGTCCAAAATTAAACTCTTCGTCTCACTTGCCCTCCAATCAACCCAACAAAAAGGGGTGCTCATCCTAAGTTACATTAGTTAATGCTGCCATCGCACACTAGAGGCCTCTGAGTCAGTCTTCACTCCTCCTGCTTCTTCACCCTCCACAAACCCGTCCATTTTACTGCCCAGAGTCCCCAAATCAGCCCCTTTCCTTCAACTACGGCCATAAGTGCTTCCTAACTGGCTTTCCTTGTACCCACCTCCAGTTTATTTTGTTTTCTTGTAAAAGTTTTCTTTCTGAATCTCTTTTTGAAGGATGATCATGTTGCTTCAAACTTACAACAGCTTTGTATCCCTTCTGGAAACTTCTAAAGGCTCAGCCTAGTTGAGCATAGTTTAACTTCCCCTACATTGCTTTTCATGCTTTTTCTACGTTAGTCACACCAAACCACTTGGTTTTCCCAAATATCTCATACTTTTCACACTTTCTCTGTATCTTCTCTCCTTTTCAATGGTGCACCTGTGCCCTCCTCTGTCGGCTACCATTCTACTGATCCTACATCTCTTCAAAATCCCTAGAAAAATACAAACAAGTAAAAAGAACCAAAACCACCTTTAATCCCACCCACTTGGAGACAATTACTGTCATCACCTTCCGCGACCTTTTCTGCTGTATGTTTTTAAAGATGAGAATTGTCTCACATATAATGTGTCTCTTGTGGCTTTCTTTCTTTAGCCATATGATGTAAATCTCTCAGTGGATAATTTTCTACAATATCACTTTTAAATGATATTCTTCTGATAAAAGTACCATCTTTTTCTTTTTGGGTGCTTCTTCGATACGATTCCCCAGAGATATGACTCTTGATCCCATGTCTTTGAGACCTTTATACACTTGATATGTATCTGATTCTTAGAATCAGTACTTATAGAATGTATCATATTATGCACACTTATTGTATTTGGTACAGATGAAGCAAATACAAGATCCTACTACACATAGTAGTATGGAAATTTGGGTTGGTTCACCCCCCCGCCCCCGCCAAGAATGTATTACGGCCATCCTAATGCTAGTGCCTGCAAAGATAGTAAACCTGATTTGTTTTAATGGCAACATTGTATCCAGTAGGATACATTATAATTTATTTAGTTATATCATATATTTTAGATTTTTTATTAGTTTTATGTAAAATGTATGCCTCGTAATTTATTTAGCCTATTGAGAAGCATGGATATGGCCTTTAAGTTTTTGAGTATTACAAATAGTGTTACAATGTACATTTTTACTCATTACATTTTATGTACTTATGAAAGTATTTCTGTGGGATAGCTTCCTAGAACCTTTTGATTCTTAGAGAATCTGTTCAAATGGCAGCTCTGTGGAGCTGTTTCTGATTCCTCCTAGGCATTTGCCTGTTTTCTCACGGTACTTTGTACATACTTTTTTATAATCCTCAAGATTTATTGTCATTTTAGACTTATGTGTTTGTTCCCCGACTTCACTGGGGCTCGGGGGTGCAGCCCAGTGCCCAGCCCGGATGTGGGCGTCTGAACTATCATCATCCTGTTTCTCCTGCATGGCCCTTCAAAACAAAACAAAGTGCTTGACTGTGGGATATTTTTCGTAGAGTTAATCAATTTGAGGTTGAGGATTATAGAAAGATTAATAATTAGAGTATTGTGTAGTTGTTTGTGGGGGAGGTTACGGAAAAAAAGGAGGTACACAGAAACTGTAAGTTGAAAATTACCGTTTATGACTCTTCCTTTCTAGGTGTTTCAGCCTTCACCTGCAGATCATGAAAAATATGGTGGGGATCCACAGCACCCTCATAAACTGCATATTGTTACCAGGATCAAAAGTACAAAAAGACGTCCATATTGGGAAAAAGATATAATAAAGATGCTTGGATTAGAAAAAGTATGCACCTATTTTAGTCATCTTTAGCGTTGTTTAAATTTGCTTTAAATTTGACACTGGTAAAACTTTAAGGTACATATTTAATTTTCTGTTGTTGTTGAGCTGTATTATTTAGTAGAATGTGTTTGAACGTTCGATTTAGACACTGAGTCTTCACCTGAACATGCTACTGCAACACGGGACCATGTGCGCTTGTGAAATTGATCTCCACCACGGTTTCTCTTTGTAGGCACACACTCCCCAAGTTCACAAGAACATCCCTTCAGTGAATGCCAAACTGAAAGTGGTGAAACATTTGATAAGGTTGGTCATTTGGTACTTCAGCAGTTTTTACAAATGTGTTGCCTGGCGTAATTCTGAAAGCATTTTCTTGCATCACAGAATCAAGCCCCTGAGGTTGCCGCAAGGACTTCCAGCAGAGGAGGACATGGCTCACACGTGCCTGAAGAGCACTGGGGAGTTAGTCGTGCGGTGGCGTCTAAGCCCCGTGGACCAGGACACAACTAGTCCTAATGCCAGAGTGGTTTCAGATTAACACGTGCAAATCCTTTTTATGTAAAGATGGTGAGAAAGTGTTCTCATTAAAATATATTATAGATGCCAGTCATTTTCGCTGAATAAACACAGTGTGGTTCTTTCTTCCTATAGTCTTGGCGGTTGTGGTGCCACCTGGGGGACAATGGCATCGTTTGAACATGTAGGTTCCAGTGTCACCTTAGTAATCACACAGCAGGATAAAATTTTCAAGGGTCCAAGTGATTGAAGCATAATCACTCTTTTTATGTATATATACACATATGTCAAAATCTGTTTTCTGCATCCAAACTTCTTTTCTCTTAATTAATTTTAAGACTGTAGCCAAATATTTAAGTTAGTTAATGAAGAATCCTTGGAAGTCTGGACAGTTTATAAATAAGAAACCGATACAAGGGTGGCCGGTTAGCTCAGTTGGTTAGAGCGTGGTGCTGGTAGCACCAAGGTTGCCGGTTCGATCCCCACATGGGCCACTGTGAGCTGTGCCCTCCTTAAAAAAAAAAGAAAGAAAGAAACAGATACAAAATAGTCACTAAATAAACTTTTTGTCCCTGTTAGAATGGCAGTCGATTAACAAATGTTGAAAATGCCTTTGAATAATTTTGTTTATGGTTCTTTCTGTCTCAGAATTATTAAAATAATATGAAGTAAACGCTCATGGAGAAAATAATTTTCTGTTCTCTAACTTTGTTGTCTGGAAAAAAATGGTCACTTTAGTTAAAGATAACATAAACAGTTCATTATATCTGGTATGGTAATTATAAAGAAATACAAATATGTATATAGCATAGTGAATATAATTTTTCTGTTAATGCGTATTCAGATAGTAATTTAACATGATATGTACACTTTTATTTAACACATTGATAAATTAGTCTTATTTTAAAGCTATAGATAAAAACCTCAATTTATTAAATATATATGCACATGCCTAAATACATACACGTAAAAATACATTGTTGCTTCTATCTGTGCATGAATAATGTAAAATGAAAGTAAAAATAGAGTTGGGTAAGCAAAGATATTTTTGCCCAGAGATTTCTTTATCAAATTATTTCCCATAAAACTTTAAGCTGAAAGAGATGCCATCCTGGCCTCAATGTGCTCTTCCCACCCATCTACCCATGTAAATACAGCTGAGCTTGATAAGCTTGAAAGAAACTCAGGCATTTTGGGGAAACAACCTGGTGACAAAATGCAGTTATCCAGGGTAGTTCTCACTGCCACTCGCTTATGGACAGAAAAGGTAAAAGCTTTACGATAATCCCCTCTGATATTTGTCAAGGTTTGTAGAGGCCCCTCTAACTGAGAAAGAGAAAAGACAGACTTTTCAGCCACAACGGACAAAGCCTGGCAGAGTGGAACTGTCCTGGAAGCCAATAGAAACCAGCCACAGATGACCACAAGTCAAACAATGGCAGGAAGTGAGTGAGAGTGGGAGCTGCACGCCAAGACACTCCAGCCCTGGAATAGCAATGCCCCATCCAGAAGCCAAGTGCAAAGGGGAGGGAGACCCGGAAGGAAGCAGCTCCCTAAGGGGCAGCTTCTCAAAGCTGAATTCATACTCTAGGGAGAGGATGTTGTTGATGGATATAGAGGTTCCTTCAAGTAGTCCCCTACTCCACACCCTCAATCAGGAGATGTTCTGAGAGCCCCTGAACTCAAAATCTTCCAGAAGCTACATGGGCCTCTGAGTAGTCTAGGGACTCCAGTGGCCAAGGAATGCTTCCACCATAAATGTTGCTGACCGACCAAGATCCAGGACGGCCATGTCTTCAAGAGCAGCTTGCTGGTGAGTTAAAGCTTGAACTGGAGGTAGGGCTGCGCCCTTGGGGCTGGGGGTTCCTGGGAGCCGGCAGCACTGAAACTCAGACCCCCTGGGAAACAAAATTTCCAAAGTGATACCAATCATAGTATTTCAGACGACAAGATACTTTCTAGTTCTCTTTTCATTCAGTGATCCTTAAAACCCACATCCCACAGCCAGAGTCAGGGAAGACGTGGAGAACATTGTGATTATTTTTCTTTTAGGGGATGTCCTTCAAAATTGTCTTAGTATTTCATGCTCCATGAGGCTAGCTTGCATACACTTTCAGCTCTTCGCAGCTGTCGTAGATTGGGTTCCCCACAAGTAGGTTCTGAGATGAAAATTTTCTGAAAGTAATTTATTTAAGAAGTATTCCCAGAAAAAAAAAGTTATAGGAGTTTAAACCATTTTTTAAGTGGCATTAATTTCAGTGGCATTAAGTACACTCACATCGTGCAACCATCACCACCATCCACGTCCAGAATGTTTTCGTCTCCCAAGACTCAAGTTCTGTGCTCATTAAGCAATAACTACATTTCCCCCGCCCCTCAGCCCTTGGCAATCATTACGTTTTCTGTTTCTACAAATTTGACTACTTTAGATATCTTGTATACTTGTAAGTGGAATCAAACGTTACTTGGCCTTTTGTGCCTTATTTCATTTAGCATCGCGTCTTCAAGGTCCATCCATGTTGTAGCAGATGCCAGAGTTTTATACTTTTTAAGGCTAAATAATATTCCATTGTATGTATAGACCACATTTTGCTTATCCATTCATCTATTGATAGACATGTAGGTTGTTTCCACCTTTAGGC
The DNA here is from genome assembly GCF_004115265.2 of Rhinolophus ferrumequinum. Lineage (NCBI taxonomy): Eukaryota > Metazoa > Chordata > Mammalia > Chiroptera > Rhinolophidae > Rhinolophus > Rhinolophus ferrumequinum. Next base: position 4,951,281 of record NC_046296.1, on the reverse strand, counting down.
TATTGTACATAATGCTGCTATAAACATGGTGTACAAATAGCTGTTCGAGTCACTTCTTTCGATTCTTGTGGGCGTGTACCCAGTAGTGGAGTTGCTGGATCATATGGTAATTCTATATTTAATTTTTTTTGAGGAATTATACTTTTTACTTGATAGCTGCTCCAATTCACATTCCCACCAGCAATGCATAAAGGTTCCAATTTCTCCATACCTTCATTCACGCTTTCATTTTCTGTCTTTTGGATAGTAGCCATCCTGATGGGTGTGAGGTGGTATCTCATTGTGACTTCCATTTGCATTTCCCTGATGCTTAGTGATATTGAGCATTTTGGCATGTGCTTATTGGCCATCTGTATGTCTTTTTTAGAGACATCTCTATACAATTGTGTTGCCCATTTTTTAATTGGGTTGTTTGGTTGGTTGGTTTTTTTTTGTTGTTGCTGAGTTTTAGGAGTCTTCCATATATTGAGGGTACTAATCCCTTATCAGATATGTGATTTGCAAATATTTTCTCCCATTTTGTGGGTTGCATTTTTATTCTGCTGTCGTTTCTTTTGATGCACAAAATTTTTAATTTTGATAAAGTCCAATTTATATTTTTATTTTGTTGCCTGGCTTTTGCTGTCATATTCAAAACATCACTGCCAAATCCAATATCATGAAGATTTTTCCCTATCTTCTAAGGATTTTATAGTTTTAGCTCATATATGTATGAGCTCATACACACACACACACACACACACACACACACACACACACACACATATATATGCATGTATGAAGGTTTTTGATCCATTTTGAGTTAATTTTTTAATATGGTGTAAGGTAAGGGTCCAGCTTCATTTCTTTGCATGTGGATTAGTTTTCCCCCTTTGAAGACTGTCCTGTCCCATATTGAATGATGTTGGCATCATGTTGAAAACCATTTGGCCATATATGCAAAGGTTTATTTCTGAGCTTTCTATTCTATTCTATTCGTTTATATGTCCCTCTTGATGCCAGTATCACACTGATTTGATTACTGTAACTTGTAGTAAGTTTTGAAATCAGGAAGTTTTAGACCTCAGCTTTGTTTTTCTTTTTGTTTTGGCTATCCAGAGTCCCTTCAGATTCCATTTGATTTGTAGTATGGATTTTTTTTCTCCTGCAAAAAATGTTTCTGGGATTTGATAGGGACTATACTGAATCTAGATAATTTCGGGTAGTATTGACGTCGTAACAGTATTAAGTGTTTTTGATTCATGAACACAGGATGTCTTTCCATTTATTTGTGTTTTCTTTAATTTTTTCATTAATGTTTTGTAGTTTGCAGTGTACATGTCTTTTGCTTCCTTAGTTAAGTTTATTCCTTAGTATTTTATTCTGTCTGATGCTGTTGAAAATGAAATTGTTTTCTTAATTTCCTTTTTAGATTTTCATTGTTGATGCATAAAAACACGACTGATTTTTGTGTGTGCATTTTATGTCCTGCAATTTTGCTGGATTTCTATGTTTTTTTCTAACAGTTTAGTGTGTGGAATCTTTAGGGTTTTCTACATAATAAGATCATGTCATCTGCAAACAGATCATTTTACTTCTTCCTTTACAATTTGGATGCCTCATATTTATTTTTCTAACTGGTTTGGCTGAACTTCCAGTACTATGTCGAGTAGAAGTGGCAAAAGCAAGTATCCTTGTATTGTTTCTGATCTTAGAGGAAAAGCTTTCAGTTTCTCACCACTCAGTGTGATGTTAATATGGATTTTTGCACATATGGTCTTTATTATGTTGAGTTAGTTTTCTTTTGGTCCTAGTTTGTTGGCTGTTGAAAGGGTGTTCAGTTTTATCAGTTGCTTTTTCTGTATCAATTGAGAATACTGTGTGGTTTTTTCCCCATTATACTTTTTTTTATAAAGCTAGAACTAAAATGAGAATGAGAGGTTGCATACAAAGGAAAAGGAAAGGAATGATGAACACAGAAGTCATTGTGATAATGACTGGGTAAAGACGTTGCAAGGGGATAGAATGATGGAGGAGAGGAAACACTGTATTTAGATGTAGGTTATTTGTTGTGTAAATCCCAGTTTTTATTTTGAGGTGAGGGATGAGCCTTATTAAATTGCTAAAAAAATACATAACTACAGCTATATGTAATTATAACAATAAAAGCAGGTCATACTTGGACTTTTTGATGAGAGTCATGAACCAAGATTTATGAGTTAATATAGTCTGACTCCTGAGGTTGTGAAAAATTTTAAATATAAAAATAATAATAGGAAAAGCATTCAGGAGTTCACCATCAGGAAGACTACAAAGGAAAGAATGAAAAGCAGTTGCTTTGACCCAAAAATTCTATTCCTCGATACTTACCCAAGCGATGTGAAAAAAATATGTGCGCAAAAAGAGTTGTCCAAAAGTGTTCTTAGCAAATGTATCCATAATAGCCAAAATCTAAAAGCAATCCAGGTGGTCATCAATAAGAGAACTCATCGGCCGGGCCGGTGGCTCAGGCGGTTAGAGCTCCATGCTCCTAACTCCGAAGGCTGCCGGTTTGATTCCCACATGGGCCAGTGGGCTCTCAACCACAAGGTTGCCAGTTCAATTCCTCAAGTTCCGCAAGGTATGGTGGGCCCCTGCAACTAAGATTGAACACGGCACCTTGAGCTGGGATGGCTCAGTTGGTTGGAGCACGGGCTCTCAACCACAAGGTTGCCAGTTCGATTCCTTGACTCCCTCAAGGGATGGTGGGCTCCGCCCCCTGCAACTAAGATTGAACACAGCACCTTGAGCTGAGCTGCCTCCCGGATGGCTCAGTTGGTTGGAGTGCATCCTCTCAACCACAAGGTTGCCGGTTCAACTCCCTCAACGGATGGTGGGCTGTGCCCCCTGCAACTAGCAACGGCAACTGGACCTGGAGCTGAGCTGCGCCCTCCACAACTAAGATTGAAAGGACAACAACTTGAAGCTGAACGGCACCCTCCACAAGTAAGATCGAAAGGACAACAACTTGACTTGGAAAACAGGCCTGGAAGTACACACTGTTCCCCAATAAAGTCCTGTTCCCCTTCCCCAATAAAAAAATCTTAAAAAAATAAATAAATAAATAAAATAAGAGAACTCATGAACAAACTGGTATATTCATACAATAAAATACTAGTCAACAAGAAAAAGGTACAAATTACTGATAAATGCAACAACATACGCATAGGTGAATTTTTAAAACACTTTGCTCAGTGAAGAAAGCCTTATACAAAGGAATCTGCTATTTATTACATTTGAGTGAGGTTCTAGAACAGGAAAAATTATGGTATGAAGAACCTGAGCAGTAGTAGCCTTGGCAGGAGGAGATTGATTGGGAAAGAGCGTGAGAGAACTGTTGAAGTGATGGCAAGTTCTAAACCCTGACCAGGATTTAGGTTGTGTAGAAGTACGCGATTACTGGAAGTCATCAAATGGTGTGCGTCTGATTTGTGCATCTCATTGTCTGTAAATCTCACCTAACTGAAAAGTGTAGCCACCAAAAAGAACCACGAACAAATGTTGAACTCCTGTTAGCTGTCTCTAGGCTGAAGTCCTTGTCAGGGAGTATAATGATGTCTGAAAATTTGTCTGAAATGCACCCAAGAAAATAGATGGATTGATGGGTGGTTGCAGATGGATGGTTAAATAGATGTGTGATAAAGCAAGTAGTGTAGTAAAATGGTAAAGGCAGAACCCACGTAGTGGGTAATATGAGTGTTCACTATAAAACTTTGAACTTCCTTGTGTGTTTAAAATTTTTCGTAATAAAATATAGAGGAAGAATGGCAAAGATCAAACTTCCATTCGGAAATTAATTAAATAGTGGTGTATCCACGTAATGGAATGAAATACAATGCAACAATAAAAAAGAATTTTGTTGCTTCCAGGATGTGTGAGGAGGGATGGAATGGGGATACTTCTGCTTCTTATTATTTGCACAATTCTACTTTCTATGTGTTTATATTACTTTGATTAAAATTAAAATAATAAAACTACAAAGGAAGGGTTACAGAAATTTTTCAAAATGAAAGATAATTGATTTTTTGTTTGCGAAGCAAACCTAATAGATATCTAATTAGGTAATCTACTTGATTCTGAAAACTGATTACCCTTGCAAAATATACCAGGTTTTGTTTGGAGGTAGGGCCATTATTTTTAAGGTGGTGGTATTAGCTACCTATTAAGCCACAAACACAGTGGCTTACAACAAACACATTTATTATCCCACAGTTCCCTGGGTCAGGAATCCAGGCACAGCACAGCTGCATCCTCTGCTTCAGTGTCTCTCCTGGGACTGCAACCAAGGTGTCAACCAGGGCTGGGGTCTCATCCGAAAGAGTGACTATGGAAGGACCTGCTTCCAAACTCACTTATTGGGTTGGTGGCAGGAGTCAGTTCCTTTTGGGTAGTTGGGCTGAGGGCCTCAGTTCTTAGCTGACTGTTGGCCAGAGGCCTCCCTAAGTTCTTTGCCACATGGGGCTCCTGAACATGGCAACTTGTTTCATCAAAGCCAGCAAAGGAAAGAGTTGACTAGCAAGATGGAAGTTACAATTTTATGTAATGTAATCACAGAAGTGACAGCCCATCAACTTTTCTGTTAGTTAGAAGTTCCCACGCACAGTCAAGGGGAGCGAATTGCAATAGATCATGACCATCAGGAGGAGGGCATCTTAGCATCTATCAATCATGTTCTAGGCGTCAGACAAATAGCAGAAGCCAGGAGTTCTGGTTGAAAAGTCTTGTTTCACAAAGAAAACCCTAGACTCTCAAGAGAATGTTCAACCTTTTTCAAATTTCACACCAATAGAAATGCTACTTGACTGAAGTTAAAAAAATATTTTTCTAATATTAGCTCTTTCTGTAGGTAATCAGATGGTGCATTTTTAAGAGCCGTCACATAACCAATCACCAATATGTCAGTGCTATCTCCTAAGTCTCCTTCTCACTCACATGTCCTTTCTAGTCCCTCTGCCGTTGTGTGGTTTAACAGCCTCTTCACCCATCTTCATGCCTCCAGGCTTGTGTCTCTGCCGTCTGCCCTTCCCACAGCTGCAGGAATGACTTTTTCAACCTGCAAATGGATCATATCCTAGGCGGAAAGTCCTTCAATGACTCCCTTTTACCTGTGTGATAGGTTCTTGGGTCCTTGGCATATCCTAAAGGGCTGGTTCATAATCTGGGTCCTGGCCAACTGTCCACTGCCATCTGCCAAAATTCCCTGTTTTTGTAACCCAGGCTCCAGCAACATGCACTTGCCTCCAGGAAGCACTTTTCAAGCTACTATGCCTTCGTTTCTATTTTAAGGTTAATATTCTTAGAATTAACCCTATTATTTCCTGGTAAACGCCTGTTCATTCTTCATATTTTACCTAAAATGTCATTACATGGCGGTCAAGAGCCAGACTTCCAGGTAAAGATGGTGGATCGAACACATGGCATATAATTTTCCTCCTTCCAAAACACTTTGGGACATGCCATTTTGTGTGATGTAATTCATAATCTCTACAAAAAAAATCTCTGGGGTCCCAATGAAAGCTTGTGCTTTATTTTTTTAAATAATTTTTTAATTTTCAATTACAGTTGGCATACAATATTATTTAGTTTCAGGTGTATAACATAGTGATTAGACATTTATATAACTTACAAAGTCATCACCCCAATAAATCTAGTACCCACCTGACCATACATAATTATCACAATATTATTGACTATATTCCTTATGCTACACCCTACATTCCCATGACCACTTTGGAACTTCCAATTTGTATTTCTTAATCCTTTTCCCTTTTTACCCATTCCCCCAAACCCCTCCCATCTGGCAACCATCAAAATGTTCTGTGTATCTATGAGTTTGTTTGTGTTTTGTTTGTTCATTTATTTTGTTCTTTAGATTCCACATATAAATGAAATCAGATGGTGTCATGCAGGGGACCCTGCTCGCTGCGCCATTTGTCGTGCAGGGGATCCTGCAGGGTGTCAGGCGGGATATCCTGCCGACTACGCCAAGTGTCATGTGGGGTGTCAGGCAGGGTCTCTGGTCCCGCTCCCCACACAAGAACGCAGGATATGGCTAGGCCAAAAAGGAACACCCACGGAGCCATAAGTAGGGGAGTCACACCACTATATTCTCGCTGGCGGCTGGGTTGGAGAAACAGGGAACAGGAGCAACACAATTCTCAGCCCTCACTGCGCCGCTTGCAGGCTCAGCCACCATCTTCTTGCTAGCTCCCCCCTTTTTCTGCTAGCCTCAGCCATGGCAGTTATATTCATGGCCAATGGCTCACTGGTTACAGCTGACGGCCAACTAGCCACAGCTGCTGGCCATTTGATCATAGTTGATGGCCATTTACTACCTGAGCCAGCACCTTTCTATGTGAGGCCGAGAGCCTGGAAACTGCTTTTTGGGGCTCTGTCCCCACAGATGGCATCTGTCTTTCTCAGTCTGACTTACTCCACTCAGCACAATACCCTCTAGATCCATCCATGTTATTGTCGATGGCAAGATCTCATTTGAAACGGTTGTACTTTAAAAAAAACAAAACACAAAACAACTTTGATATGATTAAGACTTACTCTGAGACACCAGTTCCCTACACAGCCAGCTGACTGTCAGCAGAAAGTTTAGGGATCATTATCTAAATATTCTTTCTGTTTCATATTGTTAAGGAATTAAAAATCTCCATAAAACATCAAAAAGAAAGAAAGCAGTTTCTCATTGAATAAGCATGAACCAGCGTACCATGGGCATGGTTGCTCACTGACAAAGAGATTATAAAGACAGAAAGAAAGTCTACCCTATTTCTACAGCCAGGAAGTGACAATCCTTTTCTATGAGGTAAGACAACTAAGTTAGCAAACTCATCCTAGAAAAAGTGCTACATACCTCATTGCTGAATATCACTACAGTCACCTTGGAAGTACCCCCCTTGGGAAGCTATGCACTGACACCAGCGCCTAGTCCACCCTTCAAAGCAATTTTGGAACTCTTTCTGGAATGGTCATCAGAGCTATTATCATATTACCCTTGATGTCCTGAATGTCATCAAAATGTCTTCCTTTCAATATTTCCTTTATCTTCGGGTAAAGAAAGAAGTCACTGGGGGCCAGATTAGATGAGTAGGGAGGGTGGTCCAACACAGTGATTTGTTTACTGGCTAAAACCTCCCTCACAGACAGTGACGTATGAGCTGGTGCATTGTCGTGATACAAGAGCCACGAATTGGTGAAAAGTTCAAGTCGTTTTCGTCCAACTTTTTCACACCGCCTTTTCAGCACTTCCAAATAGTAAACTTAGTTAACTGTCCAGTTGGTAAAAATTCATAATGAATAATCCCTCTGATATCAAAAAAGATTAGCAACATCGTTCCAACTTAATTGTCACGAACTTAATTGTCAGATTTTGTGTGTGTATGTATATGTATATGTATGTATATCCCTTCATATATGTTCTTCATTGGGTGGGACCATCCTGCCCAGTGCAAACTGCAAAATGTTTAGCATCCGTTGCCCCACCACAAAATACTAGTAATGGCCAACCCCACCTTCCATCCCCCACCACAAGCACTGTGGCAATAACAAAAGGAAGAGTGAGGAGGAGGGAGAAAAGAAAACTGCCTTCACACATTTTCAAATACCTCCTGGAAGGGATTATGCCGAGCTTGGTGACCACCTCTTCTGGACTTGCCCAGGACTTTCTCCTTTAACTTTCTGGGTTCCAGCATTGAAAGTTTTGAGTCCTAGAAAACCCATCAGCTCTAGGCAAACTGGGATCGTTGGTCACCCTAACCCCTAACACACACACACACACACACACACACACACACACATACACACACAAAATCATGTATAATAATTATATGTACAGGTGGCACTTGGGGAAAATTTTTAAAGATTGGCTTTAAAATGGAAGAAATCTGGGTGTGGAAACTGATTAGGTCCCTTAACCAGTTCTGTGACTAAGCAAGTGTTTTACCAGCTCATGTCTGTTCAGTGGAATAAAAATTATGCATCTGTCCTGATGTGAGAATTCAGCTCCGAATAAACGCCCTTACCTCTTGTGTGAACTCAGGCTTCAGGTCCTTAGCAAAGCTCCCACGCCAATTTGTATTTATCTCTTCTTTAGAAAAATTAGCTTATCGTGTCCCAAGTGTCACTATATCTGGACCCCAACTAGAAAAGGAGCATTTGTGAGCAAGGACTGTGGCTTTGCCCTTCCTAATCCAGTGGGTTGCAGGTAGGAGGTGCTCAATAAGGATTCGTTAATAGCTGTTTAATTAATACTCTTGTATTTTACCAACATCTAAATCAGTTGTACGTTCACCACAGCTCTCGTTGTGACATCACAGTATTCCTCGCCTTCCTTGGCTGGATGTTTTCCCAGGATGGGAGTCACCACCAGCACAGACACAAGTGACCCCCACTTATTGGGCATACATGCTCACAGTGGGAGCTGCATGGGCTGCCCTAGGGGTGTGATTTCAGGAGGATTTTATTCACCCCAGTGTTTCCCCCGTGGGCTCCTAACTAGTGCCTCACAGTCTGAAGTGTGTTCATGAGGTCTTCTCAGTCATGTTCTCCCTGGTGGGAACCTCTCAACTGGATTCAGCCTTGAGAGTAGGTCTTGGAAGGCAGAGGCTGGGAAAACCAAGAAGGAAGTGGTCCTGGAGAAGGTCAAGGGCATCAATGGCTATGAGCAATGGTTATTTCACTGGCCCCTGACACAGAAGGTGACCTCTTCACATTGTCTCCTGGTGTAGGCCCTGTGTCTGTACCTTGTGCACACGTGAAGTTGGCTGCTATGAGGTCAGACAATTTTCGCGAACTCATCCTAGAAAAAGTGCTACATGCCTCATTGCTGAATATCACTATGGTCACCTTCGAGGTACTCCCCTTGGGAAGCTATGCACCGATGCCAGCACCTAGTCCACCCTTCAAAGCAATTTTGGAACTCTTTTTCTGGAATGGCTATCAGAGCTGTCATATTACCCTTGATGTCCTGAATGTCATCAAAGTATCTTCCTTTCAATGTTTGCTTTATTTTCGGGTAAAGAAAGAAGTCATTGGGGGCCAGATCAGGTGAGTAGGGAAGGTGTTCCAATACAGTTATTTGTTTACTGGCTAAAAACTCCCTCAGAGACAGTGCTGTGTGAGCTGGTGCATTGTCGTGATGCAAGAGCCATGAATTGTTGGCGAAAAGTTCAGGTTGTCTAATGTTGTCACGCAGCCTTTTCAGCATTTCCAAATAGTAAACTTGGTTAACTGTTTGTCCAGTTGGTACAAATTCATAGTGAATGATCCCTCTGATATCAAAACAGGTTAGCAAATCATTGCAACAGCTTCGCAAACTTAATTGTCAGACTTCATATCCCCAACTAAATTTTATGATTTAATGGTTCCTGAGGGCAGAGACTCAGACATACCAATGAGCACATACTACTTGTTGCAAAATGATTCTGCTTGAAATTTTGAAATGATGACAATTGTTTTGGAATGGCACACTGTCGAGTATTGATATGCTGCAGTTGATAGAATGGGACTTTAATTACTTTTATAGACTATAACCCCTAAAATTGAATAATTTACCAGTATAGGACATGGTCAGTGTCCTTGAGGGCCGCTTCAACTGATGAATCACTGTCCCGTGGCCTGGCTCTGTTAGTGACGTAAGTGCCCCAAACAAGAGAATAGTTTTGCTGAGTTGAAGGAGGTGGGATGTAGAAGGGAAAGGAGGAAAACTTGGATGACAGAGACACTGACCTAGGGTTAAGATAGTGCTATGAGGTTAACAACGGCCTCTCCTGAAACTATTCCAAAACCCAGCAGGTGGGGTTGGCCACCATCTAACACTTTTCCTCCTAAACATTTTCAATTAAATTTGAGACTATTTAAAAAAATTTTTTTTTATCAATAATCAAGAAATCAGTGATAGACTTGCCAGGTAAAATACCATATGCCAGGTTAAATTTGAATTTCACATAAACAACCAATACTTTTTTAGTAAAAATGTGCTTCAAATATTGCATGGGATATATACTAAAAAATTACTTGTTATTTATGTGGAATTCAAATGTGACTGAGCTTCCTGTGTTTTTAATTCACTAAATCTGGCAATGCTAGTCAATAAGATGAAGGATTCATTTCACAGAAATCCACATGATAGCCTACCTTCTTGGAAATACCTTTAAAGAGACACAGCCCTTACTTTATATATACACGCACCAGACCACAAAATGCAGGGAATAATTCTTCCTTTAATGTGATTCATGTTATTTTGACGACCTTCAGGTCAAACTCATATTCGCAGTGATAAGAAGCTAGTTTTATCTGTGAAGCAATTGAGGCCTCATGTGTGATAATAACCTTGGGTTTGATCTGCAGTGTTAGAAGCCGTGTCTCTTGAAGTATTTGGCTCGAGCGAGGACATCATTGCAGAAGTCACAGCTCAGGTCCTGGCTGCTTCTGACATAGCCAGGACCTCCACCGTACGCACATAGTCCACCTGGAATTTGTGAGACAGGTTAATGCTGACCCCACAGCCCCTCCTGGCTTCAGGGTGCTCACCAGTTAACTTAGATTGTCTTTCCTCATGCTTGCTGGGAAGCAACTGAGGTTTGGGTGCATCTGGCACAATGTATTACATTTGTCCCTATCCTTCCATGCTGTGAGACCACCAACCCATGGGTTACACCTACCTCTCAGGTACTGATCAGGTGTCCAGGTTGGAAACCTCCTCTGGATTTCTTTGATTCTAAGAGTCAGGACCTCAGTCATCTGGGAAAGCTGGGACTCAGTAATCCAGGATGTGGGGACATGATGGCCAGAATCCTAGAGGGAGGGAGGCAGGAGAAAAGCCAGGTGGGAGGATGGCGTGGCTGCATAGGCTCAGAGATGCTTTCGCATTTCCTTTGTCTTTCTCTCCTCCTCTTTTGGCAGAACCAATGGCACCTTCAATCTCCCTCGGGACAAATAGTAAAGCTACAAGGTTCGGGCAAAGGAAGGGATGAGCCAATATTGCACTATTGCCTCAGTATAATGGTGAGAGGCAGAGTTGAAAGCCAAGGTTAACGTACAGGCTCGGGTCTAATGCCGTCCTTCAACACTGCACCCACAAACCCTCCAAACAGGTCAGAAAGGGGGAGTTTCTATCTGTCCTTGTAATTCTCCTTCCAGATAATCTGAATGTCCAAAGGGTACCTCTAACTTCTCTTTTACACCTTCGGCTATCATTCCATGTAGGTTCCACCATATTTAGGAGAAATATCTGACTGCAGAATTCTTTCTTCATCTTCAAAGGAGGTGGACTCGTCCTTTTCCCAAGAACAAGATATTACAAAGGAGGCAGAGCAGGGTGACGGAAATGACGCCGGCTCTAACGTCACCAAAATTGTCCTTGGTCCCAGTTCTGCGTTTTCCAGCTGTCGTGTGACTTTGCAGCAAGGACTCTCTCCTCGTAAATTCACTTCCTTATTTGTAAAGGATGGATTACATGCCTCCCCCGAACCCCATTTCATCAGTTTATTGGATGGGTCCCCAAATCAAAATAAGATAAAGCATTTGAAAGTATTTTTAAATTGTAAAATGTCATACAAATTACGAAAGGGAAGCCAATTTAAAAACCACTGAAGAATACCTTTCCTAAAAGCTTTAAAAAAAAAAGACTAATATTTACAGGTTTCTCGTCAACTACGACAATGAGATAGAAAAAAAAGTGTGGTCTCATTGTCACCTCTGCCATCACCAGTTCCCCTAATGCAGAGTTAATTCGACAGTGGGGTTAATTAATGATCAGTCCCCTGGAAGCCTCTGTCAGACCACATAGGAAACCAGGCAGAATTCATGCAAAAATAAAACTTGACCTTCCGTACTAAGCGTTGTGTAGAAAGAAGACAAGGAAAAATGAATTCAGTATTTGTTGAGAACCTAGCCAATGCCAAGTGTTTTGTCACATTGTTTCATTGAATCTTCATAACAGTTCTAGGAGGATGGCGTTTTGTAGGTGAGGAAACAGGCCCAGGGAGATTATATGGTTTTTCCATGGTCACGCGGTTATAAGATAGCAGTAAGGATCCAACCTGGGATCTTTCTCCTGCACAGCCTTACTGGAAATCCAGAATAGACAACTAACGAAGATATTCTGAAAACACAGCATAATAACTGACTTCGAAAAGGAATTGTGTGGCTCAGAATAAAGCAGAAATGGAGCTGCTGATCCCTCTCAGGAGGAGCCGTGGCTGCCACAGCTTCGGGGAGCCCCTTTCACTCTGTTCTATGGGGCTGTGTCCCAGGGTTGCCATCCACACAACAAATGTGAAGGCCTCCCCTTGGAGATGGGCCAGGCAGCACTGCGGCCGTATGTCCTGGCTTGTGGCGCGTTACCTGCACAACCCTGATTCCGTCGCCCACGTTGCCCATATTGATCACGTTGCCACCAGGAGACTCCCTGGACATGACACCAGCGATCACTGCAGGATCCATACAGTACTTTTGGCCAACGGTATATATCACGGGTTGATACCTCACTAGGTATGGCATGTCTATTTCAGCCATCCTTTCAGAAGCACGCACTCCTAAGGCAAACACAGAAAGAAGGATGTGGCTTGGTGTGACATATGCTGAAATAGGAGCTCAAGAGGAGAGAAAATACACTCCAAGGATATGGGCAGAGGTTGAGGACTGAGAAGCCCACATTTGGGTAGGGAGCCCGCACTGGCCATTCCTGGACATGAGATTGTGATTCCCCGTTTTGAGCTTGAGTTGGCATCCTTTGTGGCCACCAGTGCCCCTCCGCTGGGGCAGCTCAGACCCTCCCAGGAAAAGTCTGTGGGCACAGACACCATTGGCTCCATCCTAAGCACCCCAGTAAAATGCACCTGTCCATCAGCTACAACGAGCACATGATATGGAGAAATTCTCCAAAGCCCTGCAAGAAGTCCTTGGAGAGTATCCCTGACAGGTGGGCTCACTCTTGTCCACATTTCCACTCTACAGTGACACCCAGAAGTCATGTGCACTTAAACCGTTATGAAATAACAATAATTCTGAGCAAAATGAAAACCAATCCTAATTTACCTGGCTAGCCCACTCACCTTCTAAGCACTTTTATGGTTTCAAATGCACTCTCATCCACATTATTGACCAGAGTTTACAAGAACACTGTAAATTAAGTACTATTATCCCCCTCCAGCAGAGGCTCAGGGGTGCTAAGGGACCTGAAGCAGAAGAGCCGGCACGCAGGCAAGGTCTTTGGACTCCGTGTCCAGTGCTCTTTCCACCAGTCAGTAGCGTCGGGCTGTGGGAAACAGTGGGAACCCAAAGGGAATGTTGAGAGGATGAAAACTTGTGGGGAACGACTGGGCGACAGAGGTGTGGAGTCTCAGGGGAAGGGAAAAATCCTGTTGGAGCCACCCTTGCCTAAAGGAGTCACCTTCTGAGAGAAAGGAAAAGGAGAAGGAGGGCAAGATGGACAGTGAGATTATAGCTACCACAGTAGTTCAGGCCTCGGCGTCTTCCAATCCCACAGGACGCCCCAGGGGTGTCGAGGGTTCGGATGTTTCCATAGCACCCCCAGTTGCCGCTTTCACATGAGTCTACAAATTGAGAAAATTTCAAGCTGAGGCATTGAACTAGAATAGTTCTGTGAACTAGAATAGTGATCATCCTTCTGTTCATGAATGAGGTGACATAACAAACACAGCTGTACTGAAATCAACAAGAACAAGAACGGCACTCGGCAACAGAAACCCTTTTGAAATGTGCAGTCTAGGGACTAAGACATGATCACAGAACCTGCTCGATACTGAATTCTCGCCTCGGGTCCTGCGGACACGAGGAACAGTTGGAGCAGCTCTACTTGCCAAGCTCTGGGGGCCGTCCAATGCTGCTGAGTAGGTGTCTCAGAGTCAAATTAGAGATCGCGCGTTCCCTGTACGCTAGTCCTCATCTTCCATCGTCTGTGAACTCTTAGCACTTCTCCCTCCGATCCCCCTAACTCGTTGGTCTGGTGGGATGTTTGTGTTTTGCTCTGGGGAAACACGTATGAAGCCTGGCCCTCTTTGGGATCTCAGGCGCTGCTCGTAAACTGTGACGTGGAGCTGGCTTCCTGTGCTTGCTCGTCCACATCTAGGGGTGACTAAGACGCCAAAGAGGGGGAGGACACATGGGGCTCTGTCTTCCTACGTCTTCCCTTTGTCTCTGCCCTTCCTTCCCTCTCCCTTTAACTGCCACTGCCATTGCCATCACTGAAGGGGAGGAGAGGTTTACACCCTGGTGGGATTCCACAAAGACCACTAAAAAAGACAAGGACATTGTCCGAGTATTTATCATTCACACCCCAAGGAGTGTGCAGGAGCCAGTAAGGAGATAACTACAGGTGGCCGGAAATTGCTCCTTGAGAGAATCATCTCGCTACTGTAAGCCTGCACGTAGATTATGTCATCAAATCTTAATGACTTGCACGTCTTTGGAAGTATGTCTATTGCTTATGATCATATGTGTACTGTATGTTTATGTCAAGATATTTTAAGGTTCTCTTACTAAGAGTTTCATGGGGTTGACATCTGAAAATACTAGTATTTTAGAGTACACACTTCTACTTTAAAAACTTTTGATGAGTAATCTAAGAGAAATGAGCAAACGACTTGATCTTTTAAGAGTATACTAAAAATTAAACGAGCCAGCGTGTCCTTTTATATTTTTTAATGAGTATACTTTATTTTTATAATTGGTGACAAATACCTTTAATAGTAGCCGTTCGTGTCACTCATTGCTCCCTGCCTATTGCTCCCTGCCTAGCCTCTCCCTACCTACATTACATGCTCCTCAAATTTTCTTACATTTCTAAAATTCCTTTTAGGAATTTTTACATATTTGTTGAATGAATGGGTCGATAAATAAATGAACATAAGACTGACTCCATCTGAGAAATTTTTAAAAGTTAGAATCAGGGAAAAAATCGCTTCTCTTGAGGAACTACGCTTCCTCCTTTTCTCTATCAAAAAACATGTACTTTTCCTTTTTTGCCCCAGCTGTAAGGAAGCTTACGACCAAATCTAAAATTCAAGCATTGCAACTACGTTAGCCTCCTGTCTACCTTACTCACAACTCCTCAATCCCCTCAATGCTGGTTTTCTACTGAATGACAGTCGTATTACGGTAAGCCCCCTCAATCCTTCTATGGAAATCTATGCTCTATGAATAAATTCAATAAATACTTTTGGTGAAAGAGTTTTTATAGAGAAACAACAAACAGTTATCAATGGTCTATATTTAAATCCTGGCCTCAAGCAATGCTGTTTGAAGCCCACCCCACACTCTGGAGAAAGCCCAGCTTCTTTTGTGGGGCAGCCAGGAGGCTGCTTGTCAGCGGCTGTTTCTAACTCCAGGACTTGTTGAACAATTTGGGGGGGGAGGAATCACATTTTCCACTGCGGTTTTACGTATCAGAAGTACCATTATGTTCTCCCCATCTCCAAGGGCATTTGGGAAAAAACGCAACACACTCACCAGTAAGGGCAAGGAGACCCACCAGCAGCCACAGCACAGACATCTTGATGGTCTGACTACCGGTCCTAAAATGATTTTCAAATAGAAATTAGCTCGCAGATGTGAAAATATCAATCGTCATCATAACAACATGTAATGTCTCTCTGGAAAGGTGTGGGGGAAAAAAAGAACAAGTTTCCCCAGGGCTGACCTAAAAAAAATTAATGGTTTGAATCATAATGAAAAAACAAAAAGTAGGACATGTGCTCCATCTATCCTTTCAATTAGCTTAAAATGATGAGACTCCTGCTTGGCCCACAGGGATTCTAATTATTTCAAGAATTTGACTCTCGACACGGAGAAACACAGAGATCTTGACTTCAGATCCTGAAAAGCAAGTTTTTGATGTACGTGCCTTACCCAAATCACCTCTTCATTATCAAAAGATAATAAGAAAAGGAGAATTTTCTATTTGTTTCTCTTAATTGGGGTTCTTTTTCCTTTGGGTTAGAGGAAAGGTTACACTTTTCTCGGTGCCTCAGAACGTATTCTTTGCTTTGGTTGTTGGAAGGAGTTAGAAGACGTTGCCTGTGGCTCTAAGCCCCCAGCCTGGGAAACTCAGACCCCGTGGCCACCTTGAGCCATGATTCACATCCTGGGACTAACAAACCTGGGCCAGAGCCCTGGGAGGGCGTGTGTGTGTGCGTGCGCGCGTGTGCAGGATGGAGAGACAGGCTACTTCCGCCAGCAAAGTCAAAGCCCCGTGAAGTCAGGTCATGAGCAGGGTTCCAGGACTGACCTCAGAAGGTGCTTGCTAGATGGGAGAACTGACAACTGGTCATTATCAAGCACTCGCTCTCACACTTGCTCTGATGTGCTTTCTCTCTTTCTCATCACAACCATTTCTCTAATCACCATCCATGTGTCCAAAGAACCCTGATTCCCCCATTAGATATCAAATGAATACACAAATGCCACCCAGCATAGTTTGCAGTTCACCCCAGGGAATGCTGCAGAAGGCCACCTGCTCCCAAAGCCGCCACCTCCCCACAGCCCCTCCCACTGCAGGGTGTTCCCAGGACTTCCTTTGGTCGGCCGAGCCTGGCTACCTATCATTTTGAATTATTACTATCATTATAAGTAGGAGTGTACATATAAATATGGCATTCAGCATTTTCATAATGCTTTTCTCATCTCTCTTGTTTTAAGGTTATTCTTCTGGGTGGTTCCATCCAAACCCCCAGGCCGAGATGATGTCTCATGGTGAAGGAAAGTTTGTGAGGTGGGTACTAGACTTGTCAGGGGGACCACTTTGTAAGTTATATAACTATCTAACCACCACGCTGTACACCTGAAATCAATATAATATTGAATGTCAACTGTAACCAAAAAAAAATTTTTTTTAAAGTTGAAGGAGATGTAGTAAGGAAGTCATTTGACTTAAATCTTCCTTCACCGAGGGGTCGTGTGCCCCTCAGCTCCGTGCGCCATCTTGTTTTCTTCCCCTACAACATTCAGATGGTCTACTTGATTTCCCTTAGTGGAGCAGAAAATGTCACGCTAAGTCCCAACACCAGAAAGTTACAGGAACTTGGAATTTCAGCTGGTTTTGCAGAAACTCTCAGATTCAATCACCCAACAGGAATCATGTATTTAGGATGCAGAAGGAATGAGAGAGGACACTCAGTCCCAGGAAAAAGAATGAAAAGCCACTTAGCTGTGGAAGAAGCTCATAGAAAGTTCATCTTTACAGAGGTGTCTCCCTGACTTTATGGAAAAAACCCAGCAGAAAAAAAGCACGGCCTGCATCCAGACGCTAAACCCAGGGCATTTTATTCTTTTTTGCTGCTTTTCTGGGGAGCAAAACAATCTTCCTCTGGAAACCCAAGTGGACATGCTTAGCTTTTATTGCAACATGAAAGCTACTTCATTCTCCACACATAACTAAATATCTGTTGAGCAAGCCCTTAAATGAAAAGAGTCTAAGTAAACACACAATTACTTAGAAACCCAGAGTTCCTTTCTGTCATTTCTTCACCTGATTACACCAGGCCAGAGCAAGAAGCAGCAATGAACACAGACACCGCATGTTGATACAAGCCAAGCTCCGTGACCCAACTTTACAGGTGACTGGAAGTACTCGGGTTTAGAAGGGCTTGCCCGGGCCCTGCTGGCGTGTGCTCAGGGAGGGGCCGTGGGTTGACTAACCAGACATGACTCCTTGGTCAATACCCCTGTGGCCTCCAGCCCTTAATGTCTGGCCAAGACAACACAGGTCGTGATGCCCAGCTCAGTGTGTATGGTGACATCAGTCCTCTCCCTTCTCGGAGAGCAAAACAATGACAAACAGCATGTGGCGTCAACAAGCTGGAGTCGTGGGGGCAACCAGGCACCCTGAGCCTCCCTTGGGGATAATGCACGTTCCTGGTGGCCTCTACCCACCCTCCCTCCATCATGGACTTTGCAATTCCCAAAGCATCACTTAGGTTTGCAAGGCATGATGGCCCATTGCTTCCTCCTTTAAACACTTGTTGTGGAAAAAGTGAAAATAAAGGTCTTGGGTCTTTGTAGTGTCCCCTTCATAGAACTCTCATTCCTTTTCCCTGAAAGCTCGCCCAGATCTTTGCCATAAACCTTGATCCATAGCCACCTCCATCCTCAGGGCCCTTTAACCCTCCTGGGAAATGTGTTGTATTGACAGCCTGCAGGGCCTGGAGATGAGGGTGGCCCTGTCCCATGTAGCCCCCCTTTTGAACCTGGAAGAACTAAGAAATGCTCTACACATCTGCCTTAGGCATGGTCTCTTGTTCCATGTTGTATTGTCACCCTGGTTTTGTCACCACCTCGACTCTACCTCTGCTTGCTCCCTGTGGGCTGACAAGCCTTTCCCTCACATCTGAGTCATATACCTTCTCATGGTCCCATCCTTCCGCTCCTTCCTCACACAGGTGGCAGCCCCCCAGCCCCTTGCCTTGCAGGCGGCTATGTACCAACATGCCTAATAAAATAACAGCGATGACAGTCACAAATATAAAATGTTTCTGCCACTAGGAGCATGTATCCTTGAGACAAATCTAACTTTTTAGAGAAAAATGTAAGGCTCCCTATAAACTCAGTTTTTGCAGAGTTGCATTTTCACATGGTCTGTGAAAATATTTATTTACTGAATTTGGATTGTGAGCAAACAGCCCCGAAGAACTCAGAGGTTTGATTGCTTCTCTGCATACTCTACAGGCAAATCCTTTCTTTGTTGAGAGACCTGGAAGGGAATCCCTTCTCTCTGTGCCTGCTTTCCTCACTTCGCCTGTTTGGAATTCCCAGAGTTGAGAACTCCAGAAAGGCGCCTCTCCTGGTGTTGAGGTCTGTCCCCGGAATATCCCAGCTGGACAAACATCAAGTCAGAGACCATGGCCTCTCCGTTACATCCAAGACTTTCAAAGCTTGTCTATCCTTTCACTCTGTCGAGCTTAAGCTGTTAGTTCTTTGGCCTTAGTTCTTTCCCAGCTTCCAGAAAAAAACAGGACTTTGGTATAGAACCATCACTTCAAGTTCATGTGGTTAATATAACCTTGACAGGAGTGAGTGTGAGGGTGGAGGAGAGATTGTCATTGGCAAAATACAAACACCACCGTCCTTCCTCCTTTGGCTTTGAATGAACAAAGCAGACACCCCGTGGGGCCCGTTACAGCTTCCGTTAAAGGCACACACATTTCTGTTCTCCCATTCTTTGTTTTGCAAATGCTCACAAATCCAAAAGTAGCTTTATACGTACTTGCATTATAAGAAATCTAAAAAAAAAGAAAGAAATCTAAAGTTTTATAAGTATTATAATGAACAGAAAAAAATTATTCTATCATGTACATAATTTTTAGAACTTGGGTTTTCCTTGCCAGGTCCTTTAGTTTTCTCTGACTCCAGATTTTCTTGTTTACTCAGCAGCAAACACACCATCATTATCAATTAATCGATCACCATAGACTGGATTTTTATCCTAAAGAAGCCTGAGCGTAAGTTCTACAACTCAACTCGGTTTTACACTCACCTGTCTTCACTTAGCTCTTGTCCTTAGAGGCAGGCAGCCCATCAGCCCTTTATATACCGTCCCTGCTCTGCTTCCTCTTTTTGAAAGTGTTGACTTCATCCTATTATGAAAAAAATGTGTGGCTAAGTCTTACAAATTATAGTAATGATCATAATAATTACAACTACTTTGAACTTCTATAAGGCCTTTTATTCAAAACTGTCCTGGCATTTTGCAAACATTAACCAATTCATTTCTTACCACACCCCAGAGGTTAGATCCTAATTGTAGGTTCACTTTGACACTTTCAGGTCCAACACATTTTATTTGTACTGGTTTCTGGAATGGGGTTAGGTAAAGAAAGGAGGGAGGGAGGGAAGGGGGAGGAAAGGAGGAAGAAAGGGAGAGAGGGAGGGGGAAGGAAAGAGGGAAGAAGAATGGAGGGAGGGAGACAGTGGAGGAGAGAGGAAGGTAAATAGGAGAATTTGGAGTGTCTGAGACGCTTATTGTTTTTCTATATTTCAGGGAAGTAGAGCCACACCTTAGGCAGCCCAGCTGATGCTCTTTTATACGCATTCTGTACCTACAGCTTGTTCCTAAACGTGTGCCTCAATAAATATTTCAGGATGGCTTGCAGGAAGTTTCCAGGAAGGACTCTGCCCCAGACTGCCCAGGGATGTTTCATGACTACAAGAGGGGCCCCCTCTATCACCACACCCTGTGCCCCAGCTCTACTGAATGACTCAATTTCCCCCAAACGCAGCCCCTTCGCTTGCTCTGTGCCTTTCCCCAGGCTCTTCCCTCACCTTTTAGGGACAAGGACCATTTGTCTTTATAACCCCAGAACCTAACACCCTGCCTGACATATAGGAGACATCAGTACCACCTGTGAAGTACGTGGCTAACTTGTTTGTAATGCCTCCCTCGCTCCCCTGCCGTCTCCCCACTCCCTGCCTGGCCGCAGCTAGAGTGTCAGCTCTGAGCAGTGAACTTGGCTGTGCGTTTAGGACGGAGTCCTCATCGCCCAGAGCAGAGTCTGGCATGTTGTGGGTGTTGGGTGAATATATGTTGAATCAGTCAGTGCAAGAAGAGTTTCTACAACCTCACCCAGCAGGATTCCGACTGAGCTCCCAGCAGCACCCTGTCCCAGGGTCGGTGAGCCTTCCTCAGGTCCCATGCTGCCCTCTGGGTATGTCTATCATAGCACCTATGACACTTGGTTTTTGTTGTTGTTGTTTGTTTTTGTCAGTCTGAAAACAACTTGAGAGCAAGGACTACGTTATTTTTCCTGTTTCCTCTAAATGACACGTAAGCGGTATTCAATACGTGTTTATGGCATGAATGAATAAGTGAATTAAAGGATATTTGGGACTTGTAGGAAGTCACTGACTTGACATCGCAGCTCAGACTTTGGAGATTAGGAGTCTGCTCTTCTGTACCTGTGGCTGAGACGTTTTATGAAAACACGGCCGTGACCATTCCTTTACATATTGTCTAGGACTGCTTCTGTGCTGCAGTGGCGGAGGTATTGAGACCACATGGCCCTCAAGCCTGTTTGGGCCTAGAAGGAGAAGCTTGCCAGTCTCGGCTCTAGAGTCTCTACTTGGTCTGAGGAACTAAAACAGCAGTTAGAGAGAAAAATGAAGTAGCTGCCCAGGAGGGAGGAGAAATGAGAATTGCAGAGTCCTGACAGCACCCTAAGCCAAACTTCCAAATGACCTTGAGATCTAACCACATTCCTGTCCTCAAGTTCAGTCGAGACACCCCAGTTGTCTCATACTAAATTCCTCTTTTTATTGAAAGTAGTTTGAGTTGGGCTAATGGTATTTGTAACTCAAGGGTACTATTATTTACTTTACCCACATATTCAACTCTCAAGTATTCATTCAAAAATTTCATAGAGAGCTTAGTCTGTCAGGTATGATGCCAGGGATGGATGATAACAGTGGTGAACAAGACAGCCCTGGACCCTGCCCCCGGAAAGCTTATATTTTAATAGAATGAGTTAGATTTCAGGTGCCTGTGAGCCTTTAATCCCATAAGATTATAATGGAGCTGAAAAATCCCTATCACCAAGTGACATTGTAGCTGTCCTAACGTCATATCGCAATGCATTACTCACGTGTCCGTGGCGATGCGGGTGTGAACCAACCCACTGCGCTGCCAGTCACATGAAAGTCTAGCACATACGTTATGTACAGTACACATCACTTGAAAATGATAATAAATGACTGTATTGCTGGTTAATGTATTTATTATTTTTTAAATCATTATTATACAGTGTATTCTTTCTACTTATAGAAAAAGTTTGCTGTAAACATTTCACCATGTTATGGTGGCAGCAGTCTCACACATTTGTATTTATTCCATCTCTTGATTGCATCCTTTTCTCTTGTGCTGGATTGAATCCTGTGTTGTTTTGTACAGTACGTGCTGTACAGGCTCGTAGCCCAGGAGCAGTCGGCTAGACCACACAGCCTAGGTGTGCAGTGGGCTAGACCATCCGGGTTTGTGTGAGTGCACTCTGTGACATTCACACGACAAAAATTGCCTAATGACGCATTCTTCAGTCGTATCCCCATGGTTTAGTGGCACATGACTGTAGAGGCAAAGGAAGGGGGTATTTATTACTTATTTTTACAAGAGAAAGTACTAGAACATCTCTGAACACTAACGGGAGGGTTTCTGCCGAGGAAGAGCTTGGAAATGCATCAAGGGAAAACGAAATGGAGCCAAGTTTTCTCGAAGATGATAGAGAGTGGGGTCTTGAGCTCATGTGAGGGGTTGGTTGGCTTTTGATGGGAAAAGGAGTCAAAGGGACTGACAGCATGGATTTTGAATTCTCAGGGCTCTGGGTGACCTTGGGCAAATTGATTTCTTTGAGCCTGTTTCCTTAGCTGTTAACGTGGGGATAATGTTCTTCCCTCACAGGGAGGTTTCAAGGATTAAATGAGATAATGCTTGTAAAAGACTCAGTGGTATTCTTAGTATCCTTTAGACCTTCTCCCTCCCAAATCCAGTCAAGTCTACCAGCTAACTCACTTTAAGCCAGTGACAAACATCTGGACCTAGTCACGTATTAAAGGAAAGGCAGAGGGGAGAGGGAGAAAAAACTGATAGAAATTTATATTTGTAAAGTTTTTTTCCATCTAATAGCCTCCAAATTACTTAGCAAAGAATCTTCGATAGTCCTTGTGGAACTTTTCGAGGTGGCAATTAAACAAGCCCTGCTGACAAGGACATTGGCTACCCAGAAAGGAATGCTGTCAGTGGCGTCCTCTTCCCAAATAAAGGAAAGACCAAGAAATGATTATTCCTCAGTCACTGTTGACAGCTTTACTAGGCTCTGGGCAGTTTTGGCCACAGATGCCAGGAGGCAGGCAAGGAAAGACCTCAGGAAAAGGGAACTAAGAGAGAGCCATCAGTGCTGGCTTTGCACACCACTAACTTGCTATATTTTGCTGTGGAAATCACTGAAGTTCTTGCATGTAGTCACATGTCACTGAATGGGGGAAATTCATTATGAGAAATGAGTCGTTAGGCAATTCTGTGGTTGTGCAAACATCACAGAATGTACTTCCTAGATGGTCTAGCCCACTGCACACCTAGACTGTGTGGTCTAGCCTGCTGCTCCTGGGCTACGAGCCTGTACAGCACATACTGTACAAAACAACACAGGATTCAATCCAGCACAAGAGAAAGTGATGCAATCAAGAAACATGGTAAACACGAGATGTATGAGGCTGCTGCCAGCATAACATGGCATTCTATTTTAGCAAACTTTTTTATAAGTAGAAAGAATATACTCTAAAATAATGATAAAAAGTATAGTATGGCACATACACAAACCAGTCATCTGTCATCATCAAGTACGACCTCCCGTACATAACGTATGTGCTAGGCTTTCATGTGACTGGCAGCGCCGTAGGTTGGTTCACACCCGCGTCACCACGGACACGTGAGTAATGTGTTGTGCTACGGCGTTAGGACAGCTACGACGTCATTAGGCGATAGGAACTTTTCCGCTTTATAATAATCTTATGGGATCACCATCATATCTTCGGTCCATCATTGACCAAAACATTGTTTTACGACTCATGACTTCACTTAGTTTTTGTTTAGGTGGAAGAAAAAAAAAAAAACCAAACCAAATCAAACCTTTCTACTTAGTTTACTGGAATGGGCTCAATCGTTTTTAACTCGGAGTGTTTGGAACTATGGAAGGTATATTTTCAGTTGTCTCAGTTCCGGGGTATGACACTGGCATCCAGTGCTCCCTTGAGAAATGCTCTTGACTTTGTTCAGTAGGAGTGTCAGCTGTGCCAGTTCTTTGAGTTCTGTGCTATTGTACATGTTGGAGTCCAGGGATGCTCCAGCTGGCATTTTAGAGGGGGTGGCTTGTTGGGAAAGATGCTTTGCTGTGCTCTGTTCATTTCCTGGGGAAAGCCTTGGCAGCTCTTCTGGCCCTCCCCTGAGGCGGGTCTGTGGGGACAGAGCCCCAAAAAGCAGTTTCCAGGCTCTCGGCCTCACATAGAAAGGTGCTGGCTCAGGTAGTAAATGGCCATCAACTGTGATCAAATGGCCAGCAGCTGTGGCTAGTTGGCCGTCAGCTGTAACCAGTGAGCCATTAGCCATGAATATAACTGCCGTGGCTAGGCTAGTAGCAAAAAGAAAGAAAGGGGGAGCTAGCAAGAAGATGGTGGCTGAGTCTGCAAGCGGCACAGTGAGGGTTGAGAATTGTGTTGCTCCTGGTTCCTGTGTCTCCAACCCAGCCGCCAGCGAGAGTATAGTGGTGTGACTCCCCTACCTATGGCTCCGTGGGTGTTCCTGTTTGGCCTCACCATGTCCTGTGTTCTTATGTGGGGAGCGGGACCAGAGACCCCGCCGGACGCCCTGCGTGACAACTGGTCCAGCGAGCAGGGTCTCCCGCACGACAGGGTCCTAGGTACAGGTTTGGCGTACAGTGGCACACCTCGTACCCTGCTGATTCTGGGTGTGCCATACAACCACTAGGTGGGCAGTCTCAAGAGGGCTTTCCTGTTTTCATACCCTGGAAAGATCTTGTTAGTGTTTTTCTGAGAGCAAAGGAAGAAGCTGATCTGACCTGAAGTGCCCCTATAGAAAGAGACCCTACAGTCATATAAAACTTATCACTGCTCCTCACCACAGATTACTTGAAACATCAGGAACAATAAAATCTATGTGATATCTTTTCCTACACTGAACACAGCATTTATGGATTTTTTTTTTTCTGTTTGCACAATGTATGATGCCATTCTCAGAAACACAAGTCTATGCATAGTCAAGCATTCTCATTGCAAAAGACCACATCTTCCAGTTTTCATTGTGGTCAGTGAAGGAAAGGAAAGCTGGGGTTGAAATTTCAGCATAAGAAAAATTTGACACCTAAAACTGTCAGAGGACAACAGGTGCCATGTCTACATATACTGCTGGTGGCTGAAAATACAATTCACAATCTTCCTGCTTTTCTTGTGAGTGATTGATGGAAGAAGAGAAGTAGATTGATCACTGTTACTCAGAAGACACCTCCTGCCAGCTCTGGGGTTTGGAGGAAGTTGACTTGGTCTTAAGAGTCAAAGCCCAGTTTATTGGGATGTTCTACCATGTTAGGTTTTTTCCTGGGGAAAAAAACCCTCTACTTTGCATTCCTACTTTACATCTTTGGCTTGGCACATCCCTGAATTATGAAATTCCCTTGTGTGTTAAGAGCAATGATTTAATACCAATTTATAAATGTGAGTACTGATATAAATGTAGACATGTAAATACACATCTTTTATTTGCTTTTCTTTAACAGCTAATAAAATCTCCAAGAGAAATACTTTTCAATTGTTGAGAAACTTAAATTACATGAACCTGAAACTACTTTTGCCTGAAAGCATTGGGGGCGTTCATCTAAGAATGAAGGCTGGTTCTTAAATTTGTTTCAGATTTCTTCTAGTTTATACAATGAAAAAGAAGAGCTGAGCATTTCAATTATAAATCCGATACAAGTATATTTGTGTATTTTCAATTTATATTCGTAGGTTGCTTTTTCTCCAATAAGGGTGAAATATAAAATATGGATCCCATGGAACAAAAAAATACAAAAACAAGGCAAATAATAAATGCCTAGACTGACTATGGAGAAAGCCAATTCCAGGAAGCTAGTAACAACCTTATTGCTTCCAAAATATTTCTATCTGTCCATTGAATAAGTGTTTTCTTAGTGTACACACTGTGCCAACCACTGAGAAGTTGACTAAGACACAGCCTCTTCCCTGAAGAAGCTCACTGCTGGGTAGTGAATGGGTATTTACTGACATTTCGCTGATTTCTGTTGGGCTAAGGGGCTAAATTGCTGGATCCCCTGGAGCCAACAGCGAACCTTTCATGTGTAGATCATAAAACTCCATAGAAGCCATCAGCCAGCCAGCAACAGACTGGTGAGGTAACGCTGAGTAAAGTTCCACAGGCATGAAAGAGTGAGACCAATGAAACTGTCTTATCCAGGAACCAATAAAACTCTTAGATGCTATGAGTCATGCCGTTTGTCTAAAATATTCCAAGTGTGGGAACCTGCCCAAGGGATCACCCAGTCATGCCTCACAGTTGTGGAATACTTCCCAGGGTATGAAGTATTTTCACTTGTGCTATTGTGACACCCTGATGGCGTATCAGGAAAGCATAACCATTGCCCATATTTTACAGATGAGGAAACTGCGATACTCAGTAATGAAATCACTTATCCTGGTCAGCAAATCAGCAAGGGGTCAATAGTGGGGTAAGGTAGACTCGTTTGCCTTCAATGTTATGTCCTGTAGCTCCCCGGAGAACATAGAGTTCCTATCTTAAATTTTAGTAGGATCTCTGGGGAGTACCACGATGTGGGAGCCAGTGTCAATCAAGGCCACAAATGTTGCTTATTATGTAG
This sequence comes from Rhinolophus ferrumequinum, assembly GCF_004115265.2. Taxonomy (NCBI): domain Eukaryota; kingdom Metazoa; phylum Chordata; class Mammalia; order Chiroptera; family Rhinolophidae; genus Rhinolophus; species Rhinolophus ferrumequinum. The sequence continues at coordinate 4,924,846 of NC_046296.1, read as the reverse complement.
GGAACAATGGTCCACCATGGCTGTGTAGAGGTAATTGTCCTCAGGTGGTGGCTGGGATCCCAGAGGTATGGTTTGTCCCTAAGGTGGCTGTGGGGATTGCCATTGCCTCACGTCAGGTTGTGCCAATCTTGGGAATTTACCTTCAGAAATGGAGGAGATTGGATGCTCTCTACAGTCTCTGTAGAACAGCACAGAGCACCTGGGGGTTATTACCCGAAATCAGATCATGAGGGAAGCCCGGGTCATGGAGTCACCAACATCAGGTCCAGGGTGACCCTGGAAATTCTGAAATGGGGGCTTATCTCAGTAGTATGATTTGTTGCCTTGAAACCTAAGACCTGAGTCTTGGGTGCTCCTCATTGGCAGCCAATATTTACAAGCTATGTAGGGTCTCTTTAGTAGAGGCCACCAAAGAGAATAAGGAAGTCCTAGAGTTTGTAGATGCTCCCTTGAGAAATAACTGCCTGGTCTCTGTGTCAAAAGGAACCTGCTCAAGGCTGGCTGGGGCTTTCCATCCACTGGCTGTGAATTAACTTTCTTTTAGGCCAAGATAAGCCAGTTGGCTGTTATGTATTGTTATCCCCAAATTAATAATTTATTATGGGATCCCCTACACTTGTGGAAATGAGCGTGTAATTATATTGTTCAATTCTAAAATTTCTATTTGGTTCTTTATATTTTTTTCTTTTGCTGAGACTTTTTATTTGCTGAGACTATTTTTTCATTTGTTTCAAGTGTGTTTGTAATTTAGAAATCTTTGCCAAATAACTAACATCTCTGTCATCTGACTATTGTCTTTTTTCATCCGTTGGCTGTTCTTTTTTCATTCAGTTGCAGATCTTAGCAGTTCTCGGTGAGATGACTGATTTTCATGCGAAACCTGGACATTTGAGGCATTATGTTATGAGACTCTGGAGCGTCTTTAAATCTTTTGTTTTCACTGGTTTCCTCTGACACCACTGCAACAGGGGAAGGGTGGGGTGCCATGTGGTTACTGCTTGGTGGGGATGAAAGTCCAGGCTTTCTATGGACACTGAGTGGGGAGGGGCTACAAAGTATTGCTGTGCAGGGGTGGGAGGTCAGTTTCCAACCAGTCCTCCACTGACATCTCTGTGGCTGGGAAGGATAAGAGTGTCCTGCTGCTGGTCCCCTGACATTAGGGTAGAAGGTGGCCTCATTACGGCTGGGCCGGGGCGGGGGTTGGTGTGGAAATCCTGATTCTCCACTAGACCTCTGAATCACCTTTATTGGAGAGAGGGTGCTTATTACTGCCAGGAGGTCCCCAGTGACACTGTGGTGAGGGCGGAAAAGCCATCAGCCCCATTGGGATGAAAGCCCCAGGTCCTTCTCTGACACCACAATATGGGGAGGAATTGGGGCACCTTGTTAGAGTCTGGCAAGGGTGGAAATCTATGCTCCCCATTCAGCCTCTGCTGGTGGGGGTGAGGCCACAGTTTTTTCCATGGTATTTGACTGGAGTTGAGCGGTAATTGTCTAAAGGTTGTCTGTCTTTCTAGTCTGCCCCTTTCTTGGTCCTTTGGTTAGACAGAGCAGGCTTTTGTTGAGATTTTTTTTTTTTGGGGTGGGGCAGTTTGTCTGGGACCATAGTTGTTTCCAGATTGATGGCTTCTTCAGCTTCAAGTCTGCTATATATGAAACAAAACACCCAGGGAACTCACTCCCATATCATTCTTCAGGTTCTGAGCCAGTCTGTCTTCTTCTCTTCACCTTTCAGTTTTCTTATATTTTTTAAACACCACAGGGTCCAAGGTTTTCATGGTATGTAGGGGAAGAATAGGGAGACGTGTATCTCTCTTCCCAGAGGCAGCATCCTCCATTCCCTCGCTTTTGAAAGAAGAGTTTTTTCACAGCAATATTATTTCCCCAAAGGAACTTGAAGCTTACTTTCTTACTTAATATTCTATTGCTAGGCCCCATGGACAATGCGTATCGCTGCATTCGAGGCTTGGATGACTTCCAGTGGTCTCTGTTCTGCACTGTCCATGTAGGGCTGTGAGGTCCAGTTAACCAGCCCCCTCACGCAGCCCTCACACTCACGTGTCCTCTAGAGATGATGATCTATGACCACACAGCACCGTCTCCATCGGTGGTGTTGGCGTGGTCGCTCATTCCCCTTCTACTCTCAAAGATGGAGATCTGGGGGATTGCCGCAAGCCAACGATGTGGTCATCGAGAATCCCTGACGGCAGAGCCCAGGCTTCAGTTCTTTTTGAAGCTCTCCAGGTGTGGTAGGCAGGAAAATGGCCTCCCAAAGAATTCCACGCCTTAACCCTGGAAGCTGTGACCTGTTTCCTGCACATACGTTACACGGAAGGAAATCAAGGCAGCAGATGGAATTAAGGTTGCTAATCAACGGACCTTAAAATAGGGAGGAGATGCTGGATCAGGTAGATGGGCCCAACGGAATCACAGGGGTCTTTAACTGTGGAAGAGGGAACAGTCACTGTCAAAGCGACGTGATGTGACTCCACCAGCCACTGATGGAGGAAAGGGCCACGAGCCAAGGAACGAAGAGCTTCTAGAAGCTGGAAAAGGCAAGGAAATGGATTTTCCTCTGGAGCCTCCAGAAGAACAGTAGCCTTGCTGACACTTTGATTTCGCCCAGTGAACCCCAATTCGGACTTCTGACTTCCAGATCTGCAAGGTAATAAACTTGTGTTGTGTTAAGCCACCAAGTTTGTGGTCATTTTTTACAGCAGCAACAGGAAACTGATACATGCTGCCAAGGTGAAGAACCACCATTGCAGATTTTCTGTTGGTTCTCGGCCACCATTTGCCAAAATCATGTCTCAGATCTTTCTAGGAGCATGGCTTTGCCTGGAGGAAGGGGCTTGTCCCAGCTGTTTCTAGTTCTCTTTTACTTTTTGTTTCTTCATAGGCACACCTCATTGTATTGCTCTTGGCTTTAGTAAGCTTCACAGATGCTGCATTTTTTACACATAGAAGGCAGGACCTTCACCAGCAAAAAGATCATCACTCATTTTATTGCAGTGGTCTGGAACCAAACACGCAATACCTCCAAGGTAGGCCTATTTTACTAAAATTTTTAAATTGAGTGTATAATTTACATATAACATTGTGTAAGTTTCAAGTTTAAAGTGTATGTGTTGATTTGATACATTTATATATTGCAATTTGATTATCACCATCGTGTTAGCTAATACCTCTATCATGTCACATAATTTCCATTTCTTTTTGTGGTAAGAACAGCTAAGATCTAGTCTCTTAGTAATTTTGAGATCTTAGCAACTTTGAAGTATGTAATATAGTATTGTTGTATGTAATCACTATACTGTGCGTTCGATCTCCAGGATGTATCTTCTAATTGAAGGTTTATACTCTTTAACAACACCTCCCCAGCTCCCCCACCCACCGGCCCCTGGTAACTAACTCGTCTATTCTGATTATATGAGTTCAGCTTTTTTTTTTTTTTTAAGATTTTTTTATTGGGGAAGGGGAACAGGACCTAATTGGGGAACAGTGTGTACTTCCAGGACTTTTTCCAAGTCAAGTTGTTGTCCTTTCAATCTTAGTTGTGGAGGGTGCTGTTCAGCTTCAAGTTGTTGTCCTTTCAGTCTTAGTTGTGGAGGGCGCAGCTCAGCTCCAGGTCCAGTTGCCGTTGCTAGTTGCAGGGGGCACAGCCCACCATCCCTTGCGGGAGTTGAACCGGCAACCTTGTGGTTGAGAGCCCACTGGCCTATGTGGGAATCGAACCGTCAGCCTTCGAAGTTAGGAGCACGGAGCTCCAACTGCCTGAGCCAACAGGCTGGCCTGAGTTCCGCTTTTTTATTTATTATTTATTTATTTATTTATATTTTTATTTATTTTTATTTTTTTCTGAGTTCCGCTTTTTTAGAGTCCACATTTAAGTGATATCATACGATATTTGTCTTTGGTGTATCTCACTAAGCGTGATGCCCTCAAGATCCATCCATGTCATTGAAATGGCAGGATTTTCTTTCTCATGGCTGAATGATACTGTTTGTGTGTGTGTGTGTGTGTGTGTGTGTGTGTGTGTGTGTGTACACCACATCTTCTTTATCCATTTGACTATCGGTGGACACTTAGGTTGTTTCCATGTCTTGACTAATGTAAATAATACTACAGTGAATATAGATGTGCACTATCTTTTCAAATTACTGTTTTTGTATCCTTCAGATAAATACCCAGAAGTGGAATAGCTGAATCATATGGTAGTTTTTTTGGTCTTATTAATTTTTTGAGGAATCTCTATACTGTTTTCCATAGTGGCAGTACAAATTTATAATCCCACCAACAGTGCACGAGGGTTCCCTTTTCTCCACATCCTCGCCAATGCTTTTTATTGTCTTTGTGATGATAACCATTCTAACAGGTGTGAGGTGATATTTCATTGCGGTTTTGATTTGCATTTCCCTCATGATTAGTAACATTGAATATCACTTCATGTGTCTGCTGGCCATCTGTATGTCTTTGGAAAAATGTCTGTTCAGGTGTTCTGCCCATTTTTAAATTGGGTTATTTGGGGTTTTACTGTTGTTGAATTGTATGTGTTCTTTACGTATTTCAGATATTAGCACTTTGTAGATACATGATTTGCAAATATCTTCTCCCATTCAGTTGGTTGCCTGTTTGTTTTGTTGATGGTTTCCTTTGCTGTGCAAAAGTTTTTTAGTTTCATGTAGTCCCGTTTGCTTACTTTTGCTTTTGTTTCCTTTGCCATTGGAGTTAAATCCACAAAAATATTGCTAAAACCAATGTTAAGGAGATTACCACCTATGTCTTCTTCTATGTATTTTATTGTTTTAGGTCTTATGTTCAAGTCTTCAATCCATTTTGAGTAAATCTTTATGTATGGTGTAAGATAGTGGTTTATAGTTTCATTCTTTTTCAACACCATTTATTGAACAGATGCTTCTTTCTCTACTGTATGTTCTTGCCCCTTTGTCATAAATTAATTGTCATATACAGGTGGGTTTATTTCTGGGATCTCTATTCTTTCCCATTGGCCTATGTGTCTATTTTTCTGCCAATATCATACTATTTTTATTACTATAGCTTTGTAGTATAGTTTGAATCATGAAGAATGATGCTTCCAGCCTTTTCTTTCTCAAGATTGGTTTGGACATTTGGGATCTTTTGTGGTTTCTTACACATTTTGTGGGGTTTTTTTTGTTGTTGTTGTTCTATTTCTGTGAAAAATGCCATTGGGATTTTGATAGGGATTGCACTAAATTTGTAGATTGCTTTGGGTAGTATAGACATTTAAACAACAGTAATTCTTCCTATCCATGCATGAGCAAAGAATATCTTTCCATTTCTTTGTTTTCAATTTCATTATGTCTACAATATCTTATGGTTTTCATTGTACAGGGCTTTCATCTCCTTGATAAATTTATTCCTAGGTATTTTATTCTTGTTGTTGTAGGTGTAAATGCAATTGTTTTCTTCATTTCTCTGTCTGATAGTTCACTTGTAGTAGAAACACAATAGATTTTTGTATGCTAATTTTTGTACCCTGCACATTTACTGTATTTTTTTAAAATGAAAGTTTATTGTTAGTAAAGTTACATAGATTTCAGGTGTACAATTCTGTATTATATCATCTATAAATCCCATTGTGTATTCACCACCGAGTCAGTTTTCCTTCCATCACCATATATTTGATCCCCTTTACCCTCATTTACCATCCCCCCTCCGACGACGTTTACTGTATTTGTTTATAATTTCTAATAGTTTTTTTTTTGGTGGAGACTTTAGGGTTTTCTATATATAGAATCATGTCATTCACAAATAGTGACAATTCTGTCCAGTGCTTTCTAACGTGTTCACCTCACTTAGTGAGTTCTTCAGCTTCAGAATATCTGGTCCTTTTGTAGAGTTCCAATCTCTTTGGTAAAGTACCCTTGTTCATTAAATTTATTCCTGAGCTCACTGAACTGTCTTTCTGAGTTTTCTTATAGCTCATTGAGTTTCTTCAGGAAAGCCATTTCGAATTCTCTACCAGTTGAATCATAATCTTTCCTGACTTTACCGGTGGTTTCTGGAGAACTGAGGTTTTATTTTTGTGATACCATGTTGCCATGATTTTCACTGTGCTCGGTACGCTGTTCCTCTGCTCTTTGGGAGTAGGGAACACTTTTCTTACTCAGTTAAGTTGTTTACGTACTTTGATTCTAACAGTTGAAGTTGGTAATTAGAGGCCTTTCTTCTGTTTTCCAGCAGGGGGCGCTATAGCACAAGATTTCGGTTTCTTTTACCCGCACTGCCTCTGTATTTGAGCCCCGCTTTCCACTCTGACCGCCTCGCCACAGGTGCTCTGGTACCATCCTCCACTCCGCTTGTGCTCCCCGGGTCGCTGGTACCTTGCTGCTGCCGGTGTTTCTGCCCGTGTCTGCGGGATGTCGGCGCCTAGATTGGGGGCGTGGGGAGTAGTGGAGCTGGAGGAGGAGGGTGTGTGTGGAGAGCCGGGGTTGCAGGCTCCTGGCTTCCTCCAGAATCGTGGAATTTGAAAGTGCCGCAGCAGGAGGGGGTACCCGGGTCGTGGGCCCTGACTCCGCCTCTGCTCCGTTCTCTGCGGCCACAGGCGCTTCTGCAGCCCGGGGGCGGGAGTCGCGTGTGCCACCTTTCTGCTGCTACCGGCTTCTCTGGGGGTGCGGGTACCGCCGCAGCCTTTGGGGGCCAGAGTCCTGGCGCCTACCCTGCTGCTGCCTTTAAATTTCTTTTGGGGGGACCGCATTGTTTGTGGGTGCTGGGGTTTATGTGCCTCTGCCACTGCTACCTTTTTTCCCTCCGGCTGTGGGCTTGGCCATCATGGCTGGGCCGGGTCATGGCACAGCTTAGGCTGTTGCAGTTTCTGTCTCTTCTGTGTTCCAATCCACTCACCTTCTGATGTACAGGTGTGTTATCTCCCAGCGTCCTGGTGTGTGAGCAGCGGAACCTTTCTGAGTTATGCGTTTCCTACTAGGTAGACGCAGACTAAAGGGGAGAGATAAAAGGTGCATCTCATGCTTAGGTAACTGTATTCACCTTTTGAACAAATAAGTTTCTCTGGGGAAGTTACCATAGGCCCTGTAGCAAAGATCAATTATATTTTCAGTAATTGAGCAATTACTTTTGAAAGTTCAATGTACTTTTTGTTAATAAGCAAACAATTAGCTTACATAATGAATTAACATTATGACTTTCAGGAAAGCAGAGGACTGATCACAGGAATTAATTAAAAATCTCAAGTTTGCACTTAAGGACCAGATACGGATTATTCTTCAGAAAGTCACATTTCAGCTCCGAGGAACCGGGGAAATGCAAACACCAATGGAGATTTTCCTAGGTGACCACCAACTGCTAAAAGGGAAGCAAGTTCTTGCTCTGAGCAATGATTCTTAGCAGACAGAGGTGGAGACTGGGGGTGAAGATAAAATTACCCGCTGTAAGTTTTCCATCTAAATCTCTGACTCTGACACAGCCTCTTTGGCAATGGTTCTTAAACTCAGGCATGAAGAAACAGCGAGGGGTTTTGTAAATGGGGCTGAGGCCCTGGTTTTAACCCCACAGACTGATTCAGTAGATTTGAGGCGAGGCCTTAGGTCTTTTTTAACAATTGAGAACAATACTGTCCCAAGGGTGGTGTGCACGTCAGTGAAACACACTTTGAAAAACAGTGGCGTTAAGACTCACTGGAAGGCAAATATATGGTGATGGAAGGAGACCTGACTCAAGGTGGTGAATACACAATGTGATATATAGATGATGGATTACAGAATTGTACACCTGAAACCTATGTAACTTTACTACCCCAATAAACTTTAATAAAAAAAAAAAAGAATCACTGGAAGCTTAGCAAATGATTGGCAGATGTGGTGTACCCCTCAGGTGTGTGGAGGTTGAGAACTACAGCTATAAAGAGAAAACAGCTTCAAAGTCAGAGGACTCAGTATTAGTATTAGCATTAAAATAATTTCAGTTTTTCAACTGAGCTCAAGCACAAGTCTGGAATAATGCAGACTGTGTTACAAAGTCAGGCCTTTTTTCTGGGTTGCACTATTTTACTAAGTACTTACCGTCTGTGGAAGGCCTGGTATACTTGGCATTAGGATTCAGGGTGAGGAAGGGACTTTGCCTCTCATGAAAGTGTCCGTACTTAAGAAAATCCCACCTGTTGGCTGACGTTCTAGCCAGTCTACCTAGCGTGATTACGTTTTTTATTCTTCAAGTCTGAACTAAGAACAAAACCAATGCATTTCACTTTGGCTTCCTTCGTGGATAGTGCATGCATAGACTGTTACATTGTGTAATGGGTCCTGATAAATACAGGCGATTCAAACGTTTTAAAGAAAATTTAATGTGCATTTTTTAAATCATGAAAGTGAATTAAAAAGTGAATGTTTAAGGAATGAGGGTTATGCACCAACTTCTGGGAATGATCCGAATCCCAAAAGCAGAAAGAGGAACTTCATCTTTGAAAAAACCAGCCAACCCCTCAAACTCTATTATGATGAGGCAATGCTAGTTCAGAAAAGTTGAAATGTGTGGGAAAATGCCCCGCGAGGGTGGTAAAGCACACCTTGATGGGAAAACCCAACCACCCAGGTTGTCATGAGCTTCCCCCAACTTGTCTATTACCAAAAAGACATGACAGCAGCAGGGCTAAATGACACACTGACAGCCCTATGTACAGGAAGCCATCAAGAGGCAAAGCGACCTGGAACGCAGATTCTGCGTGGTGAGCAGCATGGGAGATGCTAATCTCTCTTGGTTGGGAGAAGGAAAAACGTCCATGTCACTCACTCACATAATCCTGCCTCACAAGAGACTTCCTACCTGCTTGGAACCTAGTACTGGCCTTTTCCAAAACTCCTGCAAAGCAGAGTTGCAAGAAGAACTCATCTCATTTAAAGATCATTGATAGTCAAAAAGGATAGCATTTCAAAACAGATAACAAAAGAAAAAATAAGAAACAGGAAAAACAAGTGGCAGGTAAGGGTATCTCACGAGAAAAAAATGTTACCATAAAACATAAAAATGTAGACCAATCATCTCATCACATAATCTAAACCCTTTTTATCTAAACCTGGTTACAGGTAAGCAAGTGGTCAAAACGGAGGAAGGCTCCGGAAAATTAATGCTGGTTAAAAAAAAAAGATGAAATATCTATCAGAAATGGGGTAACACAATAAAAAGTTTTTAAAAGGTGTTTTGGTTATCTGTTACTACGTAACAAATCATCCCAAATCTTAGAGGCTTAAAACCACAACTAAAGAATGCTTGAGAATCTGCCATTTTGGTTGGGCTCGACAGAGATGGCTTATCTCTTCGCTACATGGCATCAGCCAGACAATTCAAGTGAACTGGAGAATCCACCTCCAAAATGGCCCACTCACTCATGGGGACGACAAGTTGGTGGCTGAAAACCAAATCAGGTTTGTTGGCCAGAAGCGTTGGCTCTTCTCCACATGGGCTTCTCCACAGGGCTGCTTAAACCTATTGGTTGCAGATGTTTGCACAACATGGTAGCTGGGTCCTAAAAACAGTGTTTGAGAATCAGAAAGTAGAAGCTATTGGTCTCTTAAGACTGGGTCCTGTAACTTGCAGTGTCCCTTTTATCATTTTTAATTGGTCAAAATAGTTACAGAGCTTACCCAGGTTCAAGGTGAAGAGGCTAAGATTTCCACCTTTTTTTTTTTTTTTTTACTTTTATTTATTTTAAGTGTGTTTTTTCAGGACCCATCAGCTCCAAGTCAAGTAGTTGTTTCAATCTAGTTGTGGGGGATGCAGCTCACAGTGGCCCATGTGGGGATCGAACCGCCAACCTTGGTGCTAAGAGCACTGAGCTCTAACCAACTGAGCTAACCGGCCACCCTAGACTTCCACCTCTTACGGGTGGGATATCAAAGACATTGTGGCCATCTTTAATCTGCTACAAAAGACATTGTGGAATCAAAAACAGAGATATTCTGAAAACTTGGTAAGAGCCATGGAGGACAAAATTGAGAAAGAGGAACAAACTAAAGTATACAAAGTTAAAAGGAATTACAGAGAAAATTATGGATATGAAGTCCAGACATAGGCAAAATAGGCATAATTGGTGACCATGAAGAGAATGGAAATAGAAGGAAAAATACATAATTCAAAGAGAGTTCCATATTTGGCAAAATTCATAAATAAAAATCCTGAATATAGTTCAATTCTAGAAATATAAAATCTAGAAATAATATAACATTCTTCATTTAGAAATGTTTGTATTTTTGTTCCCATGGTTGTCCTTATCCAAAGCCTTTTTATAAAATTCTATATTCTTCTTTTAGTGACTATTGGTGCCCTACCTTGAATGACAATGAAGTTAACCAGTAATATTTTTTTTCCATCCTTTACCCAAGCATCTCATTTGAACTAATGCCCACCTATAAGGAAATTAGTGAATTTATTCATTATATTCTCTGTCCTCTCTTTATTTTAAAAAGTATATTGCATCCATACTGTCAGAGCACATGATTACACACTATTCTGTTCACAATTTGAATTTAGGTTTTTTTTTAATTGAGGTGAAATTCACATTACATAAATTTAACCATTTTAAAATATACAATTCAGTGACATAAAGTACATGAACATTCAAAATGTTGCACAACCAACACCTCTACCTAGTTTCATAACATTCCCAACACTCTAAAAGGAAACCCCGTACCCATTAAGCAGTTACTACACACTCTTCCCCCAACCCCTTGCAACCACCAATCTACTCTATGGATTTACCTATTCTAGACACTTCTTTCACTTGGAATGCTTCTGAAGTCCATCCATGTTGTAGCATGTATTAGCACTCTTCTTTTTTTGTGGCTGAATATTGCATTATATGCATATATCACAATTTGTTATCCATTCATCTGATGATGGACATTTGGGTTTTTTTCACTTCTTTGCTCTTATGAATACTGCTATTAACATGCACGTACACACATTTATTTGAGTAGCTCTTTTCAATTATTTTGGGGGATATACCTAGGAATTCAATTGCTGGATCATATGGTAATTCCACATTTAACTCTGAGCAACCACCGAATTGTTACCACTGCAGCTGCACCATTTTACATTTCATTATAGATGTCCAGGGGTTCCAATCCACAACCACACTCTTATTCTTTTCTTTTACAATGATAGTCATTCTAGTGAAGTGGTATCTCATTGCGGTTTTGATGTGCATTTCCCTGATGACTAGTCATGTTGAGCATCTTTCAGGTGCTTGTTGGCTATTTGCGGATCTTTGAAAAATCATCTTTTCAAGTCCTTTACCCATTTTTAAATTGGGTTGTTTGTCTTTCTGTTGAGTTGTAATTCCATATGAATTAGAGGATCGGCTTTTCCATGTTTGCAAAAAGGCCACTGGCATTTTGATAAGGATTGCATTGAGGCTGCAGATTGCTTTTAATTATAATGACATTTTAAAATATTTTATGTTCCAATTCATGAACATGAGATGTATTTCAATTTTTTTGGTCTTATTTACGTCAGTGATGTTGTGTAGTTTTCAGTGTACACGTATTTCCTTTGTTAAATTTATTCGTGTCTCCACGCTGTAGGTAGTCCCCACCCGTTAGTCACTTAGTAGCTGTCTTGGTTATTACACAGACTGTCACGGTATCACAGGGCTTGTGTTCAAGTAACCCTTCTTTTACTTAATAATGACCCCAAAGTACATGAGTAGTGATAGTGGCAATTTGTATGTGTCAAAGAGAAGCAGTGAACTGCTTCTTTGAAGTGAAAAGGTGAACGTTTTCAACTTAATAAGGAAACAAAACATCTGTACGCTGAGGTTGTGAACATCTACAGTAAGACAAATCTTCTACCATTGAAATTAAGAACAAAAAAGAAATTCATGCTGGTTTTGCTGTTGCTCCTCAAACTGCAAAGGTTATGCACAGTGCATGGTGCTTACTTAGGATGGAAAAGGCATTTAAATTTATGGGTGGAAAATATGAACAGAAATATATCCATCCATACATACATACATACGTATATATAGCCATTCACCCATATGTATATACTAGGCGTGCCAAAACGATGTACACACATGACTTGTATTCATCTTTTGTTATTGATATATATTGAGTATTACAATTTTAATACAGCTTTTTCCTTTCTTAAAATGTGTATACATTTTTTGGGCACCTTCTGTATATAAACAAACCATTTGGTACTATGCATGGTTTCAGGTGTCCACTGGGGGCCGCGGAACTTATCAGGACTATTATACTGTGTGGTCTCACTTCCTTTCAACTTGAATAACTTCCTTTAGCATTTCTTGTGAGTTTCCTAAAACTGAATTATTGAAATTTGAGAATGTCCTCATTTTGGCTTCATTTCTGCGAATTTTGCTAGAAATAAGATTTCTTAGTTGACAGTTTTTTCCTTTCAGCACTTTGCATGTATCTCACTGCCTTCAGGCTTCCACTGTTTCTGATGTCAACTATTAATCTCAATGGGGTTTTCTTATACATCATGAGTGGTTTTCCCTTTGTTTTCAAGATTTTCCTTTCAGCATTTTTATTCTGACATGTCTGGATGTGGTTCATTCTACTATAAGAATTTGCTGATCCTCTTTGATTAATGTTGTTTCATCGAATTTGGATTTTTAGGTATTATTCGCCTAATAATTTTCCTGCTCATTTTCTTTTTCCTCACCTTTTAGCACTCCCGTTATACATATGATGTTCCACATTTCTCTGAAACTATTTCTCTTCATTTTTTTCCCGTTCTTCAAATTGCAATATCTGTATTGACTGATCTCGACATTTGCTGATTCCTTCCACTCCAAGCTCAAATCTGTTTTGTCCTTCTAATGAATTTTTCATTACAGTTATTGTACTTCCCAAGTCCAAAGATTTCCACTTGGTTCTTTTAAAATAATTTCTATTTATTAACATTCTCTATTTGATGGAATATTATGCCTTTCTTTACCTCCAGCATGGTTTTAGTTTTAAAAAAGATTATTTATAATAGCTGCTTTGAAGTTTTTGTCAGCTTCCAACATCTGGGTTCACTCAAAGGTAGTTTCTTTTGATTGCTTCTTTCCCCCCTTGTGAATGGGTCAGTTTCCTGTTTCTTTGCAGGTCTTACAACTTTTGTTGAAAACTGGATGTTTTAGATAATAGAGTAGCTCTAGAGACTCATCCTCCCCTCTCTCCCAGGGCTTGTTAATGCTCTGTTCTAAATAGCCAGTCCCCTTAGGAAATGTGGTGAAAGCTGTTCTGAGAGCTTGCTTCTCCCACTGGGCAGAACCTCTGTGCTATTCCCCTGTAGACGGGGGTGGGGATAGTAGAGCAGTGGCGGGAGCCCCTGGTCTTCTCTGCTTGCCTGTCTTTGCATGGAGACTCCATCCTAATCACTATATAGCCAGCTTATGAGTAAGTCAATTGTTCATCTTAATGGGGTTAAGAATAAGCTGGGACAACAGTCATCAGGAAACAGTATTTGTGGTCTGTCTGCCATTCCTGGGGTAGAGGTTCTGTGCTACAAGGACTGGGTGGAAGAGAAGTGCGAGCAGTCTGCTCCTCCCAGGGAGAAATTGTAGGCTGAGGTTGGGAGCTGGCGGGGAGGGAGGATGCAGAGTCATGGCTCAAATACCACGGAGACTCACCATTCTTACCAAGATATAGCACTTTCTTGAACAAATGTTTTTGTTTGCTGTATGCTCTTATGACAATTTCCAGAGACTTTAAGTTATTTTAAAAATAATATTTACCAGTTATGGTTATTTCACTGAGTCTATAGATCCCCTTATGCTGCCAGTACAAAAGTGCTTCCTGACTTTTTTTAATGCGTGTCTTAAAATACAAGCAACAGGACCCTTTAAATAAAGCAATTTGTTCACATCCTGAAAAAGCTTTTTTATGCCATCAGTTGATTCAACATCAATGTGCAGCATACAGAATAAGCAGTTCTTTAATAGTTATTTAAATATATTCCAGAAGTGAAGTGTTTTTATAATTCATTTACAAGTGCAGTCTGTTACACCAGTAAATGTCACTTGACAGGTTGTATAAAGTAAATAATGTGTGAGAATTAGTCCTGGAATGGTTTTCTGAATTTCTATGTCCAATCCAGTAGATTAAGAACACAACTGTGAATGGTATAAAGATGCAAAAATCATATTGTGATAAAATCAATCACAAAAATAGAATCCAGACCCTTTCCCCAAAATTTAAGAACTCAGAAGTTTCCCTCAACTTAAATATTAGCTCCTCACAGAAAATAGTAAAGATGTCTTTCAGTGTGATGCAAGTGTATAAAACCCTAGAGTTGGACCATTAGATGACCAATGGATCGAAATCAATAGAATTTAGAAAACAGATCTAATTCTAAAGTGAGCAGAAATAAAAAGACAATTTACAAAGAATTATAACTGATCTCTAATCATCATCAGAGTCCGAATCATATTTCTTGCCTCGGATCGTTTTCTTTTCCAGCTTTGTGAAGTTTGTTCCAAGTTTCTTTTGGCTCTGAAATGGTGGCTCCATTAAACTTCCACTAAAAATAAAGCAAATATGAAATGCATTTATCCTTTATAAGGTAGTAGTTGACATACTAAACTGCACAAAAATCTACCTTTTTTCTTCCTCACTGTAACATATGGAATTGAGTAAAATTTTCTTAAAAATGTTGGTGTCAAGGAAGAGGTACATTATTCATACCGATGGTTAATAGTAGTAACCTTATTTTGTACAACTAAATGTTTTAGATCGATGTGGTTTTTTTTTTATCATTAATTACTGACGAACATTTCACAGGACACACCAACGGAATTTCTGACTGAAAAGCATAGAAGGAAATCAAAGGTTGTTTTCCCAGGTGTTTTGGATATGCTGAACCTGTACCTAGATTAGATTCTTTTTATTGTGAGAATGACAGGAAAATGGTGCTCTATTTCTAATAGCTTGTTGTGACTGGTTTGATCCTGTTTAACATCTTTTAATATTTAGATTTCTACAGATATCATCAAAATTCATGGAATTCATTATCATCAACCCAGAATTAGTATGAAACTCTTTTCAATGATGCTCGAGAAATAAGTAAGACAATTTCATCTTTCAAAAATATCTGGGAATATTCCTAGTACCTAGATCTTGGTTTTGAAATATTATCTGCCACTGAAAGAAACCGTGGTTCCTTGGAGAAAAAGCCAATGCTAGGGAGAGTACAACATGAGTACCCCTAAAACATCTTATTTGTACCAGAAACATGTTCAGACAATTATGGGGACATGTACAAAGGACATAGAAGCCAGCATGAAAGCGGCTCTCATTGGCCAAACCTGGGGCAATCTGAGCTCCCAAGTAAATAATATTAGCAGGGCTACAACCCATTGAGTAAAATAATCGATAGCTGATTCTAATATAAATAAATAAAAAGGTAAGTTAATGTGAGATATGGAAAAGTTCTTCCTTAAATCACCATTTGGCCTGGTAGATAACTGGTTAACCATTGCTTAGTTATAACGACCAGAAATGAGACAAACCATTATATGCCTCCTGATATGGTGCACTGAAGGAAGAATATATCACTTCCACAATACACCTGTGAAAAAATGCATAATCTGAATCTACTCTTGAAACATTACACAAAACAAAATTGGGGATGTTCTATAAAATAAGTAGCTTGTATGCTTCAACAGTGTCACAGTATTGAAAAACAAAAGCAGGGTAACAAGTTGTCACAGGTTAACGGAAACTAAAACACATACTAACTACATACAACATATTTTTTTTTTTGATATGGAGGACATCATTGGGACAAGGACAGAATTTGAATAAGGTCTATAAATTACGTACTTCCTGTTTAAATAATTGTACTGTGGTTATATAAGAAAATATCTTTGTTATTAGAAAATACACTCAAAAATATTTAGGAGTAAAGGTACAATACATCTACAACCTCCATTCAAATGGTCCTGAAAAAGAAAAAAGCGAGTTTCTAGAAAAAGAATGATTAAAACAAATATTAAATGTTTAAAATTGGGGAATACAGGTGAAGGGTATACGAGCATTCTTTGTACTGTTTTCCAACTTGTTTAAAATTTGAAATAATTTCAAAATAAATACTAGCATTTTATTTAATATTCAGAAAACAACACCTAAAACTCCAAAATCAACTTCAACGATGTAGGAATGACTCAGGCATATGTAGGAGAGATTCCGAGAAAAAGGGGGAGGGGGAGTGAAAAGATGAGAGAACTCTATTTATTGAAAGGCACTATAACTATGCAATGATAACTGCACAGTTTTACCTGTTATTCTTGCAAATCAAGATCAAGCACAAAAGACAAGATGATATGTTCTAATCTGTGGAATTAGATAAATTATTTGTCTGGAGAAGTGGACAAAGAGATGAATGAAAACTGGAAGTTGGCTTTTAGATTGTTTTCAAACTGAGAGTATTCCCCATAAAAGTAACTTAAGCTGAGCATAGAAATGAGATTCTATATATCTGATCAGTTTCCACAAGTGAGATAGGAATATCTATATTAAAGATCTAATGTCGTTATCAATTTGAATAATTTGGTTCAAGTCAGGCGAGAATCAATTGTGTCATTTTGCATTTGCAGATGACTGCGGCATTAGAATTGGACTGGATCTGTTAGGTTGAAAACTTTTATAGCTAGGTGTACTCCAAGACTTTATTTATAACTGATTTTAATGTGAGGCCACACTAATAATCTACATTTTAAAAAATATGCTTTTCCTTTGTGAAAGTTTTCTACATCTCAGCCAAAAAAAATCTTAGTTCCATTAAAATAAATGCTAACATTAAAAACTCCTCTCTAAATATATCAACTGAATGTGAATTAAAATACATTTATTGTTTGGTTAAAAGTTACCTGTAATTAATAATATCAGAACAACCGAGCCTCCATTCTAAAGTTTCTGTGGTGAAGTCATCGGTATTTCCTAAGTCAGTGAATCCGACAACATAATCTTGTGTTTTTCCATCTTTTACCAGTGCTAGTGTGGGAATGACTTTGATACGCAGTCTCTCACAAAGGAAAGGTGCTTTTTCCACATTCAGCTTCAAAAACTTGGTTTCAAGATGTTTCTTGGACAGTATCACCAAGTGTTTATCTAGTATTTTACACCTGTAAATAACATGTAGAATATCAAAAGTTAAAACAACAGATTTCTTTTAAAAAATAAATATCATGAAGGTACATCTAATTTTATGCTTTGTTGGTCTGGGTATCATGATCCGGCAGCCAATCTGTGCTGGAGTCAGATGGCCTCGTTCCCATTTCATAGGTTAGCTGCCTGATTATGAGAGGTAGAAAGGCAATTTAATATTGTAGAAAGTCAGATTCGCTCTAATGATATTTATAAAAAAACAAAACATTCAATACAGAGGGTGCCAAAAAAATGTATACACATTTTAAGAAAGGAAAAAACTATTAAAATTGTAATACTTAATATATACTGATAACAAAAAATGAATATAAGTCATCGTTCGACTTCTGTAATTACAAGAGGTGCTCAAAGTGGTTCCCATCAGCGTCCAGATACTTCTGATTATAGCAAATTACTGCTTGAGCAACGATGACCAAAGTGTCCACTTGTATACATTTTTTTTGGCACACCTGGTATGTGCTTAAGTTGTAGGTGGTTCACAAAATTGCCACGTTTATAGGAAGAACAAAAGTTTATTGTCATTGCTCTTATGTATGTTTCCTGGTATCTCATACAGACAGCTTGAAGGGTGACGTGACAGAACTCAGAAGAGACTTCTCAGAATTAGAAATGTACATATGGAGCCAGGTTTGGAAGTCATTAGGAAAGACTAACGAATGGGGTTGCTGAGAAGGAACTCCTCTAGCTGTACGACTCCGTCACTGAGAAGCATATTAAGGTTAAGACTGTAAATATAGTCCCTGTGGTTCCAAAGAAATGAAAAGTACCAGAGGCAACTTTCATTAAGCCACCTTCAATCAAAGAAGACAATGGAAGTGACATTTCCTTTAAAGTAAAATGTATTTTAAACTGGTCAATCCTCTAATGTTTCTGAAACAGACTACTGCAATAATCTTTTTGAGCAGTAGTTCTTAACTGTCGATGTTCATTACAACCAACTTTTAAAATATACAGAGGAATTCCAACTCCTTGGGAGTGGAGCAGGGAGACACACAGGTGATTCTCAGGCCCAGTAAAGTTGAGAACCACAACTCGGGATGACTAAGGCACCAGATGTTTCAGAGTTGTTTCTACTAGGCTTTTGGGGCACTTGTAGTTTTTCTTGAGTGAGGTTTGGGCCCAGCGAGTTTCCTGTATCCTTAATGCCTCATCACTTTCCCTCTGCATATATCTTTTCATATATCACCTACGTAGTGCAGCAATGAGATTTCAGTAAAAATTGTAGAATAAATTGTTCAATGGTGTTTGAATGAAGCTCAAAACAAATGATAACTGTTATATGAGAAATATGTTCTTAAACATTTGTACATAAGTCAACTCCATGGTCTTACTGGAGTAATACAGAACCTATTTTAAATAAGGCTATATACCACTTGTCAATCCATTTTTTAAAATACAGAAGTAGCAGTCATGGTGTAGTTAAAATAACATTAGGTTTGAAACCTCTTATACAGTAACTGACATTACGTGAGTCACTTAATCTCTCCAAGTCTTGGTCTCTATATATGAAGCATAGGAATTATACCTACTTACCTCAATGGGTCACTAGAAATGTCCTAGGATTTTATATATGAAAGTATGCAGCCTATTATGTGCTGGCAACGTTCACATATGTATAGGGGGTGCCAAAAAAGTGTATACAAGTGGACACTTTGGTCAACGTTGCTGAAGTAGTAGATCGCTGTAATCAGCAGTGTCTAGACACTGATGGTAACCACTTTGAGCACCTCTTGTAATTGCAGAAGTCCAACGTGACTTGTATTCATCTTTTGTTATCGGTATATATTGAGTATTACTATTTTAATAGTTTTTTCCTTCCTCAAAATGTGTATACATTCTTTTGGCACCCTCTGTATATATAAATTAACTGATTATGTAAATTTTGACTTTTTCAGTTTTGTTTGGAGGTTAGCACTCCTGGTGCTGTACTGTTTATACATCCATCAAATATATTTACTGAGCACCTACTACGTGTCAGCCATTGCCACTCTAGAGCTAGGAACCCGGAGCACAGTGGGCCATAATACACGCAAACTTCCTGCCTTCATAAAACAATCTAATGGGCGAAGACATCTAATAAACAAGTGAACAAATAATATCACCTCTTCATATATGTCAGAGGTGGTGTGCCAATGGGAGATGACAGTGTACCGCAAAGGCAGAGGGTTTCTTTACCTTTCTAATCCCTTCCCCCATGATTCTATCTTTTCAATATTTTCTTTCATTTTTATTTTCTTAGTCAGTGAGTCTCAGCCAATCAATCCATGAAAGGTGTTAATAGCCAAGTTGTTGGGTGGTGAGACTAAGACAGGGCCAGGCAGACTATGAAAGGAAGAGGGCATGGCTGAGATGACAGTGACTGATGGAGACTCCACACTGGGATGTGTGACCATCTAAGAGCGGCAGCTCTACTCAGCATCAGCAACTGCCTTCATATGGAATTCTAGGTCTATTATTACCAAGTTTGCTGACTTTTAATTCTGAAATCTAAATTTTCAGAAAATGAAATCTTGCTCAGTTTTTAAATGTTGGCAACTAATCAAATCTTGGGCTCCAAAAAAGAACGACTTGAGTCCTTTGGTTTAAGGTACAACTTCTCCTGGGGGTGTTTTATTTTACAAGGGATCTGCCTCTGTAGAGAGGTTTGCAGACCTGGGCTGGTTTAAGAGAAACCGCTTTCTTCTCCTTCCAGCCAAGCCTGGCAGTTCCAACTTCTGGGGAAAAGCCTGGCCAAATCATTATCTCCTCATGGCTACATCATTATAGTGGGGGAAAAAAGTATAAATAATTCTTGTTCCATTGATAAAATACTCAAGTGTACACTTCTACGTTGTTTTTCAAGTTAGTGAAAATATAATTCAGAAAATAGCCACTTCTATGGAATTAGTCTCGGTTTTCAGTAATGTTCATTTATACTTTTGTATGTCACTGGTTTTTAAGTTAATCTTTAAAATAAAAATGACCTAACTTTAATGTGTAGATTTCTAGTACAAAGCAACAACTTAAGACGTAGTTCCAAATATATGGTGATGGAAAGAGAACTGACTCTGGGTGGTGAACACACAATGGGATTTATAGATGATGTAATACAGAATTGTACACCTGAAATCTATGTAATTTCACTAACAATTGTCACCACATTAAAAAGAAAAAAAGAAATAGTTCATTTTTCTTAGTTTCTCTATGAAATCAGTGTATCTCTCTATTCAGATCTCACCATGTTTAAAAAAGTCACTGAAGGAAACAAAGTTACCTCAATGTGGAGTCTCTGTAGAAATGGCACACCACTTTTTTACTCTCCTTGACTTCTTGAAAAAAGTCCCTCTCACTAGGGATTTCTCTGTATTCCCCATGTCCTTTCGAAAGCCATTCCTAATTTGAAGAAAAGGGAAATATTACACATTTCCAATATCTCTTTCAGTACCACTTTACAGTTTGTGTCCGAATCACCCCAATATTTTGTAATGAAGTCGATTTTACCTTGCAGAGAAATAAATTCCTTTTAGTGATTTCCTTTCCTGTTTCTAGAGTCAATGCAAACATGGTCTGCAGTCACTATCTCCATAGAATGGCTCGTATTTAACACAATTATCTGTCTTACCAACTTAAAACATATGATGTTTTCTTAGAACTTAGAAAATAAAAACTTAAGAGTCAAGAGACTTAGAATGTAAACATCCATTTGTTTGCATGCAAACTATTAAAATTAGAAGCACTTGGTCTAAGTTACTACAAAGCTTTTCAAAATAATGCTCATGAGATAAAGCCAGTCAGCCTGTGCGGGTGGGGGTGGGGCTGATGGAGGGGTTACTGTAGCTCTGAAGCTCCAGGGCCCTATTTGTTCTTGACGACCTCGGAGAGGCAGGAACCTCTCCTATACTGGCCACCAATGGGCAGTATCCCAGGAAGCAAAAGTTGTCCACTCACATGGTGGCCAGAAACAGTAAGGATCTCACAAGTCATCTAATTCAACTTCCCAAACCAATGTATCAACCCTTATCAATCATGCCTAACAGACCTTTGAGCCTCTTGAAACTGCCCTGTGGCGGGATGCTTATCACCTCAACTGGAAGCTTGTTTCTTTTTTCAGGCAGCTGGTTTTAATAAAAATGAACACTGGACTTTCAGGCAGAAGGCATGGGCTTGAATAATTAATTGTTCTACCACTTATGAGGCTATGGACTCTCATAATCTTTCTGAGTCTCAGTTTCCTCATTTGTAAAGTGGAGATCAAGAAGCAATGATATCATTGAGTAGTTGTGAAAATAAGACAATCAACATGAAAAAAACCATAAAGTATCTGGCATGTGCTTAAAATGCATCTGTATATGTACTCTGTAATTTTCAGAAAAGTCTTCTCACACCGAAGTGCCATATATGTATAACTCTGGTCTGTGGACCCCAGCTTGGATCTAAGATTAGGGAGCAAAGTTCCAATCTCTCTTTCACACGTTAGCCTTCCAAACATTGTTTCTCCCCTATGTCCTCCCTTCTGCACACTGAAATTTCCATTTCCTTTTGACTGTTTCTTGTAAGAAACAATTATCTAGACTTCTTATTCTTCTGATTGTCCTCTCAACCGTCTAATTCCTCCATGTCCTTTTAAAATGTGGCAGACATCTGAATGCAACCCTCAAGAAGTGGTCCAGCTGGAAAGGGGCCAGTGCCATCTCCTGTCTTCTTATATCTGAACACAGCCCTCACGCAGTAATAGTTTGCTATCCATTTCACATCGGCTCACACTCAGCTAACACTCACAGAAGGCTCCGGTATCTTCACCTCATGTGACATTTCTTTGGCAAAGCTCCCATAGTTTAAACTCTCAAATACAGTTCCTTAACCACGGGACATTTCATGATTCCTTTCTTGACTCGGCAATGACATGTGCCCTTAAATAGAAGTGTTTGTTTTTTAAGAAACTGTTATTTTTCATTATTTATTCTGATGTGTTTAACCAACAGGCTGAAGACCTGAACCTGCCTCAGAGGGAGGCCAGCCCACCGGGAACCTGTACCATCTTGTGGCATCTCTCCCATGTCACTCTGCACACCTGGTGCTGTTCTACAGTTCCCTCCACAGAGCACATGCTCCACAGATACATGCAGATGGGATCAGGCAGGATGGGCACAGGTCACAGATCACGGCCGGAGCCTACCTGATGCCTGGCAGCTGGGCAGCACCTGGTTCTCACTAGCTATCACCCAAGGCCTCTGGAGGGCTCCTCCTATTTCTCACCTTGTCCTCCTGCTCCCTAAGTCCTACTGTGTTTCCCCAAAAATAACACTTAGCCGGACTATCAGCTCTAATGCGTTTTTTGGACCAAAAATTAATATAAAATCCGGTCTTATAGTAAAATAAGAACGGGTCTTATATAAGACCGGATATAATATAAGTACCGGGTCTTATATCAATTTTTGCTCCAAAAGATGCATTAGAGCTGATGGTCCGGCTAGGTCTGATTTTCAGGGAAACAGTATGTCTCTAGCTGCCATAACAGAAGGAGGGTGCTTGGATGACTGATGAATATTGATTAACACAGGCCTATTAAGTGCTTATGTCACTGCATACACTGATTTCCCCAATACTCTCATAGATCAGAAAATCAAAATTACTATACAATCTATACTACTCTTTTAAAAAGAGTAGCCAAAATACCATTAAGGCTTCTTGCCTGCTTCCTCAGAAAACGTTTTAATAATAATAAAAAAATCTATTAAAATGCAATGAAAGCTCTAAAATAAGGCCCTCTAGGTACTCCATGACAAATTCATTTAAAACTGATTTGTACAGTATTTCAAAAAAGCCCTAAAGGCTGCCCGCCTCAATTCGTTTTTAGCTATAAATACTCAAGACTATTGTTTTTAACTGCTGACAACTTCATTTAAGACATTAATGTTCTTCACTGCAAATCAGGTGGATATGGACTTTGTACAAAAATATCCTAGTTATGACAACTTTTTTTAATTGAGCATTAACAATCAGTAGGGTGCTTAACTGTGATCATGAAATAATGAGTTTGTAATAGAATCTTATTAGCGTCACATTAAGAAAAGTAGCCCAGTTTCAAAACCAGATACACACCCTATTTCAGAAAACTTAAAATGGAACTCCGTCACATTATAAAAAGAGTATTTTCTTTTGTAGCAATTTTTCTAAACAGTGAGGATACAAACATTATCAGACATGCTACAGCAGCACAGACAAAAGATTTCTTCAGAAAAGTTAAAGCTAAGATTTTAGTCTCAGCCAACTGAAAAGGAACCAGAGCGCGTGAGAATGTATTTCAATTTAACTTAAACCTATGGAACCCATTTCCGTTTTTAATCCTAATTCAATTTACAGAACTTAACCCATCAGTCTACAAGTCCTTCCCCACTCACACTCTAAGAGGCCAAGGAGGATGGTACCGTGGTCACCTTTCCTTGTGACCCAGCCTGCATTCTTTTGAATAAGCCAGCCACATAATTCAACGATACACTGGAAATGCCTGGAATAATTTCTTCCACGTACGTTGCCTTACAGCTCTTATTTTGCTTGCTTTGAGGACAGCTAAATTATGAAAGGTATTATACCACCTAGAAGGGAAACCACCGACTCCTATTGCTCTCAGTGCTCTTTTACTCCCCTCTCTCCTCAACCACACTAACCTGAGCTCAGAAAATGATCCTGGGCACAGGTTTCTTTTACTTGACTGGAGATTAATATAGTAATCAGGCTAATTTTGAATGTGTCTTTAAAACTATTTTTTTCTCCAGGCAAATTGTTAACAGCGATAGGTACTTTCAGGCCAAAAAAACCTTACAAATTGGACTGAAATGAACTATTGCCACATGTGCAATGTAAGTTGTCAGGCGCATACTGTTAAAGCAATTTCAGAAAGCAGGGCAGAGAGGTTACTTGTTTCTGCTGCTGAGCTTTCCTCAGCGCCTCGAGTCTCTTTTCTTTGAGGTGTTCCAGTTCATCCCCGTCCATCTGATCCAGTTTCTGAATTTCAGAATCCAGATGTTCTTCCACTAGTTTAGTTGTTTGCAGCAACTGATTCTCCAGGGCTTTTGAAAACATGTTGACAGATGCATTAGCTTCCATTCTTCTAAATGGTACAGCTCAGCCTTGCTGCTGGGCAGAAGGTTTAAAAAGGAAAAAAAGTACAAACAGTATGTGAGATTTTCTCTCTTACTTTCAAAAACTCTAGCAAGTGCATAATTTGTAGTCTACAAAGTATGCTGCTGACAGCCAAGGGCTTTCATGTTAGTCTTAATAATTTTTATTTAAGTGTTTTAAAATTTAACTTTCAATAGGTTACACCATGCAAAATAGTCACACCACTAAAAACCTAATTAGAGCAAAGTTTAGGTGCTCCTGATTTTGTTCGTGTTTTACTTTGCTAAAGCAAAGTCAAGTCTTTAAGAGCATCACCGGACCAGAGAGAAATGGGTAGTTGGAGTTATACCTGGTGATTACAATCGCTGTTCTTTACCAAAGGAAAAGGGAAGCAAAGCAGAAATGACTGTGAACCCTGATCAAGCTGAACTGTATTGAGGTTTCACAAATACACATCAAATTTTGATTCAATACAGAGCAGAGTTGAGCAAAAGACACATTTTTCATGGCCTCTGCCTAAATGATTTTCATTTTCTTTTTAACTCCTATGAGAGCCCATTACAATTTATGTAAAGAATGGAACCTGGTGTTCCCTAAGCTTCAGTTTCCACTCCTGTTCTCCCATTACCTAACAAAATCTGAGGCCACAAAGATTGATATTGGTATTGATTTACTGACTCAGTGTTCTTAACTTTGATGTAAGACAATATAATTCTAAATATTAAAAAGAATATCAATGTGTTCTATGTAAGATAGTTTAAAAACAGAATCTAATTGAGATTAGAAAGGGAGACCTATGTCAATTACCTAATTTAAAAGAAATGTTCTATTTTCCACCAGCAACAATCAGATGGCAATTTTATGTTTACTTCTGGCTTATTATCATAGAAATGTGATTTATAATTTGCCTAACAAAGCAGGAGACTGTTGCTTCTCAATTAACTATAATACATTTGCAAACACTAACCAAACACTTTAAAAAAAATCTGAATAAACTGTGAACTCATCCATCCAGCTTCTGACACATAGCCTGGTCCACAGAGACCTCTATAAATGTTGAACTAAAGAGAAACCGTCTTCTTGCAAACTTCACTTCTGATTCCTTTTTCTTCACAAGAAAAGCAGTTGAAACGCATACTTGATTTCATCTTTGTATTCCCAGAGCTAGCAGTGCCTAGGACACAGCAGGTTCTGTGTCAAGAAAATGTTAACCTTCAATGAACCAAACTGTAAGTTCCTCACAAATGCTGTAAAAATTTAAAGGAGCTGTATTTTTAAATATAGTAAAAAGAATTTTACAATCCCTACCTCCCAAGAAAAATGTCACTAAAATAGTGACCTTCACTTTTGGAGCTGGATGAGGCAGAAAGCTGGATAGTAAACCCTGACCTGCAAGTCAGAACCTGTTCTAACCAGGGACACAGCGGATATTTATCCCTGGAGTTTTACAGTATGAGCTCAGAATTTAATGTTGGGATAACTGGGAGCAGGAGCGATTAACAGGGCAGCTCTGAGGGCAGGTGGTGGTGTTCTAATGCATTCAGAAAGAAGAACGGAGATGCTTTAGCGATTCTGATAACTTTCCCTTCTTCAAACCACAAGTCTCTGATTCTTCCGTTTTCCAGTTCAACTAGAATGGTGGCAAGGGCCTTGTACTCAAATTATCTAACCATTTCCTCGATCCCCCTACGTGCACCCGCCGAAACAACAAAGAGGCCTCCTCCCTAACTGCACCCCAGCTACCTCCTCAAAAGTATACTCGTCACTCCGAGCCCGCCCCCCACCCCCTACCCACCAGGGACAGATGAGGGCAGAGTTCAGGGGCCCCGACTTCAACGCTTCCCGGGGCGCATGCGCCAAAGCTGCCGCCGCTGCACTGACTCCGGCATCAGGGCGGCGCCCACCCCTGCCCGGCCCGGATGTTGAGCGGCGGTGTGTCCATTAGTACCGGAACCCGGTGGCCGGTTTCTTCACACCATCTCTGTCTCACCTGAACTCTCGATGATACCTGAGAAGTGACGGACCAGTAGCTCCAAGAGAACAGTCCACTCTGGCTTCAGCCTCGCAACAGCTGCTAGTGGCGGCGAACCGGCCGTGACTCCCGCCTCCTCATTGGCTGATGCCCTTGCGTGATACAGCCTGCGACGCCAGAGGGAGTGATGGGAGGGGAGGGCGGTCATGCGGCGAGAGCCTACGCGCGTGCGCCTCTGCCGCCGCGGCCTGGAAACCCGAGGTTTCGAATCCATTGCCCAGAGGGCGCAAAGTATGCTGGGAGTCATAGTTTCTTAGTGCTCAGCCTGGAGTTGTCAGACTTTTTATTAGGCTCTGATTCTCAGCACACGCAACGTTAAGTCAAATGAGATAGCTACGCTCCTGCTCAGGAGAGAGTCTCCAACTTCGTTTACATCCTGTTTATTGAACATTTTCCTCTTTAAAAACGTTGAACAGTAACATACAGCATGATTAGCTTTTGTATAGTTAACACCCGTAATATTACCGTCCAGATCCTGAAATAGAACATTTTCACCACCCTCGTGAGTTCCCTAACACAGATTTTTAGAACTCGCTCTCGTAAACATTAAGACCTATTCAGAGGACTTAATGGGTGACCCCTTGTTTTATATTTTTAGTGACTGTACATTCATGGACATTACTGAGGACCAATTTTGTCCAGGGTTTATCTGCTTTGGGAATAATCAGAGCGCTTATCTTCGGTTCATTGTGGTACTTTACTTCCTGCAGCTGAGACTACAAAGGAGTAGAGGTTGAAAGGTGGAAGGGAAGCCTAAGGTCTAGCTCTGACCAAGCTCCAGTGCCCAAGTCTGCATTCCCTGGCGAGGAGGGGCGGATGTGGGGAATCTTCAGCCTCATTGTCCGCTTGTGGTTCTAGAACCTGGAAACGGTTCGGACATCGGTGCGCGGCTGCCGCTTGCGGGAAGGGGGCGCTGGGGCGCCCGCCTGGAGAGCTGGTCAACTGGAGACGCTCTACCCGAAGGGCAGCTCTCGATGAGCCGCGCCCTGCGTCCCCACGCCGAGGCGGCGGGGCGATGCGCTTGCGCACTGAGAGCTCACACCATATGTGCCCTGTCCCAGTGCGCGGGTCTGTGGAGAGCCGGGTGCGAGAGGCGGCAGCGCGGGGGGAACGGAGCCGAACGGAGACCGAAGTCTCCGGGGGACAGTGGATCTGTGAGAGACCGAATAGAGGGGCTGGGACCACGAGCGCCGCTGTCACGCGATGGGGAAGAAGCAGAAAAACAAGAGCGAAGACAGGTAGCTAGTGGCTGGGTTCGCAAGGCGGCGGCCAGCACTGCTTAGTGGGTCGCGCGGGTCCTGCTGGCGCGGGGTGGACTGACTGAGGTCGAGGCTCGAGGCCAGTCCCGCGGGGAACCGGGCCTGGGCCCGGAGTGGGCGGCGCGGGGCGGAGACCCCAGTTCCGGGCGGGCGCGGAGGGCCTTGGTGGCGGGCGGGTTCTCCCAGCCGAGACTCACTCCCACCGCTGCCCCTAGCCCGGCCTGGGGAAGAGGGGTCTCTGGCTGGAAGAGTTGGGCAGTGGTTTTGGGCTTCCCAGCCCCGCGGGGAGGATCTCCCAACCTGGTCCGGGCGAGTGGGGGTTGTTTTTGCGACGCTACTATTGGCGAGGGTCAGGAAGATTTCTCTTTACGCCTTTGTACCTGTGAATCCTTGGAGAGGGAAGGGAGTTCGAATCTGCTGTACCTACGGCCAGGGTTTTCCACTCTTTGAGCCGCTCAGGTAGGTTGAGGGTTTAACCGTCTGACTCCCTCTTAACTTCATCTAATTTGGATACAGTTCTCAGTTATTTGAGGACCGATTGTCCAGACTCCATGCTTTTCGCTTTCCTTCTTCCGGCCTGTCTTTGGTGATTTTTTTTTTCTCTCTCTCTAGCACCTCCTCTAAGAAAGGAGGAGGAGATGAAACAAACCAACCGGGGTCGCACATTCCTAATCATACTTAAAAGGTTTTGGGGGGTGGGAGTATAAGGATGTTTGTAGAATTACATACACGAGATTTTAGGAACTTTTCTGTGTGTCATATTCGTTTGAGGCTTTTACACTTCTGATTGAAAGAGATTACTTCCTAGGACAGAACAGCATCTGTTACTTTTCACCTTTGTATACCACCCACCAAACTTAGTTCAAATACTAAGGGGAGAATAAGTTAAAGAAACAAAAACAACCCGTGATAGTTCATCATTCTGACTCAAAATGGATATGTGGTCTTGAAGTTAAAATAAGCTTACCTGGCATTCATCTAGATATGAGTGGAATTAAAAGACAGCAAGGTGAGTCTTGTATTTCAGTTACAGGTCTACTGGAGGAAGTTAACTGGCTTGAATAGAACTTATTGTTAATTAAACCAGAAAAATAAAAATACACCAAATCCTGGGTGATTTAGTGGGACAAGATTTTTTCTATTTTTGACAGGATGTTTTGATGCATAGGAGACCTTTTTCTTCAACTGTATACAAAGAAGAGATGAATATAATAAAGCGTCATGTACCAGTTACCCAGCTCCAACCATTGTTATTACATGACCAATCCTGTTTCATCCACCTGTTGGATATTTTAAAGCAAAAATCTCTGAATCCTTTCATGTGTAAATCTTTCAGGTGTATCTGAAAGATAATACTTGAGGGAAAAAAACAAGCACAATGCCACCACCAAGTCTGAGGGAATTTTGAGAATGATTTCTTAAATATTATCAAGTAGCCAGTTAATTTTCTAACTTCACCACTTGTCTTATTAAAAATTATTTTTTAACAGTTTGGTTCAAGATTACAGAAGTCTGTTCTTTAGGTTAAAAATTTTAGATTAGATTAGTTTAGATTAAAAAATATATGTATATGTTGTTATTTTACTTGGTTTTTACTTTATAGGCTCTTTCCCAATGGAAAAAAGCTACTCAGAGGAGAGAGATTTATTCTTGTATGTTTATGTTTAGAGAAAAATGTGTCTCTTACTGATTCATAAAGATTTTCATGGATGATGTAAAGTTTAAATTGCAAACAGTAGAGCCTGTTGTTAAATGTTTGGTTTTAGAAGGAATGTAGAAGGAATGCTAATGTTTTTTTCCCATGCTCAAGACTAATTTCTAGTCTTTATCTTTGGCTCATGTTGAAGGGAAATGGTGGCAGCGAAATTAAGACACAGTTATCTCATATCATGCTTTTTTTAAATTTTTTTTTTATAATGCTTCATGGACTCCTTTGCTTGAGTGTCTTTCAAATTGTACCTAAGAAATCCTAGGGTTTTGACCAGAGCTGCTTGGACTTTTTACTTTGGTGTCCCATATAAGAGACTTTGGAGGGGGAGAGGGCCATGGAAGTTTCACTGCTTTGTGAATTAGTTTGCTTTGAACTTTTGAATGTTTAGTACAGGCAGACCTCATTTTATTGCGCTTCGCAGATACTGCAGTTTTTACACATTGAAGGTAAGACCCAAAAAGATTATGACTCGCTAAAGTGTCAGTTGGTGGTTAGCATTTTTGAACAATAAAGTATTTTTAAATTAAGGTATGTAGATTGTTTTTTTAGATTTAATGCTATTGCACACTTAATAGACCACAGTAGAGTGTAAGCATAACTTTCGTATGCGCTTGGAAATCAAAAAATTTGTGTGACTCGCTTTATTGTGATATGTACTTTACCACCGTGGTTTGGAATCGAACCCGCAATATCTCCGAGGTATGTCTCTCCTTCCTTCAAGGGTATTTTAAATATTTGTAAAAGGAACAAAACACAGTCTGGGAAGAAAGTCTAGAAGGAGAAAGTCCTATTTTAGGATTAATCTTCTTTGTGTTAAATGAGTTATTGGTCTGGTTTACTCTCTTGCATAAAGATCCCGACTTTTAAAGATTTTACATTTATCTCACGTCCCCTTCCCTTTCAAGTTGTCCTAGCCTAGCATGTTTCTGGCCAGGTAGAACTGTGTGAGAAATGAGCAGCTGTTTGTCAGTTCTCAAGATGAGGCACAGAGCCACTTTTCAGTTAGAGGAAAAAACATAAAATACTTGACAGTCAAGTATTATATTTGATTAATTAATCTTTATATCAGTCCTTATGTTTAATTAATCCTTATTTTAACTTTTTAGCCACTCAATGTTAATTTAAAATTAGATTTTGTTATTTTATCTGAGTATCTAATTCTATTTGGATAGCATGTTTTGTCGTATCAGTGACCTTTGTTGAAAGACTAAATTACAGAATTTTGTTCCAGCTTGTGTAATTCTGAGAATGAAGTTTTGATGGGTGCGCTGCAAGCTTCCCTGACTTTTTTCATTTGGGGAAACTCTTGAAACAAGGGGTAGGATTTAATATTAACAGATCATACAAAATATAAGGCCAATATTTTCATTTATTCCGATAACCTTCTCAGTCATCAGTTTACATAAGGGGACCTTATGGGAGTTTGTGTGCTCTAGCGATGGCCTACGGTTTCGTTTTACACAATGGGATGAATTTTCTTTTACTGATCTGTGCAGAGAAGACAGCATCTGGATTATCTAGATTTTCACAGTTAGTCTCCAATTCTTCATTCTAGTCCCTTTTTTTGTTTTGGATTTCCTAAATGTGGTAGTTATATTTTTTGGGTTATAAGGAATCTAGTGTATTAACACCCCCTCCCTCCACTCCCGGGGGGAAAAAAGGACATAGAGGGAAGGAAGAAACATTACCTACCCCATGGTCAGATATGGAGGTGGGGATATCATTCGGGAACTAGAAGGTCTTTCAGGATTCAGTGGAGTTCTGGAGTATCTTCAGCATCAGATTATTTGTTGCTGTGGTTCTCTATACCAGTGGTGAGCTGGTATAGTGACTCCACTATTCTTGGCTTTTAACTACAGGTAACGCTCCTGTCATTATTGGCAAAACCCCCTTTCTTAATAGTTCTGGCTGTCTGAGACAGCTGTCTGACTTTTAGATGATTGTCCTAGTGTCAGACATTCTTCCTGCTCAGTCAGGGTAGCATGGTCCTTCGCTTGTGATAGAAAACATGGTGATGTGCTTAAGGAACCTGTCCAGAAGGAGCTGTGAAGATAGCAGGTACTCCAAAGCTTCCCAGAGAGGGAGTGGCCCAAGTGGCAAATAGTCTAAATAATCTAATTCGACAAAGAAATTTCCCATTTATATATATTTGATTTAATAAAAAACCTCTGCACACAAGGTGTGACAATTAAGTTCGCGAACTTGTTGCAACAATGTCGCTCACCTTTTTGAATATCAGAGGGATTATTCATTATGAATTTGTACCAAATGGACAAACACTTAACCAGGTTTACTATTTGGAAGTGCTGAAAAGGCTGCGTGAAAAAGTTAGACGAAAACAACCTGAACTTTTCGCCAACAATTCATGGCTCTTGTATGATGACAATGCACCAGCTCACACAGCACTGTCTGGGAGGGAGTATTTAGCCAGGAAACATAACTGGATTGGAACACCCTCCCTACTCACCTGATCTGGCCCCCAGTGACTTCTTTCTTTACCTGAAGATACAGGAAATATTGAAAGGAAGACATTTGGATGACATTCAGGACATCAAGGGTAATACGACAACAGCTCTGATGGCCATTCCAGAAAGAGTTCCAAAATTGCTTTGAAGGGTGGACTGGCGCTGGCATCAGTACATAGCTTCCCAAGGGGAGTACTTCAAAGGTGACTGTAGTGATATACAGCAATGAGGTATGCAGCACTTTTTCTAGGATGAGTTCGTGAACTTAATTGTCTGACCTCGTACTTTAGATCAGAAAAAGAAAAAGGATGCATAGTCTGAGAATTCTCTTGGCTTAGCTTGTTCCTACTTGTACTTTGGGAAGTTACTAGGTGGCAGAAGGGGAAGAACTCCTAGTTTGCTATAAATGAATAAGCAGATGATGAACTTTTGTTATTATCTTGTTCTTTACTGGTGAACTCTATGCTGATACATCTGCTTTTGATGTTACTTGCCCATCATTGTATCATTGTGCTTTTTTAGTTATCCAAAGCTTATTCCAGTCCTGCAATTGATCTGTAAAGGTGGGCAAGGCATTGTTTAACTGAGGAACTGAGCGTCAGTGGTTAGGTTAGAATAGCAGTTCTCAGATTTTTTGGCCCTAGGACCGCTGTACATTCTTAAATTCCTAAGGAATCCCAAAAGTTTTGTGTATGTGGGTTATATTTATCAATATTTACCATATTACAGTTAAATGGAAAAGTTCTTAAGGTATTTATTAATTAAAAAATAAATCCATCACATATTAATAACATTGTTAAGTAATCATTTCAAAAAGTAACGAGAAGAGTGGTATTAAATATTTTTGCAAACCTCTTTACTTAGTAGACAATAGTTTGTTTCTCATCTGCTTGCGCATTCAGTCTGTACATAGCAGTATCACACCTCGTGTGACCTCTGGAAAACTCCACGGTACAGTTGGGAGAAAGTGAGAATGAAAAGGCTAATAGTCTCTCAGTATTATTTTGAAAATAGTTTAGACCCCCTGAAGAGGTCTTGGGGATTACTTTGAGAACTGCTGAGTTAGGGACTCCTAAACCAGATTCAGGCATTTGTGAGACACTTTCCAAGCTGGCTTGCCCATCAGGTGCCTAGAGTGCTTGCGGATCACTCAGGACAACTTGAGACACCTGTGGGCATGTTAATGTTCTTGCTCTTTTATTCACTTATATATATATTTTTAATGTAATAGGTGAATTTATCAAGGTTATTAAACGTCTGTTGGGGTTGATTTTAATTGGGAATCCCATTAAGGTTTTAGATTATTTGGTATACTTGATATCTTTATGGTATTGAATTATCCCATTCAAGAAACGTATTGGTCTACTTGAGTGCCAGATACTGTTCTAGGTACTGAAAATATGGTGGTCAAGAAATAATATGACAGCCTTCTCTGTTTGGTTAATGTTATTTTCTTTACTTGAGTCTGTAGACTATTTCTTGTTTGGCATTTTTCTAGGTATCTTACAGTTTTGGTTGCTGTTAATAATTTTTCTTTTTTTGGTAAATAGGAAAAATATTTTTCAAGATAGTTTTGTTTGACCAACTTACTGAATTCCGTTATTAGAAGACTAAATTGTGATTAGGTTGTTACTTTGTAATATGTAA
Source organism: Rhinolophus ferrumequinum (assembly GCF_004115265.2). Taxonomy (NCBI): domain Eukaryota; kingdom Metazoa; phylum Chordata; class Mammalia; order Chiroptera; family Rhinolophidae; genus Rhinolophus; species Rhinolophus ferrumequinum. The sequence continues at coordinate 4,891,463 of NC_046296.1, read as the reverse complement.
ATCGTAAAGTGGGGGAGAGTAGGGAGAAAATTAAAGACATTACAGCAGCGTTCAAACATTTTAGTGACACACAGATGACTTCTTTTTCCCGCCTTTTCTAACATGCCTTGTAACAAATATGTGCTATTGAGAAGTTACAGTACAAAATATACAGTGGTATTTCGGTTTTCGAATGTAATCCACGAGTTCTGAAACGTTCGAAAACAGCCGACAGCTAGGCCTCAGGATCTTGCACTCAGCGGAAACTGTGTGACCTGTTTGATTTCCGAGGCATGTTCGAAAACTAAAGCATTTAATTCCGGGTTACGGTGTTCGTAAACGGAAATGTTTGTCGATGGAGACGTTCGAAAACCGAGGTACTATACAGGTATTTTGAACCCTTATTAAACAGTATTGAAATAATTACAGTACACTATTTGCCCTAGCAGTAACCACAATATTCACGTAATTTCAATAATGAAAACGCTTAAGATAGAACCAATAACCATGCTGTAACTAGTCTGAGACACTGAATGAAGGGAGAGGAATAAAGATCTAAGAATTACTATGTAATTTACATAAGTGGAAACGGACTTAGCCTAATAACCTTCTTGAGGCTTAGAACCTCAGCTATTAAGCCAAACCTGACTCAAAAACCCATGGTTTTGTTTGTTTGTTTTGTTTTGTTTTGTTTTGTTTTGTTTTTTTACTGTGCTGTACTACATGATTGAAGAAATCTTGATATTTCAGAATATAGACTTTAAATATCTACATAGAAATTTTACTGGTGAAGCAACTGTTAAAGATTAAGAATTTAAAGAAGGAGGGAGAATTGAAAAATGACAGCCATTGTATATAGGTCAACCAGTGCCAAATTTCTTTTTTTTTAAATTCAAGTTTATTGGGGTGACAATGGTTAGTAAAGTTACATAGGTTTCAGGTATACAATTCTGTAATACATTATCTATATATCACATTGTGTGTTCACCACCCAGAGTCAGTTCTCCTTCCATCACCATTTGTTTCAAGAATTTCTCTCTCCCTTAACCAAATAGCTGCCTATCTCATAGCCTGTCTGTTTAAAGTGAAGTCAGTGATGATTTAATGTTTCATTCCTTCACATTACAGACATAGTGTATAAAATTTCAGATATTCTTTCAGAGGAATGCATACTTTTCACCCAAGTAACTCATTTATTTAGAATCATTGATTTTCAAACCTCTCTTTGGTGATAGATATATTCTTTCTATTGATATTTAAAATGTTTGGTTTTTCTGTTTCTGAAACTTCATTTAAACCATGAACTTTGTATAGCACTCCCTGAAAGTACAATTGTGTACTGTTTTAACTCAATTTAATTAAATTTATGTCATTAGGTTTTAGGTACTGAACTCTGGTGAAGCTAATAATTGTTACTGATGATAATTGCAGTTGGAATTTCTTCTAAGTCTGGAATCATATATATTTTCTATTATATAGATATACTACATTTTTATCCCTTCATACGTTGATGGACATTGGTGTTTTAGTTTTGGGCTGTTATGAATAATATTCCTATAAAAAAATCCCTGTACACATTTTTGTGTGGACACGTTTTCGATTCTTTGGAGCTGTGCAACCCTTTTTATGTGTTCTTGGATTTGGTTTGCTAGTGTTTTGTTGAGTATTCCACTTTTTTTACTTTTAACCTTTCTATGCAGTACTAATTTTAGGTCTGTCTTTTGGCAAACAGCATAAAATTGAATTTTTATAAATGTAATTTGGTAACATCTTTAAGAGCTTCAAGTCACATTGCTTGTGATTCATGCTGTATTTAACCTTATTTTAGCCACCTGTTTTGTTCTTATTTATGCCAATTCTGCCATGCTTTATTTTCTTTTATTTTTTTCTTTTTATACTGGGTTAGAATTTATACATGCTATTTCTATTTTTTAAGTGGTGAGACTTGAAATTTTACCTTATATATATACAAAGTCATATTTAATGACCTGTAGAACAGTACAAGGGTGGTAGTGCTGTTGTCCAGTCTTTTAGTTTTATTTTATAGTCCCCCACTCCAGCTCGGTGACTTTTTACTTAAGGTTGGATGCTACTTTCCTTAAAGGCATTACTTGTCAGTACTGAACCTAGAAAAAAGTAGGCACGTGCTTAGTGGATTTTCCATTGCTCTCTTAAGAATTTAATTCTCTACAAAGTCAAAATGATTATGGAAAATGATTTCCTTGTTTTAGACACATTAATAGCTAACAGAAGTTTTAAAGAAATGAAAAGTTGGGAAGGCACCACTTTACCAAACTCTGGAAATAATGAGTCAAAGTGTAGTCACCTGATTCAGACCAAGGTTTACTTTTTGTTTATGCAACTTTGTAACTTTTAATTTAAAAATTTAGCTTTTGTTATAAAAATTTCAAGCACACAGAAAAGTTGAGGGAATAGTATAATGAACCCCGATACGAGGTCTGACGAGTTTGTGAACTGGCCCCCATGTGCTTACATTGGCAGCACTGTGCAAACAGCTCGGTGAGGTCTCTTACCCATGGTATGTCCGTGTCTCACAACTGTATTCGTGTCTTGCTGAGTGGTGTTCATTATTGTTGTTGCGTGTCTTTGTGTGCTGTTGCGAGAATGTCTAAACTTGAAATAGAGCATTGAACAAACATTAAGTTTCTTGTTAAACGTGGCAAGAGTGGAAGTGAAATCAGGGACATGTTAGTCTGAGTTTATGGGGATAACGCCAGAAGAAAATGGCAGTGTACAAATGGATTGAACGTTTTTCTGAGGAGAGAGAACGTATTACTGAGGAAGGGCGGCCAGTAACAAGCAGAACTGACGAAACATTACAAAAATTTGTTCATTTGTGCGTTAAAATTGTCGACTGACTGTGAGAAGCATAGCAGACCAAGTAAACATCAATAGAGAAACAGGAAGATCTTAACTGAAAATCTTGGCATGAGAGACGTGTGTGCAAAAAACGGTCCCAAAGGGGCTCACCAACGAACAAAAGCAAAGGAGAGTCGAAGTTTGCCAGGGCTTTTTGGAGGGGCAAGACGATGTTTTGGGCCGTGTTATCCCTCGTGATGAAATATGGGTGTAACCAATATGACCCTGAAACAAAGCGTCAAAGTGCACAATGGACGTCAGCCAGTTCTCCATGACCAAAAAAGTTCCATCAGTCCAAATCAGGAGTCAAAACGATGGTGCTAACCTTTTTTTGATTTCAGAGGGATTATTCATTATGCATTTGTACCAATTGGACAAACAGTTAACCAGGTTTACTATTTGGAAGTGCTGAAAAGACTGTGTGAAAAAGTTAGACGAAAATGAACTTAACTTTTCACCAACAATTCATGGCTCTTGCATCACGACACTGCACCAGCTCACACAGCACTGTCTGGGAGGGAGTTTTTAGCCAGTAAACAAATAACTGTATTGGAATACCCTCCCTACTCACCTGATCTGGCCCCCAATGACTTCTTTACCTGAAGATACAGGAAATATTGAAAGGAAGACATTTTGATGACATTCAGGACATCAAGGGTAATACGACGACAGCTCTGATGGCCATTACAGAAAAGAGTTCAAAAATTGCTTTGAAGGGTGGACTAGGTGCTGACATCAGTGCATAGATTCCCAAGGGGAGTACTTCGAAGGTGACTGTAATGATACTCAGCAATGAGGTATGCAGCACTTTTTCTAGGATGAGTTTGTGAACTTAATTGTCAGACCCCGTGTACTCATCCACATTTAGTCATTATTAGCATTATTGTCCCCATTTTTGTGATACATATTTTATAGTCATCTTGACATTTCTCTCCAAGTATTGTCTTATATAACCACAGTACTCTTAATTCACCTAGTGCAGTTAGCACAAATTCTCTTAATGATTAATATCCAGTCCATACTTCAAATTTTCAGCTCCACAATGGCTTTTCACAGTTGGTTTATTCAAACCATGCTGCAAAGTTCACACTGCATTTTATTATGTAGCTCAAATGTATAAGTCACATTTTATTATAGATATTTGGCTAAAATTACTTTTTTTTCTGTGTAAATATTCTCTTCACACTCTCGCTCTGAGAATTCTCAAAACTTGGTTATATCAGCCTGCCGCTGGTAATATAATTGGAGGGGAATTCTTAGACTTGTAAGTGGCAATTGCATTCTGTGCTAGTGTTTGGTTTAAGGACAAAATCCATATGCAAGCCTACAGACTGATCACTCCTGAATGATGAATAAAGTGTTAAATTATATTAATGTACTCCTATTTGGGTTGGTGTGAAATAAGTAAATGTGAGAAATTATTTTTGGGGAATATGAAATTCATGTAACATAAAATTACTCATTTTAAACGCACATTCTTTGGCATTTAGTACATTCACAACGTTGTGCCATCTCTTTGATCTAGTTCCAAAACATTTTCATCGCCCCCAAAGGAGGTGTTGTACGTCACTCATTAAGCAGTCAGTCCCCATTGCCGCTGCCTCTGAGCCCCTGGCAACCACTGGTCTATTTTGTCTTTTCATGTACCTATTTCGGATATTTCATATAAATGGCATCATACCATATATGACCTATTGTGTCTGGGTTCTTTCACTTAGTGCAGTAATTTCAAGGTTCATTCATGTTATAGTACATTTTGTTTAATTTATGGCTGTGTAATGCTTCATTGTGTATACCACAGAATGTTTATTCATCTCATGATGGACATTCTGATTGTTTCCACCTTTGGGCTATTGTGAAAAGACCTGCTATCGGTATGAACATTTGTGTACAGATATTTGTTTAAGTTCCTGTTTTCACTTCTTTTGAGTATATACCTAGGAGTGGAATTGGTGGGTCAGATGGTAATTCTATGGTTAACTTTTGGAGGACCCACCAAACTTTACAGCAGTTGCACCATTTTACATTTCCACCAGCAATGTACAAGGGTTCCATTTCTTCGTATTTTTGCCAACACTGTTTTTTTTAATAGTCATCCTGGTGGTTATGAAGTGGTGTCTCACTCTGGTTTGGATTGACATTTCCCAGGTTCTAATGATGTTAAACATCTTTTTATGTACTTTCTGGCATTTGTATAGCTTCTTAGGACAAATGTCAGTGCAAGTTTACTCATTTTAAAACTGGCTTGTTCCTCTTTTTGTTGAGTTGTAAGACTCCTTTATATATTCTGGATACTTGACCCTTATTAGATACGGTATATGATTTGTAAATATTTTTTCCCATTATGTGGGTTGTCTTTTCACTATCTTGATAGTACCATTTTTACAAAAATGTTTAATTTTGATGAAATCCTATTTACTTATTTTTGTTGTTGCTTGTACTTTTGGTGTTGTAGTTAAGAATCTATTGCCAAGTTCAAGTACTGTAGTGTAAATTTTCTTAAATGAGAAATATCAAACATGTACAGAAATAGAATAGTTTAATGAACACGTTACTCAGCTTCAAATATTACTGATTCATGGATGACCTTATTTCATCTTATCCTCTCCCCATTATTTTGCAACAACCCCAGACATTTGTAAATACTTTAAGAGTTTACATAATTAATTAAAAGAAAGGTTTATATCTTAAATATAAATTTTAAAAAGTGGTGCATTTCCATGCATTTGGAAAATTCACATACAGTAGAATCCTTGTCCATGTTGTTAAAGGAAATGCCATGTACTTTTCTCTCAGTGGGCTTTTAAACTGGTATTTGAAGTTATTATTTCAGAAAATTTAGTTTGGAAGTTTTACTAGGATCAAAAGTACAGGGACTGTTATTGAGGTAGACATGATTTTTATTAAGCTGCTGTGATGAAACTGTTGTATGCAAGTGGTGGTTGCCATTTCCAGAATAGAGTTTTTTCTTTATTTAATAGTCCCTCTTCGGAATGGGTTACATTCCCTGCTGGTTGCTAATTGCAGAAGGGAGGTGAATTGGGCACACAAAAAAGGAGTTTTCTGTTCTCAAAGGGTCTTACATTTTAATATAGCAAATTGGTGTATGGACAGACATACAGAGAGGAGATGAAGGGAGACTGTGGAATTGAGGTTAAGTATGGGAGTGCCACCCATGAGATTTCAAATTTTCCCTCCTAAAGTTACTGTCTGTGTCTTTCAAATCCCTTTCTAATTAAATTTGCCTTCAGGAGAGCAGGCCAGGTTGGAAAGAACAGGAGTGTGCAGTGTGTATCTCTCTCTTGAGTATTAAGGGTTGATGAGTATCCAAGAGCTTCAGTTGCCTAATAATTCTGTACCCAGGTGCCGCCAGACCCTTCCGATGATGGTGTTCAGCAGTTGGTCAGTGAGAAGGACCCTCTCCTGATAGTAGTTACCTGTGTCAAAACTTCATTCACTGTCATTTGGTTATGCCAGGCACTATAGAAAATAAATTGGGTGGAATAATCTTTTAAGAGTGATTAAGGATGACCAGAGTTACTTATACAGAATACAGATTATGAGTTTATTGAGTGCTGAATGCTCAATTTGATCGATTATACTAGAGCATAACTTGTGTCCTTTCTTAAGGTGTTGAGAATGTTGGCCTAAATTATCAATATTACCTACATGTCTATAGCCATAATATTAGGTATAAACTTGTATCTCTTATGCAATTACGAAACCCAAAATACTCTTACGTCAAATAGTAACAAATACACATTTTGTTTGTACAATTGAAGTTTGCAGCATTGTTGCGAAGGAGGAGAGTGTGGTGTGGATTCTAAATCAGTCCTTGTCAAACTTGAATGTGCGCGTGGTTCACCTGTGCGTCTTGTTACGGAGATTTTCGTTCATTAAGTCTTGGGTGGGACCTGAAATTTTGCATTTTTAATGAGATGATAGTGCTGCTTATTCTGCAATTATTTTTTTGAGCAGTAGGATCTAAATGATCATTTTATTGTGAATGTATTGCTTCCAATAATGGGCTTCTTTTCAGTTCAGTGTGCTCGTGCATACTAGGAAGGGCTCAGTTTTTCTAATACCTTTTTCAGGTTGAAGTCATGATTTTGAGCTTTGCATTATATCACCTTCTCTTGGCAAAAACGTTTAATTTACATATTAAGTCTGTTCTGATCTGTTCTACCAACATGAAGCAGCTTAGTGGAGGATTATAAACGAAAGCTTGCGTTGATGCTCTATCATAGTACACCGTGACACAGTGGCCATCCATGGAGTACGTGGCATGTGCATCTTAAATCTTTATCATCAAAATTAAAAACAAAGATAAAACAAAAGTTACTGGGAAGTCATTTCAGGCTTCTGAAATCACCCACAATCCTATGTGTGCCCCCCCTCTCCATTGAGGGTCCTCACTCCAGTTTGAACAAGTCGTCCGAGACAGATTTTATAGGCAGATACGTTGGAGCCCATAATATGTATGAACTTAGGTGATGTATATTTGGGAGTCTACAAGGTGATGCTTGTACTTGCTCATGTATTCTCGTCACTTGAACCTATCAGGTATTTAGAAAGTGGAGAATTGGGCCGAATTTTTGGGAAGGTAATAAGACACATTCTGCTACCCTTGCGTTGTACAATGTAAGGAGCAGTGTGGTTTCACAGCCCTTTCAAAGGTGTCAAGTCCTTGTTCACAAGGAAATTGTAAGTGGAGAGGGCTTTTTTTTTTTTTTGAGATGTGAATAAATTCAAATAGCTCTGCATTTATTAGTGGGTATAGTACTTAAGGTAAAACTCCATTGAGGGAGTGGGAGTGAGAAATGTTGGGGTCCGTGGTTGTGTAAGTGGTGGGAGCTAGTGAGGAGCAAAGACGTCTGTGCCTTTCCTTCTTTGTCGTGTTTTCCTTCTTTGCATCTGCAACTGTGGATGATCACGGAGTGAGTGCTGGGTGAGAAGGGATGGAGGTTGGTGGAGATGAGATGCCAAAAGGCCTCTGGTGGAGAAGGCAGGACTGGGGTTCCCTGTGTCCCTGACGGCTACTGGCGCTCCTGGGATAGAGTTAGGCGCAGAGAATGGGATTCCTCCTTATGCTTTTCCTCTTGTTTGCAGTTAAGAGTCAGGGAGGAGCAGAAACCAAAGTCAAGTGAAAAGGGGTAGTAACCATTCCTTCCCTCAGAGATTAGACAGTTTATGATTGTCGACTTGGGGGCTGAAAGAGAGGAAGGAGTGGTGTAGTTTGGATTTTACCTCATCATTGATGAGCTTTCTGTTTCTATATGACCTGGTACTGATTAAGAATAGGAAAAAATATATGGGTGCTCCAGTTATTATTGTATCATAACAAGTCCTCCCAAACTTAGCTGCTTAACAATAAAAAGCATTCTCTCTCGGTTCTGAGGGTTGACCTCACTCAGTGAGGTGGATCTCACTTGGGGTCTTTCATGTACTTACAGATAAATGGTAGCTGTGATGGAGTCATCTTAGAAGCTCCCTCCCCTCACTCACCTTCTCACGCCTGGTGGTTGAAGGTGGCTGTTGGTTGGGACCTGAGCTGGCCCACCTACTGTAGTGACCTCCCTGTGGCCTGGACAGTCTCATTAGCTTGGCAGAGAATCTCAAGAGCCAGGAAGTAGAAGCTGCTAGGTTCAGGCCTGGGCCCAGAACTATAGCCTCATTTCTGCCATAGTCTATTGATCAGACAGTCACACAGCCCCTCATTGAAGGGAAGGGGACGTAGACCCCTCACCGGTCAGAGTGTCAGAGAAATTGTGGGCCAGGTTGTGAAACCTCCTCAGGGAGTAAAGAGGTACTGGAGAAGAGGGGTTGGTAGGAGTCTTAGGAAGCTTGGAGATTTTGAATTGTTATTGATTTGGGAAAGGAGTTGGATTTCCTTTGTTCTTACCTAACTTTGCGTTAATTAGACAACTTTTCAGTGGAAAATCCCTGTCATCATGAAGTGATGTTTGCAAAGTTTGGAATGGAAGATGTTTGCACATAGGTTCATTTTCTGTGCAGTGAAAAAATTTTTTGTAATGTTATATGTCTTTAAAAGGTTTTATACTATATTGGTCTCAAAATGAAGTATGTCTGATTTTCATATATGATTTTTATTTAATTATTCTGAAAAGCCAAACACCAAAGTTGGGTACATGCTTGCGTACATAATTAATAAATACCATGTTTTAAAAAGATTTCATCATAATAACATCATTTTACCTATATATTACACTGTTAATAGAAATTAAGGTGTTAGGAAAATATTACAGGTTTATTCTTATTTTGATAACTTATAAAAATGCGTAAATGATCTATATTAGGTTTAAATATTTTTAACCTGTTTTCAGTAAACTGATAAATGTATTCTGTAACTTTTCAGCTGTTTTATAATATTCCTAGAAATTCAGATTAACACATTTTTTTGAAGTGTGTAATTGACTTAAAATTAAATTCACAAATTTCAAGTGTGTAGTCGATGAGTTTTGATAAATGTATACAATTGTGCGTCCTTCAGCACAATCACTATACAGAATATTTCCATTAACCCAAAAAGTTCCCTTATGACCCTTTGTAAACAGTTCTCTCTCACTACAGCTGGCTTTGGCCAGAAATCACTGTAGCTTTTGCCTTTTTTTTTTTTTTTTTTTGTCGGTTATCGTAGTTTTCCGTTATCTAGAAAATCATGTAAGTAGTTGAAGCCTTGATTGATTGGCTTGCTGGGTTTCACATAATATACTTTTGAGATTTATCCATGTTGGTGCGTGTAACGTTAATTCTTTCCTTTTATCATTGTGTGGATAGATGACAATTTGTTTAGTATTTATGGTAGGTGGATATTTGCATCATTTCCAGCTTTTTGTATGACTAAAGCTGCTACGAATGTTTGAGTACAAGTCTTTGTGTGGACATATGTTTTCATTTCTCTTAGGTAAATACCTAGGAGTGGGATTGCTGGGTCATATGGTAAGTGTATGTTTTACTTTAAGAAACTGCCAAACTGTCTCTTCCAAAGTGGCTATGCCATGTTTGCATTTCCTCTAGGGATGTGTTCCCGTTGCTCCATACCCTCTCGTAACACTTCGTGTTGTCGGTCCTTAATTTTAGTCATTCTGGTGGCTGTGTAGTGGCATCTCATTGTGATTTGCATTTCCTTAGTAGTTCATGATATTGACCGTCTTGTCTATGTTTGCCATTCTTTTATTGCATTTGGTTTTAAGTGTCTGTTCATATCATTTGCCCATTTAAAAAATATGTTTTACAACACTGGATTATAGGAGTTCACTATATATTAGACAGATCCTTCATCAGATTTCTGTACTGCAAGTTTTTTTCATTCTATGGCTTGCCTTTTTATTTTAACATTTTGATTTTTTAAAATTAAACTTTGGAGGTAATGTAGATTCACATGCAGGTGTAAGAAATAATATGGAGAGATCCCTGTACCATTACCCATTTCCCCCGTGGAAACATCTGGCAGAATGGAGCAGTCTCACAACCTGGATGTCCACCTTGGTACAATTCACTGATATTCTGCAGCGTTGACCGGTTTCACTTGTGCTGGCACATGCATGTATGTGTTTAGGGCTCTACACTATTATCAAGTGTAGATTGTATGTTTACTACCACAGTCAAAATGCAGAATGTCACTGTAAGGCTCCTCATGCTGGCTGTCTGCAACCATCCCTGTCTCCTTGTGCTCCTCTCCTCCCCTGTGTGTCCCTAACCCCTGGTATCAATGAATCTGGTCCACATTTCTCAGATTTTTTCTTTATGTGTGTAACATTTGGAAATTGGCCTCTTTCCACTCAGCCTAATTCTCTTGAGATCCACCCCTGCTATTGCATGTATTGTTAATTCATTCCATTTTATCGCGGAGTAGTATTCCATGGAATGGGGATGAACCACAGTTTATTTAACCATTGACCCACTAACGGCCATGTGGGTTGTTCCCAGTTTTTCGCTATTGCAAAGGAAGCCACTACACACACTTGTCTACAAGTTTCTGCATGAGATACATTTTCATTACTCAGGGATCATTGTGTAAGAGCATTGCTGGGTCAAATGGTAAGTACATTTTTAGTTTTACAAGAAAAGGATGGACTCTTTTCCGGACTGGCTGTTTCCACCAGCAATGTGTGGGTGATCCACATTCTCTGCATCCTCACCGATCTTGGTTATTATCACTGTTTTTTGCAGGGGGAAGGGATTCTGACTGGTGTGTAGTGATAGCCCATTGTGATTTTAAGCTGCATTTCCCACATGGCTAATGATGTGACACCTCCTTTGTTTGCCATCTGTAAATGATCTTCAGTGCAATGTCTTTTCATGCCTTTTGTCCATTTCCTAAGGATTGTTTGGACTTTTACTGTTGAGTTTTGAGAGTTCTTTGTATATTCTAGATACTAGTCCTCTTTTAGATATGTGGCTTGCAAATATTTTCTCTCATGCTGTAGCTTGTTTTTTCATCCCCTTCATGTGGCCTTTGTACAGAAAAAGTTTTTTATTTTAATGAAGTCCAGTTTTTTGGATTGTGCTTCTAATTTCAAGTCTTAAAAACTCTTTGCTTAGTGCTAGATCCCTAAGATTTTCTGCATTTTTTTCTGAAACATGTATACTTTAAATGTTTTTCATTTAGGTCTGCCATGTATCTTGAGTTCATTTTTGTGTAAGTAGTGAGGTTGGAATAACTATTTTTTTGTATATATGGTGTCCACTTACTTCAACATCATTTGTTGAAAAAGGCTGTCTTTCTTTCCTTCAATTGCTTTTTTGCACCTTTGTCAAAAAACAGTTGGCCATCCTTCTGTGGGGGCTATTTTGAGGTTCTCTCTTCTGTTCTCTTGATCTCTGTGTCTGTTCCTCAGCCAGTACCACATAATTTTGGTTATTGTAGCTATATATTTAGTCTTGAAATCTGGCAATGTGTTTTCTCCTATTTTATTTTTTCAAATTGTTCTAGCTATTTTAATTCTTTTGGCTTTCCATATAAATTTTAGAGTAGTCTTGTCTGTATTGGCTATGTCCCAAAAATCTGCTGGGATTTTGATTGGAATTGCCTTAAACCTGAATGTCATTTTTTGGACTTGATGTCTTTTCTGTGTTGAATCTTCTGGTCCATGAATATGGTATATCTCTCCAATTGTTTAGGTTGTTTTGGATTTCTTTTATCAGCATTTTGTAACTTTTAGCATACAAGTCCTATACATGTTTTGTTAGATTTATACCAAAGTATTTTATTTTCTTTGAAGTGACTTAAATGATATGGTGGGGTTTTTTCCCACTCAGGTTTTAAAATTATTTTTGAGAAGTTTAGATTTACAGAAAAATGGTGAAGTGCAGCATCCTCATATATCTCATACCCAGTTTTCCCTATTATTCATATCTTACATTAGTATAGTACATTTGTTAAAATTTAGGAAACAATATTGATGTTATTAACTAGGTTGCATACATTATATAGATTTCCTTAGTTCTCATACTGTCCTGTATCTGATCCCATACGAGATAGATACCACATTACATTTAGTAGCCTTTTCTCCTTGGACTCCTCCTGTCGGTGGTAGTTTCTCAGATTCATATCACTGCTGTTGACCTTGATCACCTGAGGTAGTATTTGTCAGGCTTCTATACTGTAAAGTTACTCTTTTCTTTTTCCTCACTGTACTTCTTGCAAGGAAATCACTGTGCAGTCCAGAACTGGGAAATTACAATCCACTTCCTTGAGGGAGGAGTGTTTGCAGACTAATTTAGAATTCTGTATGGGAGATTTGTCTCACCAGCATTTATTCAATCCTTTATCTGTATCATAATGGATTTGTGGATAATATTTTATACTTTGGTTTATAATCTAATGATATGTTAACTTGTTGCTTTAATTAATTAACAGATTAATTTGTTTCTGCTATTGGCCAGTGAGAGCTCTTTTAGTTGGCTTCTACATTCCTTTTGTTGTACACTTATCATTGTGTGTGTGGAGGACGGGGAGGGGTTAATCACTTCCTTGTTTTCTGACATTACAAGATGCTCCAGGCTTATCTTGCATATGTCCTGCTCCAGGCTTAGGATCAGCCATTTTGCATTATCACCAGCAATTGATGTTGTCAGTTTCTTGGACTTGAGCCATTCTGATAGGTGTGTAGTGCTGTCTCCTGTTTTCATTTGCATTTCCCTAATGACAAATGATGTTGAGTATTTCTTTGTGACTGTTAAGATCTTTACCCATATTTCAATTGGCTTCTTATTGTTGAGTTTTAAGATTCTTTTTTCTGTATTTTGAATACAAGTCCTTTAGCCAGTAGTGTTTTGCAAATATTTTCTCCTAGTGTGTGGTTTGTGTTTTCATCTTTTTATCAGTATCCTCAGAGCAGAAGTTTTTAATTTTAATAGTCTAATTTTTTTATGGTTTTGCTTTTCTTTTCTTTTTTCTTTTCTTTTTTTACATTTTAAACCTCATTGCCAAACCCAAGGTCAACAAATTTTGCATCTTAGTTCTGTTTTTCTTTTTTGGCATATGGACAACCAGTTCTAACTGCACCAAACACTGAAAGGATTATCCTTTCTCCATTGAATTGCCTTTGCACCTTTGTCATAGATCAGATAACAGTATTTGTGTGGGTCTATTACTGAGCTGTCTGTTCTGTTGCATTGACCTAGTTGTCTGTTCTTTCACCAATAGTCCTCTGTTTTGCTATTAGTTTTATAGTTAAGTCTTGAAATAGGGTAGTGGGTCCTCTGACTTTGTTCTTCATGTTGTGTTGATTATTCTAAGTCTTTTGTTTTTCCATTTAAACTGTAGAATCAGTTTGTTGACATCCACAAAATAATTTACTGTGGTTTTGGTTGGGAATGCATTGACTCTGTAGATTGAAGTGGGAAGAATTGACAACTTAACAGTGTTAAGTCTTCCAGTTCATGAGCGTGGACCAGCTGTCTCTGTGTTTAGGTCTTAATCTCTATTTCTTGTTTACTGAGTGTTTTTATATGAATAGATGTTGGATTTTGTAAAATGTATTTTTCTGTGTCAGTTGATACGATCATACGATTTTTTTTTCTTTAGCCGGTTGATAACATTGCTTTTTCATACATTGAACTCAACCTTGCATTTCTGGAATACATTCTACTTGCTCATGGGTATAATTTTTTTTATACGTGGCTGGGTTTGGTTTGATAGTATTGTTGAGAATATTTGCATAGGCTTATAAATACTCATGTGTACTTTTCTTGTGACATCTTTGTCTAGTTTTGTTACCTGGATAATATCAACCTTAGTTCTCCTTCTCTCTCTTTTTTTTTTTTTTGTTGGTCGAGTTTGTGAAGGACTGATGCTAATTTTTTTAAATGTTTCCTAGAGTTCACCAGTGAAGCCATCTGGCCCTGGGCTTTTCTTAGTGGGAAGTTTTTAAATTAATAACACTGTCGCTGTACTTGTTATAGGTATATTCAGATTTTCTGTATCGTCTTGAATCATTTTTTAGCAGTTTGTTTTTCTAGGAATTTGTCCAGTTCATCTAACTTATCTAATTTTTCGGCATACAGTTCACACTATTTCCTATATTCAAACCTTGCACATCTGGAGTAAGTCCTATTTGATCATGGTGTTAATTCACTTTGTACATTGTTTGATTCAGTTTGCTAATGTTGAGGATTTTCACATCTGTGTTCATGAGAGATGTTTGCAGCTTTCCTTATACTGTTTTTGGTTTTGTTAATGGGACTATGCTGGCCTCATAGAATGAGTTAGGAAGACTCTGCTTCTGTTTTCTGGAGAATGCGGAGAATTGATTTCATTTCTTCCTTAAATTTTTTGCTGTAATTCACCAGTAAAATTATCTGGGCCTAGTGTTTTCTTCTTTTAGAAGGTTATTAATTAGTGACTCAATTTATTTATTAGGTATAGGCTTTTTTCAGGGATGTAATTTTTTTCAGGAATATATCATAGATGTACAGCAAAAGGATAAGAAGAAATACTATGAACAACTCTATGTACATGTGATAACTTAGATGAAATGGACTAATTTCTCAAAAGTACTGTCAAAACTCACCAAAATGAAATAGACAATTTGAATAACCTTATACCTGTTAAAGAAATTGAACCCATAATTTAAAATGTCTTGAAAAATAAATCTCCAAACTCTGATGATTTTACTGGAGATTTCTATCAAATGTTTAAAGAATTAACATCAACTCTGTATAGTCATTTCCAGAAAATAGAAGAGGAGACCCTTCCCAGTTTTTATGAAATGAGTATTACTCTGATACCAAAGCCAGTCAAAGATAGTAAAAAAAAAAGAAAACTATAAACTGTTATCCTCTATAGATAGCAAAAGTTGCTAATAAAATGTTAGCAAGTAGAATTGAGTGCCAATACATCTTAGCATTATGTAAAAAGAAATATATATCATGGCCAAGTGAGTGAATTCAAGGGTTGCAAGACTGGCTCAATATTCAGAAATTAATCAGTGTAATCCATCATATTAAAAGTAAAGAGGAGGGCCGGCCCGGTGGCTCAGGCGGTTGGAGCTCCGTGCTCCTAAATCCCAAGGCTGCCGGTTCGATTTCCCACATGGACCAGTGGGCTCTCAACCACAAGGCTGCCAGTTTGATTCCTTGAGTCCCGCAAGGGATGGTGGGCTCCACCCCCTGCAACTAAAGATCGAACATGGCACCTTGATCTGAGCTGCCACTGAGCTCCCAGATGGCTCGGTTGGAGCGTGTCCTCTCAACCACAAGGTTGCCGGTTGGACACCCGCAAGGGATGGTGGGCTGCGCCCCCTGCAACTAGAAATGGCAACTGGGCCTGGAGCTGAGCTGCGCCCTCCACAACTAAGACTGAAAGTACAACAACTTGGAGCTGAACGGCACCCTCCACAACTAAGATTGAAAGGACAACAACTTGACTTGGAAAATAAAGTCCTGGAAGTACACACTGTTCCCCAATAAAGTCCTGTTCCCCTTCCCAATAAAATCTTTAAAAAAAAAAAAAGTATAGAGGAAAAATTACATGATTATACTGATTGATGTCAAAAGCTGACAAAATTCATCACCCATTCATGATAAAAACACAGAAAACTAGGGATAGAGGGAAACTTCTTCAACCAGACAGAATATCTACCAAAAAATCCACAGCTAACATACTGGGGTGCCAAAAAAAATGTATACAGGTGAACACTTTGGTCAACATTGCTTAAGCATTAGTTTGCTGTAATCAGAAGTGTCTGGAAGCTGATGGTAACCACTTTGAGCACCTCTTGTAATTGCAGAAGTCAAATGTGACTTGTATTCATCTTTTGTTATCGGTATATTGAGTATTACAATTTTAATACAGTTTTCCTTTCTTAAAATGTGTATACATTTTTTTTGGCACCCGTCTGTATTTAGAAGTGAGAAACTGAATGCTTTCCCCTGAAATTAGGAACAAGGCAAGGATATTTACTTTTACCGTTGCTATTCAACATAGCACTCTATAAAGTTCTAGCTCATGCAATAAGGAAGGAAAAATAAAAGACATGGATCTGAATGGGACAAATAAAACTGTTCTTATATGCAAATGGCATGATGTACGTATCTAGAAAATCTCAAAGAATATTATAGAACTCTTAGAACTAATAAGTGAGTTCAACAGGGTGGCAGTGTACCAGATCAACAAAAAATTCAGTCACACTTCTGAATATTAGAAATGAGCATGTAGGAACTGAAATTAAAAATATACTTCCAATTTAAAAATACTAGTTTTGATAAAACACTGATGAAAGAAATGAAAGATCTAGATAAATGGAGTTTATTATTCTGTGTTCATGGATTGGAAGACTCAACATAGTAAAGCTGTTAGTTCTCTTCAAATTCACATACAGCTAACAATTTCTATTAAAATATCAGCAAGATTTTTTTTTGTAGATGTATACAGGATTATTTTTAAATTATTTGAAAAATCAAAGGAATTAAGAATAGATAAAACAGTTCCAATAATGAATAAAGGGGAAGGAATGACTGCCTGATTTTAAGACTTCTTATATAGTGATATTAATCATGACTTACTACCAGAGGGAAAGACACACATATAGATAAGTAGAGCAGAATAGAGAACACAGAAATAGTCTCCACAGGTACTGCCGATTTTTGACAAAGGTGCAAAAACAATTCAGTGTAGGGATGAATAGTCTAAAATGTTGCTGTAACAGTTGGGTGCCCACAGACAAAAAAAAAAATCAAAGTGGATGATAGATTTAAATATAAAATGTTAAGGTATGTAGCTTTTAGAAGATAATATACATAAAAATCTTCACGACCTAGAGTTGGTGAAAAGTTCTTAGTCATGAAACCAAAAGCATGATCCATAGAAAAAAACCTTGATAATGATACTCATGAAAATTGAGAATTTTTGCTCTGATTAAAAAAAACCCTGTTAGTGGATGAAAAGGCAAGCTACAGACTGGGAGAAAATATATGTGAACCACATATTTGACCAATGACTCATGTATAGAACATATAAAGAGTTCTCCAAACTCAACTTCAAAAGAAAACCAATCCAATTAGAAAATGGGCAAAAGATAGGAGACATTTTACTGAATAGTATATATGAATGTCAAATAAGCACATGAAAAAATTTCATTAGCCTTTAAGGAATTGGAAATGACTATGATGAGATACCACTACACATCTGTTAGAACAACTTAAAGGAAAGGTAGTCATAATACCAAACACTGGCTGGGATATGGAAAAAAATTAATATCTCCATATGTGGCTGGTGTGAATATTAAATGGTAAAGCCACTTTAGAAAATACTTCGGCTGTTTCTTAAAAAGTTACACATACAATACAGTATTTTTAATAGTTTCAGTTTTTAAGGCCATTAAGTTGTAACGTTTTTCTATCTTAATGGAAGAATGTGGCATGTGAAAAAACTGAGTTGAATATAATAGAAAATTGCCTTTTATTCCTGTAAGTCTGTAGTAAATTTAGAATAAAGGATTAGGGGCTGTAATGGAAAATATTAATAGGAATCTTGTACCTTTAATAAAGGAAAAAGTAAGTTAAGTGGTCTGCAGGAAGACACACCTGTAGAAAAATATTTTTACAGATTCCTTAAAGATTTTAAAGCTTTCAGTATCAGCATGAATGTATTTTACATTTGAATCTAGTGTACTGAAAGCTTAAAGCTGTAGTTTGTAGTGGGTAAGTACAGAAGTAGGTAGAGTATGGTTTAAGGTTTCAAATTAAGTCACTGATTTCATATGTATGTCACCATCATGCCGTCGGTAACCTGGTTGACTTTAGGACCCTGTGTCTGGGACAGGAAGGAACTCTTTAGAAACCATTGTAGTTAAGAACGTTAAGTCATGTTGTATGTCACTGATACAGTTTTTGTAGCTGTGTTTGAATTTTTCAAACAAATAGTTTTCAGAAACTTGATTATTTTCCATTTTATAGGAAGGTAGTATAATTCTGGTATCAGATTTGGGCTTGAGTCCTTGGTATGGTACTTTCTAGATGGGTGGCCTTTTGTAAATTCTTTATCATTTTTAAGCTTAACTTCATAGAGTTGTTATGAGCAATAAACATACAGTATTTCTAGTGGTTGGTGAGCGCAATGCCCGATACACGACAGGCACTCAAAAACTGTTCATCTCTTACTACTGGCCCGAAGAAGCCTTTCAAAGTCAACAGCATACAAGTGTAGTACTATATATCATGTTATTCTAGAGATGTTTGTTAATGACTACTCAGGAAATACAGCCAATCACTGTTGTGATGAGATGAATATAGTTTGGGTGAGGGCTGGCAAATTTTTGGAGGTGAGGTGTCAAGCTTCAGTCATTAACCACCTTCCCTTCTCCCCCTGTTCTCAGAAGCTGTGAAATGTTGGCAGAAGTGCTTTTGGAGACACTGCTGGTTGATGCTGGGCCAGACTTAGGTGTCTGTTACCGGGGAGACCTAGGAGTCTCCCTTGCCTCTTCCCTCCTCTCTCTACGTCCAGTCGGTCACCTCAGTGTTGCCGACTGAGCCCCTTCATATTTATCTGACTCACATCTTCGGCTTGCCTGCCGCTGCTGCAATCAGGCGCTCATCGCTTCTCATCACAGTTAACTGTGAAAGCTCCCTCGCTGGTCTTCCTGCTTCCTAACTAGTTGGCATTCTGCCCTGCCTCCTATTAGACATAGCTTCCTAAGACGCACATTTGATGACGTCAGCAGGGGTAGGAGCTCTTAACTATAGCATCAAACTTTCTGAGTTCAAATTCTATCTCTGCCTTGTGTGATCTGGGCAAATTATCTGTGCTTCAGTTTCTTCTTTTATTAAAGAGTAACTGTTCAAATCCCACTCACAGTCACCTGGGATAGCTTAAAAAAAAACAAAAACGTTGCCTCACTCTCACGTTTCTGGTTTCCTATATTTTGGGTGGGGATAGGAAATACATAACATATAACACGCTTCTCAGTTGGTTCAGATATCCTTTTACGAGTCCTCCTGTGGCCCCATGCAGGTGATTGCCTCTAGGTATTTGTACTCTCTGTGTCTGGCCAACAACTTATAAAAGCATTAAATTTCTTTATGGCATTTAACATTTTCCAATTCCTGGTTTACTGGTTTGCTGTCTGTCTCTTCAAAGCTTCTTGAGGATCAATCCTGTATCCTCCATGTCTTGTAATGTAATCTTTAAATTTATATAGTTAAGTCATTCTCTTGATAAATTCTCTTTACTGAAATGAAGCCTCTTTATAACAAGGTGTCCATCAGTGGGGGCCATGTTGCATGAGGTCTTGGTTTTCTTACTGTCTCATTTATTTGGATTCATCTACCTTTTCTACTGTACATCTCTGACTGATCTCCTTGGTTTTCTGTAGGTTTTAACTGAAACTTAGTTGGGTTTACTTCAAGTAATATTGGTAGGTGAGGACACTGTATGATGGAACCAAAAAAACAGAAACAAAAGCAGAAATTTAAAAGGTGATGAGCTTGTTCTGAGTATTTGGGTATTTCGTGTGTTTTATTTAGTGTGGGGTCATGTTTTGCTCAAGGCGTTTAAACTTTGTGCATCTTAGTTTTCCCATTGGTAAAGTGCAGTATTAGACTAGCTGATCTCTAAAGTTCATTCCAGCTCTAAAATTTCCATTATTCCAAGTAGAAATGCATAGGTGTCCAAATATTTAGGTTATTGATAAATAATTAATAATCACGTAATAAGGCTTGTTTTAGCTTTTAGGTTTTCTCCGTTATGTAAATAACTCCAGATATACGCAAAAACTTTGGCATTAACAAAAGTTAATTTTCCTTTCTTAATTACCTGGAACACTTCATTATAGCTCTTTCTGATTTGAATGTAACTCAAAAACTTGATTCAAGCAGATGGCGCAAGGCTGATAAGTGGTAATAACTCAAGTTGTCATGAAAGAACTCGCCAAATGGTTTTTCTCAGTGGACTGCTGATGCATAAAAAAGATTAAAAAAAAGTCTTTGTAGGTGAATGTGCTAGTTTTGCCCTTGAGTAACATTTAGGTCTTCTTTGTTTTCATTTAAGTGCCAAGGATGACATTGATCTTGATGCCTTGGCTGCAGAAATAGAAGGAGCTGGTGCTGCCAAGGAGCAGGAGCCTCAGAAGTCCAAGGGGAAGAAGAAAAAGGAGAAAAAGCGGCAAGACTTTGAGTAAGTATATTTCAGATACTTTTTGAGTATTTCAGATTGCTTTTTATTAGCTGTGGTGCTGGATTCACTTATTAAGCTAATTTACTGCCTCAAAATATATTTTAATCTTTTCTAGTGAAGATGATATCTTGAAAGAACTGGAAGAATTGTCTTGGGAAACGCAAGGCATCAAAGCGGACAGAGACACTGCTGCAGTAAAGGTGAAAGATGGTTGCTCTCCCGCCGGCTGCCAGTGCCAGCCTAGGGAGCTGCTTTTGGAAACTTGGAGCAACGTGTATATGTCAGTTAAAAGTTTTTACAAATTCTGATGCCAAAGGGGGAAAGCAATTTTGGGGGTAGAAGTAATGTCATTTAAAACCTTTCACAGATAGAAAGATGCTTTATTTGGGAATCGAAAGATATTTTGGGGTATGTTGCCTATTCATAAAATTGTCACTTTTGGAGCTAGAACATATCTCACCTCACTCCGATTTTCTGTATTATTTCTTCTTCGTCCTTTGAATTTGGAGAAGCCTCAAAGAATTGGGAAAGTGGTAGATTTTTTTTCTTCTTTCAGTTTCCCCCTTCGGCTTTGTGTGTCCTTTAAAGAAGGTCGTAGATGAGAACTATGATCAGTGCTGGCTGCAGAGCCCCTGGATCTGACCGTCTCAGTGAATGTGAGGTGTGCCCGAGGCCTGGGCTAGCTTCTGCTGCTTGGTCTAGTTTTATATTCTTTTATATTCTTATGAAAAAGGACCTTATTTTGGAATTCTTCTGCTGCTTGGTCTAGTTTTATATTCTTTTATATTCTTATGAAAAAAGACCTTATTTTGGAATTATTTTGAGAATTTTTCCATGTGTACTTAATGAAGTACATGACTCTGAGGAGTCTTATTTATTTTAAAAAATAAAGTGTAATTCTATTAATATTTCTAACAATGGAAATTTTTTAGCCAACAGAAAATAATGAAGAAGAATCCACCTCCAAACAAGATAAAAAAAAGAAAGGACAGAAAGGCAAAAAACAAAGTTTGGATGATAATGATAGTGAAGAATTGGAAGATAAAGATTCAAAATCAAAAAAGACTGCAAAACCGAAAGCGGAAATGTACTCTGGGAGTGATGATGATGATGATTTTAATAAACTTTCTAAAAAAGCTAAAGGGAAAGCTCAGAAGTCAACTAAAAGGGGGGATGGATCAGAAGAGGACGAGGATAACAGTAAGAGAACTAAAGAACGTTCCAGAGTAAATTCTTCAGGGGAAAGTGGTGACGAATCAGATGAGTTTTTGCAGTCTAGAAAAGGCCAGAAAAAAAATCAAAAAAATAAGCCAGGTCCTAATGTAGAGAGCGGGAATGAAGATGAAGATTCCTCCTTCAAAATTAAGACAGTGGCCCAAAAGAAGGCAGAAAAAAAAGAGCGTGAGAGAAAAAAGCGAGACGAAGAAAAGGCCAAACTGCGTAAGCTGAAAGAAAAAGAGGAGTTAGAAACTGGTAAAAAGGATCAGAATAAGCAAAAAGAACCTCAGAAGAAATCTGAAGAGGAAGCTGTAAAATCCAAAGTGACTCCTGACACTGGAGCAACCCCTGCCTCTGACGAGAAAGGAGAGATGCCAACAGCTGCTGAAGGTTGGTGATCTGTCGAGGAAAGGCAAGAGGCGTGGATTCATACTTTGTCTAAGTTTTGATCATTATGCCCCAAAGTCATTTCCTTATTTGTCCTTGGTTATAAAGGTGCTTAGTTGTAAGAAAGCCTTTTAAAAGTGACATCTAAATGACATCTGAATTGATGTTTATTGTTAAACATTTAAAAATAGTCTAAAATGTCTTTCAAATGGTTTGTGCACAGAGCAGGATTTTTATAGAATTTCACTTTGAAAAACAATTTTTTGCTGTTGATGGAGAGTACAAGTTGCCTAATGAAAAATTTGTTCTTCCTTTTGATAACTCAGTATCAGGTAATATCCGAATTCTTTCTTGTTTTTAAGAAACCCAATTTAATCTATGAAATCTAAAAGTAAAAACATGCTAAAATTAGTTAACATCTTTTAAGCAGTAGTGAGCCACTGTTTTGTACCAGAACCAATTAATGAAAAATAAGCTTTCTAGCTAAACGTCCTCATCTTAGTCAGCATAAAAGTAGTTAAAGATGAAATGATTCACATAGTGTTTCTTTAGACTAGAAAACTTTTAATGGGAAAATTGACTTAGGTTTTTTTTAACCACTCGAATTATTATCTGGATGTATTTGAGGAGAAACACCAAGAAAGTAGCTTTATAATCTTTAGTTTTTTAGCATAACGCTGCAGAGTTCTTAGAATATAAATATATTTTTGTAATCTCCTAATATCTCCTTTAAGTGGGCATCAATCATATCATCCCCATCTTACAGATTCAAAACCAGCTCCAGAATTGAGGCAGGAATTCTGACACCCTGGATTAAGAGCTACGTTAGATACAGTCTGTCTTCTCCCTCCTGTCTTCTTGTATCCCTCAGGACAACTCAGAGCAATGCCAGCATTGTAGGCTTTGAAGGAGGCCTCCTGGGTTGTTCTGACCTGTTCTGGGCACACGGGGACTCACTGGAGACTTATGCCTGCGGCTGGCGTGAGCCGCGGCCCATCATGGTCCCAGAATTCTGGGGTTTGCTCATCCCCTCAGGAAGAAACGTTTTTCTAAAAACACTTTACCGCTATTGTTTCTTTGGTAGATGACTATGAAGGAGACAAAAAGAAAAAAGATAAGAAGAAAAAGAAAGTAGAAAAGGAAGACAAAGAGAAAGAGAAGAAAAAAGGGCCTAGCAAAGCCACAGTGAAAGCTATGCAAGAAGCTCTGGCTAAGCTTAAAGAAGAAGAAGAGAGACAGAAGAGAGAGGAGGAAGAGCGAATAAAACGGCTTGAAGAACTGGAAGCCAAGCGTAAAGAAGAGGTACGTTTTCATGAAGCTGCCGATGTTACATTGTTTTTAACCTAAAAATTGTTTCTCTATAAAATTTGTCTAACCACCTCATTCTAAACATTTCATAATCGTGTGGTAATTCAGTTACATTATTGTTCTGATTTAAATAATAATATGAAAAGGTACAGAAAGTCCTACCTTTATTTCCTCAGTTACAGACAGAAGTTGCAATGTATCATTGCCAACACACAGTCTGCTTTCTGTGATACTAATTAATAATCGTTATGTACAACATTTAAAATATTTTCATTTAATCTCCTAACATAATACTTTGCATGTACCTTGAAAGATTTGTTTGGCGTTTGGCTTTTTTACATTTAAGTTTTATAACTGATTCAGCCAGTACAGTTTTGTCTGACATGTATTCTTTTATAGGAAAGATTGGAACAAGAAAAAAGGGAAAGGAAAAAGCAAAAAGAAAAAGAAAGGAAAGAACGCTTGAAAAAAGAAGGGAAACTTTTAACTAAATCCCAGAGAGAAGCCAGAGCCAGAGCCGAGGCTACCCTCAAACTTCTCCAAGCTCAGGGTGAGTAGTGTTTCCCCTTACCAGGGCGGTCTAGATGCTCCTTGTGCAATTACTACGTCTCTGATGGTCAAAGGAGAACTGACCTGAACCAGAAGGCGAACTCCTATGAAATGCTGTGAAAAAGTCCAACAAAAATGTAAGCAGTAGGTGAGATAATTTCATTATTTAAGGAGGTGACTTCTACGATAAAAACATATGGGTAAGTGATAATATGTTTATAAGTAAGATTTTTTGTCTCCCCAAATGAAGAGAAATAGAGAAGATAGTAAAATGAGTCTCCATGTACCCATCACTCAGTTTCAGCACTTACCAACATTTATCATTCTTGTTTTTTCCCTTCTACCTGCTTTTTTTCCCCTGGAGTATTTTAAAGTAAATTTCAGGTACCATATTATTTTACTCATATTTTACTTTAGTATGTATCTAAGGACATTTTACTTTTTAACATGAATAGAATACATATTACATCTAACAAAATTAATTCCTTGATGTTACCTGATTTTCTGTCCATTTAAGTTTTTCCACTTGTCTCCAAAATGTCTTTTATAGTTGATTTGTTCAAATCAGGATCCAGATTAGATCAATGCTTTGCATTTGGTTGATAGGTCTGTCTCTCGCTGATAGATACCATTACCATCCTGTGTTTGGCATGCCATTTATTTGTTGATGATACTGGATTATTCTCTGTGATTTCTCATAGTCTAGATTTGGCTAACTGCGTTCTCCTTGTGTGGGCTAATAGCCTTCTCTATCCCTTGTAATTTATGAGATCTGGCAGCTAGGCTACTTCCTAGTGGTGCTGTACACTTCCTGTTGCCTCATTGATCTTCACTCTTGTTGATGTCAAGAGTAATGACTGGGTTTAGCTGTTAGCAGCCTTGTCCATCATAAAAGTTCGCCATTGCCTTTTCACCTCGTAATTTTAGTGTCCTGTTGGTGATCATTGCCTATGTGCAGTATTTCATTAGGAACTGCAGAATTATGATATTCTGTCACTTCTGCATTTATTAGCTAGAATATTTTTCTAAAGAAAATCTTTTCCTGAAATACTGTTCAAGCAGGAAAACCAGGATAATTACTTCATTCTTTCCCTTTATTAATTTTCAAAATAATAGAATGGTGTTCTAGCAACCTCTAAGGGTGACCAATGAGTTTAATTTTGTTTTGGGATCATATCATTTTATTTTAATAGAGTTTTATATAATTGACATGTTTTCATCTCATGAAGTCATTAATGTTTTTGATACTCAAATTGTACCATCTCTGGCCAGTGGGAGCCCATTCAGGCTTGTCCCCATGACTTTGTCACATGACCACAGTATTCTTTGACCTCTTCCTTGTTTTCTAACACAACAAGATATCTCAGGTTCATCGTGTACATTTTATGCCCAAGACCTGGAATTAACTGTTTACCCAAAGAGCCCTGGTTTCTTTTAGTTTAGAGACTGCAATCTGAACATATAATTATGTTTTGACAGGTGAGATGCTTTAAAATGGTGTTTTTGTTTCATTGAGAAGAATATATTGGGACCTCCCTTAATTTCCTATCCCTACATTCCAGGGACTTTCATATTACAGTAATTTTGGTGCTTATGCTATGGTTACAGTGATAGCTACCGTTTATTAAATGTTTATTGTGTAACTAATGCTGTAATAAACTTTTGACATTGTCTGTTTCCTCATAAAAATCATACAGATATTTTTATTCCCATCATATAGATGAAGAAATGGAGACTCAGAGAGCTTAAACAGCTTGTCCAAGGTCCTAGAGCTGAGATTTAAACTGATCTGTGTGACTGCCTCTTTATTCTGCATTATTATGTTCAGCTGGGAGCCGTAAATGTAGAGAAAAACAGTACTTAGATTTCAGAAAATTTCATGCTGAATTTGGGAAAAATTTCATTTGAAAAATATGAAATTAGAGAACAAATTGGAGTACAACTAGCACTCAAATAATCAGGTTTGACTGGTGACCGACTATCTGAAAGACTAACCACTCTCATGCAGTAATTAAGATGGGACCAAGCAGGAAGTAACTTGCCAGTCTTAGAAGTGCTGTTTTATGGAGTAGTTTGACTTGTACGTCTGAGATTGGAAGAAGATTACAATATAAAACGATGAATTTAGCATCAGTCTTTAGGACGGACTTCAGAGAGATGGCCTTTCCTGTGGCCTGTCTGGCCCCAGTCTCCTGGTCTTCATAGTGCTGCCTACTTTTGCCTGCTTGTTGGCTCCCTAATGTCTATTAACAAAAAGGCCAAGCTTCTTAGCATGCCGTTAAAGACCCTTTGCATCCCACTCACTGAGTCGTCTCATGAAAAGATACTACCGTGATATGTGTCACCATATCTCTCAAAGCAGCCGTGTTTGGTAAAGATCACTTACCACATTCATTACCGAGAATAATATAAAATTTATTCATTGAGCCCCAACTCTGTTCTTAAGAGAGTGCAAGGTATCTGCAGGTATCTGTTTTCAGGTAATTACTCTGAAATGTGTAGCAGGTTACCTTTTCAATCTGTTTTGTAGCTTGTAACTACTAAGCATATATAGCAAGTACTTTATAAGTAATTTGGAATTAACTCACTTCAGGCAAAGAGCTTCAGCAAGAACTTGATTCCCTCTTTCCCTGAAAATAAGACCTAGCTGGATCATCAGTTCTAATGCGTCTTTTGGAGAAAAAATTAATATAAGACCCGATCTTATTTTACTATAAGCCAGATCTTGGAAAAAATCAATAAAATTGATAAACTTCTAGATTAAGGAAAAAAAAAGACAAATTATTGTTATCAGGAGTGAAAGGGTGGATAGGGATATCATTACAGATCCTACAGGTATTAAAATGATAAGGCTGTACACTGTGCAACTCTGTGCTCATAAATTTAAAAGCTTAGATAAAATAGGGCTGTTCCTTAAAAGATGCAAACTACCAAAACTCACAATGAAATACATAACCTGGGTAGTCCTATATCTACATTTCTCCCTTTAACTTCAGAGGATACTATCCCTCTTGAACAAATATGCAAAAGTTCTCAACAAAATGTTAGCAATTTGATTCTAGCAATACACATGTGTATATTTGTGTATGTGTATTTATATGTATTTATAGATAAGGATAATCTGTTATGAGCCAGTGGGTTTTATCCTGGGAATGCAAGGCTGGTTCAGTATTTGAAAATCATTGAATGTATTGACCATATTAACAGACTAAAGAAGAAAAACTACATGATCATCTCAATAGGTGCAGAAAAATCATTTGACAGATTTCAACATTCACATATGATAAAAAATTTAGAAACTGGGAATAGAAGAGGGTATCCTTACTATGATAAAGGACATCTACAAAAAACATAACTAATTTCACTTAATGGTGAATGACTGAATGCTACACCCTAATATTGTGATTAAGGCAAGGATGTTTAATTTATAAATTAGGCATAGTAAGAGATTAATAGTAACTAATAATGCAACAATTAATGTACTGTAATAAGAGTTATGTGAATGTGATGTCCAGTTTTAACCACAATCATTCCACATTGCACTGGTATGTCCTTAGCTCGAGCAATGAGGCATATAAATGGAAGGAAAAAGTAAACCTGTCTATTCACAGATGACAGTTGTCTACACAGAAAACCCCATGGAATCTATCCTCCAAAAACCACAAAACCCTACAGCTGGTGAGTGGGGTTGACAAGGTTGTAGGTAAGGCCAGTATGCAAATATCAATTGTATTTCTGTATGCCAGCAATTAACAACTGAAAATCAAAAAATTTAAAATATTTACAGTAACAACCCTCCAAAAAGAAAAACATTGAAATAGTTATAATTCTAATATTTGTGGAATCTATATGCTGAAAACTATAAAACACTGGTGAAAATAAAGATCTATATAAATGGAGAGCTGTTATATTCAGGGATTGGAAGAGTTGATATTGTTAAGCTATCAGTTCTTTCAAACTGATTTGTAGATTCAGTGCGATCCTATTTAGAATCCCACTGGGTATTTTGTGGACATGTATAAGCTATTTCGCAAGTATGTACGAAAAGATACAAGTATTTAGAATAGCCAGAATATTTTTGTAAAAGAAAAAACTTGGAGGACTCACAATGCCTGATTTCAAGGCTTACTATAAAGCTGCTATAATCAGTATAGTATGATATTGGCAAAAGGATAGACAAATAGATTAATAAAACAAAACTGTACATATGTGGTCTGTTGTTTTTTTTCGTCTGGATAGGTAAAAAGCAATTCAGTAGATAAAATACAGTGTTTACAACAAGTAATAATGGAACAATTGGACATCTGTATGCAAGAAAAATCTAGTCCTAAATCTCACTCATTATTTAAAAATTAAGTCAAAGTGGATCATAGATATAAATATAAAATACACAGTTACAAAACTTTTAGAGGAAAACAGGAGAAAATCTTTGTGATCTTGTGTTAGGAAAGGAGGGGTTAGGTACAACTTTAAAAGCATAATCCATATAAAGGAAAAAATGATGAAATTGAGGAAGTCCAGTTAAACAGTTTCTTTCTGCAGAAGATACCATTGATAGAATTCAAAGACCATACCTGAAAATCTCATATCTGACAAAGGATTAATATCCAGAATATACAAAGATAAAATTGAACAATAAGAAAACCAACAATCTTATTTGAAAATGGGTGAAAGATTTGAACAGGCACTTCACCAAGAAACTATTAAGCCCTTGAAAAGAATGCTCAGTGTCATTAATCATTAGGGAAATTCAAATTAAGACCACAATGAGATATCACTACACACTTATTAGAATACATAAATTCTAAATACATTAAAAACACCTGTGTTTACCAAAATGCCTGCAAGGATGCAGAAGAATTGGAATTTTCATACATTACTGGTGGGAATGCAAAATTGTAAAGCCACTTTGGAAAACGGAGCCGTTTCTTACAAAATTACGTACGTATTTATCTAATGTCCCTTTATCCCGACTCCAAAATATTTACCCCAGAAATATATTTGCACAAAAACCTACGTACAAATATTCATAGCAGCTTTATCCATAATTGTCAAAAACTAGAAACAACTCAAATGTCCTTCAACTCTCTACTGAATAAAGGAACTGTGGTCCATCCATACAATGGACTGCCACTCAGCAGTACAAAGAAACAAAGCATCGGTACACGCAGCAACGAGGGTGACTCTGAGATGTCTTATAATGACAGTAGCCAGACTGTAAGGTTTTGTTCCTGTGACATTTTGGAAACTGCCAATCTTTGGGGGTGAGAACAGGTCAGTGGTTGCCAGGGGCGAAGGATGTGAGTAGGATGTGACTCACAAACGCCTGCATCTTCATTGTGATAGGGGCTGCATAACTACATATTTGTCAAAAGCTGTAAAACTGGACACCAAAAAAAATGGAATTTTAATGTGTGTAAAATATAAAATACCTGATACAAAAAAGAGGTTTTTCTGTGAATGTTCTTTTGTAGTTTAGGGTTTGTATCTCTGAGGTGAATAAAATGTTACCTGTTTAGCACTTCTTAGGTGACATACAGGTAGTATAAATCTGATGTTTTTCCATTGTTATCCCTCAGGTGTTGAAGTGCCATCAAAAGACTCTTTGCCAAAGAAAAGGCCAATTTATGAAGATAAAAAGAAGAAAAAAACACCACAGCAGCTAGAAAATAAGGAAGGTTTGTTGTAATACAAAATAGCCTGTGATTTAGAAGCAATTTTATTTGCCTTTTCCCACACTTTTAAAACAGAATGTCTTTTAAAAAGAAATCAACAAATCAGAATTGCATAATAAAACTTATTCCATATTTCTGATTATTGTCGATCATTCTCAACTGATTCAAATGACAGGGTGATGGAAAAGTACTTTTGTTTGAAAAATCTGGATCCTACCCTGTGAATAACTATCCTTAACTCTGAAAAGCACAACTACTATTCTTATTTTTTCTTTGTTTTTTTCTCAACCTTCTGTAATTTTGCATTCTTTGAGCAGACAGAAAAACTGCTGATTCCTGTAAAATACATGACTGATATTTAAACATTTTCCAAACTTGATAAAGAATTTGATTGTTATTCATACTTAACAGAGTAAGTATCCTAACAAATTACACACTGAAAAAGTATTGTTAACTTGGTTTCTGTCCTTTATTCAGTGTCTGAACAAATAGAACTAAGTGCTGCCGTAGAAGTTGTGGAACAAGGAGTGCCGGAAAAAGAAGAGTCCCCACCTCCTGTTGATCCAGGCCAGTAGTATTGGCTAATTAATTCCTATTAAGTAGTGTTGATGTATCACAAGGTGGCTTAGTTAATCATTAGTTTGGGGAACCAAACATCTGGCAGGATGGCCTTTTTTTATGGTTCTTTCTAAACCATTTCTTTTCATTTCCACTTTGGAAAAGTATAGTAGTAAGACTTGAATCAATCTTGTTCTTTTCAGAAGTGATAGTAAAATGTTTTGTAGAGAGGATCGAGGTTTTTGGATTTTCTCTGATGTTTGTTTATGGGTCAGAAATCTTGGGTGGTGCCAAGAACACATGAAGTTCTTTAATCCTTCTGAAGCAAATTGGAACATTTTACATTAGAACTTAACAGTCATAAAGATTGGCATTTTTAAACCTTCTTAGCTATCAGCCTGTTTTTAGTAAATCAATAAGAGGATTGAAGTTGTTCATTGTACGTGTGTGTTTTGAGGTTGGAGAAAGTTTCTGGCTTTCTTTCTCTCTCTTTTTTAAGATAAACATTGCTAATTCATGAGACTAGTTACTGATAGGAGATCTAGAGGCTATCCTAATCAAGGTAAAATCAAGACAATCTTGAATGTTTAAAGACAGGAGTGGGAGTGGGGACGTAAGAGGATGTCAAGACTGACCCACATTGGGGAAATTACTGATAGTTCCTTTCCTTTTCCCCCTCCTATTCTCAGTGTAAAAAGGATCATTTACCTGGGCACAGCGTCACTTAGCATGATGAAATTAGAGAAATTCAAGTTGATATGCTTAATAGCAGCCCACTGATTTAGATGACATTTGCAGCAGCAGAAAGAACTGCTAATTTAGAAGGAAGTTTTGAGCATCTGCTACTGACTCATTTCCTCCTCAGCATGACTTACGCAAACATTGGCAAATAACTGGTTATTATAGGGAAGCAGATACCTGTGCAACCCTCGTCTTCTTTTTATTTGAGAATAGTGTTTGCTTGATTGGATCCCAGTAAAAATAGTCATTGTTAAGGAAAGTAGTAAGTTTTTAATATTCAGAGTTACACCTTTCTGGCAGTTTTGGGTTATACACATAGTATTCTGTTCTTACTTTCAACTCGAGTAGAGATGTAGCTTTGCACCTCCAGCTATGTGATTTGAGTAGTATTTGTATGTATCTATAGAGGCTAAAACAAAATAAATAATAAATTCTTAGGTATAAAGTTGAAAGATCAAAAAGAAGATACACGTGAAATTTCATTTGTTCTCAAGAACTGAGAGTGATCATATGCCCTTTCTAACATCTAAAGCACCAGTTTAATGCCTGAGTTTCTAGTATTTTGATGACCTCAAATATGAAATCTGGGTTAAGTTTAATATGGTATCATCAAAACACTAGGAAATTGTGAGGCGTTTAGTAATAGTAAATTATAACATGTTAGCTGTATTGAAAAAATAATTCCAAAGGTAATGAAATTGTATACATATTTTCTATATAGGGAAAACGTTTCTTTTTATGGTAGCATAATTTTCTGCTTTTTTCTGTGTTTTTAATGAAAGCTTTTATTTGCAGAAGAAGAAGAAGACACCGAGGATGCTGGACTGGACGACTGGGAAGCCATGGTCAGTGATGAGGAGAGAGAGAAAGGTGAGTGGCTCATTAGTACACGCTGATCAATCCGGTGCTTGTTACAGGTGTTGAGATGTAAAGGAATAGCCGGTCTGCTGATGATAAGCCATCTGAGCATTCCTGTGCAGAGGGGCCGGTCGTGCTCGCTCCATTGCCCTGGTTCCTAAATCCTCGTGTAGAGTCTTATTTTATGAGAAAATGGGTTTTCAGCAAGTCATTTGTAAGACAGCTGCCTGGGATTTAGAATACATTTTTTCAGAGTGGTAATGTTATAAATAGGGTTAGGTTATTAAAGCTAGCCTACAAAAAGCCCCTTGAAACTTAAAATATAATAATACAAAGATAATACACATAATAGTATAGTTCCTAACCGCTACGTACGAATAAAAATTGCCTTTCTTTGTCATTACTTTCTGTCTTTTATTACTAAAACCCACTTTCTTTGCGTTTAATTTGCTGCCTTTTCCCCTAACTTCTTGAGATGGATATTTGTCTCTGGTTTTTCAGCCTTTCTCCCCCCAGTACATATTTTTAAAACTGTAAATTTTTCATTAATCGCATTGCACAAGTTCTGATATGTTGATATTTTTAAATTTCCGTTTTGATATTTATTATACCTATGATTTATTTAGAAGTGTATTAATTTACATAAGTGGGGACTTTCTAATTATCTTGTTACTTCATTGTGATCAGAGAACATACGTGGTTCTATCCTTTGCAAGATGTTGAGACTTAATTTGCAACCCAGCAAATGGTTGATGTTTATAAAAGTTTCACATGTGATTGGAAAGTGTATGTTCTGCAGTAGTTGGGTGCCTTGTTTGCTGTATTTAGTCACGTTTGCTGATCATTTTGTTCGTCTTTATGTTGTTCTGAGTTTTCTTCTGGTGTACTTCTCTGTTACTAAGAGTGGTGTATTAAAGTCTCTCATCGTGAGTGTAGGCAGGCTATTTCTCCCTGAGTTCTTTTAATTTTTGTGTCATATATTTTGGTGCTATATTATTAGGTGAATATGGGCTCTATCTGATGAATTGACTTTTTTATCATTGATTTATTATTTTGTTTATATTATTATGTTTTATTTATTAATTCTTAGCAATGCTTTTTGCCTTAAAGTTTACTTTACCCGATAGTAATATAACTACACTGTCTTTGATTTCCATGTTCTGTTTCTATCTTTATCTCTTTCTGTATCTTAAAGAGGATATAGTTGAGATTTTAAAGTCTAGTTTGTCAGTTTTTGTATTTTACCTGGTGCGCTTAGCCCATTACATTAACATTTGATGTAATTAATGAAGTATATTGGTTTTATATTTATCATCTTACTAAGTCCTTCTTATTTCTGTTTTTCCTTTCTTTCTTTTCTAACCATATTTTAGATAGTTGGATTTTGTTTTTTTGTTATCATTTTTTTCCCTCCTTCCATGAGCTTGGAAGTTGCGTACTTTTCCCCTTACTTTCAGTGGTTAATTTAGAGACTTTTTACATGGATCTTTGAACTATTAATATCCATTGTTACCCTCTCTCCGTACAATGCAAAGAGCATTGAGTACATGGCAACATTTATCAATTCTCAATTTATGTGTCATTGTTCTCATTTTAATTCTCTATTTTAAACCTCATAATAACGTAACTGTTCTTTTTTACAGTCAGTATTTATGTTTGTCTATATTCTTAGCTTTTTGTTGTGTTTAATTTCCTCCTGCATCTCTGACCTTCCATTTGGATCATTTCTTCCTGCCTGAAGAACTTTTAGAATTTTTTTTAATATGACATTTGTTAATGAGGCATTCCAGTTTTGCTTTTCTAAAAATGTCTTTATCTTTTTATCTTTATTCTTGAGGTCAGTTTTTCCTGAGTGAGAAATTCTTTGTTGAAATTCTATTTATGTAACACTTTGAAGATATTATTCCCTTGTCTTGGCTTTCATTGTTTCTATTGAGAATTCAGGTATCAGCCTAAGTTTTTCACGTGTCTTTGGTTTTTAGCAGTTTCATTATGATGTGGCCAGGGTTGATTTCTTTTTATTTATTCTGCCTATAGAGCTTTATGAATGTATGGTTTTATGTTTTTATAGTTTTGCAATGCTATGAGCCATTATTTTCCCTCAGAGATTCTAGTTATGCATACTATGATAGATAGACCTTACTATATCGTTGTATCTTTTCTCCTTTTCTGTATTTTCCACCTTATTGAGTCTCTGTGGTTCATTCTTGATTGTTTTTTCTCATTTGTCTTCTGGTTCATTAATTTTCTCTTCAGTTGTTTTTATCTCCTGTATTTAAGTTTTAGAATTTCCGTTTAACTATTTTTTTATGATTTTTATTTAGTTTCTGAAATTTTGAATCTTATCTTTTGCTCCCTGGATGTTAGAAACTTCGTCGTTTTTAAATTTTAGTTTTGTAACTTCAGTATATGGAAGGCATGTTGGTTTCTATGTGCTGGCTTTCCTCATGTGAATTGTTTTTTCATGTAGTTTGTTATTTTTATATGTTGTGCTGTATATTAAACTTGTAAAGCTGTGAAAATAATATGTGGTCAAGGACGGTGTTTTCTTTCTCCAGGGAATATTTATATGTACCTCCATACATATATGGAGGGAACTCAGATTCCTGGTGGAGGTACATATAAATATCCAGCATGGAATATGGAATCACCTTATTCCAAATTCAGAATTGAGAGAATCTGGAGGTGTTCTGCCAAGAATGGGGAGGTTCTGTTTACTTCCTGTTCATCCTTACTGATCGGGTACTGCTTGCTTCAGGATTTCACCCACAATCAGTGTGTTACCAAATGTTGGTCCACCTTGTCCCTCTGAATCCTTGGGAGGCCTGAACTCCTAATGCCTGGACCCGTAAGCACTGAGGGTCCAGTAAAAGCTCTGCGTGGCCTCCAGCTGCCTCCGCCTGCATCAGCAAATGACCCCAAGGGGAAGGAAGTACTAGCATTGTGTTTACCTCCTGGTGGCTGCTCGCTCTTGTATCCTGGCTCAGTAATGCTTTTTCATTCCTTCACGTATGGATGGGTGCAGTAAGCTTTCACTGTTCATGGTAGCATGTAGGGCCTCCCTTACCTAAGTCTTCCGACTGCTGACTGCTTCATCTTGTTTTTCTTGTGTTCTCCAAAGTTTAATGTGCTCTGTGAGTGAAGGCGTGTAGGTACGTGTGCAGAGGTATTCTCAGCACATGCCCTCTCGTTATACACATTCGTTAGACCCTTTGCATTTAGGATGCATGACGTTAGTCTGGAATTCCTGATCTTTAGTGGGTGTATTTTCAGTGTTGCTTTCACGGTCTCTCTTAGCTTGACGGAAATCTCATTTTTAATTTTCATTTATTTTAAAATGTCCCTGTTTTTCTGAAGGAAACACAGTGCATATAGAAGTAAAAGAAACCCCTGAAGAGGAGGAAGAGGAGGAAGAAGAGGAAGAAGAGGATGAAGAGAGTGAAGAGGAAGAGGAAGAGGAAGGAGAGAGTGAAGGCAGTGAAGCTGAAGAAGATGATGAAAAGGTGTCAGATGAGAAAGATTTGGGGAAAACATCAGATAAAAAACCCAGTAAAGAAGTGAGCTCAGAATCTGAGTATGACTCTGACGATGATCGAACTAAAGAAGAAAGGGCCTATGACAAAGCGAAGCGGCGGATTGAGGTATGTCCCCTTTGCTCCTGAGAAAGTCTCTTTGCTCCTTTCTCTCTACTCCCCCTCTGTGATCCTAAGAACTGTACTCCACAGCTGTGGAGCAGCGCTTGGAAAAACGTAGTCGCAGAGTAGCATCTTGTCCTGTCCTATTTCTGTAGTAGAGACATGATAGGTCTGGCAACCCCTTACCCATGTCAGCGTGCAGACTGCTGCATCTTATCTTTTCTGTGCTCTTTGAGTGATGGTTTCTAGGCACGCAGAGGCGTTCTGGGCACATGCCCGCTAGTTATAAGCATCAGGTAAGTGTTTGCCTGCATTGCATATTTACATTAGTCACCGGGAGGCGTCGAATCACTTAAGTTGTTTGGCTTCTATCTGTTAAAGGCTACATACCTAGCAGGCTTACTACATTTTTGCTACTTAATGCAATAGGCCTCAAGAGAAGGTTTCTTTAATTATGTCAGCTTAGCATAAATAATACACTAAAAACTACTTCGGTTTGTTTGAGGATGCTAAACTAGTTTAAAGCTAAAAACTATTTTAGCTTTCCTTTATCTTTTCATGTATAATTCTAATTTTTCATTTTTTGTTGTCATACCTATATATCAGTGTTTGCTTTTTCCTTCTGTAAAGCCTAGACAAGGATACAGTTTCTGAATTTCTGCAGGACTGAGACCTTCTGTTGTATGTTGAGGGCTCTCAGACCCGGCCGGCACTATTGCCATTTGAGTGCCAGGCCGTTCCTTGTTGTGGGGAACTGTCCTCTTCATTGTAGGGTGTTGAACACCATCACTGCCCTATGCCCACAAGATGGCAGAGCGCCCCCTCCCTTCCCCTGCCTGGGATTGCCGCTTTCTGCAGCACGGGCTCTGGCAGCTCCCTAGCTCTGTGCCCAATTGTGTGAGAGTGTTTGTGCTGCGTTTGATGATTTAAAAACAGCAAACAGAATGGGTATACAGCAAAAAGTAAAAGCTCCCCCGTTATCTCACTCCCCATACTTGTTCATAGTTCTGTGTATGAGCTGCAAGTTTTTAAAAATGTTTAATTGAAAGTAAGATAATAAATTTTGTAGAGACTTTTTTTTTTCACGTCACAATATGTGGTGGACGTCTTAGCTCACCACATTTTTAAGCAGCTTTGTTGAGATATGCTCTGTTTTAAGTGTACAGTTCAGTGACATTTTATAAATTTACAGTTTTGCAACTATCAACACAAGTTCAGAATATTTTCATCACCCCCAAAAGATTCCTTGTGTCAATTTGCAGTCATTCCCCATTCCTAGCCCCAGGCAACTGCTGATCTACTTTCTGTCTCTATAATCTCTGGAAATTTCATAAAAATTCAATCAATAATATGTGGTCTTTTGTGTCTGTCTTACTTCACTTACCCTGTTCATCTGTGTGGTAGCTGTATCAGTACTTTGTTCCTTTTTATTGCCAAATAGTGTGGTGTTGTATAAATATACCATATTTTATTATTATCCATTCACCAGTTAAAGGACATTTGAGTATTTTCCACTTTTTGGCTGTTCTGACTAGTACTGTTACAAAATTCTCATATGAATGTTTGCATAGAAATGTGTTTTCATTTCTTTTGGACATATTCCTAGGAGTGAAATTGCTGAATCGTATGGTGGATTTGTGTTTAACTTTTTCAGAAACTGCTGCACTATTTTCCATAGAGGCTGCACAATTCTGGATTCCCACCAGCTGAGGGTCCTGGTCTGTGCATCCTCACTAATACTTGTTATTGCCTCTCTCTTCAATTGTAGGCACTCTAATGGATGTGAGTTGGTACATCTCATTGTGGCTTTAAATCAGGCTTCCATTGCCCCTACGCATGGTTGGTAGATTTTCCTGAATGAAATGTTTCTCAATTTCTTATGTGCCTTTGGCCAATTTGTAGAGTCCATCAGTGGTTTTGACTATTTTGTCCAGTTTTACCTTTTCTTTTTGGGGAGAGGAGTTGTTGAGCTTCTCATTCCATCATTTAAGAAGTCCTGCCTCAACACCTTTAACAGTTATATATTGTATTCATTTTCTAGGAGGATCCTAATTTAACTTTGTATTAGTCTGCTTGGACTGTCATAACAAAATACCACAGACAGGGTGGCTTAAATGACAGGCATTTATTTTCTGACAGTTTTTGAGTCTAGAAGTCCAAAATTAAAGGGCTAGCAGGGTTGTTTTCGGGTGAGGGCTCTCTTCCTGGCTTGCAGACAGCTGCTGTCTCACTGGGTCCTCCCATGGCCTTTCCCCTGTGTGTGCTGAGAGAGAGAGAGAGATTTTTGATTTCTCCTTCTCTTATAAGAATACCAGTTATATCAGATTAGGGTCCTACCCTCATGACCTCATTTGACCTTAATTACCTCCTTTAAGGCTCTCTTTCCAAATACAGTTACACTGGGGCGTTAGGACTTCATTGTATGAATTTGGGAGAGATGCATTTCAGTCCATAACAAACTTCATGGTTCCCAAAGCCCAGACTTCTGAGCAAGTATCTTCATTGTGGATTGGGGTCTCTACCTCCATGATTCTGTGCAACCAGATAGGTATCGATCGTCAGCCTTAGGTTTAGGAAACACTCATTGAGAAATCTTCCACTAAAGAAGATCAAGTGGGGCCGGCCCGGTGGCTCAGGTGGTTGGAGTGCCATGCTCCTAACGCCGAGGTCGTCTTTTCAATTCTCACATGAGCCAGTGAGCTGCACCCTCTACCCCTAAGATTGTGAACAACAGCTCTCCCCGGAGCTGGGCTGCCGTGAGCAGCCGGAGGTTGGTGTGGGTTGGCGTGAGCTGCCGTGGGCTGGCTGCTGTGTGACCGGCAGCCAGCGAGAGCGGCTGTGAGCGGATGACTGGCAACCGACTGCCTCAGCCGGGGGAGCACAAGGCTCATCATCCCAGCATGGACCAGAGAGCTGTGTCCTACACAACTAGGCTGAGAAACAATGGCTTGAACCGGAATGTGGGGGGAGAGGGGAAGGTGGAAAAGGGGGTGAAAAAAAAGATGCAGTGCTTACTAATTTTCACTATTATAAACAACACTGTAGAGAACACACACTTTTATGGGTGCATCTTTGTGTACTTGTTGTGTTGTTGCTTCAGGACAAATACTTAGGAGATAGAATTTCTCAGTTTTAGTCTATACTACATTGCCTTCCAGAAAATTTTGACACTTTACTAAGTATGGGCAAGAAGGTAATTTTCAACCATATAAAATTCGAAGGTCACGATGTTTGTATTTGAGTTGTACATACTAGTCTTTGTTTTATTAGTCTTTGCTAGTAGTAATAAATACTCGCGTCTTACTTTGATATTCCAGAACGTTTTGCATTCCTGTTTTTACAGAAAGATCCAGTGTCTAGTGGTAGAAATGAAAGTAAAGAGTTCTTAGAAGGTTTTTAGATGGAAATTAGTGCTGTAAATGACATTACTTCAGAATTTGGGTGAAGGTTTTATCTCATTTGAATGCCAGCTTTGTTGTGCTTAAAAGGTTTTCATATGAAAGAAGAATTGCTGGCATGTGTTTTTGTTTGGTTCTCAGAAAGCTGAAGTGTTTGGGGTCAATGCTACAGAGAAACATTGTGGCTCAAGGACAAGCTTTCTCCCCCTTAGTGGTAGCATAGGAAGGTGGGACGGGCCCTTGGATGTCTTAGGCTGAGGCCTGAGTAAACTCGCTCCTAATTGAAAGGCTTTATAGTGTTTGTACACTGGATAAAGTTTTGAAATAAATTGCTTTAAAATGTTTTACAACTGAAGTTCTAATGAAATTGTTTGAATGCAG
This sequence comes from Rhinolophus ferrumequinum, assembly GCF_004115265.2. Classification (NCBI taxonomy): domain Eukaryota; kingdom Metazoa; phylum Chordata; class Mammalia; order Chiroptera; family Rhinolophidae; genus Rhinolophus; species Rhinolophus ferrumequinum. Next base: position 4,852,258 of record NC_046296.1, on the reverse strand, counting down.
GAGTATACCCATTTTTATATAACCCCCACTTAAGTTAGAGATTGTACTGTATAGTAAGGATGACAGAAAGATCAATTCCTTTTCTTTTCATTATATTCCATTAAATTAGCCATGTGCAGAAGTGTTCAGAAGTGTGAGCCCACACTTCACACCATTCTTATTCATATTATCAGTGCTGTTCTGAAATCTCCTTGAACCAGGTTTCTCCTTGTGCAAAGGTACTGTGATGGGAATTAGATTGTGAGGCTCACATTCTGAAATGTAATCACATGTAGTTGTAGCAGCAAAGAACTTAGATGAAGGTGTGGCATTTTCTTGACAAGGCAAAATAATTTAAAGGAAAATAATGATAGGGTGTAAAATAATGAATTTTGAGAGTTCTTTTTTTTTCTTCCTAGAAACGGCGACTTGAACATAGTAAAAATGTAAATACGGAAAAGCTAAGAGCCCCTGTTATTTGTGTACTTGGACATGTGGACACAGGGAAGACAAAAATTCTGGATAAAGTAAGAAAATACTGTTTTGTATTGATACAACTTTCAATAAATGAATGATACCTCATAAAAAGCTAATAGAAACCATAGCATGCTTAGGAGATTCTGTTTACAATAAAGTTACTACTTACTGCTTTTGCTTCGTTTTGCATTTTGAAATACAAACCTGAATGTGCTGTCTTATCCCAGCTCCGTCACACGCATGTACAGGATGGTGAAGCAGGTGGTATCACGCAGCAAATTGGGGCCACCAATGTCCCCCTGGAAGCTATTAATGAACAGACTAAGATGATTAAAAATGTAAGTATACTGTGTTTCATGTGTTTTAACCTCTAACAAAAATGAAAATATAAGGTATTTGAAACATAGAAAAAAAGAACAGAATAATATAACAGACCCATGTGCTTACCATTCATAATTTACATTTATGCAATTTTGCCCTATTTGCTTCCAATCTTTTTTTAAAGACATAAAACATTAGATGTAGGATCCCTCACATTCCATTTCCTCCCCTCTTGCTCCAAGAGGCAATCGTTATTGTAAAGTTAGAGTATGTCATTCCCCTCCGTGTTTTAACATTTTTGCCATAGATCTTCATGGTTCAAAATTGGGTTCCCTCCCCATTCGTTTTTTCTTCTATCAGATTGATTATATATATTTTTTGTCTCTCTTATTTGCTCTGTTTTGGGGATACTCCATTTATTTATGTTAAGTTGAACACTTGAAAGAAAAATAACATCAGATCAGTGCACCGCTTAATGAATCATTAGGATTAATGCAAACACCCTTTGTGTCACACAGGTGAGGAGATAAAACGTTGCCAATCCCCTCAGAAGCCCTCTCTGTTCTAATCAAAACCCTCTTCTTCTACCCAGAGTGACTTTTAAAGTAATCTCTACCTTTTAATGTGTTAGGGGTTGCAAAATGTTGATATTCCAGTCCCATATCCATCTTTATTTTATTGGATTACTTCTCTAGAGAAATTGGTCAGATTACTTCTCTAGAGAAACTACCCAATCTTCTGTTTCGTTACTCAGTGACAGTATGTGTAAGAAAGGCAAAATAGCTGATCCTTTACCTTTATTTGCCAGCTTTTATAATAGTGTCCACTTTCGTTTGGTTTTATATTATTACAAACTCTTGGATTTCAACATTTACTGTGGGTTTTTGTGTTTTTCTTCATACTTACTGTGTTTTAATCCATCTCAGTTATATTATGCTGAGATTGTCCCATCTTTGCCAGGTGGTTGGCTTCTGAGTCTTTTTGATATAATTCCGGTGGACTTATTGGTCTTTGCTTGGTGTCTGGTACAGCAAGATGTTCCAGGCTCATCCTTTACATAACATGCTCCAGACCTGGAATTGGGCCTTGTAAATAATTCCCCAGTTCCATTGTCACAGAGGAGGTGACAGTGGTAAATTAGAACTGAGAAGCAATGCATAAGTGACACATGTAGCATGTATTATCACATGCGACCCTTACTTCGTCTTCTATACACAGAAAGGGTCAATGACCTTGTCTCTCCCTGTTTGTTTGCTTGTGTTTTATGAAGCTCGTTTTCTGGTAGATTCCTAAGGAATAATGGGAATAATATTCATTGAGTTTTTTGAATATTGGAGAGTCACTTTGTGGCCTTCATCCTGGAAAGTCAGTTGGCTACATATAGAATCCTTGATTCCCATTTTCTTTCCTTCAGTATCTTAAATTACTCCAGTTTCTCACATAAAGTGTGGCCTTTCAGGTTTGATCACAGGCTGGTTTTCATCCTTTTAATATGTAATGTGGTCTTTTTTTCATCTTGGTGTTGGTTATTTTGGGTCAGTTTTCCAGTTATGTGGTCTTCTATTTTAGTATGTAGTCTAAAATCTTTATTTTAGGACAGTTTTCTTTAATTATAGTTTTTCAGATTTGTAATTTGAAGTTTATTTTGGTTGCATTTTACCTGGTATTTCTTTGTCATTGGGGAATGTATAACAGCTTATTTTACTAGTTGCCAGAACTTGAAGTTTGGTGTTAATTTAGAACTTAAAGATTAAAGAGCATGATTTTTTTTAGGCATGTATTAAAGTTCTCCGGATAATCTTTATCTGACAGTTGTGTTTGTATTCTAGACACTGGAGTGGAAATAATTATGGTGCTCAGTGAATGTTGGTTTAGGATCACCAGAATGCAAATTGGAAATATTTTACATTTGAATCACTTTGACCTAGATGAGGAGATAAGATTTTGAAAGAAATCTTTTGATGATTGTCAGAAAGTATAGATAAGCAAAGTAAAAATAATTTTGTGTGTGTGTGACAGAGAATTGATGGTCAGTGCTACTCCGGAGCTTAAAAGAGAATGTTTGTATCAGGTCTGTTCTAATGTTTCCATTCATTTATGTACTTTTATCCAGAAAATCAAGTGTTTATGATGTGATTTGAATAAAACAGAATATGAATTTATTCTTTAACATTTTAGGTTGGGGTATTTTTCAGAGTTTAGAATGGTTTTAAAATTGGACCAGAGAAATTTTCCAGATTTTGAGAATGTCTTCTTGCTTTTTCTAGATAATCTCTCAGATAATCACTCTGAGTGACTGCTCTGTCATTGTTACTGATAACTCTGCTCACATTTAGACTACACCATAGTTTTATGAACTTAACAAATGGAATATTTTCTTATGTCTGTTTTTTTCCTGCACAACTCCTTTTTGTATGAATGAAAATATTAACCTGTGCTTTTCCGGTTGACTCACTGTTTTCAAAACAGTTCATTCATTTAGAAAAGGAAGTGGTGAGAGTTTCAAGTTTTCGAGGCAGAATAATTGTTTTGTAAAGCAACTTGCATTGTTCCGGCTTCCTTCAGCTCTCCACTTTTCCCCACTTTTCTAGTTTGATAGAGAGAGCGTGCGGATTCCGGGGATGCTGATTATTGACACTCCCGGGCATGAATCTTTCAGGTAAGAGCAAAGTGAGCTGTCATCAAGCGGCCTGCTTGAAACCAGTGGGAAGCTGTGGCTGGTCCTTACTCTTTGGGTAGTATTTTATCTGTGGTAACTGCCAGCCCTCACCTGTGCCTTCCTGATTAGTAGTCGTTTGTTTGGACACTTTTTTTTTTAAGAGAGAAAAGTCTTTTCTCCTTTGAAAGAGCAAATCCTAATACATTCGTGGTCTGTCTCCAGTTAAGTCCATTACAGGTGGAATTTTATCTAGTTGCCTCTTGGCCATATTCCTTAGTGCAAAAGCTTGGTCAGTACAACTGGCAGAAATATTGCAGTAACTTCTGGAACTGACTCATTCCAAGTGATGTCAATTCACTGTCTGTCAGAAAAGCATTTGGCAAGTGAAGGGCTAGTGAAACTTGAATTTAATGCATGTACTTCATTTTGTTCTTTTTGTTTAGGTTTTACAAAGAAATTAAAATTTTAAGTTTAAGTAAAATTATTAATTTCAAGATTTCTATTTATTCATCTTTTTCCTTTTCAACAGTAATCTGAGAAACAGAGGAAGCTCTCTTTGTGATATTGCCATTTTAGTTGTTGATATTATGCATGGTTTAGAGCCCCAGACAATTGAATCTATCAACCTTCTGAAATCGAAAAAATGTCCCTTCATTGTTGCACTCAATAAGGTAAGTTCTCCTTCTGAAAAATTAAAGTGTGAAAACATGCTTCTTAATTTTTTGTGATTAAATAAAAGTAGTGTAACCTTCAAGTAAGAATGCACTTGTGCTAAGTTTAGTGTATTTTGACAGATTTATAAACACACAGGTACCCACCACCATTCAGAATATAGACCACCTCCATATTCCCAGAATGTTCCCTCAGGTTCTTTTGCAGTCAGTCTGCCCACTTCTCCAACCCCAAACAAACTGATCTTCTTTCTGTCACTATAGACTAATCCCGTATGTTTTGTAATTTTATGTTAAAGGAAGTATACAGTATGTAATGTTTTTACTGTTCATGTTATTATAGAATTCTTCATGTTGTTGCATGTGTCATAGGTTGTTCCTTTTTGCTGAGTAATATTTCATCATCTGAATAATACCACACTTTATTTACCTGTTAGACATTTGGATTGACTCCAACTTTAGGTTTCTTATTAATGAAGCAGCTGTGAACATTTGTACATAAGCCCTCGTGTGGACATTTGTTTTGGTTTACTTTGAATAATACTTAGGAATATGGTATATGTTATGTTCAACTTTATGAGAAAATGACATATAAATTTTCCAAGGAGGTTGTGTCATGTTAACCAACAATGTGTGAGAGTTCATTTCTGCATGTTCTTCCCAACACTTGCCCTGCCTGTAGCCATTCTATTAAAGAGTGTAGTGCTAAATTGTTGTGGTTTAATTTGCATTTACGTGATGACTGATGCCATCAGACACCTTTTTTGTACTTATTTGCCACCTCTTTTTTGTGAAGTATCAAAATTCTTTGCTTGTTTTTTAATTAGATTGTTGTTTTAGTGTTGAATTTTGAGTTCCTTAGATATTGATATAAGTCCTTTGTCAGTTGTGTATATTGTAGGTGTGTATTTTTGTAGTCAAGGACTTGACTTTTCTTGATGTGTTTTGAAGAGCAGAGATTTCTAATTTTGGTGAAATGTGATTTATGAGAAATTCTTGTGTTCTTATAAGTAATCTTTTTCTACCCCCAAGTTTGTGAAAATTTTCTTTAGTGTTCCTAGATATCTAACATTTAGATCTGTGATGTTTTTAGTTAATTCTGGTGCATGGTATAAGGCAAAGTTCAGAGTTTACTTTTTTCCATATGAACATCCAATTCGAAACCCTCTGTTGAAAAAATTGTATTTCCCCATTGAATTGCTTTTGAGTCTTTGTTGAAAATTCATTGGGTGTGTGTATATCCATCGGCCTACATGTCCGTCCTAATGCAGCCACTGCCCCGCCTCCATTACTGTTGTTTCATATGTTAGGTCTTCAAAGCAGGTGGGGGTAAATTCTTCATCTTTTTGTTTCTCAAAATTGTTCTAGTTACTTTAGAGTCTGAATTTCCATGTAAAGTGTAGAATCAGCTTCTTAGTTTCTGCAAAACCTTTCCGGGATTTTGATTGGGATTATATTTAATCTGTAGATAAACTCTGGGAGAATTGACATTTTAACAAATTAGAGTCTTCTGATCAATGAACATGATTATCTCTTCATGTTCAGGTCTTGTTTACTTTCTCTTGGCAATATTTTATAATTTTATTGTCCATGTGTTGGCCATATTTTTCTAAATTTATCTATAGTTTATTATAGTGTCATACAGCGTAGTTTCACTGCCCTAAAAATCCTGTGTTCCTCCTGTTCACCCCTCCCCCACCTCCCATCCCCTGACAACCACTGATCTTACTGTTTCCCTCGTTTTTACCTTTTCCAGACTGTTGTATAATTGGAATTACACAGTATGTAGCCTTTTCCGATTGGCTTCTGTCACTTAGTAATACGCATTTAAGGTTCCTCCATGTCTTTTTGTGGCTTGCTAGCTCATTTCTTTTTAGCTCTGAATAACATGCATGCCATTGTCTGCATGCGCCACAGTTTGTCCATCCATCCATTGAAGGACATCTTGGTTCTTTCAAGTTTTGGCGACTATGGATAAAGCTGCTATGAACGTCTGGGTGCAGGTTTTTGTGTGAATATGTTTTCAACTCCTCTGGATAAATACCCAGGAGTGTGATGGCAGGATCCTATGGTTAGAGTGTTTAGTTTTGTGAAGAAACTTGAGAAACTGTCTCCCAACGTGGCTGCACCATTTTGCATTTCCTCCAGCAATGGATGAGAGTCCCTGTGTCACCACGTCCTCAGCAGCATTTGGTGGTGTCAGTGTTCAAGGTTTTGGCCATTGTGCTAAGTGTTTAGTGGCAGCTCATTGTTTTAACTTGTGCTTTCTTGCTGGTAACAAGATGTGGAACCTCATTTTATGCTCTCATTTGCCATCTGTGTATCTTTGCTGAGTTGCCTGTTAAGCTCTTTGGCTTATTTTTAAATTGGCTTCTTATTGTTGAGTTTTAAGAGTTCTTTTTATGTTTTGGATACTATTCTTTATCATAGATCTTTTTCATGTTTCTAATTTAATGAAGTTGGAGCTTATCAGTTCTTTCTTTCAGGGAACTTGACTTTGGTGTTACCTCCAAGTAGTCATCACCATAGCCAAGGTCGTCTGTTTTTTTCTGTATTACAGAGTGTTAGCATTTTTGTTTTACATTTAGGTCTGTGGTCCATTCTGAGTTAATTTTTGTGAAGGGTGTAAGGTCTGTGTCTAGATTCAGATTTTTGTATGTGGATGTCCACTGGTCTGGCACCATTTGTTGCTTATTATTAATTTTTTTTAAAATGTTAAATCAACCTTGCATTACTGGAATAAACCTTGGTCATGATAACTGTACTGGGTAATGATGTATTTTTTCACATATTGCTAGATTTGATTTTCTAATTTTTTGATGGTTTTGTGTTCATGAGTGATTTTGATATATAGTTTCTTGTAATGCCTGTTGACTGGTTTTGATATCAGAGTAATGATGGACTCAAGATGACTTGAGAAGTATTTCTTCCTCTATTTTCTGAAAGAGTTACATAGAAATATTATTTCTCCTTTAAGTGTTTGATAGAATTCACCAGTAAAGTCACATCAGCTTATCTTAAGTAGATGTAGGTTATTTAGGTTTTTAAATTTTTATTTGTCATTAGAGAAATTTGTGTCTTTTGAAGATCCAGCTTTTACTTTTGATACTCTCTGTTGTCTGTCTATTATTGTCATTGATTTCCAGTGTTGATTATATCATTTCCTTCTTTTTACTTTGTTTTCATTTCCTCTTCTTTTTCCAGTTTAAGGTGGAAGCTTAGATTGTTGATTTCAGATTTTTTTTTCTAACATAAGCATTTAAAGGTATGCCCAGCACTGTTAAAAGCAGTTAGAGATGTTGTGTTTTAGTTATTTAGATCAAAATATTTCTAGATATTTTCATTTAATGTGGAATTGTAGGTTTACAATATGCAATATGTTTTTTTTCTTTCATTATCATTGCTTTCTTGCTTTTATCTCTAGTCATTCTTTGGTCTGCTGTATGTATCCTTTTTTTTGGCTGCTTTTAAGACCTTTTTAATGGTTTTGTCCATGAGATTATATAATACTTTGTTTACCCTGCTTTGGTTTTCTCAGATTTATGAATTTATAATCGATCTAAAAAATTCTCAATCATTCTGCCTCAGCCTGGGGGTGGCGTGGGGTGGGGATGGGGATGGGGAGCGCAAGGCTCATAATCCCAGCCTGGCCAGGGAGCTGTGTCCTACACAATTAAAATGAGAAACAACGGCTTGAACCGGAATGTGTGGGGGGGGAAGGTGGAAGAAAGGGGGAAAAATTCTGTCATTATTCATATATTTCTTTGTTCCCCTTTCTTACTTTGTATGATAGAATTCTAGTATTCTTTTAGAACCTGAGTTACTTAATATTGTCCCATAAGCGACAGAAGGTGTTTTCCCCTTCATTCTTTTTTCTCCATATGCTTCAGTTAGGATCATTTTTATTGTTATATCTCCAAGGTCACTAATCTTTTCTTTTACAATATGTAATTTGCTGTTAAGCTCATGCAGTGAATTTTCCATTTTCAATTTATATATTTTAGTTCTACAAGTTTTATGTTTTTTCTTAAAAGTCATTGTGTATATTTCTAAGTATTTTAAGGACCTCATATGTTGATTATATCATCTTTGTCATTTCTGAGTCTATTTCGACTTACCCGTTTTTCTTAGTAGCATTCAGATTGGTCTGTTTCTTTATATTATCACCCTAGACTAGGCCAACAGATTACGATTTTTAAAAACTATTAAATAATTTTCCTCTATATGCATTTATCACTCTTTTGAAAAGTGAGGGAAAATAGGTTATTTGATTAACCTGATTTGAGCAATAAAACAATTAAAATGGGCTATTTTCTGAGATAGGGAATATTTATTTTCCATTTTTCAGTATATAATTTTCCTGGTGATGGTACTTGCTGATTAATCCTTGTTCCTATACACTATTTATCCCAAACCGTTTGGAATTCCAACAAGTTAGTGGTCCTAGCATAACTCCAGGATCTCATCTTTTGCAAATGAATATATAATGTACATGAATATAAATGAATATATAATGTACAGTAGGAATTTTCTGGAGTCTGTAGCCTGAATTAAATTTCTGAGTGTTCTCAATGTTTTAGAAATGCTTCTGATGAAAAACCTTTCCCAGATTGATAGGTTGTATGATTGGAAAAAGAGCCCCGAATCTGATGTGGCTGCTACTTTAAAGAAGCAGAAGAAGAACACGAAGGATGAGTTTGAGGAGAGAGCAAAGGCGATCATAGTGGAATTTGCACAGCAGGTAAGAAGAGCCTGTATCACAGAGACTTTTGTTCTTTCATTTACATGGTCTTTGTAATAAAGTCAACATTTTCACTAATATTGGGTCTCTTCTCCTATTAGTGGCAGTTAGTGTTTTTCATTCTTTTCCCTCATTCATTTTCCTTTGTAAATCAGAAAGCTGATCTATCAGAGCTCTGCCTTTGCAGTCTGAGTGTTTAAATTTTAAAAACCGAGTTGACTTGGAAAAGGACTATTTTTCTATAACATAATTAGTGCCTCCAGGATATGCCCGATCTTTTCTTGAGTGTTTTTGAGGAGTGTCAAAGTGGTTAGCCATTTGCTCACCTAGATCTGGTCGTTGTTCCTGTCCTGGATGGATGTCTCCTTCCACAGCTTGGCCTTTGTGGTGATTTTGCTTTTTATGTCTTTAGGGGTTGAACGCGGCTTTGTTTTATGAAAATAAAGACCCCCGCACTTTTGTGTCCTTGGTACCTACCTCTGCACATACCGGTGATGGCATGGGAAGTCTGATCTGCCTTCTTGTCGAGTTGACCCAGACCATGTTGAGCAAGAGACTTGCGCACTGTGAACAGCTGAGAGCACAGGTGATGGAGGTAATGCCGGCTCCTCAGTTTATTGCCTTTTTATTTTTAACAGAGAATTCTTGGGTGGGGATGTTTACTGCTTTTAGATTTAATCAACATGGTGCACTGTAGCATGTATTTCACCCCCTTTGCAATAATGTCTCTTAGGTCAAGGCTCTCCCAGGAATGGGCACGACTATAGATGTAATCCTGATCAATGGACGTTTGAAGGAAGGAGATACAATTATTGTTCCTGGAGTAGAAGGGCCCATTGTAACTCAGATCCGAGGCCTCCTGTTACCTCCTCCTATGAAGGAATTACGAGTGAAGGTAAGCCAGGTGGGAAGCGGTGACACATGGAGATTTGTACCATGTTTGGGGGTTCTGCTGAGGGCGCTTCCTCACTTGGAGAGCTGTTTGGCTTACTACACACACACCGCTCACTCCTCCTTTATTTCCGGTCTTCATACAGGAGGGACCATCCGAGCATGGCGATGTGTGATTTCATAAAAATTCAAGCACATTGTTGTGGTTTTACACTGCTAATATTTCAGTAACATTTTTTATTGTGAAATAAAACATTCATATAGAAAAGTACACAAAACATAGAAGAGAAGTTAAATTATTAGGAAGCAGACGCTCAGGTCAAGAACCAGAACATTGCCGACCTCCCCGCAGCCTTCTGTGCACCTCTTCCTGGTCGTAGCTCCTCCCTCTAAGTTAACCTGCTTCCATTTTTATGATAGTAACTAATACCCTTGCTTTTTTTTTTTTTTTTTACTTTTTTTGTTTGGGAATATTGGGGTACACTGTGTTTCTCCAGGGCCCATCAGCTCCAAGTCGTTGTCCTTCAATCTAGTTGTGGAGGGCGCAGCTCAGCTCCAAGTCCAGTCGCCATTTTCAATCATAGTTGCAGGGGGCGCAGCCCACCATCCCATGCAGGGATCGAACCAGCAACCCAGAGCTGACGCGCTCAACTGAGCCATCTGGCTCCCCTTTTTTTTAAATTTATAGTGTTAATACCTGAGAGTGCACCCCGAAACATATATGTGGACTTTATATGGATAGCGTCATTCTCATTGTTCCTTTGTATCTGGCTTCTTTCAGTCAAAAAAATTTTTTTTTAAATTAAAGTTTATTGGGGTGACAATTGTTAGTAAAGTTACATAGATTTCAGATATACAATTCTGTATTACATCATCTATAAATCCCATTGTGTGTTCACCACCCAGAGTCAGTTCTCCTTCCATCACCATATATTTGATCCCCTTTACCCTCATCTCCCACCCCCCACCCCCCCTTACCCTCTGGTAACCACTAAACTATTGTCTGTGTCTATGAGTTTTGTTTCTCATTTGTTTGTCTTGTTCTTTTGTTGTTTTTGGTTTATATACCAGATATCAGTGAAATCATATGGTTCTCTGCTTTTTCTGTCTGACTTAGTTCGCTTAGCATCATTATACTCTCAAGATCCATCCATGTCGTCACAAATTTCATCTTTTTTTTTTATCACCGACAACAGATAATTCTAAGATTTACCCATGTTGCATGTAGCTGTGGTTCATTTGTGTCGCGGTGTCATGGTTCATTTGTTCTCCTGATACTGGAACGTGTAGGCGCACCAGGTGAACGTTTTCATTACTGATAGCAGTGCTGTTGCTGTGGGCGTTCTTGAATGGTCTCCCGGTGGTTGCGCAGGTTTCTCCAGGTGTGTGCCTAGGAGTGAATGGCGCAAGTCACTACCTGTGCTTAGCTCCAGTTTTACTAGAAAAGACCTCGCTGTTGTCCAGTGAGTGGAATGTTACACTTCTATTCCAATTTTTAGAATTTCCATTATTTCATATCTTCATCGGCTCTTTGTTGCTGTCAGACTTTCAAATTTTCCCCATTGTTGATGGTGTATAGATTGTTGCTGTTTGGGTTGGCACTTGCCTGAAGTATGGCTGGTCATTATTTCATGTTTATTTAAATTTCCTCCTTTGTGAAATGCCTATTGTGGTCTGGCATTGTCTGTCTTTAGTACAGATTTATGAGTTGTTGGTTTATATAGTCAGGATGCCAGTCTGTTATTGGTTGGTAAGTGTTGCAGCATTTTCTCTTACTCTGTGACTTGTTTTTTTACTTTTCGTTGGTATCCTCAGAAAGAAATAATTTTAATGCTGAATTTGTCAGTCTTTTATTTTGGCCTTTGTGTCTAGTTTAAGAAATCTTTCTGTACCCCAATGTCATGAAAATACTGTCTCTTTCATTATCTCCGCCTGCTAACCGCCTTTCAAATAAAAGTGGTCACAAATGTTTTGATCTCTATAGAACCAGTACGAAAAGCATAAAGAAGTAGAAGCAGCTCAAGGCGTGAAGATTCTTGGAAAAGACCTGGAGAAAACGTTGGCTGGTTTGCCCCTCCTGGTGGCTTATAAAGAAGATGAAATTCCTGTGCTCAAAGTAAGTTATTTTAATTTTTTTCCTCTGAAGCTATTTGAATTGTGTCAGGTGTCAGGAGGGCACACGCTAGGAGTGGTGAATAAAAGGGGTACCTTTGTCTTGTGAAGTCTTGTGGCCTCTTAGCAGACAGTTGCTGTTTCAAATTACTTCAGTTTATGCAATTACGTGAATTGGTGTAAGTGATACATAAACTACATGTACACTAGAATTCTAAAATATACCTTTTATTTAAATAAAAAAATGAAGCAAAAGCTGGAAGTTGCTTATGTTTTAGATAACCTGAATATGTGGACAGAACTAAAGAAAACCTTATTAGGAGTCATCCTAAAGCCCGAGTCCAGCACCGCTTCACGAAAGCACGTGGGGCCAGGTTATTTGTTCACGTGCCGAAGATAAGACAACGCTGTTCCCAGCCCAGGGCTCGTCTAGGTACTGGGACCACCGTGGTTCTTTAGCAGCATCAGGTCGCAGCCCTCAGGGAGTCGGCCACCTTGGGGCCACTGAGGGCAGAGCTGGCTTCCCTTTTTGGCCAGTGGCAAGGGTGGCATGGGCTTCTGTGTCTTACTGGCACCAGTGTGGTCGTTTTACTTAGAATCTCTTCATCTCCAGAGGAGCGATGGCAGAGGAAACGGCTGCAAGCTCAGGGTGTTCCGTAGTTAAGACCGTCAAGCAGGGCGTTTCGGTATCTTAACACATTTCATTTGTGTCCTGCTTTTAACTTTTAAAAGATTCGTATTTATTATTTCATTCCGCTCACCTATCTACCTTATTTGCCACATGGAGCAGAGGTGAAATACCAGGGGTGCCAAAAAATAATGTATACACGTGACTTGTATTCATCTTTTATTGGTATATATTGAGTATTACAATTTTAATAGATTTTTCCTTTCTTAAAATGTGTATACGTTTTTTTGGCACCTTCTGTATATTTCAATGTTAGTAAACCTCAGACAGACACAGAAGGGGATACAGCTTGGATACAGCCCCAAGCCCCTCCTTCTTCCCAGCTCAGGTGCCGCTCTGCCTCGCTCTTTGTGGTTTCGTGTTTTTAGATAAATACTTCAGATAAAAACGCTCCGTGGTTTCATGTTTTCAGATAAATACTTCATGAAAAAGAGAAACACAGCTTCATTCTAGCTAGGCTGCTGATGACAGAGATGTACTTACAACCTTGTCAAATCCGATTTCTTTTCAAGGATGAATTGATCCACGAGTTAAAGCAGACACTAAATGCTATCAAATTAGAAGAAAAAGGAGTGTACGTCCAGGCATCCACACTGGGGTCTCTGGAAGCTCTACTTGAATTTCTGAGAACGTCAGAAGTGCCCGTAAGTAGCCGCGCCCAGCCAAGTCGGGTTGTGTGGTTTGTGGTGTCACTTCTGTTACTGTCACAGGAGCTAACAGTCGAACTGCCTCTCTGCAGTACGCAGGAATCAACATCGGTCCAGTCCATAAAAAAGATGTCATGAAGGCTTCAGTGATGTTGGAACACGATCCCCAGTAAGTGGTTTCTCTCCTGCTCCACAGGCTTGTTGCCCGCCTGCTGTCCTCACACTTTCCCTGACGCCCCTTCTCACTGGCTGGTCTGTGATGTGTTCTCACCTTTCAGGTATGCAGTGATTTTGGCCTTCGATGTGAGAATCGAACGGGATGCACAAGAAATGGCTGATAGTTTAGGAGTTAGAATTTTTAGTGCAGAAATTATTTATCATTTATTCGATGCCTTTACGAAGTACAGACAAGACTACAAGAAACAGAAACAAGAAGAATTTAAGTAAGTTGGTGATTTTAACTTACTTTGGGTCTTGGGTAATGAAGTTGATTATTGGAGAGTTACCAAATACCAGAAAGGTGTGCAGACGACAAGTGTGGCATTGGCTCCTCTGCCCGAGGCTGGATTCTGAAATGGTCTGACGCACCCCAAGTCCTGTCCACCTACCACGGTCCTGCAGTGCTGGGACAGTCCTTCCTGGAGCCTTTCTGGTTGGTTTTCCATTTTTAATTTGGCAGACCTAGGTCTCATTCATGGCGAGTAGTTGCTACATTTGGTGCCTTTGTCTTGCTTTACTTTAGTTTCTTACTTGGGATTGCATGCAATGGAAATAACAAAATTAGTGTGGAAAATCGGGGAATGAGGCGAGGCATTCGTGGGAGTAAAGCTCATCTGTCCAGCAAACTTCACCGAGTGCCCAGTGCCAGTGGCGCTGTGCAGGCGCTGGATGACTCAGCAGTGACCCTGGCCAGGTGCCCTCCTCTTGGAGTGCAGGGGAGAGAAAGCAGTGAGCACATGAGAAGTGTTGCTGAAAAGCGAAATAAAGCAGTGAAGGGCTAGAAAAGGAGAGGAGAGCTGTGATCGGTCGTGCCATTGGGAGGCAGCTCGCCTCTGAGTAGAGATACGAAGGGAATGAAGTGAGCTGCCCAGACACCGGGGTATCCAGGCAGGACGGCACTGGAAGGCTGTCCTTAGGGACCCATGGGGATGTGAGGTCAGAGTTGGCAGGACCCAGAGCAGGTTAGGCCCCTGTAGCCATTTTAGAGTCAACAATGAGACCGTCAGGAGGCCAGACACGCTGATGGCTAAGGGCAGAGTGGCCACAGGGAGGGGTGGCTCAGTTGGCGGCATATTGATGGTGCTGACTGGTGAACGTTAGGATTTTGATTGGGACACCTACAGGGCGACTTCAATTTGAAGAGGCACTGCTAGAAACTGGAGGCACTTTTCGCATAGGCTTGGTAAGCAGGAAACAGTGGCCTTTTGGATCAGCTGATTTGGGAACATGGTGGGGACGAGGAGGATGTGGTTTGATGCCCGTGTGGTCCCCAGTATAGACCAGACACGTTCCACACCCGACAGGAGGTCCCCCCGCTGAGGTTCTAAGCTCCATCCTTGGGGCAGGGCTCAGCCTGTTAGTCTGGGTGCTCCTGTGAGGCGACTCTGGGCGACTTGGGAAGCACCCAGAGGACAGGGAGGGTGAGCCACAGGTGGCCATGCAGGTGCAGCCTTCCCGCGGTTCCTGGGGCCGAGGAGAGGTGCTCTACCTACTGGGAGAGGCAACCTCACGTTCACCTGGGTTTATGTGTCATGTTATGTCATCTTGAAAATTTAAAAATTCTTTTTCCTCCCTTGTAGGCACATAGCGGTATTTCCCTGCAAGATGAAAATCCTCCCTCAGTATATTTTCAATTCCCGAGACCCGATAGTGATGGGCGTGACGGTGGAAGCGGGCCAGGTGAAGCAGGGGACCCCCATGTGCGTCCCTAGCAAAAATGTAAGTGCCAGTTGTACTTGACAAAAATGTGCCATCTCTTAAAGCAGTAAATGGGAGTCAGAATGGTGACGGACAAAAACTTAAACCAAGCAGAGCTTGTTACCTTTTGTAACTTATTCCTCAGTCTTGCTAAATATCAGCCTTGATTCTTGGCACCTGATACTAGTGCTTCAGTTAATGAAAATTGCAATTTACAGTCCTCATTCACATTTCACCAGCTGTCCCCCAAATGGCTTTAATAACGCCCCCTGCTGACCTGGTCAGGACCCCTTTCAGGCGCACTGCCTTTGGCTGTGACGCTTCAGTCTCAGTCAGGAACAGGCGGGTCCTTTCTGATGAGTCCAGACCATTGTGTTAGATATCTCCCAACTTGGATTTGTCTGACCATTTCCCCACGACTAGACACAAGGTTAATTAACAAGGACCCTGCATAGTGTCCCCTGTACCTTGTGCATTTCACTGTCGCTGATGCTGACGACTGAGGAAGGTGCATGCTGTCGGCATCTCTGTTAGAGACAGCTTTCCCCCCTTTGTGGTCACTAAGTAATCCATGGGGTACTTTGTGTCTGAGTCTCCTGTTTCTCAGCCTTTGTCCCAGAAGCTTCATTAACATTGACAATCCTTGTACAAATCAATTATGACATAAGTGGTCGCGAAATAGTGACCCTCCCCTTCTGTAAACGATGTTTGTCTCCCTGACCTTCCTTTCCTTTAAGTATCTATACACCCAGTTTTTAAAAATCTGGTGTGTTACAGTCCAGTACAATATGCCAGATTGGGAGCCATTCAAGCTGGCTCCTGTGCCCTTGCCACATGCTTTGGGCATTTTCTTCCTTTCTGGGGCAGTAAGATACCCCCAACCCAGTTCCTTCGGTGGTGAAGGGTAAATGCACCTGGGAGCCCTCACCCCGCTGCCATTTCAGTGGGCTGAGCTAGGATGCTCACTGCAGCCATGACCTCCTGTGGGGCTGTGGCCACACCGAGCTCCCTGTTCTCTCTTCCCCTCCTGGGTGTCCCAAGGCAGGCAGCAGAGGCATTCGCCGCCCGCCCAGAACTGTAATAGAATAGGTTGGTCATTACTCTCAGAAGGAAATGCAGAATTCTAACCACGACCTCCAGGGTTCACGTGTCCCCAGCTGCATCTGACCGTCCCTGCTCCCTGCCCCCACTTCGAAGCTCATTTCTGCTTGACCTGCTGTTTCCTTTTGCTACGACACCTGTCATGTTGGATTGACAGGGCGCTTTCTGTTTCCCAAAGCACATCAATGATTCCCTTGTCCCCTGTGGAGACCCTGAGTGATTATGGAGGGTCACAGAGCCAAGGCTTTGAACTTGCCCTCTGCTCAAAAACAGCTTCGATCTCAGCTCTCCAGCTGAGAGAGTGCATGTGACTGGCAGGACTTCTGTGCTCACATTGTAGTTTCTGTCCTTATTTTACAGTTTGTTGACATTGGAATAGTAACAAGTATTGAAATAAACCATAAACAAGTGGATGTTGCAAAGAAAGGACAAGAAGTCTGTGTCAAAATAGAGCCCATCCCTGGTGAATCTCCCAAAATGTACGGGAGACATTTTGAAGCTACAGACATTCTCGTCAGTAAGGTGAGTCTCTGCCCAAGTGGCTGTTTGAGGGGGGGTGGGGGAGTCAGCTCTGCTCTGGTCACCACCTCTGGTGCAGCTCTGAGGGCTGGGAGTCCTGTGCTTTGTCTCTGAGGAAAGTGCCTTAGACCTCCTCCTGGACTCACCCAGCAGAGGTGGGACAGGCCGGCAGCACTGCCTGGGCTCCCTGAGTACCACCAGGTGACACGATGGGGCCACCTGCTCTTCTCAGGCACTTGTTGGTTACATTCTGTCCTGTCTGCTGTTTGTTGCGGACCTTGCAGATCAGCCGGCAGTCCATCGACGCCCTGAAGGACTGGTTCCGAGACGAGATGCAGAAGAGCGACTGGCAGCTTATTGTGGAGCTAAAGAAAGTATTTGAAATCATCTAATTTTTCCACATGGGGCAGAAATCGGAGTAAATGCAAGAAAAACAAGACAAAGTAGATGGACGTATGTGGACACTGATGCACTTAAGTATGGAAGGAAAAAAATAGATGTATAAATGTTTTCCATGAGAAACCAAGAAACTTACACTGGTTTGACAGTGGTCGATTACATGTCCCCACAGCTCCAACTGCCTGTGTGCGCCCAACCCTCTACTGGCTGCTGTTTTAAAGTTTGCCCTTCCCCAAATTTGGATTTTTACTACAGACCTAAAGCTCTTTCAATTTTATACTGATTAAATCAGTACTGCAGTATTTGACTAACCAGGCTTCTACAGGTTTTGTGATTATTGGGGCTTTTTTGATGTAAGAAATACTTCTTTATTTATGCATATCCTCCTAGTGATTTTTTCCCCCCAGCATTCTTCTGCCACATGTCCTTAGAGGAGTTTTTTAAAATAGAAAATTAGGCATTCTGGTATTTTATCTGCCTTGTGTGAAACCATGGTGTAAAGCATAGCTGGCTGCTATTTACTGCTTGTCTAGTCAATGGGAGTCCACTGTAATCAGCACAACTCTGAACCACCAATAAAGAAAAAGACCTTCACTGGTGAGCTGTTAGGCTCCGTGTTAGCACAGCTTCTCCCCCACAGTCACCAGCTCTTCTAAGGAAGAGAAGTATTTTATTAACGATCCTACTGTGTGCAGTAGCACATGTTAACATTAGGAATTTTTATACACCAATCTTGGTCTATTTTGTCCTAGAAAATTCTATCGTACATATTACATTTTCTGATGAGACACTCAGCAGGGAATGAACTATTTGGGCTTAGTGCTTTCTAAGTTTTTAGATCATAATGATTTAAGCCTATTCCTGATCTAATTAGAGCTAGTTTGGTTTTCCTGCAGGAAAGTGGAAAGTGGGTCCCCATGAGGATGTAGTCCTTTCCCAAATGTTAGCACTAGATTAATCCTTATTACATCTCTAATATCTGACTACCTATTTAACAGTGTTGAATGAAGTCAGTGTGGGCTGTTTGAAGAAAATGTTCCGAAGTACTCAACTGGCATAGAATTATAAACTGTTTTTGGAGTGTGATGGCATAACGTAACATAAAAACACTTGATGCACATTTGAGAATCTCCCATTCTTCATTATCATTGCAGTTTCTCAAGGGCCAATAGAGGCAAACGTAACACCTCTGCACCATCTGTGGGATATAATTTTCCCAGGAAAAACCACCTTTAATTGTGTGTAGTGTTGTAATTCAACATATGTCAATTCCTCCACTGGGAAGAAGTAAAGATTTTCTTAACATGCTCCTGTGTTCATGGATAAGATTGTTTAGAGGCTTTACCCTCACTTGGAAGACGTGAAACCCCAGCCTGACCTCTCAGGAATAATTACAAAGCTTAGTATGGAGTCTAACAGTCTGGCTTGGAGGTTTTTGGCCTGTAAGTATAATAAACAGTTCAGGATTTGTTTCCTAAAGGATTCACAAAAAGGAACCTGTACAAAATATACATACAGTTCTTTATTAAACAACTGTAAACACTTCACTGTAAAAATCCATAAAACTTTATAAACAAACATTTTGTAAATAGAATCTATACTACAGTAAAAGAATTAACACAATTATTTACATGCAATACTGACAAATTTGGCACTTATTGAAAAGAAATGTACAAAACACTTGCTCAAAAAGAAATTTAAAATTATAAAAACTTGGAGCATTACTATCATGCACTTTGCAAATACCGCACAAGCACTTATGGCACAGCCAGCGGCGAGCATAGGCTCTCTGCTAATATTCAGGTGACTTTTAATGTGCTCCCATAAGTTTGTTGTAAAACCACCTGAACATTGTCAAGAATAAAGTCAAACGCCATATTCCAAACCGACTCCACCGACTGCTGCATCAACCTGAAGGTGGGAAAGAAGAACGTCAGGAAGGACTGGTGATTCCTTCAAGCATCAGGTGAACAGAGCTTTAGAGTTTAAGGCTTTTACCGTTTTACTTTCTATCGTCTTAAACTACGTAAACCTTGAGGGGAATGATCTCATTTTGACCTTATTTACTAGCCAGTTAATCAGTTAATGTCCTCCTTTTTCATTAAACCTAAAGAGCACTTAATGCAACTGGTGCCAGAAAGTACAAACCTCAGCACCTCACCTCCCTCGATTAGCCCTTGTGACATGCCACTTCTTCTTCTGATAAAAGTACTAATTACCTTTTCATGTATTTTATGACTAGGTCCAGTTTTTCCAGGTCTTTCTCCTCTATGAGGTCAGTACAGTATTTCACAACTTGCAGAATGTCTTCTTCCATTGGTTCTAGAGAGGGGAGAAGCCTAGTGAGCAGCGAGCTGCAGGGTTACGGAGACCATGTCCCCACCCTTGGGCTCCGTGAAGGCCCAAACCTGAAATGAAAAGGCAGCTGGCTGCTCCGAGCTTATTAGGTTTAGGACAGTGAGCTCCCTGTGCAGTGCAGCCTGTTCCTGTCCTGGAACCCCAGCACCATTACACACGTCACTTTGCAGCTCCCGCCCGCCGTCCAAGCCAACCTGAAATGGTGGTGATCCACTCTCTGAGCAACGTCTTCACGTCACTGAACTCCACCGCTCCAGCCAGGTTGGGGGCCGGGGGTCTAGTGCAGCCAGACGGCACAGGCTGCAGATCACCAAGGCCTGGCACGCCGGACGGGGAAGTGGAGCGTTCTCCCTGTGGAGCAAGCACGGGAGAAAATGTTACGCTCACAGAACATCAAGTACAGTAAGACGCGGTAAAAAGGTCAGTGTAGAGAGCGTAACAAAAGTATTACCAGAGGTTTCTCAGGAGTAGGACCTTCGTGTTTCAGAAAGCCGTCGATCAGCCTTTGGGGATCCCCGCAGGTCCCTGGCACAATTTTAGCAGGACTATTCGGCAGCCTGTTTTTCAGAGGACTCTGAATCTTTTGGGGGGAACTCATGGGATATTTCTTCTTGTTTCGTCTCTTTTCTTTCACTGCTGCTGGTTTTAGCTGAAGTAATGGATTCTTTGGCACTAAAAGAAAAGCATAACGCTGACCCAAAGCTTCTGGACAGCGCATGGGTGCTCTCCTCCCAGGTGCAGCCCTCCGCGCATGTGAACGCCCAGCAAGGCCTCGGGCAGGCTCTCTGTCTCCTAGTGTCTCGTCACGCCCTCCCCTGCCCTTGGGAACACGGCTGCTCTGCAACGGGGTGCTCAGAACGACGAAACGAAGCCCAACAGCTCAGCAGGCCCTGTTTGTACAGTGAACGTGTGTGATCCAAACCCTTCAGATTTTGTTTTCAACCTACATCCTTTGGCGGATCAGCCTCAAAGGACAGTGGGCTTGACAAGTATTCCAGAAGATGTCTGGTAATATCTTGTTCAGGTTGTTTTTAAGTCAGGAAGTTAAAGATGCAAATCTAACGGGGACTGGAATTGGTACCCACATTGTGTACTTACGGAGCTCTTCCCCCAATAGAAAGGGCTCTTAACATGAGTGACAGCGCAGACCCAGGCCCTCGCCACCACAGTGCTCACACAGCACTCACTCCATCTTTGTTACGTGTCACTCCGGGGCTTACCGGCCGCGCTGGCTGCCTGCTGCTGAGCGCTCTCGGCCTGCCTGTGTCTTTGATCATACGCTGCTCTCAGCTCCCTTTGAAGTTCAGCAGGAAGTGCAGCGAACACCTCAGGGTCCACCTAGTGGAAAATAAGGTTCAGTCAAACCTGAGTTGATTCTGTACACCAGCTGGTTGTTCACAGAATAGATTGTTTTTAAATCCTACTTTTCCGACCTGCATGAATTTTTAACAGGCCCTCAATATCAAGGCTCATTAAATCCTCACAAGGTTGGAAGAGGAGAATAAGTAAAATTTTGAATATGAAATTAAAAACACAAAACCAAAAAACCACAGACCGACCAGGGACAAGAAAGCAGGCTCGTGTGATGTTTCTGGAACATCCGACTTGGACTGCTCTTGTCCCCAGTGTGGGTGACACGCCTGCACCCTGCTCGAGTACAGCCCAGTGGTCTGGCCAGAGGAGCAGGAGGTGTCTTCTGGGGGGAAGCCGGGAGCACCGCCCACCACGGTCTCCCTCGTCTGCCCTTGGCAGCCACACACGGTTGCTCCAGGAGAGGCTGCTGGGACTGGCCTGTAGGTGAGATGAGCCAGTTCTGCCCCCAACCCCCAAGGGGCCTGGTGTAGACTCCTTAGAGTTTGGGGTGCAAAGAAAAGGGGACATGCCAGAGCTGGAGTGGGACGGGTGAGAATATTTAAACTATGGCAGGAGGCCCCAAAATTGAACTCACCTGTGAAAATGCTGGAAGGGTTATTACATTAATTCCTGTGTCAATGTTAGATTCTTGAGGTTCTGGTATTTGTAACAAAACTGTCCCAACTGGTTGAGGCAAAATTCCTGTACTACAGCCGTTTACTGGTTCGTTCTTTCTGTCACCACGCGGTTCTGCCTGCTGCATGGCACAGACTTGCTCTACTTGTTCCCGGAGATCAGGGGGAAGTGCTTCTAGAACGGACTGATCGAGCTGTAACATACATCCGTATGGGCCGCAGTTAGGTCGTGCTCAGAGTTACTGTATCACTTTCAGGTGCAGATAACCAGGCTAGAAAGCACGTCTTTGGAATATCTCAGCCTTTTGCCACTAAACCCGAGTAACGATGTGTGGACTGGGGAGATGAGAAGTACACAGGACCAGGTGAAGTCCAGACACACGCTGAAGCCCACAGGAGGAGCAGACAGAGCCTTCGTCAGACCCCACCCAGGGGCAGGGCACATGCTGAAGGCATATGTCACGTTTCTGGGTCTGGAGTTCACCTTTCAGACAGGAAACTGCCCCCAAATCCAAGTAATTCTAGTCTCATGGCAACCAGCTAGGAAAAGGAATTCCAGAAGCTAACTTCTCTGGCCTCCATACCAGAATCCTCTACTCCTTTGGCCAGGTCTTCCCGCTGCCCATACATGCACGTCGCTCAGGAAACACACAGGCCGCGCCCTAGGCTGGGTCCGCCAGGAGCAACCATTTCGGGGTAACTCCCAGCAAGTGGGCCGCGTGCACATGCATCACATTCCCTTCCCTGGTCTCAGCCTCCTGCTCAGCGCAGCTTCCAGCGCTCAGGATGCCTGGAGTGAGCATCCCAGCAGTGCCCCCTCAGAGCCCACAGCTGCCAAGGGAGTGTGTCCGTCAAGAACATCGCGCTCTGAGGGCACGGCTGGCACGTGCTGCGAGAAAAGCCTCTGACCTACGGCCTCCATGAATCACAAAGCTGCATGTTGTCACGAAGGGGTGACGTGGCTGTGACATTGCACAGAACTAGCTCTCACCCATGTTTTAAAATTTGGAGGAATTACAAATCTACAAAAGCACAATCTTTCACCTAAACCGATTATTTCCCTTTTGGAATTCAACACCATGAGCCATCCTAACAAGTCACCCTCTTTCCCTTCCTTGACTTTACTGATAAAGAAATTAAAAGTGCCATTCTACTGTAAAGCTACTCGAGCACTTAAACCGTATTTAGAACTACAGAAATATACCTGGGAAGGTGACGGGACCTCTATGCTCAGGTTAAGTCTTGATTTGAAGCTGACGGGAGAATGCAGACCATTCCACTTTCCCAAGGACTCAGCTTTGCTAGTGGCAGGACTAGTACTTGGCGTCACATGTGTGGGAATAGATGGTAAGAAAGTGCATGTTCTGGAGGCCGATGATACTTCCAGATCCGTGGCGGCCACAAATACTGAAAGGACAGGAAATACATAAAATAGTCTCTTCCGATCATTTGGGAAAGTGGCGGCCCTTCAATCAACAAGTGTGATTAGTGTTCCTAACGCAGGGGGGCAGTTTGTTTCTTAAAGGTCACACAGCCATGCCAGACGACTTTTACGTTATCAGCCTGCCTAAGGATTAAGAGGCACCGAGACGAAAACCACTGACCTTCCCTGTGCTCCCCTTCTGTGGATTTCTTAGCTTTCTGAACTTGGAAGAGATCGAGGACAGAGTGAGACCCAGCAGGAGACTGGCCTGGTTGACCTGATGGGCGACTGGGGCACGTGGATGCGTTGGGATTAGCTGGGACCAACTGGTTCACGTGAATCCCAACCTGAAATCAAAGAAAGAATATGTTTCTAGGAGAAATAAAGCAAGATAAGACATGAACTCAACTGAACAAGATTCTCAGCTAATCCTCTTTTTACCTCTTCTAGATTCTGTTTCTAGAATATAAGGTTAAATGAAAGGATTCAAAAGCCTCTACATGATTACAAAAACGACTTGTATATTAGCTAGTAAGCAATTATTGCCCTAACTTATCAAGTAGCCATTTCTACCCAAATAAACCACAACGTCTTCAAAACCAGAAAATCCAAGAAAATGGGATGGTGTATCCACTGAACTTCTAGCCAGCTAAGTTTTTAAAACAAGATTACAAAAAATTTAAATAGGGGACAGTGTATATCTGCAAGTTTACTTCATATAAAATGCTATGAAGCTATGGGTTGGTGGTGGAGTGGGCACCTGTCCAAGCAAGCACCCCAACACCACCATAAAACCTTAGGACACTCCTGAGAGGTTTAATCATGGCTGCCTTAAGCAGCTTTTTAATCGTTCCACAAAACCCACACCAAGCCAGTTAACTACCCTTTACTTGTGTACACAAAAACACCTGAACTGACCAAGGTTAATCTTTTAAGAACTTAAGGTGTTTATGTTTCTGATGCCTTCACACTCATCTGTTCCAAAGGCATCTTCACATGCCTGTGGTAACATCTCCCTTCTAGATCACCCTTCATCAGACATGCGAATAAATTTCTGATTTAAAAGGACCTTGCAGGTAACAAGAATTTGCAGATTCACTCCTCCCAATTCCATCTACTTCTAGGGGAGTAGATGGAAGGTGAACGGGACGCAAGATAATGTGTGTAAAGTAAGTCCTTGGTTAATTAAAAGAAAGGTGCTGCAAAAACTCAAGATATAAAATTTCTATTCTAGATGGAAAACAAACAGCTTTCAGAACAAATTTGACTCTTCTCTGAAAAATAAGGAGATCAGGTCAGATGAGAAAGTTGAGTTTTTCAGTTTCTATTCTGCTTGTATTATATCAAAGCAGCTGAAACCTGCAAATAAATACCTACCCCACCATAACGGTTCTCAGATCAAGCCTGAAATGACAAAAACATCACAGAAAGGATTTTAAAACATTATATACTCACCCCTCTCATGTCCGATATGTTTAGTTTCATTGTATGAAACATGCTCAGTGTTGCCTTTCCAATTACTTTTGCACTATCTGTTGCCTGGTCAAGAGTTATGGTCCTGTAAGTGGTAGAATTAACTTTTTAAAAGGAACAAAAGCTGCATTCCATATGTATTCGCTAGTATCTCAGTAGAACTGAACTGTTTAAAGAGTTACAGAAAAGTTGTAAAAAGAAGCTACAAAAATTTAAAATAATTAAGTACTAAATATAATCCTTAAAAAGGAATGAGATAGTCTTCCTTCAAGGAAGCAATTATACCAAATTAATTACATTGGCAGCAAAAGAAAAAGCATATAGAACATTGGGACTTTAAGATAAAAACTAATAGGAGACCTGATCAACTAAAAATAAGTTGGTATTTACTTTTTAAAAAAATGTATTTTAGTTAATACATATACAAATTTAAACATAACATGTTGCAACTAAAGCATGAATGATAAGTACAATGTTTTAGATTGCAAGCAGTTTTGGGTTCCAAGGTTATCTATGTTGAAATCTGGCTAATATTCAGAAAAGAAAGATGAATCCCCTGTATTTTAGTTCTTGACACTCTTCATTTTGTAGGAGGTAAAGCCTTGCTTAAGTTCAGCGTGTGAATCTGCTCATTACAATCCCACTTCCTGTCGGAGGCCCTATAAATGGATGAAGGTGCGGAGAGCTCTGATGAAGGCTATGGCGGTGCCCTGTCTAAGCCTCGCGAGGCTGGAATCAAGTTCTCAGATCTGTAAGGACGTGCCAGCACTACGAGGGGCCACAACACGAGGGGCCACAACACGGTTACTATGTTGTTTTTTTCAGGACCATGAGGACACTACGTATTCATCTATGAAAAGTACTTGTTTAAGAAAACCATTTGCAAAATATTGATTTGTTACCTAATAATTACCTTCAATTTATTTCTCACAGATAAATACAGAATAATTTAAAAGCAAGATTTTTACTGGACCACAGTGGCTTAA
Source organism: Rhinolophus ferrumequinum (assembly GCF_004115265.2). Taxonomy (NCBI): domain Eukaryota; kingdom Metazoa; phylum Chordata; class Mammalia; order Chiroptera; family Rhinolophidae; genus Rhinolophus; species Rhinolophus ferrumequinum. The sequence goes on along the minus strand of NC_046296.1, from coordinate 4,826,908 downwards.
ACATGTGTACCTTCATTTCTTTCTCAAACGCCACTGACCTGACTTAAAATGATTTTTTAAAAGTATAAACTCTTAAAAGATAGAAAGGGTAGAGGCAGACACAAGAGAAGAAAAAACACTAACCATAAATTACAATACTGAAAACAACTCAGTAAACGGGAAGTTGCCAAATGCCTGCTAAAAGCCCACAGCAAGGCACCAACTTGAGATGAGCCATTTTCGGCACTGTAACTAGAGGTACCAGGTTATCTAGGAGGGAGGAGAGAACGGGGCTGAGAATGTACAGAAGTGGCTGCTCACAGATCCCCTCGCTCCTTTGTGGAAGACTTACTACGACCAACAAGCCCTGGGACCTCCCGCACAGCTAAGGCAAGAGTGAGGCACCTCCGTCACAAGACGCACACCCCCTCCCCACCCAGACCCCCTTTCCTACTGGGTAACCAGAATGCACCCAGCCCTGAGGCAAGAGACTGGAGGTTTCATTCTGGGGAAGCTGAGGAGCCAAACAGAAAAGATGGCGAGATGGCCAATTGGCAGTGTAACCCAACAGCATGCCGCTCCCACCGCTCCACTACGCGGAGCCAGTTGTCTACACCTCCCACCAAGAGTCCAGAGGTTTCACATCACAGCAGTTCACATATGAAGAGACAGCCAAGAACTATCAGACCGATAAATCCGTGAAGAAAACCTCCCATATAAAAGACAGCAGCCAAGACAGACAAAAAGGAACTTGGAGAAAGTCTGACAAGAGGACTAGAAAAGTATTTAAGAGCAAAGATAGAATACTGCATCTGTGAAACAAGACATGCTAGGAATGTTTAAACATCCAAAGAATAAAACAAAAACACTCAGAAATTTAAAATGTTACTAGAAACAAAAAATTTAATATTGACAAAATACCTGACACAAAGACAAAGACCAAACAATAACATTCCAGAAGCCCAGAGATAACAGAGAAGATCCTAGAAGTTCCTGAGGGAAAGAACAAACCCTGTAAGAAACAGGCAATCAGAAGAGCACCGCCTCTCCAGTGGTGATCCTGAGAAACGACGGAGCCTTTACATGGTCTGAGGAAAAACGATTTCTAACTCTAAGTGACATTTACAGCCTTTAAGCCAGCAAAACCAGTGAGCATGAGGACAGACACACAGGGTGAAAACAATTTACATTCTTCCTCAGTAAGATACGAGGAGGGGGACAAGGATCCAGCACAGATCACAGAAGGGACCCGCATGACTCCCCCTTTGCAGGAGGTCTTAAAATAAACCACTCTAGACCGGAGCTGCGGGTGAGGGGAGCAGGGAACAAGAGGCCTCCGGAAAAAAGATCAAACCAGTAGATTGCTGATACAGTGAAATGTACTGGAAGGGAGTTGGGGGCTAAACTGACAAGTTCACAAAAAAGTAAGCAAAACAAGACAGTAACTCCAGGAAAAACCAATTCAACAGGAAAAGAAAGTGACCATAATGGACGATTCGATCAGCTCTGTACAGTATGCACATGGTCATAATGCAACACTAGACAGTGATTGAACCAAAGTCCATCGACTTCACTGGGGCAAAGGAAACAGGCGCACAGGGAAAGACCAACAGCAATGGGAGAGAATAAACCCTCATCTACAGTAAGAAAGTCAGTAAATAGCTGCAAAAGTGAAACAAACTAGAAACAGCAGTTGAACTATGTATCTAGAAACATGGATGTAAATACCAGAAGAAACCATTAGAAAGTTGAAAATGGCCCCCAGAGCTGGGACTGAAAGCTCTGTGTGTGTGACACCTTTTCAACTGCACTTATTAAAAACACATACACAAAAGAACTCTTAAGGTGGAAAAAATTCTTTTCCTACAAGGAAAACAAAAATTTTCCTAAGTGATAAGCCACAGACCTCAATGTACAGTGGCTCTTTGACATGCAACTGAAAATCTGTCACTTCTGTTGACAGTATTATCACGTATCGGGATCTGTACGTCACGACTGCCATGTAGCGTCTAAGGCCAGTTACAAGATGACAGAATGACGGAATGTGGCGCACACTCCTTTAGTCAGACGACTGCAGGGGCCCACACACTGTTCTGTAAAGGGGCTGGCAGTAAACAGCTGGTGCCTACGGGTCCCTTTCCGCATTCTTCACTTTTCACAACTGTTTATGTAAAAACCATTCTCCCTCACGCCAATCATATAAAAATAGGCCACAGGCTGGATTTGGCTCACAGGAAGCAGTTTGTAAACCCCTGAGTTAGAGGAAATAGAAGGTCAATACTGTAATTTTTCATAATTGCTCACCTGACGCATTGATGTAGTTATGTAACACCAGCATGATGTCAGGTTAAAGTTAAAGGCTTATGATTGGTCTACGATTTGGTGACACTGATGACATTTGTTTCAATTAATCATGTACCCCTTTTGCATCATCACGTCTCATCCAAAGTTAGTATTTTAAGGACACAGCAAAATATAGTTTCGGACTGTGTGTACTAAACAGAGTCCTTACCTTGTTAGAGAGAAACACTGAGATACTGTGAAGAAATGATACAGCATCTGAGGTTTGCGTCACAGTAACGGGAAGGGGACGAAGCCCGGTGTAGTGAGCTAACAGCTATCACTGGAACCAGGTGATGGGTACATGGGGGTCATTATACTATTCTTCCTACTCTTGTGTACGTTTCAGGTTTTCATAAACCTTTCCCCCCCCCACTCTGGTTCAAGCTGTTTCTCAGTCTAGTTGTGTAGGACACAGCTCCCTGCCCCATGCTGGGATTATGAGCCTTGTGCTCCCACAGCTGACGCAGTCGGTCGTCCGTCGGCCACTCACAGCAGCTCTTGGCATATCTCGCCGGCTGCTGGCCGCTCACGCTGGCCACCGGCCACTCCTGGTAGCCCATGGCAGCTCACGGCAGTTCACGCCGACCTCCGGCTGCTCACGGCAGTCCAGCTCCAGGGAGAGCTGTTGTTCACAGTCTTAGCTGTAGAGGGCGCAGCTCACTGGCCCATGAGGGAATCCAATGGGCGACCTTGGCGTTAGGAGCACGGCACTCCAACCACCTGAGCCACAGGGCCAGACGGCCCCCCCTTTTTTTTTTTCTTTCCCTTTTTTTTTTTTTTTTAACGTTTAGGACCAAAAAAGGAACAAATACCAACAACAGCAAGCAGATACGTGCTTACAAGAGCTGAATGAATATTATCCTGAGTTAGGGGAAAGATAGTAATAATTAATCCCAGCTTTTTAAAGGTTGTAGCTGGATATTTGGAGAACCTGGATTTTCCAAAGAGGATGACATGAAGGCCTGTTTCTAAGTAAGACATGACAGGGTGAGCCCCCGGACACTGGAAGGCTCCACAGCGCACAAAGCTAAGTGACTATGAGACATTTAAAACTGCAAATACATGGGGCCAGCCCAGTAGCTCAGGTGGTTGGAGCTTCGTGCTCCTAATGCCGAAGGCTGCCGGTTCGATTCCCACAGGGCCAGTGGGCTCTCAACCACAAGGATGCAGGTTCGACTCCTCGACCCCTGCAAGGGATGGTGGGCTGTGCCCCCTGCAACTAAGATTGAACACGGCACCTTGAGCTGAGCTGACACTGAGCTCCCGGATGGCTCAGTTGGTTGGAGTGCGTCCTCTCAACCACAAGGTTGCCCGGTTCGACTCCTGCAAAGGATGGTGGGCTGCGCCCCCTACAACTAACAACGGCAACTGGACTTGGAGCTGAGCTGAGCCCTCCACAACTAAGACTGAAAGGACAACAACTTGACTTGGAAAAAGTCCTGGAAGTACACACTGTTCCCCAATAAAGTCCTGTTCCCCTTGCCCAATAAAATATTAAAAAAAAAAAAAACCCAAAAAACTGCAAATACAGCAACAGGAAACTACCTACTACCAGTTCTCCTCCCAAAGGAAAATTACTTCATTTCTGGACGATCCTGTCCATGCATTGCGAAAAATAAATAATACAGCTCCAGATTACATTCCCAGAAAAAGTATTATACACTGGATCTGATTTTCCCATAGAAACCATGTTTATGAAGAATTCTATCCAGAGTAAGGTCCTAGTAACCAACTTATCATAGAAACGATCATTTACACTGTATTTAACAACCATTTGAAATACAGGTACATCAAAATGTTCATTAAAATAGGTAAGTTCAAGATTCCCAAGTGCATAAAATATATTTTATAAATTATGTTATTTAATGTATAATTTAGAATCCCTGTTTTCCTGGGGAACAAAAGCATTAATGATAAAGTTGGAAGTTTTCTATTTCAGAGCGTCACTTCATTACTCTTAGCCACATCACGATAAATACGGGAATGTAATATATTTGGTTGGCATGCGCTAACCCTTAATTAAAATGTATTTTAGAATTCCTTATATGGCTTTCAGGGTCAAAAGTCTCTCAAAGCGTTGGTTCACTGAGATAGAAAACAGTGCATAGTGTGGTATAAAATGGCATGCAAAACTATGTATTTTCATATTGGTCACAAATCTTGACTGAAGTTTTATACTAGTCACCTTCTCATAAAAAAACACAATACCAAACAAAAAACAGGGTTTTTAAATGCTTTCTAAGTCTCTCAGTTTTCAGAGACTACAATGATCAATCTTTTCACAAACCAAAATAAGACCTCCCTAAACGGAGCCAATGTCTCCTTCAAATCATTTATTCAGTTACTATATACTGAAATTTCCCCACAGGCTCCTTCCCCCAAGTTCACAACCATGTCCATGGTTGCAGGTGTGGTGCTTCTCTCTCTTTCTGTCCATGCACACAAATCAGCCTAAAGACCGCAGAGGTAGGAACACTGACAGGCTGACCTGCTGCTACAGGCTCACGTGACTGGCATTACCATAATTCAAATGGCTGGGCTCTACAGAATATCAACATCAAAGCTTACAGATCTTTATTCATATTCTTCCTTGGTTTCCATTAATTGTCATGACCTACATTGCAATATTAATATCCAATATCCTTTTTAAGATAAGCTTACCTGGTGATGTTATCACAAATTCCATGGCCTCCAAATTTTGCTGTTTCTATAGGGGCCCCTGCCTTTCGTACCATGATTTTGAGAGTCAGGCGTTTACCCTTCATGCCAGCAGCTTCAAGTCGTCTTTGAATTTCTTCTGAAAGGTTCAGAAGAAAAGCTTCTGCTTCTTTTGGCTACGGAAAGAAACAAAAACTCCCATGTTATTTTCCTATATACCCAACAACTCTTCAAGTATTTTAACTTTCAGTATTAAACATGTACATAACTGACTATCCTGGGAAGCAATTGTTAAACACACAAATTCTGCACGCTCGGGGAACAGCAAGACTCTTAAGACTTAATTTCAGGCATCAAGAGACCGGTGTAGTTAACAAGACAGGACTATGTGAGAATATAAAGGACAATACGAGGTAAAGCCTGTTAAGAAGTCAGTACCTGGGTAAACCTTATTCCATAGTTGATCTCGGCTGAAACAGATTTTCTTTCCTTTTCAGTTCGAACGGGTCTATCATCCAAACCACGGCAGAACCTATAAAGCATCTGACCTATTTTGGGACCAAATTCTTTTTGGAGTTTTGCCATGGTCATATGTTGCAAATCTCCACAAGTTTTAATTCCCAAAGAGGCCAATTTGGATTCCATCGAACGGCCAACTCCTAGGAAAGGGGATTTACACAGTTGTTTTATTCTGCACATAAACTACTTAAAACAATTTATCAATATGAAATAACTATCATTTGTACATAAAACAACTAATTTAGAATAATCTCCCTTGAAATTCTTAAGTGACATAACTGAAGCATCTCAGAGATTAAAGAATTCTTCAGCGCAAATCATACTACCGCGTAAGCATCTCAGAGATTAAAGAATTCTTCAGCGCAAATCATACTACCGCGTTTCCCCGAAAATAAGACCAGGTCCTGTATTAAGGTTTGCTCCAAAAGATGCATTAGGGCTTATGTTCAGAGGATGTCATCCTAAAAAATCATGCTAGGGCTTATTTTCCAGGTAGGTCTTATTTTCAGGGAAACACAGTAATAAAGTTATTTCTAGAATCTTCCTCTCAATTTGGGCTCCACATATAGGTGAAACAGAATTTCTCAAATACATATAAGTTCCTTCTCAAAACAATGCGATTTTTCTTATTACTGAGTAACAGCAAGATTTCTATCATTCATAAAGTCAACAAAGTTCCAGACCTGTTTAAACGAGTCTATACTATGACTTACAGATGAGAGGAAACTCACGGAGGTTAGGGTTCTACTATGATTTCACTGAGGGCCAAACTTTACCATATAGCCTCAACCAGACGTTCTTTAAATGGGAACCAGAACAAGAATTTACGACACAGGCACAAACCTGAAAATGTCACTTACCATCAGAGTGGGCAAATCAGTAACTTGGGGATGGTGGTTCTGAAGCAAAGTGGCCACGGGCAAAGATTTTTTTTATTAACAATTATCTCCCTGAAAAGGCCCTGCCTCTCCTACAGCTAGGTGAGCAGGCAGCCTCCCTGTGTCAGTCACACTCTTTGAGATGCAAGGTTTGAGCCTCACCCAAAGGATGCTGATGGGTGCTGCTGTTCTCATTGTGCCCAAAAGCTTAACAAAAGTCTACATATCTAGGAGAGATATTTAATAGTCTCTCCTAGAGAAATGAAAATTCTTATTAAAATCGGTATTTTCTGTTAATGAGGAAAAGACTGTCTCTGGTCTTCAGCAGGATCTTATCAGAGCTAACTGCAGTCTGACATCTCCGCTCGTCACTGTTACTTGGCTCCTACCCTCTGAGTGTCTTCAGTAGCAGGAACAACCAGTTTGGTCCAAGTTCTGCCAGAACCTCTTGAGGCAGTCATGCACAGCACAAGGTTAGGAGGTTAACTTCACAAAAGACCATGGAAGTGGGCGAGACAAGTTTAAACCAACGGAAGTTAGATTAAAGGTGTTATGGGCACTGCTTCCCATTTGTGTCACTTTGTTTTATTTTTTTAAGTTTACTGGGGTGACATTGGTTAATAAAATTACATAGGTTTCAAGTTTACGTTTCTATAATACATCATCCATGTACTGCATTGTGTTCTCACCACCCAGAGTCAGTTCTCCTTCCATCACCATATATTTGACCCCCTTTACCATCTGTGTCTACAAGTTTTTGCTTGTTTGCCTCATTCATTTGTAGCTTTCAGTTTTATATCCCACATGAGCGAAGTCATATGGTTCTTGACTTTTTCTGTCTGATAATCTCAAGCTCCATCCATGCTGTCCTAGATGGCAGTATTTCATCTTTTCTCATGGTCGAGTAATGTTCCACTGTGTATATATACCACATCTTCTTTATCCATTCATCTATCTATCAAAGGACATTTCAGTTATTTCCACATCTTGGCCATCTGTGCCATTTTAAAGTTCAAGTTCCAAACAAAGAACAAGTAAGAATACCACAGTTTGACTTGATAGCAAAAAAATAAAAAATAAATAAAAAATAAAAATTCTCCAGAGGCTTATTATTCACACAAAGGTGAAATTCTGAGTGAAAGCTACCCAAGGATTTTTCAAGGTGGGGAGGAGAAACCTAAGGTGAAGAACTCATATATTAGGTTGGCCAAAGTCAGTCAAGACAGACACTTTCCACAGCTATTCATGTTCAGGGAAGGATCTGTCTCTACTTTTCCCTCCCATCATTGCCTTGCTCTGCACCCTCGAAATGTGATCATGACCTTTCCTTAGAGACCTGGGAGCCGATCTGTTCTGACTTGCAAACTCAGCAAGAGGTAGTAATAATCCTGGATTGTGTGGGGAGAGGTTGAAGGGTCGGGGGGGAACCTATAGTTTTTGAGTATCTTGAGTACCGGAAAAGAACTACTACTAATAGGTACAAAAGAAATGCTATTGTATTCAACATCACCAAATTAGCCACAACCAACCTGACCTCACTGAACTGTCCCTGTGGGTAAGAAGGAAAGACTCGCCACTGCAAGCTCATCTGTGCGACGGGGCGGGCCTGGCATCAAGTGTGGGAGGAGGAGAGGGGGCGTCCACCTCTCACCCTTCACCTGGAGCGGGTGGGAATGGTAAGCTTGAAATCAGCACCGAGATCCCGAGAGGGTGGCTAGTTTACCTGACTGCATCATGTAAGTGTTTATACGAAAAGGGGGCACATCTAAGGACAGTAGCAAGGTCTTAGGGTCACAGTGAGTGCAGCCACCTCCAAGGGAAAAAGTGAAGAAAATGCTAGCTTAGAACCAAGTCTCCGAGAAGGGGACGGGAAAAACAGACGTGGAAGCTCCTGGTCAAGCCTCTGGGGCAAAGACTTGGTTTGTGTCCTTGAAGGGGAATGATTACTCAGATGAGAAATGGCCAATCTGGTCCTCCTTGGCATCCAGAACGCGACGGCCCAGCAGAGACAGACAAGTTTCAGGAATAACGTTTTCACCATCTCACCATCTAAATGAGCACTGTCCGACGGAACTCCTGGGCTTACCTGGTTAGTGTGGAACTGGCCACGTATGGCTACTGAACACTGACACGTGGCCAGTGCTACCGAGGAACTGGATTTTAGTTTCATTTAACTTTAATTTTACTAGCTTCACTTGGCTAGTGGCTACCGTGTCCGGACAGCATAGATCTTCACATTCACCCCAGGTCATGGTGTTTCTCTGAGAACACAATGAAGGCATGGAAATCACAGGCCAGATGCACAAACCCAGCGTAGGCTGAACAAGGTTCAGAAGGGCCTTAAATTAAGGGCACACACACAGGGTGGAAAGCCTTGCAAAGACCCAGAAAAAAACGCAGAAATAGCTATTGTACTCACATGGTTTTTGGGAACAATCCTGTCTTTCATTAGATAAACAGATCACATCAGGTAATTCATTTGTTGGCCTAACATATAATCATTACTCTGCGGAGTCCCCTAAAACCACCTTACTAGTGTGTTTTCCTTATGTTGCTATAATAACTGTAGTACTGTGCTAGGCACACTATGTGCTCAGAAGACACTTATGGGCACAGAGAGCGAAAAAGCTTGTGGAGGGCAAGGAGCGAGGTGTGGTAACTGTATTTCCTCTGGTTACTGGTTAGACAGCAACATTTCCTCAAAATGTGTTCCAGAAGATAACAGACGTTATATTCATCTTCAAATGCCTTTGTGAGATTACTAGTTTTTAACAAATATAAATAGGTTTCTTTATGTTACGAGTCCTCAAAACTTTTATCGTGTGGACCCTCTCCCGCAAAGGGCTTCCACACTTACGTGAAGTCCCTTTTTAAAGAAAAGCTTGTGCTCTGTATCACACATTTTGGAAAAAGATGTGGATTACAATGCCATTTTCAGGACAGGGATAACGACAAAGCTGACATTTTGCATACCTGAAACGCTCTCAATGGATTAAGAATTGGGGGATTTCATAAAAGTTGAAAGTTTAAACACATGAAAACGACTGGTTTTGAAGGAGGAGGCCGCGCGAGGAGAAGGTGCTGCTGGAGGACACCCACCTTGCTACCCCATCATTCAGACACCCCTTAGGAAATTCAAGGCTGAGCCTAAGAACTCAACTAGGTGATGTCACCTCACACTTGCCCTTCAAGAAATGAAGTCCCTCCAGCCAGGAAGCAAATAAAAGTGAAAGGTAAGAGTACTAGGTTGAGGAACTAAAAATTCTCTATTTCTGTGTAAAAAAATCCAAGAAACAACAACAACAACAACAACAACAACAACAATAAAAAACTACAAAAAGGATTTATTTAAAGATGGTGTTATGGACTGAAATATGTTTCCTCAAAATTCCTACGTTGAAATCCTAATTCCCAGGTCCTCAGAATTGTGACTATAATTGGAGCTAGGGCCTTGAAAGGTAAAATGAGGTCATGAGTGGCCCTAATCCAATATGACTGGTGTCCCTGTAAGAGGAGCAGATTAGGACACAGACATGCACACAGACAAAAGACCTTATGATGCCACAGGGAGAAGACAGCCACCTACAAACCAAGGAGAGAAGCCTCAGGAGAAAGCAACCCTGCCGACACCTTGACCTGGGATTTCTAGCCTCCAGAATCTTGAGGAAATAAATTTCTGTTGTTTAAGCCAGTAGGCATTTTGTTATGGCAGCCTGAGTAAACTAATAGGGATAGCTAGTATCATAAACTCAAACTCAAATTTCATATGCAGCCTTAAATATACTGATTCCTTTTTATATAAAACTGCAATAAGAGGTGTAATTAAACTGTTTAAATTGTGTTGTCTAGGAAGGTACCATGAGTCCTCACTTACATCGTCGACAGTCTTGGAAATTGTGATTTTAAATGAAATAAGGTATAAGGAAAACAGTTTTACCCTACGCTAACTGACTCCGTGTTTCCCCGGAAATAAGACCTAGCCAGACAATCAGCTCTAATGCGTTTTTTGGAGCAAAAATTAATATAAGACCTGGCGTTATATTATGTTGTTATGTTATGTTATACCAGGTCTTATAGTAAAAGAGCTGATTGTCTCGCTAGGTCTTATTTTCGGGGAAACATGATAGACACAAGAGTTACGTTCCTACGGCATATTAGTCACAAAAACATCATCAAACTTCTAAATAAAGACTCAAGATACTTCTACTATTAAACATTAGACTAACGTGAGCTAGATACACAATGAACAAAAATGAATGAAAAAAGGCAAGACCATTCTTTTCCAACTCCCTGATTCCAGTTCAGGGTCATGGTGGCTGGAGCCTCTCTGGGCAGCTCAGGGTGCCGGGGGGACCCACCCTGGACAGGACGCCCTTCCACTGCAGGGCCACTCACATGCCCCCACTCACTCAGACAGGGACAATGCAGACATGCCGATTCCCCTCACTGGTACGTCTTTAGGGTGTGGGAGGAACCTAGAATCCCCGGAGAAAACCCACGCAGACATGGGGAGGACATGCAAAGTCCACACTGACAGTGAACTTGCCAGGAATCGATTTTTTGCCTCAACAACGTTATAAAGAACCAATGACGAATGAAATGATGCTATTTGAGGACCTGTTTTAATTTGCTACCTTGATTTTATAAGATTAATTATTCAAATTTAACCTCAAACTGACCATCAAAATGTCGTATTTCACATTTCTGACACATACATTCTTTTGAGTTATTTACTAGAGAGTCAGGAAGCTTTAAAGCTAACCCATCGTAAAATGGGACTTGGGTCAGTTAATACTTTATGGCTCATAACGGAAATTTCTTAGTTCAGATATACTTTTATTAGGTTTAAGAATATGCATCTAAAAATACCACTAAATCTACTTTTAACAAATCAATTCAAAAAACTTTCATCAAAAATGAACTGCCTTGAACTTTCCCCACCACAAATACAGGCTGCTCACAAATACAGGAGCTTTGTGAAGCTAACACAGGCTGCTCTTTGGCAAACAGAAGACGGTTATCTAAAATAGTATCAGAACCGCTATACAGTTTAGAGACACTGCTTAGAAAAGAGGCATCTACCCAAGAAAGCAAGTCTGAATACTTGGTAACTGTGAGACGAATTGTCCTACGACAAAAATTTATATCTATTCAAGGTCCTTTAAACGGCAACCATTTTTCAGTTATAATTAAAAATACTTGATTTCTCCATAGAAATATTTTTACATGCTAGGTTAGTCACACAGTAACTACACAAAAATATAAAATAACTAAACATCCTGCACCTTAGGCCAAAAAGACGTAGATGTTAAGTTTTACTTTAATCTTTGAGTTAACAAAACACAGTATTTCATCTTTAGGTTTTACTCTTCCAAATATGATTCATGTATTTTACACTTTTTTGGGGGCATTTATTCACATTTATTAGTTTCAGGTGTACAAAACAACATAATAAGACATTTACACCTCTCCAAAAGGCATTTTATACTTTTACTTAAAACTATCTGCTTACTAAATTTAGAAAACTATCATTGTAATTTTGTAAATAGAGGACTCAACGCTCAAAATTTTATCTTTGGCTTAGAAGTAGACTATTGCAATTATGATTTATTTAAAGGACCAAAAGTCAATTTCATCATATTCCTTTAAAATGATTTCTTAAAATTCTTTAATTTTGCTACTTGTGAAATACTTAAAACACTTCAGAAGAAAAACTAAAATGTAATGTTAAGGTCCTGATAAATCAAGTGAGGAGATATTCAGTAAGAAATTTCAAATTTTCTCAAGATGTTCAACATCACTAATAATCAGAGAAATGCAAATAAAAACCACAATGAGATATCACCTCACACCAGTTAGAATGGTTATCATCAACATGATAAATAGTAACAAGTGTTGGAGAGGCTGTGGAGGAAAAAGGAACCCTCATACACAGTTGGTGGGAATGCAGATTGGTGCAGCCGCTATGGAAGGCAGTGTGGAGGCTCCTCAAAAAATTACGAATAGAATTACCATATGACCCAGCAATCCCTCTCCTGGGTAGGGTACATACCCAAAAAGTCTGAAAACATTAACCAGTAAAGATATATGTGCTCTAATGTTCACTGCAGCTTTACTTACGGTGGCCAAGACAAACAAAAACAACCAAAGTATCCTTCGATAAATGCATGGATAAAGAAAATTGTGGTATACACAATGGAATACTATTCTGCCATAAGAAAATATGAAATAGTACAATTTGCAACAACATGGATGAATCTTGATTATTATGCTAAGTGAAATAAGTCAAACAGAAAAAGTCAAGAACCATACGACTTCACTGATATGTGGGATATAAAACCGAAAGCAACAAAGGAACAAAACCAATAAAGAAACAAAAGCTCATAGACACAGACAATAGTTTAGTAGTTACCAAAGGGTAAGGAGAAAGGGGGGTGGTAGAAGAGGGTTAAATGGGGTCAAATATATGGTGATAGAAGGAGAACTGATTCTAGCTGGTGATATACAAGTGATGTATTATAGAATTGTACACTTGAAACCTATGTAATTTTACTAACCATTTGTCACCCCAATAAATCCTGATTAAAATAAAAAGAAATTTCAAATTTTCTCATGGCACTCAAAAATAAATAAAAATTTTACTTCATGTTTTGGAAAAGAGATACATTATAGAACATTTAGCACTAGTAAGTGTTTACAATAAATAATTGTTAAAAAGAGAAGATTTATATATACCTGGTAGATTAGTAACTAGCTGACCTCTGATAAAATCATCTACTTCTTCTGGTTTTAAGTGGTACTGGCCATCTGGTTTTGCTTTTCTAGTTGCCATTCTAGCCAGGAGAATATTAGAACCTATAGTAAAATACAAAACAAAAAGTTGTTCAATAATTCACCAATTATTTTTTAAATTTCTTAACAAATACATCTATCTATATAGACAGGTTACTGACCGATTTCTAAAAACAATGAAAATAATTAATTTGCAATTTTGATCATTTCAACTACAGTATAAAAGTGGCTGAATTTTGCTAGGTGTCACAGATTATAAAGCAGCATGGTTACTGGACAGAGGTAACTCTTTGCTCCAAAATAAGCGCCATTTCAACGCTGCTACCCAGGTTTAATAAAAAGGAGAAAGCAGGCCTAACGACTGTGATTTATAGGAAGTGAGGGCAATGATCAGAAATGAGTGCATTTTACCAGCCAACAGATCCAGGCTAGGAAGGGAAATAAGGCCAAAGGAATGCCTTTGGACTGGGGAAAAAAGAAAGCCCAAAGAACCAGAAGTCTCACTCGATGATCAGAACATGTGTACCAGGAAGTGAAGGTACAAGAGTCTGAGACACAGAGACGGGTAGGGTACTTGACAGAGGGGTCCGCGATGTGGGTGTGGACACGGAAACCAAAGCAGAGCAGAGGAAAAGGCTACTGGGAACTGGGAAGGTACCCAGAAACTAGGACTTCAGGTGAATTTGTATATAAGTAATGACATCTCAGAAATTATGGAAGACTTATGTAAGAGCTACTGTGTTTCCCCAAAAATAAGACCTAGCTGACCATCAACTCTAATGCATCTTTCGGAGCAAAAATTAATATAAGGCCTGGTCTGATTTTACTATAAGACCCGGTCTTATATAATATTATATAATATAATAAATTTTATATTTTACTATAAGATCCGGTCTTATTATATATTAGTTTTTTCTCCAAAAGACGCATTAGAGCTGATGGTCCAGCTAGGTCTTATTTTCGGGGAAACAGAGTATGTGTTTTCCAAGGATAAACATATAGATATCCATGAAGATAAAAAGTTCTAGAAAGTCACACCAACATGATAAAAATGGTGAGCTCTGAAGAAGAAAAGGGGCTGCGAAGTGGAAATACCATGTGGGATTTTTGTATTAATTATATGCTTGAACTTAAAAGAATGTATTCATATCATCACACTTGTAAATTAAGAACAAGTACAATGAAAATCAAGGAACTGAGTCCATGCCTGACACTGGCATACAGCAGGTTAAATCCTACATGAGTGATGAGACAGAGCTGCAAGCCTAACACCAGGGAGTAAACTGGCAGGCCAGCCAGTCACGGGGGTGCTCTGAAAGCGTGAGTCATGTTGTTCAGTTTCTGGATCTTACAATGTTTTGGCATCTTTAAATCTTGCTGGCTGGCAGTATGCCCTCCCAGGGCTGGCGAGAGAGAAGACAGCTTCCCTGGAAACATGCCTGTCAGATGTGAGAGAGCTCCTGCAACCATCAAGTTCTCCTGCCTTACATCATCCCAAGGCTGGGTACCAGGCAACTAGAGACCACCCCGATCGCCCGAAGAACACTGGAACTATCCTAAGTAGCCAGACCTAAACTGCTTACTCTGCCCTGTCTGGCCCTTCCCTAAGAAATGTCATTAGGCCCAGTAATGACTGTGGCCTAGGACTGCCCCTCACTCCTGCTTCTGCCTCCTGACCAAAACCTCGTGCTCCCTCCTGGGGTCCTGTGTGCTGTGGCACGCCCTTTCCTCCCCCCCCCCCCCGGGGAAATGTAAATCATTGCTTGTGTGTCATCACTCAGTTTCTCCATCAATGAAAATCCCAAGGGTACAAATGAGACATGGAAGTTCAGAGAAAGAAGGGGTTTTGAATGAGAATGGAGAAGTAATGGTTGGAAGTGACAAGCTGAGAGAAAGTTCTCTCTCCCTTCTAAGCCTGTAGCATACAGCGCATGGCAGGGACAAATTGAATCCACTTGAGAGAATGGGAAGAGAGGTACCTTGGCAAGAGGTACTGAGCAGGTTCTTGAGAGGAGGTGACTCAGGAAAGCTTAGGTGTGAGAGAGAGGTTTCCAGAGGACAGCTGAAGAGCCAACAAAGGAAGGATAAATGGCAGGAATAACTGAGGAAACAAACTGCAAGGCTTCAAGATAAGAGGTGGGACAGATGGGACCCTCATTGAGGGCACTTGTCAGTGAAGGTGGCTTCTGGAACCGCGAATAAACAGGACTGGCTGAGCATTCCAGGAAGCTGAAGTTCTGAAAGTAACTGAATTACAGGCTCAAACTTAATACAGAACTCCACATTTCCCCCCACCCCCTCCACCACTTTCAACATGGCTTCTGTACACTTCTAGAAAAATAAATTGTTTACAAATACTAAATTCAGTTCTCCCCATTTGTGAAGAACAAGAAATAGTCCAGCTTGTTTATGCCGAAGATATTATCAACCATTTACTAGCATTTCTGACATTTCTATCTCATGTATTGCACAATGGTGAGCAATGCTAAGACCTGTTTTAGAAGAGGCCTATGCAGTAAGATAACAAAAACAAGATGTAAAAACCACTCCTAAAAATTAAGTGATATTCAATGACCAAAGCAATGCTTTGAGGAAAGTGAATAGTGTGAGATGAGCTGGACACTAACCAATTCCAACAGAGGCGGCACATTTAGTCTGCTCTTTGATTTCCATGCGGACAACATTTGCAAATTCATCAGGGGTGAGTCTGGTCTCTGCCAGGATTTCGGTGATGTCTACCAGTGCTTCATCACAGCTGACCGCTTCGATGTTATGTGTGTAGCTGTCAACACAAACATACGCAATGACATACAGCCATAGCTTGCTATCCAGAGACACAGTGCTGCAAAAACAGTCTTCCCACAGTATCTTTCTTCAACATGCCCTCACAAGACTTAAGATGCTAAAAAACAGTAGCATTTTCATTAAACTGGCCAGCTTCAGTGCCATTTTTAGTCACTTTTTAACCACCAAGTTAAATAGTATTTTCTGTTTTTCCATATTATTTACCAAAAACACAGCAGAAATTATCACTGCAATTTCTCTATACTGAGAATAACTTTGTAAACCACTGAATAGTTGAAAACTGGTGGGTGAGAGTTAGAACTATCATAACATTTAATCTAAAAAATTTTCAAACATAGTTTGCCAGATCCTCAACGAATAGAAAAAAAAAAAACCACACAAATCAGTTAAATAAGTAATTATTTAATTACTTTTACTAATTAATTTTAGTAATCGAATTATTAGATTACTTTTAACAACAAGTAATTAATGCTGTTCTAAACAAAAATACAATTAAATACCACTCACTGTAGCAGGCCTAAAATACAGGATATAATAACCGCCAATCACTTCAAATGCCTGTCTAAAAGAACAACTGTATGTGGAAATATATTGGGGTTTTGTTTTTTGGTCATGTTTTAATTAGCTAGAGAAGAGGAAGGGGAGAGTCGCCATTTGGCTCTAAGGCTAACTAAACACGGACTACAAATGAGAAGCCACCAGAGGCCTCAGGAACTAAATGCATCTTCAGGAATCCCCTTGGTAACAACGTATACTCGGGACAAGCCTCGTCTTTCATCTATACCTTCCTGTAGATAACAATTAGACTAATTAATATCTGTATTTACCCAAGAAATGAGTGTTCTCTCTCCCTCATAAGCCTGTGGCATACCGTGCATGGCAGAGACATGCACTGTTTACATTAAATAAAGGGTGACATTTGATGGAGCAGAGGTTACACCTGACATGAGGAATCCTGCTTCAGAGGGAAGGGTGCCCTGAGGCCCGGAGGCTGGGAAGCTGAGGCAGGATTTCCAAAGCGTGGTAGGAGAACAACATACATGCTTTCCCCCCAATTAGCCAGATGCCACCCAGAATGTCTGGACAGACTAAATCTCCATCAGGATGAGCCTGTGCATGGCTTTCCCTCACCCTCCTGATCCAAGGCTCACGCTGAGGGTGTGCTCTGGGACGGGAGGACAGGCACTCAGCGGTGTCACCCACCACTGCCCTAGATCTCAGCTTTGGAACGGGATTTAAAAAGCACGCTTTTCCCTTGGCAGTGCCAGGGCTGCCGTACTTGGGTCTAGAGGACAGCTGCGATGATGCCTGGCTCGCCATGCAGCACTCAGTCCTACGGTGATGCCAGGTAACTTCATCTGTTCTTTCTAGTTTGTCTCTACTGCTAAGGAAGCGCCCGCAGAGGCAGAGAGCGGATCGTATCCTTCCCCGCGGACTAGCAGCATCAGCCATTGTCTGGGTTAATAAAGACTCAATCAATAGGTATTCAGAGTGATGCGTAGGCAAGCCGTGCAAGAGGTGCACACAGAGGCAAGACGCCTCTTTCAGAACACCAACACAGCGCCACGTCGGCACACCTGGCCCACAGTGCAGACTCCTGTTTCCGTGAAGACGCGATGGGACACAGCCATGCCTTTTCACTACCGTACTGTCTGCGGCTGCTTTCGCTCCACACCGGAGCGTGAGGAGTCAGGACAAAGAAAGACCTGGCACAGCCATTTACAGAAAAATGTGCTGATTTCGGCTTTTGAGCACACATGGCCTGGCATCTTTAAATTTTGAGTTTTGAATTAACGTTAAATATACCCACACTGTAAATATTATATAATCTAATCTCCTTTTCTCAAGCCAACTAATCAATCACTTTGAAATTCTTAATGAAAACTAACTTTTACAAAAAAGAACTCTTGCCACACCTAATAATTTTAGAGGGTAAAGACTTTTAAAGAGTCTCTACATGTTAATAAAACTATCATTCAAATGTAATGAAAGAGAATGACCAGGTCAAGAATTCCAGTCCTTTATCTGTTGGTTCCACGGAAAGACTAGCAGTTAGGCAGGCAATCAGACCTGATATCTGATTCTGAGCACCTGCGCAGCACTAAAAGATGAGCTACTGATTACTGGAGCCATTCAGACAGGAGAGGAGGCCGTCACACTGGTTCCTGAAAGACAGGACAGTCCAGCAAAAGCGACCCTGACAGTCCTAAAGAAGCTAGACTCAGTTTAATATCAGACAAAGCAAGTAGAACACACACACACACAGTGATGATGACATATACCGTACCTTGCCAATGTTTCATACAACGTGCGTGCTACTTCCTTATATGCATGAAAATCATATGGCACAGCTTGAAGATTGGGACAAAGTTGTTTAGCGTACCCAAAAAACATTCCATTTTTAATACCAACTTGTCTAGAGGAAAAATAAAACACAATGAAGGTTACACTTAAAAATGTTAAATGCAAAAAAATATATATCAAATATGTTGATATCATCTCCCCATGCTACTAATATACAGTTTTCATTTAATTCCATTCTCATGAGGGGTAAAAATAATCAGTAAGAAAACTTACAGGTTTGTATACCCCCCCAAAGGAAAATTATACAATTGTCTGATTAGTGTAAATGACGTGTAGATGTGCCAAAATGTGTTATTAAAAGACCAGGCTCTTGTCTATATCGGAAGATTTCCCCTAAGACTCAGATTTCTGGCCCCTTTGCAGAGGTGCCAGCTGCATATGCTGGTGATATCAACCACCACAGAGCAAGAATGTGCTGCCCAAAACTGGTTTTCTTCCCCTGACACATGGCACAGTTTGGCCAGCGTTCATCCCCCAAAGACAAAGAATATAAACGAAAGAACGACACAAAACGGTGCTACGTGACTGACAGACAAAATGTACTCATGCTATTACCACCCAATCCCCAAGTGACAATTCCATGCTCCGGAAGTGGCCACAGAGGTGAGATGCCAAGAGCACTGTGAATGGCAGGACATCACTCTGGGCTGGAGCCAGGGTTCCAGAACTTTGAGGGACCTAACTGAAAACGGGAAATTTTAAATCTTTTGTGTCTCAATGCCCCATGTTACCTTTGACATTTGGACCATTCAGCCCAAAAGTATAATTGTGGAATTATACATAATTAGTAAAATTCCATTTTACCACTCTGCAGTGAATCAAAAAAAACATATTAAAGTAAAAACACAAGCAAAATAACAGTAACGTTTTCACCAGATTACACACTCCTATGGAAATACACCAAATGATTGTTCTGTACTTTAGTTCAATAGTTATTCACTAACTGCTCATTTAGTATGGAGGTGTGCCCGGTTTTAAGAAGCATATACAAATGGTCCTTAATTACTCTGAGGCCTCCAGCACCCTCCCCATCTCAGACCACCAGTGCGAACCAAGAAGGAAAAGATCCTCCAAGTTACTCAGATAGAAAGTAAAATCACATGCATTTCTTATGTATACAAAGACAGTAATAAGGTATCTGACTGCAACGCCCCTAGCAGAAATACCTAATGTAAGGAGAAATGATGGTGAAGGAAGTGATGATTGACAAACATGGTAAAAAAAAAAAAAAAAATTCATTCATTCACCAAACCTTATGTCTTGGGCATTATGCAAAGTGTGGGTAAAAAATGGTGAACAAAATGAACTTGAGCGCTCAGAAGGCTGGCCCTCCCTCACCCTTCTGGAGGGATTACAGTCAATGCACCTTGTTGGGTGAGGCAGGGAAGCACAGATAATAGAAATCTATGTAGAAATACATTAATAGAAGACATTTTCAATAATGACACATGTATAGGTTCAGCATGGAAAAGCTAAACTTACAAAGATAATTATTCATTTTGAAAGGAATGGTACATAATTCCTATAAATATCATATTCTTACATTTACAATGATTTCACTTTACAAGGTTCCACTTACACAGAACTGTTCAGGGGCATGTCACTTAGAAAACTAGAACACACCTGCTCAAGTACACAGCCACATATACATCCTGGAGGGAAATATTTAGGAGCCACGAGACACTGTAAGGAGGCTACAAACAAACGAGCAGAACCAAAGCTTTCCCACCACCCACAGAGGTAAAGTACCTTGAGTCGATGGTTGGGAGGTGTTATTTGTTTCACATAAAACAAATGAGTCAAGACAATTACAAAACAGTGATTTGTTATTCCTTCCATCAACTCCCACGCAGGGCACACCACCACCTCCTCCTGAGTGGGCAGAAACTGCCTTTCCCACTTTCCCAATGTACACTGCAGGGAGCCTGCTCTTCCTTGCAATGTGCTATGCCCGGACAATTGTTCTTGGTGCTGAATTAGACAATATAAAAAATTCACCACTGAATCACCGTCACTGTCCATTCAATAGACTAGTAGACGTCCACATTGCTAATTAGGAAGAGTGGAAGGACCTTACAAAAACCTGTGAAAAGAGGTTTAAACAAATGATTTGACCTTAAAAACCTGTGATTCTAGGATATTTGTGTTACCATTATGTATTCATCCATACATCTGCCTTCTTGCTCACACACAAAGCTTGCTCTTTGCAGTAAGCATGGATGGAACTACTAAGAGTAACGCGTACTGACCGACGACCTATCTTTCTTTCTGTAAGTTCTACTACCTCATGTTCCCTTTCCATCTTTTGGACTCCATGACTAGTTCATCTACTGAAAACTCACCAATGCAGGAAACTGGGGTGCCCATCCCCACAGTCTAGGCCCCACCACGACCCCAGAAACATCTGATGCAATTGTGAATGTTTATTTGAAAAAAATCTCTCTTAAAGAAAATATAACTGTTAAACACCCACAACAAAAGGGTATCCAACAATTATTCTCTGGAGACCTTCGTTAGCAGCAGCCTTCTAGAAAATGGAAAATTACAATGAAGGACAAAATCCCATTGCTGTGGGTTTTGTGGAGGCTGTTTTCCAAATTACACTCAAATTCATTTTAATCATTTTCTGCATCTCTAAAATAAACATTTGCCTTTTAAGTGGCACTTAAAGGGCTCACTACATATTATTTGGCCCTCATATATCGTCACCCTAATTGTTTTATAGTACACTCGGCTTCACAATCGCCACCTGTGACACAATACAAATGCATCATCCAATCCCCAACCTACACCTAGAATTCAGACACAGCTGTGGCTACCAGAATCCAAACCACCAGGAGTTGGTAACACCCTGCATCGGCTTGGGGGGGCTGAGTGACAACAGAACCTGCAGAGGCAGCACAGAAAGGGTGCGGCTTTCAATTAACCAAGTAGCACAATCCAAGGACTGAGAGTATCTGGGCTTCACATCCTCCAGATCCAGAACACACTGTCCAGCCACCAGAAGCACAAGTCACCACGCCATAACTCAGTGGGGGAAAGGACTAGGCTACTGAGCACAACAAACTAATAAAAACATAATAATCCCAAATGCATTTGTGTTTCACAATTTTTTTATTAAAGTAAGTTTCAATTCCTTGGCTACATTATCAACTAACAGTGAAAAAAATTAAAACAATTCTGTCAACGAGAAAGGTAAAGGTAGTCTGGGAGTAAAAGTTTGACATTTCATAAGTGGAAAATAATTTAAAATATTTTATAATGATGCATGTGTGAATATGACGCTTTTTCCTTATTCTTTTTATAAAACAATTGGCAAGATTTTAAACAAACTATTCCAGTTAGATGACGTTGAGCTGAAATATTTTTTGTTCAGATTAGACTTACTTGAATAAACCCACCTTTTGATCTAGACTGAAAAATATTACATACATCAAATCATTATGTTGTGCACCTGAAAAAGGTATGTTATGTCAATTATATCACAATTAGAAAAAAGCATGAATGACAAAGCCATAAAGACATTACCTAACTTCGCTCTCAAAATAAATAAATAAATAAATAAATAAATGGAAAGTCTGAAAAATGTAACTAAGACTTTGTTTTTTTTTAATTATTAAATTAACTACTTTAACACTTGCCAACAATGTGTAAATGCCTGCTGTGTTATAGAGGTAAAAAGGTCTGTGCTGGGTTATCAGGAAACAAAAAAAAAGACTGTTTTTCTTAATCAATTCATTATTACTCCCTTTACTTTTACAGTTATTATAGTAGATTACTTTTAAATGACTGATTTTTTTTTTTTAAAGTATGAGGAACATATATATAGTATGTCTGTTTCTTCTCGTAGTGAGTAGCCTGTTGTAATTAGAGTTTAATGTTACTGTAAGACAAAGATCAACACACCAAGTTGGTGCTACCAAGTTGACAACACTGCAATGTTATATTAGGTATGCCAGTAAGGACTTACTGACTTAAGGGGCAATCAAGTTTTAACAGCATTAAAAAAAGACCCCGAGTATGAGGAGATTTAAATCACAAGGGATTTTTCCTGGCTGTTAAAGGAATGATTAAATAAAAGCCCTCTCCCATTCAAAAATATCTACTTCTTTAATTCCGTGCTTCAAAAGACAGTGGTTTAAAAATGACAGTGTCCAATTTCTTTTGGTTTCCACTGAAGGAACTACTCGTTCATCAGGAAACTAGGTACTTATTCAAAATTATCTACCATTTGTGAGGTGAAAAAAAAAAGGAACTGAAGGAATTAAGGCTAGAAACATTTTCTTTTCGTAAAATGTCTGTAACATATTAAAACATAAGCCTGACCAGCATGTCTGAATTCACTTCAAAAGTTTATATAAAAATAATTAAGTGAACAATTATTCCTAAATATTACAACACACTTAATTTCTACGTACCTGGCTTCATAACTACAAGATGCAATTTCAGCCTTTGACAAAACAGAATCAATTCCATTTGTTTGTGCAGAATCTTGATTCTCCCACACTGATGAATCTGGTATATCTGCTTTAAAAATAATAAAATGTAATGATTACATGTTAAAAACTGGTTTTCCTTAACTTCCATTCAAGAAACATATTTTCCATTTCTTTTCTATACAAATAAATTTATAAAAAATAAATTTGTATGTAAGCTTAATAAATTCCAAATACAGCTATCTCCATGGTATTTATCTCCTTATTTAATAAAAGAAAATCTGTAATTCTAAAATGGTTTACTTCCATTAAGTTCTTCCCCAGCAGTCAGATAAAAACTTAGAATAAACTGAAAACATTTTTAGTAATAGTTTTTTTAAAACATTTCAAAAGATAAATATAAAATGTCCCCTGAACCCAATCTCCTGAGCTGGACAAGGATGAAAAGTAACGTGGAAGACCAACGCCCTCTTATAGCTTTAGAAGGTTTATACCGCTCTCGGTAATGGGAAACATGTTAATGGGAAATATAAATCTCTCTGCATGTTCTTTGTTGTTTCCTAAAAAGAACTATCTGCAAAACTTAAAGCTAATTAACAACATGTTCAACAAACATCAAATTCCTACAAGTCATTTGATCAAACAGTAATTTAGGTCACATACCATAAAGAGGTTTCACCCTAAATTTAAGATTGGTTTTTTGAACACTCATCAGGTAAAAGAGCGTCACATTGAAATTCTACTTTTGGTTTAACAATGCATGTTCAATGAAATATATTCAAGTGTGATCAGAATACCAACTGCTTCACAGAATACAAGTCTAGCCTGAATAGTACAGCTCACCGATAGGTATCTCTTCACATCCCAAACAAATTTACAGCTTTACACAGAGTATAAAAGCACACAGTGCAGAGAGCCTGCGGAATGAAGCCACCTCACTTCCTTTACCACCGTCAGCTTCACTAATAATTGAGAAATAGATTAAAACACAACTTTGGTTATAGGTCTCTTAGGACTATTAAGTTCCAAGAACAATATGCTTTAAAAAGAGAGTCTAACAACACAATCTCAGCCACAGTTCTATTGTGAACAAAAACAGCATTAGTTAGTAAAACAAGACCAAGATACACCACGTTACCTAATTTTAGACAAACCTATTCTGGGTACATTGCAATAATATATAACTAACAAACTCAGTATTTTCTATTTGAGACATAATTTCCAAGAAAAATCAGCCAAGTTAAAGCACCACCATAAAGACATGGCAAAATGTCTGGCTTTGTGGGCTAAAAAGCTCTTCCTGGTTTGACTCCAGTAGTGAACATCGTTTACCCAACCACGCAACCCACACAAGCATTTCTGGATTCCAGCACCTATACACACAGAGCATAAACGCACATCTAACTCTGAGGACTGGCACCTTAATGAGGTCAAACCCCACTTGTCCCAAAACTAAAAACAGCTGAGGATATAATATGAGCTATGATTTCTGATCTATTGTGACTAACATACGCTGACTATGACAAATTAAAGACAGAATGCTGAGCAGACTAGCCAGTGTTTCTGAAGGGCCTTGGAAGGCTAAACACCCACTTTAATAGTCCATTATTCTAAGCTGAAAATCTTTTAAGAATTTCAGGATTGTGAGTATCATAGTTCAAGAGGCTGCTACTAAACCAAAATAATAATAATAATAATAATAATAATAATAATAATAAAGAGCTAAAGCTTGAATGGCCACAACCAGCTGCCTTTCAGAAAGGTATAAACATGAGATATGCATTAAAAACTGGGGAGCTAGGTGACTTTATTTGAAGGGCTAGTTAAGTAAGATTCCTGTCTTGACAGTTACAGACAACCATGCTTGAGGTGAGAACAGTGTCTGAGGTCCCTGCGCTCCCAACGCCCTGCCGGAGGGGAAGCACCTTGGGTCCCTCTGGCTGGGCTGGCTGACCTTTTCCACAGTGCAGCAGAGTGCGAGGGTCCCTCCACCAGCGCAGTGAGTTGCTTCAAGGGAGACTCGGGGAAATGCAGGGACACACTGTCCTCACTGGAGGGCAAAGTAGAGAACTGCTCATCAAAACTTGACAAACTAGACGGGCACATGGAGAAGGTGGAGGAACGGTTGGAGAAATCAGAGGCCAGGACCCAAGTCTGTGAAAAAGAAATCGCTGAGAATAAATCTATGGCTAGTACGATTTTAAAAACTGTTGTTCTTTAGAATGAGCACTGAAGGGCTAGGAAATATGTGCATTCTGGAATCCAGCCACGAAATCTCGAGAATCAAAGGATTCCAGATAATGAGGTCATCAATGAGAAGTGTCACCGCTGAGCCCTGCTCAGGAGTCAGCCAGCTACCAAAGGAAGCCACAGATGGAGAGTCCCTGCTTGTCCTATCTGTTTGACAAAGAGTTTCTGAATATGACGAGTAAGAAACTAAAGCTTCTACAAAGCACTAAAGATGCTACTTATTCTAATGCTTTGCTAGACATATAAGCCAAAACTTTATAATTGGATTTTTTTTTTTAAAAAAAGCTAATGTGCAGAAGCTTAAGATTCTAATTCCTAAGTTGATCCTTTTTAAATATTTTTAAATTTGGTGTCATATCTAATAAGGACCCTGAAAAAGAAAGATAAGGAATAAAAAGAAAAAGAAACAAAGGTACTGAAAAAACAAGTTCTAACTACAAGTTTAGTTGCAACCAAACTTTATAATACAGGACAATCTACTCACTTTATATGTGGCAAATATTTTGGTAAGCTCTAAATGGGCCAAAAGGCTTAGGACATAAAAGTGAATGACATCAAGTTAAGGAAAGAATATAAAATACAAAGTATCATATTCACCTTTTCTAGTGATGGGAAAATCTACTGACAGTTTTCAATGGCAAGTGAAATTTCAATACTTCTAATATTTACCTTCTGGTTTACCACCCATACTAGAGGTGGAGGGATGTGAATTATAAAAGGTCATTACAATGTTATGAAAATCCAGTGGCTAAATTGATGAAGACAAGTAACTAGTGACAGTAAGTATTCTGTTAATAAACTGTTTACAGTCAGATCATTTGTGATGGAAGAAAAGACATAAGAGGACTGGCTCTCTGCTACTCCTAAGAAATGTGCGCTTGCCAAGGCCACAACTCCAGATGCAGACTGCTGAAAACAGGATGCGTGTAGCAAACACAAGATTCTACCCATTGGAGAAACTCTGAGCACTGAGTAACTGAGAGATGTTAATAAACGGTTAGGCAAATAGTACTTTTTCCTTCTTTCAACCTTCATTCAGTAAGGTTTTACTGAGTGTCCAATATGTGACAATAATTGTGTATTTTCCATCAAGCTATTAATTTGTTGTTTAGAACTTAAGATTTCATCTTTGAATACTGTCACCAGAAAAATAAAAAGAAAAACCAACCTACCACAAAACCATACTACCAATACCTAAGAAACTACCCATACTGTCAAATATAACAAGACAACTAAATTCCAATGAGCTCATATTAGTCAAGACCTACTCATAACATACAAAATGCTAGAATCTGAAAACTCTCTTAAAAGATTTAAAGACCAAGAAAAGCTTTAGGCAATCTGGAAAACATGGATACACATGAAGCATAAATATGTATGTACAATTATTTTCTTATGTACTTCTATCATGTAAACAGATGACCACAACAAAAAGACTAATCCCAAAAAACGTCCAAACCAATATCCACTGCCTTTCCTTTGGCCTTAATTTCATTTAGATCACTGCTAAAATCAACTCAAGGTTTTAAAACTGAAAATGAGGTACCTGAAATTGGGTTGAAATTTAACAGCATACCTTCCATTCCACTGGGTACCTAATTTCTGGCTACTTTCTGATTAGTACTTTTCTCAAAAACTAGTCAAAAAAAATTTTTTTTTGGCTTTGCAGACATCCATGAGGAAACTGATCAATGTCAAAGAATTTAATTTCTAAGCAAATATTTCTCAGGGAATTCACTCATGGAAATAAAAAAAGATATGAAAATCTTAACAGCATTGTGATTAGTATAAATTTATGATTTTTATTTATTAGTAGCCAAAATTTAAAAGCCAGAGAGCTAAGAAAATGTTTCTCATATGAAATAGGTTCAACAAAGGTATGAGGAATAATTGCCGGTATTTATCTTCTTATTCCAATAAACTGAACTCCCACTATTTCTTACTGCTCTTACACAAATCTTTAGCAACACAAATTTTAGCATCTTTACTGTGATCAGTGACCAAACAATTAGCAATTAACTCTCAAGTCTAGATGCTTCCACAAAATAATGTACATGATTTTCATCCCAACCTAAATTTATACAAACCAATCACAACTTTTAAAACATCCTTTACTCTCTGTCCCAGGAAAGTATCATCATCTAATTCAAAAAAGCATAGCTATAAACCAGTTGTTTGTATCATTACATTCGGATTTTGCTTTAAGTTGTCACTGACATCCTTAAAACCCTCGAATAAAAAAGCTGATTATTTCAACTCTGCTTTCGTTTCTGTAATAATACCAACAGCAAAATCCAGAAGTCTTCAACAGGAGCACTATGACTTCAAAGAGAGCTCGTTATGTGTACCTGCTTTGCCTTTCAGGATTTTATTCTGGTAATACTGCCACTCCAACAGGGGGTTAGCGCCAGGACGTAAAGGTGCCCTTCCCGTGCCTCTGTTACTTGTAACAGCCACTGGTTTTCCTGTGTTGAGGAAAAGAATAAAATTATTTTTAAATCTAAGTACAGGGATGTTAACAACATTGACAGCATGTAAGGAAAATTTTTCAAAGGATTTTTAAAATACGGCATTGTCTCTTTAGCTTTATTTAGGTATTAACCCATAAAAGAGCTATTATCTTTAAAGATTATCATGCACCCCTACAAAAGTAAACTATTCATGATCATTTTGATGCATTTCTTCAACTTGAAAGCAACACTATCACTTAGTTTTCCCATGGTTTTTATTTGGTTTCTTACAGTTGGAAGACAGGTACCTTAGATCATAGAGTCAGACTGGCAGGGTGGGGAGAGAAAGAAAAGCTAACTATATTTAGATTTTTAATATTTCTGGTTATCAAAAAAGTAAGGTAACAACTAAAATAATCTTTAATTTTACAGCAAGAAACACAAATTAAATATATATGCAGAGGAATCACAATCTGACCTACTATATAATGCAACATGAGTACACAGTCTTTAGTTTTTGGTTTAGTTATAACATTTTTCATGTATCACTTCCCTGTGTGTAAATTACAAGATAACTATAACTTCTGAAGCAATACCATGAAAACTTCATATATATTACATTGAATTCATTGCTTTAAGGAAAAAAAATAATGCATCAAAAAGTCACTCATGGGATAAAATCCATTCTTTAACATTCTAAATATTCCTTGCAGAGCTGAAGTTGCAATCACTCAAGACAAAAATAAAGCCCCAGTATTAACCCCAGCAGCCTCCGTGCTTTTCTTAAAGGAAGAACTGACTCTCAGAAGAAAATGCTAACAGTTGCATCTTTCAGACACAGAAAGAACCACTGAAAAATCCAGAATAAGTATTTTAAAAAGTACTGATTAGCTTACAAATATCTGAAATTCCATTAAAACAAAGACCGCACAGATGACAACTATTTTAATGGTATTCAGTAGCAGTTATTCTACAGTCAAAAAGTTGGAATGTTCACCCTGTACAGGACAGTTTAGTCAAGAGAAAGCCTAGTGACTCCAGTTGCAAAGACGCTACCATAAAACTCCCATTTATTAACAAATAGTAAATATAAAAGAAAGCAGGTCCCTATGTTAGTCTGCCTACATTAGTCTCAGATGACAGAGCCTTCTGCTAAAGATGAGTGTTCTTCCTTAAAGATCCGATTTCTATTGGGAGGAAAAAACTTTTTAAATTTCTCTATGTCTTTCCTAACAATGAATATTTGGAAGCAGGAACTGATTCTGCCAAGGAAAATTAGAATAAATATTTCCTTAAAAAGATTTTGTGATCCCTTAGAATATATATTTGTGATCCCTTAGAATATATATTTATAAAATGTATCAATTTTCTTAAAACATAAACAAGAATACAGACCTTTGAGATCTGGTCTATTTCGTATACCCACTGATACAAAGAAGCAATCCATATCAACATGCATTATACAGCTCTGATGTCTGGGTGAACTCAATACTGACATATTTCCTAAAAGGAAAAAGAGAATGTTCAAACACCAAACTAATTTTTAACATACATACATTAAAAAAATCAGGTATAGTTAAATTTTAGAAATTATGTTTTTAAATGTTTACAAGTAGAATGAAGTCTTAAAAAAAAAACCCAGAATTAATCTTCTATCACCTCAAGAAAAGTCAAATTTGTTTCTTTAGCTCTAAAAATAATTCAGAGATCAGAGTGAGCTTCCAAACATAATTCAAATCAATTCTGAAGATATTAATACTATGTTTCCCAATCTATATTCTAATAATTCTCTAATTAAAAGTTTGTCTAAATACTTATCTTAAAATTACTTCTGTGTGTCATTTTATAAAGATATCTAAAAGTGTTTTCATATATTTAGGTATAGATGGAGCTAAGTAACTTTAGGTGGACACTATTTCATGCAGTCTACAAACATTCCTTGGTAAAATAACAAAAACTGCTACTATTATTGAGTGCTTGGTAGGTGTCAGCCACTGTTGTTTCAATAGCACTATGAGACAAGGTAATCCTATTATCCCCATTTTACAGATTAACAACTTGCCTAAATCATACAGCCAGTAAGAGGCTGAGCTGGCATCCAATCCCAAGCAGTCTGATTTCAGAGCCCTCAAACCACCACCCTATTGTTCTAAACAAATAAACTTAAAAAATAGTCCATAAAGCAAAAATCTGTGTATAAATTCTCCTTATGCCATTAAACAAATTGAAAATCAGCTCTGAAGCTTACATACCACTTTTAAGGAGATAAAGGTCAGTGTCCTCTCCTAATGTCTCTGGTTTCTAATTGCCCTGAGCTATAAGGAGACTCATTAGAGTTATTTTAATAGGTACCGGCCACAACCAGAACTTTCTTCTCCATCACTCTCGTCCTTTCCATCGCTCTCGTCCTTTCCCTTTCCCCTGGTCCTCCAAGACACACAAGTCTTGAAAATTAGAACCCTGAGCTTGTAAAAAGTTCTGATCTCATAAAAGTGTTTTACTCTGCTGGATTTAAGGATACTTGTACTGAAGGTTACTCTTCATAATAGGCTTCGACAAACCTATATTTACTCTCCCAAAAGGTTCAGATGACTCCATTCACTAAGTTGTGACTGAAAGCATTTACCTAATTCTCAATACGTGCGAAGCCCTGAGCCTTGGTTCATGGAATCTTCCTTAAGCTCACAGCCCCATGGGGCAGCAGCACGGACTACCGCTCAGGCCACTGCCGAGGGGAACTGAGACTCAGAGAGGTGTCGACTTGCCCATGGTCCTGCTGCATGAGAGCGGCAGAGCCAGGACTGGGGTTCAGGCTATGCTACCTAACTTCAAAGCCACACCCTTCCTGGATCCCCTCTATATTATCTTGAGAAATAATTAGTAAAATAAATCTTAACAATCATAATTCTGCGGTATAAAAGTATTACATAAACACAATGCAAACAACCCAAAACAATGACCTTAAACATTCAAGTAGTACAGGATGCATATACCAAATACCTACTGAATGCTTTTATACAACACAAAATTTTCTCATTTTATTCCCATTCACGGAACTAATGCATAAGACTTCTTTGAAGCTCTCCAAATTAAATGGCCTTTAGGTTACAAGGCCAAGGCATGATGTCAGGATAATCTAATACTTAAACAATATTACTCTGAAATACTTCAAAAATAACAAAAGCATTTAGAAACACATCAAACACAGGACAATATGACAGAAAAAGCCCACACGGAGAGGCTCTCACATTCTAGGATAGAACCATGAGCTTCTCTCTGCACCTCAGTTTCCACAGCTATAAATTAAAGGGTAATGTTAGAGATTCTCTGAGATCCCTCCCCTGAAAAAAAGAAAAGTATAAGCTGTAAAAAGAACTAAAACTTCAAACCAGATACCAATTTATGACTGGCACAGAAATATAGCCTGTAACTGCTGGTTTTGTTTGTTTTTGATGACAGGTATTAAAAACAAAACAGAATTAACCAATCTACTTAAGTATGAAAACAATCTCACTCAAAGTTTACCACTATAATGATAACAGCTATGTCAGTTACTTAAGTATTTAAAAATCATTAAGATGCAAGTTTCTTGAAATCAACAGTTACTCTTACCAAACCAATTCATTCTTACAGGAGTTTAAGCACTGAATATAATACACGTTATATATTACATAGTTCAAAACTTCAACAACTTATAAAGTCTACATGAGGAATGAATGTTAAGAATCCCAAGCCTGTTACTGTTTAAATTTAAGAAATATCAATTAGCCACACTTAAATCTAATTCAGTAAAAAGTGTTTTCACAAATAAGTTTTCTATAATCCATTATACTTATTGTAACTTACATAACCTGACATTCCTAAAGACTTTTAGACTATGAGAGCTTGATATTAATCCGAATACCAATGATAGCTTAAGAACAAAATGAACAAGGATGACTGTTTCTTAAGAAAACAATTTTAGTAAGTATCTACCTGTGTCAGTTACAAGTGCAGACCTGCCTGTTTTCATTTTTTTTAACTTTTCCCTTCCTGGAAAGATACCACTACTTTGTCTTTGTAGGGTATTGACAAACTCAGTCAATTCACACTTCCACGTTGATATGTGATGCAGTCTTGAGTGAGAATAGAAGTCTGAAATAAAACTGCAGTCGGAGGGTTTGGATGGCACTGAAGGCGCTGCCTTGCTAAGAGCAGGTACCGAAGAAGTGCTTTTTGTGCTTGAAGGCCCCTGGACAGTGGAGTGGTGAGCACCATTTATTTTTGTGTTAGTGTGCAAAGATGACAACGAGGAGGAACTAGTTCTGTGTGGATTCCGCAAAGCATCTGTGTCTCTGGTGGAGAGTGACACCTGATGCCCACCACAGTCTCTGAAGTCAGAGCTGCTGTGCTCAGCCTTCCCCTCCTCCTGGGCAGAGTCTGGGGATGGCCTGCTGGCAACACTGGTGCCCATGGGCACCAAGCAAGCCTGTGTCTTTAAGGCACCGTTCGAGCTATGAGTGTGTCCATTAAAAATGGCAGGGCTGTCTCTGTGATGCGGAATTCCGTTTTGTTTCCTTCCTGGAAAGATCTGCTCCAGCTCCACAAAACTAAAATCATTATTTGCATCTTCTTCATTGCAACTGTTCATTCCATTGACTTTGACTTCGTTTTCTGTCTCTATCTTCTTAATTATATGATTTCTAAAGCAGGAAAAAAAATTGTTTGTAAATTAATAATGCCTGACTTTAAAGCTAAAACAATTTTTCATTTAAATACTGTCATAGTGATACACATTTTGACATTTCCCCAAAAAAACTAAAAGATGAAGCCACAAATTTTATATTCTTTTTCTTGAGATAATTCTTTGCTAAACCAAAGTAGCAAAATAAGTAGGAAAATTCTAGAACATTAACAGTCTTTTAGTTTTGTTTTTTTTAAAAAAAACTTCAGAGACTCCCAAAAAAGAAATATAATGGAAATCTTTTAAGATTGAAGAAAAAAATCCAAAAAAATTATTTCAATTACTTTTCCCACTAAAAGTAATTGGGATATGGAAGCTCTAAATATCCAGTTTGTAGCACAGCGTCTGGAACGTACTAGGTAGTCAATAAAAAATTGCTGAATTAACATATATTCATTATGGGGCCTTATGGGGCCAACTGTTGCACAACTAGATAAAAAGAAAGAACCAGGTCAATGTGTATAGGTAAGTCAGTAAAGTTGATCCCTAGAAAAATGAGGACGTTTGCCCTAATAACAAGGGAAATGGCATTTCATTTCTAAAAAAAGCATATTTAGATGCCAAGGAGGTCCAAGGCAACCTGGACCAAGTTTCCTGATGTCAGGATTATAAATAAATGCAGGTCCTATGGCAAATGTGAGGCTAAATTCACATTCTGGCTCCTCTAGAGGTTTGCTCGGTAGTACTCTGTAATAAAAACATAATTCATTTGCATTCACAAGAATCATCTAAGTAACAAAAGCAAAAACCTGAATTACAGAGCATTAATTCATTCTCAGAAACACCCAAAGCATTAATCCAATTCCATTTCAGGCTCCAGATGAGGGTACCATATACAATACTAAGGCATAAGAGAAATTACCACAGTATTAGCAAGTTTGATCTAAAGTCCCTCATCCTAATACCAAAGTGGTATATTAGTGAAGACAGTCTGAATACACTTAAAAGTCATGCGAGTCAGATGCAAAACATTACCACCCATTTCTGGGTTGGCTCTAGCCGACCATCTCATGGAATATGACGGCCAACTCTGAGTAGGTCCAGTCCTCACAGATGATCACACAGTGAAAGGGAAAAAGACGACCAACTGGAAACAATTAAAAGAGGAAGGACGAAAATCTAATTTGTTACATGTCAGAGAAAGTCTGGCCCTTGACATAAAGACAAAGGGAGCAAAAAAAAAAAAAAATCACTTGAAAGAATTTCAAAGAAATTTGCAAAATGTATTGAACATACCAAAAAATAAGGATCACAGAAAGCAACAAAAGTCAGAAAAGTCTTACATCTATTTTTCTGTATCGCAAATATTAAGATTCTTTACATTTATACTAGCAATATGTGCAAAAGAAATGTATATACTGGCAAGAAAACACAGTGCAAATATACATTTTTTTTCTGTACTATAGTTTTTTAGACAAATGTATATATTTACAAAATACTGGAAACATGTCACTGGTAAATATACATTTATTAGGCAATAGAGTAAATGTACGAATATCAAGAAGTAAAATCTAATAGGTAAATTCTTCCTAAAATTGACACAAAGAAGAATTTCAAAAAACACGTACAGTAGTCCCCTCCTTATCTGCAGTTTCACTTTCCAGTTTCAATAACTTGTAATTAGCTGCAGTCTGAAAATATTAAATGGCGAATTCCAGAAATAAATAATTCATAAGTTTTAAATTGTGTGTCTGAGTAGCCTCACTACCTAGACATTTTATCATCTCACATAATCATAAGAAGGGTGACAGTACAATAAGGTATTTTGAAAGAGAGAGACAAATCTTATTCACTTAACTTTTAATACAGTACAATTGTTCTATGTTATTAGTTATTATTGTTACTCTCTTACTGTGCCTAATTTATAAATTAAACTTCATCATAGGTATATATGTATAGGAAAAAACGTAGTGTACATGTTTTTAACATAGTATACATTATATTCCAAGACTCCCAGTGGACAGTACTGAACCCTACCATCCACTGGGGTCTTGGAATATAATCCTCTGCAGATAAGGGAAGCTACTCTATTTTCTACTTTTACTAGTGTAGGAAAGAAAAAATCATGAAGTTGTGTATTGAAGAGGTTTTCTAATATTGTGTATCTTCACGGTACTAAAACAATTAAAAGTTTTAGGCAATGTAAAAACATTTGAATGTGCTTCAAGTGGGTACAAATTAAAGAACAAATGACAACAAAATCTACAGAAGGTAGTGATATCGGATCCTCCCAGATTAATTAGACTCCTGGTCTTTTGGAAAAAATATATACAACTCCCAAAGCAAGCAATTTCACAAATAAGGAGAAGGCTGATGATAATGAGCCACCTGATAATACAAGTTAAGGTCCACACCAATTAACTGTGAAACCAATTTACCCAGGATTATTGTAATTAAAGCTTAAATCAATATATTTTTAAAAATCAGTCACAGGAATAAACTCTAGATTCACCTCTAACTCTGTAACAACTAAATTTTAGGGTCAACAACTAAATTTTCATTGATATAAAATATTTACATGTTTATAATTGTTATAAATTTAGAATTTTTCAAAAACAAACTAGAAATGTTAACATTTTTCTTAACTATCTTTATGCATGGCACATAAAAATATAGTTGGTGTAATCAGTTCATTTTCTGAGAAAGCAACATTCTATAGCAAATTTCTTGTGTGGAAATAATTACTTTCAGGAAAACCCATGGAAAATTTTACTTCTAATTCAAGGTCCATAAGTTTAACATGGGACTCTAAAACGGCTGAAAAAGCTTCCCTATTTACATTTTATTTATGGAACTTTCGCGATAAAAACAATTTTTAGGAAAGACACCCACACACCTATTTCAACATGTTTAATACAGATGAATGGCCAGGTTTCATATTTGTTTCCCTCCTCAGCAAAGTAGGGGCCATACCCACTGCTAACACCCAGTTCGGTAGCCTTCCCTCTCCAGACAAACTTACACCCTGCTGTTGAGATGTTTGGCTCTATTGCTTGGACCGGGGACGGGGTCCTCAGGTTTGCATACAGGATTGAAGTTGAGAGCTTTCTGCACAGTGGACTGCTTGCTGTACAGCTGATAGGGTATGTAGGACAGGAGTCGTCCAGCTTTGATGCTGAAACAAAAAAGTAACACCGATTTAAGAGTTCAATACTTGGGGAAAATGAGCTTCATGAAAAATCAGTGTTCTTAATAATGACAGTATTTCAACAAGTCACCTGTTTTCCTAGTTTATTCCTTCTCCCTCTGCCTTAGTGGTCCTAACACAATATAATCTTACTTAAACACTTAAATTAAGAATGAATGACATTCCATTCATAAAAAGACACATGAGATTTAAAAAATGAGTGGCCAACAATCCTATATGAGACAAAAACAACTGTAGAGTAGGATGAGCAAAACTACAAGCAGAGTTGGACTAGTCAGTATTTTCCTCATCATGACTTTAATATTTACCACAATTCTCCCTCATACAATTGACAAAGAATCATCAAGACTTTCTCAAATCCCATCTCACATATTAAGTTTTCCCAGAATAAGTAAACTGGATGAAGATTCTCCATTTCCACAATTCTTGTTAATTCTATTAAATGTGAAAAATTACAAAACAAAAAATACGACAAAATAAACAACCTCAACTTTAAGAGTAATAAATAATTTATACTATTCTTATGTATTTAAGATAGCACCAGAAAAGACCAAGGCAACATCAGGATTACTGTAATATTAGGTGGTACTACTGTCACATTAATCGACACCCCCAAACACCTATTTCCTCTGTACTTCTTCAGAACTAAAACTAACTTGATTAAGTGGTCTTAAACTAATTTTTGCTTTCTAATAAATTGATTTATACATGGTTACTATACTGTTTAAAATATCATTTTCAATTCAAATTTTAAAATAGCCAACCAATATATCTATGCTAACATACACACTTTAAAACAGGCCCCTTAAGTATCAGGAAATATTTCTAAACACATCTTGGGCTTTAAACTTAAAATACACAGTAAGGAAGTCGTATTTTAATTATTTTGGAAGAAATTAATGAATAGACTGAAAATAGTTTTCAAGAGTTTTGACATTTTAATTTTCTCAAAGGGCACTACAGAAAACATTTATTTAAAAAAGTAACAGCCAGGTAAGAAATGACTGAATTGGCTTACAAAAAACCAATTTAAAATACCGAGTCAATTGTGAATACAGGAAAACATATGTACTCTAAAAATGGAACTACATAATGTTTCAGACTATGGCCTTTATATATTAGTAGGTAGTTAGTCATTCTACCTCAAGTGCCTAAACTGTATCCAAAATGCTAAAACTACTAAATTATGATGGTAAAGGATATACTAGTGACAAGTTTCTATACTAGTGACCTCAAGTTTCATTTACTTAAATAGACTTATTGGGCTGTTAGTTTTATGAAGATTACAGATTATATTCAAATATTAGAATCAAAACCCTAAAATTAGACCATTTATTACTTTACTCTGTATCAAACTTTTCTTCCTTTAGCAGTTGGTCTCAACTGTTGTGATCTCTCTCTTCTGATAGTATTATCTTACCTGCCCCCGCCTCCCCCAGAAATAGAGGCACTGAATACCTGAAGCAGGACCCTAACCCTAGCCTGCCACCCTTCTCCTCACATGTAGCTATAACTCAGGGTAAGCAGAGAGTGAAACTACACCTGAAGGAGGCCAGAGGGCAATGAACAGAGGAAATGCCTGTGATCATGCTCGTTTCTCCCACCCACTGACAGTAGTATGCTGGGGTGACGCGGACTTTCAGGGTGCTCTCTACTATGGTCAACACTGATCACACACAGGGTGTAGGACCTTGTCCCACTCCTAACAAGAGCCATGTCTCCCAGCAGAATGTTTAGGCTTATGTAACTAAGTCCACGGAGACTGATAACACAATGAGAGCCAATTTAAATACTGCAGGTCTCAAATCAGATCTCCTCAGAGACACCTAGTAAAAAGAAGTAAAGCCCAATACACTACTGCTGGACAAAAAATTCTTTTAATCCGAAGCTAAAACCACTACATATTTATTGTATACTGCTAATTATTCCTGCTTATCTATTTATCTATCTACAGATCTACAGCCAGAAACATAATCTGAAAGCATATTTTAAAAAAATCTTTAATATCGCTCAGGGATTAATTTCTAACAGTTTTTAATTTCGCCACTTACCTTAGAAAAAATAGAGCCAAATATCAAAATCAAAATTTCAAAATTAAAAGGAGCTTCATTTTACCAAAAGACGACGTCCTTACCTACTGAGCTTTCCATGTACTGTACACTGAAAATACATTCTGATTTTTATGAGTTTACATTCCATACATTGGATCAGACACATATTCATTGCAAGTGAAATACTCACCTACTTTGAAGAGTCTTAATTTAGTTCTTGCTTGGTCCTACAGCCCACTGCATTAAAGTTATGTCTAAAACAAAACTTTGTATCTAATAGTTCTCTAAACCATAGCCTATTTCTACCAACTCACAATGAATTTACACTGACAGTTATAACCAGATTTTGGGAAATTTTACAAAAATGAAGATACAACAAAATCATCACTACATTAATTTCTATTTCAAACCTTTCTTGCTGGCTCGTAGTAATCGCACTTTCTTTATAGGACACAATTCTGTCCATCAAATGTGTTTACAGTTCAGTCAATGTCGCACTCATCCTCTATTAGAAAAGCAGCATCTAACACTGGCACCCCATTGTCTATCCATTCAGGTATCGAAATTCTTCCATGTTCAAAAGTGATTTAAGGTAATAAAAGATGTGATTATGTGCTAAGGAAAACATGAGCTGTTTTTGCCTATTATTCCAGTATTATGCAAAAATCATCCCGATGCACCAATATTAAAATTCCCTTCACCCCACCTCCACTACTTAAACTTTCCAACCACTCACCAAGACAAATGAGCTCCGAGAAGGAAATAAACAGGTATGAAAATATGTACATGACTTCTTGCCCTTTCTCCTACGGGGTCCAGATTGTTTTTTTAGAGTCATGCACATTTTCTATGGAGAATTGAGGGAAGACACAAAAACACAAGGGAAATGAAAAAAATCATGAAGATAAAGTTGCAATCAGGTGAGTTGAATAAGCACTGTAGTATTGACACTGCATGTAATTAGAAACAAAGTTTCAACCCATATGAAATATGGACCCTCAGAGTATCTGAGTATATGACAAATGTGCTAACGCAGAGTTTGGACAAACTGAGACTCAGTCACTCCCATGGAAGACCCCAGTGAGCGGCAGAACTGGAACAATGGAGACACAGCCCTCCACTCACAGCAGAATCACGAGAAGAACCTAACCCCAGGAGGCAGGCTCGTATACTAAGAAGACAACACAAAATGAAGAACAAAAACAAACTTGACCTGTAATAACTTAGGACGATGTTTTCCAACTGTGTTCCATGGCACTCCTCAGGCTTCTTGAGGCCATGGGTGGATCACAACAGCTTCTCATAAACTATGTACTCTACACCTCAAATTTCAATGTAAAATTATTTGAAGAAAAGGAATATGGCAAAAATGTGAGCACTACTAACTTATACCATATGCAAGTGCAGGATTTGCAAGGCAGAGGTTTCAGTACAATAATCTCAGACCTCACACTAATGCACAGGCTTCTTCTCATTAAGGACTTTCCTGCCCCTCAGCGCCCGGGGCCCTGTAACCATGCGTACATTAACTCAGGTTTCATGGCACACGCACAGACACCAGAGAATTCTAACCAAAGCCAAATAATCACCCCACACACTAAGAAGTGGTAGTTGCTTTTTAAAATGCTCAAACTGAAAACAAGAAAGGTAACCATAGAAGACAATATCCTGTGTCATCCTTTAAACAGCTAATACAATGTCGAAAATTTTAAGCAGAATAAAATCTCGTTAAAACACTGCTTAGAAGAAGAGATTAACAAGATTGTGACTAGAGTGTGCAAGAAAGCAGCACTGTGATTTAACCAAAGAGTCCCATGTTATGACACAGTAGCTACCGGGCACTTATTTTATGTATTAAGGTATATGCGCAGACTGATCCATTTCCACACGGGCCAGTTCACCTACAACAAGCTTAATTAAATGACAAAGAGCAGACCCAAGTAGGAGTCAGAAAATGTGGACCCGGTGTCCTGCTGGTCTTGGGCAAATCAGGTAACCTTATGAGCCCTGCCTTCACACACATAAAATGAAGGAAATAGGCCATGTAATCATGATATCTTAACTCGCTTCAGTTATTTAAAAACAGATGATTAAGCCTGATTTCCAAGTAAAATGAAATCCGTTAAGGTGAATTTTAAAACCTGTAACTGCCACAGTTGCTTTTTCTATTGCATTATTTCTCTAGTTGCATTCAGCGCCAGCAGAAAGAGCAAGTGTAAAGAAAACAGCTGTAAGAAAAACATTTTCGAAGCAAATCAAGTCCCACTCAGGAAGAGCCCTCTTGACCCGCATTTTCCTACTGTCCATGGATCATCCCATTCCCTCCAAAGCCAGACTAACATCCCCAGATCCAAATTCTAGCCCTAGCACAAGGACAGGACTGGAATGTCTGCATGTGACAATGCACAGCTGACTATGGAATGATCCTTCTTATACTGAAAATGCCATCGTTCCTTTTTAAGGTGACACACACAGCTCAAGGCTGTGCTCATTGGTTTTATATAATGAATGGACAGTGGCGCGGTCTTGAGAACACAGCACAAGGAATCAGTGAGATGCTCTAGGGATGGGCCTTCAACTGAATCCCCCCAGGTTTAAAAAACCCTTAATCTATAAAGTCCATTTGGCTTTCTGGAAGCCAAATGAACTTATTTTAAAATGTACTTTTGACCTTTTGGAATTTATTTTTTAATATTTACTGACGTTTACAGAATAAAAATAACAGCAATTACTTCTCATATATACGCCTCTGCAATGTACCAGGCGTTGTGCTAGCTTGCACAAATTATTTCCAGTTCTCACATAACCATAGCAGGTAGATATCAGCCTTCCTTTACAAATGAAGAGATGAAGTGCAGGATGACTGCATAACTCTTCCCAAAGTTACACAAGATGACAGAGACACTCAATTCCTGAGTTCTGATGTGAACCCAGGTGTCTCCAGGGCCCAAGCACAGCCCACCCACTGCTCTGCTGCTTCCCACTGAGTCTGGGCTGCTGCACCTGCTATGCAAAGGAACTGAGCAGTACTAAATCTGCTGAATAAATTAATGGAAAGCGTCAGAGTTAGTGGAACTTAGGATTAAAAAAAACTTGAAGTTGACTAAAACAAATAGTTTTAGTCAATTAGCACTAGAATTGTTTCACTAGCACCCCATTATACAATTTGACCATTCTTTCATAAAATGATTACAATCTATTATACATAAAATTATGATTTTTAATATTTTTACTTTCAATTTTTATAAATCTAGCAATCACTCATACAGTAACATACCATTTCAAACTATAAGTCACTTAAGTTATGGCTCATGTCAAAAATTCCAGATGACATATAAATTTAGGTAGTTACGATGAATGGCCAACATCGATTTACAACACATCAATTCCAAACCAACAGATGAACCATACTATAATAACTAAAAAATATATATTAATACTGCAAATTGTTCTTCCTCTTTGCCCTCATTCCTACACGTTACCTTGATCATCTTTTTCCCCCTTAGCGTGTGATATAGTTTACTCATTAACTTTTAACATGTGATATAGTTTATCATGTATTAAGCATATTGTTCAGTGCCTGCTTCCCCCCAGTAGAATGTAAACTCCAAGTGACAGGGAAGAGATCTGTTTTGTTCGCTGATATTTCCCAACGACATGAAGCATTGCCTACCCCACAACAGGTGCACAAATATTTGTCGAATGGGTAACTTGCTGAATCAGCTCCCTCCCATCAGTGCTTCCTGCTGCCTACTTGAGTCATCGCCCCTAATTCCTGGTAGCTGAGGTTCCAAGAACACTAACGTACTACTTTCAATAGGACATCAAATCCTAGGCCACCTGAATTATCAATGTGAAGTTAGAGAGTATGGTACTGTTGTTTA
Organism: Rhinolophus ferrumequinum; assembly: GCF_004115265.2. Lineage (NCBI taxonomy): Eukaryota > Metazoa > Chordata > Mammalia > Chiroptera > Rhinolophidae > Rhinolophus > Rhinolophus ferrumequinum. Next base: position 4,785,628 of record NC_046296.1, on the reverse strand, counting down.
AGAAATTAATTACTTTTCACTCTTAAGGTAAAAGGCAAAAGTATCTGTAAGAGAACTAAAACGTATTCCAATTTTTAAAATTTTTTAATTAAAAAATTAAACTTACCTTTCCACAATCCATTCTGGCCGAATTACTTTTTCCCCTTTTAATTCTTTAATTTTGGCAGTAGGAAGATTTGTGGCAATAATGTGTGTGGTTTTGGATCTGGAATAATACACATGGTACTGGCCTCCATGCAACATCATTAGCTTCCGCAATTCCTCAGCAGAAGGATCTGTAAAATCAATTAATAAATTATAGTAAGAACTTTATATATAAGAAAGCAGAGTCCTAGCTGAATAATCCCCTAAACAGGCCATTTGACATTATCACTGGTTCACTTCCTCCTGGGCTGTGTTGCCAGTAAATGAAGTCGGGAGGTAAATCACAAGGTGACAAAGCTATTTTGCCTCAGCACACCCTTTCCTCTGGCTGCGAGAGACAGCCAACCAACACAAAACATCTACTGCTAAGAGGGGCCCAGAAGAGCAAATCGGGACATCAAGTAATGAATCAAATACGCATAATGGAGCAAATATTTTTAAATTTTGACTACATTTAGCAACATGATATTGGTACCTTATGTTTTTAAAAATTCACAACTATAAAGTCATTTATGGATCAGTTTACAGAGACTCTAATCCTACAGCTCCTTTAGAATACAGCAGGTCCTCAAATAAGGTCATTTCTTTATTAAGTTGATGAGATGCCCTAGGAAATTAATTCTTGTTTGTATTAATCAGCCTGTGGTAAAATTGGTTTTGTTATATGTCATTTTGCTGAAAGTCACAGAACCTATCGATGACATTAAGTGAGGACTTACTTTAACACAGTCGTTGTCAGATAAACTGCTCATACTTACTATGAGCAGACTTACTGTAAGATTTTAACAACAGACTTCACTCCTATGAAATAATTTTAAATTTTAAGAAAATCTAAGAAAAGCTAAAATAATCTTATTCAGTTTCCTAATATGAATTTGCATCAAAGCCAAAAAACAAAGTTCACCAATACAGAAAAAAACACTGCAGACCAAGAAACATAGTTTTCTTAATTTTGTTTCAAAATACTGTATTCTTTTTTTTTTATAATTTTTATTTTTTGTATCAGTTTTGATTATATCTTTTAAGGAATTTCTTTTTTTTTTTTTTTTTAAGATTTTATTGGGGAAGGGGAACAGGACTTTATTGGGGAACAGTGTGTACTTCCAGGACTTTTTCCAAGTCAAGTTGTTGTCCTTCAGTCTTAGTTGTGTCGGGCGCAGCTCAGCTCCAGGTCCAGTTGCCGTTGCTAGTTGCAGGGGGCACAGCCCACCATCCCTTGCGGGAGTTGAACCGGCAACCTTGTGGTTGAGAGGATGCACTCCAACCAACTGAGCCATCCGGGAGCTCAGTGGCAGCTCAGCTCAAGGTGCCGTGTTCAATCTTAGTTGCAGGGGGCACAGCCCACCATCCCTTGAGGGAGTTGAGGAGTCGAACCTGCATCCTTGTGGTTGAGAGCCCACTGGCCCATGTGGGAATCGAACCGGCAGCCTTCGGAGTTAGGAGCATGGAGCTCTAACCGCCTGAGCCACCGGGCCGGCCCCAAAATACTTTATTCTTAATAAAACCAAAGAAAAATAGCTTAAAACAAGAATCAATGTATTTTATACTTTCCCATAAAAAGAAATTTTTGACTCACTAGTTTGACTGGCTTTCACTATTATCACATTAAGCTAATTATTTTCAACAGAGTTTCTATTTCTTTCACCTATTATCCTAATGAAAGCTCTAAATCACACCACCCCTGGCAACAGCTGTACCCCCGGTGGAGGTGGGGTGTCACAGGAGGCTTATATATCTACTTTGTTATTCAAGCAACATATTTTCCTCAAGCCCAAGCAACACAGGTCCAAGTATTTAAATGACCACTTTTATAATAATAACTACCTAATTAGGTGAGTTTTGGTATTTAGAAAAAGGAAAAAACTAACAAAGCACATACAGAAATGCAAGCCACATATGTAACTGAAAGCTTTCTAGTAACCTCATTAAAAGCAGCAAAACATGCAACTAGTTTTAATACTGTTTTTACTTAACCCAATAGATCCAAAATATTATTTCAACATGTAATCAAATACAAAACATTGGGATATTTCACATTCTTTCTTTTCATACTAACTCTCCAGGAATATAACTGTATTTTACATTTACATCTTAATTTAGACTAGCCACGTTTCAAGTGCACACATGTGGCTAGTGGCTACCAAACTGGACAGAGCACCAGAAAGAGAAATGAAAACAACTTTTGAGTGAAATTAATTCAGATTCTTAATGGAAGGTTTTTAGGGCTTGGGGATCACAAAATCTAAACCAGAGCATCACAGTGACTTAATGTAAAATGGTGGAAATTAAGCTAGCCAGTCAGGAAACTATAGTTTACTTCTTCCTTTCCCTAAGACTAAAGAACCTGGCTTACCTTAAATAAGTTAAATAAGTTAATCTACAACTTTCCTTAACCAATTGCAATTGCATTAAATGAAATGGAAAGTAGCAGGCTTCCAGGAACACAGTACCTTTGCATATACACACTCATGAAGCACTCTGCCTTCTACTAGGTGCTCTTTGCAAATCTAATGACTATAGAAATTTGGAACTGGAAAACCTGGAGAGTTCCTTGTCCTTTTACGGGATGAAGTTAAGGGGCCTCCTTGAAGTTCAATTTTGAAACTTCTTACATTTCTTCAGTTTGAAGTGGACCATGAAAACCAATCTATTAAAAGGTGAGATCACATAAACTATGGTGACAGACTGACATGGGTTTAATCTTGACTTTAACATCCTTTAGCTGTGTGACTTTGGACAAGTACTGAACTCCTTTAAGCTTTCTCCTCTTCCTTTACAAATAAACAAATACGGCCATAACGACAAAGTTTGGCACATAGGAAGCACTCAATATAAAAACTGTTATTATGAAGCATGATGAACATGAGAACTCCTTTCAAGCAATGTCTAAAGCTTGAGACTACTGCCCTAGACCCTACGAAAAATGGTGCAAGACAATACATATGCTGACACATGGTTGGTGGCCCTGTCAAACCAAACAGAATGAACAACAGTGCACTATGGACAGAGGCCAGGAACCACTCCGTCAGCCCAAACAGCCGGGCATACATTTAGGGAAATTCTATCCTCCAAATCTTTACAGTTAGTGTTACACTAGAGAATGTCAGAAATAAAAGAACATTTAGAGATCTAATAACCATTTCATTTCCCACATTGGTATAAACGAGATTAATCCAGTTAAACCAACTGGACCAATTCAAGTAGTTAGTAAATAAAATTCACATTCCCCAACCTCATTACACATCTTCACCGTGCGTATTAAGTTCATTAGAGTATTCAAAAAACAACTGAATCACCAACAAATATCATCACCACTGATTATTACTGACATTTTGGTGAAGAACCTTTAAGTAAAACAGTGTCTCTGAGGCTTGGCAGCTCCCAAAAAGACTTTATCAGAAAAAAAAAAAAAATTGGTTCTCAAAAAAGATTTTTAAAGGGACATGTGCCAACTGAATTACTTCCTTAAAGTTCTACTACATTTTTAAACAAGCAAATTATTATATATTAGTGCACTTAATAAAGTTTCTTATAAATAACATGAAGTTTAGGCAGATTAATGTATAGAAAAACAAATCCAAGATTGGAGAGATTAAGGTAATTTTCCAAAGTCACACACAGCTAGTGGGAGAGCCACAACTCAGGTCCAGGTTTGTGTCTCCAAAAACTCAGACTTGATTAAGCTCCACACAACGCAAGCCTGGACAGAGGATCTGCTTTCCAGCTGCAGGTTAACACTGAAAAGTCACTGACATCTCAGCAACTGACTTGTCATGAGGAAACAGTCTCAGTTTCCTCATGGACAAAATGAGAGGCTAGACTATATTGAAGATCCCTTACAAAGCTACTGTACAACTATATGCACTAAAACCATTATCGCCAGCAAACAAAATTTGAAAACTATTTCACAAGTTTATGAGGGAAAGCAAAGCAAGTCACATCACACCCAATTTTACAGATAAAAACCCTAAAGCAGAAAAATGTAAATGAGGAAAAACCAATACACACATACAGAAATTAGCAAGACACTGGAAAAGGCAGGTTAACAACTCACATATCTTGATTATTTAATAGACTACAATGTCTTATACACAGAACAGACACAAAATTTAAGAAGTTTAAAAGTCATAGAACAGAAAGTACTTACAACAAATATTTTCTCTATTCTGGCCAATAAAAAACGTGATTTAAGGGAAAACAGTGAACAGGAAGTCCAAAGTCCTGAGTCTAGTCTGGCTCTTCCATAATCAGCCAGCTGACATTAAGAAGTTTTCTAGTATCTTTGTGTTTTAGTGTGACAGAGGCCAAATGGGATGATTGAGCACATGACCTCTAAGGTTCCTTTTAGATCTAAACTATTATAAATCTATTTAGTTTCTAGACAAATTCTATGTTTTACCACTGCTCATATTCCATTTTAAGTAGGTTCCATTACATCAAATACTATCACAGAAAACAAAATCAGTATTACAAAACCAACTCTACAACCCATCAAAAAGTCAGCAAGAGTGCTCTGACAACCTGGTTAAAGTAAACCATCTTTAATGACGTGTGTATTATCATAGCCCCAGCTCAATTGAGTTCATCCTCTATAACGGAAGTTCTATGTCTGACAGTACTAGACACTAACAATATTTATGAGAAGGCAAAGATTTAAGGGGTATTCACTTCTATTATTCCCTCAACAAGCAATATTATCCACATTATCATTTGCATATATGCACGCACTATTTATTTGTGTATCTGTAGGTATGTATCATCATGCATCCCTAACGGCCTACACCAACTTCCAGAAAGTCTATTAAAACACCAGTACAGAAGATCTAGGACATTTGAAGAGAAGGTGTAACTATTGTTTATATTTGTGGCTTCACAACTGAGTCTAGGCAGTGGTGGTCTGAAACACGAGCAAGATGCTGAGAAAATCTCCTCTATGACAAAGCAATTTGGCAACCATTTTTACTAGCAATAATCCTAAATATTTGATCTAGAAATTTAAGATTAGTTATCAGTTTCCCTAAGCCATTATATTTAACAAAATATGTTTTTAAAGAGATACACAATACTTGGCATATCCTGTTATAAAGTTAAGTGCTTTCAATACATGTTTACTAAATAACATAATAAAGGTAAACTTTACACATGACAATAAAACTTTAAAATATTATTTTTTTATTTCCTGTAGGCACTAGACACTCACGTGTGTCCACTCATGTCAATCTTATTTTTAAAAAAATCCACCTCTTTATAGAGCAAAATAACAAACTGTCAATTTTATAACCATGGCAGGTAAAGAGAAGCGAGAAAAGAAAATTAACCTTCACTTTGCGCCTATTCCAGTCGGGTACTTTCCATACTTGATCTCACTTAATCCTCACCAGCAGTGATTCCTTTATGGAATTCAACAGTCCAATCTCAGAACCACGAGTTCTCTGTGAGATTATTAATGCATTTCAATACTATGCTTATGAAACAGACAAACAAAACCAAGCACTTTGGGGGATCACTCGGATAACCATGTCATAACTAAGCACGGCCCCATGACTGCAGTGCCAGGTTTTGTTATGAAGGTGCTGGTGCCCTTGCATGCACTGCTTTAAACGACACGGACTCCTCTGGCCAATACACACAATGGTATATTATTCAGCCTTAAAAAGGAAGCAACTCTAATACATGTTACAAGGTTCTGGATGAAGTTTGAACACATTACGCTAAGTAGAATACGCTAGTGACAGACACACACTGTACGACTCTGCAAACACTGTATGATACCTGGAGTAGTCGAATTCATAGAAACAGAAAGTAGAATGGTGGGGGAGGGGCGGGCGGGAGAACTAGGGTGCTACTTAGTGGGTATACTGTTTCCGTTTTGCAACATGGAAAGGCTCTGGGGACCAGCTGTAAAACAAGGTGAATATAGCTAACACTGCTGAACTATAAACTTAAAAATGGTTAAAGTGGTATTTTATGTTATGTGTAATTTATAATTAAAAACTTTTTAAAAAACCACATTTGGACAGCCATTCCAAACACAAAAGAATACGCAATGTACTAGTTAGTACCACATATGCACTGTAAGCAGCAATTTTGTTTCAGCAAAACAGTATCACTCACATGTTAATATTAACTTGAATTTTAGCCACATTTAATTTTCAATTCTGCAAAACCCATAATTTGTGAGCGCTTGATAAAACATTCTTATTACTACTACCATTTTAGAGATGCTTGTGGAAATTAAATAGGTTAAAACCTCAGCTGTAAGAAAAGATGGGATTAGCTAATAAATACAAAAGACCTGGAATTAAAGTCTTGACTTCTGATCCCATGCTTATTCTCCAATTTATTACCTCTCAATTAATTTTTTAAAAAATCCATATTCTGCACTTCATAAAAAAGTTTTTAGGCAAAAGATCAATAAAAATAAAGGGAGCCACTTGCAGAATAAAAATTTCTATATTAATCCTACAATCAGCACACACTCAATCAACTTTTCTAACTTTTTAAAACTTTGATACTCTAACTGGAGAACTAGAATTTGCTACATGAAAACTTACTAGAATATTTCAACAGAAATGAAATGATGAGGGTTTCTCATTACATCCTTTGAAGCCAAAATTCTTAGCTCCTTCAGTACCCTGCATGGTTTTATAAAGCAGACCAACTTCCAATAAAAGAGGACTATAATACAGCAACGTTTTCAAGTCTGAACAAATTTAAAAACAGGTTCTATAACTATCTTACATCTTGAGCAGACATATACTCTCCTTTTTTTGCTATGTACACTTATAATGTGCATCCTTTCTTGACAAAACACAAGATCCAGCAAAGAACAACTGATCGACAAGAAAATGCTTTTCATTTAAAACTGTATTTCACACTGAAAGGGTGGTACAATTTAAGAAACTTACAAATATCTTAGAAAACTTTGCAAACCTGTAACAATATACCTTCTAAGGACAGTGGTGGTAACTCAGCCAATAAAACACCACAGGAGTGCTGACTGACTGAAGAGAAGGGGCTCTGTCTCCCCTACGTAGGGCGAGGAGGGTGTCTGACGCTGACTGTGCGCTCGGCTGTCTGCACAGTATTGCAATTCAGGACTTGATGATGAAGAACACAGGTGGCTACATTTCTTGGGCAACAGAATGGGGAAAGTTGTTAACTTATGCAAGAGAGAAAGTTAATTTTGGTCAAAAAATACCTTAATGAGAAAAATCTAACTCAAAATTAAGGTTGCCCATTTTATTTTAAAACAACTGTACCATTTTAGGATGTAGGGGAACTGGTACAATGGCAACATGGGAAAAAGAAGTCTCAAATGCCTGAGCTAAACAAATGTCTGTTCCTTTGTTTAAAATTTAGCCCTACGAGGCTCTTTTCCCTCAAAACAGCTATGTCGGATGATGCCCAATGTGGAGGGCAGAACAAGGTGGGACAGTTCTACTCTACTTCATGTAGGTCAGACTATGCACCTCAAGAATTTATTCCATTTATGATTCAATGTATGCAAGGCCCTGACCAATGTCATTAGAGAAGTACAGTAAAAATCAACCAGGAAGAATCCTCTACAGACCTCAAGCCAAGTCATACTGGCTAATAAGCATTTACTGATGTTCAGTCATGTACAAAACACCAAAGGAAACAAATTAAGAAACTGCATTGCCTTAATGAAGAAGACAGATGGAGACATTTAAACAAGGGATTTTTAATTTTTTAAAATAGCAGAACCCTTATTTCAAGTGAACCCCCAAAATACCAAGCAAATAAAAGTAGTACTGTATAAGACAATTTTATTATGAAAGTTCAACTTATAACTTGCTAATAACCATTCTGCATTTCAGCATAGTACTGAGAAAATTCTGATTCACACACTTTAGATCTATTAACATTTCCAACTATTTAAAAGATTCCAAAGTCTGCGTAAAAACTATTAACCTGACAGCAAAAGGTAAATAACATATTTGAGTATTTGTTTATCTGTTTTCAGTATACTTAAAAATACTGTCATTTTAAGACGGAAACTGTTAAGGCATTTTGGAACTCAAGTTGATAACCAATTCAAAACAACCAGCAGCTTTAACCAGGCACCTAATAGCATTCATTACTTAATGATATCTGGAGAGACAGGAACCTTATTTATTCATGAGTGTATCCTTAGTACCCATATTTTCAAGTATCCCACTTAGAATTTAGTAAGGATTCCACAAATGATTTTTAACACAAATGAATAATATGATACATCAGAAAAAAGGTTTATGGGCACATAGAGCTGACAAACATTCGAGTGGGCTGAACCTGAAACTAAGCAGGATTTTTACATTAAGATAAACTGAGGAAAGATGAACAAAGCTTTAGGGGACTGGGGAAAGGTGTGGCCATAGGGTTCAAAGCACACTTTCAAAAAACTAGGAATAATCTAGTTTTGGAGGGTTGTGGGGTGAATTAGCATGAAGATCAGACTGAGAGGACATGACAGAGTTTGGATCTATGCTGGGGAGTCCAGAGAAAGAACTAGGACCAGTGGATAGAAATTACATAGAGGCATGCTAGCTCACTAAAACAATCACACCTGTTTGAACTGGCTTGCCTCCCAAAAGGTATAGCACCACTGGAGTCATTTCAAGAGGCTAAGTGTGGTCTATCTACTTACCGACGACACCAAAGAAGGATACTCACAGAACAATGATTCAAGTCCCCCGCAACCCCAAGTTTCTGAGCCTGTGATCTATAACAAGGGTCAGCCAAACCCGGCCCACCTGTCCTTGTAAATGGAACTCTGCCACTCTCATCACTCACATGTTGCCTTGGGATGCTTTGGGGCGACAAGAGCAGACCTGAATAGCTGCAACAGAGAGTGCACGGCCCACAAAGCTCTGGACTTTTACAGAAAGTATGCCAACACCGACCTAAAATACAGCCAAAGATGACCACTTTAGGAGACCCAACGCGAAACATACTATTTGATTTAAGTATTTCTCTTAGCTACCATTTCAGATCTCGCTAAGAGAGGACAGGGCAGGTTATGCTGCAGTAACATACTCATTTGACCTCAAAATCTCAGCGACCAACAGCAAAGGTTTATTTTGGAGTACGTCTAGCCCACGCTCCAAAATGTCCATGGATCTGTGGTTCCATGTCATCTTTACTCCAGGGTCCAGGCTGATGGAGCAACCTCTATCTGAAGCACAAACTGGCTCTTAAAGCTTCATCTCCAAAGTGATACAGTATATCATTTCTGCTCATATTTTGTGAACAGGCTAACCCTGACTTCAGCAAGTAGGGAAGTATAATCCTCTCCCAGGAGGGCAAGCGGATTTTGGTGGGGGGAAAAAATACAATCCACCATACAATGTATTCAGAAAAATTTACATCAGTAATTTGTTTTCCTTATTTCTGCAACCTATCTGATCAGTAGCGTATTTCTATTCCAATGTCTTCAGCCTAAAAGCAAAAATGACTCTAATGTCATTTCATGTTTTTTAAGGCAAATATTAATCCTCAGAATTATTTAAAGTTTATTCTCTATTCTAATAAAAGATGCCTAGAAAAAAAAAATTGGAAAATAGTAGAAAATACATCACTCAGATCTATGCCCAAAGAAAGGAAATACGGGGATATATTTACTTCTAGCATTGTTTTCTGTGCTTTTCTTTTTTAAGTTGGGTGATCCCCTACTTTGCATTTTACATCCTTTCCTCATTTCCCAGTAAGTTTTATTATTACAAATTATACATAGTTTGCTTTTAAGTCACCATGTAAATGGTACAATTTATAACTAAATTTCCATTCTTACACAATGCTTTGCTTTTAAATAAAACAATGTGATGAGGTTATCTTTTACATAAATTGTATACTAGGGGACCAATTAGGCTTATTGCCTTAGAATGGACTCAGAGTAATTACTGAAAGTGGCAGCATATCAAAGGCTGTTCATATATTTCATATATTGACACTTTCCAAAGGAAGTCTACCATTATACTACTACTCTCACTCCAACAACGAATGGAGCAGTTATTTCATTATCCATGCCTGTACTGGGTATAATCATGTAATAATTTTTAAAAATAAATAAACTTTGCAAAAAACCCGTCTGGATTCGTTATGCATTTCTCTATTAATGAAGTGGAACCTACTTCCATGTTTGCTTCCCAGGTCTATTTCCTGAAACATATTGTTTCTGAAATCTGCCTTCTAATCAGTTGGGATCTTAGTGTTTTATTTCCTATTATTTTGTTATATAAGCTTTTTCCAGTCATCCAATTTGTTGTAACAAATTATATTAAATAATCCTCCCATTTCCCTCTCTGATCGATGGAAAACTCTTCTATAACTTAAAATATTTAATGTAGTGCTAAAGTGCTAGGCTGTTCTAAGTGTTTTAGAAATATTAACTCATTTAATTTATAACAAATACATATATACACAGATGAGATCTAATTTACATATCAAATTTATGTACATAGCCTAAGCTACTTTAAACCACATATCTGTCTATTTTTATACCAGTTACACAAAGTTTTAAGTGCGTATAACCTTCTATAATAGGTTTTGAGATGTCAGAGCTAGTTCTTCTGCCTTTCTTCTTTTTTTTTTTTCATCACTGTTTTAGCTAGTCCCACCAGCTTTTTAAGGTAGACTATTGGGGAAAAAATAAAATGGAAACCAGACAATTTTCTATAGCAGGTTGGCTAGTGACAAATGGCACTAACAAGGATGAAAATGCTGGGTTTGAAGAACCATCACTACTGCAATAAAAGGATTTCTAACATTGTTAAAAACTTGTACTCAGTAGACTTTCTTACATAAAATAATGGGTGTTCCTTACATAGTGAAGGCACTCTAGGACACTAAGTACCTTCTAAGTCAAGTTTAAAATTATATTCCACGATACTCCTACTGTGAATCGCACAGAACATTCTGTATGTAATGAAATTTCAGGATTAACTAAAACAAACCACAGTAAGTAATGGACAACTAACCATGGTGAGAGTAAAAGGCACATGTCAAGCACATGCCCTTATGTAACACCAAAGAGCCACGTGAAGGCCACTCCCACATCTCCAGGCGCACCTTATAAAGAGTTTTGCTCATCTGGTTAAAACAAATTCTATAAATAATTTTTACACCTCGTACAAAGCTTTCCTTGAGAGAATTCTATTGAGAGAACATTCATTTTGTCACCATTTCATTCTGCATAGCCAAAGAATTTGATTAAATGCTGGTTGTGTTACATACATGGCAGAAAGAATTAAGACAAATGGCAGCTTATACCTTCTTTGGTCCTACAGTAGTAATAGCCTTCATTATTTCATTTGAGTCTCACAATCCTATGAATTAGAAAAGATAATTTAGCATAGCTACTGATAAGGAAATAGAGGAAAATTAGGTGACTTGTCCATAATCACACAGCTATTATGCAGACCCTTTTGTCTTCGACTCCCATCCACTACTCTTCCTCCAGTAGCCCTACTTCCTCTCTTGACTCCTTTCCTCCCTAACTGCCTCACTTACCACATTCAACTAAAAGCCACAACAAAACAAAAATGGAAGAAGTTTCAAAAGCCCAGAGAACACATTTTGGAGTACCTAACAGATGCAAATACCTATCAGACACTGGCAAAATTACAGTGGGTTGTGTGTATTAATACAGCAAGTCTGTCCCATGTTGGAGGTTAAATTCCTACAGCCTCGATTTATAAGATCAGAGTCTCACAGGAAATGGAAGAAGACATGCATATATCCACAGAAAATAATTCTCAGAAGGCATCCCTTTTAAAAAAACTAGATTCATCAGCATTAAATGGACTCTTTTCCTAAATCACAAGCTCAGAAAACACTAACATGAGGTTAAGTTTTCAAACACATCCCCATCACCTGGAATGTTAAGTCTGTTACACTTGCGTGGTCCCTTGTCCATTATGCAAATCATACCCAAGCATCTGCCTATCCACCTGCTTCTTCACCAACATTGGCAGTACCAAAGTCACTGGGCCTGGTCTTCTATCCACATGTTAAAAAAAGTAGAAAATAACCAGAATACCTCTTTCCGTATCACCTGTCCTGATCCCACTCCACAGAAGAGAGTAATTCCAGTTTACTAGACTGAAGCACTAGCTCACCTTGGGAGTTTCTACCCACATAAACATGCCCAAGGCCTACCTCCCAGAGATTACAATTCAGTAAGCCTAAAATACAGCTCATTTCTTAATTAAAAACTATAAATTCAAGAAGACTGAGTTGAATTAGCATATGAGTGACAATACTCATGCTAATATTTTTATTTAAAATACTTTAACATTCCAATGTACGAGGGTCTACTCTTTCAAATGAATGAAAACCCTGTTACACATTCACTCACTTGAATAACATTTATTGAGCATCCTACAAAGTAAGTGCCAGGTAGAGTTCTAGGACCCTGGGATACAGCAATGACAAGACTCAGATCTGTGCTCCACAGAACTTCAACTTCACTGAGCAGACAGAACATAAGTCAGATAAATAATACCATTTCAGGTACAAATAAATTCTATGAAGAGAAATCTAGATAGGGGTTAGAAAGCAACTGCAAGGCAAGGTATACCTATTTTAGATAAGAGGTCAGGGAGAGTCTTTTGGAGGAGGCAATATATGAGCAGAGATCTGAATGATGAAGACTTAGAGAAGGCAGAAGAAACAGAAAATTTAAGATCTTATGGCGACATCTCTGATCCATGTTTGGCTAGGGGCTACTAAATAAAATGGACTTTCTGATTCCAAAAAAACAAAATACCTAAGACCTGACAATACAAGACGAAACTCGGGTGTCAAAACAAATGTTTCTAGCAATAATGCTATGACATTCTAAAACTATGGAATAGCTAAAACAGGGAAGGAGACAAAAATCTAATTTAATCTGGGTCTTAATGAATGAATGTAATTCCAGTTCACAGAAATGATGGAAGGAGCTTTTCATCAGAGGCAAAAGTACAAACAGAAACACTGAAACGAGAAAGTACAAAGACAAACCTAAAATATGAGAGAAGCCTATTGATCAAATTAATAAATGTAAATGTAAAAATGTAGGTTAGAATTAGGACAAGAATGTCTTTACTCATTTTCAGCTAGAAAACACCTATCTAAAACACCAGCTAACAAAGTCAATTCCTCTATGAAGAAGGATACACTCTAACTCTCAAAGGCAATTACTGCTCTTTTGTGTTGTCCCCCACGTCCCTCTGGTCATGTCTAACTCCCAGAGGTTATTTGTCACAAAAATCAACATTCTCCATTAATGTTGCCATCTCCGTTCAAACACAACTCCTAACACACAAGCAGCATACAAAATGTATTTGTTCAATCAACTAGAGTAAAATAGGATGGAAAGTCCATAGATTGGAAAACTCAACATAGTAAAGATGTCAATTCTCCGTAAATTGATCTACAGGTTAATGTAATTCCTATCACAATCCCAGCAATTATTTATTTTGTAGACACAGACTAGTTTATTCTAAAATTTATATGGAAAGGCACAGGTCCTAGAATACCTAAAACAATCTTGACAAAGAAGAATAAAATGGAAATAATCACTCCTCCCCAACATCAAAGCTTACTATGTAGACACAGTAGTCAAGATATGGTGGTGAAGAGACAGACATGAATTGATGGACTAGAACAGAGAACGCAGAAACAGACCCACCCAAACATGCCCAACTGATTTTTGACAAAAGTGCAAAAGTAATCCAATGGAGGAAAAAATGCTTTTTCAACAAATGATGCTACAGCAGCAACTGGATATTCACAGGCCACACATACACTCACAAAATTACTCAAAATGGATCATGAACTTAAATGTAAAACGTGAAGCTATAAAATTTTTAGGGAAAAAAAAATCTTTGAGACCTAGTGCTAAGCAGACTTTTGACTTAAAAATACAATCTGTAAAAGGAAAGACTGATAAATTGGACCTCATCAAAATTAAAAATTTTGCTCTGCAAAAAACTGTGTGAAGAGGTTAAAAAACAAACTACAGACTGGGAGAAAATATTTGCAAACCACTCATTTGACAAAGGAGTACTATCTAGAATACATAAAGAACTCTCAAAACTCAACAGTAAAAGCACCAAACAATCCCATTGGAAAACAGGCAAAAGACATGTACAGACATTGCACTGAAGAGGACATACAGATGGCAAATAAACACATGAAAGGATGTTCAACATCATTAACCAACAGGCAAATGCAAATCAAAACTGCAATGAGACACCATTACACATCTGTTAGATTCCCTAAATTAATTAAAACACAGAACAAAAATGCTGGTGAGGATGTGTAGAGATTGTTCTACAAAATAAAACCACAATGAGATATCACCACACACCTACTAAAATATTTAAAATAAATACACTAAATACTGAAAAGGATGCTGAGAACCTGGATCACTAATAACTTGCTAGTGGGAATATAAGAGAGTACAGCCACTTGAGAAACACTTTGGCATTTTCTTAAAAATATTAAACATGTAACCAGCAATTGCACTCTTATTCACACAAATGTTCATAGCCAACACCAGGAAATAACCCAGCTGCTCTTCAGTGGGTGAATGGTTAACAATCTGTGGAACATCCATACAATGGAATACAACTCAGCAATAAAAAGGAAAAAATTACTGATACACACAATTTGAATGACTCTCCAGAGCATTATGTTGAGTAACAAAAGCCAATCCCAAAGGTTATCTTGAAATAAAAAAAGTATAGAAAAGAAGCCCAGATCAGTAGTTGCCGGGGGTTAGAGGGGCTGAAAGAAGGGAAGTAGGTGTGGCTATAAAAGGGTAGCATGAAGGCTCCTTGTGGTGTGAAACTCTGTATTTTGACTGTATCAATATCAATTTTCTAATTGATATTGTTCTATGGTTTATAAGATGTTACCATTGAGAGAAATTGGGGCAAAGGGTTCATGAGCTCTCTGTATTATTTCTTATAATTACATGTGATTCTACAATTATCTCAAAAAAATTTTTTTGATTAAAAAATAAAAAAATCGATGGAAGGCAAAGAAGTTAACCTTAACAAGGAAAAGACGCTGTTGGGGGTAAAAAAGAGAAGAAAGAATGGGTTGACAGAGGCCGAGTATCCAAAAGGCAGGGGCATCTTATCTGTAAGCTCAAGCTCAATACTAACTGGGTTAGAAGAGATGAGGGCTGTCAAAGAAGTTCTGAGGGCAGAACTGGGAGCTTTAAAAGAATCAAGAAAACTTGGAATAGTAGTTAGTCTGTGGGGAACATGGTTAAGAATTAACAAAACAGCCTTCACTACTTGCTTTATAGCATGTAAAGCACTTTTCTTCACTTGCTAATTCATTACACAGATGTTGATTCTGTTTTATCTATAAAGCTGTTTGACCTAAAACAGAAAATTTTTCTAAAAGCATTGTCACCAAAATTTGCATGTCCCTATGCAATTCTACATAATGGAACTTTACCTGTAGAATTGTAATATAACCCTAACAATAACAAGAGTTAAGAATCAGTATTATTATCCTTATCCTAAAGCAAGGGATAGGGAAAACAATGGGTCCAAACAAAATGGGTTCAAAGAGAAAATGTCTTATGGTCACACAAAGCTTAGTG
This sequence comes from Rhinolophus ferrumequinum, assembly GCF_004115265.2. Classification (NCBI taxonomy): domain Eukaryota; kingdom Metazoa; phylum Chordata; class Mammalia; order Chiroptera; family Rhinolophidae; genus Rhinolophus; species Rhinolophus ferrumequinum. The sequence continues at coordinate 4,769,877 of NC_046296.1, read as the reverse complement.
ACAAAAGTAGAATCAGATTTCCAGATTCTCAACCATAGCAGTGATTACTGCAACACTCATTTTTTCTCCCTCCCACAAATAATCTCTTTTTCTTCCTCTTATGTGAATAAGGGTACCCTGTGAATTGTGGATTGCCATAACTAGCTAATGTAACAAGCAATGTTTATTTTTGTTAATATTTTAAATATTTTATAATGTATCTCGGGAAAGTGTGTGGAGCTTAAATGTTCCAGGTTACCTAAGTAGACAAGTCACATGTGAAACTTTCCAAAGTTGCACCTGCAATTCATTTTAAGATAACATTCTTAGGCTAAATGCATTGTCAGTGATGCCTGATAAAACTTAACTAGGCCAATGTATCAGTTAATTAAAACTTAACTTTAATTCAACAAGTATTTCCTGATTGGTTACACCCAGTCACTAAAGAGGCACTGAGAATACAGCAGTAATGAAAATACAAAATGTAGCTCTTGCTCCCATCTAATAACAGGCAACTATACTAAGATCATATAAATGCTAAGATGCGGATAAATACAAGGAGCCACAGCCTCACAGGAGCATGAGATGTCAGCTACACCAGTAGGAAGACAGACAATCAAGGGAAAGCGTTGTATAAACAGAGACCATAAAGATAAACAGGCATCAGCCAGTTGAGAAGTGGAGAGGGGAAAAAATGTAACAGATTGACACAAACATTAATATATGCAGTCATTCACTTCAAAAATACACTAAAATGATCTTAAGAGGAGATCCTAAACAGAATGAAGAGAAACTTAGGCAGTAAAATTTGACAGCCAACACACAAGTGGTAATTGACTTTACAGATCAGAGAAAGATCTAAGCTGGCTTTGTGGAAGCCCAGAAGAGGCTGCTTGGTACCAGTGAAACCAAGAAAAACTTATGAAATAGTCAGCAGGCACTTCCAAAGGTGGGCATGGAAAGGTCATAAAACAACAAGTTCCTGGTTGAAATTCTGTGTAAGAGACAGAATTCCAGATGTCCTCTCCCACTGACGAAGAAAGATTATCCTGTCCCTTCCAGATACCGGACTCAATGACAACAGGCATAGCAGAGGGGAGAAGTGATATAGGGGATAAAAAAAAAATAGGAAGATTAAATGGAATTCTACTTTCTAGACTGTGAGAATTCTGGCCCTTTCCTTCTCCACTGGCAACCAAAGTGCTGGCAGCTAGATTTACACCCATCTTTAAGCAAGATTCTGGGAATTCTGACACACATACCACCCGCTTCCTCCATCAGCCCCGAAGGGCCTATAGGTAATTACAGTGGGAGATTCACCAATGAGGTGGCCTTACCAGATACCCCATATTGAAGCTCACAGTTTATAATCCCCACGTGTGTGATAGCTTCCAATCAGTTATGTAAGCAAGACCGCCACTAGTTTTCATTTTAGACTTCATTTCACTTTTAAAAACTACGTACTTTGATAAAAATTAAAGATAATGGCAGATTCAGGTGGGATGGAAGAAAAAGTGAAGGATTTTTATCATTTTTATGTACAAGATAAATAATTAAAAACAGAATTTAAAACAAATCACTCTCAATCTTAATACAAGTGCATGCCAGAAAAGGATACCTAAAAAGTAAAAAGTACTCAACCTGTATATCCATTAACATAGATGGCAACTCCACTAAAAATCGTAGATGAAGTTCCATCCTTCTGCAAAGCAGCATCTGATCGAAATTGTTCCTCCAATTTCTGGACCTTGGCAGCCATATACCCACCCTAGAATTAAAGAAAAGGTAAACTAATCACAAAAGTTGTATTTTCTTCTCCCTCTATAAAGAAACTTCTGTTTATAAATAAATAAACAGAAAAAAAGACGGACCTTATTCTGTGCTAGTGACCAAGGTATAATGATGACATAAGTTATAATTTTAAACATGAGCCATAGGGAAGGCAATAAAACAGGCAAGTCAAGGAAGACTTTTCCCTGTGTCAACTCAATTTTTAATAATTTTATCACATTCTTATGAGTTACTTTAAAAAGAGGGAAAAGTTAAATCAAGAATAGTAAGTGTAATGCCACAAAATATTATTCTTACCTATAAAATCAAGCAAATGTTACACCAAAGTTTAAACCAATTAAAATTTGACAAGTGGTCAATAAGATTATATTTTACATTCCCCTGTCTTCTGTATATAGGAAGCTTAAAATAACTTCAAGTAAAATAAAGCAGTGTGACAAACTATTAGTCCTCCATAAATGTAGATAAGAATATATAAACCATTCAGTGGCTAAATTCTGGATCTAATCAATCTGATAGTAATACTAATTTTCATTAGATAACATGAACCTCAAAAAGAATATAAAAACCCTATTATTTTTCCTACTACAGACCTATACATATCTATGAATTCAGCTACACTTTTCCTGAACACTGAAATAAGCTTAGTTGACTTGAATTATCAATTCTTTATTGATTTATCTTTATCAAAAAAATTATCAATTAAGTCTTTGAAATAAAGTTATAGGTAGGCAGAAGTGGTATTTATTTTTTTCAAAATGGAAATGACTTAATTGTTACTGATCATTTGATTACCACATGCTCACTGTCAAAAACATTTTTCCCCCCAGAAAATATAAAGAAGAAAATTTAAATTAGCTATGATCCCATTCATTAACATTTTGGGATTTTATTTTCAAAGTTTATTTCTTTGTCTCAGAGCATAGCCGTTTTACAAAAATAGAATCACATATATATGATTCATATGATATATATATTCCTTTATAACATAACACATTTTTAGTCAAGGCCATCTTACCAGGTTAAGAAATATAAAGCTAAATAATGGTTGCAGTGTTCCACTGCATAAAGAAAATTTATTTGACCAATCCCCAATTATTGGTTATCTATGTTTTCCTGTTTTTAACTTCAGTATTACTAGCAATGCTGCAATATAATTATCATACAATAAATGTTGTGCACTAGAATATTTCTTCAAGATAAAATCCTGCAAGTTTAGGAGTTAAAGTTTGATCTTTCAACACACTGTGAAAACTCAAAGAGTTGGTGTCTAAAGTGATTTACAAATTAGAAAATGCTTTACACCACATTATAAACTAAAAAAATGAAAAATACCTAGACTGTTCAATATAATTATTTTTATTCTTTTAAAACACACCCAGTTTTCCCAGCCATCATTTTCAGCTCGCCTCCTCCATCCACCCCGTCTCATGGTGGAGCTTCTGTATTAGGGGAAACAAACAAAAAAAAATGTCAATTTTATAACATAATGTGTCAATCAATAAAAATGAGAAATTAACATAAATTCAAATGTTGAATTCATAAAAGTTATAAGTATAATAGTGAGAAAACTTTTTCCAAAGCATATCATTCTCTTGATTCACAAGTCAAATTTATTCCTAAAAACACCCTCCTATAGATAAGTATCAAGTTTAAATCATAATTACTTTAAATTTTAACAGTAAAAACTTTTATGCATTCCTGAGCACCAATCTTAACACTCACTTACATAAAACATCACCAAATCAGACTAACATTGTTATATTACTTGTAAACAATTAATTACTGTTAACAGAACCTAAGAAAATATACTCCTTCATGAATTGATCTATATAATATGGCTCTCAAACTCTGTCCTTGCTATTACATACTGGACACTTAAGAGGGCACTCATAGTGTAATTCATCGACACAAAAATCTCTAATTGACTTCTAAAAGAAGTCAATTAAAACAATGCATCTAAGGGGACATCATGCAAAAGACTATCACTGATAATAAACTAATTAATTCTGGCATTTTCCTTAAGGCAACACTTGACCAACTGAGTTATAAAACCACCAACATGACCAATGACAGCTCATCTCAAGTGTCAGCTGCCTTAGTGGCTAGCAAGGCATAAAACAATTCGTAAGTCAAAGCCTAACCCAAATGGCTACATCATGAGACATGACTGCATTCTCCTTCACAAAATTAACATGGTCTCCATTTAGGCATTTTTCTTCTAGTAACTATATATAGGTTAATAATCAAATGGTTACCATATATCACTGGAGAAGCCTTATACATTATCCAAGTCAAATCAGCTTTGATATGGTTTATAAAAATTTGTTACTGAATACCTTAAAACATGACACTTTATCCACACACATCAGCAGATACTGTCTCAAATATTTCTATTCTTGGTATATTGTGAGATGTATAGTTTCTCCTTGCTGACATTTATATTAATTATGAATTTTTCTGTCTACTCTTAAAAGGTGCGTAAAACATATGTAGAGAGATGCTCAAAGAGTTAAATCCAACAGAGAGACAGGAGCATGAGCTCTAAGAACCGGAGGCAAAGTGATTAACCCTGATTAGGTGTTATGGGTGCTGAGGGAGAGAAGAGCTTTGTTTTTTTGAAGGCTGACAAGGTAGGGGCACGGCTCCCCAGTGTTCATCATGAGTCCCAGAACTGCCATCCTTGCTCTGCTAAATTCTTGTTTTCAAAAGAGGCTTTGTCCAGTCCCTCAAGACTTCTCCCTTACCTTAAAGGAGTCAGGGAAATGTGTTAACATAGTTCTTGACTTCATATAAACTGAACCCACACATCTGCTCTAACAAGTGAAGATTCTGGAAGTTCTGACCATTACAGGTTAACGCTGCATACTCACAAAAATTAAATTGAACAATTAATCTGTTAAATGAGGTAAATTAAAGAAAACATATTTTTAAAGTTTAATTCATTTTCCCAATCATTTAAGAGCCTCACTTAAGATCTACTAGGTATCTATTGCGAAAGGCCAGTAAGGAAATCCTTATCAATGGCTTAATGAGGGTAAGCAAGGATGAAACAAAGCTGTTAAAAATAAAAAAAACCAAAAAACTGATTTTAAAGGTTCTTTCCCCATTCCCAAGTAATAAAGCTATCCCAGACAAATGTTTAAAGGTTTGAAAAGTAAAAGAAATGAAGGAGTGAAAATAGTAATTTTATCATTTCCTCTAATTTGACCCATGTACAGCAAACTCCTGTTGGTCTAGGATTCAAATAAGACCAAGAAAAGGGGAAAAGGAAACAAGAAACATACTTCATTTTACACATTCGAATTCTACTTTTGGGAAAATCCCATAACAAATAGCAAACTAGATAATTTGGACCAACCTTCCTGCTGAGGAAGAGGAAAGCTACACAAAACATTGTTTTTAAAAAATTGCCTGAAGGCAAAGAAGGCCTTAGCAAACAATGAAAAATTACTGGGCCAAGATTTAGAAGATGACAAAGGACACCAGCCACCTCACCTTACCGCTTCTTCCCAAACTGGGACAGCTTCTCCTCTGAGGGTATTTGTCAATTGTAGAAGAGTGACTGAGAGGCTGGGCAATGTTGCTGAGAAGCACAGTGCTAAGGGAACAGAAGTTGGAGTTCAAGGGTTTTCCAAAGATATAAATCTGCACTCTTGGGCTGAGGACCCTAGTCGTGAGAGTAAACTGACAGTAGGAAGACCACACTTTGCAGAACATGTGTTTTGCCTTAGACTATTTCAGTCTTCGAAAGCAAACTGAGGTAATCCTGGACTGCCAGTGCCCAGAGTATCTGGAGGCACAAATGTAAATCCTCAGTCAGAATGACGACAACATCCTAAACTGTACATCCTTCCACAAACAATTTTGCAATTAGAATGTCTGGCATGCAAATAAAAATAACCAGGTACACAAAGAAGCAAGACCACATGAGTGAGAACCAACAGAAACAACAAAATAAACTCCACATAGTCAAATTAAAATAGACTTTAAACTATGCTTACTGTGTTCAAGGAGATAAAAGTATTGGAATATTGGTAAAGAACTATAAAATATATAAAGTAACTAAATGCTAAAAATAGAATTGAAAGATACAATACTAGCAATAGGTAAGAGTAATTTAACAGATAAGAGCAAATAAAGAACAGCTAAAAATAAGTCATTAAGAAAATATCCCGATAAAGCAGTGGCACAAAAGGATGAAGAACATGGGTGGGGAAAGAGATACAGAGGATACCTGAGAAGGTCTAACAAGTAAATTTGGGGGGGAAAGGGGAGAAAAGCAGTTATATTTGAAGAAATTATGACTAAAACTCATTAAAGACATCAAGCCACAAATTCAAAAAGCCCAATGAGTCCCTAGCCGAAAAAAATCGAAAGAAATCTTTATCTAGACAAATGAAAGTATGGAAAAATAAAGACAGAAAAAAATCTTAAAAGCTGCCATGACTGGGAAGAACAGGGAGATTCCATTCAAAATACTCAAAGGAGCAAAGATTGCATTCTTTAATAGAAACAACAGAGCTAGAAAACAACAGTGCTGAAAGGAAATAATTACTAACTTAGAATTCTATACCCAGAATTCAGTCAACAATGAGGAAATAAAGGTATTTCAGGCAAATAAAAACAGAAGCTAATGCCACGAGCAAACTTGCACTAAAGGAAACCCTAAAGGATATCTCTCAGATGGAGGGAAAATTCTCTTACATGGAAGGTCAAAACTACAGAAAAAAATGCAGCAAGTAAAATAGTAACTATCTGGGTACATCAATGTCAAATACTGATTGAATAAAGATACAATAATGACAATCAGTTACCGCTTGTGGCATAATATCAGCACAAGTGAATAAAAGATCATGAGAAAAGACTAGGGGTACAGGGAACCATTTTCAGTCCAGTCTCAGCCACTAACTGGCTTCACCAATCTCTGGTAAATTTTCATTTCTCTGGGTCTCAATTACGGTATTATCTGGGTCTCTTACTATAACTCTAAGAGGTTTGGGTAGTTGAGTTCTGTCAACCTATTAGAGTTCTGTCAACCTAAATAAAGAGGTAAACTGAGGAAAGCTCGAATTACCAGAAACTGAGTTTATTTGGGAATAGCAGAGGAACTGCATGCTGTAGCAAACTACAGGCGAGTCGGTTGAAGGACTGGAGGTGAGGGAGCTATATTTATGGGCACAGAGTGTAAAGAGGGGGAGTCCAGCCAGAGTCCAAGCAGTAAATTCACTGGCTTGAGGATGAGGAGGGATTCTTGGCGGATGTTCACTGGTCAGGAGATAAGTCTCAGTGTTCTGTAAATCAGGCATTTACAGGAAATCAGTATCGCAGTTCTTAAGTTCGTTCTTCTAGAGCAGGGGTGTCAAAACTGTGGCCCGCGGGCCAACTGCGGCCCGCAATCCATTGTTAATTGGCTCGCAGCAAATTCCAATAATATATTTAGTTTACTTAAATAAACCAGGTGAGGTAATATGTGCTTCACCTCGAGTGAGTGGCCCGGCTGTTTGTGGATTTTACCGCCTATGGCCCTTGGTGAAAACCACTGAAAAAAGTTTGGACACCCCTGGTCTAGAGGATACACGCATGAGATTCTCCTCATACCTTTTGGTTCAATATTAGATTGAAATCCTTTCACAGTTCCCTTTGGTGCTCTACACAAGACACATTCGAGGCCTATTTTCAGAAACTATAAAGTTAAAACTACTATAACCATATCCTTCAGCTTCAGAAATGTGGTTATGTAAAGTGTTGGTGCTCATCAGTTGTGATTTATGCTGACCCCTTTACTTATTTCAGAAAGATTTAAGGCAACTTGTTCTACGTATAGACTAAGATGGCCTATGACAGTAAATTCGGAGTAAAACTGTAACTGTAAGTCTGGCCTTTACTGAACACCAGGAGTGGCAACTAATTAGCCCTGTCACTGTTGGATGACATCAGTTGTGCAACGTTTTTTGTCAGATGCTAGACAGTTCAGTATACAGCTGTAGATCACATTTCGCACAGATAATCATGGCACCTAACAAGTAATCCAGAGCTCACGTCTAAGAGACACCACACGACTACCTTAGATCACGGAATACGACTGTGTGTAAAGCACTGTCCTGTCCTAGGAACCACCGAGATAAATGAAAGAGGCATTTTTGTATGAGTTTTAAACTAGCCCTATACACTGAAGGGAAAGAATTTAGACTGGAAGAGAAAGGGGGAAAACAAACAAACCCTGGAGCACAAAGCAAACTACGTGACCCAGATCTATAATGCTGGCCAAGAGAAAGAACAGACCAACCTGGCACGCAGCATAGCTACCTGCAAACCTGAACTGTACAGCCAAACACAAGGCTGACGCTCCGGTGACAGGATGTAAATGGTAAGTAGGTTCATCACACTGCTGTTGATACGTGCATAGCATCGGCATAGTGTTCATACGGCACTCATTTTGGTTAGACCCACATTCATTTCCTTTTTGATACTCCAAACATTATAGAATGAAAATATGAAGAATATGTTATACATTAAAAAATACCATTAATCTTGTATATGATAGGAAGCCAATAAGTTCCTGTTGAATAAAGAAAATGAACTTATATGTAAAGCATGGTAGCAACAGTAATATGTCCCAAGTACAGTGTACCCCAATGTATCAATATTCAAAATTCTACCTTGCATATTTAGTTTAATCTACTATTTCTCTTACTTTAAAACAGCTTTCCAAAAACTGACAATAGAACTCTGTGCTGTTTAATGGAGAGCAATATGATAAACACTCTGTTCCCCCAAAAGCGGCACACAGACAAGATTAGCAAATGATACACACACTTTTGGTGCTAACAAGAAGCACACAACAGGTGGGATTAAGTATAAACCCTTTAGAGGGTTCTAAAGACGACAGTGCTTCCCTAGTAGTGTGAAATCAGAAAGTAGCTAACATAAAACCTTATTCTCGGAAACTGGTATGCCATAAAGGCTTATGTTTCTGCAAACCAGTAAGGGTCTTCAAAAAAGGGGCTTTGCCAATGCCTCTGAAGCCATATCCAGGGCAAGAGTTCTCCACTCTAGCTGATTTACTTCTTCAAATAGGACTTTCCCTAGCATGGAGGAGGGCAGTAAGTCAGGATTTCACAGCTGGACAGAAATAACCCTCAGAAATAAAACTCTCTCTGTTCTTATCCTCTCGGTTCCCACAACCTTCTGAATCACAATGTGTTGTCTTGACTAACCCCAGTCACTAAGAGGATGATGCCCTTTGTGGGCAAGCCATCCAATCACCAAAGCAGACTCGTAAATAAAAACTGCCTTTTGGTTTTCAGATGAAATTCTTGCAGACTGGGTTCCCAATTTAGTTCCAGTGCTTTATGGCCTTAAGGAAAGTGAGAAACATTTCTGAAATTGTAATGTACAACCTAAAATAACCTACCAACTTCTCCTTATCCAGCAGCATTACTACAGAAGTCAATTACTGGATTTTAAAAAAATTAGTGAAAAAAATGGATGAAGAATGAATTTGTATATGCAAAAGTACCCTTCGGCCTAGCACTTAGGGTATGCCCTACTCACCACTCATATTATTATACTACTCACTCACTGTTATACTAATAGACACTATTATACTAATCTACTCTGCCAGACCAGAGTGGAAATCAAATGAGAGCATATTATGTGGATACCTTCTGAAGATTGTGAAATACACAACATGGTTATTTTAAATAAGTCATCCATGGTCTACCACATAATGGAAGAGCAATAGATTCAGTGACACAAGACCTGGGCTCTAATCCCAGTTCCACGCCTGCCTAGCTATATGATTTGGGGTGAGTCCAACAGCACTGAGGCTCTCGCCTCCACCTATAAAACAAGGTCTCACTGATTAGCACTGAGTAGAGTCCCTACGGGGCCATGAGCTGGGTGCAGGGTGCATGTGATGGGAGGAAACAAGAGTTGGGGGTAAAAACAACAAGCAATAAGATTCCAGTCTCTGAACCCACTTCAATTTTGGCAGCCCTGCTTTTGTAAGTTTTAGATTATTTAAGGTCTGAATAACAGTGTTTTTGAAGAAAAAGCTCAAATTGGAAAACATGAAAACTACAACTAATGAACTAAAACCTAAGTCTAAAGACTATGGGCTCTGTCCTGTGTTTCTATACGGGACTACAAAAAGTAAATGTCGCAATCCTTGAAAGGGTCATCAGCTAAACTCACCCGTAAGTCCTCAAGCAATGAAATAAAAAAGATCAACCAGATTAGAGGCTGTCAGTGCAGTCAGGCCAGGCCTCCGTGTCCACATGAACAGCCAGCTGGGAGAGCCAAGTGTAAGACCAGGGAGAGCAGCTCTACCTATAATGAGCCCAGGGATCCTGAACACCTACAATGTAAGATTTCCTGAGTCTTCCATTCTCTTAATAGGGATGTTCTATGAAGAGTCTCATGAAGGTCCTGCTTATTAAAAAACTGTATCAAAATTATGTATGCATCCTTTTCCCTTAAGTTTACTTCATCTTTTGCTGGAGCACACTGTTATTGTTTCACTCTGGACTTCCAATGTGCATTTTAAGAGGCTCATCAGGGCCGGCCCAGGGCTCAGGTGGTTGGAGCGCCGTGCTCCTAACGCCGAGGTCCAGCGTGAGCGGCGGCAGCCAGCGAGAGCTGCCGTGAGCCTCTGTGAGTGGCCGACCGATGACCAGCGACCGACTATCTCAGCCAGGGGGAGTACAGGCTCATAATCCCAGATGGGCCTGGGAGCTGTGTCCTACACAACTAGACTAACAACAGCTTGAACTGGAGTGGCGGGGGGAGGTGGAAGAAGGGGGAAAAAAAAAAAAGAGGCTCATCAAAATACCACTAAAAAGAACTTCCATTGTTTCTTTTTACTGATTATTTACGGATTTTAATATCTACCCATGGAATGATGTTAATCACAAGGAGCAATCACTTTCATGCAAAGCAGTATTTCATCTATTTCCTCAAGAATTATTCACATTAGAAGGTTCCAAACAGTTCATCACACACCACTCAATTCCCACTACATATCTAGAAAACGCCCTTAAATAAACATTTATCAGTGTTAATCTGTTGGTTACACATTTGTAACTCTATAAAGTATACTATTAAGTAATGAACATGACTTTAAGTGGCTTTTGTTCAGTCTCATTACGGTAGTCAGATCTACATGTATGAGTTTATCTTCAGTTACTTAAGAAACAGTTGCAAAATGAATTGTTACATACAAATGAACATGCAACAAATGAATGAATGTGCATATTACAGTAGTATAATTATTCATGAATATGACATGAATGCAAAGAAAGCAGCCTGCGGCCACCCAGACCATCAATAGGCAAGGGTGAACTAAAACGTTTGCCTTTGGCTCCCTCCCATATTGCTGCTACTCAACACCACTTTTCTTCTTCATTGTCTTGTTCTTTACCTTAGTTAGCTGTCAATTTTCTGCTAAGGCACTTACTAACAATTAAGGAACTGGTTAATAACTGGCTTAAGGTATGTTTCATCCCAGGGACATGTGTATTTAAAAGGACTTCGCCAAAACCATTCAATGAGGGAAAAGAACAGTCTTTTCAATAAATGACTCTGGGAAAACTGTATGTCCACATGCAAAGGAATGAAGCTGAACCCTTGCCTTACATGATACACAAAAAGTAACTCAAAATGGATCAAAGACCTAATGTAAGACCTAAAATTATAAAACTCTTAGAAGAAAACATAGGAGAAAATCTTCATGACATTGGATTTGACAGTAATTTCTTGGATATGACATCAAAAGTATAGGCAACAGAAGGAAAAACAGATAAGACTGCATCAAAATTAAAACTTCTATGCATCAAAAGGACACAATCAACTAAGTAAAAAAGCAACCCACAGAAGGGGAGAAAATATTTGAAAACCATCTATCTGATAAGGGATTAATACCCAGAATATATAAAGAAAGCCTACAACTCAACAATAAAAAACAACAAAATTTAAAAAATGGTCAGAGGATCTGAATAGATTCCTCTAAAGACATACAAATGGCCAATAAGCACATGACAAGATGCTCAATATCACTAAGATCAGGGAAATGCAAATGGAAACCACAATGAGATACCACCTCACACCCATTAGGAGGGCTACTATCAAGAAAACAGAAAATATCAAACATCAGCAAGGATGTGAAAAAATTAGAAGCCTTGTGCACTGTTGGTAGGAACGTAAAATGGTGCGGCCACTATGGAAATTGGTGTAATAGTTCCTTAAAAAATTACAAATAGAATTATCATATGATCCAGCAATTCCACTATGGTATATACCCAAAAGAACTGACAACAGATTCTAGAATTCATGTTAATAGCAGGATTATTCACAACAGCCAAAATGTGGAATCAACCCAAGTGTCCAGTAATGGATGAATGAGTAAGAAAAATGTGGTATGTACAGACGGTACCAAAAAAAATATATAAACATTTTAAGAAAGGAAAAAACTATTAGAATTCTTAATACTCAGTATATACTGATAACAAAAGATGAATGCAAGTCACTTTTGACTTCTGCAATTACAAGAGGTGCTCAAAGTGGTTACTATCAGCGTCCAGACACTTCTGATTATGGTGAACTACTGCTTGAGCAACGTTGACCAAAGCGTCCCCTTGTATCCATTTTTTTGGCACCCTGGTACATACAATGGTATTATTTTCAGCCTTAAAAAGAAATTCTGCCAGACCCTGCAACAAGGATGAACCCTGAGGACATCTTGCTAAGTGAAATAACCAGTCACAAAAAGACAAATACTGCATGATTCTACTTATTATATTAGGTACCTAGAGTAGTTACATTCATAGATACAGAAAGTAGAATGGTGGTTGCCAGGGGCTGGGGGAGGGGGAAATAAGGAGTTGTTTAATGGGTACAGAGTTTCAGTTTTACAAGATGAAAAAGCTCTGGAGATTGGTTGCACAACAGGGAATGTACTTAACACTATTGAACTATGTGATTAAAAATGGTTAAAATAGTATTTTATGTTTATACGAATTTTACCACAATAAAATTTTTTTAGTAAGACAAATTTTAAAAAGAAGAAGAAGGAGGAAAAAAAGACTTTTGGCACTGGAAACACTCCACAGGCAGCCGGGACCACAGAGACCAACTGGAGAGCTACAGGGAAGGGGCACCTGGGCCGTTCAGTTGGGAGTATGGACCTGGGAGAGGCTGCTTCCCCTAGAAACATGGAGGCATCGTTTGTATAGGATAAATGTGATTGTGAATCACAACCCAGCCATGCAGCCTTATCAAGCATTTTGGCCTTTTCACCCTAGAAGGCAGCTGTGTGCAACATAACTGGTACTTGGCCTACCTGCTTCTTCCGCAGATGTGCTGTGAAGATCCCTTTGAAAAATAAAGCACTATGGAAATGTAAGATACCACTAGGGGTGGGTTTAAGTTTAAAGAATTTAAATTTACATGTTAAAAATTTTACTGAAGGGAGGAAAATAGAAAGTATCAGTCAACAGGTGAATTTTTTCAAAGACTGGGAATGTGGGCAATGCCTGTACAGAAGTATCTAGGATTTTTTTTTTCTTGGAGGGGAAGGCAGAGGTAGACGGAGTATTATCCTTATAAGTGACAAAGTAAATGAAGTACTGGCACAGTTGCTACTGAGATGGACAATGCCTGCCCTAAAGTGCTCTTGTTTGTCCTTAAATGGAAAAGGCTGTAACACCAGATAAACAGCTTGTTATATAACATTTAGATATGAAAATACAGCTGTTTTGATGCCACCACAGAGACCATCACTGCCTAAGGTGACAGTCCCCAGACTGCTGAAGTCCTCAGGGCACAACAGAGATTCTCGAGTTTCATAACCCAGGGAAGTACTCATAGAACCTTCTTCCAGCCCCATCCACACACCGCAGTCACGTCTGACTTTGAAAAGACCCTCACCAAGCTATTTAAAACAAAAACAAAAATCAGACACAGGTGAAGGAAATGAAGTCCTTGTAACAGTTGCCAAGAAGCACAACTACTGGCTCTAGTCTTTAGCACATATTCACTTTTAGGGATAAACCAAGATGACGGTTTACATTCGAAGATAAATACAAAAGCTGTGTATTTATTATCCTAAAGAACTGTATTTCAGAGCAGCCGGCTGGCTCAGTTGGTTAGAGCCCAGTGCTCATAACACCAACGTGTATGGTTCGATTCCCACATGAGCCAGTGAGCTGTGCCCTCCACAGCTAGACTGAAAAACAATGACTTGACTTGGAACTGATGGGTCCTGAAAAAACCCTTTGTTCATCAATATTCCCCAATAAAAAATTTAAAAAAGAACTGTATTTCATGTATTTAAATATATATATAAATACACACACGTGCAAGATATTTAAACCAGATATTATTCCTAACCTAAGAGAACCCTTAATATTTTTTAAAATTTATTTTAACATGGTTTCTTCACCATCAGTATCCTGACACATTTTCCTATTACCCATTTTTCCTGCTACAACGAAATAATTCCTGAAACTAATAAAAAAAGACCAATGAGCCCCCAAGATGAAAATCTACCCAAAAAGATTATTTTATGAAGTGAAATATATTCAGTAGAAGTGTACTGAGGTAAAAAAGAGGAAATACTTCCTGCACTATATTACAAATCATCTTGATCAACACCAAATAAACACAGCATTCAAAGAACTTTAATCCATACAATAAAAGTGGCTATAATATATACGGCATTCTCTAAACAACGCATTATACGCTTAGACACATAAGCTTTTCTAGGAGTGAGTCTGGTCTACCTTTCCTTGAAACATTCTCTATTATCTTCCAGTTACTGATCTGTGTTTATACACTGCTCTGTCATGCTGCCAGTGTTCATTCAGTCTTGCTAGGTGTTCCTCTTCAAAAACAGTATTTCCTGCTCTATTTATAAAAGCACGTTTACTGTAGAAAAAGGAGAAAACTCAGGAAACAGAACAGGGAAGGGGAAAATTACCCACATTCCCACCATCTTTGAAAAAGTTCACCTATTGACTGATACTTTCTATTTTTCTCCTTAAAATTCCTTAAATTTTTAACATTTAAATTTAAATTCTTTAAACTTAAACACACCCCTAGTAGTATCTTACATTTCCATAGTGCTTTATTTTTCACAGGGGTCTTTACAACTACCTATCTTCACAGCACATCTGCGGAAGCAGCAGGTAGGCCACGTACTGGTTATTTTGCACACAGTTGCCTTCTAGGGTGAGAAGGTCAAAACGCTTGATAAGGCTGCACTGCTGGTTTGTGGTACACAGTCACAATTATCCTTTACAAACTACCTCTCCAAGTCTTCAAGGGAGAAATTAACAATGCTTTCAATACAATAAACTGTCGAAAAGTGAGTAAGAACACTGCTATTTAATTGAAACAGCCTAATACAATTCAGATGCTTCTTCACTGGGGAAGCTAACACCTGTCAGGGTCAGACACAGTAGTCGTCATGAATGTGACAGAAGGACGAAGGAAGAAAATAATGCCCTATAAACTGGTTCCATCTAGACCCCAAGTAGTCCATACTCGAGAAGTAAAGACCCAGAGACAGTACCAGCTTTGTTACTAACTGGTTCAAGGCACAAGCAGTCAGATCTTAGTTCTTTCATTTGTGGACAGAGTTGGAACTGATAAATTCTAATCTCTCGTTTTAAAACGTATATGATTCTATGTATCTATGCATTTTTTTAAAAGGGGCTTGTAAAAGGAAAAGCACACATATTATGCAACTCTGTCTATACTTTCAAAAAACAAGATATGCTTATCTACAGATGTGGCTGTAAAGAATTAATCTTACTCAGAGGTCTAGGTGATCTCTAAGCCCTTGGAACATCCTCACTGATAAATGTCTTTGTTTATCTAGGAGCTAGGAGCCTCTCAGATAGTCTAACAATGTGATTTATGCCAGCCATGCACTATCAAGGTCCTCAGAGGTTGGAGACTAATGGTCAACCACATGAGAAGTTAACTATATCTATATGGCCAAACTCCAATAAAAACTCTGGACACTAAGTGTTGGGTGAACTTCCCTGGTTGGCAATACTCTGTACATCTTGTCACTTGTTGCCATTAGTTAGCACTGTACCAGACTCAAATGGGAGAGGACAATTGAGTTCCACACATGGAACTCTGCCGTGTGCCCCATGCATCTTTTCCCTTGGCTGGTTTTAACCTGCATCCTTTCAATGTAATAAATCGTAATTATGAGTACAACAGCTTCAAAAGTTCTGAGTCCTTCTAGTTATTTACTAAAGTTGAGGGTGGTCTTGAGGAATCCCCAAACTTGCAGTTGGTGTCACAAGTGAGGGTGGTCTTGGAATTCCCAAAATATGGAGTGACAGAATGACAACTCTCCTCCAGTACTGATTCTCCCTTTCTTTCTTTTAGTAATAAAACACCTCTCCCACCCCTCTTAGAAGGGAGCAGGTTGCCAATTAGAGATTATATTTCTTAAGCTTCTTTAAAATCAGGAGTGCTCATGAGTAGAGTAATGCATACAAAAATCTGTTCCATATTCTTAAAAAAAGTTGTTCACTTCTTTTTCTGGAACGCAGCTGAGAGGTAATTTGGCTCAAACCATGAGAATGAGGACAAGACCCTAAGGGACAGCTTAGCAAACAGAAGAAACCTGGGACCCTAAATGACCTAAAACGGGGGGAGGGGACAGTCACTCCCCCAGTGTGGACTGCCTGCCTACTATTACGAGAGAAAACATTACTGCTTGCATCACTGTGTTCTGAATTCTCTGTTACAGCAGCTTAGACTGTAAGAATGTAAGCACACTTCAGCATTTTAACATTATGATTTAGAGTCAATTCTTAAATAAACTATATATTTTAAAAAGAGATAAACAATAAGATGTGTAAGAAAACACTTGGATTTGGATATATTAAAACTGAAAATGCGTAACAAATATTTGTAATGTCCCAGTCTGAGGATGATCTTATTAAAAGGAAAGTTTCTATTCCAAACAATTCAATGTAACAGAATTTTCTCTCTCTTGGTTATTATTCATAACAATAAAAATAAAAAAAGATGATCGCTTTAACAAAACTAGTCATTTTGTAAGGGTGAAATTCGGTAAATCAATAATGCAATTAGACTTAGCTAGTTTGCAGTTTAACTCACTGCATAGCCTGCCATCTAGCCACCTAGGTTTAGTAATTAAACCTAGCTAGTTTGCAGTTAGATCGCCCTGATATTCAGCTATTTCCTCTGTTTCTCCCCTCACTGATTAACTGAAGAACTCTGTTTTGTTCCCTTTCTCAAGGCTATACAAACCTTGTTAATCCATTTAAAATCCTACCCTGGAAAGGGCAATTTCTTAATCCTCAGGCACCCATACACTAGAATACACATAAAGCCCCAGGCCCCAGTGACTGAGTCAAGTTGGAGTCCAGAGATAATACCGTGGTACCCCAGTTTTCGAACATCTCCGTCGACGAACATTTTGGTTTATGAACGCTGTAAACCCGGAAGTAAATGCTTCGCTTTTCATACATGACTCAGAAGTCGAACATGTCACACGGCTTCCGCTGAGTGCAAGATCCTGTGGCCTAGCTGTTGGCTGTTTTCGAATGTTTCAGACTTCATGGATTACGTTCGAAAACCGAGGTACCATTCACTGTATTATCTTAAAACAGACCAGACCCCAGGAAGCATGTCAGCCCTCGCACCTGCCTGACCGACTCCCCCTTTCCTTTGTTCTTCTTATGTCCCTATAAAATCTTCTGCCCATTCTAGGAAGGGAGGGGTGGCCTTTGGACAGGAATCTACCATCTTCCCAGAATGCCGGCATTCTTAATAAACCTACTTTTCTTTCCACCAAACATGTCTCTTGATTTTTAACTGTTTCAAGCAGCAGGCAGCCAGACCTTAGCATATTATCAATTTGAATACAAGCTGAAGGAGACCTTCCAATAATTTGCTTCCCTATAGTCACCGATTTCCATAGAAGGGAAAGGGAAAAAACAAAGACACTGTTTTAATAAAGTACAACAAACTGCCTTCTTTGGTTTTCAAGCAAGCAGCAAAATTAACTGGTCTCCAAATACCTTCCCTCAATTTCTCTGACTTTCTGACCTCCAATCCACGTGGCCCTAGTTGCTTATCACGCATTTTTACTTACATTCACCCTTAAATCAGCATGCCCAAATCTAAGGATTAAGCTACAAAGGAAAACAGAAAGAATGTTCTGGAAATGACATGATAAAAAAAGACTACAGAAGGAGGGAGTAAAAAGCAGTGGGCTTCACTAAGGAGCAGTGGTATACTCTCACAGGAAAGCCAAAATATTATCAGTAGAAAAGTTCGAGGTTTCAGTAAACAAAGGATTCCAAAGACCACTGTAGAGCTTAGTTGTAGGAACAGAATTCAGTCAGCTGGAGAATAAAGAAGGTAATGTCAAAGAAGAGGGGACTGTCTACGTCCCGAGCAGTGGTTCTCTACTTTAAGAGGCATCAGAATCACGTGGAGGGCCTGTCAAAATGGAGACTACTGGGCTCCAACTCCCAAGCTTCCCACTCAGTAGCTTTGGAGTGGGGCCAGGAATCCGCATTTCTACAAAGTTCCCAGGTGTCATGCAGGGTGTCATGCAGGGTCTCGGCTCCCGCTCCCCACATAAGAACGCAGGACATGGTGAGGCCAAAAAGGAACACCAATGGAGCCACAGACGGGAGTCATACCACTATATTCTTGCTAGCAGCTGGGTTGGAGACACAGGGAGCAAACATCCACCAGTACCCCAACAAGGGGTCTTCCTTCACCCCAGTCTTGCTGGCGGCCGGGCAGGACACAGAAAGTAGGATCCACACAATCCGCATCCACCGTCCGCTTTTCTGCCTGCCAACCAACCCCACTTGCTAACTGCAATCCGCGCTTGCTAGCTCAGCCACCATCTGCTGCTAGCGTAGCCACGGCAGTTATATTAGTGGCCAGTGGCTCACTGGTTACAGCTGACGGCCAACTAGCCACAGTTGATGGCCATCCAATCACAGCTGATGGCCATTTACTACCTGAGCCAGCACCTTTCCACGTGAGGCCGAGAGCCTGGAAACTGCACTCCTGGCTCTGTCCCCACACCAGGTAATGATGTCGCTGGTGTGAGGCACATACTTTGATAACCACTGATTTTACCTGTAATGTATCTCGAGTGGGAAGTGAGAACAAAAACCAGTATACAAGTGCACAGGTAATGTCAGAGTATGTAAGTAGAAAAACTATTGCTACAATGTACGCTAAGTAGAAAGAATTTTACAGTAGGACCAAATGCAACTCCAAATTTTACAGTAGGACCAAATCAGAACCCTTTGAAGGTTCTGATTCGATGACAGGTGACATGATCTCTCATGTCCTGCCTCCCATCCCTTTTTCCCCAGTTCCAGGTATGATCTAATACTTTACTCCACATTCACTGAGTATTCACTGTAATTTGCAGTTTTAAAGGTGAGAAAAGTAAGTATAAACCACAATTCAAAGTTATCAGAGAAAAAAGATTTGCAATAATAAAACTACAATACAGGAGCCTACATTAGGGGCACTGATAAAATGCAATAAATCCACAAAGAAAATAGCAGTAAATCTCCTATTGGAGAAGATATCCAAAAAGGCTTCACTGAAGAGGTGCATCTAAGCTGAGAACAATGAGTAGGATTTTAATGGGCAGAGAGGGGTCAGAGGGAGATTTCACGAAAAAGGAAAATGCATGATCAAAAACAAAACAAAAGATAGATGTTTAAGGGAAGATTTGGGATTGACTGGTATTTTGGACACATAGCCAGACAGTGATAGAGGAACTAATAAGGTAGTTGATGAAATAACAGAAGGCCATGAATATCTTACTAAGAAGTTTGAGCCTTCCTTTGTAAAAAGTTTGGAAAGGAAGTGTAAATCTGTGTACATAAATGGTGAGGAATGGGACGGCTGTGGAAGCAGACGTTCTGGCTCCACTCCGATCTGAAGTCTCTCCCAGAAGTCCTCGCCGTCTGTGTGCCCTAGCCACATATGCATTAGCTCTCTGAACTCACAAGGTAAGCCGGCCCACACAGTGACACACAATGAAAAATCCCTCTGCGGAACTGCAATTCAGAAACATGGTCAAACTCACTCCTTTCTAGAGCTATCAGTTCCATCTTTCACAAATCTCTCCTCACAAATCCTAGTATTAAATGTAACTGCAAATGAAAACAAAGGGAGTGGAAAGTTTAAGAAACTGCCACTGTTTTACTTTCTGGCCTCTTTCCCCTTGCTTCATGCCAAGAACTCCCTAGCATGTATTAAAAACAACAACAAAACCCTACTTTCTAAGATGATATGACATTCTAAGGAGATGCTACATTCTTCAAAAGACACTAGAAATCCTTTTCAATGTTAACAGTTTATTTAGCTCTCTATGCTTTAACTAATAGATTCTATTTCTGAGAAACATTCAGTGAGTTCCAAGAGAAAGTAAGGTAACTTTTATGTAACAATGAGAAATAAGATTTTCCTGTTGGACATAAACAATATGCAAAAGAACATTAACCTACACCTGCAACATTGTAAACTTGAACTAGAGCTAATAACTTCAAGTGCTAAAATTAAAAACGGCAACTAAGTTACTAAAATAGTTTACAATTCTAACAAATACATTATCAATGCACCGACCTCACCAACAAGTCTCACTTCATAGGTTTAGAATTCCTTTCACTTAGCAGTATGAGTAATAAATAACCTGTCTAAAATTCCCAATTCCAAAAGAAATACTCCAAAACAAAACTTTTCAGTCAAAATTATAGAACTTTTAAAATACCAAAAAGTATGTATCCCTACCTACAACACAATTTATGTATTTGGCTCAAACCAACATTAGCCAGGTTTTAAATACTACTGTATCAATTTTTTTAAAAAGTTAGATTTTCAATAGAAGGCAATCCTTCTGTATGCACAGTAACCCGTTCCAATTTTCAGTATAATGGAGATCACTAGGCTACTACTACAAAGATGTGTTCTAGCTTCAACTGTCACAAACTGGGCAAATCTCCTTCTTCAGCTATTGCTGTATAATAAAGAACTTGGATGGCCTTTGGCCCTGGTTCCTGGGAGGGAGACTACAGATGCTTAGAATTTCACAACTCTTAGGAATGTCTCTGACATTCGTGGTGGGACACTGGGACCACATCTTTTATATTAATAGGTGATTCCCAGTGAGTTCCTAGTTTCAGGTCGGGCTGGATCATGATAGAAAGGCCAATTATGTGACTAGAGAGTTGGGGCTTTGTTTGAGCTGCATAACGGCCGGACCTCCTGGAAGAGGAAGGGGGCTGCAGGCTGAACTCAACCATGCCTATGTGATAAAACTCCAATAAAAACTCTGGATACTAAGGCTTGGTTGGGTGAGCTTTCCTGGTAGTCATATGTCAATGTGGCGAGAGGATGAGAACAAAGTTCCATGTATGGGACCCTCCCAGGCTTCTCTCTATGTATCTCTTGATTTGGTTGGTCCTGCTTTGTATCTTTCACAATAAAACCATTAACTGCAAGTGCAGTACTTTCCTGAGTTCTGTGAGTCCTTCTTCCAGTGAATTATGAATCCTGAGGGGGTACTGGGAACTCCCAAATTTGCAGCCAGTTGGTCAGAAGTGCAGGCGGCCTGGAAATCCTGGAGCACACGACCGGTATGTGAAATGAGGGGAGTCTTGTGGACTGTGCCCTTAACCTGTGATACCTTGCTGAACTCTGGGTATTTGGTGCCAGAATTGCATTGCAGCTATAAAACAGGATATAGTGCCCTACTTCTTTCCTCAGGACTCTTAGGGAAACTGAATGAGAAAAAGCTGAGTAAAAGCACTTTTTAAGGGATAACGCAAAAAGGAAAGGAATTTTTTAGTTATGCTGTCAAAAATATTAAAGAATAAATTGTTAAAATATTTTTAAAATTCAGGAATGTCCAGCTTAAATTTATAAAAAGGCTTAAAATAAAGAGCCAATAGATCAAGAAATAGAGCTTATTGCGGCGGCCAGATGGCTCAGTTGGTTAGAGTGCCGAACAACAGGGTCACCAGTTCGATTCCCCCATGGGCCAGTGAGCTGCGCCCTCCACAACTAGATTGAAGAAAACGAGCTGCCGCTGAGCTTCTGGAGGGGCGGCCGGATGGCTCAGTTGGTTGTTGGCGCGAGCTCTCAACAACAAGGTTGCTGTTCAATTCCCCCCATAGGATGGTGGGCTGTGCCCCCTGCAACTAAAGATTGAAAACGGCAACTGGACTTTGAGCTGATTTGGCCCTGGAGAAATACACCCCAAAATGCCCCAATATGTCCCAATAAAATTTATAAAAACTTTGAGGAAAACCATTTTAAAAAACAAGGAAATCTAAATCATAATTTCAATTACGTAATTAAGACTAATGCCTAAATGATAAAAATATATTAAGTCCATTCTTATTAATCTCAACTGGAGAAACAGAGTTTAGAAAATGAAAGATTCAGGTATTTTCCGATTAAACCTACGAAAAGCTCATTTTAGCCTTGGCTATGACCAGGAATGACTGAAGTCAATAAGCAACATTTTGGTTACTCAGATATTGGGTTCAAATAAAAACTATTCACATCACAACTGACTTCTTGCGTATTCCTAACTAATCTTTCAATTCTAGCTTAAAGCCAAGAAACCAGACTTGTCTTTAAAAGATTTCTCAAACCACCTTTTGTGCCTAAGGCAGCTACCTGCCTACATGAGAAAGCATAATTTCTAAATGCACTATGGAAGAGTTTTTTTCTATTATTTTAAAGCCAGTGATTAAGAAAAAACCCTCAAGATTTTAAATCACAAATTTACAACAATAGACTGCTCAATTTTCTACCCTCTTGAACATAAGATACTAAGCACACACTGATCTTTCTGTGGGTGACAAAGGGAGCAGTTTATTAATGTAGCAGAAAAAAACATGGCCTTACAGTAAAAGACAAAACCAAAAAAACCCATTAGGTTCTAGTCCTATTTCTCCTCTTTATCAGGTGAATGACTCCTTTTTATCAGGTGAATGACTCCTATAAAATGACTTCTCATTTTCCTCCAGGAAAATATAAAGGTATGGTCTACAGAATCTGTAAGTTTCATTCTAGCACCAGCACTCTGAATCTACTTGTGGTGGAAGTCAACAACTCATAATTTAGACATTTTTCAAATTTTAAGTCTCTCAAGTAGATGTCAAAAATCAATAAGCTTACGATGGTGCAAAAATGTTCTAATGTGTCCCTCCTTATTAAAAACAGAGCTAGCAAAGATTTGCTCCATAATCAGCAGAAATACATCACTAATTTTTATTAAGTATGTACATGCTACCTAAAATTTATTTTAGCCTTAAGCAAATTTAAAAACATTCATGTTTTCTTAAATCTGATGTATCACATAATTATATGCAAAACCTTTTTTTTTTTTTTTTAAAGATTTTATTGGGGAAAGGGAACAGGACTTTATTGGGGAACAGTGTGTACTTCCAGGACTTTTTTCCAAGTCAAGTTGTTGTCCTTTCAGTCTTAGTTGTGGAGGGCACAACTCAGCTCCAGGTCCAGCTGCCGTTGCTAGTTGCAGGGGGCACAGCCCACCATCCCTTGCAGGAGTCGAACCGGCAACTTGTGGTTGAGAGGACGTGTTCCAACCAACTGAGCCATCCGGGAGCCATCAGTGGCAGCTCAGCTCAAGGTGCCGGGTTCAATTTTAGTTGCAGGGGGCGCTGCCCACCATCCCTTGCGGGAGTCGAGGAATCGAACTGGCAACCTTGTGGTTGAGAGCCCACTGGCCCATGTGGGAATCAAACCGGCAGCCTTCGGAGTTAGGAGCACGGAGCTCTAACCGCCTGAGCCACCGGGCCGGCCCCCTGCAAAACCTTTTCAAACTATTTACAAAGCTGACCTACCATGATACACAATGCTTTGACTTATTTTTAATGAGAAAAAAATAAAGGACTGTGCATATCATCAGCCTATTAAAATGTTTCACACTTATAAATAGTATAGTGCTTAAATCCAAAAAACTTAGCCACAAACGATGATGAAACTGCCAATAGTTAAGAGGAACACCACAAATAATGTGATAAAATAACTGGTAAGTTTCCAAACACAAACCTTGTTTTTAGGTGCCTCATAGCAGTGGTTATGACCTTGGGTTATGGAACCACATCAAAGTAGACTGAAATCCTGGCTCCTTTCTTACCTGTGTGACCTGGCCAAGCCATATCATCTCTCTAAATGTGTTTCTTTATAACTGTGCCTACTTTACGAGGTGCTTGTGAATATTAAATGAGACACTGCACTTAGCAAAGAGCCTGACACACTGTAAATATTTAATAATTTAACAATTATTATGAAATTTTGGAACAAATGTTACACAGAAGGGCAGTGTTTTGATTTTTTACGTTTTTTAAGGCCCAAAGATTAGGATCCTATTGGCTGAGGTTCAAACTTAGAAATAAAACATAATGAAACAATGTTCCTACAAAGAGGCATTTTACTAAAGAGAAGAGGACTGAGTAAAAATAACTGGTTTGATGCAAGCATAATTACCAAAAGCACAATCTTAATTTTTAAGAATTCAAGGTGCACTAGCTCAAAGTAACAATTATTACTAAATTGCTTGTCCCCATCAATTCTTTCCCCTCTATTTCTGGAAATGCTAGAGAAAAAAACAAAATCACATTACGAAAATAAGAGAAAGGAAAAAGAAGATATGAAGCACAGGGGTTTACTATAAGCTCTAATTAATAACCAAATGCAACTGGGGTGGGGGTGGGTGGGGGAGACCTATAATGAAAGGCAGAAATTGAACACACTGAAGATGACAAAACATCTTTCCTTTCCCAAATACAAGACTCATACTTCAACTGGATCTTCAAGGATCCTCCTGTTTTCAGCCTCTAGCAAGTCCTTTCATCACCACAATCATATCTCCAGCTGAACTTCAAAGGGAAATATATAAAAGCCACTCTGGTGGGCAGCTGTTGAGATAATCACTCGTAGCATCTTCCACAGATCTAAGAATAAAAAGGCTGACTTACACACTAAGACCAAATACTGGTCATCATTCTCAGCAGTTGATTTTGTAATCTGTTCCAGACTTCCACAAACTGTATTTATTTTAAAAAAGAGTTCCGTAAGTATAACTTTGGTAGCTAAAACAATTTAGCAAAAGTAATAAATATAAAATTCAATAATTACATTTTTATCTCATACAAAAACAAAAAATCTTAAGAGACACTCCAAGCTAATTCCAAACATTGTTTTTAAAAACTATATAATAACCTGGTGCTAAGCACTTTACATATATCAACTCAATTATTACTCACCATACACCTATGAGGTTGATATTATTATTATCCCCATCTTACAGATGAACAAACTGAGGCACCAAAAGACATTAATTTTTGGTTAATGTCTAAGACTACATAATCAGTAAATGGAAGGAGCCAGGATTCGGATTCCTGAACCAGTGTTTAAATCAACTACACCATTCATTTATTTAACAAGTTTTACTGAGAACCTACTATGTGCCAGGCACAGTTCTAAGCATTGGAGACAGAGCCATGAACAAGTTAGAGGAGGCCTCTGCCCTTTAGTGGGGGAAGAGGCCTTGGAGCAAACAAATCTAATGGAAAAAATCGATTAAAAAGTGAATACTGTATCTTTACGTAGTATAATAATGCTATGGAGAAAAATAAAGCAAAATGAAAACAGCAGAAGGTGACAAAGGGAGGGGCTGGCTTCTATTTTAGGGATCAGGGGAGTCCCACCTGAGGTGATGACATCTGAGCAGCAAACAGAAGATACAAAGGCAAGAAAACTAGGAGGAGGGGTGGCCCAGCTAAAAGCACAGCAAGGGTAACACCTCTATGGTAGGAAGTTTGGTTTGTTCAAGAAACAGCAGAAGAACCATAGGCCTGAGGCAGAGTGATGGAGTCATGTGGGAGGAGGTAAGGGTACAACTGGCAGCTGCCAAATCATGTAATGCCCTGATGGGCTGTGGTAAAAAGTTCTGATTCAATTCCAAGAGTTATAGGAAGCTTGGGGAGGATTTTGAGCAAGAAAATGGATTTATAACTTTTAAAAGATCACTCCGATTATTATGCGGGGGATTAGTGAGAGAGGGTGCAAAAACAGGGATAGCAGGGAGGGCACTGTTGCAACAGTGTAAGGAAGAGACACTGGACCTTAGACTAGGATTCACGTACAGATTATACGTAGATGAGATACTAAAAGAACACGAAACCTAACTATCTCTAAAAAAAGACTTTTTTTATATTCCTCCTCCCTTCATCCCCCATTGCTGACTTGAAAATCAGATTCTTCTTTTTTAATATCCATGTTAATGCTTCAGTTGGTGCTATTCCAGGAGGAAAAGAAGATTAAAAGGTATTTCCTTCATTTATAAATGTCCTGTTTAATATAGTCTATGATATATAATACACCACACACTCATACTTTTTTTTTTTTTAGGACTTTATTGGGGAATAGTGTGTACTTCCAGGACTTTTTTCCAAATCAAGTTGTTGTTACTTCAATCTTAGTTGTGGAGGGTGCCATTCAGATTCAAGTTGTTGTCCTTTCAGTCTTAGTTGTGGAGGGCGCAGCTCAGCTCCAGGTCCAGTTGCCGTTGCTAGTTGCAGGGGGTGCAGCCCACCATCCCTTGCGGGAGTCAAGGAATCGAACTGGCAACCTTGTGGTTGAGAGCCCACTGGCCTATGTGGGAATCAAACCGGCTGCCTTCGGAGTTAGGAGCACGGAGCTCCAACCGCCTGAGCCACCGGGCCGGCCCACATACATTCTTGAGAAGTTGAAAGACCTTTACCGCTATTTAGTTTAGGGCTTGTTTATTTATTTGGAGACAAGAAGAGGTATGTATCACCTCTTTTGATTAGCTTTCTTCTCTTGCTTTGTCTCCAGCACATCCTGGTTCACTCTAGAGTGTAAATTTCAATAAAGAGGCATTCCAAAGGGAATATGTATGTACTAAGCATCATCATGTACCAGGGACTCACTAGATGCCTTACGTTTAATCTTCAGCTACCCAAGGTGGGAATGAGACCTTTTCTACGAGGAAAAATATCAGATCTTAAAATTTTGAGTTGTCCAAGGTCACACAGCTAATAATGGACAGAGCAGAATTTAAATCCACGTCTAACTCTGAAGTTCTTGTCTTTCTACTATAGCAGCCATCAAAGAAAGGACTATCAAATGTGTATTATATGAAGCATTCCTAATTTATTCACGACTAGGTGGTTCCTGGTGAGGACAGGGTTTCTTTCTCTTACATAGAATTTGAGTTTTGAAGTTAGAGGTGAGAAGAAATGATCTTCCATATTCAAGCACATTATTTTTAAAAAATTATTTTCTACTCGAAATTTATCCTAAAATAGTGATTTCCAAGTTAAATGTTAAATACGTATTGTTTACGAAAAAATCTTAAATATATATTGTTTACCATAAGACAGGTGAAAAGTTCTACCACGAAAGACAAGTTCAGTTCAGACTCTGCCCTCAAGACCTATAAGACAGTCTCAGAAAAACAGTATGTGGATGAAAAGATAACCAAAAGTGGCAAATAAATAGCCTAAGTACTGAATGGAAGATATCCTCATAGACGGAAAAGGATTCCTGGAACAGGAACTTTGGGTGAGCTTGCGTCGTCCAGCATAGGAAGTATAGGGAGAGAACACGCTAGCAGCATTTGCACCGGCTAAGAAAAGACTACCGGAAAGCAGAGACGGGAAGTTTGGAAAAGAGGGAATTAACAGTACTACCCATAAGATGGGTTACTGTGCATGCCATAGGAAGAACCAAGGTTATGCTATGTCCTACCCTACCTACAGAGGAAATGGCTATTTCTCCAAGGCTGAAGTGGAGAGATCAGAGAGACCAGGCTCATACGCAGAATTAAGAACAGTTCCATAAAGCCCTTAATAGTTGCAAGTCCTTTCATGGTATGTGCCGGTCCATATTGTTACCTAAATGATGCCATTTCTACTCTGTACGTGACTTGAGCAGACGTGGAAGAAAGAGTAGACTTATACCATCTCCAATTCTTTTTTAAAATAAAGGGGAATCAATTAAGGAGTGATCTATTAAGGTACTTCTTTACCAGCTGGGTTTAGGTAGTAAGAGCAGCGAACTACATAAGGAAACGTCCCTTTCCGTCTATACTTGGGTTGACTTGTTTCAACAGTGAGTGCAAGTATGAAAGGGACTCTCGTACGGACAGGTGGGGAAAGGTGCCCTTCACATGAAGGCAACAGATAAGTAACAAGGAAAAACAAGTGAATAAAAGGTGCCTTCGGGTATTCCGACCCCGATTCCGGGATCCAATGGGAGGCGGGGGTGTTTGACAGAGAGATAACGGAGAGGAGAGCTGGTGGCGGGAGATGGCAGAGAACACCGCGCTCGGCCCCCGCCGACACCCTGCGCTGCTCCAAGAACCAGCGACCGAACGCGCGCACCAATGAATGGCGCGGCGCTGAATGGCCGGCGAGGCGCCGGCGCAGGAAAGGGAGTTTGCGGCGCAGTCGGAGCGGGGCCGGGAGGCGTCCGCGGCGGGCCGCGGAGGGCAGGGCCGCGGGCACCAGTAGTCGCGCGGCGCCTCTGCGGGTGGCCCTGTGAGGGGCCCGGCAGGTCGCGCCATGGCGGAGGGGGAAGGGAGGTCACCGTTACATAACCCGGCGACCGCCGCTCTCGGGACGCGGCGGGCCGTCAGGCCTCCAGGGAACCGCCGCGGTGTCCGGCCGGCGCGCCCCCTCCGCCCCGCCTCAGCAGTTCGTGCTCCGCCGCCGCCGCCGGGCGGGTCTGCGGCGCCTCTGGGATGCGCGTGTCCGGTTCCGCCCCTCCCCCACCCCGCCGCCGGCCGGGGGTCGCTCACCTTCTGCTTTGCCCCAGACCACCATGCCCGGCACAGCCGCCTCGTCCGGCTTCGCGGACCCGGGCGCCGCCGCCGCCGCCGCTGCCGCCGCACACTGTCGTCGCCTGGGCCGGGAGGAGGGCTGGGGAAGGAGTCACACCGCCGCGCCGCGGTCCACGCTCGCCCCACGCTCGCAGAGGCCGGCCTTGCGCGCTCCGCGGCGGTCCCCGCCCCTCCCCCTCCGGCGGGCGCGCGCGTCGCAGCTCCGCCCCGCCCACCTCCCCTCAGCGGTCTGCGCGCTCCCTGGCTCCGCCCTCACACCTCCCCACCGCGGGCCGTGTCCTGCTCTGAGCGCGCGGCGCCGGAGCGGCTGGCCCCACCCCCGCCCCGCACTCACCCCCGCGCGGCGCAACACGCTCGCTCGCGCCCTGCCCGAGGCGACCCCGAACGTCGGGCGCGGCGCCGCAGAGTTCGGCAAAGGCCGCCCCGCCCCTCCCTGGGCCCCGCCCTCCTCTCACGCAGTTGTCCGCGGAGGCAGCGCCGCCGCGGCACGTGACCGTCTCGTTGGCGGCGGAGTGGGAAAGCGGCGCGGTCCCGCCTTCCGCATCGCACAGCCGTCCGCACCTGCGACCTCCGCACTTCGCGCTCGAGTCGCAGCCTGCGACTGGGCACTGCTTTCCTTCAGCGAGTCCCCGCCGCCCCTGCCCGCGCTCCCCAGTCGGAGAGGACAAGCGCAGGGACTGACCATGCTTAAAAACCCTGGTGCTCTCTGAGCATACTTCAAACCATGGATT
The DNA here is from genome assembly GCF_004115265.2 of Rhinolophus ferrumequinum. Taxonomy (NCBI): domain Eukaryota; kingdom Metazoa; phylum Chordata; class Mammalia; order Chiroptera; family Rhinolophidae; genus Rhinolophus; species Rhinolophus ferrumequinum. Next base: position 4,740,435 of record NC_046296.1, on the reverse strand, counting down.
CCCCCTCCACGAGCGATTGATTTACAGTGACATCTAGTGGAGAAAGGACACATGACCTGACACTTCACAATGTCGGAGAAACCGAGAGTCACCGCCCACATGGGTTGGTGGGAATGAGCACTGCGCCAAGGGGTGTAAGCGATTCGTTGTCAATTCCCGCAGGGGCACAACAAACTCCTTTCCCCGTCCACCTGGATATCTGCAAACTACGGCGGGTATCCCACCTCACATGCAGCACTGGGGTTACACGCGAAAGCAATTTTCTGCTAATATTAAAAAATATATGTTGTACATGATGTAAGCTTAAATACAATTGTAATTGAGGGCCTTCTAGCAAGACAGTTGTCCCATAAGGACCATTTCCCCCCTCTCGGCAATGTCGATTTGCCAGGAGATCCCACATTGCCATCATAATAGTCTTTATTGTTGTAATGCACAAACGTGAAGCGATCCTCGGTGCATGACGACACTTTTCCCCCTTATTCCCTTACCTAAGGCACCCGAAGAGTTTACAAGTACTTATGAAACAAACCAGTACTCTTTTTTGAAAGCTGATTTTGCGGAGCTGGGAAAATATTCACATGGGTTGTTTTCTTTTTCCAAGTCCTTTTGTTTTGCCATTTGATAGACTTTTTATAAATGCGCGTCAACTTCAGTACTCTTGTCTCTATCCCAGCAAATTCAAGTTGCATGCTTTTCTAAGACGTCATAATGTAATACAAATTGGCGTAATTTCAACAGGCTCACAAACAGCTGTCCACTGCACCATCTGGGTATCTACTGAAATGCCCTAGAAAAACAGGGGTAACCCCTTATTATAATAATTAAGTTTTTTAATGTATATCTCTAAATGTCAGTGTTTCTATTAACAAGAAATGACAAAACTCGCTTTTCACATTGAAAGTAACCTGTGAACTCTATGGGAAGTGTACCATTGTATTTCAATTTCCTTTCCCATTCTCTCCTATTCCAGTCAGCAGTATTTTTTAAATGTATTTTTCTCAAGAAAGAAACACAGCATTAAGTTAACTGACCTTGGCAGCACCTTATAGGACTATAGTAAGATGGTATTAACTGCACTTTAGTGCAAACTAGTAGGCAGCCTCCAATTCACACTGCTTTCTAGATAAATAGGATAAAAGAGTAATGAAGAGTACATAAATAAAATGTATACCAACTCTAGAATCTTGGTACAATTTAGCCCAAGTTTTATTTTTGTCCATTCTAGAATATTATGTTATGCTATCCCATATATAGTACACAATGTCTGAAGAGGCTTTATTTCAATTTTACCCAATCACCTGCATTCATTCATTCATTCATCATTCATCTACTTCCATTTATCTCGTGAGGACTATCTTTCCCATTCTAAGGGGGGCTGACCTGACCTTTCAGGTAAGGCAACTGAGATGTCCATCCTGGACTCCCACTTTTCAGGAAGTGCTTTGGGGCACTCCACCTTATTCTTCTTTTCTGAACTTCATTAAAATTCATTTTGAAATTTCTATTATTACTGACATCTCAAGGGACCTATGAAAGTGCAGACAAGTGACCCTTGTCAGGACAGCCCTGGGTACGGACATGGTTCTGCTATCCTTTAATTGGCAGTAAACTTTTCTTGGAAACCTCCATATCTAGTCTCTCAAATACCAAAAACAGAAAATAAAAACATGAAACCATTAAAGAACAGAGGTTTGTACGCAGGTCCCTTGGGTGATGTACCACAGTAACTCATGTGATTACTTGTAGGAAAGAGCGATAGTGGTGATTGTTATAAGTCATTCAGCCCATTATGCTGAAATATGATATAATAACAAGGCAGGATGAGCACAAGCCTACAGAAACTAGAAAGGAATTTGGAACCAGAATTGGCCAGAAGAGAACACTTCCAAATTCGTTTATGAAGTCAGACAAGGGCACTAGAAGAAAAGAAAATTACAGGCCAATATCCCTATAATATATGATTGCAGACATAAGAGATCAGACTTTGATCATTCTCAGGGTGTGCGCACACACACACAATGGAAAATGTGAGGTGACAGATACATTAATTAACTTGATTGTGGTAATCATTTCAGAAAGCGTACATATATCAAATCATCACATTGTACACTTCAAATACATATAATTTTATTTGTCAATTATACTTTAATACAGCTGGAAAAAATTTTCTTTCCTATTTTCTATTTGTTCTGCCTTCAGTGAGATTTCCTCAATTTTGTCTTCTAAATCTTCAATTAACTTTAAACCTTCCTATCATATGTTACATTTCAAAGAGCTCCTTTTTGCACTGTGAAAGTTCCTTAATTGTTTAAAATTACCATTCTGTTTGTATTGCTGAGGTCTCCTCTTATCCCTCTATGGATAAGAATGATATAAATTACTTCAAAAGTTTTCTTCTGTTCCTTATGTCGCTATTTCTTCTCTTCTATTTGTTTTGGTTTGGTTCTTCTCTTTCACATTAGACATTGTATTAGACTGCCATAACAAAATACCACAGATGAGTGACTTAAAAAACAGAAATTTATTTTCTCACAGTCTGGAGTCTGGAAGTCCAAGATCAAGTGCCAACAGGGTTGGTTCTGGTGAGGCCTCTCTGCTAGGTTTGCAAACAACCGCCTTCTGGCTATGTCCTCACACGGCCTTTTTCTGTGCATGTACATTCATGGTGTCTCTTCCTCTTTTTATAAGGACAGCAGTTCTGTTGGATTAGGGTCCCACCCCTATGACTTCATTTAACCTTAGTTACCTCCTTAAAGGCTCTATCTCCAACTATAGTACTATTGGGGGTTAAGGCTTCAACACATGAATTTGGAGAGTGGGATATGATTTACTCCATAACAGACACCTTCCTCAAATATTGACAACAATGGCTATCTGTTCATATTTAAGCATGAGGCCCTAAAAAGTGCTGTGTGGCATGGAAAGGCCTTTTGAGTGATGGGCTTCATTAGCAGACAATCAGAGTGTCAGCTGGCTTCTTGGCTGGGGACCCTCCAGTCCTGCTGAGGGAGACTAAAGTTGGCTGCTGGCTCTATGGTGCAAGTGGAGCAGGACGGCGTTAGGCAGGACCCTGGGCATCTCAACCTCTGCCATGTACACTTTCATTCAATCCCGTTTTCATCCAGGCGTTCCCACCTTCAATTTGCCTTGTATTCTTCAATCCTGACTTTCTGTAGATCAGTCTCTTCAGGAGCAAACTTTTTTGTTGTTGTTAAACTTTTTAAAACTTTATTTTAAGTGTGTTTTTCCAGGACCCATCGGCTCCAAGTCAAGTAACTATTTCAATCTAGTTGGGGAGGGCGCGGCTCACCCTGGCCTGTGTGGTGATCGAACCGGCAACCTTGTTGTTTAATAGCACCGTGCTCTAACCAACTGAGCTAACCGGCTACCCCTCTAGGAGCAAACTTTTATTCTTCTTCTGGGGGCAGGGAATGGGCAGCATCTGAAAGCACCAGCTGTGAGGCCATCAAAAGGGCTTAACTGATTTTTGGTAGATTCTTCCTAGGTCTGTTCTGACTGTTGGAGACATGTGGCAGTGACCAAACTGAGTGAAGTCCCTGTGCTGCTAGAGCTTACTTTTTAGAAGGTAAAGGTGATCAATAAGCAAAAGCTGTGTCAGTAAACATCAGGTAGTGGTCAGTGCTAGGGAGAAAGGTAAAACAGGAAGGAGGATGGGCTGGGGAAGGGTGAGTATATTTACAGGGGGTGGTCAGAAATGCCCTCTCTGGTCAGGAGTCTTTGGAGCAGAGTCCAAAGGCAATGAGAGAAGAAACCATGCAGGTATCTTGGAGAGGGGCATTCCAGGCTCAGAGGATAGTGGGGGCAAAGGCCCCAAGTTGGGCATATGCCTCAATATTTAAAGAGAGTGATGCTAGATAAGAGTAACCAAGAGGGGATTGGTTGGAGATGAAGCTAAGGGGATGGCAGAAAGCCAGTCATGTTGGGCCCTGGACCTATATCCTGAGTGTCATGGGGTTTTGAGCAAAGGAGTGATGATAATCTGATTTACTTTCTAAACGAATCCCTATGGCTGTCATATGGGGAAGACTGGAGGAAGAGCAGGTTTTAGAGGGAAGAATCAGGTATTTTGCTTTAGTCAAGTTAAGTTTGAAATGTTTACCTGTTAGATATGAAAGTGGAGGTGGCGAATAGGTAGTTAGATATTCAATTGCCGAGTTTGGGGAAATGCCTAGATTGGGGTATACACATTTTGGAGTTGTACTTATGGTGATGTTTACATGGCAAGCAGCTAGATCAACCAGGGAATGGGTGCAGAGAGATAAGATGTTTGATGACTGAAGTTGGGAACATTTTGATACGAAGATGTTGTTGGTATGACAGGGAGCCAGCAAAGGAGGCTGAGAAGGGGGAGCTGCCAGTGAGACAGAACGAGAAGGAAAGAGAGCAGTGTTCTGAAAGCCAAAAAAAAATAAAAATAAAGAGTATTTCAAGGATGAAAGGAAGATCAAATCAATTGAGTCACACACTGCTGATAACCAAGAATGGACACTGAACTCGGTCATATGACTAGTGACTTGGAAAAGTCCTATGGTGAGGTGGGGACAAAATCTTGATTGATGCAGCAGAAAATGAGAGGAAAGGAAGAAGATGGATCCAGGTGAGAGGTGATGCTGGCTTGATCTAGGCTGGTTGTGGTGGAGGTGGTGAAAAGTGGTCAGATATGAAGATGGTTTTAAGATGAGTCAATAGGAGTTGCCCCGTACAGAGATGGGGAGAAAAGAGGAGCAGACTTTCAACCAGTCTTCCTGTTTGCAGTCTCACCCTCACCCCTGCCTTCAGAGGGGCTGAATGCTTCTACTGCCTGAGGTTTCTCAGATTGTTCCTCCTGTGAGCCCACTGAAGTCACTTAGCTTTCAGCTTCTCCTGGTCGGCCAGGTCAGACACCATGCATCCTTCTGATTTCCAGCCTCCAAAGTGTCGTTGACATGTCTTCCCTCCCATTCTCCTTTTCCTTCTGTGTTTAAGTCCCTTTTATTTAAAACAAAACAAAACAAAAAATCCTTTTGTAGTCAATTTTGTGGGATTTGAAAAGGGACAGGGAAAATAACATATGCTCAATCCAGAGTTTAACAGGAAGTCTCCACGTTTGATTTTTTTTTTTTAATTTACATGATTTTACTTCAGTTTGGTCAGGTCAGTAGGTCCTTTAGAGACTGTGTTTCCTGGATGAAAGAGATCAATAATCTATCTGAGTGACAGATTTTCTTCCTGCCTTTCTCCTCTCTCATTTTCTAATTCTCCTTCTCTTGAATGAAGCGGCATGTTCTGATTATGAATTGCTTGGGAATACTACCACTGGGCACCAGCCTGGAAAAAGTATGCCAGGCCATTTAAAACCTCGAGGAGCACTTACTTAGGTAATGTGAGCTTGTTTGAGTGTGTGTGGGTCTATGTGTATGTTTGAATTTGAGGATATGCCCTGATGAACATTTATCTTTAAGATAGAATCACAAAGAATCACATATATTTAACTGCATTCCACCTCGATTTATCATAAGCGGTGTGTGTGTTTGTGGGGTGGGGGGCGGATATCTCCCTGGGGCATTCAACCCTGGGAGCCTATTCTTGCAGGTTCTTGCAGATGATTCCTGGGCTCCCTCTCAGGGCTTTTCCAGGCCCTGGCTTCCAGCCCCATCTCTGCCCTGAGCAACAAGGGCCTGTGTCCTTGGAGTGGATTTCTCTTTCCGGTTTGAGCTGACTCCAGTTGGTTTCAGTAACTTGCAACCAAGGGGTACTGACTAAGCTTAAAGATCTTTGTCTCACTGATCTGGAAGGTTGATCAAACTTTCCATGGAGAGTTAAAGTAGTCCAGCTCTTCCTACTGACATCATAAAGATCCATGGCCTGAGCTTAGGACCCACAGCTCCAACTCAAATTTCCGGGGGGCTAGCAAATTCCCATGACCTTGGACCATTCGTGGGGCTTTAGCAGAATTTGGTCTCAAGGACTAGCCATGTCTCATCATATGGAGAAAGCTGCAAAAGGACATAGGCCAAATTTATCAGCATTTCCCTTCCCCCTTCACTAGAACAGTAAGCAAATAGGAACATCCTAAATTGCCCTGAATCTTGGGCTCAGTGGGAGAGGATTAGAAATGTACTCCTAACTAGCATGGGAGACATGAGGATCACATTTCTGGATTAAAAGTAAGTGTATCTCCCCAGATTTAATGTCCTAAAAATGCTATATATCTTGTTTTTAGACTGTCTTAGACGAGGGCTTTAATAAGGTCTGTCTATAACTAGAATCCAACACATTAGGAAAGCCCAAGGGGAAAATACTCCCAAAGTTATACAACAAATCAGCAGGAGAACCGAAAATAAAGCCCGGAGACTTTTACTGCCCACTGTATCAATACCGACTCCCGAGACCTGCACAGACCTTGAAGGATGGGAGTCTGCTTCTGGATTTTATTGGAAGTAGTTCCCTTTGTATGGATTGTCCAAATGCAAATACTAAAGGCGAAACAAGATTAATACCTATGTTGTGAAAATGATGACTTATACCGATAGTATTCAACTATAAACAACACTTTAAATGGAGACACTGTTCTGTTGTAGAAACACCATTGGACAGGAAGTCAGGGACCAGGTTTCTGATTCTGACTCTGGCCCTAATGAGCTGCTTAATTTTGGACAGTTTAATTTCTTTGGACCTCAAAGTCCTAGTCTGTAAAACGAAATGGTTGTAGTAGACAATGTTTTCCCTAGTTCTAAAATTCTATGAAGAACCTTAATTTTAAGGTTTAAAGACTAACTAAAATGAATTGGACTGATGGTTGTATCATGCTGTACTGAGATATTCAAAACAACACAGTTCATTTAATCCATTTAAGAAAGCTAAAATAGTTAAAAACATATTCAATTAAAGATAGAAAAAAAATAGAGGGCTTTTGTTTCTGACTTTTTTTTTTTTTAAGATATGAGGAAGCCAGAATAAAGGGAATGATAAAAGACAAGCAGAATTAATCATTATATGAGTTTAATCAGAGAAAGGTTAAAAAAAATCAAGAGGCTCAATATTGCAAGCAGCATTCATAATCGGAGGCTTTTAAACCACATACACATCAAATATTTTCACATGGGGGAAAAACGGGCTCAGAGTACAAAAGGGATAAAGGAAGACAAGGTTTTAAAAAGATAATTTCATTACTCACAGAGGCAGACAGCAGAGAATTGCCAAAACGAAGAATCTTCTATCTGGGAACACCAGCTGACATTCTGGAGACTGAGAGAAAGGGCAGTGATAGTAGAAGTGATTAACAGGCAGAATGCGTCTCAGCCAAGCAAAGCACCAAGCTCAGATATTATCGTCTCAAAGGTGGTTAGCAAATAAGCAGAGCTATAGATGAAACTTAAAAATATATATAGGATAAAAAGAAAACCAACCAATGTGAAGAAAAATTCCAAAGTAGGAAGAAACACAATTATCTTGAAGGGAAAACAACAAAAACAACAAACCAACAAAACCTGAATGACTACATCAGAATATAAAATAGTTTAGGCAAAGGAAAAATCCAGTGTGGGAAAACGGCTAACAGAAAGTACAGGGAAGTAACAGGACAATCAATTTGGTCTCATTTATAGACACAAGTTACTTCACCAAACTTTGGGCATTTCCTGAGCTTCCTGCAGTAATAATGAAAGAAAGGTGATGGTTGGACTATTCAGCACACACCACGTTCTAATAAGGATTATTTGAAAATTCCCACATGGAAAATAAGTTTCCAAATGTTGAGTCAGAGGCTAGGAAATTGCCCCATTTAAGAGCCAGGAAGAGGTAGGAAGTGGCCCATCAATAGCCCTGGGACTAGGACACACTGCTCAGAAAGCCCAGATTCCAAGAGGGAAACCTGGGAAAGACAGCAGGAAAGAAGAAAATAGTGAGGAAAGTACTAGGACAGGCGCTCTTCAGGGGAACAGCGTCTGTGCAGTTTGGTTCCCTTTCCTAAGCAAAATTCTGATCTTGGCATCCAAGACCCTGTGATAACTGGCTCTGCTTCCTCATCAACGTCACTTTGTTGAAACCCTCCCCTTAACCCACCACTTTGGGACCAAACTTTGTGCCTTTCCTTGACTTGGCCTCTGGGACTTTACCCTTATACATTCCTTCTGAAATACTTTTCCCAAGGTCTGTTTGGCCAGCTCCTGCCCATGAGGTCCCAGCTCATAGCTCACCACTGCAGAACGACGTTCCATGAACAAGCTGTCTAAAGTTGTCGCCACCACCCCCCTTTTTGTTCACTTACCATCATGTCCCCGGCTCTATTGTCTATTTCCTCTCTTATCACAAGCTCAAATGGTCTCCATCATCGTCCTCCCTCATGGAATATGAGCTCCCTGAGAAGAGGTCCTTGGTTGTCTTGTTCAGCACTGTGCCCCACCACCTGGCACACATTGGTTGACTGAATAAATTAATAATAATTACTCAGTTTCTACCAATTCTTCTGCCAAATGTCCCGTGTTCCTCCATCTTTATTCTCCTGACTACAGTCTTAGCACAATCCCTCATCTCTTCACTCCTAAACAAGCCCAATTGCTTCCTAAATAATTACATTGTCCCTTTCTGTGGCCCTTCCCACGTTAGTTTCAGATGGTTCTTCCTAAAACATCGACTTTGTTATGACTCTGCCAATGATGACTTTGTCAGTGCCCTCCAGCCAAAGACCAGCAGGGTCACTCCTGTCGTTGAACAAGTTGGGTTTATTACTTACTGTGGAAATCACCCCCCCATGGGGAAGTATCTGAGTCAAAGGGTGAGAAAGAACCTATTATATGATTTGGCTTTGTTGGGTGATTTGCAGGAAGGTATCAGGAAATGGGGGTACACTTTACATTGGATGTTGTCAGAAAGCAGGGTTAATTCTATGCTTGTATGTTTCAACAGATCTTATCTATGGGAGAAGAGACTAGAATTATGATAAAGTTGTAATGGTAAAGAAGTAGCGGTCACTCATTTGGCTGAGATGGAGGGCATTTGGTACTTTTCGAGTGGCAGAGTGACCCTGTTTTTTCTACGCTTGGGCAAAATTATGAAGTGGGTTTGCTTTGTTTCATTTTATCATGGTTTCAGAATGACCTTGTCTGAGGATTATTTATATCTAATAGGAGACTAATATGCCTAGCTGTGAGAGTCAAGTCAGCTTCTGAACGTCAGGGGCTGCTCTGTTGATTCTCTCTTTCTTCCCTTTTGGCCAAGGGCAGATGAGGTCAGGCCATAGGACACTAACTATGATATCCAGATTTTCACCATTGTCAAGATTTTGTTGATTAAGAACAGAAAAGGGTCTTGGAATGTAGTCTGTGGTTGATCTAAGGTTAATCTTTCCTTCTCCTGTTGTAGGATGAGTTGTTGAAACTGATGTGACAGTGGCTTTGCAGAACATTTAAGACTCTGGGCAGGATACATTTACATTAGCCAACTGCCATACAGGCAATTATCAGAAGCACAATGACTGTTGGTTGTTGTTATAGGGCTTGAAGCCATAGAACTAGATTATGAAACCCAGGCAATGAAAGTGTGTCCCATAATCCACCTGAGTGTATTCAAGAGAGCCAGATGGCTTTTCCTTTTAGTTAGTCATAGACTGTTCTGTTTACCCTGGAGTATTTATATAGGCACAACAGAGTGTTTACTATGGCATGAACTCCCTCTTGGCTGGCTAAGAGGAAATTAAGGGATAATACGATTGTCCATGACAATTCTAGCTAGGGGGTCTACATCAGCTCTTTGGGTTTTCACAGCAGTTGTGTCATTTAAAACTTCTGCTAAAGCAGAGACAAGTCTCAAACCACCTTTCTAATTGTATCATCCCTATTGTGGGAATGCCCTTGGAAGTTCTCCCCAATAATCTGTGCTTGACTCATTTTGGAAGCTTTAGGTATACTTCTCAAGAAAATAGGGTCCGGGCCTGCCCGGTGGCTCAGATGGTTGGAGCACCCTGCTCCTAACGCAGAGGTCACTGGTTTGATTCCCACATGGGCCACTGAGCTGCGCCCTCTACAGCTACGACTGTGAACAATGGCTCACCCTGGAGCTGGGCTGCTGCTCACAGCCGGAGGTTGGCATGAGCTACTGTGAGCTACCGTGGGCTGCAGTATGCTGCCGTGGGCTACTGTGTGCTGCCATGAGCGGCCGGTGGCCAGTGTGAGTGGCTGGCAGCCAATAACTGGTGACCGACTATCTCAGCCGGGGGGGAGCGCAGGGCTCATAATACCAGCATGGGCCAGGGAGCTGTATCCTACACAACTGGACTGAAAAACAACGGCTTGAACCAGAGTGGGGGTGGGGGAGGCGGAAGAAGGGGGAAAAATAGGGTCCAATTGCTCTGAATATACAGATCAGTGAGTGTGTGGTAGAGAGGCATGAGCCTGAGGGTCGATATAAAAAGACAGATTGAATTGGGAGTGTGTCATTTGTTATAAGAGGAGTGAGTCTCTATTGCGTCCCTCAAGATGAACGGATTTCTTGAGTGGAATTCCATAGTTCCTGCAAAGGAGGCTGAAGTTATCTCTGAAGAGAATAAACTATCATGATCAGGATAGCTCCGATATTAGTGCCTGTTCCTGACTGACTAGGCTTTGCTGATAGGATTGTAATGATCTCAGCAGAAACATTTAATGATGGAAAGGTCAAAGTCCAACTTTTGCAAGATTGGAGGTTGGAATTAATGATGTGAAGGAGATCCAAGAACCAGAAGGGATCTGTTAAAGGGAATTTTCCTTCTAAAGGATTTAAAGGATTAGCCATTAAGTTTTCATCAATGGGGTCGGTTAAGGAGTTACAGATCCAGCAATCCATTGGATTCAGAGCAGCAGCTATGGTCTGGAAAAAACATGTAAGAGAGTTTTGCTTTTCCTTAAGGGGTAGAAGAAGACCATGGGGAATGGGGGTCAGAAATAAAAGGATGGCGATAAGAGGGATTATATTAGTGTTTTGTTTTGTTTTGAAAGGTGTTTAAGTAGAATAATAGGCAATTCTGTGTAGTAAAGGGAAATCAGAAAATTCTTGAGGAATCTGAAAATTCATCTTGTTCTATCAACTCGAGTGGGAGTTGTCCACCACTGAGGTCCATTATTTGTTCCACCATCTTGGGTAGACACTGTCAATGTCTGAAGTTGGCAACTTCTGGAGCATTGCCAAGAACCCTTGGTTTAAGGTCTCAGATAGAATAAATGTCCAGTAGCCAAGAGGAAGTAATGTATATTTTTTGACCTGGGAAGCATGAAACCAAGGGCCAATACCTTGGAGGGTTTTGTTTGTTTGTTTGTTTGTAAGTTTTAATCTCGGATGCCTTTAATAATGATGTTCCCTTCAATAAATTGCAACAAAACATAAGTCAAGCCACAACAGGTAGAATCTAAGATTGGGGATGAAGCTTGCAAACACATGGGGTAACCTGGTGCTTATAAAGAGATAATGTGGGTTTCATCTTGTAGACATCAGAGCGAACGGCAATACTTTAGGTTATAGAAGTTAAGGTTTCTGAGAGCTTTGCTTTGGAATTCCACTAGTTCAAAATTTTTTTTTTTTTGAGGATTGTGGACAATTAGTTTTATAGTAAAAGAAAACTTTACAGAGTTCGTTAATAACAATTCAGTAAAACAAATGTCCCTCTTACTAGAGAAGTGGGAATTCTCCAAGTTGGAACAACAAAAGCAAGAATTTTTTCCTTTCTTTTTTCTGTTTTTCTTCTTTCTTTCTTTTTCTCTTTTGCCATAGTTACAGCAGTAGCTCTCTGGCCAGAAGATTCAACCTGCTCTGAAAATAAACCGAAAACAACCAGGATATACTTACACCCCAGTGTAGGAGGCACTTATAGGAAGTCCATATGGAGTGTTTAAAGGGCCATTCAGGTTTGGTTTCTGTCCACATCTGGTCTTCACAGTTTTGCCAGGATTGTGTCAATGGCTGGTAGGATGTATTTTGGAAACATCCTCTCGTGCCTCTAAAGCTTCCCCACTAATGTTAATTTAACATCGTTGCCATTTGATTACTATTATGTGTAATATCACGAAGGGTTTTTGGTAAACTCCATTTTCAATTTTTTTTCACGCTACCAGTTGACCATCCTGAGTGCCAAATGTTATCTATGTGCAGTGAGCATGCCACTTGCATTTTTATGAATCAGAGGCTTGTCTCTGGTAGTTAATAATAGCCTCTTTGAATTTCTCCATGGTCTTTCTTTTCTGTGTGATTAGAGGAGCAATTATCTTGGTTAATGTTGCCCTTTTGGGCATAGTGGTCAGCTAAAGCATTTCCATGAGTTTCAAGGTCTTTGCAGTTTGAATGACCTTCCACTTTTATTGCAGCTATTTCCTTAAGTAAAACCAAAGCGTTCAAAGTTCTTTAATCTGTTGTCCGGTTTTCACAGGGGATCCTGTCAATGTAAGAAAACCTCTTTGTTTCGGAAGCATCCCAAAACTGAAGTTGTAGACTACTCCAAAAACATACCATCAGTGTAAATATTTGCTCTTTTATTCTTTTCCAGTTGGCGGCTGGGATGAGGACCATTAACTCAGCCATCTGGGCTGATCTGATTTCTGGGAGTAGTTTATGTTCCACAGGTGAATTCAAGTTTGTGATTGCCTGACTTGGTTTCATATTGCTTTGCACTATTTCGTTTCCAATAAGAAGATGACCCCTGGCTTCAGGGAAGCCATGGGACTGTGTCTGTTTTCTGCTCAGAAATGCATCAGTTCAGCCACATCTGGGAGCCTCCTGGGCAATTCAGTTCTTCCATCAGTATCGGGGGCTGAGGGTTGGGGGTGGGGGCAGGGTAGAGGAGGAGGAACTCTTGCAGCGCCAAAGGGATTTTGATCCCTTAACTGATGAAGCCAACAGATGGCTAACACAGATCAGAATGGAGTGAGCAAACGACAGCAAAGAGCCGAGTGGGGGCAGGGCGTGCTCACTGCAGGAAGTAGGTCTGAGGGGCCTCCATAGTCCTGGCTGGGCACTGAGGGGGTCCCCCACCTCACACTCAGAGGCAGCCACCAGGTAATCACTGCCAGGAGCACAATAGGCAAGAAGGGACACCTGGAAAAGGTCAGTGTTTGAATCTGGAATAAGCAATAATCATCAGGGAAACGGTAAAGTACTTTGGCTGGGATTTGAAAAAAAAAAAAAAAGAAAGAAAAAAAGCCCAGCAACTGATGTCAGCACTAAAGGCCTCACTTTATTGACATATATAGTTTTTATGAGGGACCAGCATTTGTTTTTATGGCTGAATTAATGGACTTCTAGAAATAAAAATTGAATATAGAGAGGAGAGCAACATTTACTACTACTCATGTAACATTAGAAAGATCTCTAACAGCCTTTCTTCTCCTTTCTCTCCTTCCTTCTCCCCCCTCTCTGCTTCTCCCTCCTCCCATGCTTCCCTCCCTCCCTCCCTCCTCTCACACTCATTTATTCAATATCTATTAAGTGCTAGACATTGTGCTTGTACTGCAGATCAAGAGATAAAAGCAGGGTCCCATCCTGGCCTTGCAGTCTACCTCTCAATCTGGTGTTATAAAAGTTTGCACACAGGTGATTACCAGGTAGTGCAGGCAGGGGCTGGATGGAACCCTGAGCAAGGAGCTTCAGGAGTGCCAAGGTGGGCCCCTCACCCAGATGGCTAAAGGGAGAGAAGTAAAGGAAGGTTGGATTTGGAGGTGGGTGAGCGTGTGTTTTTGAAAGCTAATAAGGAATGGGCTGAGTGAAGTTGGACAAAGGTGGTTGAGGAAGTGGGAAGAAGGTGGACAAAGGAATGGAGGCATTGGAGTCTGGCTCAGTTCAAAACCCTCAAGTAGGCTCAGCATGATTGGAGCCTCCTAAGGGAGGAGTGAGTAGGCTGAGATGAGAGACAAAGGCCAGGTCACTGAGGGTCTTGTATATCAAAAAGGTTGGACTTTCTTCTAAAGCAGTGGTTGTCAACGGGTGGAGATTTTGCCCCTCAGGAGACACTTGGCAGTGGTTGGAGACAATTTTCATTGTTACAACTGTGACTTGCTCTTCTGCCCTCCCTCCTCTCTCTTCTCCCTCTAGGAATCAGGAGTGTGTGACAGTCAGCAGGTCTCAGTAAATGGCAGGTGTGTGTGTATGGGTGCATTACCTGAAAGGCCAACATGGGAAGGGAGCGTAGGGATCATATAATCCAACTGGTTGACCTCCCAGATGTGGAGACCATGGTCCACAGAAGTTATTGCACTTTTTCAAGGTCACAGGTAGTTTGAGTCCTGGCACCATCCCCTGGATATTAGATGTCTCCGCTAGAATTCTTAGTGCCTCCCACATGCTTGGAGCAAATAAATTGAAACCATTTAAAAACCTGCATTCGTGTCTTGCACACGTTCTCGGGTGTGTGTTTTGGCCATTGCTAAACTCGAGGTTTGAAGCTATCATTTTCATACCAAAACAAAACAGAATAAAACAAAACAGCCCATTCAAGATGATTTACAAATCAAAGACAACTCATAACAATACCTGGCAGTTCTGGAGAGCTTTTTATCTGCAGAGTGCTTCCGGACAATAACTAACGAAATGTCTGATTCCTCTTAGGAACATAGACACACACATTCCCACATGCACCAGCAATTTAATTTACATGAAACGAAGGAAAAGATGTTCAAAGTGGCATTCCACAAAATCATAATTACAACCTCAAGCCCAGGATAAACATGTTCAACCCTCCCACCAAGCCCACTGGGCAGTTGCCACTTAGATTCTAGTGCTGCCTGCAAGGCGAGGACAGATCAGGAGTGTTCACATAAAGTCAACTGTCTCTGGGATCAAGGTCCCATTTTAAAGGCAACTGACCTTCGGTAAATGACTTGTTAAGGAGCAAAGGTGGAAGCAGTGGTCAGATTTGACTGTGGGCCTTCCTCCTCTGCTGGGCCTCTCCCCTTTTCTCTCCTTCAGGCCTGTCTAACCTCCCTGGCATTCCCACCTCTCCACAGTCTCCTCCTGCTAATCAGGGGGAAACAGTGTGATAAGATGTCAGGGATGTCTCAGGACTTCCTGTGGGAATATGGGCTTTTACAAAGAGGAGCCCAGAGGTAGACTTCTAGGAGTTTTCAGTCACCGAGGGCAGTACATAGAGCCGTCTGACCAGCACTCCACAAACACCATCACCTGGCTGTCACCCACCTCCACTTCCCCAAGTTCTGGTGCTGTGGTGCTGTGACCAGGCTCACGTGTCCACCTTCATGCTCAACACCCTGGACTCTTTGCATGGTCCTTGCCCTACTTACCTTGCTGACTTACTCGCTTTGAGATGACAGCAGCCACCAACTAAGATGGCTCCAAGTCCTACGTCAGAAGTGTCCTGGGCTAAATGGCGGTTCCCTTAGCGGCACAGTGGCTGAATGCAGAACTGCCCTCCAGGTCAGCATGCTTAGTCAGAATCATTCTGGTGGAAAGGATAGAACCTTTTACTTGCTCTCTACCTTTCAGACTTTCCCTTCCCATGGCTGAGGCCACGTGACCTCCACCTGCAGGCCACCTACCCCAGGCTCTGGTCTCTACGCTATCGAGAGTCACATCTCAGTGTCCGGACAGCTCACGGTCGAGTCCTCTTGCTGCTGGCCCAGCTCTTGGGTCACAGCACTCATAACTGATTTCTGTCATTGTTCCTGGGATAGGTCCCTGCTTTAGACCAGGGATAGGATGCCTTGTACTGACCAACAGTGGGTTGGAACCACCTGGCCTGACTTCTGAGTGTGGCTTTTTCAAGGCCAGTCTAGAAATGGTCTCAACGTGGCCTGTGATGGGGAAGACACTTGTTTTCAGGGGGCATTTTTAAGGCTAAATCAGGGGTGGACGCCCCAAATCCACCTCACATTAGACTGAGGGGTGTGGCAGAGACAGCAAAGGCCAAGTGCAGTCAGCAGGAAGGGGAGGCCTCCCATAGGTCCCACTAGGTGTACTGACCAGAGCCTTGGGAAAGCAGCGGCAGGAATGAGAAAACCAGAGCTTGTTAGCCAAGGGGGCCGCCAGGGGTGAGGGGCAGCTCAGTGAGGTGGACTGTCAGCAACGTGGAGTCCAGAAGTCCAAGACCATGTCAGAAAGTGAGTTAGATGGAGTGAGAAGGAATGCAGACCACAAACATGCTGGACAGCCCATCAGAAAGCCTGACTTGCATCAAGCTTATTCCCTATATGGAAATTCTCCTGCCACTGGCAAACATTAGAGCTCAATTTTATTAAAGGAGAGAGAGAGAGAGAGACGATCAAGATGGCCAAAGAGATATACTCCTACTACTAGTAGTGATAATAACAACAATAAATCCACAACTGCACTAAAAAACAAGAAGGAATACCTTAAAAGGTTCAGGAACTTTGAAGGATAGGTCCAGGATATCTGAAGGATAGAAAAAGGCTAGGATCATCAGGAAGAAGGAAACCACAATCCTGAGGTTTCCTCAGGACTAAAAAGATGGAGGGCTGCTGCAGCGAGCTTGGAGGTCAAGAATATTGGGAGGGTCTCTGGTGAGGGGTACGGGTAATTACTTGGGATATCATATAGGAGCCACCTCTCCAGCCTTAGGACAAGAAGCAGGTGACAGAGGTGTCAGTTTCCCATATGGAGCGGGGGGTTCAGATGGTTGTGATGGAGGGGCCGAGTGGGGACCTGGCAAAACCCAGGAGGGATGGGATGCTCGCTACATCTAGGAGACAAGATGCAGTAACTACAAGGAACATTGGCGGAAAGGCTGAAAACTCAAATGTGAAGTTGAACACAGCCAATAACCCCGAGACATTTGAAAAAAGCCATAAAAGAGAGGTACGAACCCCAAGAAATGGAAAAGTTTACATTCAAAGAAGCAGAGTTAATAGAGCAAACGGAACGAGAATTTGGCACATATATAATTAGAATCCTCAGAGAGAAATAAAATGATATTGCACCCATAAAAAGGAATGTTTTAGAGATCTTGGAAATGAAAAATTTGATGATTGAAATAAAAGTCTCAGTAAATGGGCAGAAGCATTGAAGCTGATAAAGAGAGTAAGTAGAAAGGCTGAGCCAAGGAATTTCCTCAGAATAGCAAAAACGGACAAGGAGACAGAAAGTATAAAAATAGTCAAGAGAATCGGAAAATAAAACCCTAACGTTCCCAACATTCATGTTAACAGACCTTCAGAAGAACAGAGACCATAAAGGAGAGAGTATACTCAGGCAGGCAGGGAGAGGACAGACAGTGTCCCAGAGTGAGCGCAGGCACAGGGCCCAGCGTGAAAGTGCACAGGGACAGCTGCGCAGAATGAAGGACAAACAAGACAAAAACAGACTCTTATTAAGGAATGTCCTGGTGAGATTCCCCACGTGAACAATAAGGAGAAAACCCTAAGTGCACCTGGGAGGAGGGGGGTTGGGCGTGGAGGGAATATGTTACCACATCGGTAACACCGGATACAAGAAGAAACCAGTGCAATAACTTCCAACTTCTGAGGAAAATCCTTTTGAATTGGCATTCCACAACAAGTGACACTGAGACACAAAAAGGAGGGCCCAAAGGGAGGTATTTTCAGACATGCAAGGATTCCAAAGGTTTACATCTTAGATCTGATCTGAAAGAATGAACTCAAGGAATATGATACAAGACGCAACAGATCAACTAGGAAGCCTCATGGTTAAGTTTAAATAAGTATTGACTACTTTGAAAATTGAGATATAATTCACATACCATGAAATTCATCCTTTTAAAGTGCACAATTCAGTGACTGTGTATATTCACAATGTTCTGCAACCATCACCATTATCTAATTCTAGAACATTTTCAACCCCCCCCCCCAAAGAAATCCTATACTCATCAGAAATCACTCCTCCTTCTCCCTCCCCCCGCCCCGCCATTGGCAACCACCGATCCACTTTCTGTCTCTATGGTTTTGCCTATTCTAGACATTTCATGTAAACGGAATCATGCAACAGGTGACCTTTTGTATTAGGCTTCTTTCACTTAGCATAATGTTTTCAAGGTTCATCTATCTTGTAGCATCTATCAGTATTCCATTGTATGGGTATACCTATTTTGTTTATCAACATGTCAGTTTATAGACTGTCGAGTTGTTTCCACTTTTTGGCTATTATGAATAATGCTGTTATAAACATTTGTGTACACATTTTTGTGTGAATATGTGTTAATATATGTTTTCAGTTCTCTTGGGTATCTATATAGGAGCAGAATTGCTGGGTCATGTGATAGCACCGTGTTTAACTTTTGAGGAAATGCCAAACTGTTTTCCATAGTGGCTACACCATTTTATATTTCCATCAGCAATATTAGGGACCCAATTTCTCCATATCCTCACCAAAAATTGTTATTGTCTGTCGTTTTGATTGTAGCCATTTTACTGAAAGTGAAGTATGAGCTTATTGTGGTTTTGATATGCATTTCCCTAATGACAGAATGTTCATTTCATGTGTTTATGGACAATTTTGGTACCTTCTTTGGAGAAACCTCTATTCAAATTCTTTGCCCATTTTAAGATTGGGTCATCGACCTTTTAGTAAGAGTCGTTTATATGCTCTGACTCTATTAGATATCTGACTTGTGGATATTTTCTCTGGGTTGTCTTTTCACTTTCTAGATGCCATCCTTTGAAGTACGAAAGTTTTTACTATTCATGATGTTCAATTTATCTATTTATTCTTTGGTTGTTTGTGATTTAAGTGTCATATCTAAGAAACCAGTGCCTAATCAAGTGTCACAAAAATTTACAACTGTATTTTCTTCTAAGAAAATACAGTTTATAGCTTAAGCTCTTACATTTAGATCTTTATTCCATTTTGAGTTAATTTTTGTATATGTTATGAGATAGAGGTCCAAATTCATTCTTTTGTACATTAATATCTACTTGTCCTGGTACCATTTGTTGAAAGGTTGATTATTTTTAAAAAGTCCAACCTGTAACTAAAAATTCCCAAATGATATCAATATGGGAGATTGAGGTGGGGTCACCTCAATTTTTTTTTGGGGGGGGTCTATTTTTTTTTAAGATTTTATTGGGGAAGGGGAACAGGACTTTATTGGGGAACAGTGTGTACTTCCAGGATTTTTTTCCAAGTCAAGTTGTTGTCCTTTCAGTCTTAGTTGTGGAGGGCGCAGCTCAGCTCCAGGTCCAGTTGCCGTTGCTAGTTGCAGGGGGTGCAGCCCACCATCCCTTGTGGGAATCGAACCCGCAACCTTGTGGTTGAGAGGACGCGCTCCAACCAACTGAGCCATCCGGGAGGCAGCTCAGCTCAAGGTGCCGTGTTCAATCTTAGTTGCAGGGGCAGAGCCCACCATCCCTTGCGGGACTCGAGGAATTGAACTGGCAGCCTTGTGGTTGAGAGCCCACTGGCCCACGTGGGAATTGAACTGGCAGCCTTCGGAGTTAGGAGCATGGAGCTCTAACCACCTGAGCCACCGGGCCAGCCCTGGGGGTCTATTTTTATTGGGGGGATATAAATATTAATTCTAGGCACTGACAAAAAAACATACAATTATGTTTGTGTGTTAAAATCTAAGAAGAAACCCATTAGAGAAAAAAGTGGAAGAAATAAAACTAGATAATTTCAACAAAAGACAGAGAAGAGAAAGAAATTACAAAAAAGTGTGGCAAATAAACACATGGTAAGATGGCAGGAAAATCCAAACATATCAGTCAGTAATCACAATAAATGAGGCCCTGTGAAATTCACCTATTAAAAATGTGGACATACTCACAGTGGGTAAAATCATGAGTCCAATTATATGCTCGTTGCAACCATTACATAACAGGCAAATCTAAAGCAAAATCACAGAGGAAAACAAAAGATCCCAGGATGAAAAAATGATACGCGCAAGCTAACATAAAGAAAGGAGCTATAGCAATATGACATGGGACAAAATAGAATATGAGGGGTGGCCATCTTGCTGGGAGCTGAAAGGGAGGCAAATCTCATGGTCTCATGAAGCCCTGATCAAAACCACCCAGGTCTTCATCCTAGTTTAACAAGGTGTTAAAATAGGGCTCCTTTTCTCTTGTTAAGAGTTGTTAGTGTGCTGTATGTCCCACTCCATTTCAGGGCATTTCTCCTTTACCTCAAATATAATGAGAGGGGCCGAGTAGAAAACTTAACCTGTGTGCCTGCAGTTTGGGGAGCACAGTGATTTCTCACATTTGCAGGTGTGGGGCCCAAACCTTCTGTGGCAGCAGAAACGGGGCCATATCTGGGAGGTAACTGCTGTCTGTCACTCTTGAGTCACAGATGGGTCCACATGCACGAGAGACCCAGTGTGGGCTTGTCTGAGAGCCTGGCCTCCAATCCTGCCCAAGGAGGCCTCAACAGGCATAGGCTGGGGGTCACGCCAGATGCCTACACACGACGAACCACTGTTAGTCTGGTAGGGCTGTGTGAAAGTCGAGCCTCCTCCCCTTGCTTCAGGCCAGAGGAGTTGGAAATCAAGGAAGGAACAACAGGCAAGGAAACAATGGAGAAGCCGACCAAAGCTCTTTGCCACCTGCCCACCTTCCACTGGAAGTTAGGTAGCACAAAGCTTTAACTTCAAATGGAGTCTGAATAACATATAGGCTGGGCCCTTTAATGACTAAGATGAGATAGCTTTTGTAATTAGATGACCAGAGATTTTTTATTATCTGAGGGGGCCTGGCAATGTTATGGGATCAACCCTAGATCTCATCCAAGGGTCTAGAAAAACTGACCCTCTTGAGGGAGCTTGAATGGGCAATGGTGGGTGGATGCTGGAGGTTGGAAGTAACTTTTCCTGATGGTTCCTTATGGATTAATTCATTGTCTATGTTCCCATATACTAGCAAGGAAGCAAAATCCACATCCTTGATGATCACAGGAGAATCTGTCAGACTCCAGAAAGATCTGGAAAAGTGGCAAGAAAGACATAAAACATGCACGAAGCAAAAATCCCAAAGAGATATGAGGTCAAGTCTGTCATTGAGCCCTAGGAAATCTGGCAACCTCAGTCACATTGAGCCAGGTGGTGCCTTTGAGTAGGAGAAAGTGACCAAAGCGCCAGGCACATACTGGGTGTGGGATATCTGAGCAGGGAGCACTGAGGCAGAGGGGAGCTGCTGGCGTCTGGAGCCACAGAATTACTGAAACTAGTCTGTACTTCTATTGTACCCTCAGAAATATTTATGACATACATAAAATGCTCCAGCTTGGTGGGGAACACCCAAATACCTGCCCAAGAACCCTGGGATAGGCCTTGTCTCTTGGAGAACAGGGACTAAGCATGGGTAGGGACACGACTGGCAGTGAACAGCTCACGAACCCATTCTTCACTTTCCATACAGCTCTTGCAGCCATGCTACTGAGACACACGTTATCTGTTTTTAAACTGGGCTAGTTTTTAAACTGGGCTAGTGCTTGAAACAAGTGCACTTATAGAAAATTTAATACATAATTGATGGTTAATTTAAAAACCACTTTTGGCCCAAAACAACTTGTTAAAGAAGAATAATGTTGGAAGACTCACACTTACTCAATTTCAAAAATGACCACAAAGATACAGTAATCAAGACAGTGTGGTATTGCCACAGGACAGATCTAGAGACCCTTGGAATGGAACTTAGAGTCCAGAAATAAACCCTGATGTGTATAGTCAGTTGATTTTGGACAAGGGTGACAACACAATTCAATGGGGGTCTGAATAGTCTTTTTAACAAATGGTGCTGAGACAACTGAATATCCAAGAATGAAGTTGGACCCTTTTTGCATGCTATGCATAAAAGTCATCTTAAAATGGATCAGACATCTAAATTTTAGAGCTAAAACTTTAAAACTATTTGAAGAAAATATAGGAGTAAATTCTCATGACTTTGGGGTAGGCAAAGTACAAGTATATGACACGAAACTACAAGAGACAAAATTTCAAATAGATAATCTGGACTGCATCAAAGTTAAAGACTTTTGTACAACAAAAGACACTATCAAGAAAGTAAAAAAATGACCACAGAATGGGAGAAAATATTTGCAAATCATGTATGAGATAAGAGGCTGGTATCCAGAACTCACAAAGGACTCTTACAACTTAACAGGCAAAAGACAACCTAATTCAAAAATGGAGAAAGGATTTGAACAGACATTTTTTCCAAGGGAGATTTACAAATGGCCAAAAGCACATGAAAAGATGCCCAACATCATTGGTCACTAGGGAAATGCAAATCAGAACCACCCACACTCATGGCCATAATAAAAAAAGATGGACAATAATAACAAGTGTTGGTGAGGATGTGGAGAAATTGGAACCCTCATACATTGCTGGTGGGAATATACAATGTTGCTGCTCCCACGGAGAACTGTTCAGCAATTTGTCAAAAAGTTAAACATGGAGTTACCGTGTGACCCAGCAATTCCACACTTAGGTATATACCCAAGAGAACTGGAAACATATTTTCACACAAAAACTTGTGCTATGAATGCTCATAGCAGCATTATTCATTAACAGCCCAAACGTGAAAACAACCCAATATCCATCAACTGATGAATAAATAAATGAAATGTGGTTATGTCCACACAATGGAATAGTATTCAGGCATAAAAAAGAATGAAGTGCTGATACATGCTACAACATGGATGAACCCTGAAGACATTACACTAAGTTAAAGAAGCCAAACACAAAAGGCCATGTGTTGTATGATTTTGATTATATGAAATGTCCAGAAGAGCTGTAGAGACAGAAAGTAGATTAGTGCTTGCCAGGGGCTGGGGTAAGGGGGGGATGGGAAGTGATTGCTAGTAAGTATGGAGTTTCTTTTTGGGGTGATAAAAATGTTGTAAATAAGATAAGGGTGATGGTTACACAACCTTGTGAATATACTAAAACCCAATGAACTCCACACTTTAAAAGGGTGAATTTTATGGTATGTGATTTATATCTCAATTAAAAAATATAATGAGTCAACCTCCATCAATAGTCAAATATCCATCAATGAGTCAAATATCCATCAATAGGGGATATTAAACAAACTATGATAGAACATACTATGGAAATACTGTGCAGGGGGTCCAAGCAATGGCTTGGGTCTTTTTTAACATGATCAAATCTCTCCCTTTTTTTTTTTTTTTAAAGAGTTTATTGGGGAAGGGGAACAGGACTTTATTGGGGAACAGGGTGTACTTCCAGGACTTTTTTCCAAGTCAAGTTGTTGTCCTTTCAGTCTTAGTTGTGGAGGGTGCAGCTCAGCTCCAGGTCCAGTTGCTGTTGCTAGTTGCTGGGGGCACAGCCCACCATCCCTTGCGGGAGTCGAACCGGCAACCTTGTGGTTGAGAGCCCACTGGCCCATGTGGGAATCGAACCGGCAGCCTTCGGAGTTAGGAGCATGGAGCTCTAACCGCCTGAGCCACTGGGCTGGCCCCAGGGTGGGTCTTTATGTACTGATAATGAAGGCTGCCAAAGACATTATTCAATGATAACAGCAAGTTTTAGAACACAGAAAAGCATGCACAATATGATCCTATTTGTGTAAATAAACACACACACACACACGAATGTGGACAAATACACTCAATTGACAAAAGTGGCTCCCTTTGGGTGGAACTGGATGGGAATTAAGGGGAATTTTTGTCTATTTGTAATACATACATTTTTAAAATAAAAATGTATTCTTGTATTGTTTGAAAATAAATTTTAAAAAACAAAAAGGGAAAAAAGGTCGTGAACTAAAAATGGCCTCAGTCAGTCTTAGCATCAAGTATTTCCAATGTTTGTTTGTGTTCTAACCCCATCACAGTGTAACAGTTTCCACTTGTGCACTGCTTTATAGTAAACAAAACTTTGACATGTAAAAATCCAAACAAAACAAAACACTGGAAACTCTTTTAGCAAGAATATTCCAGGCTCTATCATAGGTTGATTTCTTTTTCACTTAAAGAAAAGAATGTGACACCTAACATTTCCTGCCAAGAGCATTTTTAGAAAAAGAGCCTTTTCTTTAAAATGCTATCTTCCATTTCAGTAGTTCGGGTGGATTGATACTTACATATAGGAAAAGGTAGTTTGTCACTAGCTGACTATTTTAAAAACAAACTACTGTAACATTACGGTGAGAAAGGAGGTTTCACTCAGAAGTTCTAGGAAGAGACAGGATGTTTTTGACAACGAGTGATGTTGATTTCAAGGTTTATTAATATATTAAAAAGTAATCTCCTTGAGGCACTAATATTTACTTTTAAATATAAAAGTGCTTATTCTTATAAATCCTTAAGGCTCGTTCTGTTACAGTATGATGTTTCCCCAGCAGAAACTGTGCTGCATGCGTATCATGCAAAATCTCCAAACAGTAAAACAAATGGTCAATGATTCTATCATCTTTGTACATGGTAATTTAAACACAGACAAAATATAAGACCCCCTAGACACGTTGGACAGACTCCATTCCTTCCTGATATCTTGTCAAAAGAATTCACTATTGAATTAGTCACGATTTGACCGGGGGGTTTTGTTTATTCGCAATACGATAAATACAGCAGAGTGGGAGCAACTTTTACTCTTACATGAGAGGGAGAGAGAAAAGGGGGAACTGACATTTGCACTTCCTTTATACAGATATGAGCCACCACCAAAGTGAAACACTCAGGCTGCAGGCACGCAGACCACTTAGAAGCAGCCTGGGAGAAGAGACCCTCTTCAGGGGTTGGAGGTCTGGGGTACCTAGTGGGGATCTACTGGAATATCCTTGGAAAAAGTGTTCACGAATTTTGAGAAGAAAAGCTGAAGGGAGGGATCCTTACTAAAGCCACTGGTCTTTATTAAATTGCTTGGGTTAAGATTTTTCTCACATACTTAAAAGCGCAGGGAAGAGCATACAATTTCATCAATAGTAGTGGTCTGTAATGTCTAATGATGCTTAGCAGACCACTGCGACTATTTGGATTAAAACTATCTGGGGCGGCCGTTTGGCTCAGTTGGTTAGAGTGCAGTGCTCAGGTCACCGGTTTGATTCTCACATGGGCCAGGGAGCTGCATCCTTTACAACTAGATTGAAAACGACGACTTGACTTGGAGCTGATGGGTCCTGGAAAAACACAGTGTTCCCCAGTATTCCCCAATTAAAAAAAAAACAAAACAGTGACTTTCGGTACAGATTCTGGACTTTCTCCATAACCATCTCCAAATGCTCTAACAAGGAGTCCAAAATGAATATACATGACAAAAACAGACTTAAGCTATTTTAATATTGAATAGCTAGACAAAAATGAAAATGGCGTTGGAACTTATAAACACAGCACTTTAATAAATGCTACAGTATGTACCTTTTTACAGCATAAGTTACTTTGCAGAATTGGCCTTTTAAAAAATCTTCTTCAAGTCTGGAAACAATTCTAAGACCAGTTCCTGTAAGAGGAGAAGATGAAGGCCCTGCCATTTGGTTTTGTGGCCGCTAAAACTGGATCCCTGGAAAAGTCTTGCGGGACATTAGCAGGTTCCCGAGTTGCTGACAGCTTTCTCAAGACCAAGACACAGAATGTGAAATGATGTTTGATGTGACACACGAGGCCTTTGGTGTGGGAATACTGAATTAGAGTTGCCAGCTCCATGAATAAACATCCAAGATGACACAGTGTAAGAAAGTGGCAGAATTTTAAATTCTTGCTCCAATAACATGGGAGTCTTTAAACTTGGTTCCACAGAAGTGTAATATAGCTATGCTGCCTCATGCTAATAAATCTTGTGTTACCATTCCACAATGTTTTACCTAAATACCTGGAATTCACACTGGATAAGGTGTTGTGCTCCTGTGGAAAGGGTATTAGAATTGATTTGGGCTTAAAACATTAAAAGGCTGGATCTTTCAGGACCTTCAGCCACTGCTCTTTTGTACTGAGAAAGGTCAGCTAGGGCGTTTCCATTGAGTATGAAACACAGGTTTCCTTCTGAATGAGTTCATAATTATTTTGGTTAAACTCAATGCACTGGTTTAGGGATACAAGGAAGCCCTGTGTCTAAATAATATAAATACTAGATGAAAGCTGAAAACTTCACTCCACCATTTAGGACCTTGAGCTCAGTGGTACGAAACATTCAGATCACTGGTCAGATGTTTGGGGCTCAATGTTCAGTCTGTAGTTGGGCATCACAAAAATCACTAAGTTGACTTTTTTCCTCGTACACTGACTAAGGTTCAGCCTGCAATCACCTAACTCACTCGAGAAAAAAGATCCATTCATTTTCCCAAGAGAGGTTTCCTTTTCCTGAAGCTCATGACACACCCAAGTCCCTTATGACAGATCTCCTTCCTCAGGGACAAACCTCCCAGAGTACGTGTCCTCCAGACCCTGGCCCCAAACAAAAGAGAAAATTACCATCAGAGGCACAAGACCCACGTGAAGAGAACCCAGCCTCCCGACATTCAAAGAAACACCACGAGAGCACAGGAAGTGAGACTGTGTGGTATGAGGATGTTGGAAGCACGGTGTTTAACAGGCCAGTATTTTCTCACGGCAGATACCACATATTGGAGACTGCGATGTAATGGTCCTTCCTCCCCTTTTCATTTGGATACCCTGATTTCTGAAGGCCGAGATTGGATGAGAAAAGAGGATGGTGGGATTGTACCACCAAGTCTGGGGTACTTGGCATCCCTGTTGCTCCTGGCAACAGACCACCCACCCCCTCACTGGTCCATTAGAGCTCTGCCTACAGGCAGGACAGACTCCAGAGTGATACCAATAAAGGCTGAGCAGCTCCGTCACCCTCTTGCCCCACAGAGGACCTCACTGTCATCCTCTTGGTTCTCCTGAACCTACTCAGGGCTGGGACAAGGTACTATCTCCCACATCACACATCTCTACACAATGGTGCCCTTCCATTGTCTCTGTCCTGACAGTGATGTCTAACTCCTGCTGAGTGTGACAGCTGGGATCTCAAGACGCTTGCCAAGATCTGAGGTAGTCAGATGTTTTGATTACTTCACAGAGAGGACACTGTAGCGTAACGACGAGCTTTATTCAAGGGTTGGGGACAGCAGGCAAAGCAGGAGAGTGTTCGAGCACCCGTTATTTTCCTGACTTCACATCTCCGACATCAGTAAGTTCTAATATTGAATCTTGGTTTCCTTAAAGCCCCCACAACCTCCAACCACTGTTTTTCTGAACAAGTCAAGATACTAAATCTGACTTACAGAACTGAGTAGGAAAAAACCCCAAAAGAACATGAAAAAACAAACAAACAAAAAACAACCCAGCTCACAGAGAAGCACGTTCTGGCTTGAGTGGACCGTCCTGGGAACTGCAGGGGATTAAGTATCAGTTTGCAAATTATGCAAAGGAGAGTGTTAATATTGCTATTTCTCCACAAAAGGGGGGCCCGGAGATGGCTGGTGATGCCATGAAAGTGTCCACCACTTATAGATTGGCGTGTTCTATGCTTAGAATTTTTGACATCTCAATGACAGGGCCGTTTTTTTTTTTTTTTTTTTTTTTTTTTTTTTTTTTTAGGCTTTGTGATTGATCACTCATGCTGGAGGATCACGGTAACAGAGGAGACTCAAAGGGTATTCTTTAAAAAGTCATGTACCTTTGGCTACTGTGGGTAAGTAAAATGCTGTTCAGTCAAGTAATGCACGTTCCTCAGTATTAAGTATTTTCCCTTTGCTCATCTGGGCTTCTAGAAGTAAAAAGATGACAAATACTGGCAGGGAAATCAGTTTTATGAAAACTAAAAAAGTGTTGAACAACAATATGGAAACTCGAATATCGTCATTAATTTTCTAACTGGACAGTACTGTTTGAAAACCCTAAACATTGGTTTTATTTTATTTTACATCATAGTTGGATAGAAAGATTCTCTGATGAGCTTTCCCTAGGTTAGAAATGAGTGGCAAACAAGTCCTTGATTCAGCTTGTCAGGCCTCACCATCGCTTCTTGATGCTTAAAGACACACGCCGATCTCTGTGTGGACTTGCGACTAGTACCTTCACTTCATCCCTCAGAGCAATGTGTTTAAAATGGGCCGCAAGAGGATTTTCAGAGAAATGCACTGGGATTTATTTCCCTGATTCCCATTACTGGAAGAGCTGTGAATCTAAATCCCCTTGCAGCCGACCCCAAATTACCCCCTGCTGCCCCAGCGTGCCAATTAAACAATGAAAACCAAAACAACCACGGTCAGATATCATTAGTTTGAGAACAGAGTTTTATAATTTTCCTCATGCCAAGCAAACAAATTCACCCCGCTGATGACAAATACAGAATCATTCAGTTTGGACAAAGAGAACACAAATCTCAAGTCTAAACATTTCTTGTGCTGTTTGTCAGGAAGTTGTATTATTGAAAGACTGTGCTCTTCTGGGAACGTGAAAACGAGGAAATAAACTCTGGCTCCAAATTGTTGGAAATGCAGTTCATGTTGTTTTTTCCTTTCATTAAAAAAAAAAAAGTCTTTCAAGACTCCAGTTGATCCAGGTTTCATCAAAAATGTGTTACTTCTTAAAAATATGATTTTGGTAAGAACAGACTTCAGCTGGGTAGTAGGCAAAACTGCGTAAGAGAAAGACAGTTCTTGAAAGACTGCTGGGCGTCTCTTTGCCCAAATCATCTGGGTAAGAGTAGCAAGTCGGTGGTCCCTGGAGTAAGCATAGCCAAGTCCCCGGTCCCGGCCATCTTTGGGGGTGAGGCGGTCTCCATGGTGATGCAGATCTATGGTTCTGCTTCATGACAAGGCATATCTGAATCTAAGGAGACGGGCTAGGTAAAGTGAAGTAATCGGGTTGTTTTTGTTGTTCATTCAACCTCTTTGTTTAGTTTAGTTTGGGGAAGAGGAGAATGAAAAACTAAAGAGAGAAGATTGAAAAATGAAGTTAACCAAAAACCCTCCCACCAAGGGGCTATATCATGGCAAGCCACTGGTCTAGTGTTTCCATCTATTAGTTCAAACTTCTCTTCTTTTCATCCACCAAATATTGCAAATATTCCACCATGTAGGTTTGAGTTTGAAAAACCCGGCACACACAAGTCAGGGAATTAACCTGTGTCATTAAGGAATGTCGAGTGGAAGTGTGTCCCAGGGCCACTGGTTGGACAGGCATCAATGCAGTCGTCAATATGAACCCCTCAAGCCTTCTACTCAGCGTTTGCTGGGACATTGCGTGTATTCTCATGTACACGTGTGCATGTGTGTATATGGGCTGGGAAATGGAAAATACAAGCGGTAAAAAGTATAATTGTAACGAACAAAAACATACTTTTTCTTCTCGTGAAAAATAGCAGACTTAGTAATGATAATCTGTGGGAGCTACATTAAAAAAATTCATGAAAACAACAAGGTCACTCTAAAGAGATTATGAACTGGGGACTAGAATACTTACTCAAACATATTTTGATTCTGAAGGTTCCTTGTAAAAATATTCACAGAGAATGGTGGATGTTTTTACGTACAACTCAATTTCTCTCATTTACAACATAGATCATTTAATGTAACATTTGCAACCTTAGGAAGGCAGACATATTTAATCCAAGTCAGTTTATAAATTCCAATTTCACATGGATTAAGAACTGCAGATAAATTAAGTCACAATAATATCCTGTACATGCATTAAGGCTGGTGACTGCTAAAGTCTCTTGGGTATCTACAAACAGGAAATCACACACAGATTACTGGGTCTGAAGAGTGTCTATATCATTAAAAAAATCTAGGTTTTTTTTTTTTTTGTTTTTTTGTTTTTTTGTTTTGGTGGTACAGATTTCAACAGTAACTCTGGAAAACTGTGAAAAATGTTATTTAAAAATATATATGTATATACTACTGCACAGTTTCAAAGATGTGATTCATAAATAATGTTGGCTGCACTGATTAATTTTATAACAATTACTGCACTTCCAATGTGATGCGAACACGCAGTGACTTATACTCAATATTAGGCACTAGTAATAGCCTTCAGGCGTCCTACAGTTTTATGGTAGCTGTATTGTACATATATATTTTTAAATGTATGCATTTATACAAACTGTGTATATCATGTATGGGATGTCAGAAATGTACACATCACTGTTATATAATACACACATCATTGTTGTACATACGAGGATAAGTTTGAGTGCAGAAAGTCTCATTGCATTGTGTTCAATGTGTTCAATCTAGTACACAATTTGTCAGCTCTTCAGGTTGTTTTTCCAGTACGTTCCTCTTTAGATAGTGGGTCCAAGTTTCCATTTGCAATTTGAAAGTTTCCAGACATATCTGTTTTAACCAAACCTCTCTTTCCAGGCACAACTCTGCACATAAGTCTGATCTATGTAGAATAGTAACAAATCCCAAATTTTGATCAGGAATGTATTTGGGTTACTTTCTTTGAAAAGTAACTCTAGCACTGTGATAAAACATGGCACCCATTCAGGTCACGGAAGGATAAGGTCAGTTGAACTTGTGTTGAACTTTTGAGGAAATAATATGTTTCCAAATAGAAAAAAATGACAATCGACATTATATATTGAAATGGGAGAATCTCTAGAAGGATATACACAAAACTGTGAGCAGTGGTTGTCTCCTGGTGGTGGGACTTATTACCTTCTACTTTCTACAGTTCTGTATTGTCTGAATTTTTACAATGAACATGTATTGCTTTTATAATTAAAAAACACGAGATATTTCTACTTTGAACAAAGACAAATAAAAGGAACAGTTATGAATGACTTTCACAAGCAATGATCAGAAGATGGTTCCTTACCAAAATCATCTACGTCCAAGCAAACAGAAATCACTGGCCAGCATTCTCTACCGAAGAAACACAAGACAGTGAGAGGAACTGCACGCTCTGACCATCCCTGAAATGACCAGTGGTGTTCGGTTGGGAAACATCGGTCACCAAAGGGCTGATAAAATGCCACTGGCACAGTCACCTAGAGGCTACATGTGTGTCAGCCGGAGGCCATCATGTGGATACCACACAAGGCCTGCAGCTTTAAAGATGGAGGAGGCCAGCAAAACGCCCTGGGGACGCAGGACAGACCCTGAGGGACCCTTTATATGACAGTTTGAACATTTCATCAGAATTTAGCAAGAGCAAGCAGAACTAAGCTTCAGTCCTCCAAGAAAACAATTTACCATTTCTTAAGTTCGACACAAATTTGCAACATCAAATGGGATCATAAACTCTGCGAACAACAACTAGTAGGAGGGATGTGAGAAGCACCTCAGTTGGATAAATGCAAACTAGAAATTCTGTTAATAGTTCAAGATGCTTGAAGGCCAAAGCCATATGCAAATTTCATAAACCCTTGACCTGCTCGTTTTAAATGAATTTCAGATCACCAAAGTGGTTCAATCATTTGTACAGTTTTGAATCAGTGCTTAGCAAGGGAATTACAGCAATCTTATTTCCCACATATGATCAGCTGACAAAAATGTTAGCGCTGCAAGCAGACCAGATGCAGGCTTCCACTGAAGGAAGGTTGGCTAATGAGACCACCAGTGAAAGCATACATCCATATCTGTTATAAATGCTTTGTGCCACCATCACCTTGAAAAATGGATTGCTCCACCTATTTTTCTCAGACTGTCCTGGTGCAATGTTGTCAAGTGAGAGGCCTCAAGGACATTATTTTGTTATTAAAATGTGGCAAAGGATATCCTTTTTTTTTTTTCAGGAGTTTTTCTTTTTAACCAATATTTTTATATCCAAGTATATTTCACAAGAAAACTAAATCTAGCGCGTGGCAAGAGACTATCAAAGCAACAAGTTTCAGACAAAAACTTAACAAGATGTTAAAAAACAAACATAAACTTAATCAAAGAAAAAAAAGAGAAAGAAAAAAGGAAAGAATCAAGGGTAAGACAGAGCAGACGCACGGGATGGAAGTGCAATGTTCTGGTCGTTGCTACCCAAACAGCATTGCGACCACCACAGGAATAACTCCCCCTGGGCAGTAAGCAGCTTGCTCATCAAAGCCTGAAACATACCCCCCAGTTCAAAATGCATTAAAGGGGCACATTCTGCATGAAGAGTGAGAGGGTGAGATAGTACCATGACAGCAAGTAGTTCTCAGCCAGATGAGCAACAACAGATACAGACTCCTAGTGAAGGGGCCTTCTAGGTAATGTCCTAATTTGGCCAAGAAAATTTGTAAGAAAGCTATTATGGAAAGAAAAGACTTGAAAAAATATCAGTGGACAAACGCCACGTGGCTGTACAGCCGCCATATCACAGTGGCAGGAAAAAGAAACAAACACATGTGCTGGGCGGGCTTGTTGCTACATGTGCAAAAGATTTCAATTCCTAACTCGGCTCCAAGATGCAGCTGTTGCTGCTTTCATGTTGGTTCACGTTCAAAGACACTGAGTCCTTACCAAATCTCAGTGCCATTTTCATACTATTTGGGGGGCAGGAAAGGCCTGTGGGAGGTGAGCCATTTGCTTATAACGTGTTTAATTGATAATAAAGTCGGGTGAAGGGGTCAGGTGTTTGATGAGAGGCAGGGTATTTGGTAACATGCAACCTAGTAAACATCCAGCACAAAAATAACTGACTTATTTTCATTATTCAATTACCCATTAATATACACAATTAAAAAATAATTGGGGAATAGTATATTAATACTGAAAGTAATCAATAATATAAGGACTAGGTTCATCCTAACTGGCAGTTAAGCTTTTGGTGTGCTGCATTGCACCTGGTTAACTAACCCATCAGATTTTGGTTGAATGTTCTAAGAAGTCATGGTTGAGCTTTGAAATAGAAAGTGTGTGTGTGTGTGTGTGTGTGTGTGTGTGGTGTGTGTGTGTGTGAGACAGAGAAAGAGAGAGAGAGAGAGAGACTGATTTTGTGTGTGTATGTGTGTAAGTGTATTTTCTCTAATCAGAAAGCTCTGAGCACTTTGTCTAGCCTAGGATTATGGAAACCAGACAAAGAAAATGTGTTCTAAAGAACTGTGTATCTTACACACATACACAGGCAGCTTCTTCTACACCCACACATACAAACACACATGCCCTGGGAAAAGACCATTGTTCGATGCTGAGAAATAGTCACCGCAGTTTGATAAATGCTGGGGATTTCAGTAGCACAGTGTCCTGAAACATTGAGCCATCTGTGGAGAAGAGAGCACAATCCAGCTCAAGGGCGAGGTCCCTACGACAGGTGAGTGCTGTTCCGCAGCCAGTGCAGGCCCTGCTGGGAGTACTGGACCAGGTGCTCCATGCTGCTGTGCAGGGTGACAGGCCCCATGAGCAGGTCCAGGTCGTTGAAGAATTCTAGGGGACAGAGAGTCGTTAGCGTGCCACACATGCCAAGTGTGCTACCCTGAGACACCTGGGTAACTTAGGAAACAATTCCATTCGTGGTCTCTCTATGAATCACGCCTTCTAGGTTCCATCATGTGACCTTAGCATGCAGTTGTACAGAATGAAACCCAAAGGTGAAGAACTTGTTCTATATCCACTCTATCGGCCATTTTGAATTCAAATGAATAATAGTTACTTAGCCAAACAGCAAAGAACACTGATGTCCTCAGACTGTGTTCTCCTCGTGCAGTAACACATCCTTCCCTGCACGTGGGCTCTGTCATCCCGTATCCTGGACTCAGCTGTGGTGTGTGCGGAGCCCTGGAGCGAGTCTAGGCTCCTGGCGGCAAATCAGAGACGGCTCTGACACATCTCTGCTGAGGTCACCTCCTAGTCCTCGGATATTCTCTGGGTTTGACCTGTCATTAAACACTTATTTTATGCCAAGGCATTATGCTGGGCACAGAGGTGGGGGGCCTGGGAGGCGGGGAGTAGAGGCAAAGAGTGTGCCAAGATGAACCATCTCTCTCAGGAGTCACAGCTTAGTGGCTAACAGAGACAAATTCATATGGCTGCTATGCTGTCATAACTGGATCATGGAACAATACTTCCGAAAGGAAGGGATGGGAGAAGGTTCTCAAAGGTGGTGAGATATATGCTGGGAAGACAAAGGAGGGGTTAGAGAAGACACCCGTCCAGGTGGCTGGGGAGGTGGCCGTGGCAGGGACCCGGGAACAGGACAGGGAGGAGGAACGGGTGGAGAAAATGCTGACTTCACGTTGGACTTGTGGCACTGAGCCCTCTGGTAGGAGACGTCTAGCGGGCAGCTGGCAGTACTAACCCAGCCTGGCCTGCTCAGCGTTTCC
This sequence comes from Rhinolophus ferrumequinum, assembly GCF_004115265.2. Lineage (NCBI taxonomy): Eukaryota > Metazoa > Chordata > Mammalia > Chiroptera > Rhinolophidae > Rhinolophus > Rhinolophus ferrumequinum. Next base: position 4,706,342 of record NC_046296.1, on the reverse strand, counting down.
CAAACGGGCCATGTAAAATTTTATACATGTGTCCCTGCTGTTTTGTCTGCCTGTGACACCCACCCCACTGCGTCTCAGCTACTCAACTACTACTTGTTTTTCAAAACCCTGTTCCATGCTGGCTTCCCATTGGATTTCCAGGGTCACCACCGCTGGGCTGAATGTCACATACTATCTGGCTTTATTATCAATTTCATGTAGTCAGCATATCTGCCTGTCTGTGCCACAGAGGCTTATGATATCGTGGGAACAAAATTTGCATTTAAAGGTTTGAAGTGACCTCAGATTTGTACTCTCACCCATTGCTAAAAGAAGAGTAGGAAGTTGGTGTAATCCTTTGGGAAAAAGTTTAACAGTATATACCAAGATATTTAACAATATATATTTTAAAAGAATCTATACCTCTTGACCCCAAAATTCTACTTCCACAACTCACTCTTATGGAAATAATAAAAAATATGGACAATGATTTATATAAAAATATTTATAACATAATTTGTAACAGTGGAAAAAGATTGGAAGTAACCTAAATGTCCAATAACAGGGGAAAGGTTTGAGAAATCATATTTGTTTATGAATGCATAACCACTATTATGGCAATATTGTAAAACCATTATAAAGGATATTTTTGAATTAGTTAGTGCCATTGGAAAAACACCTAATGGAATGTTAAATAAAAAAGACAGGGTATAAAACTGTATATATACTATGATCTTATTTTGGCAAAAATCATGCATATTCAGAGGAAACTAGAAGAAACTTAAGTTAGAATGTTAACAGTAATTATTTCTTGGTGATAAGATTACTGTTGATGTAAAAATTTTTTCTCTATAGTTTTTTGTACTTTATAAATTTAGCCACGCAAATTGTAAATTTAGCCATGCAAATTGTAAACATGTATTCCTTTCAGAATTAGTAAAAACAAACATTTAAAAAGAAATACAGCTTACTGCTACACGTAAAACAACCTCTTTTCAGTGGTAAGCAGCTATCACTTAAATAGCTAGTAATATTCATACTCATTAATCAATCAATCAATATTTCAGATCTCCAACTGTATTCTAGGTACTGTGCAGGTCTTGGGAATACAAAGTAGAATAAAATATAATCCTTACCTTCAAGATGTGGTCATGTGTGTATCTATCTATATGTATGTATTTATATCATCTGTGTCTATACCATTTTTACCTCTACCTCTGTCTCTAATTTTCTACAGTGAAGACAAAGGTAGGTAAAGGCACAGGAGGCCCTGAGTGAGGGGAAGAGGTTGGGACAAGTTGCACACAGGAGGTGACAGCTTCTACGCTTTCTTCTTGGGTGAATGATGCCTCGTTTGATGATGCCTAAGGCTCACGCTGTCTCCCTGAGCTGTGGCCGAACCACGCACACACTCCCAGAAGCACACACACCTCTGTTTTCCTTGGCCAGGTTGTCCGCCATCTCCCAGTAGTCATAGCTATGGAGGATGCTGTTGGTGATGCTGACGTGATTCGCTGCCATCTGGTGGATGCGCTGCGGGATGCTGACGATGGTGGAAGGGGAGAGGGTGCTGGTGCTCGAGAGGCTCCCCTGAGATCCCACGGAGCTGGTGGGGGAGGGGTTGGGAGACATGGGGGATGGGGTTCCAGTGCTCCTGGAAAAGCAGAGCATAGAAAAACAAGGGTGGAGAGGTTGGCACCAGGTGAGGTGGGGCAGCCCCTCGGGGCACTGTAAACAAAGCAGCACCGCTGCCCCCGGCATCGGGCAGGGCACCGACTCATTTATTGCCTTTACTTAGAAACAAATGAACTTACTTTCCACTGGCCCCCCATGGAGATGGGGCTTGGGCAGCTTTAGACGAATTCTGCGGGAAAAGAAAAATATTGACAGTGAGTCATCTGCTGAAATTTAAAGAGCTAGCAATAACATGTGCTCAGGTGACGGCTGAGAGAAGTCATGGCAGACACGGCAGATAAAATGCAGATCCCCGGAGACTGGATCTGGGAAGTCACACACGGTTTTTAGGCTGGAACCTGGGCAAGGGCAGCTGCATGGCCTGTGGGGTTCCACAGCTCACCCCACAGCCTGGGGGTTCCACGCACCAAATGAAATCATAATCCGGAGGGGCTGCTGAATCCTGAACCAGTCTAATTCTTTCATCTTAAACTTACATTTAACTGACATAACATTTAATGCCTGAAAATATACGAGACGTCAAATTCCATTATTTAACTTATGAGGCTTAAAAGTATTTCTCCTAAAGGAAGTTGCTCTTGAATATTTCTAAAGAACAGATTAAAACATATTTCCTTGAAAGATAGGGTCATCAAAAATCCTGCTTTACCTGAATATTCTGATTTGGGGTGTTAGGTTGAACGAGCCAGTTGTTGGCATCAGGCCATTTATAAGAAGTTCTGCCTTAGCAAGGAAAGTTCCTAAGTGTACAAACAGATTTCCTCTCTGAGAGCCCAAGAATGCTTTCTTGGATCCAAGTCTATGGGACTGTTAAGGAAATAAAACGGTCTTTATGATGCTGATGTGAATTTTTCCTTCCAGAGACATAAAGAGTCTCAGGCTGGTTCCCCAGAGACAAAGCATTTCTTTTGGTTAAAAAGAACTTTATGAAGCGGCGATTGATTTTTAGTTTTCAGTGGGGGTATTATCAAAATGGTAAGAAATGGCCGGCCGTGTGGCAATTTTGTAATTGCCTTCAGGCCTCTTCCACTACCACTAAAAAACCCAGGTGGGAACAAAGGCCTCTGTTTAGAGACAGCTCCATACCAAGAAAACACATTCATTATGGACAAATAATCATTGTTACCTGAGGGTTTCATAATCTCTGAACTTTAAGAAGCATTTAAATAGCTTTTGATTACGGACAACTACCAATAACTCCTGGATGATGAACTCTGATTTCTAAGTTGTGATCTCTCTCCATTCTGTACGTATTCACGGACTGCACACACACAGTAAGAACTTCTTGTAGTGTTTAAAAGTTCTGTTGTAAACTCTGTGGCCTGCAGAGCTCAGATTCCTTCTTTAGTCAAGCATTTGTCTTGACTTTGATAACTCTTCTTAGTTATCAGCTCTCAGACCCGAAAATTTTGAAAACGACGTATCTTGACCTTAGGTGCCCAAAGTGAAGGGAAAGGCTTTGTGTCAGTTTTTGTTATTATGACACACGATGGTCAATGGGCCAAGACAGTCATCTCCTTGGCTGAGTACCTGTTTACTCTCCACTCATGACCAGGAGGGAGGCAACATGGTGGACACAGCCCATGAGAACCCCAACATAGCCTGGTCATCAGAGATACTCTCTAAGAAGTGGAGACTGGGCATTAAAGGAGCTGAAATGATGGTTGTGTATCTGACAAAGTGTTGGTGGAGGTAGAGACGGAGTAATTGCTTGCTTCTATAGCCAAATGGACAGCGAAGAGGCTCAGAAACCTCCAATTAATTATTAGTTTAGGTCCACTTCACCACGGCACATCAGAGAAGGTTTTCTTGTTTTATTCTCTCAGTGAAAATGATTTCATTCCTTGAGACAGGTGAAAGTTCTAATTCTACCTTTATAGTCACACATTGCTATTGTCCTAGTGCCTCTAACAAGTCATTTCTTATCATTTAAAATAACACCTTTATTAAAATTAAAGGAGCTCCTGGAGATAGCTAAGAGGAAGTTCTAAGTAGTTATTTGTAAGAGATAGAAGCTCGACGTGAACATGAGGAATTTATATTAGCTATCAAGAGGAATTTCCTAGGATATTCTTTCTGGATCTTCTTTCTCTTGAAGCCATAAAAATACTTGGACACAAGGCAGGGGGACAAATTAGATGGGTTCTCAAGGCCATTCTGTGAGCCCTGAACACCATGGGTATGCATAAATGGCGTTAGTGTGGGTATCAGAGGGTTCCCGGATCATCCCCAAAGCTATGAAATCTACCAGGCTCCTCAAAAATGTCCCTGACAAGGAGACAACTGAATATAAGGAACAATGTCACCCATTAGCCAGACATACCTTGAAATAGTCGATAAGTGCTTTTGAATACTTTACTGCATGATCCCTTTTGAGGCGAAACATCCTCCAGTACAGGAGAGCCAGGCATCGGTAACTGCAGCAAAAGAAGAGAATTGAGCCCTGAAAGCGAGAGTGCGTCCTTTGCAAACAAGACTTGAAACAAATCTTGTTCCAAGGCACTCAATATTTATACCATGATGTATGTACTCTATCGATCGATCGATCGATCGATCTCTCATTCCTGTACATAAGTATATGTCTGTAAGTATTTGACCTTTTAGTTCAAAAGATATACTTCAAAATTTCAAGGAGTTACTCCCTAAATACAGAAGGTGCCAAAAAAAGTATACACATTTTAAGAAAGGAAAAAAACTGTATTAAAATTGTAATAATATATACCGATAACAAAAGATGAATACAAGTCACGTTTGACTTCTGCAATTACAAGAGGTACTCAAAGTGGTTACCATCGGTGTCCAGACACTTCTGATCACGGCGAACTACTGCTTGAGCAACGTTGACCAAACTGCCCACTTGTACACATTTTTTTTTTTTGGCACCCCCGGTATATTTACCGTTAGGTCACTTAATACTAGCTCTATTACTTTGTTGGGGCGCGGGGCTGGTCGTTTCTTCTTTCGCCACTAGGGGGCAGTGTCTCTCCGTTGGAGGAATGAGGAAGCTCGAGAACACAAGCTTTCACTGCTTTTTGGGGGACTTTCAGGCCAGAGCCACCTTACTCTGATTTCCTCTGATTCCCTGGAATTCTGGCAACATTGGCTTTGCTGAAAGATAGCCTTCCACCTGTTTTTATTCTTTTACTTTTAAACTCCTTTACTGGATTACAATTAGTTCAAATAAAATTAACAGATATCAAAGTCTTTTATAAACAATAAAAACTCCATGCTAAGGAGTAGTTACCATTATTTTATTTTATATGTTTATTATTTGCATATTAGTATACCGATATATTATTAATCATCATTATTAATCCTAATATGCAGCTTAAAGTTTGAAAAGAGCACAGAAAGCATTTCCTGAGACATTTCCTCTTTTCCTGGGCACTTTTCCTTCACAATTATTTGCTGATTCAGGTGCGGTGTTGACATGCTAGATTACTAACATGCCAAATACAACGGAATGGTTATTATTATCACATAATCATCATTATTGTAATCATTATAGATACAGAAAAAAATCTATTCCACATTAGTTAACATTTTAAAAGAAACGTTTTTATCATCACAGTGCAATGAACTACTCCTCAGTTCAATGTGGTGAGAACTTGAATGCATCACCTTGACTGAGTCATACTGATCCCACATGTAGAAAGGCAGAGGAATCATTTTAATCGCAAATAAGATGTTAAAACACGAGACAAATTACATTTGGCCCAATCCACATTCAAATTATTAAAACACACACTGAAAAACGTATCCTTGCGTTATGGACCTGTCTAATGGCTCAATGCACACCAGGCCTGGTACAGCAGCAAGCAATGGGGTGGGCTCTCCCAGGCCACCGTGAGAACTGCATTAGGTTTTGCATGTTCGAGTGCACTAGAAAAAGTTATGCACTTCAGCACCTGATTTGCCTAGGAAGGTATATGGGCTAGGGAGGTTATTTTATGCTGATATGATGCACTCACCATAATGCGGCCAGTTGCTTGTCCTCTGGTGTGGCATTGGGGCCAGAGTGGGTTTTTAGTCTCATAGCATACCTAGAAAAAAAAAGCAAAGAAAAGAAAGCAAAACCAAAGAAATTGAAAAAACCAAAAAGGCTGTCTTATCAACAACAGATTTCTCTCTCTCTGTGCAATACTTAAGTTCTCCTAGTGCTTGCTCATAATCCTTTTCTTTTTTTTTTAGGCTTTTATTTATTTTAAGTGTGTTTTTGCAGGACCCATCATTTCCAAGTCAAGTAGTTGTTTCAATCTAGTTGTGGAGGGCGCAGCTCACAGTGGCCCATGTGGGGAATCGAACCGGCAGCCTTGCTGTCAAGAGCACCGCACTCCAAGCAACTGAGCTAACTGGCTGCCCCTTATAATCCTTTCTTAAAAGCTAGCTGAGGCTGCCCATTTTCCTTAAACATCATATTATTATGATGACTAGAACAAAATGACTTTTGTGACCATCTAGCAACCTTTTGCTCTTTAACAATAAAAGTTCAAATGCTACAGAGGTGAAGAGTGATACCAATTCAAGCATTATCCACGTATATGGTGACACATCCATTTTTACAAATTTTGATTTATGGCCGAGTGGCTGACAAGATGGAGGCAAAATTCAATCCTTCCAGGCCAACCTCCAGAAAAAAATATTCATTCCTTGTACTCAGATGGATGCTTGGACTTACCCTTTTTTCATTGTGATGGAATGCTTACTTTGACAGCAGCATAAGTGTCCCGAGTGCACAACTAGTGGCTTTTAGGAATTTTACTTAATCCCACTTATTTCTCGACACCACGGGGACTATGGCCATTTTTTTCTCCAATAATTACTAAGTTATTGCAGACTCTTGGAGATAGCTGAGGCAGTGTGTGGAATGGTCAAGGAGTTCTGGGTTCAAATTCCAGGTCAGACACTTATTAGTTATGAGAGCTTCGACAAAGGAATGTCTTTAAGTCTCCATTTCTTTACTTATAAAGTAAGAGTGATACTGCTAATAACATAGCATTGTTGTAACATTCACTGAGACAGTATTTGTAAAGCTTTTGGCATAGCAGGCTGGCTCCTTGAAAATTGTTCAAGAAATGATACTGTTATTACACTATTTCCACAAAATGCAGATTTGTAGTGTTTTTGAATGTATCTCTTTGCATAGTTTTCAACAGTGGTTGTTCTGGGTCTTACAATATATGTAAGTGACATCACTATTTACTGGTATCAGCTTTTTCCACTTTGGGTGAAATGTGGAAACCTTACTTCCATTTAGGTCCCTTTACTTTCCCTACTTTTAAATAACACTGTCTTGAGTATCAGATGGTGGTATAAGTTTTGTTTCAATCATCCAATATGATTTCTAAAATTAATCAGGACAGTTTATTGCATGTATCCAAATTTGTTTTTCCATTACTCTTTCTTCCTTCCTGATGCCCCAAGATTCCTTATTTTGTCATTTCCTTTCTCTGTTTGAGGAACTTCTTTTAGCCAATTTATAAGGGTGGGTCTGTTAGAAATAAATACTTTTAGTTTACCTTAGGCTGAGAATATTTTTATTTCCTCTTCATTCCCAAAGAATGAAGTTTCACTGAATCGAGGATTCATGGCTTGAGTTTTTTCTTTCAGCACTTGAAAAATGTAGTGCCACTACCTTGTGGTATTCATGGTTTCAGCGGAGAAGTCTGCTGTCACTTGAATTGGTGCTTCCCTTTAGGTAACGTGTTATTTCTCTCGGTTGCTTCAGGATTTTTCTGTCTTTAGTTTTCAGGAATGTAGTTATGATGTGTCTTCACGTGCATTTCTTAGGGTTTATCCTATTTGGGTTTCTTCTTGAGCCTGTAGGTTTATGTCTTTTGACAAATTTGGCAAGTTTCAGCCATTACTTCTTCAAATACTCTTTTAGCGCTACTCTCTTTCTCTCCTTCTGGAACTCCAAAGATACACATGTTGGATCTTTTGTCATTGTGCCTGAGGCTCTGTTTATTTTCCTTCTTAGTCTATTTTGTCTCTGTTGCTCAGTTTGGGTAAATTCTACTTCCTGTTCATTGATTTTTATCCTCAGCCATCTCCACTCTACTACTGAGCCCATCCAGTGAGGTTTTCGTTTCTGTTAGTTTTGGGAAGAATTATTTTACATCATGGTTCTAGACATTATCCAGAGCACTTGAACTGGCTAAAAACATAAATCATATGACAAAGGTTCTCAATAGGGTTAGTGGATGAAATTCCCTTAATGGTTCATTAAAGAGACATTAACGATGTGCCTTTCCAGGCCTCCGTCACAGAAGACAAGCATCTTCCATCAACCCTGTGATGGGTGCCCATCAGAAACCCTGCTCACGTTACGTGTCTTCAGCCAGGTTTGGGGAATGATGCTCACACCCAGATCTTATAGAACAACGCCAGGACCCTCTGAGATAGTATAGCATACAATGAATTTCCTTTCCTAAAATCCCCATGAATTCTCTTCCCTTTCATGAAATACCCCTGAGTTGTGTTTTGGTAGACTTAGGACTGAGAGTATACTAACCTGGATTGGATACGGAAAAAAGCAGCAGAGAGGTGGAACGAGTTAAAAATCTGTCTCTTCTTAGCTGGGTGAAGTGGGCATGTCATGTCTGATCAGACTCAGCTTCCTTCCTGCAGGTTATTGGAGCTGCCCTGCCTCGCTCGCAGAAGAAAGGAGGTGTGTGTGTGGGCGTGGGGGTGTGTGTGTGGCAAAAGTGCCATGCAAAACCTCACATTCTTACTTTTGGTTGGTTCTTGGTAGCTGACAGTTCAGGATGACTTTTTTGTTTCTGTATTCAGAGGACTCACATACTTTCCTCATCCCCAACCCCTAGCACGAAAACACAGTGCTTACCTGATGAGCTCCACTGTTTCTGAATACATGGTGTAAGGAGATTTGGATTCCATTGGGCCCTGCTCCATTGCATTTCCACACTCAATGAATGACAAGGCCGCTTCGGCGTAGTTCAAGGCCTTTCCAAACTTCTCCACCTGATCAACAGAATGAATTCAGTGTCTTCCTTAAGCAGACAATTTTTAAAATGCTCTTGTCAAATAGTCCACACATTTTGAGAAACCTGACTTTTGAGCTCCAAAATCTTGTGAATGGAGTTGAAAGAAGAAAAAGGATACTTCCTTCTCTAGTTATCTGCTACTGGTTTAGGCAAGTGAGCGAATGGTTACGTACAGAATTGTATCAAATCCATACAGTGATAGCCAATAAGAATTGCTTAGAACTTCACGGCTGCTCTAATCTGCTTCCCTCCTTATAATCCCAATTAGCTTGACAAACTTAATTCCTTGTCTTTCCATGCAAAGCTAATATACCGCAATGTTGCTATGTCGGATTCCACATAAGTGTTTTCATACTTTTTTGGGCATACTCCAATTTTGACAGTTGACCGGCCTTGGTTATTGTCTTTTATAATATCTTATAATATCTGTGACATTTACATCTCCATGCCTTTCTCTTATGGTACAGGTTTTTATTTATTTATTTATTTTTAGTTATTTTACCCTTCACTTAAGGGTGAGAGTGAGGAGAGGAAGCAAGGAGATAAAACCCAAGGCGCTATTTCAGCTTAGCTAAAATGCGACATAAGAGTTGAAATTTAATAAAAAACATTATTTTGGATTACATGAGGTTGTCTAAATTGATGTTAACCTTTCCCCACATCAGCCAAAATCAGCTTTATATTCTTAGGTCCTCATAAATCTAAATTTACCCATCAAGTTCCTGGTTCCCTGTATTGTTACTCTCTGTGGATAACTACATATCTTAAGTGTGAATGGCATAATCTCCCCAGTTTTCAAATATTCATTCATCATTCAAAACAGAATTACACAAATACTCTAATTACTAATGTAAGTCTTGCCTCTAAACAAAAATCTCACTCATAACGATGCCTTAGAAAACAGAAATGTAGAGCACTACTCTTCCTCATTAGCAAATCACATTTTTAAATAGCTTATAACCCTAATAGGATACTGAGCAATATTTCTTGGCAACGCTCTCAGATGAAGGAAGTCATTTCATTCAGTAAATATTTTCTGAAGCACCCAATTCTGTGCTACGCACACTTGATACACCCAAGTTCCCTCCAGGAACATAGAGTACATTTGCTGAGAAAAAATGTGCACCCACAAGACAGCTCACAGCACAAGGCAGTCTGTGATTAACTAACAAAAGGCAAAGCCAGGAGTCCAGGGCACAAGAGATGGTAGAAAGGGAACAAATGATTTTGCTGCAAAGAGGCTGGGGAGGAAACCTGACAAAGACACTGGGAAGGAATGGTACCATTTGGCTGGCTGTGGGGAGTATGCTGAAGGTGTGAGTGTACACGAGAGTGTGTGTGAGGATGAGAGTCTACAAGTGCAAAGGTCCACTGGCTGGCTGGTATCAGCAAGGTGTGCTTAGAGGCCAGTAGGGGACCCCTCTGGCTGGAGCAGAGAGTCGGGCTGGGCAAGATGACACTGCATGAATAATCCTGGTAACCCTTGGGTGATTCAGGCAGAAAATTTCATTCTGCTTTCGTGTTCCATGATCTTCTGCAGTAGTGGCCAGGCCTCAGCTTCTGTTGGTGACTGGCCCTCGCCAGAACTGTACCTTCCATTTCCCTTCGCTATCTTCTGACAGTCTGGTTATTTCCCCTGTCCACTAGTGAACCGAGGCAGTGATTTTTGTCCAATAAATATTTAATGGGCACCAGCAGCAGCACTGGGAGAAGCACACTGTTAGGGTTTGAAAACCTTCAATACTGGATGAGAACAGCGAAGGGCATCTGAAATGCCGTATGCATCTCCAGCTGCCCCCCTTCTCAGTTATAAACGCTGGAGGGAATCAGAGCTGGCATTCCCAGGCAGGTAGGGGGCCCTTTAGATGAGACCTCAAGATGGAATAACCATATGATTTACTTCAGAAAAAAACAGAAGTTTTTTTCATCTAATGCCTGAAAAGCTTCAAGCTTTCCAAAACAGGAGATTCTACCAGGAAGAAAAGCTATTTTTTGTAAACATCAAATTGTGGTGACTTTAGAATCTTATGTGCAGTATCACAGTTTCTGTGCCATACAGTCTCTGAGAGATATTCATTTTGGCAGGTACACACGAAGAACACGAATCTTTTTGCAAAGGGATTAGATCCTGGGACGGAGCCAAGGGTTGGCCAGGCTAACGAGACAGAAAAATGCAAACCTAGATTTCATTTTTAAAGGAAAATAATACTGCCACCCACTGACTCTACTGCCTCTAGTTACTATTCAAACCTTAGGACTAAATTAAAATACTCATCCAGAACTTTCTCCCAGTCAGACATTATTGGTTGAACTAATAATTTATTGGGCTATGAGCACTTGATTATATATAAACATTTCTCCATGTAACGGACCCAGCCATCCTTGTAATAGATTTTATAATTACCCCAGCTTATATTGTCCCAGTGATGAAAGGTGCAATACAAACATAATTTGGAAGGACGTATCTGGAAAGAAAAGGAACGTACCATTGCATCTGCTTTATGCTTCATCCGTTTAGCTTCTTGCATAAAATAATCTGCACTACGAGGCCTACAAAGAGAGGAGGATATTAAACGTCATTATTGTGGAAGTGTAAGATCTTTTGAAAATAACCTTTCCTTGTGCTCAAACCTGAATCACAATGTAAAAACTCCGCTTAATACAGAATCAGGTACGGTATGCATTTCCCAATTACTGCCCATATATAAAATATCACAATTATATTTCTCTTAAGTTAGCAATTCAAAACACGTTCAGTATATACATATCGTTTATGTTTACAGTGATTTTTAACAGGGTTCCCAGTACCTAATTTGGGCATCAGCTTTTTTATTGCATAGTTAAGAAAACAAGTGAAAAAATCTTATTTCACATGATATTTACACAAAACACTCGCTTTTTAATGTAAAGGTTGTAAATATGCCTCATAATAATTGCATGGGTATGTATGGGTGAGTATATGCAAGTATCCTTATGAAAATCAGTGCCATTTACATGCATAAATGGTACCTAGAGTTGTATGTATCCATCCATATATAATTATTTTAAAGCTTCATGGTGAGACATTAAAAGAGGGAATGCCGTATGATTACACTGCAGTTATAATGAAGTTCATTGTAAAATGATGTCTGCCTTGTAACACTGCCAATGTAGCATGTATTCTCTAGTGCGCTGATTAGCTGACTGGTAAACATTAACAGCAGACATGTGCATTATTAAAGCAATAACCCTGGCCAGCACCGATTCTGCTGGGAGATGAAAGCAATTCACCCAGAGACTGATCTGAGTGGGTGTAATGACCACAGGTTACAGAGAGCTACTCACCAGACAGTATTTAACTGCTTGATCTGAGAGATTTAAAAATAGCTGAATACTTTAGGTGCCATCAGCCTAAATTTTTTTTTTTTTTTGTATTATGGGTCTTTATGTAATCAATAACCTCGATCTGTTTATGAATATCCAATATAAGCCAGGACTCACTGAAAGAGAGGGAATGTGGAAGCAGGGGTATTAACTACGGGCTGTTTAACCCATGCTATGTTGAACTGCCTTCTTTCACATGCTAATAGGTCTTTCTCCTTACCGCAGTATTAGGTTGTCAGAACATCCTTTTATCCAAAAGAGATCAAAATGCTTAGTAAAACCACGAATACCAGACCAATAACCTTGCAATCCAAAACTATTCTTCTCATTTTAATGGTTTTAATCAATCAAACAAATAAACAAACCGGGATCACAGCAAATAATTAGTTTTGGGTCATGGGTCCCAAACCCCTGAATCAACAGGTGTTGGTTTTCTGTCTCTTCCCCACAAAATACTGTCAGGACTGTGGGACCACGCTGGGTATGTTTAACTTCTTCAAGAAAGAAATAAGGACCACAGTTGCAGGATTTCCTTAATGGATATAATTAAACGCCTATTTTTGGCTCATCATCCTGTTACCATTCTTCCTGCCACTCAGGCCTGCGACCTTCCATCCATCTTGGTGGGTCTTCACTGGTGGGTGAAGCCTGCAGTTTTCTTCACAGGAAGGCACTGCTCCTACTGCCTCTTCTTTCTCTAGTTTATCTCCTAGATGTCCATACTGCTTCCATTTGAATGGTTTTAGTGTCCTTTACGTGGTGGGATTTCCCTCTTTGTCCACATACTGACCTTTGAATACATATTGACTGTCTGGTTGGTCTTTGATTCCAACTCTGGCACTTTACATTATTTTTGTTGTTGTTTTTGAATGGACTTACTTTATTTTTCTAAGCTGTCTTAGGTTGACAGTCAGCAGCACGTAAAGGGTTTTCCCATGTATCTCCTGCCTCAGCTTCCTCACAACCGAAACCTCTCACCAGAGTGGGACATTTGCTACAATCAGTGAACCTACAGTGACGTGTCATTATCACCCGAAGTCCACAGGTCACATTAGGGTTCACCCTTGGCGTTGTATCTTTTATGGATTTTTGACAAACGCATAATGCAGATAGCCACCATTATAGTCTCATCCAGAGTAGTTTCACTGCCTGAAACATCCTCTGCATTCTTTTCTGGTTTTCCTTGTGTTTCACGCCCCAAAGTGAAAGACTGGACCTACCTCTAGCCCAGATCAGACTCCTGGGCTTCAGATGGGGTCCCAGAGCTGATGTGTTCAAGAGAGGAGTTCAGGTATTTCCACCCATTTCTCCCGTTATCAAATGCCCTGAATGCTTCCTTGTAGAATTCCTTCCAATGAAACATCAACCACAGAAGTCGAGGTTGTCACCACCTCCCTTGGATTATAGTTGCACTCCCCTCCAGTCTATCTTGGGCTTTAACTGTTGACCAATGTTTGTAAAATGTGGCTTTCATTACATCACCACTCTACTCACAGACCTAAATTAATCTCCAGGGCCCATGAGATCTCAGTTCAGGCCTCCAGTAATCTCGCCCAACCGTCTTACCCATATCACTTACTCACTAAAGCCCTCACCCAAAGGATGTCTCCTTCCTGTCTTGTAACATGCTGTCCCCATCTTTGAACCTCTGCTCACACTTTTCCTCCTGCCTGGAACATTCTCCTCTCTGCTCATTCACAGAGTGCTTATTCACTGAGGGCCTACTATGTGTCAAATGTCACCATCCCTCAAATTCTACTGCCATGAGGCCGTCCTGATAACTCTGGTCCATGTTCATGTCTGTCTCTGCTGATCTCAGACACCGGTTCTTGTTTGCACTACACTTCTGGGCATTTAATTACCTTCTGAGCCTCAGCTATGGTGTATGTGCTACTTAGCAGCTGGCACACTTTCAGTGGGGACTACGTTGTAGACCTTGTTGATCCTCCCAACCCTGCAGTTTTAGGCACATGGGAGAAGGTAACGAATCCCCCCTGAATAGCACTGAATTCATTTTGAGCTTAGAAGAGAGTGGTGGCTTCTGATGGGATGCAGCACCACAGTCAATGAGCCAGGGAACGTCTCCATGGCAACCTGAAATTCTCTACATCATTATCTGCTCTACACCCCAGTGTATGAGTTTGGTCCTTTTTTTCTTGCCCTGTTTGGTAGGCCTCGTCACTAACGGATTATCATTTCAAATGCATTTCGTTTTCATGAAAGGATTCTCTTGGTAATAAGCTATGGCATCTTAGTTTTTACGAGCTTTCTAAGTTATCCTTATGGATGGCAGTGGGTCCTAATTTCTAATATGGGGTCCTCAATGAATGTCGTTTTTATCTGCAGCATATGAATGTATTTTTAAAATCTGATATGGAGGCTGAGTCACAAACTCTCACAGTAGTGTATGTGGGCGGATAAGTAACACATCTAATTTTCTGACTATATCACAGAAGCTACAATGGAAACCTGAGAAACTGGGGGTTGGGGGGAGAGGGATGAACCAGCCAGAGGCCATTTATGAATGCATTAGTTAGAATTCTTGTCACTACATAATGGAGGGCTCACTACACTGAGTCACTGAAGATTGCCTCATGATTGGCCCATTTTCTCCTTATAGGTGATTTCTAGCGGCACGCTCCTAGAACGGATCATTATAAAGGCGAGGGGACCAATGGGACATCATGCAGGTTGTCCAGCTGGGCAGTGGATGCATGCTAGCATTAGGATTCACTCTGGCAGCAATATTCAAGTCAGTAGGAAAATACAATTGATGTCACTGGCGTGGCAGTTATAGACTATCACATATGGCAAAGGTACTAAAATGAAATTGAATTATCACAGTATTCAAAGAGATCCATCATCGAATCTTTTTTTTTTTAACGTGGACGACCTAGAGTTTTTGTTACTCATTTAGATAATAACATTCTTCGCATTGTTTCTCACAGTGATGGTATTTCATGAGGATACATGAGCCAACCTAATAAAAGTTCAATTAAATATCATACATGTAACTGTGCATCTTGGGTTCTTCAGAAAGGGGGCTTGAGGGATCTAAAAAGGCAAAGCGTAGCCATGTCTGTCTTTGCTATAAGCGTTCTTTGCAACAGAAACAATCTGAGCACTTGATCCAAAGAGAATCCATCCTTTGCCTCACCCTCCCAGCACCCCCACGTACAAACACAGGGCTTTAGTTTTCAGCAGCAGTGGAGTTTGAGCTGCCCCAATATTTCTTCTGGCACAGGAGGATGAAAGCAAGCTTGCTTTTTGTTCTCCTTTGTGGCTGAGATCCAGCTGAACGGTCCCCCATGGAGAGGCTGGCAGATTTCTTTCTGTAATTCCTACCCCTGTGAAACAACCCCCTTCAGCAGGGCCAGCCTGTTTCGTGAAACCTGGCAAGGATGAGAGCTCAATGTGTTTGAACAAACAGGTTCCTTGGCACAGCAGAAATCTGGATGATTTTCTTAGGGAAGCTGAAATCCAAATCAGACAAATAGGCAACTGCATACCAAATGAATTCATCATCTGACATCCTGTCAGCTTGTCATTCGATAAGCCCCAGAGGTGTGACTGTGTCCCAAGCTTTGAGGTACTTTCTCCACAAAGAAGAATGTGTAAGAAGTTAAGTGATTATTTTGATGCACTGAGTAAGTGATATTATTGACGAGGGCGCTACAGAGTCGGTGGCTTTGGGTGGGGCGTTGGTTCTGAGCGCTTCCTGAAGGAAGCAGGACTGCATTTGGGCAGCAAGGATTCAGATGCAGCTTTTGTGTCCATAACCTTGATGTTGGCTGGGACCCCAGAGTCCCTGCAACCTGGCTTTGCAGAGGCACCAACGATCATTCATTGTCTCTTACAGGCCACAGGCTCTGGCTGACGACTGCTTCCCCCTTGGCCACGCACAGAACATAGCATGTGCTTTTCAGGATGCACAGGCGGAGCGCTGCAGGGTTTTGTCATTCAGTCAAAAGCAACTTTCTGGTGAAATGGAAACTCATCAATTCGATGGTTGTTCTTCTCTGAGTGTGGCATTTAAAATAAAATCATTGTACAAAACCCTTAAAATGTTCAGAGAGCTAATATTTCAATCAGGGAGATGTGAATTCTTTGTGTACCTGACCTCACACACGCTTAGTCTTCTCTCTCTCTCTGTTTTCGTTAGAATAAAACAAGAACCTGGAGGAGAGACAGGGACCATAATTCCCCGAAAATAAGACCTAACTGGAAAATAAGCCCTAGCATGCTTTTTCAGGATGCTCGTAATATAAGTCCTACCCCAAAAATAAGCCCCAGTTAAGATCGTCAGCCAGACGGACGCATTTAGTACGTCCGTTGCAACACATGATGGACATATTGAATTATAAAACAATATTAATATATAATTAAATATAAATAAATATTATTGACATTAATATTTAAAATAAATGATAATATAAATTATAATTAAGTATTTGTAAATACCCAAGCGGGTGCCTTTGGATGAGAGGTAAACGTCTATGTAAACAGATGAACTCAAGACTTATTGCCGAATGACCGATCAGAGTACAGACGCAACACATGAATGTGTGCACTTGATAACGAACGGTTGTGGTTGTATCTAATATGAATCTTCATAATTCAATACATCGTGTGTTGTAATGGACGTACTTAATTCACTCGTGTGAAATAAAGAAACGTTTTCCGAATTTTGGTGCTTGCAATTTTTTGTCGCTTTTGTGTGGACCATCATTCTTAACTGTCATTGTTTTTATTGCCACTGCTGTCTCATAAGTCTTCAATTAACACTTAATTTGATGGTAGATTTTAAGGGAATAATATTTTGACCCCCAGACAAGATGAGTGCAAAAAGAAAGAGCTATTCCATTGAGTACAAGAAAGGAATTGTGGAGGACTCCCAGAGCAAGCATCTTACAGCTTTCTGCGAAGAGAAGTTGGATCTCTGAATGGTCCGAAAATGGCGAGCAGAGTACGATAACCTCAGTCAACAGGTGGACGAGGGAAATGCTAAGAAGCGTAAGTGTGGATCAGGTTGGCAACGATTATTTCCTGAGCTGGAAGACATCATCTGTGAATGGATTGCTGACAGAAGAGCAAAGACTTTGGTTGTGCCCAGGGCTGATATTCAAGCATTTGCCCTTGCAATGGCACCACAATTAGAAATATCCCAGAAGAATTCAAAGCACAACAATACTGGTAGGTTGGCTTCCTTCAGCGATATGAACTGTCTCTAAGAAGATCGACAACACTGTTCAAGCTGGAAGATACTGAAGTTATTAAACGTGCACTTGCATTCAAGTCCTTTGTTGATGGCATTGACTTTTCTAAATACCAACTCTCCAACATGATTGCTATGGATGAAACTGCAGTGTTTATGGGCCAAGGATTTCAAACGACAATTGATCAGAGGGGTGCCTCATCAGTCTACATTCCTTCCACTGGTTACAAAAATGCATGTGTTACCTGTGTTTTGGCAATTCATCTGGATGGAAAGAAAGCCCCACCACTAAGGGCAAGAAAGATAAGGTTGAACATGTTTCAGGCATTTATGTTCTTGAAACCAAAAAAGCCTGGTGCACACAAGTAGTTATAAGGAAGTGGGTCGATTTAATGCTGCCACTTGTTTTGCGAGGTGGTCAAAGAGATCTTCTAGTCTGGGATTCAGCCAGCACTCACTGTGCTAAACACATGAAAAACTTCCTTACAGAGAGAAGAAAAAATCAAATAATGATTCCTGCAGGAATGACTGCCTACCTCCAGACTCTTAATATTGCAATAAACAAACCATTCAAGGACCATTTGCGCATGGAAGTCAATGATCACATTGAAAACTGAATGGAGAGAAATCAGTGTGGAAACTGTGAAGCCTAGCCCGCAAGAGGCTGTGACTTGGGTGAAAAATTCCTGGGGTAAAATCACTGACAGCTGTGTTGCCAATGCACTACGAGCAGGCTACATGGACAAGAAGTGCTCATTTAAGGAGAGCTCTGTTGCTGGACATGAGAGATTGGGGCCAATGGTTCTACAGGAAATGGAGTCGCAAGAAATTCCAGCCGGAATTCGGGGTTTGGAGATTTATGATGATATTCCAGAAGAAGATAACATGACTGTATTTGAATAAATGTAGATCTTTGTACATGAAAAAATAAGACATCCTCTGAAAATAAGCCCTAATGCATCTTTGGGGACAAAAATTAATATAAGACCCCGTCTTATTTTCGGGGAAATACGGGATTTCATACAGAAAAATTCCATATGAAGAACTTGAAGGCATACTAATGGTTTATCGGGAAAGGTGGGATCCGGCTTTGAAGCACCTGGGAAGGGGATCCCCTCGGGAGAACAGCAGTGGCGGCGGCAAGCCCTCCACGGCAGTGCCCTGCCTTGAGGTCACATCTCCTACTCAAGGATTTCAGTTGGTGGCCTTTGACTAAATCATGCTGCCAGAGAGCCCACCTTTCACACACAGGAATCTTCCCATCCCCTATAAAGTTAAAATCCTCTTAGCTGTGAGACTGCTGAGCATAATTACATGACAAACGCCGAGTCCTCTTCCTTCCCCACAGCCATGTATCACGGCCGCAGTGGCTGACGGGGTCTGTTCTCACTGTCGCATGTTTATGGACAGGAGCTGGGCTCCTGTTACGGGTGCCACGGGGACAGATGAAACGTTGGGTAGTTTGGCTGAATGCGATGATCGTGACTGACTCTCACATCCTTCTGGGCACGCAGGCAGAGCTGGCGCGAGAGGTTCGCGGGCTTCCCGATGCAGCGATATGGCTGGTGGGAGCAGAGGCTGGATTTTCAGCCAAGCATTTTGCCACCGAGCTCTGCTCAGGACTTCTGTACTGAGGCCTTCATGACACAGTTGCTCCCTCTCATTCTTCCCCGGCCAGGAACTCGCCGGTCACTAATTAGGACACCAAGCAATTTACAGCTCATGGCTTCGCAATAAGATCCGTTTCTAGGCTTTGACTTAGTTGAATGAAGTGTTGCCACTCCTTGACATAAATTCTTATGATTTTTTTTTTTTTAAATAAAATTTTGGTAATCATACCAGTGTCACCTTAGGAGCCAGGCTACCAAGTAGCGAATGGCATGTGTGGCTCAATGTCAGGGGAGGAGGTGTGGTCACACTGCCACCAACCTGAGCCTGCAATTGACGCAGAACAAGCTGACCTGGATCACGGTTTTAAAATAAGTGTTATTTTGCATCCTGAAGGCACAGACTTGTGCCTGTTTAATTGGTGCGTCACACAGGAAAAAGGGCTTGGAAGCCTGTGAATTTAAGGTTACCTGCGTGTAGTGTAGCTCCCTTACATTCATGGATAAAGAAAAAAATGCAGGCAGCACCCTCCCCCACGCTGGGTTCATTCAACACTGGATTCAGCTGTTGTCTGAATCACATGTTTATTCAACCATTAATGAGTATTTATAATAACAAAGGAATGAGTTTACTTGTTTTTAAGAGCTGCATGATGCGGCTTTAAAAATTAAATGACAGTGTGGCATCTGTTACTTTTTGGATCACAGTAACTGACTTCCATCAACACGACATTACTCCAGTGCTAATTCTCTAGCTCTTTCTTTTCTCCTCCTGGTGGCCTCTGTCTGGTCATTTCAGTGCTTGTTGACACCATCAGTGAGAAGTCAAGGAAAGCGACTGTCAGCAAGCCTGCTGGTGGGGAAACTGCCTTAGAAGGTACACCGGAGTGGGGAGGGAGCAGGAGGAGGCTGAAGTTTTGTGGTTCCAGGGAACCTTTCTGGGGAGGCCACCCACGTGCCATACACTGTGCACGAGTTAATAACAGAATTAATTAATCGCGTACCCTAGCTCCTGCCACTGTACCTGGTGCTTAGTTAGTGCTCGGCACACACCGACTGAACCTGGGAGACAATTTTATAAGACCTCCTCGCCCACTGATCTCTTAAGGGAACTTATTTTCATTGTTTCGAGGAAGAGGCAATGCCCATTTTTGCTTTTCAAGCAGGAAGGACTTTCTTAGGTCAGTGGTTGAGTGGCTGTTTGAGTCGCATGTTTATGTCACTGTTACGGATTTCAAATCAGTTGGGACACAGAGCAATTGGAAGATGCCATTTCTCTCTCCATATGATGGATGTGGAATGGTGCTTTTTTTTATTCGATTCGATCTATATCCATAAAAGGAGAAACAGTTGTATTGTCGCTGTCAGCCAGAAAAATTAGACATACTGCTAACGGGCACATGACAACAGGCTCTTCACTGATACATAGTGACAAAATTATATTAGCCTCAGCCCCAGCAGATTGAGAAACACTTCCTCTTGTTGTAAACAGCCCCAAGAAACTGCAGATCCAAGCCCAACTATTTAGTTGTTGCTGTTTCTGAGTTAGCTTTCTGGTCCAAACATTAGAAAATTCCTTACCTTTTAATTTTCTGTGTGTGAGTGTGTGTGTTTAAATACCATGCCTGTAACAGCACCTGCTGGAAATGTTGAATGTTTTGACCACCTCAGCGTTTAATTGTGTTTGATCAGGTTGTTCGATTATGACTTCCGAAAGCAAATTTCCATGTCATCATTCAACACAATTCTAATCTCCAGTTTTTACAAATGGTTAAAGCCCATGTGAATACTTTATACCACTGAACCCTAATTATATTGGTAGTTGATCAACTGATTGTACTCCCATTACATGTCCCCGTCTCCCCCACCCAGGGGATTAATGATGACAAAAGAAAAATTCTGAGATATCCTAAAATAAATTACAGTGGGTGGAGAGGAAGGGATGAGTAATTAAGCAGTTAATAGCAGTGGGCCAACTAACAACAGACTTCTCACATTCCCAAATATATGTTGGAGCTTTGAATCAACTTCTGTAGTGACCACCGGATGCCACCGAATCCCGCGTAAGCATGAACTTTGAGACTGTTGCCTGTGACCAATCAAAAGGAGTAAATATGTCTTCCTTACTGACTGTGCACCTGTCCTAGAACCACCCCCATTCACTTTCTCCTGCCCACCTTATCTGCAGCCAGTGTAAAGTCTTTCAAAACAACTTAAATCTTTCTGCCCCAAAACGTAAGGTATAAAAGAGCCCATCAGCTCCAGGATGGCAGACATGCTGCCAACTCTGTCCAGCCCCGCTGCTGGTGTTTTAGATCGCACACCCCAGGACCTGGTCCTTTTCTGGCTAGCATTTGGCTCAATAAACCCTTTCTTACAGAAAAGCTTTGGACCATGAGAGTTTCTTGTTTAATAATGACTACCTCCCTCGCTGCTTAGGGCAGTGGAGAAGAGGAGGGAATGGGCACATGGTGAGGGCCAGGAAGAGAGCGTGTGTGGGGTTGCCAGGGAAGCTGCAGCAGCCATGGGAAGAGGAGAACACCTGTCCTCTTCAGCCACCCTTAACCTTTCATAAATCCAACTATCTTGGAACACAGCCAGTAAATGAAACACAAAAAGGCAGATCTGTCTTTCAACCCCCAAATTCCGTGCCCGAATTAGCTTACTGAGGCCCAGGTAATGCTTGAGGACCACGAGGTAGTCCCATTTCTCAGAGACGTCTACAGAGGAGACAAATAGATCTGGTCTCTATATGGGTGAAATGAGGGCTGGAGAAGAGGAGGGGAGGAAGATGAGGATGGAGAAGCCATCACTCTGCCCAGAGCTTTCATTTCTCCAGAGCAATACTCTTGCCAGAGAGTCCTAGGAGAACTGGTCCTAGGAGAACCCCTGGGAGACAGGTGCTCCCTCGGAACCACCTGGGAGGCAGGTGTCACGAATACCAGTTTTTTCTGGTAAGGAAGCTGGGACTTACAGACATTTAGCACCCTTTAATTTTCCGATTTTGGGTGGCGCTAGTGGTTTATTGTCTGTCCCCTTAGCCGGACTGTGAGCACATGGTGGTCACATGGGCACATGGTGAGGGCAGGATTTCTTATTGTCACACGCTGCTCCACCCCAGGGGTGCCTCACACAGACAGGTACTGGGTGCTCAGGGAATCGCTAAAGCTAAAAACAGGTGCCAAGCAAACTTTAGAAACCATGTCTTCCGCCTTCCAGGCTTGTCCTTGACCTCGACATGTATTATTTCCCTAAGAATCTAAATAATTTCCAGTGTCATTTAAATCATTTCTCATTTGTCATTTTCAGCACCAAAAGGGCATTCTAGGAGGTTATTTTTATTCATCTGCTTCTCTTGTTTCTGCTCCTTTTAAATTGATGCTGGGAATGGAAGTTATACTTGGGCTTTAGTGCGAGGACTGGCTGAAGGATGATAGGGTGTTTTTCTCCTGTATAAGAATTGTTTATAGTGTTATAAAGAATATGTCATTTTCGAGGAAGGGAGCTTTCATGAGTAAATCACTATCATTCTTTGACTGTGATAATTTACAAAAACAAAAATGCTTCTCTTGCTGGTAGCATACAACCACCATCAGTCCCCAAAATGCTTGGAAATGTAAGACTCATCAGTGCCAGCTGCCTTCGCTTTCTGACATTCTGGATGTGACCCCATTAAGACCGGTAGTTCTAGCTGGTCAAAAGTCGCGCCAGGACCCAGGGGTCCATTCAAAGTTAAGCTGCAATTCCCTTCGAGGAGGGAACATTTCAGTGACCGAGCCACGCTGCACATGGCCACAGTGTAATTTCTACCTCTGACGTTTCCATTTCACCTTGCCTCTCACCGTATCAACAAAGAGTCCACACTTACATGTCATCGAAGACAAGCCTCTGCCTCTTGCAGTCCCGGTGGCCGTTGGAGCCTGGAGACCACGGCTCTGTCTGTGGCCGTGACTTGTGGAGCACGTTTTCCGAATTGTTGTGAGTTGCCTTCTAAATAACAAACAACACACCAGTCTTTGAGAAGCTGAAAGGAACAACCCACTACACAGACTACCTTGTGTTCTGTGTTTTACCTTAGAATTGATGGTGCTTTTTAGTTTAAATAAAGAAAAAGAGATCATGCGTACCAGTTGTCAAGCTGAGGGCTTTCACGCATGTTTTCCTATGTCATTCTCACAACAGTTATCTAAAGGGAAGTCTTAGAGTGGCCAGCCTCAGAGATCCAGTAACTGATGTTTGTGAGGTTAAGGAATTTGGCCAAGCTCAAATCGTGGTTGTGGGTGAAGGCCCAGAGCTCAGCGCTCAGGCCCCTACTTTGCCCAGTTGACTAGCCTGGTGGTTCAGAATCACCTGGGGGCTGGTTAACACAGAGACAGCTAGGCCCCACCTGCAGAGTCTCCACTTCAGTTGGTCTGGAGTAGGGCCTGAGAACATGCATTTCTAATGAGTTCCAGGTGATGCTGACCCAGGGCCGAAGCTCTCAGAACCACTGAGCTGTAACGTACAGTCCCTCACAAAAGAGAAGTCACACAGGTCGCAAATTGACTCGTTCTCACTCACTGTCTGCGAAGACTAGAAAAAGCCAAAGGGACTTACGAGAAATTATTTCAAACGTGTTTTAAGAAGGAACACTATTGATCTGTGGGAAAATTAAAAAAAAAAATCATTATTTCCTGGGGATAAAAATATTTATAGAGCATAGCACCCATTGTGTGCCTAACACATGGATCAGAAAACAACCATCTTTGGTCATGAAATTCAAATCGACTCCTCTGAGGTAATTAAAATCGAGTGTATACAAAGGCTTCTTTAAATATGGACCGATTTTATGTGTCGATCAAATCTTGTTATAAGAGCCTCTTGTAGTCTGTGCATTTCCTTCTTGGCAGGCATGGCCGCCAATTATGGATGTGTGTGATCCCTCATCCAAGAAACTGTTCCCAGCTAGGCTGGAGGTTGAATGTAGGCACGGACAGAAGCCGTTAGGGCATCACTGAATCTCCGCTGCTAGGCACAGTGCCACACAGTAAGTACTTGCTCAATAAAAATCTGTGCGCTGAAAGGACAACTAAATAAAGTCCTTAATTTTTATTATTATTATTTTTTTTTACAATTCTCTGCACACTGCAATTGCTTGTGACACAAGGATCTAGAGGCACAGAAAGGTCTGGTTTGCTTTTAAATATGAATTGGTAGCTTTTTATTTCAGGTTTTTCTAGTATGGTCTTCTCAGATTCTTGCATCTTAGAATTAAAGATAATTGTTCCCCAATGAGGGTACATAAGGGAGTTAATTTCCTGATGACACAATAAGATTTAGGCTCTTGCAGGACCTTCTACCAACTCCTTAGCTGTTTAATTTGTGGGCTGAAGCATTAAATACTGCCTCCCAGGACCCTCTCTTTGCAGAGTCCTGTTCTCAAGTCGCCTCTCTCCCTGCCTCTCAAAGCCCCACTGGTTTTGACAGGCACTGTGACCCAAAAAACAGAGTAGAGCGAGTTCGGAGTGAACTAATGTACTCCAGAGGAGAGGACGCCTGGTACAGGGCCCCAGCTGGCAGACAACCGGGGAGTGGGGGGTGGGGGGCAGTAAAGAGGAACTAACAAGTGGTGTTAGTTGCACAGGTGATCATAGGTGTCAGGTTCTTTAGATAGTACCATTTCATTTAAATCTTATGACACTGTTTTGCAAATGAAACACGCTCAGAGTGATGAAGCAAGTGGCCCAAGGTCACGTGGTCACTAAGACATGAGGCTAGACTGACTGTGGACCCAATCCCCGGCCCTTCCCGGGGGGGTGGGGGGATCTGCAGGGCTCTAGAATCACCTGAGGAGCTCGCTGGAAGCAGGGCAGTGGCGGGGGTACCACTCTGTGACTTCTACACTGGTCGCCAAGGGCGGAGAGGGAGCCCCGACATTTTGGCCTGGGGTTTCCATCCCAGGTTTAATTCTATCCTGGGGCAAAGAATCTTTTCAAGAGAAAAGGTGGGTTGGTCTAAAAATCCCCGTATACTTTGTGAATATAGTATTTACTGGATAGTGTTCTACAGTTGGGTGCGATTTCTTTTCAAACTAAGAAATGAAATCCTACAAAGAGGCTTCCTCAGCAGAAGCGGCTAGCCTCCGGCCCCTCCTCCACAGCTCTCTGTGGGGCGTGGGGGGAGACAGAGGGCATCCTCCTGTGCTAGGACTTCCCAGAGCAGCCTTGGGGATCCTCTCTGGGACCTCAAGCTTGTGATCTGACTGTGCTGGGCTGGAGACTCAGAGCACAGAGGTGTGCACAGCTTTTTATTTTAATCATCGGGACGGGAAGAGCATCAACGTACCGCGACGTCTCCGGCGTGGGCCTGCAGCTGGTTCTCAGCCTTATGCTTTTTGTTGGAGGTGGCAGAAGTGAACAAACCATTGCTGTTGGATCTGCTGGAAGACGTCAAGTCGTCACTGGAGTATTTGTGTTTAGAGGAGTCGGAGAGGGGTGAGATGGGCGACCGGAGCATTTTTTCATTTTTATTTATGGGTATTGCCAAGCTGAAAAAGGAAATCACAGTAATGGAATGTCACCCAGGCAGTACAGGGAGAGGTAAATGTTTTATATATGACCCAAACCTCCTATTTAAAACCTGCTGGTAGGAAGACGTTTACGGGGAATTATTATACCAGGAAACAATTTTATGGCATTAGGACCATAACAAACAATAAGCAAATTTCACTCACTGATTCTTTCACTCACACAGGTCCTACAGCATGAAGAGGAATTCTGGAGTTAAATGACTAAGAATAATAAGACTTTCATTTTCTGAGTTTTTCATCTAAGGATTTCAAAATCCACAACAAACAATTTCCTGTTTTCCTAGCAAGCGTAAGCAGCAAGTAATGGGGAAGTCAATCAAATGATATACGAGTTCCCCATTTCCAAAAGGACTTTTGCTACCACCTGAGCTTGTACTAATTATTATGTGGAGAATCACAGAATGACCTGCAAAGCAAGAAGCAACTTTCAATTGTTAGGTTTCAACTTTCATTACGAGCTAACCAGGCACTGATCCGAATAACCACAGAATAGAAAACTGTCGGCAGAAGTTACATTTTCTGATTCCTGCTTATTTTACCTTCAAAACTTTTGTCTATAACTCTCCCCAAAATTAACCATAAGAGAAGGGAGTGCCTTCCATTATAGTCTTAGCAACGTATATTATATCGATAGAACTCTATTACTTAATTTTGAAACAAAAAATAATTGGGGAAAGACACATTAGCCTGAAATAAACTCAAATACTACTAATCTGGGATGCTCACAGAAATCACGTGACAGAGTCATTTAAAAAAAGGTAAATCCATTTAACAAAGATTTAGTCATTCCTGCCGTTAGGATTTTTTGATTGCATGCGTTGGCTATCACTGCAAACAAGCCATTAAAATCACTTCAAAAAGCGATTTCCTTCGTTTGGTGGTGACAGTGTAGAAACAAACACAGGCCTCCAATGATAAAGCAAGGTTCTCAATGTTATGCAAACAGGTATGTGGAGTGACAGAATGTGTGGAGATGGATTTCTAGTTCAAAAAGCGCTGGATGTCTAACAACTCAGAAGTGGGAAGACACATTCTGGAAAACTGCCCTGGGCCAATCAGAAGTGGCTCAGCCAGTGAGGAGGAAGGCACTGATGCTGGGGATGGATGAACAGTCCCAGTATAATTTTTTCTTGACATGGGCGTGAAAGATGTCCTATTTCTAAGTCTCTACTATTTTCCACACTATGTGATTTTAAATGTTCATGAAAGCTAAACGATTACATTAAATGTTATTGTCATGGACATATGATCATTTCTTCTTCATTACTATAAGTTGATAAATATTCAAGTTGACCAAAGAAACTTTTGTTGGATCTTCTGTTTGGGACGGGTGATCATCTTGTATATGGATGGCGGTGTCTTATCACATGGGTCAAACCTGACAGCAGTCAGCTCAGAACACCTCTCCGAGACTGTCCCCAATGCACTTTCATAAGCATTGTTTCCTTACGTAAAGTAAAACCATCAGAGCAAGCAGGCTCTGCCTGGCCAAGGCTCCAGAGCAAGAGCTTCTATCCTGGGGTCCAGGAACTTGGATGGGAAAAAGTTACATCCTCATTTTCATGAACCTCTCTCTGACATCGAACATGTCCTTCAATTATGAATGAAGGCAAGAAACCAGAGGAGTGGTTTGGCAGGAGCAGTACTGGCAACACTTGGGACTGTGTCACCAGTAGAAATCATGGATATATCCTGTCACATGACAGTTGTCTCAGACATCTTGAAATAGAGTTTATATTCATCACTACCAGAATTTATGGTAGTTACCAGATCTGCTAGTTACTTGATGCATTAACGAAACCGCACATTTTTGAAAGATTACTTGGAACCACATTTTCCCCATTGACATTTTCCCAGTAGTATGGGGTACCATCCACTTGGCCCAGAATTTGTGGGAGAGGCCAGCTTTATGTGCAGCGCCCCTCCTGCTCAGACCCCAGGAGCCCTGGTCTTCCTGCCCACGGTGATTCTGACCCTGCAGGGGACCTGGCTCCAGTGCCCTGGCTCTCCAATTTCTGCTCCGGGTTTTAGTGACGCTCTACATCTTTTCCTAACCTTTCAGTTTACATTTTTATGTGTTGTGCTGAAGCATTAATCTCCCCTTAAAAATTTTACGTACAAGTCAGGGAGAGTGAGGGGTGTCTTGGCTGAGGGAAAGTGGTTTCTGAGTTGTGGTATTTCTAAACAAAAAGAACTTCTATGACTGATGGTAAGCTACTCGCTTATCATAAATACCTGGGACCTTGCCTTGCTAGAAAGACATTTGTCACAGAGGATTCAGTGCAGCGTGGGTCTGCCTGGCACCCCTGCAGAGGAGTCACTAGGTGTCCGTTTAACCTTGGAGACACAGATCCTGTCTAACACCACAATTTTAGTCCAAATCTAAGCACTTTAGAGTCGTCATATGGAGGTTCCATTCAAAGTTTATATTTCCTCCTCTGGAAATATAAGGCTTAGTGTTCTTATAGGTTTAGCAGCTATTAAAACAGTGGTTGAAAAATTCCGTTATTAAGTTTTCAGAGGGCAGGGTGTGTCTTTGGGGGAGTGCAGAACTGTGTGTAACAACAAGTAACTGGGCTTCATTATTAGCCTTGGGTTCAACCAAGGGAAGCATTTCTGGAGACGCAGACCAGAGCAGTCATTAAAGCATTCTGACTGTCCCCCAATATGGCTCATGACATTCAGACCCAGAGATCCCTCCAGCTCACTTCTATCTTCAAGGGAACATGCGTACCTGTTGACGTTCATGTTGCAATGGTTAGCAGACAAAGCATTACTGGCAGAGGTGGTCAGTCGTGAAGAGCTGTCCTTGTCTCCCTGGGCCTTCTTGATGTCCCTGTAGTCGTCTTCGTTGTCACACTGTGTGGAAATAAGCAAAAACCAATCTGCTTTGGATCTCAAGGGTGCGTCATGAGCTCCCATCATCAACTTCCACAAAGCAGGCCTCCCAGGAGACCAGCTCACCTGGCCTCTCTGGAAAGCATCCAGCATCATGCCTGGCCCGTGGCCCAGGTTGCCAGTCAGTTCTTCAATGAATAAGGATGAAATCTGTCACTTTTACTATTGACTGTTTAGTGAGAGGGAAAGCATGGCACTGCAGAATAGTATGGAATTTATATGTATATCCTTCCACACGTTTCTCTCTCTTTCTATCTATGTATACCTACATAGTTCTCCATATTTCCAATATATGTGTTTATCAATTTCTATCTATATATATTTCTTGTATTTATTTTTTTCTCTCTCTCCCCCCACATCAGTCTATCCATTTATCCATCAATCCCCAGGTGGTTAATTGACTGATTCATTCATTAATCAATTAATCACCTGGGGATTGATGGATAAATCAATCCAAAAGTAATGAGGGGGGCAGGGGATCTAGAGGACAACAGAAAGAAAGAGGGGTAGGGAAGTAGGGAGCTGACCCGTATTATACCTGAATTATATTGTTTGAATATGACAACACCCCTGCAAAGGTTATCACCATTTTACAAATGAAGAAAATGAAGTATAGAGAAGGTAAGGTCACCTGATTAAGGTTACCCAGTAGGCCGGAGATGACTACATAATTTGCAGGTTCAGCTCAAAATGAAAATGCTAGGCTCCTTGTTCAAAAAGGAGGAAAAAATTCTTGTCTTGGTGATGATTTTTTTGTATTTGACACCAAAAGCAAAGGCAAGAATAGCAAAAATAAACAAGTGGGACTAAATCAAACTAAAAAGCTTCTGCACAGCAAAGGAAACCATCAACAAAATGAAAAGGCCACCTATGAAATGGGAGGAAGTTTTGCAAACCATATATCTGCTATGGGCTAATATTCAAAACATATAAAGAACTCACAGAACTCAACAGCAAAAAAAAACAACAACCAGACAATCTGATTAAAAAATGGGCAGAGGTCCTAAATAGACACTTTTCCAAAGAGGACATATAATTGGCCAACAGACACATGAAAAGATGCTCAACATCACAAATCATCAGGGAAATGCAAATTAAAACCACAGTGAAGTATCTCCTCACACCTGTCAGAATGGCTGTCATCAATAAATCAAGAAACAACAAGTGTTGCTAAGGATGTGGAGAAAAGGGAACCCTGGTGCACTGTTGGTGGAAATATAAACTGGTGCAGCCACTATGGAACAGTATGGAGATTCCTCAAAAAGTTAAGAATAGAACTACCTTATTGATGAGACAAGAGTTAACAGGAGCGGGCTTGTGAGCTGGCAGGATTCACAAGCAAAGAATTAACAGGAGTGAGCTTGTGAGCTAGCAGGAACGACCTTAAAAATTAACTGCTTGGCTCTGAATCCCCTCGCTAGCACTGCACCTGCAAGCTGACAAACACCTTACATCCATCATAGGTGGGAACAGAACACTTCATAGGTGGGAACAGAATAGTTCCCAATCACAACAGCAACCCCCTGCAAGCTGACATCCATCATAGATGGGAACAGGACAGCTCCCAGGAGAAGATAATTGTAACGGCAGCTCCCCTGCAAGCTGACAAGCACCCTACATCCTTCACGGAAAAATATAAAACCCCAGCATTCCTTGTCATTGGTGCTACTGTCCCTATCAGACTCTGCCCTGATAACACTCCTTTTGCCAGTATTTCTCTTCCAAACAGAATGCTCTCTCTCTCTCTGTCTAACTTTCAATAAACCTTTTTTTGCTCTTATAGAGTCTTGTGAATGCTTTCACATTCTGCGAACAACCAGGGGTTAAATCCATGCCAATACACTTATGACCCAGCAATTCCACTTCTGGTTATTCATTTGAAGAAAATGAAAAGACTAACTCTAAAAGATATATGCACCCCCATGTTCATTGCAGCATTATTTACAATAGCCAAGACATGGAAATAAGCAAAAAATTCATCGGACTCTGTATGAGGTGTGATCAAACAATACTTCCAGGACTGCTTCAGAAAGGGTCAAGAACGATGGGATACGTGTGTTCGAAACAACGGGGAGCATTCTGAGGGGCATTAATGGCAATGTGTCTTTTAATGTAATAACATTTTTTAAATTTAAGCATTCACTGTATGTTTTGATCACACCTCGTAATTACTGTATGCATTTTTGAAAGTAGCTCGGAAAGTGGATCTTGAAAGTTCTCATCTGGAGAAAAAAATACTGTAACTATTGTATTTTGCCGTGTATAATGTGCACCCATGTTTTTGGCCCAAACTTTCAGGGAAAAAAATCTTTTGTTTTTATTTTTTAATTCAAATTTTTATTTGTTTACATTTAGGTACTTGTTTTTTGTATTATAAAGGAATTTTAGCATTTATTTTTTAACATATTATGGGACAAGAAATTTTATGTACTGGTAACAAATTTATGATATTTAGGCATCACAGAAGGTCAAGAACTCTTTGTCGTTGTAAGTTTGTCGTAAGTTCAAGAAAACCAATTATCGTATTCCAGCGTATTATTTTGCATACAGATATTGTTATTGATTTCTAGAGTTACACTTTTAACTCATAAGCATAAATAAAAGAATTAAAACATTTATATAGATATGGTCTTAGTACTACCCATGTATAATGCACTTCCTTATTTTTCCCTCACAAATTTGAGCAAAAATGTGTGCATCATACATGGCAAAAAACAGCATGTATGGTGGTGGATGTTAATTGGACTTACTATGATGATCATTTTGCACTAGATACAAATACAGAATCATTACATTGTACACCAGAAACTAATATAATGTTATGTCAATTATACTTCAAATTTTTTTTTTAGAAAAGCAGGAAGAGTACTGTATAAAGTATTAAAGTAGAAAACATTTTCCCATCTTTCAAAGTCTCTCTCTTGGCTTGCCACAGTGGTATTTATTTGCTGTTTTATATTGTGCTCCTTGAGGGGTGGCGATACCTGGGGTGGTGGGGGATGAGTACAGACTCAAGTGCCCATGGGTCCTGTCCTGTGAATGGGCACATGTGTGGTCCAACAGTAGAGGGTTTCCACTGCCCAGCAATTGTGGAACCCACCTGTAGTGGGGTCACTAACTCCAGTCAGGCATTTCCCCTTTCCATGGCCCACCCCCCAATCCAGGTGAACTGGCAACCCTCGGGGACTGCGGTCTCCTCTCTGAGACCCCTCAGTACTTGGATTGGGGTTGGGCAAGATGTCCCTCCTGACCCCGGCCCTCACTGTGCCTGCCCCTTGGCCCCTGGGGGGCCAAGACAGCAGCCCCGTCTCTGGAAGGAGATGGGGAAGGGAGTCTGCACAGGACCAGGCATACTAAAGGCCAAAGGGCAGGTAGAACCTGTCCAGGGGAACAGGGGGACTGTACATGGGTCAAACTCCACATGCCCCCACACATGCTCTATTGTCCCATCATGCTTCACTTACCAAACACAAACTCGAAGATAAAATGAAGAATTTCAAGATGGCAAGCACAAGCGTTAAACTGCAAGCATGAGCCCTTCTGAGCAGGGGCCCTGTGGGTAAGTGCTACACAAATCTCAGGCTGATTTCTTATTGTAAGACCCTTGTCAGACAATCTTAGTTCATTTTTGGATCTGTCCCTTATCACCTAGTGAACCTGAGGCAAGTCGCTTTAACCTCTCTGCCTCAGTTTCCTCATCTGTAACATGGGCATGACAACAGTATTTGCCTCATAAAGTTGTAAGAATGAAATGATTTAATATGTACAGAATGCTGAGAATAGCATCCCTCATAGGGACATACATATGTGTTAACTGTTAATGATTTTGCCCTAAATTTGGAACCATCCACAATTATTGCAACCTGCGGTTTGTCCCCCATTGTATTTTTCACTGTGGTCCAAGTTACTTTTGAAGGTATGATAATAGGAGGGGATAAAAAGCCTCAAAATTGGCTTTAATTTATGATGAAGTTACTCTCCTGTTCAAAAATCTTCAAAAACTGCTGAGCATTTGGGTCTGCTTCCAGACGATGTGTCTCCAGCTCTCCCTGTTCTTGAACTGTGTTTCTCACTCCCGTGCTTCCCTTGTTCCCCCTTTTCTCCATTTGAGGCAATTTAATCCCTGACACTCTGATTACACTCACGTGCCACATAACATTTTAGTCAACAAGGGAGCACAGATATGACAGTCGTCCCATAAGATTATCATGGAGCAGAAAAATTCCTATCGCCTAGTGTCACTGTAGCTGTCCTAACGTCACAGCACAAGGCATTTGTCGTGTTTGTGGTGATGCGGGTGTGAACAAACCTACTGCCCTGCCAGTCGTATGTAAGTCTAGCACATCCATTACGTACAGGACATGCTACTTGATAATAAACGACTATGTATTTACCACATTATACTTTTTATCATTAGAGTATATTCTGTCTACTTATAAAAAAGTTTTCTAAAACAGAATGCCGTGTTATGCCGGCAGCAGCCTCATGCATCTCGTGTTTACCATGTTTCTTCATTGCTTCACTTTCTCTTGTGCTGGATTGAATCCTGTGTTGTTTTGTACAGTACATGCTGTACAGGCTCGTAGCCCAGGAGCAGCAGGCTAGACCACACAGCCTAGGTGTGCAGTGGGCTAGACCATCCGGGTTTGTGTGAGTGCACTCTGTGATGCTCTCCTTGAACAACACCACCGGGAGAAACAAATGGCGGCTGGTTCTCTGATGCCGTCAACGTCACCTCTTCCCTTCCATCAAAGAATAGGGTTCACACCATGTTTTGCTTTTCTACAGGCCCAGCAGCCTCCAGCTTGCCTCAGCACACTTGATAAGGATTTCATGTATGCCTACTTCAACATGCAGCGGGACAGGAATTATTAATCGAGAACTATAAAACGGGAATAATAATGGTACTTCCCTCCCTGGGCGGTTCTAAGGACTTAACTGAGTTACTGTATGTCAAGTATTCACAACAGTATCCGGTCTGTATAAGGTACTATATGAATGCTTGCTGAGTAAGGACATACCAGACTAGCAGGGGTCTCGTGCTCCACTACCTCACCCAAAAGTTCAGGGACAGCCCTCCTTCCCGGCCAGGCCCTCAGCCCCAAGCCTACCTTGCGTTTCCTCTTGGACTTTGGCAAAGCCTTTTCCACGGGTGTGTCGGCTGGATGGCTGGGTGGTGCGCTTTCAGCGTCCTTGGCTGCAGGAGCACTCAAGACCCCCGGCTCCGGGGGCAGGTGTTCTGGGATCCTGGACAGAAGGGTCAGGTCGATTTTGACCCACAGAGACCTGACCTCGTCACTGTCCTTCAGCGGGGAGAGAAGTTCATTGCGGCCGAAGGGGACCAGAGTGTAGAACTGCTCGTCCAGCTCCTTGGCGATGTCACTGGTGGTCCTGGCGTTGATGGAGCCCACAGAAGCGCGCGTCCCACCGCCACCGCTGATGTTGCTGGCAGCCTCCTTGAGTCTCTGTTCACTCGTGGAGGCAGCGGTGGCCACCGCCTGCGCTTTGGCCAGAGGGTACACCTCCTGCTCTGACTCCAGATCGGAGTCTGAGGACGAGGACGAAGAAGATGACTCTGTCTCGATGAACTCCTTGGACTTGGGAACGATCCTGCTCAGTCCACGGGTGCGGCGCTTCTCGCAGGTGACTGAGGCGCGCAGCTCCTTGCGGTGGCTCGTTCGGCTGTTGCCGCAGGGCCTGGCTTTGGTGGGCTCCGAAGGGATGGCCGTGCCAGCCCCCAGTGTGTCCGCGGGCTCCTCAGGCCGGTGGCAGTTGGCGCTGTCGCCGGCCGAGGTCCTCTCTGTGCGCCTGGGGGGCTTCTTGCCCGCAGACCTTCGTGCGGGCGCGTTCTCGGGTGGCGCACCAGGGACCGCAGGTGGCGGGGCGGCTGCAGTCACGGCCACCGCCACGGCCGCGGGTGGGGACTTCTGCTTCACACCTTTAGTCCCGGGCGCCTTGTTCGCTGTCCTTGGTCTCTGCTCTTCCTTGCAGGCGCTCTTGTCCTTCTCTCTCAGGCCGGTTTGGCACCCGTCGGGGACTTTCCCGCAGTCCTGCACTTGGTCTTTCCCCGGAGGGTAGTACTGATTACTCTCCGGCCCGTGGCTTTCATTTTGGATCAGAATAGGAGGCTTGTGAGGATTAACTTTGTTGAGCCATTTATCCAGCTGCCACTTGTTCGAGGACGCAGGCTCCGCCTAAAAGCAGAAAACCAGCAACAAACAAAACATCTTTTATTACAGACTCACTTAAAAGAGCCTGGCTGCTCTTATCTTCACTTACTCCTTTAGGCGTGTGAGCAGAAAACGCGTGGGCTGGAAGCAAAGGAACATGGGCACAGCAAGGGTGTGGGGCAGCTCTCAGCTGCCCCACAGGATGTGGGATGGTGTCCCTTTCCTGTCCCAGGTCACTTAAATGTCAGCGCTGTTCTTTGAAGCCTATTAGGAAAAATTCGTGGATAGCACTGTGCTTCATTGAACCCACTTCTAGCACTTCTGAGTGGTATACAATGTATATTTTTAATAATTATACATACATACAGACATAAACTTGAGATCCCACAAACGTTAACTAGGGAACCGTCTGAGGGCCCTGAGTGCTACAGCACTCATTTCTTTCTAAGACCTAACATTTTTTGGGGAATTAGAAGAGGGGGATAAGTGGAACCTATATAATCCCACAAAGAATTAACATATAGTTTATGTGGTGAAGGCAAGTGGGGCGTAGTTGTTTACGAGTAGCAGCAGTAACGTTGGGAAGACGGTATACCATTGTTTAGTGGTACAGAACTCCTATTTTCAAGGGACCGGGTGTATGACCTGTGGGCTCTGGCAGCTGAACTTGGTTAGCCCATCCTTAGCCTGCTTTGCCAGAAATGTTTCAGACATGGAAATGACGATGGAGACCTTTCCGGTAAGCAGTTTTGCTGACTTAGAGCAAATCATGGATATGACAAGTTTCAAACTCTGCCCCATAGATTGGTTTGTCACTGAATGCCCCCAAAACAGAATGTGAAATGTGGTGTAGATGCATTTTTCCAGGAGAAGGCCATAGTCCTACGTCTCATAAAAAGGTTAAGAACTGATGATTTTATGGGGAGTAACTGCTTGATCGATTGATTTCTAATGGAAGTCCATTTATCCAGCATCTACGATTATTAATAGAAAAGAGGTATATAAGTGTACAAGTCCAGACAGAGTGGTTTTCAATTTGTGACTATATGTAAAATGGGGGAAATATTTTGAGTGATAAAGGTGATGTATTTTTCTCTACGGCCTCCCACCTTCTGATTGTGGCATCCATTGTTTCACGGGGAGACTACACACCAGCCTAAAATAAAGAAGACACTGCATTTCCAATATAATTGGTTAAAGTCTAGAGCAAGTCAGGCTCCCTTGTAGGAGACAAACTTTTTTTTAACATAATAATTTTCAAAAGCTCGCTTTTATGTGCCAAGATCTGCTTTTCAATAGTGAGGCCCATATTAAGAGCAGAGCTTGGGGTATAACCACATGAAGGGAGTGAAGAGAGGGCAGGGTCTTAGACACAGGGGTCCTGGCTGAGTCTGGGGGAGTCTGGGGCATAGCTCAGGGAAAAGGAAGTGTCTGATGGGCCAGAGGAGCTAGGGGCCACGACGGAGAGGACACAGAGTATGGGCGCCAGGCACTAGAGCTTATGGCAGGGACCATGGACATCCTGCTAGTTCTTTCAAAACTGATGAGACCAACTGCACTTCAGGGAACCCCAGCATGGTGTCCAATGACTGGGAAGCACAAGTAACACTTCACTGGAGGCCAGCATGAGGATCCAAGGCTCTTGCCCTGGGGATCTGGGATGGAAAAGCTTCACTCTGGGACACAGGTATGGGAAGGGAAAACCTCATGGCCCCAACGGGGAGTCTGGTCTCTGACCTGAATTTTGCTATGTTTGTTTTCATGTACCAGAAGGACCAGGGCTCTAGAGTAAGATGCAAAAGAACAAAAAGATCTATCTTTTCGGTGCCCTTGAGTAGTTATATGTAAATCTTACCTCGCTTTACTTTGGCTTCTCCAGAGAAAGAGAACACATGAAACATACAGAACGATAGCAGATGCATGTACTGGAGAAAGTGGGCCACGGAACAGCTTTTGCCAAGGGGAAGCTCCCACCTTCCCTGAAACTAGCTGAGTGTGGCCGAAAGCTAATTTGGTGGCAAACAATTTATGGCTTCTGATATTGTCTCCTCCCGCCCCCATTTCTCTCACTATGTGACCACCGACGAGTCAGTGACTTGTTTGGTTCAGCTTCAGTAAATAGGAATGGATGCTGAAGGGCCTCTTGCAGAACGGGGACCTATACTGGGAGAAGGGGCAAACATTAAGGCAGAGTATACCATTCACACTGGCCCTACCACCATGTCTAACACTACCTCTCTTTCCCCCTACCATCCCCAGCCTTCCTCAGCTCACATCTCTGAGGTGAGAGCACACAGATGATTGCTTGGAGTGAAAACACAGCTGCACACGGGGAGATTCGCGCTAAGACTTCCTGGTGGGAGCGTTAACAGCGGAGGGGAAAATTTAATAAATTTAGTATCGGGCCCATTGCCTGATGTGCTTTAGGGTCATTTTTTCCTGCACTTCACAGCTGAAGAAATCAGTCTGAAGTATCATTTTCAACACATCACTAAATCACACTTCCTTTCTCAAGGATCTACGAAGACCTCCTACTGCCTCTCAAAGGAAATCCAAATTCCTCGGGCTGGTGTTCAAGGGCATTCATCATCTTACAGTCAGTTGTCTTCCACTGTGCAACACCCGCAACGTACCTCCCACTGCACGTATGGCATCTAATTTAATCCACGCCGGTAAGAAATATTATCAGTCCTAGTCTGTAGATGAGGCTCAAAGAGGTTAAGCGACACGTCCAAAGCTGCAGAGCTGTCAGGCACCAGTGAGATGAAACCCGTGTTTGTTGAGGTTGAAATACCAGATTCTCTCTCCTGCTGCCTCACCTGAGCTCCCATCACTGTCTGGCACAGCTTCATGGAAGGGGCACCTCATGCCTTTGAGAAATGTCAGTCTTCAACCTAAAATGATCTAATTAGGTCTGATTTGGCGAGAATACCACTAACTCTCCAAACAATACCTGTGCCCTTTATTATCCTCAAAGGCACAGCCTTTTCTTGTTCATATCTGTTTCATGTTTATATGACGTCTGACAATTACGTTTGCGAACTCATCCTAGAAAAAGTGCTACATACCTCATTGCTGAATATCACTACAGTCACCTTCTAAATATTAATACTCCCCTTGGGAAGCTATGCACTGACACCAGCACCTAGACCTTCAAAGCTATTTTGGAACTCTTTTTCTGGAATGGCCATCAGAGCTGTCGTCGTATTATATTACCCTTGATGTCCTGAATGGCATCAAGATGTCTTCCTTTCAATTTTCCTTTATCTTCGGGTAAAGAAAGAAGTCATTGGGGGCCAGATCAGGTGAGCAGGAAGGGTGTTCCAATACAGTTATTTGTTTACTGGCTAAAACTCCCTCACAGACAGTGCCGTGTGAGCTGGTGCATTGTCGTGATGCAAGAGCCATGAATTGTTGGCAAAAAGTTCAGTTCGTCTTTTTCACGCAGCCTTTTCAGCACTTCCAAAAGTACACTTGGTTAACTGTTTGTCCAGTTGGTACAAATTCATAATGAATAATCCCTCTGATATCAAAAAAGGTTAGCAACACTGTTGCAATTAAGTTCACGAACTTAATTGTCACACCTCAATGTCTTAATACTGGGTCTGCAACAAAGCCAAACACTTCTTTTAGGCGGGGGCTGGGTCTGTTTCTTTGTGTCATTTGCAATGTCTGTCATAGGTTAGGGAGGCAGATTGCCATGACTCTGTTCCTACTAAGCACAACTCGTAGTGGATACAATTTGGTAACCAAATTGTATTATTTATTACTCAGGACGTCCTCACAGATTAGGCTGCACAGGAATATCTGCCATTCCGGGGAGGAGGCAATTGTGGCTAAGGAAGGTTAAATGTGAAAAGTGGCAGTGAAGCGGGGCAAACTCAGGGCTTGGAACCCCCGTCCACGGGCATGCTGCTGGTATGGTCAACCTCCTGAGCCGTCCACCAGGTTCTGCTCAGTGTTTTGTTTGCTCTCTCGCTGCTTTATATTTTCAGGCATGACTCTCCTCTGTGATTAAGCTCTGTATTCATGCCTAAGCGTCCACCGTGCACTGTAGTTCCTGCTTCATCTCCATCCTTCACGGCACCTACTGCCATGTACCCCATGGACACCTCATTAAGGAGAAGCTTGTTGGGTCACTGAGTGACTTGCATCACACTTCTGCTGATTTCCATGGTCAGTTAAGGGAAATGCACAGTGGAAAACACAGCTTACCTGAGCAACATTAAGGGCTGGGTGAAGCCCTAGTGTAAAGAGATGGGTTACACCTACTTAATCTCGGCACGCCTCAAAATCATGGGACCAGGCTCTTTTTACCTCCATGTAGTACCTCTGACGTGGGGAACACTGGTCTGGGAGCTCCGTGTGCTGGCTGAGGGCGAAGGCGCTTTGACATGACAGGATGTACCAGGCCAGGAAAGATAGACCAAGAACAATGAGGCCATTGGGCCATCGAGAGGGGATCTGCAGAGATGGAAATACCGTGTTTCCCCAAAAATAAGACCTACCCCCAAAATAAGCCCCAGCTAAGATCGTCAGCCAGACGGACACATTTAGTACGTTATGACGATGTTCCAGAAGATGATGACATGACTGTATTTGAATAAATGTAGATTGTTGTACATGAACTATTAATAAGACATCCCCTGAAAATACGCCATGATGCGTCTTTTGGAGCAAAAATTAACGTAAGACCCGGTCTTATTTTCAGGGAAACACGGTAGTGTTTGCAGTGGTTCTTCTATGCTAGCTCGCAGATATGGCATTGTATATACTACTTTGGAGGTTCAGCTGAAATGCAGTGGTTTTTTTTACAACCACAGCCATCAAGAACGGTTCAGATGAAACTCAGTGAAGCCCCACAGGTTTCCAGTGCCGGCACATTGAAGGCAACAATCCAGGTGCCTTGGAACCTCATGAGGGTCTCCTTCTATCCCCCTACCCGCGGTTCCCCTTCCTCCCCCCATCAGGATGTTACCAGTAGGGGAAGTGAGGGCCAGAAACACTTAGCTTCAAAGCAGAATAAACTGGCGTGCAAGTGGAATGTGAGGTGTGGGGCTCTACAGAGCCCCTCTGTCAGGTGGGGGTCAGGAAAACAAGCCTCACTGCTGTTTGTGAGGTGATGTGGGCCACTGTAGTCAGAGGGAAACAGTGACACTGTGGCCAGCCAGCCGGAAAATGCTACTTCCCTTCTTTGCGATTTTCATTCTGCAAAGGTGCTTTGTTTCCAAAGGGCGTGTGTCTGCATTAATCTTGGGGAAAATGTTAAGAGACACCTGACTTTTATTCCCACTCATACATTTCTTTCCAGCAGAAAGAAGTGGTGGGCAGCAGGGCTAACAACTCCCTTGCCACTTCTGCATTGTCTCTGCAGAGAGAAGCAAGGAATTGAAAACTAGATGTGGCCTCAGGGAACCTAAACTTTTAGGCTGACTTAAGTAGACTCGTGCTCCCTCTCCTTAGCCAGGGGCCTCTGACAGCTGCTGGAAAAAATGACAAGAGCTTCCTTTCATCACCAAGGGGTTTAAATCTTTGTAATTATCTCAGTGACATTTAGAAAGAATTTGCTTAAAGCACCTTATAACTACTTTTCTTAGGCTACTTTCAGCTACATTCATGAGCTCTAGAAGTCACAGTTCAGCAGGAAAATAAGACTCAACATTCATGAATTTAACCTTCAAAGTCACAAAGAAAAGCCTGGGGGGTCTTCATAGACACACTTTTTGTCCCCATCCACTTTCCTCTGGCTGTTGCAATGTCCCTGGAACCCAGTTATTTCTTATAATACTATTCTAGAGTTTCTCAACAAATTATAGCATAGAGCTGACTTTGAAGAATCCTGTTTAACTCCTCTATTAGATTGAACTCCTGTACTTTTTGTCTGTTTGTTTCAAATTACTCCCATTGTATGCCAGTTCTATGAAGAACTTTCCTGTCAAACTGTTGTATCCTGGAGCCAAGCACCATGTTGGTGGCAAATGCTCAATAAATATTTGTTGAATGAATACTGAATGAGTGAATGAATGAATAAATGAAATTATAAAGAAGGAATCATACTTTAGTTTCTGGGAAGAGCCAGTGTTATAGGAACCTCTGGCTTTTATAGGTTAAAGGTGCTAAGGGCCTTCCCTCTACTACAGGTAGGTAAGTAGGTAAGTAGGTAGACAGGTAGATAGGTAGGTAGGTAGATAGATAGGGCAGAGGACGTAAGCCTCATGGAATGGGGAGAAAAGTGTTGGAGAGATGGATGAGTGGAGAGCTTTTGGTGCAGAGCAGAAAGGTGCTGGAGGAGAAATGAGGAGTGCGGGGAAATATTCTGTCCCTGGGTTTCTCAGGGATCCTGCCCAAAGCCCCAGCTTCCTGAGAGGACACCGGAAGGGGAAAAGCCCGAGGGAATTTAAGGGAATAAACTCAAAGGACTTCAGATGAAAACAACACTGCTTTCGGGTGTGATAACATCCGAAGGCACAGGTAGAAAAGCTGGAAACAGGAGTTGTGCTCCC
Organism: Rhinolophus ferrumequinum; assembly: GCF_004115265.2. NCBI lineage: Eukaryota > Metazoa > Chordata > Mammalia > Chiroptera > Rhinolophidae > Rhinolophus > Rhinolophus ferrumequinum. The sequence goes on along the minus strand of NC_046296.1, from coordinate 4,665,337 downwards.
CTCTCAGCACCGTGGTTTGCCTCAGGGGCTTTGGTTTTATTTCAGAGCCTATTTAGAAATGTGGGCCCCAAGTGGTAAAGAGGATTGTAGGCAAACAGTTAAATCTTACTACCCACGGTAATGCCAAAGGTTTATATACTCAAGAGGAAACTATTTTATTCCTTCCTTAGAACTCAGAGTCTACTCCTACAGATGGACGGACTTGAGAAATCGGCTCCCAACCCTCTCCCAAGAATCTCCATGCTCTGAATTACTCTTTATTTTTCCCCTTTACCCTTTGAAATAGAAATAGCACTGTTTTTATTGGTGCCTTATAATGTTTTTATATGAGGCACCTAAATCTTCCACACAGATACTCATTATAGCTATAAAAGCTTTCATTATTATTTGTAGGTTGATGCTAATTTTTCTTTTTATATTTTCACAAAGAAAACACAGTTAAGAAAGTTTTATTAATATTTATAGCTCTTGTTCTTCTAATCCGTGACAAACTGCAAAAACAGTAAGATTATAACCATGTTTAACCCATAAAAACTCCTTTCCCCGTGATTTATGGGCGACCCCATTTCCCAGGCGGTAAACTTCCCTCGCTGGTTACTTCCTCGCTGACTCTTAGGGAGACTTGATCCATAGGGTATTTCCAGTCAGTGGTAATTATAGCATATTTGGAAATTTCTGGAAGTCAAGAGAGAGCTTTTTGGACAACGAAAGATGAAGTTTCTGTACTCCCAAAGAAGCTGTGCAATTAGGAGAACTGTGGGGAGGGGACAGAGTGAGGGAAATGATGTCCAAACAAACCCTGACAGGCTGCCCAGGGGTGGTGGCTGCAAGGGTCCTGGCTGTGACAGCCCAGAGTCCACGGGGGAGAAGCCGCCAGGGCAGGGGCTCGGGGGCCAGTGCAGGTCTTACCTCGGGGCTGGAGTAGTGGGCAGTGCCCTCGCTCTCACTGGAACTGCTCTCGGTCTCGGAGTCTGATCCGGAGCTGCTCTCCGAGTCGCTGGACGAGCTGCTGCCGCTGCTGCTGCTGCCACTGCCGCTGCCCTTGCTGGGAGGCACCGAGGCTCTGCAGTTGGCCTGCTGGACTACAGCGCTGCCAGCCCACAGGGCCCCCGGGGAAAGACAGGGAAGGAAAGCCAAGTGAGCAAACACGAACACCACCGAGCACGCTGCCACTCCAGCACAGCAGACGGGGGGCCCAGGCCACACATCTGTCAACCATCCCTTGGCCCATGAAGAGTGATCACCAAGGTCAAAAGCATTCTAATGGTTAAAAGAAGTATTAAATAAAATTGGAGTGAAAGTTGGTGCCCCTTGGTGGTCGGGCATGTGTTCTTTGCGTGGCCATTTTAGAAGGGAAGGTGGCGTAATTCCAGAATGACTGTGTCTATTTTACTGCTGTTGTCGGGAATGGCTTTTCCAAGGCACCCCAAATCTAATCATCTACAAAACTGCAAGGAAATCCAAAATGCTTGAAATATTTTATAAAAAATGAAAATGTCTGTTTGCCTTATTCTCGGACGTAGGCTGTGAGGACACGCACAGTATTTTGCTCTGTGCTTTCATGGCCTGCTGGAAGGTTCTGGAGACCGCAGGGCCGGCAAAGTTACAGTCTGGCTGCCCACCTCTTCCTGCTCACAGACTCGAGGGCTGTCTCCCTTATAGGAGCTGGCTTGCTAAACAAACAGTCATCTTCCTCTGAGTCCTTTATTAATGAAGATCCATTACTTACACATTTTTATATATTTCAGGCTTTAAAATTCAACCCCAGTACAGTGGCTTAGAGCAATAGCATTTCAAATGATACTTGATGTTCCCACCCACACTGGAATTTGCCAGGAAGTTATATACTCCAATTATATACTCAAAGAGAACAGGAAAAATGGACACTTTCGAATGGTAATTAATTTACCACAAAACTTCAAATAGCACACATCCACCCCAAAGAGAGTGTGAGCCAAAAAAAGTTTCAGTACTCACATAATATTCAACATCTGCAAAGTCTGTATTAATTGCATTGAAACACACCTGAATTTGTTTTTTTGAGGTCAAATTCTAAACCCAGAAAATGCAGTGACTATGTTTTTTTTTATGTTGAATCAGCAGATAGTTGCTTGTCCTTTTCAAATGTGACTACTGCTTCAATAGGACTGAATATTAGTGAAGGCCATGGGCTGGGGGGCTTGTCAGGGTTTAGGGTCTCAAGTGCAAAGCAGCCTGGACAAGGTAAAGGGCCCTTTTTACCCTCCCCTTAAATCTTTGACACACACACACACACAAAAAAGCTTTGCCCATGGACAGATTCTCATAAATCCTCAGTGTGAGGGCAGCGAGGGGGTTAATACTCATTGGAGCCTGGCTTCTAGAAGAATGGAAAGACAAGAAACTGTCTTGCAGGATATATCTGGAAATAAAAGCACCTTCTAGAACTGCAGAGTTAGGGAAAGAACAGGTTGGAACATAACCTTCCATAGTGGTTTTTCTGTCCACCACCAATATCATGGTCCATACCTACTGTGTGACAAAACTCTTCAACATCAGACAACATCTGCACGTTTATGTCTTGCCTGAGCTAAAGTGATTTCTTTGGCAGCCTCTCATTTATGTCTGGTGTTGAGTGAGGAATCCTGGCTCTTTAGACAGAGGCAGGGAAGGGGAGGTTAGTGACCAAAGGGCTGTAATATCGCTTTCTTCTCTTATGAACTAAACTCCAACAATACCCCCTCCTGCTCCCCGGTCATAAGACTAAACCCCCAAATCTCCCAAAGTGAAGCAACACATGGTGGAGGAAAGGATATGTCCGCCCCCACGGTACTTTGGGTGACACTGCCGAAGACTGGGAAATTAAGATGAATAATCAGCATTCGGATTGGTGTTGTGTGACGGCCAAAGGCTTTGATCACAGGGCACTACAGCCCACCTGCTTCAGCTCAAACAACGAAGCCCCTGTGATGAAGCTGTGGTGTGTGCACGTGTGAGCGCAGAAGCAGTAACATGTGTGTGGTTCCCTGGGGCTCGCACCGCAAAGTGGCTGCCTGCCTTTGGAAAAGCAGCACTCTAACTTCCGGGAAGACATCCATTCACCAGTCACCGCACGGCCTGCCTTTTCCAAACGCCTGTCCTACAGGAATGAGACACTGGCCCAAGTAGACAGAATCTCAGATCAGATCTAGCTCAGTAGAAAAGTCTTAGGCTTTCATGATTTCCTTCCTTAAACCAGGAAATTCACTTCAAATGAGTTTTACTGGCATAACTATTATTTGCTTTATAAAACAGTTGAGAGAGCCAAGAGTTTTAGGTTTTTCTTCATGCTTTGCTTGTAAGGGCTGTGGGGCTTATGATGCCTCTGGGGTCAGGATTGAATATGTTCGTGTTTCTTTGGTCCAGGTAGAGAACATGTCACCAGAAAGAATCCATGTTACATACCCCTAGCCTGAAGAGCTCTGGTGGCTCCAGTTGTGAGATCAAGAGAACTACACTACATCCATTAACTAATCTTTGTGTGGGTCCTTGGGCGGGGGACTGGTTGTTCGGCCTCAGTGTAATGACCACTCTTGTCGTGAGCACGTGAGGCTGCTGTGCTTCCCTTGGAGGGAGGCAGAGTAAAGACTAGAGAGCCGGGTGGTCATCACTGCAGACTAGTGCTAATAAAAGGATTGGCTCCGCTCAGCCAGCAGCGCTCTCTGGGGTCACAGAATCAAGAAGATGAAAAAGACTTATCGGAAAGACCTTCCTGAAAAAAAAACTAGGCTGTATATATTTAAAAGGGCCTACTGAAAACTTTAGTATGCCAACTAGGTGTCACGTTGCTGTACCAAAGATAGTAAAAAAAATTTAAATTAAAAATTTTTAACTTTTCCCTGGAAGGATAACATAAATTGGTTGATATGATGACACAGCCTTCGATAATTTTTAGGAGAGTTCTTAGACCCTATGCCATTCCAGGAACATGGTGCCATTGAGTCTGCAGACATGAAAACATCAGTGAGATCATGGAATAAGTCTTTTTGTCACCCAACTTAGCACAGTGCCTGGGACATAGCAGTCGTTCCCATGTGATTGCTGAATAATAATAAAAAAAAAACCAATAGAAAAAAAATCCATCATTGGGTGAGGTTTTTTTTTTTTTTCTTTTTCCACTTAACCTTTCAAAAAGGTTACAGTTTCTCTTTTCCAATAAAAAGTATTTAAGGGGATTTCAGCACCTCTGTACTCTTCCAATTTTAACACTTCTTCCTTTCAGAGAATATTTAAATGTTCTCTAAATTTAATCTGCTGTAATTTAAGCCCAGTTCTCTTTTGGATGGTGCATTTAATTTCTGTATTTTGATTTCATGAAATGTTTTGCTGGTTTTGTGAGTGGTCAAGACCAAGTACACCTTTGAGAGAGTCCTGGCTTTACTCTAAATGACCTGTTTGCTGTGTCCCTTCCTTTGGCTACAGAAACATACTCCTTTCAGAATCTGGCCTGGGATAAGTCTGAATACAGACAGTAAAAGATCTGGAACCTAAATGACAAATCCTGGCTCTCACAGTCAAGGGTGCTCCTGCTTGCCAAGTGTATTGTGGGGCCTGGATAAATATCCACAGTTGTCCACAAGCTTTCAACCAACAACTAGCTGGGAGGCAGGCTGTCTGCCTGGTTGGCACCGTGTGGATGCTGTGATGCCCAGCATGGTGCCTCGCCTCCTGTGGGCACTGCACTGGTCTTGGCCGAATGATAATATTATGGAAGAGGCTACAGCACCTCCTCCGTCGGCCCTCAGAATGAACTCAACAAATGCGTGACTCGCAAACTGTCATCAGTCCCCTGGCAACAGCAGTCCTGCATGGAAAGCATCTTTGTTGATATGAATTGATCTGAAACTATAACCACATTACGAGAAGTGAAAAATGGTAAAAGTTGGCACCAGAAGGTTCACTGTTGCTGGAATTCCCTTCCAAAAAACAAAACTGATAGGACCGTTGGTTCGGATCTAACATTTTTGTTTGCTCTGCATTACCACCAGGAACAATTGTTCTGTGAAACGCGGCTTTTGGAGCTCTTCATGGTCTGGCCTCAATCACAGCTCCAGCTTAGCCTCAGTGGGTCCATCTCTAAAGCTCAGCCATGACAATTTATCATCATTTTGACAATCTTCAGGTATAGCTGGGTGCCTTTGCTCATGCCATTTCCTGTGCCAGACAATCCTTTCTCCCTTTCTTCTTCTGGTTATTTCACTCTCCAGGACTGAGTTGCAATGCTATCCTATTCTGTGAAGTTTTTGCCAATTTCCCCACACATAATGGATGTTTCCTCCCCGGGCTCCTAGCACATTGCCCATTTCTCTGTTGGAGCCCTTACCATATAAGGATAGGAATTATCTAATTTATCCTTGTATTCCCCAAAGCTATCAGAGGGTCTGGCATAAACAGACTCTCAACAAATATTGATTGACTTAATAAAAGAAAAATGATTCTTGATACAGTTGTGTAAGTCCATGTATTTTGTTATACTAGCCAATGAGATGTTTATATGTACAACATAGGTATTTTTTTCTGTTGCTTGGTGCTGTCTAGGATTTCATAAAACTGAAATCTTTAGAAAGTTACCATCTATATTACAGATTACAAACTGGAAACTTACAGGGACCAGGAAAGTACTGTGTTTCCCTCAAAATAAGACCTAACTGGACAATCAGCTCTAATGCGTCTTTTGGAGCAAAAATTAATATAACACCCAGTCTTATTTTAATATAATATAAGACTGGGTATAATATAATATAATATAATACTGGGTTTTATATTAATTTTTGCTCCAAAAGATGTATTAGAGCAGACTGTTCGGCTAGGTCTTATTTTCGGGGAAACACGATAGCATACATGAGTGAAGTGTCCAGGTATGAAGAAAACTAAATGCCTAACATGTGAAGATAAATGATAGTGGACCCTTGGCTCCATGGTGGGGAAGGTGTCAAACTGGAGAGCCCCATGTGGTCTAACACTGCTCCCCATGCCAGCATCTCTGCCACATGGAAGGGAGACCCCAGTGTTACCAAGTCCTTTGATTTTCTAAAGGGAGCCCCAAATCTTGGTGTTTATAGCCAATCTCCTGATTTTTAAAATGCTAATATCTAATTTGAAAGGTTCTAACAATGAGAAGTTCCTTTGCATTTTAGCAATGAAACACATGTGTAGGGCAGATGAGGCCTGTGGAGCACCAGTTTGAGACCCCTGAGCTCTGTTCTATTATTACACATTCTGAAAGCCGCAGATGGTTCCACTTAAAAGCGATGGACAAAAAAGACCATAACCAGGAGTTTTTACTCCCGTAGGGATTTAGATTAGCAGGGACAAACAAGAGGTTAACCACATCCATGCACTCTCTCTGTCCACTTATTTAAAATTTGAAATAATTACTGATCCACCAGAAGCTGCAAAATAGTAGAGATGTCTCATGTACCCCTCACTCAGCTTCTCGTGTGGCTCCATCGTATGTAACTATGGTATAGTATCAAAAGTAGAAAGCTGACAATGGTACAATGTGTGTATGGTTCTATGTCATTTTATCACGTCTGCAGATTCACGTAACACCACCACAGTCAAGATTCTGAACTGTCCCATCACCATAAGGACCTCCCTCATGCTACCTCCCCCGTTAGAGTCACACCCATCTCTCAGCCCCACCTCTCCCTAACATCTGGCAACTACTACTAATCTGTTTCCCATCTCTAAAATTTTATCATTTTAAAATGGAGTCATATCATGTGCATCTTTTTAAAATGAGATATGATTTAAATATCATAGTATGTATCTTTTTGACATGCTTTTTTTTTTCCAGTCAACACAAAGCCCAGAGATCCATCCAAGCTGTTAAGTATACCAACAGCTAGTTATTTTTTATTGATTCCATGGTATGGATGTTTAACCATTTGCTCATTGTTTCACCATTCAACCAATGAGGGACGTTTTGGTTGTTTTTAGTTTTTGGCTATTACAGATACGTCTACCATGAGTGTTTGTGTATAGGTTTCCGTGTGCACATATATGTTCATTTCTCTGGGACAAATGCCAAGCAAAGAATGTGACTGCTAAGTTGAATGATAAGTGCATGTTTAGGTTTTAAAGAAACTTTCAATTTTATCAGTCTTTGATTCATGTATTTTTCAGCTCTGTTGTTTGGTGCATACACATTTAAGAATGTTATGTCTGAGTGAAAAGGGTGAAGGGATTAAGAAGTACAAATTGGTAGTCACAAAACAGTCAGGGGGATGTAAAGTACAGCATAGAGAATATAGTCAGTAATGTTGCAACAACTATGTATAGTGTCAGATGGATACTGGACTAATTGGGGGGAATCACTGCATAAATTATATAAATGTCTAACCACTATGCTGTGCACCTGAAATTAATATAAAATAAGATCATATAAAATTAATATAAAATAATATATTGAATGTCAACTGTAACTGAAAAAAATAAGTAATATTTTCAAAAAAGGAATATTATGTCTTTTTGCTGGCTTGACTCTTTTACCATTATGTAATGTCCCATTATGTCCCTGGTAATTTCCTTTGCTCTGATGTCTACTTTATCTGATAGTAATATAGCCATTCTGGCTTTCTTTTCATTAATGTCTTCATGGTATATATCTTCCATCCTTTTACTTTTAACATAACTGTATCATTTTATTTGAATTGAGTTTCTTGCAGACAACATGTAGTTGGGTTATTTGTTTAATCCTCCCTACCAATCTGTCTTTTAATTGGTAAATTTAGGCCTTTTACATTTAACATAGTCATTGATATTGTTAGAGCTTAAATCTGCCACTTTACTTTTTGTTTTGTTTGATTGCTGTTTTCTTCTTCCTGCCTTCCTGTTCTTTAAAACATGTTTTAGAATTACGTATGTATGTGTGTGTGTGTGTATGTGTGTGTGAGTACATATTTAAATTCAATTTATTGAAACTAAAAAACAAAACAAAAACAACTCACCAATTTCTCCCACCACCCCCTTAACCTCTGGCAACCACCAGAATGAAGCAGAATTATAAAAACATAAAATACAATTATATTTTGATTTACTTACAATGTTTTTGAATGTATATCTTTGTACAGAGTTTTAAATCTTTTTTCTAGATGCTATATTACACATAACTTATGATCTACTGGTATTGTCATTTTACCAGTTTGAGGGAAGTGTAGAAACCTTGCCTCCTTAATTGTCTTAAGTATTTCTTCTATATAGATTGAGAACCACATCAAACAATGTTTCAAATTTTCCTTCAACTGTCAAACACCTTTAGAAAACCCAAGAGGAGAAGGAAAATTTATTGTATTTTCCCTTCTTTTACTCTTTCCATTGTTCCTTTTTCCTTCTTGATTATCATTGATTTTATCAAGGTTCCTTCTTTCACAATTTCTTTTCTGTTTCAAGAACTTCCTTTAGCCATTCTTTTTGGGTAGGACTGCTGGTGACAAATGTTCTTAGTTTTCCTTCATCTCAGAATGTCTCCATTTGTCCTTCATTCCTGAAGGAAATTTTTAGTGAATATAGAATTTTGGGGTTGACAGTTCTTTTCTTTCAACACTTGAAAAATGATGTGCTATTTCCTTCTGGCCTCCATGGTTTCGAATCCAGTGTCATTCAAATTGTTTTTATTGTTTTACCCCTACAGTAAGGTGTTGTTTATTTCTCACTGCTTTCAAGATATTTTTTGTCTTCTGTTTTCAGAGGTTTGACTATAATGTATCTTGGCATGAATTTATTTGGGTTTATTGTTTGGGGTTTGCGCAGCTTCTTGAATATGTAGATTTACGTCTTTTGCAAAACTTGGACAATTTTTAGCAAATATTACTCTGAATAATTTTTTAGCCCCACACTATTTCTCTTCTCCTTCTGGGACTCTGAGGACACAAATGTTAGATCTTTTGTTATAGACTTACAGGACATTGAGGCTCTGTCCTTTTTCTTTTCTTTAGTTTACTTTTCTGTTTTTCATATTGCAATTTCTATTGTTCCATCTTCAGGTTCACATGTTCTTCCTTCTTTTCTCTTCTATTGTTGATCTCATTCATTGAATTAAAAAAATTCAGTTATTGTATTTTTCAGTTCTAAAATTTCCATTTGAATCTTCTTTACATCTTCTCTTTCTTTGCTGGGACTATTTTTGCATTTGTTTCAGGTGTATTCTTAATTGCTTGTTGAAGCATTTTATAATGGCTCCTTTAAAATCCTTATCAGATAATTCTAATATTTATGTCATTTCAGTATTTGTTGTCTTTTCTCATTCAAGTTGAGATTTTTCCAGGTTCTTGGTATGATTAATGATTTTCTATTGTATCTTGAACATTTTTGCTATTATAAGACTTTGGATTTAAAAAAAAAAGTCTGCTTGTTTTAGCAGGTCTCCACTAACACCAGACCAGCAGGGATGCACAGGGGTCTCTCCTTACAACTGGGCAAGTATGGAAGGACATCTATGCTTCCCAGTTGGCCTTTGCTGATGAAGATGGGCCACGGTTTTTTTTCTTTCCATGGTGGTTGGCTGGAATAGAGCACTTATTGTCTAAATGTTTTCTTTTTTCTAGGATACCCATTTCCTGTTTCTTTTTTTTTGACGAGAGGGAGCTGGATGTCCTGGGGTGCTTTAAAAAATCTGTGCCTATTGGCAATTCCAGGTTGCCAACTTCTCTAGCAGTCACTCTGGGCTATTTGAGGAAAAAAGAAAACCCAGGGAACTCATTGTCATGTCTTTGCTAGGGCCTGAAGTCCCTAGCTGATATCTACCTTCTCTCCACCTTTCAGTCTTATGTTTAAGATCTCCCTCTCCCTCTCCCTCTCCTCTCCCTCTCCCTCTCCCTCTCCCTCTCCCTCTCCCTCTCCCTCTCCCTCTCCCTCTCCCTCTCCTCCCTCTTCCCTCTCCCTCTCCCTCTCCCTCTCCCTCTCCCTCTCCCTCTCCCTCTCCCTCTCCCTCTCCCTCTCCCTCTCCTTCTCTCTCTCTATATATGATTTTAGCTGTACTTAGCAAGAGGAATAAGGAAAAGTACATCAGTATCTTGTCCCAGAACAGGTCCACCCACTTGACATTTATCAACTGGAAAGGAATCCTCTCTCAATATTTCCAACCTCCTGCTCTGGTTAATTGTCTCAAAGGCTGATGAAGGAATCATGCAGGTCTCTGCTACAAATCCCTGCCCATTTTATCACCAGTCAAATTAGGTATTAATTCATTTACTAAAAAACCACTGATTGTGGAAATGAAGCTTAGGTTTTATAACTATGTGTTCAAAGCTAGAAAGAACATGTGTCACTAACGATGCATATAGCCTTGTGAGAAAAATGACTGAAGTGAAATGAGGCTATAAAAATGTTAAGGACAAAAAGGTGAGTACTTTAAAAGTTATGTTAAGAGTAAATGGCATGGGGGTAAGGGATGATATTGCTGTGACATTTGTTAACAGTCCACTTTGTGCCAGTGCATCAGAGTGATAGCACGTGTGTGTGTGTGTGTGTGTGTGTGTGTGTGTGTTTGGGGAGGAGGGCGGTGACAGACACCCAGCCATGTACAGAGCCTGGAACAGAGGAGTCAGCTGGTCCAGACTTCTCCAAGGAAAAAAACTGTAACCACCAGACACAGTTTGGAATCATAAAGAATAGATGAAATAAGCTATGAAAACTATAAAGCAAGGTCCAATACTGCTTGTTGACAATACAAAAGTTGCACATTTTTCATCTAGAAAAACCAAAGAAAAGCTCTGTAAGTCAGAGTGGACCACCCAGTACCCAAGGGGAGGAAAACAGTCATATTCCTACACAAAACAATGACTCAGGACAATAGACAATACCTTCCTCCCTCAAGACCCCAGGCCCCCAGGATTATTTTTGTTACTTTATGCCTTTGTTGCCTCCTTATAGGGTAAGTATTATTCTGCCACTTTATAGGTGAGGACAATAAGGTCCCTAACAAGAGACATAGCTGAGATTCTACTTCCAGAAATATACCCTATGAAAATAATCAGGGACATTTCAAAACATTTATCTACAAGGATATATGCTCTTATGTTATTTGCAATAGGAAAGCATTTTTAAACAACCAGAGTGCTCAACCATAGGGGATTAAATAAATAATGATACACTTTTATAAAGGACTACCTTTCATCAGTATGTAGTCATTATAAACACATTAGCAGAATACTTTCTATTGTGAACAACTCTCACAGTATATTTGTGAGGAAGTGGGCTTTTCAGTATGCCAGTCATCTGAGGGCACAGAAATTGATCAGGAATACCTAAATTTTGACTCTGCTTTTTCCCTGGGAGAGGATGGGGTTTTGCTGACACTGGGTTTCTTAAGAATCAGAGGGTCCCCATGTCTACAAACATGCTCTTACATGGGATTATTAAACACAGATTACGTAAATCTTCCTGACTAGTCCTGTGAGGTCCAAGCATCAAAGGACTGACGTGTGAGCACCCTTGAGGGGTACCTGGGGATCTGTGATGGTGCACGGTGCACCTGTTATGTGAGGCACCTTTGCCTCAGCTGTGCTTCTGTATCCTTTGACAGATAAGTTGAGGACCTAACCTAACCTTACAGGGTATATGTGTGTGGTCTTTCCCTGTTGGCTACAAAGCAGCATGATCATAATTACATTAAAAATTTATACATACAGAAAAAACACTAGAAGGATATATACTCAAATGTTAACTGTGGATATTTTTGGGTGGTAGAAATATGAGGACTGAATATTTTTCAACTTTCCTATGTTTTCCAATTTTTCTCCAATAGGACATATGCTACCCTTTTCAAATCTATTTGATTGTGGAACAGATTCTATTAATATAGTATTGAAATTAGCTTGCTGGTATTTATTTAGGAATTTGGAAGGATCTATATTTACCGGTGAACTTGATATATATTTACATTTCCCTATTTTGTACTTTGGGGGCAATTTTTGGCAGGTTTTGCAGCATGGTGGTCTTAGCTTAAAATAATAAATTGGATAGAATTTTACCTTTTCATAGTGTTTTAGAAAAGTTTAAATAGTATAAGAATGAGCTGTTCCTTGAAAGTTTGGAACTTACAATCAGTAAAAACATGTAGTCCTAGAATCTTTTAGAATGGCAATTCTTTGGTAACTGTTGCAATTTATTTCTTGATAATTGTCCTTTTCTTCTTTCGTCAACTTTGCTAATTTATATTTTTTCCCCCCCAAAATTCTATTTAACTTATATTTTCAAGTTTATGTATTTCCTAAAATTTATATTCTCTTGAAATAGAAAACATTGCACCTAGTATATCACTTATCCTAAAGTTTGCTTTCTTTTCCTTTTTTCTTCATTGTATTTGCCAGAGGTTTTCTATTTTATTTTATTCTCAAAGAAACAGCTCTTGATCTGTATAATAATTCTAGCATTTTCTGGCTTTGCTTTCTTCTACATTTTTTTCAGGTCTATTTTCTACTACTTTTCCATATTTCTTGAATTGAAGGCTTATTTCAGCTCTTTTTATTTTTTCTTAATAATGGACGTACTTGAGACTATCATTTTGCCTCTGAGTATATCATCCTCAATAGGTTGTTTTTATTTTCTTTATTTTCTAAATAGATTGTTGTAGTAGTTTCAAACTCTCCTTTGATCAAACAGTTATTTAGAAGACTGCTTTTCAATACAAGATGACATTTAAGAAGGACAAACATTACATTAAGGTCCAAAAAATAATCATGGAGGATGTAGCACATGTGAACACTTCAAGTGGAATGGTGGCTTTGGCCGGAAGGGGACATCTTTTTCTTAAAAAAATTATTCATTTTTTTCAGTTACAGTTGACATTCAATATTACTTTATTTTAGTTTCAGGAGTACAGCACAGTGGTTAGACATTTATATAACTTATGCAGTGATCCCCCCCGATTAGTCTAGTATCCTGGCACTATACCTAGTTGTTGCAACATTACTGACGATAGTCTCTATGCTGTACTTTACATCCCTGTGACTATTTCGTAACTGCCAATTTGTACTTCTGAATCCCTGAAGGAGAAATCTTATTGCTCAGGTAAAACAATCTGGCAAAGATGAGAAGAAAGATGTGAACTAGGATGGGATGGGATGGGAATCGGGAATGGCCTGGGGAAGGGATTAAGGCCGTGAAGAAAACTTCTACAGCACCGGGCATATCCCAAAGGTCTCCAAAGCCTTCTTGTGGCCTGAGGGAAGGATAAAAGTCAACAGAAACGGTCATAGTTAGCAAGAGACAAATTCAGTAGCATAGAAGGGCTATGAACTTGGACATAAATTATGCCTCATCTTTCACTGCTGCTGCTGTTGTAACATATGGAATTATTTCTGTCACATACCAAAGAACCCAAAGACCCTCCTGAGGGGCCAACTGGACCATTAACATAGTCCTACAGAGAACAAGGGACTAATGTCCAAATTCCACTCCTGTGAAAAGCTTTGGAACATAAGGCTTGACCACTCATTCCAGAAAGCAGAGCACAGATGTCACCTCATGGGGCCCTTGTCGTTTCCTGGATTTCTATGCTTTATGACATCACATGACATAGATGACAATAAGCCATGAATTCTTAACCAGCTGCCTGCTGCTCTGCTCCCCTAGCTTAGATTGGGGCCATGGCTTCGGAATGTACGTGAACAGCACCACAATTCTTGAGTTTAGGATTCCGGAATTTACAGCATTACCACCTGACTAATGGTACTTGCTAAGGAACAGAAATTCTTTTGCACTGGGGTCAGTCCTGCTTTTGGATTTATCAGATTTTCTTTTTGGGATGGGTGAAGAATGTTCTCTCTTAGATGGACGAAAACAAACAACAAAAAAAACAAAACAAACCAAAAAAACTCCAAAAACTATGGCTTGGAGCTCTGGGTCCTATTTGGAAGAAAGTTTTACTTTCCATTGAATAAAGACTCACATGTGACCCAACCAAGGAGAAAGGCACTTCACAAATAAAGGAAAAATACAACAATGTACACCTATACATTGGTTCCCACATATTCCTGAGCTTGTTGATAGATTTTGTCTATTTCTAAAATAATGTTTTATTTATCTATCTTTAACTGAAGGCCCATTAGAGAACATTCTCCACCCAGCTATCTTCTCTGGACTGAAAGCTCTGAACAGGGTGGATCCCTCTGATTCCTTCTTCAGATGGAAGTGGTCTTGGGGTTGGGGTATGTAAATATCACTGGGAAGCAGAGAAACATCCGCACATCTTGTTAGTATAATGGGCAGGAGTTAAGCTGGGAGTCCTGCTGGATGAGGGCCCTGGAGGATGGCGGGCTTGTGTATATGTGAAATGCTTCTACGATGTCTGACAATTAAGTTCGTGAACTTGTTGCAACGACGTTGCTAACCTTTTTTGATATCAGAGAGATTATTCATTATGAATTTGTACCAACTGGACAAACAGTTAACCAAGGTTACTATTTGGAAGTGCTGAAAAGGCTGTGAGAAAAAGACGAAAATGACTTGAACTTTTCGCCAATAATTCATGGCTCTTGCATCACGACAACACACCAACTCACACGGTACTGTCTGGGAGGGAGTTTTTAGTCAGTAAACAAGTAACTGTATTGGAACACCCTCCCTGCTCACCTGATCTGGCCCCCAATGACTTCTTTCTTTACCCAAAGAGAAAGGGAATATCGAAAGGAAGACATTTTGATGACATTCAGGAGGACATCAAGGGTATTACGACAACAGCTCTGATGGTCATTCCAGAAAAAGAGTTCCAAAATTGCTTTGAAAGGTGGACTAGGTGCTGGCATCGCTGCATAGCTTCCCAAGGGGAGTACTTTGAAGGTGACCATAGTGATATTCAGCAATGAAGCATGTAGCACTTTTTCTAGGATGAGTTTGTGAATTTAATTGTCAGAACTCGTAAGAAAGCCCTGCCTGAGTTTGGCCGGGCCAGCTCTGCACTGCATAGCTAAGCAAGACCAGCTTGCAGCTGCCTTTCCATCCTGTCCTTGGGCACCATTTGAAAGACTGCACCGAAAAGTAGCTGCCTTCTGGTGACATAAAGTTCCTTCCCTTACAGTCAGGTGGGTGGTACCACCAGTGACACTGATTTGAAATGTCTTTTGTGGCCCAGAGAACACCTGAAAGCAGGTAATTCAACATCGTTTTCTTGATCATTGGAATGGGAGATGCAATGTGGCAACAACTCTGGAAGGCCTGGGCCCAACTGCCAGAAAGCTAAAAGACCCAGTAGCACAACCACTCCCCTGGCAGAAAGAGCTGAGACATGGGTTAGGTGAAGACCACCTGGATGGGAGTGAGGGGAGACAGAGTGGGTGAAATGTAAGGGTGCCGGCCCCTGTGAAGCTCAGCTACCTGGATGACTGGTGGGGAGGGTGCTCCCAGGCAGTGGGGGGGTGCTGCCAGGTGGGGAGGGTGCTGCCAGGTGCTTCTAAGAGCGAGCTGGCCACCCAGATGAACAAGCTCAGCAGTGTTTCGTTTGACCTGCTCACAAGACAAAGGCTGCTCTTCTGACTTCCTCAGCGTATTTTTTCCCCTGACTCTTGGCTGCTGGATGTGGATGGGGAAACCTTCCAACTCAACTGCTTTTCAGCCATCTGGTCTACAAAGCAATGCAGTGAGATTTGGACCTATCACAATTTAATGCTAGCCCAGCTTCTTTCTCACCTTGTCCTCAGGGGTAGGGTGCCCAGGGACTGCTTCTAGAAATGAAATCATGCTGTGGGGAGACATGCAGGACCCCACTGAGTTCCATGCTTCATTCAGTATGACAGTCCCGGAAGAGAGAGGTTCTACTGTGAAGAACCTCTTGCATTGTCAAGCAATTTGAGCATTTTAAAGCAATAGTTCATCAGACATCCTACTACCCATGTACTTCCTTAGCTAGTTCTGAAATTCACTTATGTATATTTTCAGGTCATGGAGGCCTTTCCACAGTGCAGCCCCACACAGCGACCCTCATGGAGGCTCTATCATCCACGTGGCAATAAAATTTTACCTGAGCTCCCTGACTCCTTTTTAAGAAAATCAGCTTCAGTGAGATATAATTTACATGTCACACAAGTCACCTATTTAAAGTGCACGACTCAATGTGTTTTAGTATATTCACAGGACTTTGTAACCATCATCGCAATATAATCTTAGAATACTTTTGTCCTCCTTTAAAGAAGCGCTATACCCATCAGCAGCCAACCGTTCTCTCTCCCATCTCAAGATCCCCTTGTTCCAGCCCCAGGCAACCACGAATCGACTTTTTATTGCTATGAATTGGCCTATTCTGGACATTTTATATAAATGGAAGAATGTAGTATGTGGTCCTTTGAGACTGGCTTCTTTTCCTGCCATAATATTTTCAAGGATCATCCATATCGTAGCACATATTAGCACAATATTATGGTTGAATCATATTCCACTGTATGGATAGATCACATTTTGTTTATCCATTCGTCTGTTAATGGTCATTGAGCTGTTTCCACTTTGGGGTGATTATAAACACAGCTATGAACATTCGTGTACAAGTTTTTGTGTGGACATATATATTCATTTCTCTTGGGTATACAGCTAGGAGGAGAATTACTGGGTCCTGTGGAAACCCTATGTTTAATCATTTGAGGTATTGCCAGACTATTTTTCAAAGCAGTTGCACCATTTAGTATTCCCACCAGGCGTGTATGAGGGGTGCAATTTCTCCATGTGCTTGTCAACACTTGCTACTGTCCATCTTTTTGGTCCTATCCATAGAGGTGGGAGCTCACTGCGGCGTTGGTTTGCACTTCCCTGATGACCAATGGTATTGAGCTTCTTTTCATGTGCTTAGTGGCCACTTGTATGTCTTCTTTGGAGAATGTCTATTCAATGCCTTGTCCTTAAACGATTTCTTATTATTGAATTGTAATAGTTCTTTATATATTCTGGATCAAAGGCCCTTATCAGATATACAATTTTCAAATAGTTCCTCCCTCTCTGTGGGTTGTCTTTCCACTTTCTTGATGATATCACCTGCAGCAAAAACATTTTTAATTTTCTTTTTAAAGTGTGTTTTTCCAGGATCCATCAGCTCCAAGTCATGTAGTTGTTTCAATCTAGTTGTGGAGGGTGCAGCTAACAGTGGTCCATGTGGGGATTGAACGGGCAACCTTGTTGTTAAGAGCACCACACTCTAACCAACTGAGCCAACCGGCAACCCCTAAACATTTTTAATTTTGATGTGGTCCTAATCTATTTTTTCTTGTGTTAATTGTCCTTACTTGGCTACTTTTAATAGTATAGATGCTTCACTTTATATGGTTCTTTAACATTTTTCAAAGCATTTTCTTTTTAAGTCCCTCCTCTGAGCCTCACAATAAACCTATAAAATAGGAAAGCCAGGTATCATTATGTTCATTTTACAGAAGGCAAACCAGAGGTGAAATTGCCACCCCAAGCCTGCACACCTGCTTAGTGTAGGGGAGAGGCTGGAACCAGGTGTTGGGTGCCTAACGCTAACCTCTGCTCTCGGAGGAGCCAAACGTTCCCAGCAAGTTGGGTAGATCATCAGCCTTTTTGACCTTAGTCAAGAACATCTAGATCATGTTGCCACACGAGGCAGAATGATGTGTAAACTTTAGAATCTGACAAACCCAGATGGATATTTTACTTCCTCTGTTTGATGGCTGTGTGACCTTGGGAAAGTTACTTAACCTCTCTGAGCCTCAGCTGCTTCATTGGTATTAAGGGGGTGATAACAATGCCAACCTCATAGCATTGCTAGGTGAACTAAGTGAGAAAACGCATGTAAGGTTCTTAATTAGCACAGTGCCTACCACATAGCAAGTGCTCAATGAACATGAGTCATCATTATTCTTTCATTTTTGATAACTGCAATAGTTAGTTCTTCCAACATGGTAACCTCGACAAGTAGGAATTCCTCCAGGTTGCCTGCGTTCTTAACTTGCATTATCCATCAGGTCATTTTATAGGATTATAAAATGTTTGATCAGGAAGGAACCCAGGCGCTCAGCTAGTCTGACTCCCCAGAAAATGGAAGTAGCATGACGTGTCCAAGCCCACACAGCATGTGAGCTTTCCAACACTACTTGCTAGAAGTCTCCTCTTTCACTTCCATAAACCTGGCTGTTTTAGAGCAAAGCTCCAGACAGCTATGATCTTGAACAAGGTCAAGGGAAGCTCCCAAGGGAGGTTGGAGGGGCCCAGAGAAATGGCAGCACCCGTCTCGGCTCTGTAATCATGTTTGGCCCCTGAATATCCTCCTCCTAACCCAAACTCTATCTGAATAAACCCATTCCATTTCTCTCGTGTTTAAAGCAAATAAAGTGAGCTTCTGAATGTCAGCAGCATGTGGTGTTTAATTTGAATCTCACCAAGGAACACACGACTTAAGGATGATGAGCAAAAGGGATTTTTATGGAAACCAAATTATAGCATCTGAGATGTAGGCTTGTGGCCATACCAGCTCAAGCTGTGATCTTGTTAGCTGTCGTAAAGCAGGTTCCTTAGATAAGGACTCTCAGGGAAAATGTGTAAAATGCTATTCAGGTGTTTCTGTGGGAAGTGCTGGTCCTCGGTGTCTTTTCAAAGGCCACGTAATAGAGCATAGCTGATAGACTGTTCCCAGATAGGGGACAGCGACCACAACTGAAATAAGCAAAAACACAGGAAGGCCATGCATGTCTCTTAATAAGAAGCCCCGAGGAGAGGCATTTCCAGGCCACGCTAATTCAGAGGTTCCGGGGGCTCCTCAGGGCCCAGGTTCTTTCCATCTTTGCTCACTGCCATCCTCGGCTTGTCTCGGCTCTCTCCTCACTGTCCCAAGACGGCGGCTATACATGCAGTCATCACACGCAGATGACGATGTCCAGAGCCAGGAACATTCCTCTCTGGTTTCCTTTGTTAAGGAGACCACACCTTGGGCCCCACCGGCTTGAATTACAACACACGTCCATGACTAAACCAGTTCCATAGCAAGGCTAATAAGACCTCTGAGACTGGCGGACCATCAAGGCTCAGCCCTCAGCACTGGAGACGGACCAGCCTCCCCTGAAGAACCTGGCACTCAGTGTACAGTGAACCCAAAAGGGGCTCTCTCTGCAAAGAAGAGGAGGGTAACTGTTGGACAGGCAATCAATGGTGTCTTCTTCCTACAGAAAACCTGCTCCCTCAATCAGACCCTGGGCATATGCAAGGAACCCAGCTAGCCCGATACCGGCTACATGACCAACAAGGGTAGCTTGGCAGGTCACCCCAGGGAAGATTCCAGGAGACAGCCGTGCAGCTTTAAAACCTGCACACCTGGGCTCTGGTCATAGCTGTGCTGACAACGTCCCTGGGGGTCTCCACCTTGTCATCTATCAAGAGATGGGCTTGGACTAGATGTCTAAGGTGACTCTCACTTCCAATATCCTGTGACGAATTCACAATTAGTTAAAAAGAAAAAACCTGGTGACGCTCATTTTAGTTACTCATCCCTACAAATGCCTAGTATCAGAATTGCTAACTAGAAGCGACCTTAATTTCTGTGTTAATTCTTTTCCTTTCCCCTGTTCAGGATGATGAATGGTGGGTGGACCAAGAAAAACCCAGAGAACACTGGGGGCGGAAGGTACGGATGGTAGTTCAACCAGAGCTGACTATAACATGCTGTCTTGTGTTCTCCTCCTGACTGCGCATGTAGAATGACTTTGTCACCATTGAGCCTATGCCGAATGCCTGCTTCACCACTCTTGGAGTTTAGGTAATCAATCAGAAACACTCCCTTGGCAGCAGTGCCCTGAGCCTCTGATATGCCAGGCGCTGTGTTGGGGGCTGGCGAGTCTTCTCGTGCTGTGTGTAAAGTGACATGGAGAATGAGCCAAAGGCATTATCTGCCTGAAACCCAGTCACTTCCAGAGTGCTTTTGACTTTCGTTTCAGGTCAGTGAGCGTTTTTCTGCTATTAAGGATGGACAGTGCCCCTTGCCTTGTACGGCTGCTTAGCTCTTGCTCCCTGCCTGGCACTGTTCTGAGTGCGGTGGGGGCAAGAAGCACCATGTCCACCCACGGCCTCAAAGCTGGAGGGTTCGAAGGAGGACGGTGCATATCAAGTGCTAAATTCTGATAAAATACTTCATCCTCAGGGTTTAGAGACCAGGAGAATGATGAGGGCTGAACTTTTCAGGCCAGCAGTCCCTGGAGGAAGTGATACCTGAGCAGGGCGCTCAGTGTGACGCAGGATTTAGCTGGGAGAACAGAGAAGGGGTGGGATTAACGGGTGAGAAGCCAGAGCCAGCCAGGACACAGGGACTCAGAAGGCAGACGAGCAGGGTGAAGTAAAAATAGTTTAGACCCGGCGGTGGAACCATTTATCCTTTGATTTTACAGAGTCTGGCACCAAAAAGCCCTTCTATTTAGACATATGGGTGATGATGAAAAAAGCTAAAAAAATAGATTGGGAGTGACTGATTTCCTATGCCATGTGAAACAGAAATTCCATAAGGAAATACGTGTGATTTAAAATAGGAAGATTATTCTGAGTGGACTCTCATGGGAAAAACGCTGGATCAAGGGTCTCCAGCCCCACTTGGGTGCGGCCACTGCTGGAGTGGAAGGCAACTGAGTCAAGGAGGTGGGTTCTCCTCCAAACACTGTGGGCCCCCCAACACACTCTGCAGAGGCTGAGCCCCCAATACAATGGATTGATGTTCATGACACAAAGCGACACCCATATGCAGAAGCTGAGAGCTGAACCTGGGAGAGGGAAATTATGACAACGAGGTTTTATTCAAGGAAAGGAACATCAGAACCAGGCCTTTGTTTCTTTAAGGTTTGCTGACAATAGAAAGGTTGTTTTACGGGCAGGCTGAGCAAAGAGGGAGAAAGGAAGGGAGGGGGTAGCAAGAAAAAGAAGGGGAGGGGAGAGATAAACTAGAAGGTGGTCAATAGAATTTTATTGGCTTTATTATTCCTGAGTATGGTGCCAATAAGTCTGAGCGCTGTGCCTCTCCAGCTCCACGGGCACAGAGAACGTGAGCAATCCTCCTCCTGGAAATGAGCTTTCCACTAAAGGGAGCAGGACCACCAAGCATCGCACAACAGTTCAATGAAACCTCAGCCCAAGCCCGGCCTGATTTCATGGCATTCTCCCAGCACGGTCTGAAGGGGCCCATGCATTCAGGCCTGGGGATAGGCCAAGCCTGAAGGGCTATGGCCTCTTCTCTCGCTGAAGACACCTCAGGGGCTTAGGAATGCCGTCAGGCCCCAGCTGCGCTCTGGGCATAGGCAGATGGGCTGAAATGTACTGGAGAAGGTCCTTGCCTACGGGGAGTTTCCCATTGAATCTTTGGCTTGTTATCTCTTTGATTAGAATTTCTCTGCTTCAAAGGTAGTCCCACTGCTTTTCTAATGAAGAGCAAATGGGTTAGGGAGTTCACAGGGGCATTTGGGTGACAGGAGGAAGAGAGGACAGGAGGAAGGACAGGAGGAAGGACGCAGTCAGACATCAGAGCGCGCCTGGCAGTGTGTGGCTCAGTGAATTCCAAGGAGTGAGTGCACTGGGGAGTGTCATATGAGAGAAATCACTCCATCAGGATCTTAACACCTTAAAAGGCAGGCCTTTCCAGATGCTAAATAAAGACAGTGACACAGCTTTCCCAAGCCTTGGAGCCAGGACCTGCCACATCATTTGCAGGGCCCACTGCAGAAGGAGTATATGAGCCACTTGTTCAAAAAAGAAGGAAAAACATAGAGTCATTACAGGTACTCAAATATAAAGTTTCCTCCTTACTGCCACAGTCTCTCCACTGGCCATGGCATTTTGTATTTGCTGTTTCCTGTCACGCTCTCTGGGCACCGGGATGCTCACGGGTGGGGTGGGCCTTACAGGCATCTGGGGAACTCATCATGCAGTGTCCTGGCATGTGTGTTTGTGTGTGTATGTGAGTGTGAGTGTGAGTGTGAGTGTGTGTGTGTGTGTGTGTGTGTGTGTAGTAGAGCCAGACAGCTTCCCTATCCACAGTCCAACACCTCAACCAGCTTGGGGAAGGCTAACCCCCAAGGGTATTGCGACCTTCTCACCAGGACGTACTACGCACCTGCATCAGGGTAGGGGAGAGGCTCACTCCTGGAAAAGCCACCCATTGAATGGGCCCCAGCGCTGCCAGCTTGGGGTAGAAAGGGCCATCACAGTGCCCCAGGCATGGGTGCTCCACCCCAACCCCTAATGTGCTCACACTCCCCTGGGGGTGCAGGATGGCAGCAGTCGCTGTGGAGAGTGGGGAGGGGAACACTGGTGGGGCCAGGGCGCCGGGCAGGGGCGTGCACAGCTGAGAACCCAGCCCTGGTGGCGGGGCCACACGTGAGCCAAGGTTCCAAGCCACTGCAGCCTGCTCTCCTGTCCCACTGGACTTCACTTATGAAACACAAATTCAAAGATCAAACTATTAAGAATCTCAAGAGGGCAGCCACAGAGTATGAAGCCCAGTGAGGCGTCTGTGCATGGGGTCTTATGAGACTGCACAGGTTGCTGGCCTGGGATGCTGGTCTCGCCTGGAGCCACAGGTTTCTTCTACCTGTGTCATGCTCTAAAACAGCATGCCCGCCACACAGGTATCTTCCCGCCTGTAACCTACCCAGCTACCTCGCTGCTTGCGCTCTCCGAGTTGCTCACTAGAGTCAAGATGGAAGAAAATTTTACAGACTGTCTCCAGGTCACCAAGGTGGTGACAGTTTTGGAAGCTCAAAGAGGCTCTGTGGAGACAGGATTTTACACAAGTGGGAGTCTCGTGTACTTAAAATAACTCTGAATTAAAATTGCCACTTTGGTAATTGATTTTATCTTACAATATTTACGACCACTGCCATTGTGTAACTTATTAATTACTGTTGGAGAAAAGTTAGGCAATGAATAATTAACATGATGTGATAACCGAGGGAGTCCTAGTGCTTAAGAAACAGAACTTGAAAGTGTCACCCACGCCCAGTGCTGTGAATGACAGCCTCACAGCCCTGCGGGCCACGTGCTGGGCGGTGACACTCTTGGCCTGTCACCTGCAGTTCTAGGAGGTCACCAGAAAGATCTCTCTGGCCTCATTGCAGATGCGGAGAAAAGGTCAGGAGTTCTCCTCAGTGGGGGCAAGAAAACGCTTCCTTTATCAAAACAGACAGCACTTGGAACAAACAAATCCGTGAAATACAAATTAGAAATGGCGCCAACAGGTCAGCATGGCACTGGGACAATGACCCATGCCCAGAGTAGATGTCTGACGTTTTCCATCAGGATACACATGGTGGGAGTTGGTGGCAGGGAGGCCGAGTTCAGCCAGATGCCTCCACCCTGCAAATGATACCTCCTCCACCAAGATTTCCAAACAGGCCTCACACCTGCAGCAAGTACGACACACGCCACGTACACAAAGATACACGTATGGAAAATTAAGAGGAACCGCTGTGCATGGCTTCTACTGAAAATAAGATGCTTATTCTACTGAAAAGAGCAAATTAGTTTTCAAAGGAGCCCTCTTGAAGAGTGAGACAGAATTTTGATTAAAGCTGCACCTGCAGTTTGAATACAGATGTCCCACCAAGATTTTGACCTTTTCTTATGGAACGTCCAACAAAAATCCCATACTTTTACAGAACCTTTTTTTCTTAATGGTCTTTCAATTAAAATATAGTTTGTGTAGGACTGCCACATAAAATACAAGGCACCCAGTGAAAGCTGAATTTCAGATAAACAATGACTAATATGTAAAATTAGGGATATATTCATACTAAAGAATGATACGTTGTTCCTGTATTTTTATTTGGTAAATCTAGCAACCTTAGGTGTGTGATTTTCTTATCCATCCAAGTTAAAAAAAAAAAAAGTATGGTGCCAAACACTGAAGGGACACTCCTGGAAGGTTTGTGGATGGACGACCCAAGGAAGACGAATGACTCCTGGCGACAATATCAGTATTAAATGATGTGCAGGTGACTTCTTGCTTGCAAGTTCTCTGTGTCTTCTGGGTTATCTGACAGCATCCCAGACGGTATGACACGTGAGAGAATTAATTACAGTTAATCACAGATCGCAAAGTTCGGGGACCTGGCAACTCATCGCAGGTTGCCAAAGCAATATTTAAAGAGCAGTGTAATACAACACACTTTATGATGGAGGAACAATCAGAAGTTAAAAGTAGAGGGCAGATAAAGCATCAGCTGAGTCTATTCCAAAGTCACAAACTTCAGGGTTAAAATCCTGCCTAAAATCCTGCAGTTTAAAGCTTCTGAATGAGTTGAAAGGGGTGGAAAGTGAGCCTACGTAACCACTTTCCCAGTGAAACAGAACTTGTTTGTATCTCCAGAACTGCTACACCCGCCAGCTAATTTAGGATCCTAAAGTGGCCATATAAAGAAATGACAATTTCTATAAAAAGAAAGGTAGGGAATTGCCTTGCAGTGCAGGTATAGAGAGTGCCAACACCAAGGGTCTTTAGTGAATCCTAGGTAACCAAGTTCCACTGTGCAAACCTGCCTTCTGTAGCATTTGGACAATAGAACATTGAAAGCTGTTATTTTAGTTCAACAGGACAGGTTTGATAACAATGCTGCAGTTAATAGAGACCCACCCCACAACCTTTGGGGTGTTTTGCTGAAGCAAAGTGGTATCTGCAAACTTAGAGTCCCACCCCCCATGTTTGGTGTTACTGTTGCCAGTTTTATTCTCATAATACAAAAAAGTCAGAAAATTCCTTTGGGAAGCAAATCATCTCCTTTGGACCTTATTATTCAGCCCTTCCTACTGCACTGGATGCAGCTTACCGGTCTGAGAACAGGTAGGAAGGACGGACAGATGAGGTTGTCTACACACACCAGATTTCTCACTCTAGCCCTCTTTGGACAGGTGACCCCACCCCTCGGAAATGCGGAAATGTGACTGTCGAAGAGCAGAGAGCACCTGAAGACCTGCATTTCCTTCAGGATCTCTGTCTGTACCAGAGTTTCAGCATGAACACCTCCCACAGATGATCTTCACCAGAAAGCGCAGAGATACGGACACCGATGGGGAAGCCTTGCATGAAGCATGAAAAGGGGGAAGGTTAAGACGTAGACATGTTAAACACCAACTAAGGAATGGCAATGGTGTTGGAACAGAGTCTACAATAGCTATTGAACACCTATCACAGAAATCAAGAGAACTCGATGACAGCGTGCTCACTCTTCCTTTCCTCAAGAAGTTAAGGCAGGGGATTAGGCCAGTGGAGGGAGGGCCATAGGCTTAGGGACAACCCACAGGGTGCTTTGACACAGTTGTGGTACAGCTCAGGGGCCAACACCTTGGAGGAAAAAGAAAGGCCTGTCACGTCCTGGTCTCTCCTCATGGACAAGGTGACCTTTTAGAGGGCATGGGGTTCTCAGTGGAGCTGAGATGGAGGAGGGCATTTCAGAAGAAGGCAGCTACTGACTAAGTCTTGAAGACGTAAGTCCTGGGAGTTGTTGCAAACATGAAGGCTCATTGAGGGCCCCACCCACACAGCTCCTGGGAGTGGCCTGGACATATGCTCCGCCCCCTCGACCCTCCAAAGTCTGGGACTCACACTCTAGAAACTGCAATGAGCCTTTCTTTCCCAAAGAGCCCCAGCCCCAAGTCAATGAAAGGGTAAGTTGGATTTCCCCTCACTGGTGGCCTGATTCTTGTGTGAACTGCTATTTAGCGTGTCACCCAATCTGAACAAGTGTCCTTTAAACCCACCCAATCTGCCTGCCTAAAGGTGAGATTCCTTCATAAGAAGAGCTTTTTATTCCATAGTTAGAAATAAAAGGCCTCCATTGAAAGTGTTTCCTTGAATTAACACTGACTGACACACAAATTCAAAATTAGTTATAATTAGGTTGGCCACACAATTTATGGTTTAAACCAGGTTACTTGGTTTTGCTACCATCACCACCATCCATCTCCAAAATTCTTCTTATCTTACAAAACTGAAACTCTACATCCATTAAGCACTAAGTCCCCGTGCCCCGCACCCCCAGCCCCTGGCAACCCCCATTCTACTTCTGTGTCTGAATTTAACTACCCTAAGTACTTCATATAAGTGGAATCATACAGTATTTATCATTTTGTGACTGGCTTATTTCACTTTGCATAATGTCCTCAAAGTACAGTATGTAGCACATGTCAGGATTTCTTTCCTTTTTAAGGCTGAATAATATCCCACTGTATGTATAAAACATACTTTGTTTATCCATTCACCCATTGATGGACACGTGGGATCCTTCTACCTCTTGGCTGTTGTGAATAATACTCCTATGAACACGAGTGTGCAAATCTCCCTTTGAGACCCTGCTTTCAATTCTTTGGGGTATATATCCCAAACTGGAATTGCAGGATCATATGGTAATTCTATCTTTAGTCTTTTGAGGAACTGCCATACGGTTTTCCACAGCGTCTGCACCATTTTACATTCCCACCAACAGTGCACAAAGGTTCCAGTTTCTCCACATGGCTCGATTGTAGCCATCCTAATTAATGAGTGCCAGGTGACATCTCATTGTGGTTTAAACCAGGACACTTCAGAGTGAAGCAGGCATTACGCATAACTACACTGGGGCACTGCATACATTGGGGTGCATGGTGACTACGGCTACAATCAGCCCGGGGACTCGCACGGGACATGCTGCTCCTGTGGCCTCTGACCAACCGCGGTTGGGACACAGAGAAGCCTGGAGTGCACGGCTTTGGAGAAGAGCCACGTAACAGTCTTCTGAGGGGCCAGGTCCCACCTGTCATCTTCCCAGCTTCCTCTCTGCTTGTGCTCTCCGAGTTGCTCACTAACGTCAAGATGGAAGAAAATTTCACAGACTGTCTCCAGGTAACTAAGGAGGTGACAGTTTTGGAAGCTCAAAGAGACTCTGTGGAGACAGGATTTTACACAAGTGGGAGTCTCGTGTAATTAAAATAACTTTGAATTAAAATTGCCACTTAGAAGATAAAAGTAATTGCTTTTCTCTGATAATATTTACTACCGCTGACATTGTATCACTTATTAATTACTGTTGGAGAAAAGTTGCCAGCCGACCCTAGCTTGGAATGTAAGGGTAAGGGGGAAGGAGGGAACAGGGTGTTTTGACTTTACCCTTTGTTACTCATCAAGGGTAACAGCTGATATTCAAGTTCTTTTCTTTATTTCTCTCTTTTTTTTTTTTGTACAACTGTACTATTAGGTTGGTGCAAAAGTCATTGCGGTTTAAAAGGTTAAAAATAACTGCAAAAACCGCAATAACTTTTGCACCAACCTAATCAAAGCGTGTAGTTTTGTAGTCAGCTTTTGTTTCACGTAGCTCTTTCGCAAAACTAGTCTCCTAAGGCCTGACAAAGGCTTCCAGGTGGATAGAGCGAGTATTATTATCTCCACTGAACAGATGAAAAGGACTCAGAGAGAGCAGGTCGGCCAGGAAGTGTTGAGGCTGACGTGCCAGGCACTGCACTAGGTGCCAAGATGTGACAGTCACAAGATGCAGCTGGTCTTCCCCGGGAAGGCGGGAAGTGAAGCAGCTCATTACAGCAGCGCTGAGTGGCAGCATGTGGAGGGTGCCATGGGAGCGGATGGCAAAGGGAGGCAGGCCTGATGGGACCCAGGCTGTTTAAGCTGTCACCTGCAGGATGGGCAGGAGTGGGCCAGGAGGTGAAGGGGGAAAGGAGGGATAGCGTGGGTGCAGGTGTGGGGGGAGAACGGAAGCGTCTGTGCCTGGACTCACAAAATGAGCCTGTGACAGAGCCAGGGCTTGGTGAGGACATGAGGTGTCACGGTGGTTGAGCCCCTACTGTCACAGACCTTCTGATATACAGAGACAGTCTGTGTGGCCTCCGCTACCCTGGGGCTTTACTTCTCTTGGCCGAGGCCAAGGAAATGGGTGACGGATGACGGTGCCCAAAGGAACAATATGTGGGAAGGGTTCACAATTTACAGGCCCATGGGGTACAGAGTTGCTGTAGAGACGTGAGCACAATTTGGCCTTGATTTTGAAATGTTAGTGAATAGCTAATATTTCTCCAGCCAGCTGGAAGGAAAGAAAACCTTTGAGAAATATAAGTCTTAGGAAATAACGTTGGCTTGGCTCCCTTTCTTCATCATATAAATGTATCTAACATGACCACAGCACTTTTCAAGTTTTTTGTCATCTTCTATTGCAAGTGCAGAACATAGCGGGGGGCGGGGGGTTGGAAGCACCAGAACTACTTTCTTGGAGAGAACAGCACTAGATGAGGAAGGTTCTACCAAGCCAGTCCCCAGCAGAATCCTTCATGGGGCCACGTTCCTTTGAGTTACGTTTGAATGTGGAGTGAACCAAGAATGCCCGCTGATTAAAGGTGACTATGCTTTGACGTGCAGGGGAGAGCAGCCCTGGGCCCCGTGTGCAGGGCTTACAGCTTCTGCTGTGTGAGCGCACGGCAGGGCTGCATTTTGTCCTGTTTTAAGGGGATGCAGTGGGATGCAGCAAGGATGAGGCCCTTGGGCCACCACACAACGAACAGCGTGCCTTCGCCACCAGCTTGGTCTGCCAGGCCCTCCCTGCCCAGGGCCACACTGCCACCTGGAAACCTGGGCCCCAACCAGCTCAAGCTTGTGATCAACCTTAGGCAAGTGATTCCATCACTCCAGGCTTCAGCTCTCCCACATATAAAATGGGGACCATGGCACCTACTCCCCGGTGCTGCCGTGGCATTAGAGAGTGACACCAAGTCCTCTCCGTGGACCCAGTGCAGCAGGCGCTACTCTGACAGGCAGAGGGAAGAGAGGCTCTGAAGACTATGTGCCAAGGTCAGAGAGGGTGGGTTAGCATCCAGCTTTGTGTTCGGAGTCCAAGAGCGAAGGCCATGCCGGCTGTCCTTTTAGAATTACATTAAATAGCTCAGTGGCTGGGGCAGTGACTCAAAGAAAATAGGGACCTCCTTCACATCCTCCCTCAGAAAACGAACCAATACCCCAGTTCTGTGCCTGCGTAGCGCTCAAGGTTGGACATACTCACACACATTCTTTTCCTTCTCTGCTCCCAGCACCAGCACTCGGCCTGCTGCACAGGGGTTACTGTGTCCATGGCCTAGGGTGACTCTCTGAGTCACTGGCCAGGAGGAGGGCAAATGGGGCCTCACGAGGCTGAGTGGAGAGCTGCGGGCCTTCAGGCTCTTGGCCTGGGCTGGGCGGCCTGAGGTCCCATCCATTAGCCTGACCGTGGCCTGCAGGCAGGCAGACCAGGTCTGTGAAATGGAAACAGGGGCCGTGAACTATTCCTCCACAAGTAGTTGGTTTGATTTCAACACTTAACCTAAGTGACCTATAATTAATTAAGAAACACTGACATACTGAGCACTGCCTCTCAGGATGAGGGGAACAAGAGAGCTCAAACCCAAAGCTGGAGAATTTCAGAGAGAGGAAGGGAAGCTGAGAAATCTGCTCCGAATTGGCAGCTCGGTGGTTGTCCTCCATGACAGGGATGCAGATGGCCGGGCTCTGATGCTGGCTGGTGAGGGCAGAGGTGGGCACTGCATCCTGCAGGCTACCGGGGCACATGGTGTGGCAGCTGGCCCGCCAGCCACTTGCCTGAGAGCCAGCACAGGGAAAGGAGTTGGATGGAGTCGGGAAGGTCAGGCTGCTCCAGCTGACGGGGAGCACATTAACCTTTCAACAGCAGCGGGGAGCTTCTCGGGCTGCAGAACAGTCAGCAAAGGCCAGCTGGCCAGCTCGGCCAATGCTGGCCCAAGGCTGCCCCTGGGAGGCCAACTGGGCAGTGGAGGGGAGGCAGGAGGGGCAGGCCCTGCGCCCAGAGTCAGCAGCTGGAGGGGCCCCTCGTTCCAGCTGGCTCTGGGAATCTGAAGAGTGAAATGGCCTGGGTGGAATTGTCTGGTAGGAATTTCCTGGGGGAGGGGGGATGGAGGGGATAGGAGTGGTGGGTGGTGCTGGCCTGAAAGGCTCTTAAAGCAGAGAAAGGCTCCAGGGCTTCGGTTTTCCCCACTAAATGGAGATTTAAGAAACCCAAGCAAAAAACAATGGTGCGTCACAATTTAAATAAACTTCATCAAAAGCAGCTAAGTAGTTGGGTTGTAAGCAAAACAAAGCAAAAAAACCAAACCGAATCTATCCACTAGTCACCCAGCCAGCCACCGCAAATGTTTCTCCAGCTGGCCCGCCACTTAAGCACAGACACGAGTGATACAGCCTATGACAATGGCATCAGTGTGTTGAGAAGTTTACATGTGTGTTAAAAATGCATCTTTTTTGAATTTTCTTTTTTTTCCCCCCTTGTAAAATAAATATATGATTTCTTGCCGTTGGGTTTCTTTTATGTTCACTCCAGTTTCCCAGAAGGGATCAGTGAGAATGGTGACCACATATGCAAAATTTGAAATATGGGGAGGGAGAGACTATAGATTATCTTCATTTGTAACTGGTTTAAACATTTTAATAGAGCTGACCACTAATTAATCAATGGCATATTTGGTGAAGAACAAGTGCTTAATTCAATCTAAGTAGTTATTCAAGAAGGTACAGGTGTAATTCTACTTCAAAACTGTGTATTTTTGGGGTGGCCAGTTGGCTCAGTTGGTTAGAACGCAGTGCTCATAACTCCAAGGTCGCTGGTTCAATTCCCACATGGGCCAGTGAGCTGTGCCCTCCACAAGTAGATTGAAAACAGCGACTTGACTTGGGGCTGATGGGTCCTGGAAAAACACACTGTTCCCCAATATTCCCCAATAAAAATTTTAAAAACTCCACAATTTTATATATGTACATATATGTGTGTATATATATATATACACACACACATATATATGCATATATATATATACATATATACTACTAGTATATACTACTAGCATATACTACATATATATATATATATATATACACTATATATATATATAATATATATATAGTAGACAGCAGTGACAAATATTGATACTATGTTAGTTACACAAGAGTTTTATTTCTCTTAATTCCAACTTTGAGATGTCTCATTTAAAAATGTTTTTGGCTGCATTAAAAATTAAACGAATAACACACATTCGACACACAGTGTACCGTTCTCCTTGGTCTAGAAGTGACAGAGACACAGTGTTCAAAAGGAGTATGATACAGTGGTGAAGACTTTCAATAGAAGTAACTCAGAGTTCTTTTATTTATATTTTACCACCACCAACTTTGTCAACTCAGAGAATGAATCCAGAACACGGGAGCACTGTGTGGACGGCAGTGGGTCAAAGCTAGTCATTTAAAGTATGGGCCTCCTTGCCATGTCACTGCTCTTATGGGGTGTCTGGTTCCCTCTGGCCCTTTTCCTGAGGTTGGTTAACTCTGGTGGTGTGGTTGATTAGCTCACAGGAACAGGGGAGGGCTGGTGGGTCCCCCCCGCCACAAGAGACCAGGGTCACCTGCCAGAGTCCTTCTCCACTAGCAGAGAAGGAAGAAAGGTACCTCCAGGCTAGAACGCTAGCACCTCTAACCCGTGACAGAGATAACTTCTTCCCACTCCAGACATGTAAGAAAGGGGATCATCCTGAAGAGTTTGGAATGTTAGTATGTGCAGAGATGTACATTAAACATTTTTTTTTATCATGGTAAAACATGTATAACATAAAATTGACCATTTTAACCATTTTCAAGTACACAGTGCAGTGGCATTAAGTACATTCACACCGTTGCGCAGCCGTCACCACTATTATCCTTTTTAAAGGAGATCAAACCCTTTTAAGTCTGACCCATCTCGAGTCACCCTGTTACTGAAGGCCCGTGGCCATGGTGGGCTTTGACTCAAAGGGTTAGAACTTACTTTTGCCCAGAGGCCCCTCCTTCTCTGTCCTCTCTGCCCAGCCTGCAGGCAGCAGATCCACACGAATCCTCGGGCATCCCCAAACCCACTAACCTGTCCTGAAGGGCAATTCTTGGCGTCATACAACTTATTTATTACTCAAAAGACGGTAACAGTTTCTTCCCGGCTGCACTGTTCTATTGTGTAAAATGCAAGTTTGGGACCTTTTAAAGTGTGTTATTTACCTGATAGAATTTAATGGCTTCTCTGGAGCTATTCAGTTTTATTGGGGAAATTAGTGCTAGGGGGGCTTTTTCAAAGCTGATTTTTTAGACCTGATAGCCTGCATTTGCTCATGCTGTTAATGCAGTCGATTAAGCTAACAGCCACCAAAGGGCCATGGCGAGGAACACTTATGTGGCCTCTCCAGGAGGGTGAGGCCGAGGTGTCCACTTCTGTGAATACAGATGGGACTCCCCGGCCCCGTGGGAGAGGAGAGTGCAACCACTGGCTCAGTGTTTTTTCTGTCTTTTCACAGCCCTCAAACAAATCTCTACCAGTGATCCCCCATGTTATCTGAGAATTCTGGTTTGCTTTTAAAAATAATAAGAGTTCTCTACTTTGAACTAACAAAATGAGAACAATTATTTGGCCATCAGCTGGACAAGGTGTCAGGAAATGCCCCGGATGACTTTTCCAAAAGAGTGAAATTGGGAGATGGTTTGGAAGAGAGGCTGCAGTCTCCTCGCAGGCGCATAGGACCCTCACCGAGGACCCGAAGACCCATGGGTGGGCTCGCGGGGGAGAGCAGGCTGGATTAGGACATATTACTAAGTAAGGATGGAAGAAGCAATGGTAAGGATTTGTTGATACTTATTTTTCTATAATGTTGATGTAAAAACTTGCCCCACACGATTAGTGATTCAGGGTTTCATGTGTGAAATCCATACCGATATTTTTCTTTTCTTGGTTTTTAAACTTCTTGGTAGAACTGAAAGGTACATAAATGTTAAATAACTATGGTGTATACCTAAAACTAATGTAACGTTGTATGTTAGCTGTATTTTAATAAAAATCTTTTCTAAAAAAAGAGTATCTCATGTTATCCTTCTGAGGGGCTTTTCTATGTGGTGCAACAGAGTGCTATTGTATGGATAGATCAACAAAGCTCTTTTTCTTCTTGTCACCTCATATAATCTGTCCATGAACCTAACAATGGGGGGTACTCTCATCATCCTGTTGATGCAACTGAGAAAGTTCAGACTCAGATGGGTTAATACTTTGCCCAAAGCAAATTCCAGCCCAAGTTTAAGGATTCAAAATCCCCTGCTTGCTTCATGATGTCTTGTATTGTGTTTCCCCGAAAAGAAGACCTAGCCGGACCATCAGCTCTAATGCGTCTTTTGCAGCAAAAATTAATATAAGACCCGCTCTTATATAATATAACATAACATAAGACCTGGTCTTATATATTATAATGTAAGACCGGGTCTTATATTATTTTTTGCTCCAATAGAATCATTAGAGCTGATTGTCCGGCTAGGTCTTATTTTCAGGGAAACACGGTGAAAGAAAGGGAGATTAGGGAAAGCCAGTCTGGAGTGTGGTATTTTTTCCCTCCTTATCAGGAGAGCAGAGATGACTGGAATAATTGGAATTCCTGGTCTGGCTTATTGGAAAGGCACTTGGTAAGTCATTACAGAGCAGTCATTTTGTATACAGCGCTACCTAAAAGTCAAGATGTGATTCCCGGTTGCCAGTCTGTTGTTGAGACCATAAATTCAAAAAGGAAACCGAGGGCAGACGCACGCCTGTGTCAGCAATTACACGAGACGCTGGTGGAACAGCTGTGGGAGTCGGGTAAGGTTTCCGTGGAAGGTGAGGCCTGATCCACATTTGGAGGGAGCATGTTGGCACTAACGGTGACCCCCCCTAACCCCAATTGGCCTTGGCAGCT
This sequence comes from Rhinolophus ferrumequinum, assembly GCF_004115265.2. Taxonomy (NCBI): domain Eukaryota; kingdom Metazoa; phylum Chordata; class Mammalia; order Chiroptera; family Rhinolophidae; genus Rhinolophus; species Rhinolophus ferrumequinum. Next base: position 4,631,638 of record NC_046296.1, on the reverse strand, counting down.
GTCCAGAGCTGCCTCCCAGACACCTTTGCTCATGACGCCCACACCTGGAGTCAGGAAGGGCCTGCTGTCTCACCTCTGCAGCCTTGCCTTATCAGGCCAATCGTTCTGCAGAGAAGGCCGGCTCTTCCCTTCTCCGTCCCGGGTCACTTGATGCGACCCATCCTTCATGTGCCACTTCAAACGCCTCGTCCCTGCTCTCTCTGTGCTCTGACAGTACTTCAGTGTTTCACCTGCACCCCCGCCAGTGACATTTACTATTTCTTCATCACTTGATGGGGTGGGGGGTGTTCCTGAAGCAGGACGTTGCTGACATTGACTAGAGTCAGACCACTCTGGGCTTCGTGGTCGGAAGGCTCTGGATAAGTTATGCATCTCTGGAAACTTGGCTTCACTAGGATGTTAGGGAGGGTATTTGGAAAAGGAAATGAAATCAAACGTCATTGAAAACATCTCTTTAAGGCCCTAATGTTGAATTCCTCCGTTTTAGCTGAGATGGTACTTGTAAGGATTAAATAAAGTAACGTACGAGGTCTGACAAGTTCGTGAACTCATCCTAGAAAAAGTGCTACATACCTCATTGCTGAATGTCATTATGGTCACCTTCTAAGTACTCCCCATGGGAAGCTGTGCACCAACGCCAGCGCCTAGTCCACCCTTCAAAGCAATGTTGGAACTCTTTTTCTGGAATGGCCATTAGAGTTGTCATTCTACTACCCTCGACGTCCTGAATGTCATCGAAATGTCTTCCTTTCAATATTTCCTTTATCCTCAGGTAAAGAAAGAAGTCATTGGGGGCCAGATCAGGTGAGTAGGGAGGGTGTTCCAAAACAGTTTTTTGTTTACTGGCTAAAAACTCCCTCACAGACAATGCTGTGTGAGCTGGTGCATTGTCGTGATGCAAGAGCCATGAATTGGTGGTGAAAAGTTCAGGTCGTTTTCATCTTTTTCACGTAGCCATTTTCAGCACTTCCAAATAGTAAACTTGGTTAACTGTCCAGTTGTTACAAATTCATAATGAGTAATCCCTCTGATATCAAAAAAGGTTAGCAATACCGTTGTAACAATTTCGCGAACTTAACTTCGTATGTGAAATGCTCAGCGTAGTCCCTACACATGACAGCTGTGCTCATGACACCAAGGATGAGGTTCGCGTATGTCAACAGTGAACGTACCCAGTGGTTACGGGGTCCCCGGTAATGAACTTTTGGGTCTTCCATAGAGACCAGCACAATGCCTTTCCCAGTGTAGGAGCTCAGAACTGTAATGTGCATCAATGGAATGAAGGGAAAAAAGAAGCATTAATAATTGGTGGAGATAAGATAGATGAAGGAGTATTTTAAGTGTGAAACACTGAGTGAGGGAGGGAGGAGACCGAGGTCCTGGGCTTCACGCCCTCTCCCTTCAGGAAAGCTCTCCACAGCACCACCCAATTGTCTTTTGGCTACCGATTTCTAATTTAATTCCACTCTAATTTAATTGCACTGGGTCATTTCAATCTTTTGAAGTTTTTTTCTTGAGACTTTCTTGCCTACTTTTGGAGTGATTTTTAAAAATCATTCCATTCGCCCCCTCTGTACCTGTGTGGCCATTAATAGAGTTTCTCAATTCTATAGCCTCTTATAGGTGTGGACACCTGCTTGAAACCCTTAGTGATGAGCCCCTGACCATCCAACTCTGCCTCCTGAGGTGGTCGGCTGCAGGGGCAGACAGCTACAGTTTCTGAAAAGTCCAAAGTTGCCATTCTTTAACCACAAAACATTGGTCCTAGCTCCTTTGTTCATGTTCTCTTTCATTCATCAAATAACTTATTGTGTCTCCTAATTGCCAGGAACTGTGCTAGGTGATAGGGATAAAAAGATAACTAAGCCAGACGTGTTGTGATTATTGTAACTATTAGTGGAAAGAAAGAAAATTTTAGTGCAGACTGAGTAAACTCTTTGTTAAGATGTGGCCTGAGCCACCTTCTGCTGAGCCCTGCTTTGTGCTGTGTGATGAAGAGCAGGAGAATTACTATACACATGGTGAGTCAGAGGACCTGGACTCTAGTCCCAGCTCTGCCACTTGTTCCCTTGTGACCTTGGGTGAGTCACATCACCTTCTCAGGCTCAGTGTTTTTGTCTGTAAAACGGGTACTTCCCATCTACAGGGTGCTTGTGAGGATCATAAAATTAAGTCAATGTGACAGTGTTTCTAAACTTTAAAGCCCTTAACAAGGTTTTTATTTACACGGTGTACCAAAAGAAGTTCATTACAAAAAGCCCTTAGCAACGGCTGTGGGTCTCCAGGGTTGACACATATCCTCCAGGGTGCCTCCTGGGCATCTTCCAAGTTGGAAATTTAGAACTTTCTCTAAAAGTACTCCCCACCTTGCTATGGGGCCATTTCCAGTCCTGCTTCCAAAGACAGATCAAACTCCCAGGGAGGTAAAAAAAGCCCCTTCATTGTAGGCTATTCCTCACTTAGTTAATTTCATTACATTCTCCCTAATGGGAAGAGGAGATTTGATAGATGACATTTATTTGAGAAAGTACAAAATTGAGAGCAGCAAATGCATGAGGCTGAAAAGGTCTTTCTCTTTCCACAACAAGCCCCACTTCGATGGGGAAGTGCCGAGCAAAGGTGAAGGGCCGCTTCTGCTCACCCTTGCACGCCTGCTGCAGTACAGCGCTGGGCGGTGCTCACAGGACGCGCCCAATAAATACTGGTGGCATAAATGAATAAATCAATGGCAGCTGTTTGGATTTCAATATAAATGGATCCAGGACTGAGATATTGCCAGATGGGCTGACAGGGTACAGTCTAGCGATGCATCACCAAGGCTATAAAAATGTAGCCATTTCTGGAATCACAGGCTGACATTTCAGAAGGTGATTACATGCACAATTTAACGACACGGCCATCCGTGCCCTCCGAGTGCCATCGCTTCAACAACTGTTTTCATGTTGGCTTTCTTGTTCCTTCTCTGTTTTTAAGTCGAGCACAATTTTTTCCCCCCAGCTCCTCACATTTCTAGCTGAATGTGATTTTTTTCACATGAAATTAGGCGCCATTTTTATAAAACCTAAGTTACTGCCGACGATGCTTGAGGTTTCACAGCAAATAGGGACGCCTGGTCGGCAGCCTCACAGCACCGCTGCTCGCTCTGCAGTGGCAACGTCGCTCCAAGACAGATGGAAGCGGTCCAAGGGATGATTAACTTCTGGGTCCTCTCAGTGTCCTCACGCGCGACTTGCCCTAGATTTTAAGATTGACCTCCAGCTTCTCTGCAAATGCATAGTTGCTGGGCCTGATAAATCACATGGATCCTTCTTTTGATCACAGTTATCTACTATTTACTACTCAGGAAGGGAAGTTAATCATACCCAGGGGCACTTCATATGCTGCACACACGCCCTCCCTCCTCCCCCAGCACTTCACACACATGACCAGCTACTCTGTGGCATTCTCACTGCTGCGTCCACACCAGATACACTTTTAAAAGTGACCCTCAGGCCCATCTATCCCTGTTGTCTTCTGCCTTTGTCTACCTCACCCTACACAATCATCCATAAGAAGAAAAGACACTTGATTTATAGATGATACATTACAAAATCGTACACCTGAAACCTATGTAAGTTTACTAACAACTGTCACCCCGATGAACTTTAATTAAAAAAAAAAAGACACTTGAGCGGCACATTCTAAGGAGTAAGTAGGAAGGATGGTGTCTCTTTGCAAACTGAGGGTTTTTTTGGTAATTGGCTTGTTTACCTTATTGGGAATTTTGCCCCCTTTCCCTGCTCTGGTGTCCTGATGTTTGCTCATTATTTGGGGCAATCAGTGGGCCTCTGGTAAGCCAGGTGACGCTCAATGGCATCAAATAGACAGATGAAAAACTCGGCAGTCAGCAGAACAAAAGAACAAAAACAGTGCCATCCCACCTACAAAAGACGCTTCCTGTCACTGCAGAGGATTGGGGTGGGGGTGGGGGAACACAAGTGAGCTGGGCTGAAGCAGATTTGTCACTGGGATCCCATGTGGAACCATGGACCCGGGCTGTTTGGCTGAATCATAAATTAAGCCCGTTGCTCAGGCAAAACCAAACCAGGCCAGAGGTTTTCTTTAAGGGTGACCACAGATGATTTTTAAATTAAGTAATGAACTACCATAGTTTTAATTGATCAGGGTTGGGTATTAATTACTGAGGACTCACTGAACTTAATGCATACATTCTTAACTGCCAGATACTGGGTTCCTGCCAGAGCGCCTATTTAAGCCAGGAAACCGGAGACATGAAAAGACAGATGAGATTGGCCTTCCGAAAACATCTGGATATTCTCTCCCCTCTGACACCCGACAGGGATGAGCTTTCTATGGCCCTTAGAAAAGAAAGGGAAATGCCACCCCTCTGCCTTACAACGAGTCTCATTAGGTCTGAGGGAGCCTTGGAAGGAGGCTGTCTTCTGGGGAGGCAGAGAACAACAGGCTTCCTCCACTGGAAACTTACATCCCCCCACAACCCCTAGTCACCCAAACTATTTCATCACCAAGTTGCACATCTTGAAACAAAACGGCTCCAACTCCCGTATGAAACATACTTGTGTTTACCAGGTACTCAAGGCTAAATGGAAGGGGGTCGGGCCCACCGCTGAGCCTCTGAGACAAGGAGCCTGTGCTGGCACGACTTGAGCCAACCTGGGCTACTCTGTTCAACTCCAGAACTGCAAAACTCAGGAAGCACCTGTGGGGGTCTGAAAGTGCTTTCTTTTTCTAGGACAAAAGTGAAAGTGCTGCCTACTCGTTGTGGAATTTTATATCCAGAGGTGATTCACAGACTGAAAAAAAAAATAGTTCAGGAAACCAGAATAGTTTGTGTAAGTGAATGTGTAATAGATGAATACCACCAGGCCAGAAATATTGGGGTTAGACCTCTACCTTAGGAGGGTCACCACCTGGGGGGAATTTTTTACTCAGTTCCATTCCCAACCCTGAGGTGCTTCCTCTGACAGACGGAACAGGAGTCAAGTTAGGCAGTGGTCTGAGCAGGAGTCATGTCGATCATTTTCTAGAAAATACTGGTTTATTCAATAGACTAGGTAAGGTGATAGAAACGGACTTCCGTCACTTGGTAAGTTAGCATTCTCTAATTTAAGAAACTAGAAAACATGAATCCAATCAATTCAGTAGGTGTTTTAAGCCCTTATTTTGAAGAAGAGTTTTAAATTGTATTTTCAAATGGTTACAGATGCTTCTTGCTAGGGAAATTACTCGTGTGGCCCTGAATGAGTGGAAAACATAGAAGAGAAAAAGCACAGAGACGGTAGCTTTGCACAACCGCACTGTTAGAAAGGCACATTCAACTCATTACTTTGAAGTGAGCCAAGACCCCCAATTTTGAACAGAAAACATTGTTAGATTTAAGGAGGAAATGCTCTATTACATTTGAAGACAGAGAAATTCGTAGGAAGAGTAATGGCAATGGGAAGTTTTTGTTTCTAGGGGATGGCCTTTTTTCTCACAGTACTCTGCACTGAGCAGTTAGATCACCAACAGGGGCTAAGACGCTAACTTCCCAGCTGATCAACTCTTGGGCTTGACCGGGGTTGGAAAGCATATCAGAAAAAAGTCAAAAGGAATAATGGTGCTCATCCTAAAATCCAGGCACAGTTTCTACCCAGGACAGGGTCAAACATCTTTGGGGTGAAGCCTCAGGATGTATTGGTTCTAGTTTCTGATTTGTGATTCTATTTTGCAACCAGGTCTTCAAAGGGAGTCCATACTTTCCTAAAATAGGTTTCTATTCATTCTACCAGAGGTCATAATGACATTTTATATCTACATAGGTAGCTTTATTGAAATATAACTTATACGCCATAAAGTTTACCCATTTTAAAGTGTTCAAGTCAATGACTTTTAGCGTATTTACAAGGTTGTGAAACCATCACCATAGTATAATTTTACATTTTCAATACTGCAAAAGAAACCTTGTAACCACTGGCAATTACATACTGAGGGCTTTCTCTTGCTTCTCAGTGCATTTTGTTGAAGGAATCACTTATTTAAGAAGTCAGAGGGAAAAAAAGAAATAGGTAGATGAAAGGAATTAATGTGTCAGACTTTAAATGTTTTGATCCAGTCTCTCCTCCTTCTACCAACAGACTCAGAAGCAGTACAGTTGTCAGCTTTTGTGAAAACCCCAGAAGGAATTCCAGAAGATCATGTGGCAGCCACTCTTAGAGCACACAAGCTTGTGTGGTTGTCATGGGGAAGGTTTTTCAATTGAAATAAAAAGACTCAGGCTCAGCCTGCCATCAGAGGACACGCTTTCCACCCCTGCACACAGATAATTTGCTTAAGTGACAGGTTTTACCTTGGAGAAGCTGAACTGAGCTAGTTGACAGTGTCAATTATTGCTCATTCCACAAACTAAAGAACTGGGAAAGAAAGGAGGGCAGTGACAGGTCGCTAGGTAACACTGAGGTGCTCACCAGCCAGCCAGGGGAATATTTCCAGCTGTTTCTGACACTGTAAGAACCTCACTTGTGGAGAGAAACAGCGACTTGGTCTTTACATCCTGATAATCCTTTAAGAAACACACACACACACACACACAAACACACACACACACCCAACCTTAGCAAATGAAAAAAAATAAAAAAACAACCAAAACAAAAAAGGGTCTGGTCTGTGCTAGAAAGTAACTTTCTCTATCCCTCTTCCACTTTCTTTACACAGCAAAGCGGGATGTGAAATACAACTTGAATGTTAGTTGATTAGGTTTATACATCTCATTCAATAATACCATCCCAAAAAACCAGCTGAAGCATCGAGTAAAAAGTCAGGAACGCAGGACCATGAATTGGGTGACATGCATAAAATGTTCCATGAGAGAATCTCATCAAAACACAGACAGCTCCCGGGGAAATGAGATGGAAAAAGTCTGAAGAAAACACCTCAAAATAAATGAAGTACTTATTGCTGAAAAATGAGTTTATATCTCAACCGATTCTAAAGTTCAGAATGTACTGTGCCATTCAGGCCTTTTCCTCTAGTTCCTTGTCTCTTGTTTCACTGCACAATGAGGACCTCGCCACACTTTTCACTTTCTGTGAAATACAACAAGGCAGTTTTTGCAGTAATAAACTCCACACGTGCGTGACAAATCCAAGCACACAAAAACGTTTAACACCCCAGTTCCCAGACACTTGAGGGACAAAATCCGATTATGAATTATATGCCACAATAAATAGGACTCAATGTTTCATAAAGCAATTTATAGTTCATAAAAATGACAGAACGTACCTGTCAGACAGAGCGTGGAGAGCCGTTCTCTGGGCTGCCTGCTGGAAGAAAGGGCAGAGATGTTTATTTAATATTCTGACTTTTAAATTATGTGCTCAATCAACACTTTAAAAAAAAAACACCCGTGTCACACACATTTTTGCAGTATGGCCAAATATTAAACTACTAGGAGTACAGTAAGACTCCTGTCATGCTATGAAAGGAACGTTCCTGAAGTTAACTAAAAATCCCTGCAGTGCCCACCTGCCACTAGGGGGCAAGCTTGGGGAGGCAGGAAGTACCGACAGGTGAGGTTGGACAGGTCTCAGGAGACCCAGTGAGAATTAGAGCTGTTTCAATTTTACTCCCTGAAATCACTTTACCATTGTTTTATTCTGCAGGGCAAAAAGATGTGTTTTGGTTCCTTTATAGTTTTTCTCCCAATGAAGGTGTAATTTTTGACCCAATTTTCAGATTTATTGAATAAAAGTCACCACAATTGGAAATTGGAACACTAACTGGAAAACGTGATAATATTATGAGATTAATGATTTATTTTAGGCTTAGTAATGATTTTGTGGCAATTTTTAAAAGAGTCTTTAGAGATTCATATTAACATATTTATGGATATCAATTTTATAATTTTTTGGGATTTGCTTTAAAATAATATATTTGGAGGGAAGAGAGAAAGGATAGGCATATCCGAATGAAACAAGATAGCTTTGGGTTGCTAACTGTTGGAACTAGGTGATGAGTGCACTGGGGATTATTATATTATTCTTGACATTTTCGTGTGTGTTTGAAATTTTCCATCAAACAAAAACTAAAAGAAAAAAGAAAATAAAAAGGCCTCCATTTCTCCATCAGATTCTTCCCATTTTGCACTCGCTTTCCTTTTGTCTGCCTAGTCTATTTTTTTGTCCATTTGCCTTCTACTGCCGAACACTCTGAGACTTTGGAAGGTAGAAGGCATGCTCTGTTCTGTTTCAGGAGTCATAAGTGGGAAAGGATCAAAGCATGGCCTGTAAGACCGAGGCTTACTCAGGGTGCACCAGGAAATAAGACATGCGTACGGTCCATTTTCACCTTGTACACTACACATGTCAAGTTCACTGTTTACCAGGGACACCAAAATGTTTCCCATGCTAGTCCTCACTACATTTGGATAGCAGACAAAACAGATAGAATCTTAAAATTAGGAAAAACATGACCCATCAGAAACATGTTCCCTCTTGCAGAAATGAAATCTACCCTTGGTGATAAATGTATGTCAGTCCAACAGTTTCTGAATTCCTACCACATGGAGACTGTTGCACCGGGCTCCAGAAAGGATAAAAACAAAGCAGAATGCTATGGAAGGCAGTGTGGAGATGCCTCAAAAAGTTACGAATAGAATTACCATATGACCCAGCAATCTCTCTCCTGGGTATCTACTCAAAAAAGTCTTTATCCATAAAGACTCGTGTGCTCCAATGGTCATTGCAGCTTTGTTTACAGTGGCCAAGACATGGAAACAACCAAAATGTCCTTCGATAGACGAATGGATAAAGAAGTTGTGGTATATATACACAATGGAATACTATTTGGCGGTAAGAAAAGATGAAATAGGACCATTTGTGACAACATGGATGGATCTTGAGAGTATAATGCTACGCGAAATAAGTCAGATAGAAAAAGTAGAGAACCATATGATTTCACTGATATGTGGTATATGAACCAAAAACTACAAAAGAACAAGACAAACAAATGAGAAACAAAAACTCATAGACACAGACAATAGTTTAGAGGTTACCAGAGGGATGGGGGAGGGGGTGGGAGATGAGGGTAAAGGGGATCAAATATATGGTGATGGAAGGAGAACTGACTCTGGGTGGTGAACACACAATGGGATTTATAGATGACGTAATACAGAATTGTACACCTAAAATCTATGTAACTTTACTAACAATTGTCACCCCAATAAACTTTAATTAAAAACAAAACAAAACAAACAAAGCAGAAGAAGCAGTCATTGTCTTGGACGAGCTCAATCCCCAGGCAGGAAGTCAGAACAGAGGTCCATGGATGGCTGGAAGACACTTGTGAAATAGCACTCAAATACGAAGATGAAGCTAGGACTGTGCCAGGAAGGTACAGATGCGAGTGGTAACTGATGGTGGGTAGGTCAACAGCAACTCAGACAGTAGTGTCTGGGACTGTGAGCTCAGCAAACATCCGCTGAGTGAACGTTAAAGAATGACTCCATTAGGGAATCCTGCCCGCTAAAATTTGAACAAAACTGTAAAGACAAGGAGGGATGAGGCCAGGGAGAAGAGGCATTGGTCGTACTGGACCAGAAGGCAGAGCAAGGGCTGTCTGAGCCTCTAGCAGTGGTTCTGAATTTGGGGGGCACCCCTTCTCCCCAACCCCAGGGTGTCTGGAATTGAGTAGGGGTGTTTCCGTGCATCACATTCACAAGGGGGAATCACTATTGGCAATTAGTGCCTGGGGCCAGGGATGCTAAAGCCTTTCAAAAATCAGACCTCCTTGTAGGAGGAATGGGCCCCTTAAAATGACGAGGGTGTTTCTGTGGAGAAACATGGCAGCAAAGTAGATCTGACAGAAGTGACACAGGGAACATTAATTTCTGGGCCTCGCAAAAGGAACGGAAACTGAATTAATAACAGGAACTTAGATAGTTTCCACAAGTGACATAACCACACTGATTTAGGAAAAGCCATAAAATCTGTTGAACTGGGCATGTGAAAGTCTTCCGTTCTGGGAGACGTTCTGCCACTCATTTATGTTATGGGCCCTGAGTCTGGCCCTCAGCCGATGTCTCAGCTTCCAAACTGCTCTTTCTGCCATGAACGGGATGATGAGGGAGCTAGTCTGCCAATGACCAGGCTACGGTGGACCATCTACGGGGTGACTGCTCCCTCCTTTTCCCCTGGATTCCAGTGAATTAAGGCCCCAGTGCCCTGGCATTCCAGTGTCACATAGTCAGTTCAAGAGAGGAAAGAAGAATACTTGCAGAGCTTTCTCTTGATGAGGACACCTGAGGCAGTAGAATGAGGGGAGGGCATGAGGTGAGAAGCCTGAGGAAGGCTTGGAGACCAGGAGACTCCTCCAACACCTCAGAGGACGGGCACTTCCTTCTCTCCTCTCACTCCTTTCTCTGTGCTCTCCCAGAGGGCCAGCCCAGGAGCACGCTCACCGTAAGCACCAAGCATGTGGCGGGGTGGCCATCATTGTTCCCACGTCTGTCTCCTAAAGGGTTCTCCTATCACTCAACAAAATGGCTTGGCTTTCACTTTTGGAAACCACACTTGAAAAGAAGATTCCTGACTCTGTTTGGCTAAATATACACAAAGTATTTGGAATTTCCCAAAGAAATGGTGGCGTGGGTTATTAGGACAGTCTCTTAACACCCTCTCAGCAGAGGCTTTGGACACAGACTCTTCCTGGAATAACCAAAATCATGACTGATGTGACTGAAAGTTCAACAGAAATCTCCAACATGGCATCTCAATTTTCCCGTGGCTAGGGCTGTCGGTATTTAAAAAGTCTGTTCCCTTTTTTCTCCCCTGCCTCCAAACATTCCCCGCTGACTTCTGTGATAATGAAACAGCGCTTGCTGATGTGAAGACTATAAGAAAATGGTTTCAAAAACAAAACAAACAAAAAAGAAACAGCTGCTCGACCATCACTGGAGTGGTGCATCCCAGGTGGGGTAATGGCATCAGACTGCTGTTGGCAGAGTCCTCTAAAGAAGCTGAGCTGGTAGCCGAGAGCAGGGCTGCTTTCCTTAGCACATGGACGTGATGTTGGGACCAAAAGGTCCTTTGGGCTTACACTTCGGGCATCCCACCAGTCACTAAACAATGACTTTCTGTGAGTCTCACCCTTTAATCTGTCCCCACGACATATGTTTCCGGACACTTAACACCGTGGCAACTCAGCACGATCGCCTGCCTACACCACAATTTTTAATGCCTGATTTTGATTATGCTATTTAATTTGCATTAAATAGCATATTAAAAAAACTTCACAGTGGACAACTCATCATCCATCAAGAAAGGAGATGAGAATATGTTAGATGTTTTGAATAATACCTTGAGGGAAAAAAGCTCTATGTCACTAAAGTTATATGTCATATACGAAAGCAAAAACCGCCCAATTTTTTTTTGTTTATTTACTGTCTCCTCTTTTAAATATATTTTGGCTTTTGGACACTTTTTTTTTTTTTTTTTACTGTTGGAAAATAATAAATAAATAAACACTGGAATTAAATCTCAGAGAAAAAATTACTGAGGTGACTCATAATTGAAGCCTGAAAAACAACTCATAGTAAACTAGATGAATTGCCCAATTTCCTTCTTTCAAGAGTTGTATGTTACAGCAACCATATTTCTCTCTTTCTAAATCATCATCCCCTCTAGTAGCTCTCCTCTCATCCAGTTCTCAACAAAATAGGTTGAGAGGGTTAAGCGAATGCTTCATTGATCTTTCCTGAGTTCATTACTCATTCATAAATGACTCTGAAGCGTAAGTCTATGAGACAAAACAAGTTTTCTGCCAGAAATAGTAATTTTCCAGGCTATCTTCAAGAGATAACATGTTTTCTCTGTCTTTATTGTAGCAAGCTAGTTCCTTGGGAACATAATCAGTAGACATTCAGGTTTCAAGGTATGCTAAAAAAATTACCAGTCACAATCTGTTACTGAAGGGCAATCAAAGAGGAAATTAAGTGCCCTTATTGTAATTGGGTCGAGAGCAGGACAACCCATTGCAGTGGGGAGAACAAAGGGAAGAGGCTGAAATTCAGAGGGGTGCCAGGATGATCCCTGTTCTTTCTCACTTGATAGAAACAGAACTAACAGGTGGACAGCTCCATAATTCAATCTGAAGTACCTATTCTGTGCAGGTAACAGGCTCGGCTTGGGTGACAACCAAAATAGACAGAGCCCCTCACCACATTGTACCTAGGGTCTAGAGGTGAGTCAGACATAAAAAGATAAACATGCACACACATTCAAGATTACAGGGGCTATGACTGAAGAGGAGAGGGTGCTATGAAACAGAATGTGAAGGTGACCTCACGTGGAGTGTGTGGTCGAAGAAGGCTCACTCAGTAAGGAGTAACATACCTAGCGGATGCCTGAGGGATAAAGAGCTATTGAATCAGAGAAATGGGAGGGGGCGGCAAAGAAAAGGCTCCAGACAGACCTACATCCTTGCTCAGTTCAAGAACTACAAGAAGGTCACTGTGGGGGAGCTCAGTGAGTGGTGGGGATACTGGCAGATCCCAAGGGCTTTGGAGGTCAGCTTAAGGGTTTCTGATACTATCCACGGGACAGTAAGAAGTCTTTGAATGATTTACATTAGGAGAAACTGGGTGAAGGATGAGACCTGCCTGTATACTCTATGCATGTTCTGGTGAATCTAAAATTTAAAAAAAACAGGAGTGGGGAGTGAGGCAATATGATTTACATTTTCCAAATATTGCTCTGGCTTCTGTGTGGTGAATGGATTTGGGCAGGAAGGGACAAAGTTTGAGGTTGTTGCAGTCATCCAGGCAAGAGAAGTGCATGGTAGCACTGGAGATAGAGTTTATGTTACATTTTCGAGTCAGAATGGAGGAAATTCGTGATTGACTGGAGGTGGCAGGCCCGGGGAGGTGGCAGGAATGAGTCCCAGGTTGCAGCTTGAGACCCTGGTATGAATGGAGAGCCACTGACTAGGACAGGCAAGACTGGGGCAGGAGCAGGGGGTGGGTGGGGTGGGGGCAAAGGTAGTGCTTAATTTTGGGTGTGTGAAGTTCCAGCTGCTTCCAGGATGTTCAAATGGACACGAGGAGTAGTAGATAGTAGGATACATGACACTGCATCTGTCAAGTGCCGATGAAGTACAAAACATCAATATAGTGTTAACAAATAACAGTCATAAAAAAGGAGATATATGAATTAATTTTCTGGATCTACATTTTTGCTACCATTCTAAGAGAAGTGGGTTTAGGGTTCAAGTGGTTGGAAAGCATCTTTGTTTCTCCATTTCATATACACGTAACCTCCATCTTTGCTATTCACCGTGTCAGATTTATTATACTAACAATAAAGGTGGCACCTCTATAGCAGGGATTTTAATCATTTTGTTCCACCTGTGTTAGCTTCTGTATCCACATTCAATTACTTGAATAAATGCCATCACAAATGGCGTAATCTTAGGCCATTTGAGTTTTGCTGTTATTGAGGCATGCTGGGAAATTTAGATTGAATCCTGTATCTTTGTAGGAATTCTGTCTGAGAAGGCCTCACTTTTTTTTCTTGCCATTCTTTTTAAGTTGAGACTCGTATTTATTAATTTACTTCCCTGTTTAACTTCCTTCTACATCTATTAACACATTTTAGGTTTCATTAACTTAACTTTAATGTGGTTGATTTTCATTTGAGTCCTAGTTAATGAACCTCTGAACTTTTTGTGTTATGAGTTTCCACTTGGTGTTTTTCAATCCATTCACTAACAGGTACAAGACAAAGGAAGGAGTCTTATTCTCTATTTTTTTCCTCTGTAATAATGAGTACCCTGCATTTTTAGATTTCCTAGAAATGCTGTCTAGGAAGCATTTTGTTCAGTAGACTTTGACCTTATTCTGTTCTCTGCAGGGGTCAGGCTGAGTCAGGGGTGACAACATAATTTATCATCACATAAAAATGTTTTTGAGAAAGAAAGGGGGTGCTAACTAGTTTGGGGCTAGGGGCAACGAGAAAACACTTTTTCTGAGCACACTGGGCTGTTTGGCTGCTCTACTAAAGACTACTCTGTGCAACTATAAGTAAAATCAGGATGAGAAAATAGGATTTCAGAGGCTGAGGAACTTGTCAACAAAGAAAGCAAAACTAATATATGGTGATGGAAAGAGAACTGACTCTGGGTGGTGAACACACAATGTGAGATATTGATGATGTATTACAGAATTGTCCACCCGAAATCTATGTAATTTTACTAACAACTGTCACCCCAATAAACTTTAATTAAAAAAAAATTGAAAAAAAAAAAAGAAAGCAAACAGCTGCATGGGGTGGACAAATTACTGATTCTTGGTGTCTCCGTAAGTCAAGCCAATGCTTACGCCACTTTCCCCTTCTGTCTCCAGCTGCCCCTCCCTTTAGATTCTGCCTGTAAGTGTTCCTTGATCATTCAACCTGTTGCGGACCTCCCTCTCTCTCAACTCCTTGTCTAGAACATGGATCAGCACTGGGTTCTTCTCTTTCTTGAGGAGTTTGCCATCTGCTTCATGAGAATTTTAGTCTTGGCTCCTCAAGTTCCTTGAAGGCAGAGATCCTAGCTCACTCCCAGCCCCCCCGGCCCTGCCCTGCATCAGAAAGAGCTTCCTCAGAGTGTGATTCACAGGCAGGCTATGAAGAGGTCACTTCTGTGGATGACAATCACTACTATTTGCCATGGCTCCAATTTGCTGGAACGCATTTTTTTCCCTCTCAGCTGTATATTCATTCTCCATTTTACTTTTTTAAAAACTAGGGTACACTTTTGTCTTTGGAGAAACTCTGACTAGTTTTCCCCCCTGGATTGCTTAGGTTTGTGTATGTCTACCAAAGAATTGGTAAGTGATAAACATTTATTGATCACCTATTGTACCCTATGGAAACGCTGATTAGGGTCAGCAATACCGGAGGAAGTTTGCCTCGATAACGTTATCTCATCATTTGGATCCTGTTACCAACTGACTGATTTGGGGGCCTTGTTTGAGGGCAGACTGTCAGTGACGGTCCTAATTTAGCAACTCATGTCTAAGAGGGATTAAGAGCATTTCCAGGACATTTTCCTCACTAGAGACACACTGTGAACAATTTGTGACATCTGTTGTGTGGCCCCTTTGCTTCCAGGCCTTGGGGATTTTGGCCACTTTGATTGAGGGGTGTGTGTAAATACACCCCTCAGGAGTATGCGTAAACCTGGAATCCTACTGAGCTACTGTGTTTCCCTGAAAATAAGAGCAATTTTTATATTAATTTTTGCTCCAAAAGACGCATTAGGGTGTATTTTCAGGGGGTGTATTATTTTTTCAGGTACAACAATCTACATTTATTCAAATACAATCACATTCTCTTCTTCTGGAACATTGTCGTAATGTAGTAAATGCGTCCATCTGGCTGATGATCTTAACTGGGGCTTGTTTTGGGGGTAGGTCTTATTTTCGGGGAAACACGGTAGTAAGGTAGTGGTGGTCCTGACAAACAGGATGTGTTCTCTGACAAGCAGGATGTCTTCCTCCGTTCCCTGGCCGTTAACAACATAGCTCTGATTTAGAGGTATGTGTAAGCCTGGAACCCTATTGGGCAGCTACAAGGGGTCTTGACTCAAGTATGAGCTGCAGCAAGGGGCTTTCTCACTGGGGTTAAGTCTCTCCTTTTCCTGCTCATGTCTATCCACCCACCTAACCCATCACCATCACAAATGAAAACGTAGGGCAGCTGTGAGGACTTAGGAGAAAGAAGGGAAAGGTGTGGGGACAATGTGAGCACATGCCATGGGGTCTGTACCCCATCCACCGTAACTAGCATCAGACTACTTCCAGAGGGACTAGGGCTCCACTTTGGGTCTGGAAGATATAAGACACCCTAGAAGGTGGGCCACACTGACTGCCGCAAGGGCAACGCTATGGGTCAGAGGGTCCCGTGGGTTCCTGGAGGTCTGTGGGGCAGGGAGACTGGTGTGGGGGTGGTAAGAAGTCAGTCAGCAGTGCAAGGAGAATGGTATGAAGACCCATGGCCATGTGTGAGGCTATTAGTGTTCGCCACAGCGTCGGGGGCGTGTAGAAGGAAGCGGGGTGACATCCAGCCCCAGGCCAGGTCGTGGGGAGCGAGTGGTGCTTCAGGAGACGCGGCATCGTCGTCCCATTGGAAGTAACCGCTTCCACCTGGGCAGCTGGACACTTACCCCATACAAGGCAAGATGTACGGAGGGTAGATACCAGTTTCTTGAGGACAGGAAGTGGGAACCGATAACATTATTGAACAGCCCTTGGTACAAGTTCTAACCAACAGCACAGGGCACACAAATGCTTGACAAACATAATATCACCAGATGACCGAGCCCTAATGGTGCTTCTCCTGAAACCCTGACGGGTAATGTTTTAGCCTGTATCTCATCCTTTCACTCAATTTGATCTCATTCCAAAAACCTTGTTACAGAGAATGAGAACTAAAAAACTGGGCTTTAGTCTTTACCATAGTCTTTAACATGTTTATTCAAGCTTCTGTTACTACAATGAAAAACCAAGCATTCTTTTTTTTTTTTTTTTTTTTTTAAAGGAATGAACAAGACAGTATTTTGCTTTTAAATAGCCACCACCATCCTTCAGTTGTCAATTACCCTTTTAGGTCAAAGGATCTGACAAATCTTTGCTAAACTATTATTTTGTTAAAAACCCAAACAGCACCCTCTATGCTCTATGAAACTGCTTTCCTTACAAGAAATTAAATTTTTCCTTGTGGTGTTTTTCAGTAACAGCTTCTATCAAGGTACGAAATAGGTGACTATTTGGGGCCCCCACCGGACAGGTGGTAAATTACCCGTCTCTAACCTTCTGTTCCAAACATAAATATTTTGTCCTCCTAAAAAATATGTTCAAAAAACTCAGTCCCCATTAATTATGGGCTTGGTTCTTTTGTTATCTATGTTCTCAAAATATTTAGGTTGCTTTGAGAGAGAGAGTTGACAGTTATGCACAGAACAATGTGTAACACCTGGCCCAAACCCTTCAGATTTCAAACTTCATCTGCGTCGTATACATGTGACACATAATCAGGGGTATAAGTTTAAATTCCAGACCCCCAATTTTTATTATAATTTTCAATCGTCCAAGTGGTATATGTTCATTATAAGAAAAAGGAATTAGTACATATACCAAGCAAAATCCAAAAACCAACAAACCAAAACAGAAAACAACCTCCATTTCACCCCTGGGGTGACAGCTACCATTAGCAGATTGGTGTGACTCTCTCCCTATTTTACCTGTAACCCAAATACTTCAGGGCTGTCTTGGGGCCAGCCTGAGCGTGGTGTTGCATGGAGAGAAACACAAAAATGCTACGGAAGCCTTGAAAAATAAGTACCAAAGATTCTTGACAAGCGAGGGTCAAGGGAGTATAGGCAGTTAACACCCTCAGAATTTTCTTTACTCAGCTGTCTTCTCACCGTGGGGCAGTGCCTTGTCTCCTTCTCATCTCTCTCTCTCTTCTAAACCCACCAGTTTCTCCTCCTCCTCCTCCCACCTTCTAGATCCAGTCTTCTACAATTAGCTCCTTGCCCTCTCTATATACATCAATTGTCTTGTAATTGATGGTGGCTATTTAAAAGCAAAATATTTCATAATATTTTCTGTCAATCTATGGTAGTATTTTTGGCCGGGTACATTAAGATATTGGAACAGAGGTTCAGTAAAGTTGTCTGGCTCATAGTTACAAAGCTGGTAAGTGATGGAATCAGGCCGGTGAGGCCCCATGGAACACCCAGCCTGGCCTCAGCCTCACTGGACTATTTGGGCAGAGGGCGAAGGGAAGGGGACCAGATGAATTTTGAACACTGCCAGTCTCAATGTGAAGAGGACCAGTGGGACCCTGAGTGGATGCTAACACACACAGGGCAAGCTTTCTCTGGGGCTAGAGAAGAGGAAGCACAAGTGCTATGTCTTAGGTGTTTGCAAAGGAGATGGGAGGGATTCAGGTTTCTGAGTTGAATATCTGTTCCTTAAAAGGTTTAATAGGTGGAAATGTATTTTTTATCTCAGAGCCTGCCCGAAACTCCTGGGGAAAAATTCTTTTTACCCCTGGGCTCTGCTTGACAGGACTACACTAAAGGAAGTGCCTGCCAGGGTCAGGTCCGGGCAGCACAGAGATTGCTGAGGCTTCCTCAGGCAAATGGGGCAAATCCACTGCTAGCGTTGGGTGACGGTGGAAGATCTAAGCTGGGTGGTCAAGTCTCAGAATTGGGAGAGGGGCAGAAAGATGTGGACTCTGGGACAGCGCATTGGCACGGCAACAGTGCCCTCCACGTGAGGGCAAGCGCTTGTCCAGCATCTACATTTTCAAAGTGAAAGCAAACACACCATAGTAACCACTGCAGTTAATGATGGCTGAGCTGCTTGGAGATACTCTACAGGGAGCATGTGGATTTAAAATCCTGGGTCTTGGGAAAAGAAGGGCAAACTGGGGTGTGGAAGGTGATGTGCTCTAAGCCCTGCAGGCTGGACCATGGCTCTGGGGTCTGCCCGTCACCACATGCTCCTGGAACTCATCTCGCAGGCCAGACCCTGAGCACCGCCAACATGATGAGGGCCTGTTCTAACGGTCATTTCTGGCACAGCAGGTGGATCCTGGGTTTAGTCACTTCCCACTTGGTTGCGTTTGCCAAATGCCTCTTGGAGCTTTTAACCAAGTCCTTATGTGACCTCGATATGATGCTTTGGTGGAATCCCACTCGCTCTCCATGGGCCTCGGTAGGTGGTTGATTATTTTGAATGCAAACGGAGCCCAACTTGTGGAATGCAAATGTTACTTTGTAAAAAGACAAGATGGAAGCGACATAAATGTTTTGATTTGTTAAATATGCAACCAGTGTTTGAAGAACTAAAATTTAAATCTGGCTTATGTTTCACTTAAACATCTCTTTCACTCAGACAAAATAGCGATGTTTGAAGGTAAAAACAGGTTAGTAACGGTTAAGAAAGATTCTCATAATTGTGCCTTGCAAATCAATTACGTAATATTAGAGAAAGCTGAACCAGCTGTAATTATTTTATTACTGGTGTTAGAATGTTCACCTCTCAAGTGACCACTGCTTTATGGTTTATGCATGAAAGTGTTTTTACATATAATATGCTGTAACCACATTCTCTTCCCTGACCAGCTTGGACTTTTGAGAATGAAGAACAGGTTGAATGGGGAGGTACCCAGAGACAGGTTGATGACCTAGACCTCCTGGAGAGAGATTCTGGCTCATCGCACTCCCACACTTTTCTCGTGTGGAGAGGACCATGTCTGGCCGCCTGCCGTTTCAGGGGCTGTCTGGTCCACCTCTTAAAGAGAGTCTTGTTTCAGTCAGCGCAACCTGTTGGCTGCAGATCTGGTCAGGAGGGAACTGGGAAGTGCCACGGGGTGCTGGATTACCACAAATGATTGTGCTTCTTGTAGAAAGAACAGGCTGGGAGAGTCTCCTGAGAAAATGTGCTCGTGAGATAACCAGCCCACCTGGAGAAGGTATGGGAACACACAAACAAAAACAAAACTTTCCAAGTGCCTATCTGGACCGAACACCTGAATGACTTGGGTAAATCCTTTACTATACAAAGCCAGCCAAGCCTGGACATGAGCGATAGCATATACTCCAAGGAGCATCCGTTCTTGAATGGCTCCCCTTCTGAAACAACTATTGAAGAGAAACACCACTAAAGTCACAGGACGTAAACAGCAATGTCCCCTGGAGGGAGAATTCCACTTCCTCTGCCAACCAGCAGCCCTGCTGGCAGTTGTATCTGAGAAGAGCACGTCTATCAATAAATGATGCATGGCCCTTCTTCCGTCTTCCCAACGGAGAGTCTATAGTTTGGAGGTACCGATATGCACCATTAACAAAAACTTGGCTTAGCTTAAAAAATTTATCTCCTTCCATGAATTCTTCAACTTAACAAAGCAATGATTCTCCGTTTTTTATTCATTATATGTTTGCCCAAATTTAATGGATCATCTTTTAAACTGTATATAATTTTCCAGATTTCCACTCGGGGTCCTCAGACTGATATTAGTCACAATCAAACCTACATAAAGGAGGCATGAGAAAATATTTCAGGCAACAGGATGTGGGCCTTTGTACATCTGTGCTTGGTGACATTTAAGCTGGACGACCATTTCAATTTTGGAAACTGCAGTTCATGAACATGAAAAAAAAAAAGGCAATTACATTTTTGTGTATCTCCACCTATGCTAGTGCTTTTTACAAACATTTATAGAGTGGCATGATATAATACAATTGGCTACCTTAAGAGAATTTTGCATTTGCTTCTGGTGACAGTAACATTTTATTTATAAAATATGATTACTTAACTAAGTTTTAGGACTTAGAGAAACAAACGAAACCCTTCTGCTGAATGTGTGGGTTTCACTGATTGTGACTGAAGATTCAAATGTATGATCACTTCATATACAGATGACAAAGATCTAATAGGCAATAGTTTTCAATTAGAGTTACTATTGTTTTTATATTAAAAGTAAATAAATTTGTCAGTATCATGAAATTGGGTATCTAGCTTAGGCAAAACATTGATGCAAGATTAAAAATAAACTACTTTTTTTGGGGGTCTATTTTGCTATGAGGATTACTATATGCAATACTATGTACTTATTCTGTATAGTCATAGAGGGAAGGGCGTTTCCTGGCACTTAAAGTTTAAATTTTTCAGGTTAAATTATCACAGTCTATATTACTAATGTGTAAATTCATCAAGACCAACAAGCCAGCATCTTGCGCAATGTTTGATGCTTCGTAGGCATTCAAGATTATTCTCAGAATGACTTTTACATAAAAATTTTCTACCTCATGTTTGGCTACAAATCACATCTACAAAACCGTTCATTTCTAACGCGGGACAAACTGCATTTTGGAGCCTTGCCCCTCAAACCTGGTCCTGATTACTGCTTCCACTCCTGTTTATATAATTCTCTACAATGTTGGCAGGATTCAAGAGCACATACCAGGGTGTTGGCTTTTAATGAATCTCCTGGGATGTGAATGTCAGGCTGACTGGATGAACTCTGGCCACAAATCCCAGACAAGCACAATGACTCTATTTATTCAGACTTGGCCGCCTGAATGCAGATTGACTCTGTGGGTAATAAATTTTCACAGGCCAAGAACTTCAGCATCCAGCAAGCTGATCCCGAGAAGAAAAATGCACCCAGGGAAGTGCAGTTGGGCTGCAAAAGCCTCCAATGTTTTTATTCCACGTCTGCGTATCATCCAGCTAATTCGTTTGGCTGATGATTGACATGCACACCCAGAGGTTCTTTTTAAAAGCTCTGCTTTCTGTTATGCAGTTGTCAGATGAAAAAGGAACAAGGGTAAAAATGAACAGCGCCCATCGTGGTGGTCAATCCGCTTTCAATAACTGCGCCCCACAGTGATGTTAGTTATCCGGTGACCTCTATGGTAAAGAGCAGGGAACTGACACAGGAATGTTCCTTATCCGGTGACCTCTATGGTAAAGAGCAGGGAACTGACACAGGAATGTTCCTTGTGCCTGTCCACCAGAAACCCAAGGTAACAAAAAGCAAGAAGAAGAGTAATTCAGTACTCAGAGCAACCTCACCTACAACCCTGACATCTTGATGCAGTCAGGCTCTTAATTCATACTCAGATGCTTGTCGAGAGACCCAATTAGTACTCCGTGCATTAAAAGAAGAAGAATTGGCCCTTTAACTTGAAGATTTATGTTAACTACCTAGATATCTATTAAATTAATCATGCTCTCCAAATATTGATTGGGGATTAAAAGGGAACATTTCTTCATGGCGGGAAGTAAATTATGCCAGTAGGAGAATTTCCCTGTACAGATGCTATCCAGTGATCACGGCCTGCAACATTACAATTGTCAGTTTAAGTGGATAAACCATGCTCATTTGAAGAGAAAAATGCAGTTCTATAATTAAAATGAAAAGACTGCCTAATATGTGTGGATAATGTAATTACTGGAAGCTGCAGGCACAAACGCAGCCATGCAATTTGGCTCCTGCTCCCTCACCTTCCCTGAGCTTGTGTATTTGTCATCTCTGAAACAGTCTGCAGCTGACACTATCTAGGCTGCTCCTTGTCGGGAGCCTTAATCCCGTGTCCCTCCCCTTGTGCCTTAGCTATAATAATTTCATCTAGGTATCTGCTGTGTCCAACCTCCCAAGCTGACCCTCACATGACAGGAAGACATGCAGTATATAACGTATCTCTCTCCTCTAAATCCATTTTTAAAACTTCTTTAGGGACTTAGTACCTTCAGGAATAATTTTGTCTTAAATCTTCTAATTTCTTCATATTCTCCAAGGGAAATGCTGGCCTTTGGACTTATTAAAACCAAGAGCGACCGAAAAGGGGATTAAACAAAGTACTGCATGTATCACGTGTCCTCATTCACCCAGACAAACAAGAAAAACAATTCTCACATCATTTGTCCTATTTCTGGGATGAACCTCATCGACTATGAAAATTATAGGAGCAAATATGAGAATATGCTTCCATTTCCATTATATCTCCAAACTTTCTGGGTAAATCCTGTCACAATCCCAGCTCTAGAGGTTACAAAGTTCTGCTTTCCTTGAAAGGGAAGGCTGTGGAGAAACCCATTCTCCTGGTTTTGGAGACTTCTGTTTGAGGTAACATCTGACAATTTACAACTTCAATACAGCTTGGCGTTAAGCATATTAAAGAAGCAGCGACAGACATTTCCATGGAGATTGAATAGACGCTTTTCTCCTCAATAGGTAGATTACTTGTACATTAATCTATATAGCCAACTTATGTTTTTATCTTCCCAGTCAACACTGGGAATAAGACTAATTTGGATAATTAGATCTTTGGATAAGACTAATTTGAAAAATCACAGTGTTCAGTAAAAGAAAGAGAGGTAGAGCAAAAGTCATCTTTGATATTGGACAATGGGCAGCAGGAAATACTCTCAGTTCATCTCAGTCCTATGTATTTACTTACTCATGCATCCATTCAGCAAGTACTTAGCACCTCTACTCTGCCCGACACAGCCCCCCGCAGGAAACACCCAGTCTTGTTGGTATGGATAGATATCTTAAAAAGTCAACATAACACACAACTAGAATTATGAGGAGACTTAAGAAGAAGGGTTAAGATTATTGTGAGAAGGCCTACCCAGGGGAGGATCCTTGAAGAAGTGAAACATAGGCTGTACTTCCTAGATGAGTAGGTGTTGGTTGGGGGAAATAAAATGAAGGAATCGAGGCCCTGGAGGCTCTGAGACAGAAAATCTGAGTTGGAGGAGCTGAAAGAAGGCCCGTGTGGTTGAAGGGCCATGAATTAGCTCAATGTTAAGTGAAGGAGAAGAAGTGGGTGAAGCCATACTATGGGCTCTGGATTCTTACCCCAAATGGAATGGGAAACGTATTTAAGATTTTAGATCAAAAAATGACTTGATCTGATTTACATTTTTAAAAGATCACTGCGAGAAGAGTTGTATTTTAGAGAGGGAAGAAAAGAAATATGCTAGTGTCTACTAGACTGGTTTAGATTAGCCAGGGTGGACTAATATTTAATTTTGGAGGTTAAATTTATACGACTTAGAGATAAAATTAAAATTTAAGTGAGGAAGAGGAGTTGTCAAAGATAAACCCAATGTTTCTAGGCTTGAACTACTGGGCATCTGGCAGAACCACCTTTAAAAATGGAAACAATTACTAGAGGCAGATATCTGTGTGTAGGTGGATGAGAGGCGGTAAAGACCAGAAGTTCATTTTAGCACAAATTGAATGGGAAATGCTTGTGAGACATCTAAAGTCTGTGAGACATCCAAGGTCTGTGAGACATTCAAGTAGGTGTGAAGTTCAGAACAGAGGTCTGTGCTGATGATATAACTTTAGAAATTGTACGCATATACAAATTGAAGGTCATCGGAATAGATGAGATCATCTAAAGAGAGAGAAAGTGGAGAAAAGAAATCAGGGATAAATCTGAAAGGCTGTCCAACATTTGAGATTGGATAGAGGTGAAGGAGTCAGCAAAGAAGCCTGAAAAGAAACTGTCAGAGGGCTAGGAAATAAACCAGAAGAGTTTGGTGTAAGACACCCGAAGAAAAGTGAGTGACCAACAGTTTCCAGTGCTGTACATCTTCTGGTGAGATGACAGACCGAAAAGGATTCAGCACGTTGAGGTCTGTGGAGGTCACTGTTGACCCAATTAGTAGTTCTGGTGGGCAGGTGGGGCAAAAGGAGTAGAGGGAATAAGACCCCAAGTAACTGAGAGGAAGTGGGATGGATTTTGGATAAGAGGAAGGCAGTGTTTTCAGTAATAGGAGGGAAGGGAGAGGACGAGTGAAGATAAAGGTGGTTCTGTGGATCTGGTTACGGGAAGATGAGGATTTCCAGTTAGGTGCCAGTCAGCCCTGGTAGGCAGTAGGGAAATAAAGATGAATAAGATACAGACTAAAATTTAGGTTGCTCACTCAAGAAGTCAGAAAGATAGAAAATCAAATCCCATATTATCCGCATATTATCAATTCTGTGATGGAGGTAATTATAGCGTACCAAGGGAGAAAACTTGTAAAATGCCATCACCAGTGAACTGTTATAAGTTATGTATATGTAATATAAAACACAGAACAGGCACTAAAAAGCTACACAAAGAGATACACTCAAAAGCACTATAGATAAATAAAAATGGAATTCTACACAATGTTCAAGGAATCTACTGGAAGCCAGGAAAAAGAAAGTAAGAAAAATAAAAAAGAGAGAACAAACAGAAAGCAAACAATAAAATGGCAGACTTAAGCCCTAATGTAGCAATAATTACATTAAATGGAAATGGTCTACATACATCAATTAAAAGATAGACGTTGGCAAAGTGGATAAAAAAAATATGACGACTCCATGCTGTCTATAGAAACTCATTTCAAATATAATGATATAGGCAGGTTGAAAGTAAAAGAATGGAAACAGTTACATTATGCAAACATTTATTAAAAGAATGCAGCAGTGGCTATATTGATCAAGTAGACTTCAGAACAACAAAATTACTAGAGATAGAGTGGAATATTACAATGATAAGAGGGTCAATCAACCAAGACGACAAAGAAATCCTGAATGTTATACACCAAATAACAGGGCTGCAAAATATGTGATGTAAAAACTGATAGAATTGAAAGGAAAAGTAGACAAGTTGACACTTATATCAGAGACTTCAACACTCCTCTAACCAATGATTGATAGAGCAACTAGACAGAAAATCAGCAAGGATATAGATAACTCAACAACATCGATCAACAGGATCTAATTGATATTTATGGAACACACCACCCAACATCAGCACAATACACATTCTTTCAAGTGCCCACAAAATAGATATCAATATAGACCATGTATTGGGCCATAAAAAAATACTCAATAAATTTACAAGAATTGAAATCAGACAGAATGCGTTCTTTGACCACAATGGACCAAACTAGAAATCAATAAAAGTAAGATCACAGGAAACCTCCAAATATGTGGAAATAAAACAACACATTTCTAAATAATCTATGTGCCAAAAAGGAAGTCTCCCTAAACTGAATGACAGTGAAAATACAACATATCAAAATTTGTGGGACCCAGTTATAGCAGTGCTGAGAATGAAATGCATAGCACTAAATGCTTAAATTATAAAAGAGGACAAGTCTCAAATCGACAATCTAAGCTTCCTCCAGAAACTAGAAAATGAACAGCAAAATGAATCCAAAGCAAGCAGGAGAAATAATAAAGATAAGAAATCAATGAAATTGAAAGCAGAAAAACTGATAGAGAATGTCAATGAAGCAAAAAGCTAGTTCTTTGAAAAGATCAATAAAATTGATAAACCTCCAGCAAGACTGACAAAGACAAAAATAAAAAAGGTCAGTATGAAGAATGAAACAAAAGCTATCACTATAGCCCCAGACAGGGCAATAAAGGAATACAGCTCTACACATATAAATGTGACAACTTAAATGACACGATGGACTAATTACCTTAAGAGCATGTACTACTGTCACCTATCAATGTAAAATAACCTGAAGAGTTAATAGCCTTGAACTATTAAACAAAACAGAATCTGTGAGTTTTTAAAATCTCCAGGCCCACATGGTTTCAATGGAGAATTCTGTCAAACATTTAAAGAAGAATTAACATTAATTTTATACAATCTCTTCAAGACAAGGGAAGAGCAGGGCACTTTTCAATCCATTGTACAAGCCAGTATTTCCCTTTTACTGAAACCAGAGAAATACAAAAAAGAAACCTTTGGAACAATATCCCTCATGAACATAAAAAGACAAACGTGAGGCTGTAGAACAACTGGAATTCCCTTACGTTACTGGTGGGAGGGAATGCCAACCGTACAACCACTTTGGAAAATGGTTTGGGATAATCTACGTAAATTGAACACGCACACACCCTACGGCCGAGGGCACAGACCCAACAGAAGTGTGCCCATCTGCTCACCAAAAGATGTGTACAGGAAGGTTAAAAACAGCGCAATGCGAATAGCCCCAAACAGCCTCGTGCCAGCAGCAGAATAGGCACAGATTATGGTACAGACACAGAATGAAATATGATCCAGTAATAAAATGAACGCACGTCAATGACATGCAACCTAGATGAGTCTCACAAAGATAATGCAGACTAAAAGTAGCCCGAAATAAGAGCGTACCTGCTGAATGATGCTTCTGATATAAAGTCCCCAAACAAGCAACGTTATGGCGTTAGAAAACAGAAGGGGTTATTCTCCTGATGGGTGGTGACTAGAAGGGGACACAGCAGCCCTGAGAGGCTGGTCATGTCTGTATCTTGCTCTGGGGGCTGGGTACATGGGTACTTTAGCTGTAGTGTGTGATTTATGAATATTCATTAAGTTGTATTCTTGGGTTATGTGTGCTTGTCTCTCTGTATGTCTTATTCAATTATGAGTTGAATAAAAAAGGGAGGAAAAAAGCCTGTTGGATCTGGAGACATGAAGATAACAGGTGAGTACAAGTTCGGAGGGAGTGGCCAGGCTTTGGGGACCTCACATCAATTCCTGTTTTACAAATGGCGACACTGGAGCAGAGAGCAGTTTAGGGACTGGGCCAAAGTTGCAAAGCTACTGAGTAGCAGGCAAATATTTGAGCCCAGGGAGCAGGGATGCTGAGCCTGTGCTTACCTATGAAACTACTGTGTCTTTATCTCTGAGAGCACAAAGGCAATAATGATGAAGAAAATATTAGGCAGGAGAGTCTGAGGCTGCTTTAGGAAGGACAGGCAGGTGTAGCAACTTGACACTTTCATGGATGTCTCCTTATCACAGTGGCTATACAGGCCAGTGACCAATATTCACAAGGATGATCAGGTATCATGTAAGAAAAGGTACCATCATGTAAGAAATCAGCAAAGCATTTTAGTATACTATGCTTACCAAGACAGGGAAACGTACAATACATTTTTGAAAGGTTTGGGGTTCAAAAGTATAGTTAGGGATAAACTCTGATTATATTCGAAAAAAATCATTTGTGTTAATTGTTTGTAGCTCCCAATGCCAGAGAAATGCAGTGTGTGTCTGTGTGTTGCACGTGTGCATGGGATCCATGTACTCTTTCAGGCCACATGTATATTTTGGTCTTGGAGACAAAAACGAACAACTGTATTGTTAGTCTTTTTGAGAAGCATAGGAATTATGGATTTGTGATTAGGCCAGGGGATAATTATAGGCCAGAGCTGGATAACTTAATATAACTAGTGGTAGCCCAATTACTGAAGCTACCACAGAAAACCACTGTGTGGAACCCTAATTAAAAGAGGAGATTACTGGATAAAAGTCATTGGTTCTGTCAGCTGCTTTCATTGCAGAAGGTGGGAAGGTGCACACACACAGGAACCAAATGCAAGAATAAAGGATCTGACCTGTATATTCACAACACAATGTTATCAATGGCTGCAGACTGGAAAGACATCACTGCTAAAGGCAGATGAGCCAACTAAAAGTCCTTGCTGCCTTCGAGAATGTGTCTAGTGTATCCTCGACAAGTAGTTTTTTAAAACTGAGTTTGCAGTGGAAATATTTCCTGGAAATAACTCAGGAGATTCTGTCCAAATTAAGAAAGGCTTTCTGAATGAAACAGCATGCAAATCCCTCTTCTAATAGAAAGTGTACACAAGCTACACATTTGTTGTGACTTCACCCACAACCTCTCCTTGGGAAAACACACACACACACACACACAGATGAAATCACTTGCTTATTGTCACTTAGATGAGGAACCAAAGTGAGGAGTGAAGTTGTTCTCCCCTTCTAGCCACATGGCTGTATTATGGAGAGCAGAGTGCCCTGATGCATATACCTAGCGTGAGTGAATCCATCTCTCGAAACCCAAGGCCTGAGCCAGTCTCCTCACTGAGTAACCTTCCTTCCCTTAGTGTTTACTCCACGTGCCAATCCAGTTTCCAGATTCACTGAGTTCTAGCTCACGTCCAGTCCCTTCTTTGGTGTCCAACCTTCTCCCACAAGGTGAGGAGACACTTCTGTAAGCTCTCAGCCACCTGCTCAGATGCTCTTTTTGGAAATTTTCTTTGACTTATTTCACCTCTGTACACTCTCTCTGTGCATTATTTGCATTCACATGTCAAGATAGCTGCAAGTATTCCATGATGCCTCTATATAAAACTCTTCCAAGATCAACTGAATAGCACAAGTGTCTTGTACTGCATCTAAAAACGACTCATAAAAAACTTCTCTGAATCGTCTTTATACCTCTCACATTAATCCAAACCTGACAAAATACAATACAGGTAATGAGAAAAAGGAGACAGAAGTGTCGGAAAATCTGTCTTTAGTGTTTTCAAACTGGTTTTAAAATACAAACATTTCCTGAAGTGCAGAGGTGAAAGTGATGAATGTTAAGTGGATATTTTTTCACCTTAACTGACTGATCAGAAGAATATTTATAAACCCCGACTCATGTCTCGAGCTGATAAATGGTTTATTTCAAGCTCATTTATCATTTAAGACAAACACGCCATTCTGAGCACGATTATTTTTTATTCATCATTTTAGCTCACCTTTACGGTTGCTTCTTCTCAAAGTTAATAATATCTGTATAAGACTTCTAAGACTTCTCAATATTTAATGCTTACAGCTTGTCTGTTGAATGCCAATGAGCTTAAGATTACAGACTTGATTTCCAGAAGACCAGTTAGCTTTCCAAAAAAGGAGGCTCTATTTCACGTTGAAGCCTGCCCCCAGTCAGCTTCCTTATAAGTAGCTGTTATTAGTTTCAAGGCCATAAAAAGCACAGAATTACAGTTTCAAGGGGAATTAAGGCCCAGATATTTTAACTGACTGGCCCAATGGCATAGAACCTCATAGTAAGCAGAGGACACCCAGCACCGTAGAGCATGACAAGTCGGTATTTGTACGACTCAGTTAATAGCCAGGAAAGTCTACCAGGTTAATGTCATTGAGTCACATTCAAACAACACAACAGAAAAGATAATCTTACCTGTTCATTGTCCTCTTCATCACTACTTAGCTTAAGATCATCTTCTAGCATTCTGAAAGAAGAAACAAAGAGGTACAGAAACTTAGCAAATGCAAAATAATTTAGCACCAAAATATTTTTATTAGAGCAATGTTTGAGCAATAAGTCTATTTGATTTCCTAATTAAAAATTTGTTCCTTTTAGACAGGGTTGCCCCCTGTCACCAGTGTTATTCAACATAGTATTGGAAGTCCTAGCCAGAGCAATTGGGCAAGAGAAAGAAATAAAAGGCATCTGAATTGGGAATCAAGAAGTCAAATTGTCACTTGTTGCAGATGACATGATTCTTTATATAGAAAACCCTAAAGACTCCACCAAAAAACTATCAGAAATGATAAATGAATACAATAAAGTTGCCGGTTACAAAATCAATGTACAAAAATCCACTGTATTCCTAATTACTAACAATGAAATTTCAGAAAAAGAAATGGAAAAAAAAAGCAACGACAACAGTTCCTTTTGCAATTGCAACAAAAAATAAAATACCTAGGAATAAACTTAACAAAGGACGTGAAGGACCTATACACTGAAAACTATAAGACATTCTTAAAAGAAATTGAAGAAGACACAAAGAAATGGAAAGACATTCCGTGTTCATGGACTGGAAGAATCAACATAGTTAAAATGGCCATATTACCCAAAGCAATAAACAGATTTAATGCAAGCCCCATCAAAATCCCAAAGGTATTTTTTCAAGAAATAGAACAAAAGTTCATCAGATTTGTATGGAATCACAAAAGACCCCAAATAGCTAAAGTAACTCTACGAAAAAAGAACAAGGCTGGAGGTATCATACTCCCTGACTTCAATTTGTACTACAAAGTTGCAAAAATCAGACACACAGACCAATGGAACAGAATTGAAAATCCAGATATAAACCCACATATATACTGGCAGATAATTTTCGACCCAGAAACCAAAAACATACAATGGAGAAAAGAAAGGCTAGCCTCTTCGATAAATGATGTTGGGCAAATTGGAAAGCACATGCAAAAGTATGAAACTAGACTGCTATCTGTCACCATATACCAAAATTAACTCAATATGAATTGAAGACCTAAACATAAGACCTGAAACAATAAACTGCATAGAAGAAAGCATAGGTAGGTACTAAATTTACGGACCTTGGGTTCAAAGAGGATTTTATAAATTTGACCTCAAAGGCAAGGGAAGTAAAAGCAAAAATAAATGAATGGGGCTATATCAAATGAAAAAGCTTCTGCATAGAAAAAGAAACCATCAACAAAACAAGAAGGCAACCAACCGAATGGAAAAATATATTTGCAAATGATACTTCCAATAAGGGGTTAATATCCAAAATATATAAAGAACTGGTACAACTCAACAACAAAAAAACAAACCATCCAATTAAAAATGCGCAGAAGACCTGAACAGACACTTCTCCCAAAAAACATACAATGGCCAACAGATATATGAAAAAATGCTCAACTTCACTAGCTGTTAGGGAAATATAAATCAAAACCACAATGAGATATCACCTCACACCTGTTAGAATGGTTATCACCAATAAGACAAGTAACAACAAGTGTTGGAGAGGCTGTGGAGAAAAAGGAACCTTCAATACACTGTTGGTGGGAATGTAAATTGGTACAGCTATTATGGAAAACAGTATGGAGGTTCCTCAAAAAACTAAGAATAGAACTATCATATGACCCAGCAACCCCAGTCTTGGGTATCTACCCCAAAATATCTGAACACATTTATCTGTAAAGACCTGTATGTACCCTGATGTTCATTGCAGCCTTATTTATGGTGGCCAAGACATGGAAGCAACCAAATTGTCTTTTAATAGATGATTGGATAAAGAAGATATGGTATATATACACAATAGAATACTACTTGGCCATAAGAAAAGACAAAATACTGCCATTTGCGATAACATGGATGGATCTTAAGATTATTATGAGCAAAATAAGTCAGACAGAAATAGTCAAGAACGATATGACTTCACTCATATGTGGGATATAAAACTGAAAGCAACAAAGGAACAAGACTAATAAACAAGCAAGAACTCATAGACACAGACAACAGTTTAGTGGTTACCAGAGGGTAAGGTGGGGAGGCAGGTGGTAGAAGAGGGTACAGGGTGTCACATAAATGGTGATGGAAGGAGAACTGACTGTGGATGGTGAACACCCAATGCAATATATAGATGATGTGTTATAGAAATGCACACTTGAAACCTATATAATTTTACTAACCAATGTCACCCCAATAAAGTTAATAAAAAATTTGTTCCCTTTAATTCCCTTTCCTCTGATGCAGTTAGAAGTAACAAATTGCCACATCATGAAAGTTAACTTTCACAATAGGATAAGATGGGCTGCTTCAAGAATCTGAGGCTAAAAACTTAAACAGGTGCTTTTCCTTGTGACGTTTAATTCTGTAACTATGTGCTCAGTGTTTTCTATCTGGCAGGTGCTGGGCTATGTCTCCACTTTCATTTATGGTAAACAGAACAAGAGGGCAAGAATGATGCTGAGAGGTAAAACACTATACACTTGAGTGTGAGTAGCAGCTGCTTAGGTCTTCCACCAGCCAGAGATCTGGAGAAGACACCTGCCCAAAGATCCTGCTGGATGAGGAAAACCAAATAGGAGGGAACTTTCTGGAAAACTTCTGAAAGCAACTCCCTAGTGCTCCTTGCATCCCTCAGATTCATTCTGGCAGAGCATAGTTTTGGGTCCATCAAAGTTAAAAGTGAAAAAAGAAAAAAGAAATAAAACTTCAAACCCTATTATTTCATGATAAAATGATATTCTTATCAGCATTGCTGGATTGTTTCTTTATAGAATAGTAGTTTTCAGATTAAGTCATTTCAGAAGAAATTTCACTCAGAAGTGCACTCTCTATATATAACACAAATGCAGGGCTATT
Source organism: Rhinolophus ferrumequinum (assembly GCF_004115265.2). Classification (NCBI taxonomy): domain Eukaryota; kingdom Metazoa; phylum Chordata; class Mammalia; order Chiroptera; family Rhinolophidae; genus Rhinolophus; species Rhinolophus ferrumequinum. The sequence continues at coordinate 4,599,171 of NC_046296.1, read as the reverse complement.
CTGTCGGGGGCAGGGGGAGTCCATTTCTGAGAGACCTTGGGGCGCCAGGGTTCGGTCTGAAGGTCACTTAGCCCATGTACTCAAAACCCTCACTGTTCTCCTTGAAGTCACCTTCCAAAGACTGTCCCCTAAAATGTGCCTCGATTCCTTTAAAAGCTAATTATAGGACTATTATCAGTATAGTCCTCTGAGTATTTTTATAAGTCATTTCAGTGACTTTTGGGGTGCATGTGGGGTAAAGACCTGCCAGGGTGAGGCATGGGACGAGTTCTGCCCCAACTGGCTGCGTGTTTGGGGCAAATCATTTAACTTCCTTGGTCCCGGTCCTGTAAAATGTTATGAATATCTCCCTATTTGTAAAATGAAGGGTGATTCTGGGTAATCTCTTAAGGTCCAATCCTGCTTTAGATTCCATGAGTCTAGGAAATACATTTGCCCCCTATTTTGTAAAGTAGGAAAATTCCTGCATTGTTCTAGAGAGCACATGGGGGATTGCTGAGCACTCCTGGGGTACCAGTAAGGCCTTAGCCATTAGGACGCCGTGTCTGTCTCCCCATGGGCTACGGCTCTTCTACCAGGAGGGAGAAGTATCGCTCTCTTATTATTTAACCACAAACAAACAAACAAAACATTAGCAAAGACTGCAGAGCTGTGTCCCCAACTGCTCTTTACCTTCAATAAGGAAAGGCGTGCCATTCATTTCCCGTAAGACTTTGTACACTTGGCTTCAAAGAGAAGAGACATCGTGGGGATTTACTGGAGCACGGTTTGGGAAGAACCCAGGAAGGGGAGGGACTGCATTTTCTTTGTCCGTGAGTCCCTGGTGACTAGCACAGTGATGACACAGGGTACAGTGCATTTGCTGGCTGGGCTGGGGCACCTTCCCTAAGACTGTTTTCCTACCAAAAGGTACACATGCCTTTCTGATGAAAAACATCAGAGGAGCCGGGCAGTTTCTTGCCTCCACCCCTCACTCCCTCTCTTGGGGTAAACTGCCCACTGCAATTTGGTTTAACCTCATGGCCTGCCCTGTGAGCACGGGCTGTTCTAAGTGTGGGTGGTCTCGTCTGTGGGTAGGAAAAGGGAGCAGGACACACAATCGCCATCCACAACCCCCTTGCTGTTACACGGAAGTCATGTCGAAGCTGACTGAGACATTTTCTCTTTATATGGGAATCGCATACACAGATTTCAAGGCCGCTGGAAACCCCAGCAGCCCCAAAGCAAGGGACCTTGTGACCCAGCCGTGTGACGTGGTCACCACATGAAGCTGGCATTGCTGAAAGTAACCACAACAGTAAAAACAACGTGCAAGGGTTTCTTCTAAGGAAGGGAGTACAGCTGAGTTTTGTTTCTTGCAAGCATGCTCTAAATGTGTATGTAGACACATAAACGCATGTCTGGTGGAATCTCACACTGCCTCTCACGGCCCTTGGCCCCAGGCGAGTTGCATCTGTGGGGCTGGGCTTTGTCATTTCTGTAGTGAGACTCATCTACTTGGTCATCGTTTCCAGAAGAAAAGCAGAGGTCCACCTTGCCTTGTGAACAGCAATCACTCTGTCACTGAATTTGCCTCTCAGATTAAAAAAAAAAAGATTTTTCTGTGTGTGTTTCTGGCTGAGATCTAAAAACAGAGGATCAAATGGAAAATGACTCTGTATTCAAGAGAGACTTCAAGAGAAGTTGGAATCCAATGAAATGTCAGAACCTCTCGGAATCCGAGCAAATGGTAATGGAAACGGTAAGCCGAACAGACACACTTCCATCCCACAACAATCCTAGATGTGGCTATTTCAACACAGGCAACCCAGGCCTGGGATAGACAGTCACTGCCACTCTGAGACCCCAACCCCCAACAGACACCCTGCCGAAGTAAGGGAGGCTCAGGCCACCTGAGTACGGGGCCCTGCCATTCTGCTTTGTTCTGACGGTCACAGCAGAGCAACTTCCACAGCACAGCACTACTTCCCATTCACTGTGCTCTTCACCTCTGGTCTAACGTTCACAACGCGCCCACTTTTAATGCTGGAACCATGTAAGTGGCCTCCGAGGGACCCTGGGATGCTGAATTGTATCTGTGGTTATAGCTGAACAACAAAACATGGTTAGAAAAGAAAAGAGAAGAACAGTGACACCCACGGCAGCCTAAGAACTGTCAGGGTTTGGTGTGTGGCACGTGGACTGAGGCTGTGGGTCAACGCACATCGGTGGCACTGCTGTCGTTGTGCCCCCAACTCCAATTCCACCCACTTGACAACATTTTTATCGTTTGTCTATTTCTAGAAGGAAACAGATTGGCATAGGTATATTAAACAAGAACAAACAACAAATAAAGTCTTAAACCAAGAGGAAAAGAAAATTCAAGTAAAGGTAGGTTAGGCCATAGGATGGGTAGGCGGGATCTCTGAGGCCATTTTTGAAAAAAGGTAAAGACTGACATTCAGAAGGGCTGGGGACCGTTTGGGATGGGTCATCTGCACATACGGGCATGGCCTGTGCTTTGGCACCACACTGGCTCGTGTGGGCATCCTGCTACACCCTCTATCTGAGCACCACCAGCCTTCCCTGGAAGATGGCACCCACCCAGAGCCACACACCTTTCATGTTCCCTTAGCCCCTCTCCTTTATGTCTCCGACAGCCTTCACAGATGATATCTCCCATCAAATAGTAGCAGCTCTCAAGGTTGAATGGGTATTTGGGCCAGGCTTGCTGAGCGCTTTCTAGATGTCCCCGCATTCACTCCCCACAGCAACTCCTCCGAGGTGGGCAGCAGGCTGGGCGGTCAGAGCCTGCGCTCTGGAGTCAGACTACCCAGGTTGAGCCCCAGCTCTGCCACTCAACTAGCTGAGACTGCACACCTGCCTCCAAGGGTTTTCCAGAGAAACCACTGCACAGTCCTTGGAAAGAACTTAGCACAGGACCTGGCACAGGGTAAGCATTCAACATGCTCGTTTTCATTAACATTCCTCTTTCACCATCGAGGGTGATGCCTTAGAGCTTTCAAGACACTTGCATGGGTTTCTTAAATTTAGGCAACAAAGTTGTTCAGGAGACGAAGATGTTTCTGTACTAAAGCCTTAAACGAAGCCATTTGCTCGACTTTCAGGCCCTTTTGCAAAGAAAAGATGATTTTCCGTAGAGGCTGTGGAAGGGGAATATATTTTAGGTTATAATTGCTGCCACGATTGGTTGATCTGATGTGACGTGGCCTGAGTGCACAGGAGATGCGCCCGGGGAGCCAGTGGTCAGCCACGTGGCCAGGAGTCCGTCAGCAGGACCCACTGTCTGATGACAACAGGGACATTGGAATAAAATAGACATTAAGACCGAACCTTGCGAATTCAGGCCAGAGAGCAGAGGTGCAGCCAGCGGTGCAGAGCTCCTGGACTCATGCCCTGAACGCCTGAGGAGCTGTCCGACCGCTGTCAGGAGCGCGCCACGGTCAGGGCCGGCCTGTGACTTCCCTGTGGAGTTTGCACCAGGCAACCAGACCGGAGACACGCAAAGGGCTCAAGCAGGATTTTGTTTAAATTAAATTTATTGGGGTGACATTGGTTAGTGAAATTACATAGGTTTCAGGTGTACAATTCTGTGATACATCATCTATATATCACATTGTTAGTTCACCACCCAGAGTCAGGTCTCCTTCCGTCACCATATATTTGACCTGCTTTATGCTTTTCTACCTCTCCCTCCTCCTTTATCCTCTGGTAACCATTATATTGCTGTCTGTGTCTATGAGTTTTGGTGCTTTCAGTTTTATATCCTATATATGAGTGAAATCATATGGTTCTCAATTTTTTCTAACTGATTTCACTTAGCATGATAATCTCAAGCAGGATTTAAAAAAAAATGCAGCGAGGTGATGGAGATTCTATCCACTTTTCACGGGGGAACTATGTTAGATAATAGTTTCTTAACATTTTGTTCCAGGCACATTATAATACCACCCCTTCCCCATCCACCCCATTCCCCCAAAAATACAACTGGTGCAAAGGGTTAAAACGTTTCTGAATGGTCTTAGTTTTCATGGAGGGAGAGAGGGCCTTGCATGAACTGTGTAGAGGGAAGGGTGTGACGGGAGACTGCTCAGAAGAAATCAAGTACAAATATTTCCCCTTGTCGTCAGCCAAGGGCCACCTCAGGGGGACGTCTCTCTGAAAGTGGAAGATGAATGGAAACTCTGCCTCACCACCAATGGTAGAATCAGCATCCAAGCTCCTAACCGTTTCCTCATTCACTCGTGTGATCACTGGGCAGGAACCTGTCCACGGAAAGCATCTGTCTCCCGGGGCTGGCTCCCCTCCCACACTACATTCAAACCGGCATTGTCATTCTAGCCATTTTTAAGTGCCTTAAAAGTGTGAAGCTCTGACGTACCTAATTCTAAGAGAACCCAACTGCCTCATCTGAAGGTAATCTTCCTTCACTTGCTCTCAGGAAGGGAGGAACCCAATACTATCCTTGCAACTTCAATATTCGATTATGGTAACGTCCCCATGCGTTACTATTTTTTAATTGAGCAATAGACAAATTGATGTTGTAGCTGGTGCTTATATTTTTGAGGCCCAAGGTTTCTCAGGAAACAGAAATAGTGGCCTGCCTTTAACAGATGGCCAACTGCTTCTCACGCTCTTTTATGTCTTACACAAGTATTGCAAACAGGCACTTTACCTACCTGCGGCAGTCATTTCACAGAGCAGCAGTTTTTAATTAATACGATTTCCCTGGAATTCCTTGTCATTTGGGTCCCTTATCAGATGTGAATCGTTGAGTTCATTTCATTTTGCTATATCTTAATGGCTTTTTAAAAATCTGAATTTTAATTGGGCTGTGTGATTTGATTTGCAGATTTGTTTCTACAGCAGGTGCCATTACTATCTCCACCTATTTGAGATTTAAAGCCAGAGACAAAATGTTTATGACTCCCCATTAAACGTATTCATATGCAAATATCTATTCCGGCCATCAGCAGTGCATGACAGCCTATTCGTTATGCAAGTACACCCCTCTGAAGGGATTCCCCAAGCCACCGTCTCCACTGCTTGGAACACAGGAGGGAAAGTTATAAAACTCATTTCATTCTTTCTGAAGTCCACTGCTCAGTCCAGGTCAGTGCTACCATCTCCCTGGGTTTGTTTTCATAAATAGTGACCACCTTCCTCTCTGCATTTGTTCAGAAGAGTTTAGTTCATGCAATTCCAGTTAACTGGGAACCGGGAAGGCTAGGATAGGCTTGCCCCGGGGGTTGGTGATGGAGTGTGTCCAAGGCGCATGAAGTTATTTCGTCTAGAAGCCAATGGAGCAATCAGGAACAGGACAAAGGGGTGGTCTAGGTGACCTCGGAATTCCCGACTCTGATGTTCTCCCATACAGGTTGTCATATCTACATCTTCTGAAGCAATGGTGGTGCACAGGGAGATGGCATTTGCTCACACTTATCTCCTTCCTGGACTCCCTCTGCAGGATCTGTTCTGGTTGTCGATGAAATCATAAAGGATCTCCTGATTCTGGCCAAATTCTCCCTGGGGCGAAGGGGCACTGTATCTCTTCTATGACTTCGTTTTTACTTAAGGACAGTAAGTTCCAATGATCCTTTTCTCCCACTTACAGGCTGAGTCCACCTGCCACCCTCTACACAGGCCCGTCTTCACTGGGGGACAGAATCTGATTTCCTACCACTTAAGACCCTTGAAGAAGACAGCAGGTTTTCATTTAGGAAACCTGCCAAATGCTGGTGAGATACAGAAAGAACATGTGTCCTCGAAACTGCAATCAAGCAACGGCCTTTCTCAATGGTACCCGATTCTAGTATATCAAAATAAACAGAAATCAAAGGAAAATGAAACTCACTAATCAAAAGACACAGTTAATGGCAGTAGAGTGTGGGGTGGTGGAATGAGTCCTGAAATGGCAGCCAGTAGGCTGGCCAGCATTTCAGTCTGAGTTCTGTCCCTAACTAGTTCTGGGAACTTAGGAAAACCATTTAATCTCTCTGGACATCATTTCCGTATCTCCAAAATTGAAGTGTGGATAAAATGAACTCTACAGCCTCTCGTTGCCCTGAATTCCAAGGCTCTGTGCCTTTACTAATGGGTGCAACGTTGGGGAAAACTGCTGGAGTATTAAAAGGGACACTCATACAACTAACAAGTTGGAATTTGAGTAAATGGCCCAAGAACCAGTACTGGGAATCAAGGGCCTGGGTGAAGTCCTGTCACTTCCTTAAGCTCTCACTTCCTCATCTATCAGATGAGACATTTCAAATAGTTGTTCTAAAAATTATAGAGAACATGGACATGGCGGTGCTTTTAGATGCTAGAGTGCTATATAAATACAGAGGGTTTGACCAATTTATGGAAAATTTTCCCATGTGATATGGTGTGCAGGACAGCACCTCACCTTCAGGCACCAGCACTGTAACTGTGTAATGCTCAAGGCTTCCTGGAGACCAAGAGCAAGGGCAGTAACTAGACTGCAGACTAGTGCCCCTGTGCCAGGTGGCACAGAGATGGACCTGGGAGATGGTGCCAGCTTCCCACCTGGGATGGAAACCAGGAAACTGTTCCTTCCTCCGTTACAAACTAACCAACTGGCTTTAGGTATTCTCTAGACTCTTTCTTATCATAGTGAAAGGTGACCCCAAACACACATCTAACAGCTTTTGGACAGTTTAAAAAACTACATTCATCTTTTTCTTTTCTCCTAAGAGGATCTACACATAAAATCAGATGACATATAAGAAAATGGTGAACAGACCAACAGAGCAATTTGCTGAGGCCCCTGAGGAGCCGTCACCAAGTTCCACCAGAAGTAGATGTCCTCTCAGACACTGTGTCTGTGCGATCCTTCATCCTTTCCAAACACTACCAGGAAGACACACTTAGGAAAGCATGATGTCACAAAATACTCTTCAAGATAACTGAAATAATAGGTTGGGGGCTAAGTCAGAACCTCCTCAGGAGGTGACCTCTAGTTCCAGTTGCTGGATGAGCAAAAAGCACCATAGAAGCATTAGTAGTAAGAGTGAGACCAGCGGGCCTCAGACTTCAGTCTGCTTAGAATCACACAGATGGCTAGGCTTACCCTCAGGGTTTCAGATTCAAGAGGTCTGGGGAGGGGGTCCCCCAAATTTGCATTTCTACTAAGTCCCCAGGTGATGTGAAGGCTGCTGGCCCAGAGGCCACATTTTGAGAACTACTGGACTAGGCCATAACCTCCTGCCCACAAGGGTTTATTACATGAGGGGTCAGCCACTTAAAGGAGCTAAATCTTGCCAACAACCACACGAGTGAGCCTGAAAATGGGTCTTTCCCCAGGCAAGCATTGAGGGGACCGCAGCCCCAGCTGACACCTTGATGGCAGCCTCGTGAGAGACCCTGAGCCAGAAGACCCAGTTAAGCGACACTCAGATTCCGGACCCACAGAAACTGAGGGATACTAACATTTGGGGGTGATCTGTTAGGCATCAACAGGTAAAACGGATATGCTGGTGGGTGGTATTAAATATTCAGTATGACTCCAACTGGTTGAGCTAAAGCATTCACAGCCATCATTCAAACGGTCCAACACAAGTATAATGGGAGCCTAACAGGAAATTACAATTTTATAATAGCCGTATTAAAAAGAGTAAAAAGAAACAGGTAAAATTCATTCTAAGAATGTTTTACGTAAGCCCACCTACCATTTCCACAGGGTAACACCCACATTTCCAGTGCTCAACAGCCACATGCGGCCAGCGGCTCCTGCACTGGACAACACAGGCTCGTACATTTTGCAGGAGGTGAGGGGCATTCAGATCTCCAGGGGGCTTTATGTTTTTCCCCAGCCCCTCTCAGCCCCTTTCAGCTGTCCCTCTTCTCTATACTTCCTGCCTAATGGGGTGCACTGAACAAGCCTGTGAGAGTAAAGATGCTGGTAACTTAGAGCGTGGAAGAGGTGAAGGAGGAGAATGGAAGGCTCTGGACAGAACTGATGCAAATGCTTACCCCCTCCCCCCCCAGTGATTACTTGTGGTGGAGACAGGATACCAAAGGCCCATTCATTCTGTGCCAGTGGAATGTGTCAATGACCCATCTTACTCCGAATTCTGCTGACGCAACTTCCTTGTGGCATGGCACTCCACCAATGCACCTGTGAGCTGCTGACTTCACAGAGGAGCTGGAAGGCAGGGCCGCACAGCTGCAGGTGGCCTGCAGAAGGGGTACGCTCATGAGCCCAGGGGGCCCAGGAAAACAGAACAAAACGGGGGCAGCCTTGCAAATGCCACACCTTGTAAAAGGCTGACTATGTGGCATGGGAAGTCTGTATATTACAGTAGCTCTGATTTATTGCATCCCCAAGTCTCTTAGATGTAGTAAAGACACATCTTACTGAAGTTATTTGAAATATCGTTGGTTTCTTTTGTTTTGTTTTGGTCTTGGTTTGTTTTTTGATTTTTAGTTGCGTAGTTTAAAAACTCTGCTGGCTGTTCTTTCACTTGGAATTGCAATTCCGGCTAGAGGCACCGAGCAGCCCAGAGGGAACTCTTTGTCTAGGAGAAACGGAATGCTGGGCCATCCTTCCTTGAACATGCCACGACTCTTTCTGCCCAGAAAGATGGAAATACTCCACACAGTATGACTGTGAAAATATGAAAATGCTCCACCTTTTCCATTTAGGGCAATGCAGGCCATGCTGATAAAGTAGCATTCTCTGATCGTATTAGACTTTAAAATTGGTTCCTCCTGAAGGAATTACAGGGAAAGAGGGCTGTATGTACTCTATCATTTCTATCAAAAAACAACCGAGGCTTTATAGACAGCATGCTTTCTCCTCAAAGATGGTTTTAAAATTCCTGTCCTTTATCCTTACAAGGACTTCTAGAAAATTAGTTTCTGAACTCGATGTTCTTTGGACCCGAGAATTCATTTCTCAGGCTTAATGAATTCAAGTGCCATGTGTGAAAGAACAGGACCCTTTTCTGAGCAGATGCTGGAGGAGAGGTCAGAGGACCCTGAGAGAGAACAAAACATTTTCTTGGTTGCACAGATTCGACAATGGGCATTTCTTTGCTGAAAGCTCTCTGCAGGATAAACTGTACCTAGAGGGGAACTGAGGTTTGTACATGTTTGATTCAAGTCTGTGATGTCAAATATTAATTGCTTGTCAGTCAATTAGGAAGCTGATTGCCCATTCTGTTTCCTGATGGTTTGCTTATTTAACGGACAACTTTTGAGAGTAAGAATGCATTGACTCTAGAAGGGTCATAGTTAAGATTTGTTCTTTGGTTCACAACACTTGTTTCTGCATTTTTGTGGCTATTGTTATCGACAAGTTAATTGCTGAGACAGCCCCTAATTAAGAGACTTATTTGAACAGATAAATGGTGAGGATTAGAAAAGAGAACCAAGCATAATCTCCTAATTAGCAGATGCATGTACTTCAAGCTACACCAACCTCACGTGTTGCCTGAGGATGGCACAACACAGTGGTCTCTAACCTTTACAGCACGCTGGAATCACTTAGGAGCTTTAAAAGGTACTGATGCATGGCTCCCACTCCCATATTCTGGTGTCCTAGGTCTGGGGTGGGATCAGGCACCCAGTTGTTAAAGTCTCCTTAGGTGATTGTGGTTTACAGCAAAGTTTGGGAACCACTACGTAACACAGAACTGGACAGAGAATCTGAAGAGCTGAGGGCCTTGAAAAGCTCTGTCCTTTGGATAAAAGCCCAACTCTGAGCTTTAGTTTGTCCGTTAATGGGATGAAAGTTGAGTCCCAAATGAGACAACAGAGGTGAAAGCAGGCTGTACGCTGTCAAACCTCATAGGGGTTGCTCAATGAGGGGTGAACATTATCTGGGGTCCTCAAATGCTGATTCATGGGCCTCACTCCACAGATCATGACACCATACAGATCACTGGTTTGGGATTGGGCCCAGGCATCAGGATTTTGAAATGCATCTCAGATGATCTGCTATTCAGCCAGGGTTGAGAACCACTGTCTTAATTCCAAGTGAACTATCACCTTCTCCTTAAAGCCAACTCCGATCCACAGCACAGACTTCTTTACATCTCATCTAACTTTGCACAGAACTAGTGCGTCGTACGAGGACTGTCTACCAACTTATCTGCCTCCACCTTCCCTCCACGTTCCACTGAGTAAGAATGCTTCCAGGGCAGGGGTGTGTTCCTCCAAGCCTAGGAATTCTCTCAGGGACACTCAACTGCCAAATCAAATGGACACCTTTGTTTCTTGGTCTCGTTTCGTCCCTGGTTTATGTGACATTTATGAGACTCTTTCCTTGAAATGCTCCTTGCACAGCTTCTCTAACTTTCAAGCTTCTCTTTTCCTTTGATGAATTTACCCCTTCCCACCCCTGTTCGCAAGTTGATGTGATCCCAGGCTCCTGCCCTGGCTCTCTTCCCATCTGTATCTTCTCATCATTTCATTTCCTCCCAGGGATGCCAACTCTGACCTCGTCCTCCAAGAGCCAGCTGCACCCTGGGCATCTCTGCCCTGTGGCTTCCCAGAGACTAGAGCCCATGTTTTCTTTCACCAGGCATCTTCAGTACCTATTAAAATGCCAGGCATAGAATAACCACACAACACAAGTTTGTTGAGGGAATAAATTAATCGCCACTTGGATGGGCCTCCACCTTGATTTGTCCCAAACCAGTGCCCATTATCTCCCTGCCTAAAATCCAGCATTCACTGCTGAACGGGGTACCCAGGTCTGTGGCACTGCCACTCACCTGGTCATGTGCTCATGGCTTTTGGCTTCCTCTCTCTCCTTACGACAATCGACAATAAAACTCTTAGATGTGTCTGTCCTATTTCTTTTGAACCCAGCTCTTTCTCCATCCTTTATCCCCCCGCTTTAGTCCACACTCCCAGGTCTCACTAGAATAGTGCCCTGACTCCTCCCTCTCTCCAGTCCTCCCTCCAAGTCCGGTTTCCCATCTTGCTGCTGTCCATCTTCAGTCTAAATTCAGAGTCCCTGCTGCTTCCAAAGGCAAGGTACACCAGGCTCTTAGTGGCTGGGCCTCAGCTCACTGCAGTTGCTACCCTGTCCTAGCCCTTGAACTCAATACTGGAACAGCGCAAACTACGTATAGTTCCACTTGTCTGCGTCGTGGCCTGGCCTCTCCTGCCTGATAAGCCTCTCTTTCTGCTCCCTCTTCTCATCAGTTACCCTTCAAATGCCATCCCAAAGGGCATATCTTCTTGGGGCTCAGTGACCTTAATTATAGGTTGGTGCAAAAGTAATTGTGTTTTTTGCAATTATTTTTAACCTTTAAACCGCAATTACTTTTGCACCAACCTAATAGTTTCCCTCGTCTGTACACATGTCCATTAGTGCATTTGCCACCCTAAGTAATAACTGCCTATCTGCAAGTCTGTCTCATCTTCCTGACTCCCTGAGGGAAGTATCTGGCCTCACTCCTTTCTGTGTTCCCAGGGCCTGGAGGACAAAGGTTTTTATTTACTTGAAACAAGCACATACTCCTTCATCACAGGAGCCAAGACCTCAAACAGTACACAAAATGGAATGGAATACATTTAAAATATGCCCGTAGTGAGCTGAAAAATGAGCTCAAAATAAGTTATATAAAAACTTATTTACAAAAACACTTAAATTTATAATAGCCACACATTTTGAAAGCTCATTGTCTATTAACTTCAAAAACAAAAAAGTGGTCAGGCACATTTGCCTACTTTAGAGTCAGACCAACAACGGAAGGACACAGGAGAACCCCAAGGCTGCCATGGGCTGAGTGACTAAATGGACACACTCTGCTGTTAAAATTCTCATAGGAAAAGGTGGGATAGTGCACGCTCCTTTCTATCCCCATCTTTCCCAGTAAAAGTTTGGCATTTAGCAAATATGTTTCGGCAAACACTATCCTAATACAGTGGAATATGTATTTTAAAGAAAATTTGACTTGTGTTTGGAGAGTTTCTACACAGGCATGGTGGAGTTTCTCTGTTTGGTTTTCTTGGTGGAGAAGGCAGAAGCAAGGAGTGAAGACGCCAGCGTGCTGTATGGTGTCGGCAGACGGGTTGCGTGTCCGTCTGAATGTCTCGGTGGAGGGGCACAGGAGTAAGTGACGGAGTTACGTGAGGGATGGGCATTCAATGGAGTCACCCTCACTTGGCTGTCACTTTGTTTGGGGTCTAGCGAACCAATCCCTTAGGAGAGCTGAGGCCCGGCAGGTCGTTTCTCACCGGGTCAGAGGCTCCCTCACTGCCCTTTCTTCTCCACCAAACCAATCGGGTATTACGGAGGAAATGGCGAGTCGCCTTTGTCACGGAGAGCTCCATAGAGGAGGTTTCACTGTATCTGTGCCCAATGATTTTCATGAAAACATGCAGACACTACCGTGTAGGTCTTCCTAAAGTGCATGCACTGGCTGAATTTGTGCAGCCTGCGTTTGGGACAGAGTGCCACACCCAGTGTCACCGAGGCTCTTTGCTCTCGTCCCCACCTGGTGTCCAAAATGGTAGTTTCCTGGCTTTCACTGGGCTGCCTTCCCCAAAGGGACGCTTCACCCAAAGCCAAAGCCACAGTCAAAGGACCCAGACTGTGGATGAACTTGGGCACCAGGAAAATCCTCTCCAAAGGGATTTCAGGTGATGACGCTTTGGGAACAATCGAGTGGTTTATAAACATTTGTTCTTGTGGTTGTTGGCACTCCAACCCTTTCTTCATAGGAAAACCCGTGCATAAGGGCAGGGGCCCCAAGGAAGCCTCACAAGCCACTTACCCCTCATGGCAGGAAATAGCCCTGGGACAATGCAGGTAGTCACCCTGCCATTAGTGCAAGGGCACAGGACCCTGGGACAAGCCCTGCAGAGCCTGTGAGGGTGTGACTGAACCAGGAGAAAAGTGAACTCAAGGGCAACGCTTTGTAATGTAACAGGAGGGCCGTTGGATAGAAGGTAGACAGTCAGTCTGAGGGAAGTCTTGTGTCTGGAGGCTATTTAATTGGTGATTAGGGCCCAAGGAAGGATGGACTTCGTGTAGTTCACAAGTGTAATCTAAAATGTGAAAGGCTTTAAGGACATTTCTGAATAGCGTTCTCACCCTTCTCGGTGGGAGCTTTAGGAAGCAGTGATTTGTCATCAGCCTCCAGGGTTGGGGGCTGAGCCCGGCCGCAGTGACAACGTCAGGACAGCTCTGAGGAAGCACGGGGAGGCTGTGGCCACTGCTGCCCAGGCTCACACCCTATCTGAGCTGAGGCCTCCTCCTGCCAAAGGCAGAACACTGCTTACTCTCTTCCCTGCAGGACAGAGGCCCAAGGCACAGAAAAGCCCCAGTGGCTAAATCCCGTATCGGCCCTTGCTGGGGTCTCCCATCGGCGCGGGTGCCCCCTGTGGCCCGGGAGACAGGACAGTGAATTCTGCTTGTCCCTCGGATTGGCCCGTCTTCAGTAGTATTGCTCGTTATTCTCACTCTCCTATCTTATTAATAGCAGCAAGAGTTAGGAAGAGGTTACCAGGCTGTGGAGGACGGAGATGGGGCCGTGGCTGGGATATGCCACAGGACAGGCTGACGAAGCCTAGAGGAGGTTTCTAGGAGAGGTGAGGAGGGAGCACGGGCCAAATCCTGCAGTGCCACGTTGTCCTGGGCAGTGCCAGGCCTCCTTCCTCTGCATTTGAACTCTACACGCCTTTGAGGGTCCATCCCAAGAACCATGCCTCTCGGAAGTCTACCAGACAATCCACCTTCCCCCATCTGCCTTCCTCTCTGGTCCCCCTCGAGGGGCTGATGTCTTGACTGGGTGCATGGTGTCCTCCCTCCTCTAGCCTTCTGAGGACTGACAGGATAACTGAAATGCCTTCCTTTGGAGAGTGGGGTGACTAAGCAGCAGGTTAAATGCAGCAGGAGGAGACTCTGTGTCACAGCCTCGTGTCTCCTCAGCTTCTCAAGGCTGGAGTGGCCGCTCTCTTGTGCCAGGGACTATGGGGGCTCTGGGCCAGTCGGCATGCCCACCTTTATCACAGCCCTGGTCACCCTCTTTCTGCTCCAGCCTCACCCCTGCAAGGGAAATGCCTTTTGCGCAAGGGCCATACCATGTCCCCATGCTCGTTTTCTTAGCATTTCCAAGCTGAGCATGGGCCCTGGACAGACCAGGAACTAGATTCCCCACTGAAACAAGGGACGGACTGTTGTGAGGTTGCAGAGAAAAAAGCTGGGCGATAGATAAAAAGCAGACATGAAAATTCCATTATTAACTGCAGCTCAAGTCAGTATTAACTGGTAGTAACAATAACATTATTACACCGAATGGGTAACTTCAAATGTGATTCGGCAAGAAAAACTTGATTTTCCTGTGTTTGTTTTAGTCGGATTCTTGGAAATGAAGGTTCTTTTTACCCCGAGATATTGCAAAAACTGGATGTGCCCATATTGAATTTTCATATGGAAACAGTTTAAATCTCACTAGGATTTCTTATCTAGCATCATCATTTATAGTAATTCTACACTTTGTTCTATTAAAGAAAAACACTTAGACTTTGCTTTTTCAGAAATCAAGGTTATTTCAACCAAATAAAAATTAAAGAGTTGGTGGGTATTACAGTTGGTGGGTATTCTGGATCCTATAATTTGTCAGTCTCAGGTTTATTTCTGGTTCCTGGATAACAGGAAATGGCTACTGTATGCTCCCTGGCATAACTCCTTTTATCCTGTGATATCAAATACTTCTTTGCGTCTTTCCCTTATTATTGAAAAGCAAAGTCATTACTTGTTTTTTAAACAATAAATACGACAGCTAGTGATTTTGGTACCTTATTTATAATCTAAGTTGGGAAATGAGAAAAACACTCTGAACACCTCTTTGATTTCCTACTGCATCATTATTTCCCATGTCACAATGTTTTATATAAAACCCAGCCTTTTTGCTGTGTAAATACATTCTCTCTCACTCCTCAATGCTTTTTAGAACTTTCTAGCCAAGAAACTACAGGGGGATGCTTCAGACTTTAAAAGGATTTTATGGACTCAAGGCCAAATTCTTGGAAGGAAGACCATTTGGCTGCCCTTGCCACGGACAGCAGGTGGAAAGACAGGGGCGCAGTTAGTGGGAGCCATGAGCGGTCAGTCCACAGGCAGCCTGGAGGGCGTCAGGTGCTCTGAGTATAAGTGAGTAAGGTCCTGGGTTACTTCCCCGCATTCTTTACTTGCTTTACTTGCTTTACATTCTTTACTTGGTGACCTGGTAGTAATAGTGACTGTCAATTTTCTTCTCTATAAAGGAGCACATAAAATACTCTCTCGGAAGTGTTGTATTTGAAAAACAGTATGTGCACAAAGGCTTTTTTCCTCCCAGGAATAAAATGTTACCAGAAGTTGTCATTGGTTCATATGCTATACCGTGATCGCAGGACTATGCAATTCATTTATCAAAGCCTTTCATGCACCCTCAAAGGGCGTCCCCTTTCCTACACCCACAAAGCACAGCTCTTTTAACTGATCTCGCACCCTGGGTCGTTTCTGCTGCTAACACTCATAAATTATTTGCTACCTCCCCTGCTCCATCCTGCTGTTCCACATGCCTGGGGCAACCTTTCCTTCACAAGTTTGGGGTGCCGTTTAGATTTTCAGCCTGTTAAGATTTATTCTGGATAACGGTTGAATGTTGCCAACACCGCTTTGGCAACTAGTGAGGAAAGGTACATTTCCAGGCCAGGAGTGGGCATGCATACATAGCTCCTCAATGACCTTCAAATCTCCAAAACATCTACTTAAAATAAAGCTTTTTAACCCCTTACAGCTTCCTGTAGTACAGGAAGTCGCTGACTGCTGCACTGGAAAAAGTGCTGGATTTGGAGTTAATCTGAGACTTCTAACTTTGTCACTTACTAGCTCTGTGGCCCTGAGTAAATTAGTTAGACCTTTTAGTCTTCTACTTCTGAACTGAAATTGAGAATGGACAACACACATCCCCTCAACTTTAAAGGATCAATGAGGAATTGAGTAAGATAATGTAAACCAAAGTATGCTGCAGATTTTAAAGCACAGAATAAATATGAAGGGTTATGAGCATGTAGGCTCAGAGCCTAGTAACCAGTAGAACCACAGTAGACGGAACTGAAATGACGGGCTACCATGTACCCACCACTAATTCCTCTAGCAACTTGACATATAGTCCAGAGGCGAAGGAAGGGAGGAAACAGAGTTGGCAGATTAATTTTGGGCTCCGTATGCTCCAATCAGCTTTCCTGACACACGGACGAAAGCAACGAGCTTCAACATCTGGTTACAGGTTTCTAAGGAATAGATTCCTTAGAAATGACAGAACACAGGGAACACATTTTATTGTAGAAGGTGGTATCCTTCGGGTATCCCCTGGGACCACTGGAAAGGGATTTGGTGCCAGGTACCTATATCTATAAGCAAAAGCGTATTCTTTTTAGTCTACTCTCTTGAGACAGGCTGGAGGTATGCCCTTAAACGGCAAGGAAAAAAACTGGGCAATGCATTTTCCTGTAAAACCTGATTTTCCCTGCATGCCCATAATTCCACAGGATGGAGGAGGCAGGCCTGTCTGTGCCCCACTGTTTTTCATTATAATTGAATATGTTTAGTTCCAACAATGCAATAGGTAGAAGATTTCTCAAACTAACAACACAGCATTACATTTTCACTTTTTTTTTTTAACCGGTAAGAGGGGATTTCATTTTTCATGTGTAATTCTGAGAATCCATGGGCACTTATAAGTACTTTAACGCCATAAAATAAGGGAACTGATGAAGAAGCTGAAATAAGGCATCTGTAAAAATGAAGGTCAGTCACCGAGTCATTTTCACTAGCCAAAGAACTCTCCAGAATCTGTGGAAAGATGACTTGTGTGTGGAGGGTACCCAAACCACTCCAATAGGGTACTTACTAAACATCAGTCATCAGCTTCCCCTGGAGGGCATTACACAGCCTGATGGCCTCACGCAACAAAGAGTTAGCTCCAAACCCATTCAAACAAAATTAACTTTTTTTTTTTTTTTTTGGTGAGGGATGCAGATAAAATACTCAAATGAATTGCCTGAGAAATCAATTGGATATATTATCACATACAATCTTGGCTGCTTGGAAGCGCAGTAAAAAGTTCCATTGACGTAGCTTTGTTCTCCGCCCACTGCTCACGCCAACATCCCAGCATGTCACAGCACCAAGGCTCAGGTGGTTTATACACAGGAAGCCAAAGTCACGGCATCTCAGCCGAATAGTAGGCGATTTCAAGACTGTTTAGCCTCTGCTTCTATTATTTAAACTTCACCTTGCATTTAACGTAAAAGGTCTAATCCAGGGTGTGCACTGCAACCTACACAGCTCTATCTGCACCCACTTTGTCTGCCACAAGAGGAAAAGAATCACGTTACACTCATTATTATACTATATTATTATTTCCTCTTTCCATATGAGACATGTAGTTTCTGGAAGCCCAGATGTTGGACTAAGGAAAGCTTTGCCCGTCTTACAGCACAGTGTGCGACCTCTAGGTCCTGGTGGAACTCTTGATGGTTGCGGAGGAGTCGGCCACCCCTGCTGTTCCCTCTGCTCTCCTCTTCTACCATCTGTTTCTGCCGAGGGGGTGAGCCTTGCCACACCTTGATGATGTGAAGGCATCAGGGCTCTTATCCCAACTTTTTTCCCCTGGCTTTATAAGCAGAGACTAGAAGAAGAAGAAAGCTGATGAGGGGGGTTTCACCGGAGTTCGGATCAGGTTCCGGCAAATTTGAGAATTCTCAAAGCCGTGAGGGTCCTGCCACCCACTCAGCTGGGCGGTTCTGCAGGTGGAACGAGCTGGCCTTCTGCGCATCCCTTCTCTGAGTGTGGGGACTGGTGTTTCTGTGCATGTGTCTAAGGTGTGCTCGAAAAATACGATGAATGTTTACATAAAAAAAATTTATTACAGTAAAAGACACATTGCCATTAATTCCCCTCAAAATACTTCCCTTGCTTCGAACACACTTATCCCATAGTTCTTGCCACTTCCTGAAGTAGTTCTGGAAGTCCTCTTTCGTGAGTGTCTTTACTTCATCCTCCATCATGACAACGCTCTGTGTCCCACATTGCTTCTGGTATATGGCAATTTCTGTCAAATAAAAACATTACGGTGTGTCCTCATCCACTTTATTCACTGGATCTGACAGTGTGACTTCAGGCTCTTCCCCAAAGTCACAACGATTCAGGTTGAGGCAGCCATGACAGTGCAACTAAAGACACTCACAAAAGAGGACTTCCAGAACTGCTTCAGAAAGTGGCAAGAATGATGGGCTAAGTGTTTTCGAAGTGAGGGGGAGTATTCTGAAGGGGATTAACGGCAATGTGTCGTTTACTGTAATACATTTTTAAAAATTTAAACATTCATCGTACTTTTGGTCATACATCATATGTGTATGTGTGTGTGCGTGTGTGTGAGATTGTGGATATCCTAGTTTGAAAAAGCCTTTCCAACCCAAAGACCAACTGTTAAGAGTCCGTTTTTTTTGTTTTTGTTTTTGTTTTTAGAGAAAGAGAAAAAAAAGCAGGTTTCAGGTGTATAGAGAGAATGGAGTAAGAAAGAGCAATTGGTAAGATGATGACTTAGGTTTCTGTACAAACTTCCACTGTGAAGGCTAATTCTTTGTTTTAAACGAGCAAGGCATTCTGCTCTTGTTGAAAGGCCTTTGGGAGCAGAACAAGAGAAAAACAGGTCCCATGAAAGTATCAGGCCTGACAACTCCTTTCAGGGTCTGAGCTCTGAGAATCAGTAGCTCCGAGGACCTGAGTTCTCCTTCTGGTTCTAACTTAACTACTTAGTCATCAACTTCCTTGTGGTTTCTTTACAATGGGAATAATAAAAGCAACTTTGCCTCCTTCACAGGTTGTTGTTGAAGACAACATGATGTAATAGCACTGAAAGTGCTTTGAAAAACATTGCTTTATAAACACCAATGAGGCAGTAAACAAATACACAACTTGGTGAGTTTGCACGCTGCCAATGTCTCTACTGCCTGTATCACAAAGTCTCATCTGCGAGGTTTTAGTACGTCTACCCGTTTCTTCTCTAAAACGTCTCTACATATTCTCTGGCTGTTCAAAAGAGAATTCCAAGTGTGTTCCATCTGGTTGGGCCATGGCCGAGTGCTATGGTATTCCTGGACCTCACCCAGAGTTCCAAAAACCACAGCATCTCTCAACATCTTCCCAACTTGAAAACGCTAACCTAACTTATGCAACCATCTCTACCCAGGCATCTCTCATCCTTGTCTTGGGGCTCCTGTCTTAGCAGCTTATTTGTGTTTGTAAAGCTCATTTCCCTGCCCCCAGGACCCACAAGTCTTCCAACACAACTAATAACGGGTGCGGGAGGGTGGCGGGGGTGGAGGAGGGTAAACTGGGCTTCTCTTCAGTGAGCTGACTGTCCAAGAGTCCACTTGTGACTCATGCCTTGACCTGCCCAGCATCGGGGTGCTGGGGGGCTGTCACAAAGTATTTGCAGCATTTGGAAATTCTGCCTCAGGCTCAACTCCAAGGGTGTTAATCCTGGCTGACTATGTTTATGCAAAAGCATCCAGCACTCTGACTCACTTTAGGGATCTGGTGTTCTTGGACTTTTGATATTGAGACACTGGAAAACTTTTCTATCAGTATAGGTGCTGCCAATAATTTTTATCCATCTAAGCACTTGACCTTTTAGATATTCACCCAGCAATTTCCAAGACGCACCACTGATGCGAGCGAGCCTTCTCTGCAAGGGCAGACTGCTCCCCAGCGCCGACACACATGCCTTAGTCGGCACCACGTGAGAACAGCTTAGGCAATGAGGCATCAGCATTTTGTAGTCTTCTTCATGGAGACTCAGTACACATTTTATTAGAGTCATACCTAGGTACTGAATTTTCTCTGAAGCAACTGTAAATGGTAGCATATTTTTTATTTTCGTTTCTACTCGTCAGTATGTACAAATATAATTGATTTTTGTGTGTTGTTGATCTTGTATCCTGTAATCATATGGCACTTGTTTATTCTATTTTATTGGTTCTTTGGGATTTTCTGTATAGACATGCTGTCTATAGAGACAGTTTTATTTCTTCTTTTCCAATATGTATGCCTTCCATTTCCTTTTCTTGTCATACTCCAGTGGCTAGAACTTCCAGTACTACCTTGAATAACAGAGGTGACAGTAAATCTCTTTATCTTGCTCTCAATCTTAGAGGAAAGCATCCACTCTCCCACTATTAAGTATGACACGACCTGTTAGCTCTAAACACTCTGTAGATGTTCTTTGTGAGGGTGATGAAGTACCCCTCCATTTCTAGTGCACTGAGAACTTTTATAATGAGTGGGTGTTGAAATTTGTCAAACGCTTTCCCTGCATCAATTGATATGATCATATGCCTTTTCTTCTGCATCCTGTTGCTATAGATTACATTGGTTGATTTTCAAATATTGAACTTGCCTTGCATACCCAGAATAGATCCTACTTGGTCATGATGTATTATTCTGATTATACACTGTTGGATTCAACTTGCTAAAATTTTCTTGAAAAACATTTTTATGTCTAAGTGAATGAGAGCTATTGGTCTGTAATTTTCTTTTCCTTTTTTTTTTTTGTTTTGTTTTGTCTTCGTCTGGTTTTAGCATCAGGGTAATACTGGTCTCATATGATTTGAGAAGTGTTCTCCCCCACTTTTTTTTCAGAAGAGATTACATAAAATTAACATTAAATTCTCCAGTGAAACCATCAGTGCCTAGAGATTTCTTTTTGGGGGGAGCTTTGAAATTACAAAGCAAATTTCTTTAATAATTATAGGGCTATTCAGGTTAAATATTTTAACTTGGATGAATTTTCATAATTGTGGTTTTTAAGGAATTGGTCCATTTCATGTAAGTTGTCAAATTTATGTGCGTAGAGTTGTTCATAGGATTACCTTATCCTTTTGACACAGGGTCTGTAGCAATATCCCGTTTCATTCCTGATATTGGTTATTTGTATTTTCTCACTGATTACCGTCAATTTTGCTAGAATTTTATTAATTTCTTTAAAATCCACATTTTAAAACTTAATTTTCTCTACTGTTTTCTTGTTTTCAATTTCACTGATTTCTACTCTTTAGTTCCTTTCTTCTGTTTGCTGTGGGTTTATTTTGCTCTTCTTTTTCCAGCTTCTTGAGGCAGGACTTAGATAATTGATTTAGGATCCTTTATCATTGAATGCTGCAAATTTCCATCATAGTGCTGCTTTAGCTGTATGCCACACATTTTGATATGCTGTATTTTCATTCATTTTTATGTATATTATAAATTTCCTCTTTGACCTATGGGCTATTTAGAAGTATGCTATTTAATCTCCAAGTGTTTGGAGATTTTCCTTTTTTCTTTCTGTTATTGATTTTGAGTTTGATTATGTTATGGTCAGAGAACACACTATATGTGATTTCAATTCTTTTAAATTTGTTAAGGTTTGTTTTATGATCCAGAATGAAGCTTATCTAGGTGAATGTTCCATGGGTGCTTGAAAAGAATTTGGATTCTACTGCTGTTGGGCAAAGTGTTCTATTAACGTCAGTTAGATTTTGTTGTTTGATGGTATTGTTAGTTCCTCCACATCCTTGCTGTTTTCAGTCTAATCGTCTATTAATTGCTAAGAGTGGGGTGTTGGAGTCTGCAACTATAAATGTGGATTTGTCTATCTTTTCAGCTCTATCAGTTTCTGCTTCATGTACTTTGAAGTGCTGTTGTTTCTACCTACACATTTCAGATTGGTATATTTTCTTTTATCATTATGTAATTTCCCTCTTTGCCCCTAGTAATTTTCTTTGCTCAGAAATCTACTTTTTAAATATTAATGTAGCCACTCCTGATTTTTCATTAATTTTTGCATGGTGTATCTTTCCAGTATTTTTACTTTTAACCTACCTATGCCATTATGTTTGAAGTGAGTTTTTTTTTGTAGACAGTAAATAGTTGGGTCATTTATTTAAAAAGTTCACCGTACCAATCTCTGTCTTTTAGTTCATGTATTTAGACCAGTTATGTTGAATATCATTATTGCTGTTAGGGTTTAAGTCTGCCAAAGGATTCACTGTTTACTGCTTGTACCTTTTGCTTCTCATTCTTTTCTTCCCCCTTGTCTTCATGTGGGTTACCTGAACATTTTCTAGAGTTTCACTTTGATTTATTCATAATATTTTTGAGTACATTGCTAATTTCTATAGTTTCATTAGGGGTTGCTCTAAATATTGCCACACATATAGATAACTTATTACAGACTACTGGTATCTACTTTGAGTGAAGTGTAGAAACTTAACCTCAGTTTAAGTCCCTTTATCTGCTCCACTGTGAAAACTATCTTCAACAGCTCACCTGAGGTAAGAATAGAGTTTTAGAAGTTTGGGGCTGAAATATGCAAGCCTTGTGGTCCCCAAACTTCTGGTGTGACCTTCAGATCTCAGAGCCATTCCTCTTTCTAGACTAAATACCCCACTGATATAGGCAGGTGTCCGGCCTGCAGGTATCCCACATAACACACTCTCTCTTATGCCCACGTGTGTACCCTAAAACATAAGATGATAACCATCCACTGTGTCTCATACCTCAGATGTAAGACAAGAACCCGAGGCAGAAGGTCAGCATCAATAAACAGCATCCTATCTGTGGCTGTCACTGGGTAAAATGAAATATTGGGTACTGGAAGGCACGGATTCCACCATGGAGAGCCACTCCACTTTCTGGAGTTGGCTGCTATGCTATCTCTGATTTCAGGAATTTAACACCAACATGCCCTTGATCTGCTGTCCCAGCCCCTGGAGCACCTAGTTAGCGGATTAAAGCACACAGTTCTGCATCACGGGATGGTGTTATGTTCCCAGGTCAGGGTGCTAATTCCTGGCTAACCCACATTTCAAAATGTCCAGGCAAGAACTAAGGTGAATTTCCACTCTGTAGTGATTTTACATGCCTGTGATATGTTTATAACTAATATATTAAGGGCAAAATCAGGCACCCAATGGTAGAGGTAGGAACAGAGCTAGACCTTGAAACCCGAGTATCATTCTCACAAGTGAACTAGGAGAAAGCACGCTGAGCAGAGAGAATGGTAAGAACAAAGGCATAAAGAAGGCAGATCCCAGAGTGTGATAGAGGAAGAGCAAGCTGACCAGTTTGGATGGTGCTTTGCATATGGGGGGCTGGGGGTAGGTCGCAGGAGACAAAGCGAGCGAAATAAATGGGGCAGAGAATGACAGATTGCAAAGTCTAGACTTAGACTTGGAACTTAATTTTTGGGAGCACAAAGTTAGCAAACATTTTAGAGCCGAGAAGTGGCGTGAGCAGCTGTACTTTCAATGCATCAATCGGGCAGCATCATACGGAGGGAATGAAGAAACTGGTGGCAGTGAGGTCAGGTTTGTACAGAGGACAGCGAATAGGGCAGGACGGCCGAAAGTGTGGCCATGGGAACTTTAAGAAATAGAATTGTGTAGGAGAAAGCGTGGAAATAGAACTTGGGACGATACAGCAAGTGAGTGAGTTTGGGGGCCAAGGAAGGGAGGAGAATCCATGGTTCTGTCTAGATGGTATCATGAGCGAAAGTAGGTGATAAGAGACAAAAAGCTGGGTGGGGAGTGGAGGAGGGGAGGAGAGGAATGTGAGATTTCGAACACGTAGGGTTTGAGGTCAGAGTGGATGTCCTGGAAAGACTGGTTAGGAGCTCAAGGAAGACATGAGTTGGGGATTTTCATCTGCGAGGCGCCTGAACAGACACACAGGAATGGATGAGATCACCATGAGAAGGATGCAACGAACGAAAGACTGAACAAACCGAAGACTGAACTCGGGTAAGAAAACCAAGAAAATGCAGAAGGGAAGCAGAGAAGGGATAGATGGCTGAAAGACGGCATGATCAACAGGTCACAGGCTGCAAAGACCTTCAGGAAGTTAAGGACTGGGAAAGGGCCCTGGATGGAGGGCCCTAGAGAGAAGCAAGGGCCGACATAAAGAGAGAGAGCGCAGTATCTACAATAGTGGATGGATGTGGCTGTTTTGTTTTGTTTGGGAAAATAATGAACATGTTATAGGTCCAGGTAGGAAGAGTCCCTAAGAAAAGAACAAGATGAGCCTGGAGATGGAGGGAGGGAAGAGCTGAGGTCAGGGGCACCGGAGGAGAAAAGAATCAGGCACCTTTCCCTCTGGGATGGAAGAGAAGCAGGCAGGGTGAACCAGGAGAAAGTTTAGGTGAAAACAACGGAAACACAGGAGGCTGCTCCAAAGGCACTGAACATCTGACTAGATTATTTTTCTTTCTAATTGCCCCTCCCCCACTCTTTCGCTGAAATTAATGTGTTTCGGTTAGGGCTGAAGTGGTTTCCAAAGCCAACTAATCATCAAAAGTAATTAAGAAACTGTCCAAAGTTTCTTAATTCTTGATCCCTAGGCCCAAGCCCCGCCACACCAAATCAGAATCTCTGTGGAGGGGCCTAGGAATCTGCATTTTAAAAGCTCCTTAGTGATTCTGATGGTTATGTGGGTTTGGGACCTCCGGAGTATGGTTTTCAACCAAAGATGTGCTTCAGAATCACAGGGGCAGGCACTGATTGGCCAAGATTCTGCAGAGCACAGGCATTATCTTGAAAAGCTCCCCACGTGATTGGAGATGCATCCTGGCTGACAACCAAGGCGAGAGGATTAAATTGAAAACACAAACTCGTTGGACAGGACATTTGAATTCACCACACTGATTGGTTCTCTTGTTTCATATGTCACTTGACAGTTTCCTTGGGACAGTTCTCCTATCAAAACAGCACCTGCTTCTAACCTCCTGTCACAGGTGGGGTGATGGGGCTCCCTGCAGCTTCTCGGTGCATGTCCCCAGGCAGCCAGGCCTGTGCAGACGCCCACTCCCGGCTCTTAGGAGAAAGCCGACTTTAGAATTTTTTGAAGCCTCTTTAAGGGAAATAACACTGTTCTCTCTCCAAACTAATCCCATAATGTACTTTTAAAAAGAATAAGGAAGACACAGAATGGAGGAAAGAGTGGATAGAAAAAGTAATGATGGCTCACTTTTCACTAATTAGAAAGAGAGTATTTTTAGGCAGATTCAGAATTAATTTGATCAGAAAATTCCTTGTACCACCAGGTCATTTTTTTTTTTTTTTAACAGCAACAATACAACAGGAACCACAAAACTGAGAGCATGGTTTGCAGGTAAGATGTAAGCACATTATTTAAATGCTTCTCGAAGAAATACAACATTTTCTTTTATCCAAAATGATGGCACAATCCAATTTGTGCTCCAGCAGCCCAACAATCATCTGAGACAGAAACTGACAACTCCTTTCCCTTCTACGGGACATTCCATTTGCACACTCAACAGACAGAACAAGTTCAAGGGCCATACTCCCCAAAACATAATAAACTTACTTTGAAATACGACAGATAGAATAGTAACATGAAAATATTCTTACCCCGATGAAGGCTGGCTCCAGCTGTGGCTCAGTAAGTCAAAAACTAGTAAATTTGCTTGTAATAACATCCTAAAATTTCCAAAGGTTATTTCCCCCCATCCACAGTTAAAAAGCCATGTTCTACAGAAGTGTCACATCTGTGACATGTCCAGATCAAAGAAAAAGGTTTCTTGCTCATAGTAACTTGTCTGGTTAGACAGCAAAGAAAAAAAAAATCTGTCTTGAAGCTGTCAGTTAATATGTTCTAACTTTAAAAAACTTGTCATCATCACGCTTCACAGCAGAACGGTGTGATTTTTAAACGGATGTAAATTCTCCATTATCAGGTATCTAACAGTTTTTTGCATTTCAGTGCAAAGCGAACAGACAAAAGGTCACCACGAAGTTTCAAAGGCGTCTTAGTAACACAAACTGAAGTTAGTCAGCTTCTTTGACATCGAATTTCTGAAGCTTTTCACTGAAAAACCAAAACTCTCCTTGCAATTAATAAAGAACTGTGGTATTCTAACAAAGCTGGAAGCTCAGAATCTTTAAATTCCAAATCTTTCCATTCCTGGATGAGCTTTGGTATTCAGATGTTAATAGGATGCCTTTCTTTTTTTGGCTGATGTTCAGGCTAGAGTCTGTGAAACAAACTTTTTCCGTCCCATGACCTCAGTTTTAGGATTTCTTTCTTGCAAAATGTTAGTTGTTTGACTTGGCAGGTTGCCAGAATTCACTGTACTTTCTCTTTTTTTCCTTCTATTACTTTATCTCTTCTTTTTTTCTCCCTTCTTCACTTTATTTTCTATTCTTCCATAAATTACAGATTTAAATTAAAGTCCAGTTAGATACACTGTCTACATGGTGTTTCGTAAGGTTGCTAGAATTAGCAAATAAAAAAAATATAGGATGCCCAGTTAAATTTGAATTTCAGGTAAAAAAAAAAAAAAGTAGTTTTTTTTAGTATAAGTATTTCCCAAACATTGCATGAGACATACTTATACTAAAAAATTATTTCCAAATATTGCATGGACAGACCGACATCCAAACAGTTATTCCTTGTTAATTTGAAATTCAAATTTAACTGGGTGTCTTGTATTTTATCTGGCAATCCTAGTTTGGAGGTTAAACAGAAGGGATTAAAAAATAAACAACAAAGACATCCATTTACAACTCCTGGAAGAAGAGAAATTTCCATTCCTATCCTGAATGCTTTTTGTCTAGGTATAACCTTCTCTATGGCGTTTCTTTAGTTTATTTTTGACCCATCAAGTTTTACTCAAAGCTCCACTGAGCATACCACATCCTGGTAGTGAAGAAGTCCACCTGGGTTTCAGGTTTCACTCGCACCGCCAGAGTCCAGAACTTCCAAAATCTGTCCCCCAGGCAACATACGATCTTAGTTCAGCCACAAAACCATACAAATACTCATTTTAATTGATCATTTTTCTTCACAAATTGAACATCAAGTGTAATTTTATTTAAAATTTGAACATCAAATTTTCAAATGAAAATTTGAAAAAGTATTTTCAAAGGCACTGAGTTTTCCCTTCATAGTTCTCATTCTAAGGCAATTTAGCACGATTAGTAACAGTAACTACTAGAAAAAATAGAATTCA
Organism: Rhinolophus ferrumequinum; assembly: GCF_004115265.2. Taxonomy (NCBI): domain Eukaryota; kingdom Metazoa; phylum Chordata; class Mammalia; order Chiroptera; family Rhinolophidae; genus Rhinolophus; species Rhinolophus ferrumequinum. Next base: position 4,572,136 of record NC_046296.1, on the reverse strand, counting down.
AATGTACTTCAAAGTGTAATAACATGATGACCTCTTGGACGGGAGGTCCATGGGAAAGGGAAGATGAAAATGCTGATAAACTCCGGACATTTAAAGATAAAAAAGATCTTTGTTACATTAATTATTGATTCAAGTGTATTTTCTATCATCTATGTAATACTCAGGGGTGACAGGTAATTCTTATTCAGAGACATGTTAATATTCAGTATTTTGGAAAGATTTTGAAATCTATTAGCCAAAAGGGAGATTGCATAGAAGCATGGTTAAAAGCACGGTCTCTGTCACACTCTAGCTGTGGGACTCTGGGCAAGTTACTTACCCTCTCTGTGCATCATTTCCATTATCTGTAAATGGGGATAACCATCCCAGAAAGCTATAAGAATGATAGGAGTAAATTGCTTAGAATAATACCTAGTACATAGTAAATGCTTAGTAAATTTTGGGGCGGTGAAGGTCATATGACCTAGCCCAAACTCAACAGGAAAACAAAACAGAAAATCAAGAGACTGTTTCCATTTTAACAACTGGCACATGAGAAAAATATGTTTTTTCTTGTGATCGTATGGATAATGTGTATTTTTTTCAAAATTATGAATAACAATATTTTACATATTTATCCATTAAAGAAAATCTCTTTGTTTTCAGAGCAGACAACTTCCGGGCTTGTGTGAAATTAGCATCATATTGTTTCAAGAAATGAAGCTATGCGGTTAACAGTTCTACCCAACAATGGTTGTTTTTCTCATCTCTCTGTAATCACCCTGCCGATTACTCTGTCAACTCGCCAAAACTCCCAAAGCAAATGAGTCACACTTCCCTCCCACCCCCCAAAAGCCAGTTGATCTAATTCAATCCTCTAGCTTCAGTGTTAAACAGACTTTCAAAAGAAATAGTCCCCCTCAGCTAGGTTTGCTGCCATCTGGCACTTTGAACTTCATTTGTTTGTGTTTGGAACCGGCAACGGAGTCCAGCAGTGCTAGATCTACCCGATGGATGGCACAGCTCAGGTGTCTGAGGCAGTGTCGGAGGCGGAGTGCTTTCAAGGCAGACCCCTCAGGGGTGACTTCCCGGTTTGCCCACCTAGCTCTGAGCCTCGGCTGCCTTACCTAGAAAAACGGAGGTTCTAATGCTGTCTACTCTTCTGTGTTGCTATGAGCATTTAGCACACAGTTTGGCGTAGAGTTAGGACTCGGTATTTTAATCATGGTAGACCAGCCCTCGGACTATTCTAAAGAAACGCCTTAAATCCTAGAGTCCTCCTCATTTTTAAAGCAGGAATGGTCTGTTTTAATGCAGAAAGGTGAGTGCGTGCATGTGTGTGAAAGTTTGGGCAGCTGCCCGTGATCCCTGCAAGCCTTCTCCCTTTCGATATTTCAGTCATTTCAGAAGCTCAAAGAGGAGGCGGAATGCTCTGTGGTAGGACCGTGAGGGCAGAGGCCTAAATATTTTACATGCTTCGGTGGGATCATGTGAGCACTGCTTCACCAAAATATCCTCAGCCAAGAGCAGAAGGCCCTCCGAGGTGAGCAGGTGGGCCAGGCCTGGGAAGCTGTCCTTTCACTTCTGCCAGCTCCTGGCGGGTGAGATGAATTCCAGCCTCTGCTAGTTCCAAGATCTCCATTGCTACACAGAAATCCCACCTTTACTCATCGTCTGTACACAGGCGCCCTCACGCCTCCTCCCCCAAGCTTTCTTACAGGCTCTTTGGGACTCCATTCTCTTGACAATATGGAGGGAGGGCAGATATGAAAGGCTTTGAGGGACATACCAGCCCTTTTTTCAGAAACAGAATTTTGTCCTCAATATCTCTGCCACTTCCTGTGCCCTCTGCACCAGGCCACAGACCTAAAGCGGTGTCCCCACCTGGCCCTGGAACTAACCTGGCCAGTATCTCAGCTCTGCCACTGCCAACTGCAAAACCTCCACGAGCCAGCTCACTTCTCTGAGACCTTGACCTTCTCTTCTGTAATACGAGATGTAATGATGCAATAATACACCTCATCAGATTGTTGTGAGAGTTAAACAAGACACCACATCCAGTAGAGTACCTGACACAAGACAGGCCTTGAATGCATGGAAGTATCATTCCAGTACCAGGCTGGCTGGGAAGGGGCGAGGGTCAGAGCACGGAGGTGCAAAGAGAAACTGTGACATGGGGACAGGGGCGGGGAAGGAGGAGAATTGAGTCTATACATTTAGAAGCTCTGCATTTGGGAGGTTACATCGAAATGAAAATCTGTACATGAGAAAGAACAAATCTAGCTAATGGTGTTTCTGAAAGATGAAATATAAACTGCACAGCAAATATATTCCAGCCACCCTCGTGTTCTTCTGCATTCATTCATTTATTCATGCTAATAATTTTTTGTTGAATAAGTATTATGTTCTAAATGCTGGGCAAGGCTTCAACACGAGAGCATGAAGAAGCTCTGAAAGAAAACATTTGGAGGAAGTATACTCAGTCTGTTAATGTCGGGTGATATTTATTGATTACCAACTGCAATCAATAAATATGGTAACATTTGTTGATTTACCACACTTTCCCACAGCCCAAGTGACACCTCGGGAAAATGCTGCCATCTGCCAAAGAGCCACAGTGAATATAGAGTAGCTACAGTTTAATTAGTATCTCTGTGGACTGGAAGAACTCACTGCAAAGGTACCAAACCCACTTTTAGAGACTCTGTCCACCTTAGTCATTACTAGGTGAAGGAAGTCGTTGCTTATGTGGTCTAATTAGGAGTTGCTAAACAACTTTCCCTTCTCACGTGATATACACCCCCAATACCTAATTCTTGAGCCTGTGAACGGGTGCTAAAATTTTCTGTGGTGCCAGTCCTTTGGGTTAAAGCTTTCCCCGGCCCTGTAAAAATGTGTGAGGGTTTTCCGAGGGGAGAACTGCAGGGTGACATGTGAACTAGTCATGTTCTGGCAGTTGGGCCAATCTGAAGGGGGACACACTCACCGGATGCAAATCTTTGGGCATTTCTTATACCCTTTCAATCTCGGTTTCCTCATCTGTAAAATGGGGAAAAGAAGAACTCTCTTTCAAGGCCATCAGCAGGACTGATGAGGTCATTTACATAGTGACCCAGCCAGAGCTAGAACACGGACGGCTCAGTACATGTCACTGCCTTCTTCTCTTTCAGTCCTTTGGCACAAACTGTCTCATTAGTTGGTCAGAAACCTATATTGTGTTTGGTGAACATGTGCTGACAAAAGTAAATTTGTGTGGTTTGACCTGCATTTAAAAACACTATATAAAAATGGAAAATGTCAGAGTAATAATAGGTAATGTTTTGTGACACTTGGTTTAATACAATCACTCTCATAGGATATGATGTAAAATCTGTTTTTGACTAGGCAGGTTATGTTCAGTCTAAGATAGGTGTATACCCAAAACAACTGAAAGCAGGGTCTCGAAGAGATATCTGTACACTCATGTTCACAGCAGCATTATTCACAACAGCCAGAAGTAGAAGCAAACCAAGTGTCCATGGATGGATGAATGGATAAACTAAACATATACACATGCAAAGGAATACCACTCAGTGTTAAAAAAGGAAATCCCTTTTCTGAAAAAGGAAATTCTGACACACACGCTACAACACGGATGAACCCTGCAAACATTTTGCTAAGTGAAATAAGCCAGTCACAAAAGTGCAAACACTGTATGATTCCATTTATATGAGGTACCCAGAGTAGTCAAAATCATAAAAAGTAGAATGATGGTTGCCAGGGGCTGGGGACAGAGGAAAATGAAGAGTTGTCGGCTATGGCAATTTATTGATTTGGTACATTAATGGGGACAGAGTTCCAGGTTGGAAAGATGAAAAGAGTTCTGGGAATAGATGGTGGTGATGATTGCACTACAGGGAGAACGTACTTAATGCCACTGAACTGTACAGTGGTCCCCCTTAACTGTGGTTTTGCTTTCTGCAGTTCTAGTTACCTGTGGTCAACGATGGTCCAAAAATACTAAATGGAAAATTCCAGAAATAAACAACTCAAGGTTTTAAATTGTGTGCTGATCTGAGTAGCACATGATGAGGTCTCACGCCTTCCAGCTCAGTCCTGTCCGGGACATGAATTGTTCCTTTGTCCAGTGTATCCATGCTGTATATCTACCTGCCTGTCAGTCACTTAGTAGCCCTTTCAGTTATCAGACTGACTATTGTGGTATGGCAGTGCTTATTTTACTTAATAATGGCCCCAATGTGCAAGAGTAGTGAAGCTGACACTTCAGATATGCCACAAAGAAGCCGTCAAGTGCTTCCTTGAAGTGAAAAGGGATGTATGTATAGGAAAAGAAACACAGTGTATATAGAGTTTAGTACTGTCTGTGTTTTCAGACATCCACTGGGGGTCTTGCAACGTATCCCCCATGAAAAAGGGGAGACTACTGTACACTTAAAAATGGTTAAGATTGTAAACTTTATGTGTAGCTATCACCATTAAAATAAAAAAAACAAACCTCATTAAAGTACAAAAGTTTGAGAAACCCTGACCTAGGTAACACCCCAAGAAAGGTACATTTGGATGGAGCCCTGTGCCCAGAGGAAAGAGAAAACATGAGTGTCAGGGAAACCAAAGAAGGGACAAGGGAACAGACTCCCTAGTTCTGCTGCTGGCTTCTATTTTATGACCTCTGGGACCGTGGTCCCTCCAGTCTGTATAAGAAGACGGAAGATAAGGTTTGCAGTCTTATTCTGTGATGGCATAATTTCCAATCCACATTCCTGGGTTCGTGTAGTGTTTTAATCTGAGAGAATAAGGAATACCACAGCAGCGTCTCATTTCCCTCTCAGGTAAAACTGACAAGAGTCTCCTCACGTCTCTTCTCCCCAACTGGACTCGTTGGTACCTAAATGCTGGGTCAAGGACTTCCTTCTCAATCCATCAGAGAAGCCATACCTCTCCAAGGCCTTTGGTCTAGTTTGTTCATCTATGCATTGTGGGCTTCCAAGGAATCTTAAAGACCCTTTCTATGTTATTTCTTATTCTTTGTGTCTAAGAGTAGGAGTTGGAGAAACAGGATCTAGCCGATTTTCTCTAGGCAAAGCCTGTACACTAGGTTTCTCACTGTCTTAGCAGACAGGATCCTGGCAAATTACTTAAACAGATACGGAAAGGGAGTCCCTGGGGACGGAGACCTCATAGACTAAAAGAACAGCCATAGTTCATCATTTTAGACTTGGATCGCCACAGCCAAAATAAATATCAGGAGGGTTTCAAATTACTCTGAAAAAAACATCTTTCTGTAACAGTTCTCAAGTTGACTTTGATCTCTCAACTTCCAGAACCTATTATACGACCAGTTTGTGTAACCTTATTATTAAACACACATGCATAAATGATAGATTTCTTCATATGTTGGTCCTCTGTATATATTTTCCTCCTTAGTTAACATTTTCTAAGATAGCTCCATAATAGGCATCAGATAGTTTTAATGAATACTGTTATGGACTATGAAGACGGCTGTCTTACCCCCAAATTCGTATGCTGAAATTCTAACCCCCAATGTGATGGTATCAGGACGTGGGGCCTTTGGGAGGCGATCAGGCCATGAGGGTAAGACGCTCAGGAATTGGATTAATGTCCTTATAAGAAGAGACAGGAGAGCCTGCTTCCTGTCTCTCCGCCACGTGAGGACACAGTGAGAAGACGGCCACCTGCAAAGCAGGAAACGGGCCATCAACAGACACAGGATCTGCCAGTGACTTCATGCTAGACTTCCCAGCCTCCAGAACCGTGAGAAATCAATTTCTGTTGTTCATAAGCCACCCGGCCCGTGGTAGTTTGTTATAGCAGCTCAACTGACGAAGACAAATACTTTTCGTTGACACGAGCATATTTCACCTTTCATCTGTATAAACGACTCACAAAATTCCACATTCTACACCTGGAAAGGAGCTTTGTGCATTGTCTGGACCCACTCTGCTCCAGCAATCAATGATATCCAAGTCTTCCCAGCCATTTAAAAACAGAAGTCCATGGTGGAGGTGAATTCTTTAGCTGCCTCCCCAGGCCATGCCAGGGAGAGGTAACTCCTGTGCTCCCTGCCCTGGGGCCGTCATCTGAAGGTTTGGAGAAAAGCTCATTTGGGGTGAAATCTTTGCAGTAAACCGACCACTCTGCCTTTTTTCTTCACAGTCCCAGCTTCACTAGAAGACCTTTCTCAACTTTTGTTTTTACCACCCTTAACCCTTTTTAAGTTTTCCACTTTTTTAAAAAGAGATTAAAAGTCTAATGAGGTCTGATTGTTACTAACTGCCCAGGCAGGGCTGTTTTCTATGTTTTAGAAGCCATGAATCTGGTTATGATAGCAATCAGTATTGTTTATTGCGCGCCTATTAGGTAATGGGCCCTTTCTGTATATTAATTCTAACTACTGTATTAACTTTGGAGAAAGAACATTTCATCGGTCATTCTAACTCACTTTGAGCGTATAGTAATTTCCAGGTCCTTTAATGTACATAGTACCCCCCTAATGAACCATTTTCCTCCTGCCTCATTTTGTTTATTTTTTTTCTCCTAGGCATTGGATGCTTTGTGTTTAATCCCATTTCTGTAATGTATGGAGGTTATTTCAAATCTTCATTTATTCTTTAAATTTATAGTTACTTTGTTCAGTTGAGGGTCATCTACAAACGCAGAAGGCTCCTCTTCTAAGATCTCTCCGTTAACTGGGTTGTTTGTTTTCTTATTGTTGAGTTTTAAGAATTCTTTGTATATTTCGGAAATTAGTCCTTTATCAGACATGTCTTTTGCAAATATTTTCTCCCAGTCTTCTCATTCTCTTGACATTGTCTCATCTTCTCATTCTCTTGGCATTGTTTTCACAGAGATAGTTTTTAGTTTTGAGAAAGTTCAGCTTATCAATTATTTCTTTCATGGGTTATGCCTTTGATGTTGTATCTAAAAGTCATCACTGTACCCAAAGTCATCTAGGTTTTCTCCTATGTTATCTTCTAGGAGTTTTACAGTTTTGTATTTTACATTTAGGTCTCTGATCTATTTTTGAATTAATTTTTGTGAGGGATATAAGGTCTGCTTTTAGATTTTTTTTTTTTTTTGGCGTGTAGATGTACAGTTTTTCCAGCATCATTTGTTCAAAAGACTGTCTTTGTTCCCTTGTATTATCTTTGCTCCTTTGTCAAAGATAAGTTGACTATATTTTTGTGGGTCTATTTCTGGGATCTCTATTCTGTGTCTGTTCTTTTACCAATACCACACTGTCTTGATTACTTAGTTTTACAGTAAGTGGAGTTGGGTAGTGCCAATCTGCCAACGCTGTTCTTCTCCAATATTGGGTTGGCTATTTGGGTCTTTTGCCTCTTCATATGAACTTTGGAAACAGTTCCTTGATATCCACAAAATAACTTGCTGGAATTTTGATTGGGACTGCACTGAATCTATAGATCAAGTCGGGAAGTTCGTTGGTTTTTTTATTAGAAGCATTCCATTGTACAGATACACCACAATTGTTCATCCATTCACCAGTTGATAGATATTGGGGTTGTTTCCAGTTTTTGTCTATCATGAATAAAACCGCTATAAATATTTTTGTACAAATCTTTTAAAAGACAAGTGTTTCTCATTTTTCCTGCACTAATGTCTACAAATGGAATTGCTGAGCCATGCAATAGTGTGTGTATAAGAAAAGAACAGCTTTCGAAAAATGGTTATAGCATTATACACTCCTACCAGCAATGCCCAAGAGTTCCAGTTGCTCCATATCTTTCCAACTACTTGGTGTTGTCAGTCTTTCCAATTTTATCCATCCTTGTGGCTTTAATTTGTATATCCCTGAAGATGAATGTTATTAGTGAAATGAATCTTTTTAGCTGCTTATTGGCCATTTGTATATTTTTCTCTTGTCTGTTTAAGGCTTTTGCCCATTTAAAAAATTGTTTATTTTTTTGTTACTGAACTGCCAGAGTTCCTTATATATCCTTGATACAATTTATATATCCTTGATACAAATGTGTACATATATATTTATACACACACATATATATGTATACACACACACACACACACACACACACACAGAGGGTTCCAAAAAATGCATACATGTTTTAAGAAAGGAAAAAAACTGTACTAAAATTATGCTGATGGTAACCACTTTGAGCAGCTCATGTAACTGCAGAAGTCAAATGGTACTTGTAGTCATCTTTTGTTACCGGTATATATTGAGTATTACAATTTTAACACACACACACACACAAACTTGTGCAAATGTTTTCTCCCAGTTTGCACCTTGCCTTGCCAATTTTAATGTTGATGAAGTCCAAGTTATTGGGATTTTCTTTTATGTGTGTGTGTTTTGGTGACTTCTGTAAGAAACCTTTGCATATCCCCAGGTTGTGAAGATCTTATCCTATGTTTTCCTCTAGAAGGTTTATAGTTTTAGCCTTTATATTGAGGTCTAGGATCCATCTCAATATCTATATGGTGTGCGATTCATATTTTCCCCCAATAGTTGCTCTAGCAGCATTTGTTGAAAAGACTTGGGTTTCTCCACTGAACTGCTTGGTTCTTTTGTGAATAATCAGTTCACCATATACGTGTAGGTCTATTTCTAGACTCTGTTTTGTTCCACTGATTTATTTCTGTCTTTATATCAATGCTACACTATTTAAATTACTTTAGCCTTACAGTAATATCTGAAATCAGGTACTATGAAGCATTCGACCTTGTTCTTCTTCAGGACTGTTTTGGCTACTTAGGTCCTTTGCTTTTCCTATGAAAGTTTTAGGATCAATTTGTCATTTTCTACAAAAATGTCCTGCTGGCATTTTGATCAAGATTGTGCTGAATCTACAGATCAATAGGAGAACTGACATTAAAGTGGAGTCCTCTAATTCATGAATATCTCTCCATTAATTCAGGTCTTAAATTTCTCTCAATGTTTTATAGTTTTCAATGTATAGGTCTTTTATGTTGTTTGCTAAATTCAAGTATTTTGTCATTATAAATGGAATTGCCTTTTAAATTTAATTTCCAATTGCTAATAAGTAGAAACACAATTGATTTTTATATATTGAACCTTGCTAAATTCATCATTTATTGATTCTAGTAGTTTATTAGATTTCTAGTATTTTCTCTAAAAACAATCATTCTTTTCAATCTTTACTTCTACTATTTCCTTTTCTTGCCTGATTGCATCAACAAGAGCCTCTAGCACAGTGTTAAATAGAGGTGATAAATGTAGACATCACTGCTATATTTCTGATCTGAGGAGGAAAGCATTTGGTATTTCACCATGAAATACGTTATGTTAGCAGCAGGTCTTTTGGTAGATATCTTTTATCAGATTGAACAACTTCCCTTCTTGTCCTAGTTTGCTAAGAGTTTCTTTTAAAATCATGAATGTTAAATCATGCCAAATGCTTTTTCTTCATCTATTTAGTGGATAATATGATTTTTCTCTTTTATTCTATTGACATAGATAACATTAATTAATTTTTAAATGTTAAACCAACCATACATTCTGTGACAAACCCCACTTAGTTATAATGAATTATATCCTTCATATATTACTGGATTATACATGCTAATACTTTGTTAAGGAATTTTGCAGTGTTTATGAGGGACAGTGGATTACAATTTTTTCTTATAAGGTTTATGTCAGATTTTGGTATCAGGGTTACTCTGGCTTTACACAATAACCTGGTTAGTTTTTCTTCCTCTTCTATATTTCAAAGGAGTCTGTAAAAGATTGGTAGTTCATTTTTTGGTGTTTCATTTGTATAAACACTTCTTATTTAAAATTCTAATAGAATTTACTCATGAAACTATGTGGCTCTGGGGCATTTTCTTTGTGGAAAAATTTTGAGAACAAATCCAATTTCTTTAATAGCAATAAAGTCATTCAGATTTTCTATTTGTTCTTGTGGAAGTTATGGTAAACTGCATTTTTCAAGGAAATTGACTATTTCATCTAAATTGTCAAATTAATTGGCATGAAGTAATTTATAATTAGTTATTATTAAATTTCTGTAGAATATGTAGAGATGTCCCCTCTTTCATTGCTGACACTGGTCATTTGTGTTTTCCCTCCTTTTTTTCTTGATTAGTCTTGTCAATTTTATTTTTAAGGAGAGTGCAACTCACAGTGGCCCGTGTAGTGACTGAACCGGCAATCTTGGTGTTATCAGCACCACGCTCTAACCAACTGAGCTAACTGGCCACCCCTCAAGTGTTTGTTTATTTTATTAATGTTTTTAAAGAACCAAATCTTGGCTTTTTAATTTTCTCTATTGTTTGTTAATCTCTATTCCTATCTTTATTATGTACTTCTTACTAATTACCTTTGATTTAATTTATTCTTCTTTTTCTAGCTTCTGAAAGTGGAAATATAACTTCCTGATGCTCATCTTTATTCTTCTCTAGTATAAGCATGTAAAGCTACAAATTTCCTGTTGTTGGGTTTATTGTTTTAGTGAATCCTATACATTTTCATAAATTGTACTTTCATTTTCACTCAGTTAAAATTCCTAACTTCCCTAGTGATTTATTCTTTAACTCAAAGGAGTGTTATTTAAATCTCAACTATTAGGGATTTTCTAGGTATCTCGTTGCTATTGACTTATAATGTAATCACGATGTGATCATAGAACATATTCTGTAAAATTTTAATCCTATGAAATTGAACGATACTCCTTTAATTGCTCACAATAAGGTCAATCTTGGTGAATGCTTCACGTGTGCTTGATAAGAATCTGTATCTTGAACTCGTTGGGTGTAGTGTTCTATAAGTGTCAATTAGGTCAAAAAGGTTGATAATGTTGCCTAAATATTCTATATACTTGCTGATATTTTGCTTAATTTTTCTACCAGTTACTAAAGAAAGGGATGTTAAAAATCTCTAATATTATTGTAGTCCTGTCAGTTTTTGTTTCATGCATTTTGAAGATCTGTGATATATATAATTGTCACATCTTTCTTAATAACTGATCTTTGAGCATGATAAAATCTCCTTTTTATCTCTTGTAACATACTTTGTATAGAAGTCTATTTGGCACTATTAAGAGTAGTGTCCCACCAGCTTTCTTATGCTTACTATTTTCACAATCTATCTTTCACATTCTCTGGCTTCAACCTATTTGTGTTTTTATATTTAAGTTGTGTTTCTTGTAAACAGCAGACAGTCTTGATTTTATCACCATTCTGACAGTCTTTGCCTTTTAATTGGAGATTTTAGTCCATTTACTAAATCATTAATAACAATTAATGCAATTATAGATATGGCTGGGTTTAAGTTTACTATTTTTCTATTTATTTTTGTATTGATACCTTCTGTTTTTTTGTTTGTTTCTGTTAATTCTTTCCTGTCATTTTTTGTATTAATCTAGTTTTTTGTATTTTATTTTAATTACTCCAATGACACTCTAGCTATCCAATTTTTGTATTTGCTTTTAGTGATTTTTTTTAATGGGTATTATACTATACACCCTTAACTTATTACTAGACTACTTAAATATAAAATATAAAATATAAATATAATAGACTACTTAAATCATACCACTTCATATAAAATGTAAGAACCTTGCTGTCAGGCAATTACATTTGCCTTCTCGTGTTCTCTGTGCTATGTTGTGATATATTTTACATCTAAATACATCACGAATCCCACAAAACAATATTTTATCTTTACATTAAACACTTTTACATTTACATACATATTTATTTCCTGTAAATACTTCCTCCTTGTAGGTCTGAGCTTCCATCTGATAGTATTACCTTTCAACTGGGTAATAATAAATTTCCTTTATCATTTATCAAATTTCCTTTATCATTTATTGTGCAGGCCTACTGGATATGAATTCTCTCAGATTTTATGTATCCAAAAATGCTTTTATTTCACCTTCCATTTTGAAAGATATTTTTGCTAGATTTAGAATTCTGGCTTGACAGTTCTTTATCTTTTCAGCACTTTAAAGATGTTTTTGCATTGTATTCTAGCCTCTGTAGTTTATGATGGGAATCCTTCAGTTAATTGTTTCACTGTTCCCTGTATATATCATTTTCTTGGGCAATTTCCAAGATTTTCTCTTTATTTTTAGTTTTTAGCAATTTTACTATAATGTTTCAAGATGTGATTTTATTTTTATTTATCCTACTAAGGGTTAGTTGAGCTTCTTATATTTGTAAGTTAATGTTTTCACCTAGTTTGGGAAGCTTTCAGCTATTATTTCTTCAAATATATATATTTTTATGATGTGTGTAGCTCTGTCCTCTTTCTGGGACTCCAGTTACATGTATATTAGACTACTTGATATTGTTCCATAATTCAACGAGGCTCTGTCCATTGTATTTTAATCTTTATTCTTACTGTTCTTCATATTGGATAATTCTTATTGGCTATCCAGTGAATTTTTCATTTCAAATATTCTACTTTTCAGTTCCAGAATATTCATTTGGTTCTCCTGAACAGTTTTCATGTCCCTGTGGAGATACCCTTTTTTTCAATCATTACGACCATGTTTTCCTTCACATCCTTGATTATAATAGCTGCTTTAAAGTTCTTGTCTAAAAATTTCAGCATCCAGGTCACCTCAAATTCTGTTATAGTGACAACTTTCCTTCTTGAATGTGGATCACGTTTTCCTTTTCCTTCACATACCCTTTAATTTTTGATTAACGAATATTGTTATAAAGACTGTTACAGAGACTGTGGATTCTGTTTTCTTCCTTTAATCAGTGCTGAATTTTTTGTTCCATCAGGCAACTAAATTACTAGCTGATCATCTTGAACTTGTGGATGCTCAGTGTTATGTTTCGTTATGATATGTTCTGGTTTTGCCCTTAGTTTAGCATGAATCCTTTAGCAAGCCCCTCTGATTTGGGTGGGATTTGAATTCCAAACTCTATAGGTAGTAATTATAGCCAGTAGGCAGCAGCTGAAATCTGTGTTCAGATTTTTCAGCTCTCTAGCTTTTCCACTGGGGTCACTGGCATCTCCTCCACACCCAGGCAGTTTAGGGGTCCTCCAAAGATTGAGGGGAATTTACATGCAGAATTGGAGCTTTCTCCTTTCTGGAATTTCCTTCCTTGAATCCCTTCCACTTTGGTGGCCCTGCATTCCGTCCTCCACCACTTTAAGCCAATATGATTGCAGCTTTCTCCATGAGTTGTTGCTCTTTATGGATTCGGGAGTGCCCTCAGGGGAGAAGCTGTATAAATGTAGATCTCACCCCATCCATTTTTCTTCCTTAAAGGATCAAATTCCCAACATTTTTTGCCTTCTTTTAGTCAGCCTCTAATGCCTTCAATTAGTTTAAAAAATACTTTGTCCAGAGTTTATAATAGTTATCTGCATGAGAGTTAACTCAACATAAGGTCTTTCATCATTATCATAACTGGTACTCCACGGACATTCTAATTCATGTTGAGTGTGCGCGCATGCGTGCGTGTGTAAGAATAAACTACACTTTTCATCTCTATGAATACTCATAGTATCATTGAATAATATATCGTTAAGGGATCCTAAGGTGCTATCTAGACTACTGTGTCCTATCTGTCAATGATGGTCTAAAACTTACCATGATTAATCTGCTGCTTAATTAATCTTCAGTGAGGAAAGATTCTTTTTCAGGAAATGAGCTTGTTCTCTGGAGACTTCCAAGTTTGTACTTCAATTTAAACCCATAGAATGGCTTTAAATAGCTTACAGGGTCATGGAATTATACAGACAGAGGGATGTCAGGCATTTTTGAAGCAGAGTTGGTCCCACCAAACTGTGAATGTGGAAGTGGGTCTTTCCTAGTAACTGTGTGTATGTTGTCGAGTTTTCTTTGCTCTGCTTCGTCCCTTCAGCTCCCATGGAGCTCACTATTTTTGATCTGTTTTACGGTTCTCTCCCCTTGTTCTATCTCCTGGCATCCTAGCCTCCTGGTTCTGGCAGCCTGGCTTCTGAATCATTCTTATTACTCCAACCCTTGATGTTATGAGTTGAGTTGTTCCCCCCACACTGAAATTCGTATGCTGAAGTCCTAACCTCTAGGATCTCAGAATGTGACCTTATTTGAAGACAGGGTCTTTATAGGGGCAATCAAGTTAAAGAAGGCCTTTAGGGCGGGCCCTAATCCAATACATCTGGTGTTATTATAAAAAGGGGCAATGTGGACAGAGACGCACTCAGAGGGAGGATGATCTGAAGAGACACTGGAGATGTCCATCTACAGAACAAGGCACCAGGCTTGGAACAGACCCTCCCTTCACAGAAGAAACCAACCCTACTGACCGATCTAGGACTTCTGGCCTCCAGAAGTATGAGACAATACGTTTCTGTCACGTCAGGCACCCAGTCTGTGGTACTTTGTTGTGGCAGCCCAAGCACACAAATATACTTACCACTTACCAAATAATCTGACCCCAGTTTTTCCACGTGATTCTGATTTATGGCTTTGCTTTGTCTCCTATGACCCACCAACCCCTCAGTATGGTAAATGGGCAAAAAGCAAAATATCCAAAGATCTGTGTTCTACCATTTTCACTTACACTGAATGGCTGTTCTGGCCCTTAGAGTCCTTTTATATAAAATAAAGATATTGTCGCCGCCCTACCTATCTGCGTGCCTAAATAAATCTCCAATAAGGTAGTGCCCAGAGAATGCAAAATGCTTACAAATCTAAGGCCCCCTGCGTCCTTGCTCTTTAGTCATTACCGCCTCTCCCTCTTACCCAAATACAACAGAACCACTCTTAGAGGGCTCTCTGAGAGGCTCAAGTACAGTCCTCGCCACGTTCAAGAGAGATCCTTGCCACCTCAGACTTCACTTCTGCTGTTTCTAGTTCAAGAGGCAGGGGAGGCAGGAGAGGCGGTTCACTAAGGAACTGCTTTGTTTAAAGAGATAGGAGCATGGGGTGATGCTTCAAGCTTTTACCGTCCTCAAATGTCCAGAGGGTTTAAAGAATTGCTCAGACAACATATTTATTTTCATAAGGTACTGAGGTATGGAAACCAATTCTTTTAGAGAACCGACTTTTTAGAAACGTGTGAGGGAAGAACTTAAAACTGCATTAACAAAATCGGCATCTACTGAAGGTGGTTTTAAAATTTGTGAAATTAAATGTAGGATATTAGCAGTTTCCAACATATTTGTATGTATCTTTGTCTATGTTTAAAATTTCTTTGTTAATAGGACTTTGAAAAATTGTTGTTTCTACAATAATTAGAAGTTTTATAAAATTATTTATATATAAAACAAATCTTATTCCCAAGTTGCTTACATTCTAGTTGTGTAAATTCTTATCCAGTCTCAAATGTTATTCAAAAGAATCAAATTTTTAAATGATTCTACCTTTTTCAGTTCTCTAGAATGCCTCCAGATGGCATTAAAACCCTTTTCTCATATTTTGCAGCATAAAAATTTAAAAATTAGTAATATTTTAACCATTTAAGACTTGTCGCATTCATTATATCCTCAGAAATCATGACAATGTTACTCTTTAGAACTAGGGTAACACCAAGAAAGACAAACATATAATCATATCTTCCATGAAATACACAGCCACCCTACGCAAGCTGAAGGATCTTTCTAGACTGAGAAATAGAACCTGAACAAAATAACACACTTAGTAATATTATATCACAAACTATGATATCTAATGAATAGCATTTTAAATGCTTAGTAATCAAGAGTGCCGGTCTACATGAAGATAAATTCACAAAGGTGTCTTAGAATAAGAAAACAAGTCACCCCTCAGAATGATAATAAAGATTTTCAAGGAACAAAACTGTGAGTGACTCCCCTGGAGCTAAAATAATTTGTTAGCGGGTGAATTATTTCATTTAAACTTTGGTATATAAATTTGGTATCAAATGAATCATTAAAACATATTGGATTCCTTGAGTACAGAGAGGAAGAAGGCAAAATATAGACTGAGGAAAGTGTATTTTATAGGAGTCTTTTCTTATCTTTCAAAAACTGTGTTTGCTAATTCAAAATCGTCAACGAAGTTGAGATTCCCGAGATCTCTATAATTGTACTTTTCACATAATTCTGAGGTGAAGTTACATATGGCAGGCTTTTCAAATGACCTTGGTACTTCACAGGTATATAGGCCAGAGTCTCTCCCAGTATGTGGGAGTTGTACAATCATTTATGACAGTGATGAAAGTCTCCGGACACATTCTAAGGGGTTTCCCTCCATTCTCCCCCCACTATATGCACCTTCAAATATCATTACATTTACATTTTATGAAGAGAAGCATTTGTGTTTTCAAGATTATTCTCACTGTGCTATGAGACCTCCAAAACCATGTGTGCTCAAAAGCATTTAAAAAGACATTACCATGAAAAAGAGAACCACGACCTTCCTTCCATTATTATTATTATTATTATTATTATTATTATTATTACTATTACAAGATACTTGTACTGTTTCATATTATAGGCACATTAAAGAACCGCCATTGCAAATAGAAAAGGGAAAGACTTACGATGTATTCGAAGTGCCATTGTCTGGACTCTCTGGCTCAGCATTACTTTTCTCTTAAAAAGGAAGCAGAAAAAAATACCAATATGTGAGTGTTACCGTCTTTAAGAGTTAAGGGAGATTAAACGTATTTCCATGCTCCTATTAACAATCTTTTTAAATGTGCACCAGGAGGCTTTTCAAACATCTTTTTATTATCTGAGAACCAGATTTGCAAAATCATTTCTTCTCTGTTATACAACTGCCCAGGCCTGGATCTGTGAGTCGGTACTAAGGAGGTGTTTGCAAACAACCAGAGGCTCAGAGCGCAGGCCTCGCCAAAAGCTGAATATCTTACAGATGGAACCTGTTTTCCTCCCCCTCCCGTTTTACAGAAAACTGGGGGAATAAACCCCATTAGCATTCTACATGCAAGGCATTCTGAACTTTGATCCTTTCCTTTAACACAGACAAACCAGGTCTGGCTGCACCAGAACTTGGAGGAGAGAATTTTATTGAGGTTGCACCTTAGATGACAAGGTCCCCAGGAATTCTACCCCACCACGAGCCCTGGCAGCAGGTTTTGGGGCCCCCGAGTTAACACAGAATAAGATGTAAACCAGAAATCCTTCCTGACTATCTGAGAGGTTAGGTAAGCAAATGTTTCTGGGGTCTGTAGTCATCAAGGATTTAACAGGATTTAATTAAGGGAGCTTGGAACCAGCTCAGTTTGTGTAGTTTTAAAGGGCAAATTCTTCTCGCAATAGACATAACGTAATTCTTAGGTCCTTGATCACTGGTGGTTTGAAGCACGCATCCTCATGCGTAAGATGCTTCTTTTTATTTCCTGGAGGCCAGGGGATAGAAGAAGGGTCTTGATTGTCAGCGCGAGTTGGCTGTGGTTACAATGGTGGTGTCGTGCTAATAATTTAATAAAACCCAGAGAAGACCACGGGTTGTAAGACATGGGCCTGATGGTGGCAACCTGCTTTGCTTGGCTCTTTCGAGTCAGGCCTGGAGATCTCACAGAATCCCCTAGTATATTTTTTAGGGTCACATTCTGAAGATATCATCCAAACTGAACCCAGAAGTAAACTTGATAATTTCTTCTTTTTTTTTTTTTTAGGAAATTAAACAGTTGTGAGAAAAAAAGACAGATCTAGTTCACACATCGATCTCAGATATAACTCGGTGCTAACGTGTCTACACAGCGCCAGAACCACGAGGGACAGCCACTTTGTCAAAAAGCCACAACATCTATTTAACTGCCTCGGTAACAAATACATATGAAACCTTGCTGACGTAAAAGTAGAGGCAGCAAATTAATAAACTCGCTTTAAAGCTCATACTTTTATGTTATGTCCTCCAGGCCCGGTCTGTGGTGTACTCACTTAAGAGACATGTTAGGCCTTGTCAAGTGGCTTTAGTGCTGGAAAATAACCCAATTTAGTCCTTTCCAGAATCATTTTTCCACTGAGTAGCCACAATTCCTGCCAGAACACCCAAATAGAGCTATAACACCTGCATCATGTAAGACAAAACTAAAGGGAGGTTTAAAAGTCAACATATTGATCTCCTCCCCTTTTAGAAGAAATTGGTTGCTTTCTTCAATCTGTAGCCACAGGTAGTCACAGCACACCCCTTCGCAATCAAGACTGTGGAACGGCCAGGCTCGGAGCAGCCGGTAATAGTAAACATCTCCATACAACTTACGGCAAGAACATAGGAAATCAAGACTATGAACGAAAACACTGTTTGGCTGTTTGAATCAGTAAGTTTTACCTTGAGCAGTAAATGCTGCCAAAGAACCCACAGGTCGAGAGGACACAGGCTCTTGGGACGTGGGGGCTGCAGGAGTCGTGGGCTGGACCAGCACGGGGACAAAGCTGTGGCTGATTAGCAGCACTTATGTTGTGGCAACAGGGAAAACAGTAGGTTCTGGCAAACAGGAAGGATACCACGGGGCCAAACAAGACCTTTATGAACAGCCTGAGATGAGAGTGAGTGTTCTCAGCACCTCAGTGCTGACAATGAAGGAACGTTTCTGGGGACAAAGTAAGTGCAGGATGGAGACGGGGATCCAAACTATCTCTTGTCCTTCGGGAAGAATGAAAGGCAATATTGTCCCCAACATCTGGCTGTTTTAGGTGATGCAATTACTGAGGTTCATGTGAAATGTGGAAGTGCCTGAGCCGGTACAAATCATAGTTCCTTTATCATGACCGAAGGGAATATTAGGCATGGGAACTAGAAAATTCTCAGTAAGAGGTTTTTTAGTTGGGTGCTGAGATGTTTCTGTGCAGCCACCAAAGGAGGGCCGTCCGGTGTCCTCCTGGTGATGTCGGCTGTTTTCATGATGGATACAACACTGGTTTCTTCATGCACTCATCATGAAGAAACTGGACATAAGAGACTGACCTGGGTCCTGTGTGGTCATTTTACATGTGGAAATACAATTAGAGAAGGAGAGGGGAAAACAACTGAGCCAGAGAAAGGAAACACACACACAGACATATGTATGTACACACACGTGAATCATGTATGTGTATATGCACATCACATGTGTACTTTAAACTTGACACACCATTTTTGTTTCTCTGCACCTGGCACAGTACCTGACTTCACACCATGCTCAGTGTCTGTCTGATGACCTGTCATCCATATAGAATCCCACACTACAGTGGGAGAAAGGAGCAAGGTACGTTTGCTGCCGAGATGGACATACGATTTGCAATGTTAAACAGCTTGACGGCTCCGACAGTCACATAAAGATAAACAACATCAAATTCATGCCCTTTGAAGGCTTCAGGGGACTGCACGGCTGGAGTAGCGCACTCTCCATTAACAGAGCTATGACAGGGACTAAAGAAGATGTCTGAAGAGGGAATAAATCCAGACCCATGTTAGGCTGGATCCTGCTGCAGAAAAAGGTTTGCTATACTGAACTTCACTTTATAATAAAAGTAATCCATGTTCATAGTAAAAAACAAAACCAAAACCATTGCTTGCTTTTTTTTTTTAGTTCCGCGAGCCCGTTGACCATTACTGGAGGTTAATATATCTATTTCTGGACATATCAACTTTAGATGGTACCTAAGGATTTCTGATCTGAACAATGAGAGATAAGGTATTTAATATACTATCAGCTCCCCTCTCTTTACAATTTTCATTAGTTCCATTATTACTTTCCCTGCCTCCAGTGAGTATTTATAACTTTAAGTACATTTAATCTATTTCTTGATTAATCAACTTCTGACAGTATCTTTTCTCTTATACTATGTCAAAAGAGGAAACTCATCCATCTATCCTTCCCCCACTTTCTCTTCCTCTATTACATACTCTGTACAACCATACCTTTCCTTCCACGTAGCCAAGATTTAAAATATTTATATTCTGTTCGGTAATTATTAATGAGTCATTCATTAATATTAACTAATAATTTAATTTCTAGAATTGCCAATAGGCTGCTTAGACAAATTATAAACCAGTAACAGAATTTACAATACTATAACAATATAAATATTAGTCAGAAAGAAGTGGGACTGGACCTGTACAGAAGGGAACGTCACTAAACCTGAATGAAAGCGACTGTTCCCGGCACTTAGGTCATATGGATTCTCATTCTTAATTTCGTCAGGCCACAGGTTACTCTGTCTCAGTAAAGGCTATGCTTTTCCTAAAAATATGTTCAACAGAACATGCATTTATTGTATATAAAAATGCATCTGTTCATAAAAATGTATATATACAGTTTTAAAACATTAAACTGGGTTAACTGTGAAAACACCTTCTGGGCCAGCAATGGGGCACTGCCAAGAAATAACCCAGAAGTCTTTGAGTTTGGTCCTAATCCTGCCCTCCCCACTAATGATCTAGTAAAGGAATTTCATGCTAATCATTCTCTTTCTCTTCTTGTTAATTTTACCACCCATGTATTTATTAGTAAATATTCTTCAGTTGTTTTTCTGATTGTGAAATTTATACGAATGGAATCATACTGTATGTATTCTTCTGAGGCTTACTTCTGTCCCTCGACGATGTTTTTTAGATCCAGCCATCATATTATGTAGCTTTGGTCTGTTCATCCTCACTGCTGTACATTTTATTAAAAATCTGCCATGATTTTCTTATTCATTCTACTCCTGGTGGACATTTAGGTTTTCCCCACTTTAAATGACACAATCATCAATATTTGTGAATATTCTTTCTCATGCACATGTTAGGAGTTCTGGACCACAGGGCTTACACATGTCCAACTTTACCAGGGAATCCTGAGCTGGCTTCCAAATTCACTTACGATCAACCTTTGAAAGTTTTTCTAATTTAATAGTGCAAAGTGCAATTTAAGTGTAGTGTTTGCATTTTTCTGAGTACCAGTGAGGTAGATATTTTGTGTTTGCTCTTCTGTGACATTCCTTCTCATTTTTTAAAAAGCATTTTTGTAATTTTTCTTTAACTCACAGAAGCACTCTATTGTCTTGATACAAATCTTTTCACACACACACACACTTCAAATAACTTTCCCAGTGTGAGTCTTTTTACTTTTTCTGGTACCTGTGGATGATTATAAGTTCTCAAATTTCATGCACGTGAATTTATCAATATTTTTCTTTATTTGATACTTTTTTGTGCTTTATTTAAGAAGCACACCAGAAAGATGTTCTATATTGTCTTTTGAAAGTGTATAATTTTACTTGTTCACATTTAGGTCTTTACCTAGATATAGTTTTTGTATGTGATGTGGGGTAGTTAACTTTATTTTACTTGTTATGGATAACCAATTATTCTGGTAATATCTACTGAGAAACCCACTGTTTCTCCATTGGTCTACATCATCAGCTCTGTCATGAATCTAGTTTTCATATATTTGTGGGTTTGTTTTTAGGTCCTATATTCTCTTCCATTGCTCAATTCACCTGTTACTGTCTGTATTACTTAACTAAAAATATTTACTTATTAATTTTTAATATTGTTAAGGCAAGGCCCCAACCTTGTTTTTCTTCAGGACTGTCTGAGCTTTTTTGGGCCCTTTGCTCTATGAAATACATTTGAGAATCACCTTGTCAGTTTCCACGTACACTAAAGTGAAGTTATAATTTCACTGTCAGCTGGCTCCCATTGCTGCAGTTGAGAAGTCAAATGGAAGTTTAATTGTTGCTTCTCTGAAGGTATTAAAAGATATTTTAAGATTTTTTTCTGTATCTATGTGGTTTACAGATTAGCTGTAATACATTTAGTATGGACTTTCTTATTTATCCTGCTTGATACTTATTGGGTTTCTTGAATCTGTGGGTTCGTGTCTCAATTCTAAAAAAAATTTCCAGCTGTTATCTTCCTTAATACTTCCTCTGTTCCCCTCTCACTTTCTAAAATTCTACTTAAATCTGTTAAATTGTCTCACTTTATCCCCCATGTTTCTTAACTTCCATTTCATATTTTTCATTTCTGTCTCTCTAGGCTGCATTCTAGATAATTTCTTAATTTCAATTTCCCAATGCAGTTTTCCCGAACTATGTCTAATCTACTGTTTAACCTGACCAAGAAAATTTTAATTTCCGTTGTTATTTTTTCATTTCTAGAGGTTCTGATTAGTATAATCCTTCTTTAAATTTCCTTGTTTTTAACCACATTCTTAATCCTCTCATTTCTGGAAGTTAAAGTAAGCATTCTTATTTTATACTCTGGGCTTATTTTATATTTTGATATTTGAAGTCCTGACAGGTCTATCTACTTCTCTGCTGTCTGTTGTTTTTCCTTGCTCTTGTTCATGGTCTCCTGTTTCCTTACATATAGTGTTTCTGATAATGGGTTAAGCATTCTTCTTGGAATTATAGTCCTATTATTATTTATTCTTCTTCATTTTCTTTTTCTGGTATTCCTATTAGCTGGATTTTTTCCTTTCCACCTTGATTGATCTTCCACGTATCTTAACTTCCTTTCATATTTTCCATCTGTCTTTTGGTTTATATTCAGAAAAAATGTTTTCAACCTTATATTTTATGTTTTAGAATTCAGCTATTACTAATTTCCATTAAATTTTTAAAATTTTGTTGACCATACTTTTAATTCTCCAGTGCTCATTTGCTCTGTAACTGCTTCTTTTTCACACCAATCTGTCTCTTTTAATTTAATACAAATAATTTCAAATGTTTCTGAAGACCATAATTACACTTGAAATTTTTTTCTTCTGTTCCTTGAATTAAGTAGATTTCTTCTGGAGTCCCTCTTTCTCTTCGATGCTCATTGGTTATATATTTATATTTTTGAATGATAACAGGTTGGTTAACAAAGGTAATTGGTGAGGATTTCCTGTATTAGTAAATTGATCTCTTTTTCTAACACACATCTCCTTTGTAGGGAAGGGCTGATTAGAGCTCTTTATAAATGGACAGAGTGTGTTAACTGGGAGACTTCATTTAGGGTTCAGAAGAGAGGGCTCAAAGCAAGCTGGAAGGCGGACACAAGGGGAATTGTGGGGTCTGAGATGGTTCTATTTCTTGCTCTGAGTTCTGGTTCTATGACTTTTAATAACTGTGAAATTTATAGAGGTGTACTCATAATTTGCATACTTTTTTGTACGTATATCATATATCAATAAAATGTTTATTAAAAAAAATATAAGCTGGGAGCCCTCACCCTCTGACACCCCCCCCCCAAAAAAATAGGAAGCACTTTACTCTGGGTGTGTAGCATTTTTATTTCCTTCTTGAAACAAGTTATCTCTCTTCTACTACTCGTATGTCTGTTTTTAAGGTCTGGTATTATCTCAGAATATTGTGCTTCTCTCTTAGATATCAGCTCCCAAGTAGGACTTCTAGTCAACTGTTTACTTTCTTAGCAAGCATTCTGTTTTTGGGTGTTTTTTTTTTGCGGGGGGGCATGGGGCTGGAGGGAGAGGAAAAGCAGACTGAAAGCTCTGTATGAGAACCAGCTAGGATGGGGATGGAGGGACCATAGGTGGAAGAACAGCCCAGGTGCCCCATTGCTGCCTGCACTCCATGCCTCTTCTCTGTGGGTGGAGTGGAAATCTGAAGTCTCTCTTGGAGCTAGTTCCTATTTGTTTCATTATTTTCTTTTTCAGGGTCATGACCGTCCCTGCTAAGGATTATTTAATAGGAGGTCCTATATACTCTGTTTTCCAGAAACTCAACTGACTTTCTGGTTTGTTGATGCATCCCTTTCTGTTCTCTGTTCTGTTATAGATTTACTTCTATTATCATAGTTTATGGTTATTTAAATGGGGATTCTGAAGAGAGAGAAGAAATGCTTATGCTTAGTCTGCTACTTGAACAGGATAGTCTTAAAACTTTAACAAAATGTAGACACACATCACCTATTTTAATATTTAAGTTTCTCAATGCTTAGTAAGCTTCCATTTTATAACGTTAAACTAAAGTAACCAGTGATTCAGCAAACTGACTAAAGTATCTCTTAAAAGATTTGGATGAAAAATAATTTTCTGTTTCATTTATACACTTTTCTTTTAGTATCTCTATAGCATAGCTCTCTAATTTCAAAAAGGAAAAACAGCACTGACCTAAAGCAGTGAAAACTAGTTAATCAATCCACACTACACATTTGGTGTTTGGTTTTCTCTGGAGTCCCGTTTTCTTCTATTTCCTACATATTTACTAGAGTCATGGTTCCAAAAATTGCAATGATTCCAAACCCCATACAAGAAACAGCACAGGAAATGCTGGTGGGTCCAGCTCTCCTCAAGTTTCAAATGTGCTCTAACCTACAGCATGCTTGGATTTTTAAATAGTATATTACCTTTACATAGGTGTGCTTGGCTTTTGGGAAAAGACCTATTTAAAAAAGGAAACAAAAAATCCCAAAACACAAAAAACTAAAAACAAACCAAAAAAAACCCCTTAGGCCCAGAAAAGAGAAAGACAATCACAGATTTCCTTAGGCGATGAAATGCCAGAGGGCTTTAGACCACAAGGCAGGTGCCACCTCACATTCCACAGAAGACGGGTCTGCTTTTTACATCATCTAAATTGCAGTTTAAGCATGTGAATGTGATGGCATACTACAAAAGTATGCCGGGTACATACAAAAATCACAGAGTACAGTTCTTGGACAAGAATTCAATCTCACACTGAGGTGACAGAAGCCACTTTCTTGGGGTCAAGGTAATGGGATGGAAAGCCTGTTTTCTTTGGGCAGTAATCCCCAAATTCCAATCCTAGCTGTCATTTTTTAGCCATGTGACCTTAGGCTAGTTGTTAACCTCAGAATCTCATTTTCCTCATGTGCAAAACAGGGATGATAATGTCTACCTTACACAGCCATTATTGGAATTAAGTGAAATAACATACACCAAGGGGCTGGCACCTGGAAGAGACTCAACAGCGATTTCCTTTGTTCTTTATGTCAAAAAACTCCAAGCTGAGAGAACGTACATTTATTCACCTATTGGAATCTCCCTTTACCCTGAGCCGTTTCAATAAAAATGGAAAGGAACAGTGAGGAAAGTAAGAGCAATTTTTCAGTGTGTTCTAGTCTTTACATATGCTGCTGACGCTACACATCTCATGACTTAACCATGCATGTCTTCATTCTACTGAATTTATTATTTTCTTTAGATTTCAAGTCCCTTGGTATTTCTCCTCTTTACCGGCGCCTGTGCTCACAGCAAATTCCAACAGAGAGTGAGATGAGTAAGTGATACTGCTTATGCATCATTATGCCATCATCCCCGTACCCTGACCTTTCTTTAGCTGTGCATGAAAAGTCTGGGGCTTCCTAACACATGTGTCTGGATGTCTTTCCCCCTCAACCCTTCTGCCCTCACAGGACTCAGTGGGTGAACCTCAGTTCTGAAGACACACCGACTAGCTCAGAGTGATTTTCATGTTCAAACATAGCTTTGTAACTGGCAAAGGGTGCTCTCAGCTGACGAGCTGGTCATAGGCTAACAAAGCCAGGCTTTGTGGATGTCTTTCATGACACGAATGGGGTAGCTTATGCATTTTTAATGCTCAAGAAACATTAATACCAATTAGCCGTGCCAAAGAAGAGAATTAAAACACTATGTCACGGAATGATAACATCCTCTCTTTGACGATGAAGCCGGCATATTTTAATAGATACTGGATTCAATAAAGAATCCCTTCCTAGACACTTCAGTCTGTCTGTCTTTGGAAGAGGGCATGGTATCTTCATGGATTCTAAGGCCATTAATCTTGAGGTCTTCTGATTGGTTCTCTTTACTCACTCATTTTCTTTCGATTTAGATACTGTGTTTCCCCAAAAATAAGACCTAGCCGGACCATCAGCTCTAATGCGTTTTTTGGAGCAAAAATTAATATAAGACTCGGTATTATATTATACCCAGTCTTATATTATATTAAAATAAGACTGGGTATTATATTATATTGTAAGAACTGGTCTTATATTATATTAAAATAATACTGGGTCTTATATTAATTTTTGCTCCAAGAGACACGTTAGAGCTGATGGTCTGGCTAGGTCTTATTTTCGGGGAAACACGGTAACTCATTAGTTGCCTTTAAAAAGTTTTTCCCTTCTACATGTACCAGAGACAGCTATGGTGAAGTATGATGTCCCTTTCTCCTGGGATTGCTTTGAAATTCACCATTTCATATTTTGGCCCTCCTTCCCATGAATGAAGACGGAGGAACACTCAAGGTCACCATGGATCTTATTCATCTGGGCAGTAATTGAACAAATGGCCCTCTTTCCCGCCACTTGATTATGTTTTTCAGTGAAATTCTTTTAAACCAACTGCCTATTGCATGCATCTCCCCTCCTCGTCCCTTTCACCCCCCACATAGAAAGCTGGAGAGAGAAGTTTTTCTTACTTGGATTATTGTGTCCGGAGGAAACGAGCTGAGAGTCCTAAAAGAAGAAGAAATATCAATTAATTTTCTTACTCTGACTTTCAAAATCGAAGTTGAATGTGAGATACATTCCTGGGCACTCATAACTTCATCACTGATCAGGTACTGTACTGAGAAACTCACACGAATGCGCTCGTCCAACAGTTCTGGTAATACAGCTTACAACCACTTCCCTTTTGTTTTATGGACTTTTTGTTTTGCTTATTGAGTGAAATTCACATATGATTAGCTCCTTTAAAGTGAATGATTCAGTGGCATTTTAGTACATTCACAATGTCGTACAACCATCACTTCTATGTAGTTGCAAAATACTTCCACCATTCCAAAGTAAAGGTCCTTACCCATGAAGCAGTGTCCCTGCGTTGTCCCCTCCCTTTGGTCCCTGGCAACCACTAAGCTGCATCCTATCCCTATGAATTTATCCATTCTGGACATTTCATAGCAGCAGAATCATATAATATGTGGCCTTCTTTCACTTAGAGTGTGTTAGAGGTTCATCCATGTCATACCATGTATCAAAACTTCATTCATTTTTATGACCGAATACTATTCCACTGTGTGTAAACTCCAGTTCGTGTATCCATCCATCTGTAAATGGACATGTGGCTGCTTCCACCTGTCAGTGACTATGAACAGTGCTACCATGAATGCATGTGCACGTGCACTTGTTTGAGTCCTTGTTTTTAGTGCTTTTGGGTAGGAGTGAAATTGTGAGGTCACATGGTAATTTTATGTTAAACTTTTGGAGGAACTGCCAAACTGTTTTCCACGATGGTCGAATCATTTTGCATTTCTACTAGCAATGTATGAGGGTTCCAATTACTCCACATCCTCACTAATATTTGTTATTTTCTGTCTTAATTTAAAAAATTTTATGATAGCCATCCTAGTGGATGTGAAGTGGTTTCTGATTGTGGTTTTGATTTGTATTTCCCTAATGACTAAGGATACTGAGCATGTTTTCTCTTTTCAACTATGACTCTTGGGAAAAAAAAGCAGAATAAAGCATCTTTATTGAGGTATAAATGATATAACATAAACTGTACATATTTAAAGTATACAATTTGATAATAAGCATCTTTAAAAGAATGCTACTATGATTGTCTTGACTCAAGGATAGCTCCATCTTACTAAGTAGCACTTATCATTCAAACAAAAGTAGTATCTATTCATTAAAGAAAATTCAGAGAAATAGGAAAGTATAAAAAAGTTATCTGTAATCCCATTTCTAAGGTTAATGTGAGGCTTTTGGTCTCCCAGTGTCATTTATGAAGTGTGTTTCATCCTGCAGTCATGAGAACCAATGGGAGAACCACCACTTCTGGTTACTTAGAAGAATATTTAAAGATAAGAGTTTATTCTTCTCCATCTTTAAATCCTGAATTCCCCAAGACTGAACTCTTGTATGGTAGATGGGAATCCTTAAACTTCTTAATATGTGGTCTATTTAGCTGGGAATTAAAGTTTGTCCAAATCATTTTGCTGAAGACAGAAATAACTAAGCTCACTGGTATCCGAGAAAGCCCTTCAATGAAGCACCACAGTAAATACTGTATTTCATCAAACGGAACACGCCATCAAAATTGTATGAGGCTGCATTATCTCATGTACTACTAGGAAGGATAACTGCTACCAATTGATTGTAAGATGCCACCAACTGTAAAATAAATCCTGATTTTAGGGAACTTAAAATGTGAAAAAATATGCACCTTAGGTCAATAAAATACAGTTGTTCTTAAGCCCTGGTGTTGACAGAGGATGGCACTTATATTGTGAGGGTGTTACTTAAAAATGGCTTTTTGGAACCATTTGAGAACTGGACCATTCATACTTCTCCTTGTTTACCTACCCATCCATCTTTAGAGCTATAAAAGGCAAGAAATAGAAATATATCTTCTCTTATTTTCAGACCCCATAGCCAACCAATTACTATAGGAAAAAGAACCCCATTTGGTATGGTCTCCCTTCACTTCCACAATCACTTTCTTCTCAATCTTTTTCTGTAAAGCTCAAAACTGCTGAAACAAGATAATTTACAATGAATTTCAATGCTTATTTTGAGGCAATGCTCAACATGAAGTTTTAGTCCAAACATTTGGTGGTACTTTTTGAGCATGCTAGTAACCCAAAGAGGGAGCTAAACTTCCCAATTTCAAAGTACTTCCCTTCACACCTGCTGTCTTTCATGCTCCTTCTGGGGCACAAAGAGAAAGGCAAGAGGATTCTTTCCCATAACAATGGTAGAATTCTTCTGTATAACGCTTGAAAATTAATCAGCAAGAATAGTTTCAGACCAGGTCTAACCCCACCAGATTCAGAGTCCATTGCCATGTGAAATGTTTGTAAGATGCCATTCAGCTTGCCTATATGCCTTCTGAGGATGACAACAGTTCTACCATTTTGAGTTCCTTTATTTGCATTTCAAAACTAATGAGATCGCTACAGAAATGAAAAGAAAAGGGCAAAGCAAATTTTTTTCCTTCATTGGAATACCTGATAATGGCAGCCAATTTAAAGGAGTTATGCCTTCTTTTCTTTACCAAATTCAATTACTTTTGAGATTTGAAGAATGAGGCAGTCATGTCTGGTAGTATCTGTCTAGCGAACAGTGACTCCAAATTAAGTCTTCAGAGAATAAAAAAAAAATCCAAGTTCAGTAACAATTGACTTTACTATATATTATGTCCTTCAATACCCAGACAAATTGGGGAACTTCTCGGAAGTATTTAGCTAATTAATTTAGTGGTACTGGCAACTAAGATTGCACAGTTAAATCGACTTTCCTTGTGAGGTCAAATTACCCCTTTAATCTTAATAAAGGCTTAATTTCATTATTTATTGGTCATCTAGGAGATTTTGCCCCTCCGATTCCATAAACAATTCTAGCTCCTGCACAATAGCAATAGAATGATAATTTCAAACGTTAATAATCTAATTAAGGAAACGGTGAGTTTCCAGTTGTCAGAATACTAATTAGTTGAGATTCAGGTTGAAAGAAGTACTCTGTGTGTCAAAATTAATGACAGTCTTTGTAGTAGGCAGAATAAGGGCCCCCAAAGATGTCCCTATCCTCATTTCTGGACCCTGTGAATATTAACTCTCATGGCAAAAAAGGGGTTTGCAGGCGTGATTAAGTTAATGCTTTTGAGATGGGAGATTATCCTGGTTTATCTAGGTAGACACAACAAAGGTCCATAAAAGGAAAAGGAGGCAGGAGAGTCAGGGAAGATGTGATTAGGAAGGGAGAAGTTAGAGTGACAGGTAACAAGGGCAGCCTCTAGATGCTGAGAAAGGGAAGAAAAGTTCTCCCCTGGAGCCTTCAGAGGGAACACAGCTCTGCCAACACCTTCATTTCAGCCCAGTGAAAATGATTTTAGACCTCTGACGTCCAGAGTTGTAAAATAATAAATTTGTGTTGCCTTCACTCATTAAATTTGTGGTAATCTGTTTTAGCAAAAGACATTAACGCAGCCTTATTTCATTTGTACAAATTACTTATTGGGAGCTTTTTGAAAGAAAAGCATTAAAATCATGCAATTGTTCCTACATTTTGTAAAATTATTCTTTCTTTCTTGGGCAAGGCAAAAAGATCTAAAAGTGAAATAGCTCCGTACAAATCGTATAGAAGTCCTAAAGAAGACACATTTTTCATTTAAATTTGAAATTCTATGCCCTATATGATAGTTAACAATGTAACTTTTGGGGTGGAAAGTAAGATACTTGTAACTTTCTGCCTTGAAAAATGAACTTTCATACTAATGATTTGAGGATGTGAATATCACCTGAGGAGTGAAGTTATTGCTTAAACTTAATTATTTACATTCAACAAAACAAATTTGCACAATCCTTTTGGAAAAGTCACAATCAAATATGTCTTGGGATATACACTCAATTATATCAGAAAACGTACTTACATCACGGATATGTTTACAGAACAAAAATGCTTATCTGACTGTACTTTAGGTTAAGCCATTATTTTGGCCAGATTATGTACAAAAATTGTAAGGATTATTGCATTGTATTTTAAGTATGGGATGCCATCGAAAAGCTTCGAATACAAAAGTGACAAGAGATGATTTATGTTTTAAAACGATTTAAAAACTATTGTGTGGAGAACAGGTTGTGTATTAGGGGCTAAGGTGAATGGCTGCAGAACTGTTATAGTCCAGGCTAGAGGTGGTGATGGTTGGAATAGAATGGTACATGGAGCAAGTGCGGAAACAGGGGGACCAGTTAGGAGGTCTTACAATAATTTATGCAAGAGATGATGGTGGTTTAAACCAAGGTTAGGTAGCATGATGGTGGAGGGGAGCATTTAGACTCAGGATATATTATGAAAGCAGTGTAGACATGGGTTCATGATGGGTGGGATGTGTAGCATGAAGAAAGAGTCAAGGAAGATATACTGGATTGAACAATGTTCCCCAAAAGCTCATGTCCACTCAGAATTTGTGAATTTGACCTTATATGGATATAGGGTCTTTGCAGGCCACACTAGATTTCAGTAGGTCCTCCATCTAACGACTGGTGTCCTTCCAAGAGAAGAGACATTTGGACACAGAGACACACAGAAGGAAGACAGTGATGTGAACGTATTGGCAGAAATCGGAGTGATGCAGCTACAGGCCGAGAAATGTGACAATCACCAAAGCTGGAAGAGGCCAGGAAGGATTCTACCCTAGAGCCTTCAGAGGGCGTGGCCCTGCTGACACCCTGACCTCAGACTTCTGGATCCCAGAACTGTAAGAGAGTACATTTCTTTTATTGTTAAGCTACTGGTTTGTGTACGTTGGCACAGGTGCCCTACAAAACTAATACAGATGGCTCCAAGGCTGGTGGCCTGAGCCAACGGCAAAGATGGAGGAGTTACTTACTGAGAACACTGGGACAGGTCTGTGTGGGGCTTAAAAGCTCAGCTTTTGTATCCAACTGGAGATGTTTGTGAGATATGCAAGAGGAGAGGCTGAATAGGGAACTAGAAATACAAGTATGGAGTTGGGGGATGCAGAAGGGGCTAGAGATACGAATTTCGAAGTCATCAGCTTGGCATACAGAGTATTTAAGTCCTAGATGAGATCACCAAGAAGAGAACAAACACAGAGAGGAGTGGGAGGACTCAAGACAAGTGCAGAAAAAGTCTATTACAAACTTTACATCAAGAATGGACTAAAAACCTGCTAGAACACAAATCCTAGCAAAACAATAAATACACTTTAAAAAGAGGAAGACTTGAGACACAGAAACAATGAATGAATCAAAAAGCTAACAAATAATTGTCGAGGCCTGACGGTAAAAAACAGTCATAACAACAATAATTTGAAATTTGAAATATTGTAGATAATGTCAAACTGAGAGATGGTGGTGGCGGAGACAAAAGTAAAACTGGGGGGTGGGGGTAAGGGGGAAGGTGAGGGGATTAGAAAACAGTCAGTAACCACAAGATGGCCACGGGGTTTTGAAAATTAATCTGGGGAACGTAATCAATAATGTTGTAAAGTTTTTGTAGGGTATCCGATGGACACGTGTCCCATTTGGGAGACCATCCAGGGATGATGTAGATGCCTGATCACTGCACTGTACACCTGAAGCTGAACAATAATGAATGCCAACTATAATATTGTGTGTGTGTGTATATATATATATATATATATATATATATATATATATATATGTATATATGTATGTATACACTTACAAGAGGCGGAGTACAGCATTGGGAGGGGAGACAGTGGAAATGGGATGGCTGGGTGCGATGTCAGAGAGAGAGTGGATGGGGGCAGGGGGGGTCCACAGCGTGAGGGATATAAATGATAAACGTCTAAGTATTACTTTGTCTTGTGCACCTGAAACTAATTAAAAAAAAAAAAAAGTAAAACTGTTTCATATTTGGGGATAGGAGGTAGGTACTGATTAATTATAGGCATTGGTAAGAATAAGTTTCAATAGGTTCGTATATTAAAATTTTAAAAGAAATTACTATATTGCCTTTAAAATTATTATGAGTATTATATTTATATTATATATACATTTGAAAACATAATATTATGTGTATTTTTGAAAAAGGAACAAAGAAAGATGAATTAAGCTAAGAAGAGGTAGAAAATCTGAATATGCCAATAGGCATAGCAGAAAATGAGTGAGTTAAAGATCTATTCTTAAAAGAAAATTCTACTTACAATAAGTTATATGAATCAACTACATCTGATACCTTTCAGGAGGGAAAAATTGGCATGTTATATATAAACTGTCCCAGAATACAGAAAACGGTAGAAAGCTAATGAATTCATTACAAGAGGCTATTTCATTCCTAATATTGAAACTGAACAAGCATACACAGAAAGATAACTAGTTTCAAGTTCATTTATGAAGACAGGAGTAGAATTCCTAAATTAAACACAGGTATATTAAGTCCAAAAGTGTATTAAATGAACAATATGCCATCTGTAAGGAAATTAATCATAGGACTTTACAGGTGATTAAAAAAACTCAGACAATGTAATTATTGATGCAATTTTCTGCATTAACAGATTAAAGAAAAAAACTATGCATATCTCAACAAAAGCTGAATAAACAATTGAACTAAACTCAAATGTGTTCCATTTATACATATTTGGAAAACAGATCAATGATTGCCAGTGATTGGGGTGTGGAAGGGGCTGACTACAGAGTGTCCGAGACAACCTGGGTGCTGATGAAATGCTTCTGTAGCTTGACTGTGAAAGTCTCAGGAGCATGGGTGTCTGTCAAAACCTGCAGGATACTAAAAAGGGTGAATTTTACTGTTTGTAAATTATACCTTAATTTTAAAAAACGAAATGGAAATTCAATCCTTTAAAATGTTCAGAAAACTAGGAAGAGAAGGAAGCTACCTCGGCTGGACACAGAGTAACACCCTGGAATCATCTTCCTTAATATCAGAGATAAGGCAAAGACGCAGAGGTTCTAGCAGACCCAGTAAGAGGAATAAAATGGAACAAGTTATTTGCAGAATTCTTTACGACTTCTCAATTCACTCAGAGCAGAGCAGCAGAGTGAAGCCCCAAGTCCTTTCAGCGGCCTTACAGTCCCTATAGGTGATGCTGCATTTATTTCTGTGTTATTTCTGTTCCTTGCTAGGTTTGCTGTACCCTGGCCCCACTGGCCTTGCTGTTCTTCACACATCCTGGCATGCTCCTGCCTCAGGGAGCTTTCTTTCTCTTCCATCTACCTGGAACTCTCCTCCTCCAGGTGTCTGCATGACTTGCTTCCTCCCTTCCTTCAGGGAGTTGCTCAAATGCTGTCTCTGCAGGAAAGTTCTTCTTAAGGTCTCTATTGAAAATTCATCCATTCCCAGTCCCCATCAGCATTCATTATCTTCTTTTCTTGATTTCTTTTTCTTCAGTACACGTCATCATCTACCATGTTATATATTTTACTGCTATTCATTCTATTTTCCCTTATTTGAAAAATATAAGGTCACCAAAAAACCTACTAAAACCAAAAGGAGTTCAGTAAGGAGGTATATGAAACCCAATAATTTTCCTTCACACCATCAGGGACTAATTAGAAAACATAAAAACTAAAAAAAAAGCTCACTTAAAGAGAAAAGTAAGCAAATATTTTTAAATATCTGAGGATGAGCTAAGAACCGACGTGAAAGACCTACATGAAAAAGAAATATGTTTACTTAAGGACATGAAAGAAGACCTGAAAAAAAAAAGGAGATATTCCCAATTCCTGGACAGGAAGATGACCCTGTTACATGGATACACTTTCTTAAAGTTGGAGACCAGATAAATTCCAAAAAGAATTCCCAGAGGATTTTTATATGGAGCAACAGGTCATCAGGATGATTCTTAAACTGATCTGGAAGAGGAAAATGTAAAATAGGCAGGCAGGACTTTTGGAAAATAAAGCGGGAGCTTGGCCTGACCACATGTATATATAGGCCCCAAATTATCCACAGTTTAAACTAGGAGTCATCCAACCATGGCCCAGAGGCCGAATATAGCCCACCCTTTGTTTTGTTTTAAGCAATTTCATGGCTTTTAGCATACTCAGAGTTTACCACCATAATGAATATTAGAACATTTTCATCACCTGAAGAAGAAATCCTTTACCCTTGAGCTATCACTCAACCCCACTTCCCCACCCCTGAGCTGTAAGCAACCACTAATCTATTCTCTGTCTCTCTATTTTTGCCTATTCTGGACATTTCAAACATATGAAATCATATAATGTGTGGTTATTTGTGACTGGTTTATTTCACTTTCACTTAGCATAACGTTTTCCAGGTTCGTCCATATTGTATCAGGTATGAGCACTTCATTCTGTTTTATGCCTGAAAAATATTCCATTGTAAGGATGTATCACTTTTGTTTATCCATTCATCAGTTGATGGACATTTGTGTTGTTTCCACTCACTGGCTATTATAAATACTGCTGTGAACATGGGTATATAGTTTTTGTGTAGACATGTGTTCTCATCTCTTGGGTATATACCTAGGAGTGGAATTGCTGGGTCATATGTTAATGCAATGTTTGAGGAACTGCCTGAATGTTTTTCACAGAGGCCGCACCATTTTAGGATCCACCAGCACTTGCTATAGGGTTCCAATTTTTCCACACCCTTGCTAACAATGGTTGTTATCTGTTTTGATTTTAGCCACTTAAGTAGGTGTGAAACATTATCTCATGGTGGGTTTGTTTTGCATTTCACTAATGATTAATGACAGTGATAGTATCTTTTCATATACTTATTAGCCATTTGTAGATCTTTGGAGAAATGTTTGGAGAATGTTTGCCCATTCTTAAAATGGGTATTCCTTTTATTGTTGAATTATGAGTTCTTTAAACATTATGCCACCATCTGTTTCTATAAATAAAATTTTATTTGAACTTGGCCATATTCCTTCAGTTACGTATTGTCAACAGAGCCCAAACTATTTACTATTTGATCCTTTATAAAAAAAGTTTGTCTACCTTTGATTTAAACAATGAGTTACTGGGAAAGAAGTAGGTAAATATACTGAAAAAACAGCATAGACAGTCTGGAAACAAATCTATGTATTTATAAGAAATTCACTTGATACAGGTAGTATTTCAAAACAGTGAGGAGAAATACAGGCTAAGTTGTTAATAGTGTTATAATAACTTACTAACCATTGAGAAGAATAAAACTAGAATCTTATGTTATATCATCCACACACACAAAAAGCTTTAAAACCTAAACCGCAAAACTATAAAAGACTTAGAATAGAGAGAACATTATTAGAATGTTAGGGTAGGGAAGGTGTTCTTTTTTCTGACATAAAAATCAAACACTTTGCTAGTATAAAAGGTATATAAATCAAGTTACAAGAAAATAGTTGTACCATATATATTAGACACATGAGTAAGATATAAGGAGCTCCTACCAATTATTTTTTAAAAAGTGGCAATGGACAGGAACAGGAAAGTTGCAAAGGAAAAATGGTCAATGCTCAAACTCAGAAGAAATTGGACAAATGCAAATGAAAACAATGATATACCAGATTTTCATACAGAAACAAGGATAAAAAACCAGATACTGTCATACACTGGCAAAGATGCATCAAAAGGACTCTTGAAACACAGTCAAGGGTAAATATGGCCTCCAGCACCACAGTTCCTGTTCAGGGCATCAGGACTACAGACATTCAGTAACAGGCATACAAAGGCACCTACAAAACATGTTCGTTGGAACAGTGTTTGTGATAGCAATCAACTGGAAGCAATCTGAATGCCCATCAAACGGAGCTTGATTTAATACATTACAGCCAACTCATACCATGAAATATTTTGCTGCTGTTAAGAAGAATGAAGAAAATACATATTCACTTGGAAAGCTCTCCAAATATACTTCATTGAGGGAAATAAAAATGAACTCGTAGAATGGAAGTTATTCATTGCGATAATTATAATAACTATTTCGATAATTCACTGTAAAAAATGGTGATATTAATATTTTGCAATGATATTTATGAATTGTGGAAGAAAAATAACTCTTAGAAAAATTCTTTTAGAACTATAATCTATGAATTTTAAAAACTGCATATGCACATATATGCATATAATGCACAGAGAAATGGCTGAAATTGTACACACCAAACTCTTGATAGTAATCTCTGAGCAGGGAAATAAAACCTGGATGCGAGTGCTGGGGATTTTCATATTTTGCTCCTTTATTTGCATAATTTCGTCTTTATAATGAATATGTAGTTATGTTAGTTGGTTAAAAAAATCAAATAAAAACTATGACTCATTTATAATTTAAATATATTTTGTGGCTTATTTTTTATGTGCTCGTCCTTAGAACATATGGAAATCTTTTCTTTTAAAGTCTTAGGAAATATTTTAAGCATTATAAAAGATATCCAAGAGGAATTAAATCTTCCATGTCCTCAATTCTAACACATTGATTTTAAGACATATCATTAATTTAATAAAAGCTTTTCAGGATAAAACGAGACATACAATCACAGAGAATGTATAAAATGATTGTGTAAGTTGCATTTCAGCCTCTCAAATGTTTTTAGATAAAATGACAATTATAATATGCATCACATTTTGCAGAAAGTATGGAAGCGTAGGTAAGTAAGACTGAAAGCCTGATTTCCCCTTTGATGAATAAATATATGCTTGCAAATTACTGAAAATCAGATCCATATGTCTCTGGCAGTGACACTGACAGAGGAAAAGAAAATCAGGGAAAACCCAATGTCCAGGAAAAATCTGTGCGTGAGTAAAACTTATTGTTCATGAATGATGCAAGATCTCACCTTATTTGGAAATGAAAATTTGCTTGATTCCACTTTGCTGGGAGCTTGAATAGCAGAAAGTGGTGGAAGCCAGGTCATCTCCTAAAGGGGGGAGAAACCAAACAACATTGTAATACAGACAGTATTAAAGTCAGTAGCATTAAAGCAGCTAGACCAGCCTGCCTTAAGAAGGCATGGAAGGGGTAAGGAATGAACCAGAAATGAATAAGGAATGACAGGGATTTTTTTTTTTATACTTGAAACCCATTTTTATCCTTGGTTTTCCTAATTTTACCAATTCTTGGTTTCATGGCTATCCTCATGCCCCCTTTATACCTTAAAAGATCTACAGTTAATCTTCAATTAAGTTTCTGAGTACAGGGACACTCCGGTACTAAAGTTCTATGGAAGATCCCTACAAAGGGGGCTGCTTCCCTGGGATGTGATCCCACATTTGCAGGGCTGCAGGGTTTCTGAAGGGTTGAATAAAGCACTTTTCACTTTAGAAATAATTATTAGAGAAGCTGTTTATTTTATTAGGATATCTTATTAGTATGAGTTTCCAATAAGACCCACACATCACTTTGGTCTTTATAAAAATGTCATTCATAAAGAAGTGTAAAAACAAATCACAGGTATAAAATAAGGAGAGTGTGTGTTGTGATTTTTATAACAGTATTAAGAACGCAACTTTAGCTTAACCTGTAATAATCTGTCATATGCTTTTTGACATACACTTTCACTCCTGTGAGACAGACAGGCAGGGCTTGTTTTAGTCACTTCCAGCTCCTAGAAGACATGTGCATTCACTAAATGATAGTGCAATTAAATTGAATCGATTTCTGATTACCAGAAAATTGACTTAGAGTTTCCGAGGTTCTGGAATAGGTTCTGAGTCCTATTCCTTGATTTCCTTCCACTTCTAAACCTCAGCAAGCACAGAAGCAGTAGTTGATCCATTTTAAGAAAAGTGAGAAATTCTCTTTAGGTGAAGACAATTTCTTACCCCCTTTGGTTGGGGGTGGTGGTGTTGAAAGGGATTCTGCCAGGCTGTTGACGTGAAAGGCTTTCTTGAGGATGGTCTTGTGCCTTCTTTCCTTGGGTAACTCCCTCTGCCCCTAGCACCCTGATGGTGCAGACCCACCCAGGGAGCAGAGGGAGAGCGATCTTGTTCAAACCCTCCTTACAAGGATTTACTGACCCTCCACCATCTCTTGTCCACCATGACACATGTGCCATAGGGTGATTAAGCTCAATGCATCTGAGGTGTCCCTTCTCCATTCTGCTGGTACCAAGGGTTCCCCAATGGAAAGCAAAGGAAGACCCAGCGACCCTTTACACCCTCTCTCCTCTCACCTTGCTCCTCAAGTACCTGCCCCTCTAACCTGTCTCTATCCCTCTTATCTCTTTTGAGGCGAGTTTGTCCCAGAACAGAGTGGGTGCTCAGCCCATTTCTGAATGAATGCCAGATTGCACAGTATCGCTGCCAAGTCTCTACCTTTCTTTCTGGTCACCTGAACCAGCATCCTAATCATACCTTCAGTATTTTTAACCTGAATTACTTTAATAGCTTCCTGGTTGGTTCTCTTTCTCCTGTTACTATTAAGCCATCTTCCACACTCCTGCCGACTGAATGTTCCTAAGGTACAGGTCCCAACGAAAAGCTCCACTGCTTTAAAATCTTCCTACATCATCACATACGTAACAATGACGATGATACTGACGGCAATGATACCTTCCGTTGTGCTTGACAGTTTCCGAATACACCCCACAAAGGTGGGGTGTAAAAGTTACCTCATTTACACCCCACCTTTAAAGTAATTATCATTACTATCTCCATATTGCAGGTGAGGGAGTCAAAGCTCAAAAAGATGAAGTGATTTGCCCAAGTTCACTCAGTTCATAAATTCTACCACTGACATGCGCACAATGCACACGTATCTCCTTCCTCCCAGCCCAGTGTTTGTTTTCACTTTACTGCATTTGCCCCAAAGACAAATAGTATTCAAGACCTTCTACACCAAGGTCCCAGCTGTCAGCCTTGTACCTTTTTATTAATCTACACACCTACCACGTATAAGAAACACTGCAGTCTCTACTTTTACTTACACTGCACCCTCTGTGTCTGCATGCCCTGCGCTCATCTGCATTTTGGATTCCTACCCATCAGTAGGGCTCTCCGTGAACATTGCCTATGTTTTGGGGCCTTTGTGGATTCTCCTTCTACTTCAATATGATATGATAGTTCCCTTCTTATGCTCCCCCAAAGCACTTGTCTTTTCTCTCTCGCATTGGAACTCTTAGATTGCAGAAAACAATCTGTGTTTAGTTTTGTAAGTATTTACCTCAATGTGCACTCAACCATTTCTCCGTCTTCTGATACCCATCCCCCAATGTAGAATAAAACTCATACTAAGGAATCCTGATAATCTCTTTCAAGAGTATTCACTTTTACTAAACGTAATCCCCAAGTAGGAATCCTAATAATTTCTTTCATGAATACTCAGATTTAGTAAATATAATCCTTTAAAGAAGAACTCGAAATTTCTTCAGTGGGGTAATGTCTACTCACTTGTGTAGACGAAGCACCTTACAGATGAAAATGCTCAAAATTAACTTGTTGAATTGAACTGAATGCCCATATTTTAATGCAAAATTGCTTACTAACATGACTTTAATTCTAGCTAAGTATTTCCATGTGATTTGTCCATCTAATGAATCCTGCTAT
Source organism: Rhinolophus ferrumequinum (assembly GCF_004115265.2). Classification (NCBI taxonomy): domain Eukaryota; kingdom Metazoa; phylum Chordata; class Mammalia; order Chiroptera; family Rhinolophidae; genus Rhinolophus; species Rhinolophus ferrumequinum. The sequence continues at coordinate 4,532,355 of NC_046296.1, read as the reverse complement.
AGATAGATATGAAGGAGTAATAAAGAGAGTAGGGCTGCTTAAAACATCGAAATCTATTAGGATTTCCAAAAACATAAGATTTATATGAATTAAATATATTTGTTTTTAATAAATAAATGTGCAATCCCTTTTTAAGATCGATTATCCATTATATTAAAATTCTCCATTAGGATTGCATGGGAAAATTAAGGGCAAACAGACTATTTCTATTTCCTCTTCTGTCACTTACTAGCACAGTGAGTTTAGTTAAGTCACATCTTAGTGACTTCAAAACAAAAGCTTGAGAATCAATCAGATCTCAGCTTGTGGTGTCTGAGAAGCAGAGGGAATAGAGATTTGCACTAGCTCATGACTTAATCATGAGCATTAAATGAGATAATAAACACAGAGTATAGCATGGCTCCCATGTTTAATCATTCAATAAAAGACAGCGCTGGTGAGCATCAAGCTGACTTTCAGAATTCTTGTCTCTAAAGGGAGAAAATGGAACTTCTCTTTGAGCTTTAGATGTTGGGAGTCTAGGGATAAAAGAATACATGGGAAAGTGTTTTTATAGAAGAATGACGTACTGTGCAAATGTAATCTATAATTAAGCTAGCAGTTATTAATACAAACTATATATTACTAAAACTGAAAGTCATTTAAAGAGGTTATTACGATTCCTAAGTGTGATTGCTACTTCACACTGGAGAAAATGTCCTTAAGTTTTCCCATGGGAACAGATCGATGACGCAATTAATAGCAGTCGGTGAGATAAGATTTGATAAAAAGGTGTTTAATTTGTACCTTATTCTGGATAGTGATTTAATATGTACGCAAAGGTAAAATTTTTCATAATGGCTAAAATTTCACGTTGCTTACCTCACTTCACAGGGAAAGAATGCTATTTTGTGGCAAGGCCACCAATCCCATGCCTGTGCGTGTGCTGTTCCCACAGCCCATGTCCCGACCTGTCTTTACCATTCCGTCCGTCATCACTGCTTTGCTCCTATGGCCCCCACCTGGCTGTCCTCTAACCACCTCCTGGACCACAGGTAAGACAGGAAGAGAAACACAACGTTTAAAGCCAATTACTCCAAAGTCTAGGTAGCAAGCTACCTTCTGATCTTAAAAGCTCCTCTGTCACTTCTTTGATCTGCTTCCTTCCTTCCTTTTGATTTTCTTGTCACCTAGAAATGAGGCCACATGCCCTCCTCAGTACTGAGAGGTCCTCAGTTTTGAGCTTCGCTTCCTTAGCCAACTGATGGGATTAAGAATCAACATATCTGCCTTCACACAGCCTCACTCTTCCCATCTCCCTCAGCAGATGCCTTGTTACCCAAGGGACATATTTCAGGGTGTCTTCTTATTTCTTAGACAGGCGTAAAATGCCAAGTCTCTTTATAGCAAATGCACTCACTTTTCTCCTAAATGAAAGAACAGATGGTGAAATGATAAAAGCATATAGAATTCCGCATTTCATTAACTGTTCAACTTTTCTTCCATCCCCCAGACACTCGTGTTCAGAGGTCTATGGGGCACGTGTGCAGTTTCCATTTTCATGTCTGCTGTACAGCGAGACTGACCAGGAGTCCCAAGAACCCACAGCTTTGGGCTCATCTGGCACAACCTCTTCCCTCCATGTAGCTGCCCCCTTCCTCTGCTGTCACCTACATCAGCCTGTCTCGGGATAATGGTTGGAGGCCTAGGGCATTGCAGCTCTTTGTAATTTGAGAAGAAACAAAACTGGAATGTTAGCCTGAAGTCGAATCTTGGATTCAAAATGTAGCGTTATGAGGATCTGCAAAGTATGGTTAGTTTGCAAATTGATTGCACTAGAAAAATTTTAAACAATAATATTGTAATTTTCCTATTAAAATCAAGGACCAGAAAAGCCCTTTCCCTGGTCCCCCTCCTTATCTACTGTTTCCCTACGCAATGTCTTGGTCGTGGCCATCGTAGTGTTTTATCTAACATCATCACAATGCTGCACTCCCTGAAATGCTTCCAGTGACCCTGCTTCAAACATTCAAGATGCTCTGTCATCTGGTGCCATCAAGGAATGCTGCAGTGTCACTCCCTGTTCCTTTTTCATGCAGTCCTCCCCCCAGCCAGATGGGTTAACACACCTATTTCCTCTTGCCCTGCCCTAGGTTTTCCTGTCTTGACATTTTTGGCTTTCCATTCATGCTATTCCAACTTCTCCATTCTTTCTCATGCCGGCCTCTTTTGGAAGGTCGCTGACTGGTGTGACCCTCAGCCCGGGCTACACACTCCCCTGTCCATCACGCACGATTTGTGTCACTCGTTTAATATTTACACGCTGCCAGGGGCTGTGTGTTTTCCTTTTCTGTGCTGCCACTAAATGATTCTAAACTTCTTAACCCCTACTAGATTATAACCCCTTTGAGACAAGGGATCATGTCTTATAACGCTCTTGTAAATCCCCAAAGGCCTAGCACAAATGGGTACGACAATAAGAATTCATTTACTCTCGCTGGGTTTTCTTTTTTCACCTGTAAAACGAGGACAACAGTATATCATACTTGCCCTACCAAACACATAGGACAGTTGCCAGGACCGAGAGGGATCAAATTACTCCCTTCTCTTTCAGCAACGTCTCAACAATGGGCGGCCAACTCAGAGGGCTGCTGGAGAGAACTATCTCCCCAGGCCCGGCAAATGACCACAGTTGACGCCAGAGTTCTTTGTGCGTGGAAATGTATTCTTTTCTAAATAAAATGCTGGATTAATTCTGTCACTTGGGAATCAAAATGGAAAGCGTCAGAGTCGATTTTTCTGTGTGGCAGTGGCTGCTCACTATCAGAGCATTATTTTGTTTTCAGTTTCCATATCAGAACCATCATTCAGCTTTTTAGTTCTTTCACACATATTATCCCTGCTATGACACTCTGATCAGATAAGTGCCACCCACAAGAGAACACGGTAATTTTTTATTACACTGCACATCCTTTAAATGCTGGCAGCACACATGGGCACCAATGTGGTAAAAGGGAAAATGCTCCTGCAGGCCTGTACTTGGGAGACAGAGCACCGGCTCTAGAACGGATGAAGTGGGAGAAACACTAGTGGGACTAGCCCACACGTTCTAATCGTCAAGCCATCCTTGACCTTTAACCATGGCCTCCAAGGTCAGACTTGAAGGCTGGGCAGATTTGGGCTCAGAACAAGATCACAGCCAAAATGTTTATGTTTGTGCCTAAACCAACAAAATTCCGAGAACAGTCTCATTCTGCTATTACAGCAGAAGGACCTACGGTTTGAAGAGTAATAGTAGTAATATAGTACCTTCAGGTCCATTGATAGAAACGACAGTCATTATTTTGGTGGAAACACTACTCATGGAAAGCTTTTAGAAAAACAGTAGCTTCTGAAAAAGAAAGTCCGTTCCCATACTAAGATTTTTAAAAATCTATTTTTCATAGTATAACTTAGGCTGCTAAAATTACAAATAAGGAAATAATGAATAAGAACCTGTAATGACACCACTACCAAAAATCATAGTGAAATCTCATTTCTTTAAACCGAAAAGCCAGGAAATCTGATTTGAACCAAAGTCGACCAGAGAACGGGATTGCCAGGCGCTGTGTGTGTATTTTCTGGTCTCGTGCTGGATTGGGGAATCTCAGATTGAGACACCACCTAATCTAAGTCACTGCAATTCCAGGGCCCTTATTGATAATCCCCCGATTCAACGAGGTTAATCCCCAAAGGAGAGAATGGAGCGTGCACCATAATCTTTACTAACGGAGTCGGCTCGCGAAGCAGCTTTCTTTCCGTTTCACAGCCTGAGAAAGACAAGTGTTCACACGCACAGGGAACAGCATGGCCCTATGGGCTTACGGCAGTTAGGCAAGCGCTGGGCACTGGGGAATACGAAAGGAAGCCTTCAAACTGGCTGCAAGGGCACCTCACACCTGTGTATCACACGCGTTCCTTGGTCCATAAGATTTCTGGTTCTCAAAAAGCTGAGGCCCAATGGTGTCTGGCCTTTCACTACTTCTTTCACACTGTAAAGAGTGTTATTCATCGTAAGGAAATCTGTCTTGGGTAGCCCCCTCTCACCTCCCTGATTTCATCGGTCCCTGTAAATTCCGGACTCTCGAGGGAAAGGATAAGAGTACTAACTGAAGTAGATACAACTGCCCCTCTTAAGAAAACTATCTCATGCCGGATCCCTTCATTTTGGACTTTTCTGAATACTTCTTGCTTGAGATGCAGTTCTGTTGTCCTTTGGGGCAGGAAGATGGATGTGACCTGTCTGATTTCTCGTCCCTGTGTCCCTGTTCCATCTATTTACTTGGGACCTTTTGGAACAATAAAAACCATACATTTCTCAAATTCCTTTTTAGATTCACCTGGCTTTCAAGGTTCATTTTATTTCTGTGTTTCAAACACACTCTCATTCCCATTCTTTAATTTGGGGAATTGTTCCCAGTACTGAACACTGTATTAGAACGTTAAAAGTAGTAAGAGTCTACACGGGGTTCTCAGAGTTTAAAGAAGAGGGTTTTGATGTTGAGTGTACAGCTGTGGAAACTTAGTGACCCTTGTTATGCCCAGGTGACAGCTTCACCTCTGAGTTCTTGCTGCAACAAACACACAGACACCTACTCATTTCCTGCACTCTTACAAACCTTGTGACCCTGATAACAAGCACTAATTGGCCTAATTTTAAAAGATGTTTTTAAAAAAAGGAATAAAGCATTTGAGGGGTGCTAAGAAGATTTCCCAAATTGTGAATATGGGGCTGGAACTGATCTCGTCTGAGAATAAATCATATTAAGTCTAGATGGTTAAAAAGTGAGCCAAATTTCTGACCAGCTTGTGAGGAAGGTCATGTTATAAATGAGGCCACTGTCTCCTCATTTCTGATCTGTGTTAACACCTTTTAGTGGTAGAGCGAACATCCAGAAATAATCCCCTTTAGCAGACATACAGATTATACCTAGTCTTGGAACGAGCTTTGGTTTGCAATCACCGAAAGGCTTTTTCATCTGCATCTAAGGGTAAAGATGGTTTATTAGAGCACAGAGGAAGACTGGAGGCCAGAAGAGGAGGAGGGTGATAATGACCTTCCTGGCCACGTTCACCACTTAACACTTCCCCCAGCCCTTTCCACAGAAGACAATGTGGAAATGTACATTTGATAAAACCTGAGTCTCAATTATAGGGAAGCAGAATGGCAGGACAGAAAGGGCTTCGAGCTGGCATCTGAGAAACCTTGTTTAATTTTGGCCCTGCCATGGACCAGTAGAATGACCCTGGGCAACTGTACTTTTCTGGCTATTGGTGTCCTCATCTGTAAATTGGTGTTAATGACCCTATCTGGCAGGATTAACGGTAAATGCACAAAGGACCTAGCGTGGCGTCTGGCACAAAGTGCGTGCTCCACAGAATATAATTATTGCTGTATTACTACCTATGTAATTAGTGTCGGCAGCTTTTGGCGTGGACCTTGTGAAAGGAGGAGATGCATAGAGGAGAAGGCATTTATGAGTTTGTTTTTAATCTACTTCGCTCAGTTAATTATTTAATATTGAACTGGTAAATTATTCATAGTGAAATAGAAGGCATAATGGAAGTCTGCTTATTTACTAAACAATAATTTCCTTTCCTAACTCTCTTTGCCACTAGAGCACCAAGCACACAAAGGGAAGGGGTGCCATCTCAGTGGCTGGTATTTCTCTTGCCTGGGATACTTACCAGTAAACAGGATGCATCCTCTTTCCAAAAGCTAATTTGAGGTCCTAAAAAGTTTACAAGCTTCGCCTTTATGCCTATGGACAGCCCCAGGGACAACAGCTAGGGCAGGTGAGCTGGTAGCCTGGCCTGAGAGCTCTTCTCAGGTGACTTGAAGGAGGTGATGGGGACATGTGAATACACAGGAGGAAAGCTACTGTGCTGTGGTAACAGGACTTAGCGTCTGGGCAGGACGCAGAGAAAGGCAGGCCAGGCTGGACGAGAATAGACCCTGAAAGCCACTGGGGCTGACAGACAAGTCCCTGGTATGGCGGCACTTCCGGTCAGCAGAGGGACGGCAACTCTCAGCGGCTGTGTTGCTGCGGGCACTGTCCTGCTGAAGACATGTGTCGTCCTCCCTCTCAAGCCCTTTCCCAGATAAGTTCTGGCCGAAAACACAGACTTGCGTCTACTAGCTTTGCCCAAATGTTTCTTCTCAGTGTGAGAGGCGATTTATAAATCACTGATGGCACTGTCCTAGTCCAGCAGGGATGGCTCCTGATCTTAAGGATGAATATGAAAGGCAGGATGACTTTATAGGAGACAGGAAATGCCTACTAACGTACTCCAGATATGGACAGCCAAGCCCAGAGGCTGGAGGAAAGCTGTTAGGCTTGGAGACACCACAGTTTTTTTTTTTTTAAACCATGAGGTTAAAATATCCTTGAAAAGTAGAAGAAGATTAAAATACTTTTCCCTCAAAAGTTCATAGGTCTGCAAGAAAAGAGAAGTTACGGCCCAAATAACAACAGGATGACCACTGCTTTTATTAGAAGAAAAGGCATTAAAAAGGACTGAGTTACTATAGCCTGATAAAGAGCTCAACCCTTGGGAAAAGATATTCTGTGAGAATAAATAAATAAAGATAAAAGAGGAAGGCACCAAATTAATGATGTCTAAAAAAGATAAGATCCTGAACTCAGCTGCCAAATGTGTCTGTAAGAGGGGAAAGGAGGAAAAGACCTTTAGGAAATTAGGAAGCAAAGAAGATCTTCCAGAAGTCTCCATGGGGAGAACGGGAGAAGGAAGGGTCAGAATACACAAGGGCAAATGGACCATCTACAAATTTCAGACAGATGTCTCCATTCTGGGATCCTCTCCCATAGCACAGACGTAGCTCTCGGTCTTGAGAAGGCATCTGATATCATGCGGCACAGTTGATGACTTATAAAGCCAATCATTTTGGTTTCTGCTAGAACCTTCCATTGAACACATGTCTGAGCAGCCATTAGGTGCCAGGTGGCTTCAACACAGAATATAGCCTGCTCTCTGGAAGCATCAGAGACAGGCAACAAACAACAAACAGACAACTGTAAACACAACGGGTCCATATTCCTCACGGTTGCTGCATTTTTTTTTTCGTCTCTTTTTGGTGTGTGTGTGTGTAATGGAGCTGCTCCGGCCACCAACACCCATCCTGGCCTTAATGGGCGATGGTGAGGAACCATATTCCTCATGGCTGGTGCACTGGTCTGTTGAGTCTAATTAGTGTTTTGGCAGAAAAGAAGCATGAGAGGGGTGTGGTTGCTGTATCAGATATCTGAGGAGCTGCCTTGTGGAACAAACGTGATGCGTGGCTTACGGAGACAAGAAGCACATATAGAGTCGACATGTTCAAGGTACAGGGAAGAGTTTGTTTTTTTATAAACTTTCTAACAGTTCCAGTCACTACATATTCCGTAGGTGCTTTGTGCTAAGCACTGTTTTAGGAGATGGGGACACAGCTGTAAATAAGGTCCCTGTTCGCATGGAGGCTACATCTGACAAAAACGAGATAGACAGTAAGCATGTACGTAATATTATGGAACATATAACGCAATGCAGTATAACTAGGCACAATGTATTACGATACAACACAATAACTACTAAAACTACCCAACAGTGAACTGGCCGTCTCTTAAAATGGTGAGCTGCTCACCTTGGAAGCATTTGGAATCGTAAGTAGCGTGAGAGGTCTCTGGGAACCCCAAGTCTGGAGCACCTGCTTCCTCTGACTTTGGTGGGGCCCCATGAGGGGCTCGGGACAACCCCGTCCTCTCTGTTTGTCTCTCATTGCTGACTCAATGACGTTCTTAACTACACATGTGATCTCTGGTAGCCTGGGGACACAGGATTTCATTTTACTTTTTAATTAAATTGAGACAGTATCTTCACTGCCCCTTTCTGCTTACATAAATAATATATGCTTCTTGTTAAAAGGTTAAACATTGCAAAAATACAAAACTCAGAGAAGAGAAAGTCATCCATGACCCTAACACCTACAGTGAACAGGTTGAAGCACTGGGTACTTATCCAATTTCTATATACTAACATAGGGATTAGACATATATTTTTAATGAGGTCATGATATTTGGTGATTGAATAGTTTTCATTTCTTCTTTTCCAGCAAAACACACAAATGTATCTTCTTTCTAAAGGCTACATAGATCATCCCACTGACTTGAAGTAATATAATTTATTTCATCAAGGAATGAAGACCTGAGAAGTTGTTTGTTAATCACTATAAACCATGCTTTGGCAAAAATCCTTGTCCCTGATCTTTTCTTGGTTCTGTAGTTCTTCCATAGGATTAATCTGTGGCATTGAATTTCTAAATCAAATGGCATGAATATTGTAAATTTTAATACATTGTCAAATTGTTTTCTAAAAACGGTTTATCAATTTACATCTCCACGGGTATATCAGAGTCCCTCTTTCTACACACTAAGACTCTACTTAATAATCTTATTTGAAGTAGCTTCTGGACCAAGATGGTGATACAGGAGGCTCCTGAATCTCCCTTTTCCCACTCACTGAATATATACCTACAAGTAGAGCAATTTCCTCTGAGAGAAATTCAGAAACTAGATGAGTGGCTCCTACACAATGAACAACAGAGAAAATGCCAACATCAAAACAGGTAGGAAAGGTTGAGACAAACTCTTGCCATAAACCCCACTCCAAGCCCAGCAAGGTATAATTGGGAAGAAACCCTGTAACTCCCAGCTTCTCTCTGAGTAGTGAACCATTTGGACTACACATCTAGTGCCCCACAGAGCTATAGCAAAGAAAGAAGCAGTTGATAAGGGGTGCAGAAGAACTCCTGTGGCTATATCCCCGGCTTAGTGCAGAGAGAGCAGGCAAAAATACCCATTTCCCAGTTTCTCCCTTAAATGGGTTTGACTGTGTACTTTCCCAGCTGCTGCCAGAGGGTCTTTCTGATTAGCCTACATATAGGTGATGACTACAATCCTCCCCTTTGGGACAATCACAGGTGTTAGCATGCTCTCAACCACTGGGAGCCACTAAGAACAAACATTACAGCTTGGACAATCACAAAAGTGAAAGGTAACCAGGAGCTCAGACTGGGCTGATGGATGAGATTCATCTCCTTTTTGAGGCCAGACTGTCAAGACTGGGAGAGGTGGCTGTTTTACCTAATGCATAGAAACCAAAAGAATGTCTCAGAAAAATGAAGAAACAAGGGTATATGTTCCAAACAAAAGAACCAGATAAAGTTTCAGAAATCGATCTTAATGAAAAATAGATAAATGATTTACTCAATACACACTCATAAAAATGCTCCCCAAAATTAGGAGGTTATGTAAGCCTCATGGTAACCACAAAGCTAAAACCTATAGTAGATATACAAAAGATAAAGAAATCAAAACATATCATTACAGAAAATCACCAAATCACAAAGGAAGAGAGAAAGAGGGGAAGAAAGGAAAAAGGAATTATAATATAGCTAGAAAACAATGGGCAAAATCACAATAGTAAATCCATACCTATCAAGAATTACTTTAAATATAAATGAACTAAATTCTCAACTTAAAAGACACAGAATCACATAGGATTAAAAAAAAAAAGACCCAATTATATGCTGCCTACAAGAGATTCACTTCAGCTTTGACATAAGTAGAATGAAAGTGAAGAGATGGAAAAAGATATTCCATGTAAATGGAAACCAGAAGAAAGCAGGGGTAGCTATACCTATGTCAGATAAAACAAATATTAACCAAAAATAGTAACAAGATAAAAAGATCATCATATAATGGAGTCAATTCATCAAGAAAATATAACAAATATAAATATTTATGTACCCAGCATCAGAGCTCCTAATTATAGGTAGACATAATCGACAAACCTATAGCTAGATTAAGAAAAAAGAGAGGAGACTCAAATAAATATCATTGTTGAAAAAGGAAGCACTGAACTGATGCCACAGAAATACAAAGGATTATAAAAGACTACTATGAACAACAAATATACATCAACAAATTGGATAACCTAAAAGATAGATGAATTCCTAAAAATATACATACCTCCCCTCCAAGACTGAATCATGAATAAAAAGAAAATATGAACAGACCAATTATTAGTAAGGAGCTTGAATCTGTAATTAAAAACCTCCCAACAAAGAACAGTCAAGGACAAGATGGCTTCACTGGTGAATTCTACTAATTGTCAAAGAAGAATTAATATCAATCCTTCTCAAACTGTTCCAAAACATTGAGTAAGAAGGCACACTTCCATACTGGTTTTACAAGGCCAGCTTTACACTGAAAGTCAGACAAGGACGCTACAAGAAAACAAAAACAAAAACAAAACAAAACAAAAACTACAGACCAATACCTCTGATGAACATAGATGCAAAAATCTTCAACAAAATATTAGCCAACTGAATCCAACAGCACATTAAAAGGACCATATACCTTAATCAAGTGGAATTTATTCCAGGGATGCAAGGATGGTTCAACATAAATCAATAATTGTGTTATACCACATTAACAAAATGAAGGATGAAACCCTATTATCATTTCAATAGATGCAGGAAAAAAACATTTTACAAAAGTCAACATCCCCTCATGATAAAAACTCTCAACAAATTGGGTATACAAAGAACTTACCTCAATGCAATAAAAGGCCATGTATAACAAACCCACAGCTAATGTCATACTTAATGGTGAAAAGCTGAAAGCTTTTCCTCTAAGATCAGGAACACGACAAAGATGCCCAGTCTCACCACCCTTATTCAACATAGTATTGGAAGTCCTAGTCACAGCAATTAGGCAAGGAAAGGAAATAAAGCATCTAAATCAGAAACGATAATGTAACACTCTATTTGCAGATGACATGATATTATACATAGAGAACTCTAAAGATTCCACCAAAAATCTGTTAGAACTAATCAATCATCTATTGTTAAATGTTGTTGAACGCAAGGACGTTAGGGTGACTGCAGTTACGGGACGGTCATTAGCTCTGGTGCCAGATGAATCTCCCTGAACACCTTGTCTGTTATGTCACCTGCTTCCCTCAGTCTACTCGATCTGAGAGGGTCCCTGGTCATACATTAGACTAGGTCCAAGTTCTGGGCCTTGTTTCAGGCCCTGCCTGACTTGATGTGTCCAGCATGTTCCTCCCAGGAGTCTCCATTCAGGCCAGCTGGGTTACCCCTGCCGCTCACAGGAAGGGGGCTCTATGCATCCCATCTGCAAGCTTTGCTCAGGTGTTTGCCCATCTGCCTTCCCTTCCCTGCCATATCCTACCCTTCCATCACATCTTAACTCAGACCCATAATGTTCAGGAAACATCTGCTCATGTTCTCCTTTTCCTAACCTTTCCTTTCTCGGAACGTCTGCAGCACTAATAGTTTACAGCACTCAGCCAACTCCCGACTGAGACCATGGTTACACCATCTGAGGGCAGAGACCCCTCTTTTGTTAACTACCCCATCACGTGTCTAGTGTGGTGCAGGGCCCATGGCAGGTACATGTTAAAGAATTATATGATGAATGAGTAGTTACTGAACGTATGAAGCATGATGGGTAATGGGGCTGACTGTTCAACTACCCTGCTGTAGCATACATTCACGTAAGTTTTTTTGTCTCTGTCAGGCACGTGAGTCTTTTAGTCCAACAGTGTTGTGACAGCTCAAAATGTTCCCGAAATTCCTCTCTGGGAATTGTTGTACATCAGTCCTTTGGATTCCTGGGTGCAGTGGGGATGAGGTGAGGTAGGGCATCTCAGCACTAAGAGTGGATATGAATTTAGAGAGAAAACTCACTCGGAGTCAGACCTCAATAAAGTGGCTGCTCGAGCGAAGGACAACTGCTTTTGGATCAGAACCCAAGGACGGATACTTGTTCTTCACTGTTCACCCTCCTGGTCTCCAGAAGGAGTTCTAGCAGGAATGTTTGAGAGATGACATCATGAGAACGACTAACTCCTCAAGATGCCTTTCCGAAGGACAATGCGTGATCCCTCCGAATGTGTTAAAAAATACCCCAAATATGAATATTTCTTTTGAAAAATGAAACTAGCAACTAAGCACACAGTAAGAACTAATTCGACACCCGCTGACCTAATCGTACTTGCAGTTGTGGTAGAACACTAGTTTGGTTCTGTGCATATATGAACTTTAAAATGAATGTGATGCTTTCTAAATACCAAGCTTCTAGAGTAGAACAATAAGAAAATGCCACAGTAGGAGACATATGGAAATGCATGAGTACTTCTCAGGAGGAAGGGAAAAGTGGGGAACTTTTAAATTACAATTCTCAGAGGGGTTTCAAATAACACTGGGACAAAAAGGAACACACTAGATGTTTCTGCAATTTCTTACAATTGTGCCTTTTTGGTTCCCAACAAAGAATCAGCAGTAGAGTCAGGATTATTTTGGGCAAATTTCAAGAAATTAAAACAAAGGTTAAGAAAAAAAAAAAAAAGGAAGAGAGGTCAGTCTGTTTACCTCGTACAGACAGATGGTTGTATTTATGTAGTTAGAGGAGTAACACAGAAAGATTTCCAAAGTTCCATGAGGCACATTTGCCAAGAAAATGCTTCAGGTTGGCAGAAGGTAGAAACCCTGTATTGGGTAAATATTTAGCAACAGTGACGAATTCTTAACACTAATATCTCATTTGCAGTGGAATATACTTTATAGTCTGAAATCTCTTTCCTCATTCTGTTTTATAAGTGATGATAAAAATCAAAACATAGTCACCTGTCAAGGATGAATCCTGCACTTGTGAAACTGTATGTCAAACAAACCAGCGTCTGAATTATAAGGGCGAGGGCACTGGCGTGAGAAAGCGTGCTCTTGCCACATTCCTGCAGTGTCTCCAGGCTCTCAGACCAAGGGCTGTTGGTACAATTGCGACAAACTGCTAAAATCATCTTTTATTATTCCTGTCTGCACAACTAGCTCTGTCTGGGGCTCAATGTAGACTCCAGTCAAACTTTAAGAGGGCTCAGCTCTAAGGCATCTGAGAGCAGCCCTGCCGAAGGTAGAAGCCAGACCACTGTGAGAGCCATGACGACAGGCCTACAGAAGACAATGGAGAGCTGGCTTGCGCATGGTGCTGGGTGAGCATGTCAGGGACATTGAAAATTGGAATCATGGACTCTGCTGGAGGGGGCTTACAGTGCAGTTGCGGAGACAGGCGTCTACAAATACATGTGTGCAGAAGCAAAACAGTTTCTCGGGCATGTGTGGCAAACTCCAAAGGCAGGGATGGGCAGTGATGCCCGGAACTGGGTGAGCAGCAGTATTCACTGTGAGCTGGCATGCTCGAGGCTGCCTGGAGGGCTGCCTGGAGGAGGTGGAGGGTGCGCAAGCCAGTACCAGAAGTGAGATTCGGGTAATCCCAGGTACAGGCTGGCAGAGTATCTGAGCAGGGCTGAAGGATGAGTGGAAGTCAGCTGAGCTCGAGTGGAGGGCTGAGGAGAGCAGTGAGCATGGCCTACAAAGGGTTTTGAATGCCAGCTTGCACCATGGAGGGAGTGGGGTGGCAGCTGGAGGTCAGTGAGTGTTTGAACATAGAGGGTCACATGTGTCAGGAGCTGTGTCAGGCAGAGCGACTTGGCAGCGACCTGCCAGACAGTTTGGACAGGGTACAGCGGGAAAAGGAAGACAAGTTTCTGGGAAGTAAAGCTTTTTAAAAGGTTGAGAAATATAATTACAATAGGCTAAGCATGAGGAGGTGGCAGGCTCCAGAAAAATCAGATGCTTTCACCTCAGAGTGAGGAATTGCTTTCAGAGGACAGAGAGTGTGGGGCCAACTTCTGATCTCAGAACTGGTTTCTTCGAAGGCAGTTTTGAGAGCACACTGTGCTCTGGGCTCAGAAGACGACTGTGATGGAGCAACCAGCCCCCAGGAACTGCCAGGGTGGGATGAGCTCCCCCTTTTCTCTCTTAGGTTCTCTTTCTCTTTACTGCAGATAGGAATGGACCTGGTCAGTTTGCTCTTGAGCTTTCAAACAAATACAAAATGCACACCAATTTGCCTGATCTATTCGATGGCATTTACAGGCTTACGGTCTTTGCCTGGCCGCCCAGAAGAAACTTGAAATTTAGAATCTGGAGCCCTGACGAACATGCATTAGTTAGTAAGCATCCCCAATGGCATGTAATTTAGGGCAACATTATGTATTTTGGATCATAGGGGCTACAGGAGTGTAGAAACATTCAGAGTCAATGACCAAACAACGTAAAAAGCACAAAGAGAGCCTGAATATGAGCAGGGCAGCCTTGACTGAAAGACCCTTGCCCTCCCCATAATGAAGATAATGCTTTCAAACAGAGGAACTGATGAGCTTTGAGGAAGAGGAAAATGTCCAAATTGACGTGAAGAGCAGACAGAATAATGGAACGGCCAGCGTAATCATGGAGTCCCCTTTAGCTGGAAGTTTCACATCTAAAATTACAATTCAAGTGTGAGCCTGGCACGTTCAGCTCCCAGGCTACTGCTAACCAGGCGTGAATATCAAAGCCACCAAGTGCAAAGCCACCACGTCCTGAACGTCACTATGCCAAGAGCCACAGTGAGCACTTCCTCTATCATCTCATGCAATCCTCGGAATAACTGTGAGGGAAGCACTACTGGCCCATTTTAAAGAAGAGGGAACTGAGTATTAGAGAGGTTCAAGTGGTTGCCCAAGGTCACACAGCCAGGAGGTGAAGGAATGATACCTCCATCCGCATCTGAGCCACCGGGTCTCTATGCCCACCTCCAATGGGGATGGGACTGCCTGGGTTCCATCCAGGGACACCGGTTGTTGAAACTGCTCCCACTGCACTTGATGGACACCTCCTGCCACTGACCAAGCCCTGGACGCAGCTGCCGAGCAGGGCAGTTGGGGGAGGTTCTCTAAGGTTCCACAGTGAACGCTCCCAGAGGGGACATCTGCTTTCAGGCAGTACAATTATATAAGCACAGCTAGTGGCAGAGACGAGGTACTCGAAGACAGAGACTGTTGGTAAGGGGGTGTGCTGGGCACGAACTCACCTTTAGGCCAGAGCAAGAGGCCTACGATTTTCTGAATAAACAGCCTGGCTTTCTAGTAAGTTGTAGCTGAGGTGCTTCTGTTTTTAAAGTAACATTTATTGAGAGCCTCCGGCATGTGGGCTCTGTGCTCCATCCTGCACAGGTCTTGGGAAAGTGCCACCAGGAGCCCCCAGCTCTCTCTGCACAGAGGAAGCCTTCCATGCCTCCAAAAGCTCTGACTTGGTCCTCCCTGGCTCCTGGCCAACGCCCGGTGTCCTCCCTGAGGGCTGTCCACCAGCGGACCGCAGACAGTGGCTGGTGCAGCCCCGAGGGCAGGCTGCTCAGAGCAGTGAGCCCCTGGGTCGTGGGTGCCTGCACATTGGCCATGCTGGGTCCCGGCCAGTGTTCTCCCAGTTGCCCTCAAGGAGGGGAGACGCTGCACTGGACACCCAGGCCTTCGCTTCACCATGGTTGGGTCAGATATTCCCGATGCCCAGCATTATGAGCGTCTCTCCCAGATTTAAGTACCGGGTTCCTCATTCCTAACTCTCTTAAATTATGTTAGGTAAGGATTGCTAGCTCAAGACCTTCAGCATCTGGCAGGTTTTCTACTCTGTTCCTTTCCTTTCTGCAGCCATGAGAACGCCCCGAGGAACAGGTCTCTGCCAGGCACCTCCCTGCAGCCCCACTTCCAGGCACACAGACATGTCAGCCAGCGGCACCAGCGCCCCTGGCTGCACAGAGGAGATGCTCTGCCCTCTGTGTCCTGCAGGGCCTGGCCCTCAGAGCACTGCAAAGCAGGCCCAGGGTTACTTTACAAAAACAAAAACAGAAAACCTGAGAAAGGTCATTCCCACACTGCCAGTTCAAATGGGCAGCCTGCATGTCCATATGGCCGGGCTCCTGCAGGTCCGACTGTGTAATAAAGACAGGTTTCGGGGATTTGTTCCAGGCCTGACAGCCCGAGCCAGGCTGACGACTGCGCCTGCGCGGAGGGCACTGCCTCTGCGTGGCTCACACTTCCCTGGGGTCCTCCTCCTCGGCTCTCACCTCCTACAGGTCCGCGGCAGTTCCCCGCACCTTACACAGTACCCAGCAGAGTGACGCCAGGCAAATATTTGTTCAATGAATGAATGTATCATTGATCCAAGAAAGGGATGAAGCAGGGGTGTCTCAGACAGGCAATCACTGGGATGGAAGGTGAAGGACACAGAGGGGATTAACGCAGTTGTGAAAGGTGACAGAAGTATTCGTGAACATATATTACAACACGATTCCTCCAATTCTCAACAACAGTGGCTGGGATAGGACTGGCAGCCTGTCTCTCTCCGACCCCTACCTCCATCTTCTCTTTTACACGAATATCAGTGCCATCCATATGGACACCCATCTGTCTATCTCTGTGCCTATCTATGGATCTATGTATCCAGCTATCAAGAGTGTTTTGGGAGGACATCTCTGAGTGTACTATATATGTGTGTGTGACACACACACACACACACACACACACACACGCACACACAAAGAAGCTTAGAAAGGCCATCTTCATTTAAGCAGATCCTCTTCAAATATTCCAGTACACGGATACCTTTCTGAAGTCAGAATTTTGTGGACTTGCAGTTTTTAAAATTTGTTGACAAAGAAATGATTAAACAATTATATTAAAATAAATATTTAAATGAACACACTACATTTAATAATCAGAAAAAATAATGACATTTAAAAAAGCATCGTCCCTCCTTAGGGGTCATCTTGAATTCAGTGATGAGAAAAAGAGGCCCTGAGAAAAATTTTCATTGGACTCTCACTGACGAAATGGTAAAACGAATTACTCTACTGGGGGCTAACTTTGGATGTCCAGCAGTGTTGTTAAGAATCTTAAGTTGTTTTCAATTCTAATTGCTATAGAAAAGCACGTTGATTCATGACTCCCAGAAACTAAAATTGAGACAGGCTTTGGGGAAAGCAAAAGATGACTAGGAGCCTCTACAACTAAGCTGATCACATATGGTTAGGCACTTACCACAGAACTTCATTTCTTACGTGAAAGCTTTTTGTTATTTTTTTCTCTAAATTGTCTACCTTCCCAGTTCAAAGAAAGTAAATAGTAGGAAAGAAAAAAGGTTGGGGGTTTGTGTGTAAGAGTGTGTATGTGTTTAGCAGAGGCCCACCCTGGAGAACTTGGCCACTTCCCAATAAAGCATACACTACAGTGGTATTTTTCTGGCATCTCAGAGCCTGAAATCCCTATTGTGTTGTTTTTACTAGGAACTACAAAATAATTTTTAAAATACTGAGATAAAATTCACATAATATCAAATTCACTATTTTAACCATTTTAAAATGCACAATCCAGTGGGTTTTCGTTACTTATAATATTGTACAACCATCATCCATTTCTAATTCTAGACCCTGTCCATCATTCCAAAAAGAAATCTTGAACCTTCCAATTCTACTCTCCCTTCTCCCCTGGCAACCACTATCTATTTTCTGTCTTTATGGATTTGCCTGTTCTGGACATTTCATATCAATGGAATCATACAATTTGTGGCCTTGTATGTCTAGCTTCTTTCACTTAGCATAATGTTTTCAAGGTTCATCCATGTTGTAGCAGATACGAGGTCTGTCAATTAAGTTCGTGAACTTTTCCTAGAAAAAGTGCTACATACCTCATCGCTGAATATCACTATGGTCACCTTCACAGTACTCCCCTTGGGAAGCTATGCACCGATGCCAGCACCTAGTCTACCCTTCAAAGCAATTTTGGAACTCTTTTTCTGGAATGGCCATCAGAGCTGTCGTCAGATTACCCTTCATGCCCTGAATGGCATCAAGATGTCTTCCTTTCAATATTTCCTTTATCTTCTGGTAAAGAAAGAAGTCATTGGGGGCCAGATTAGGTGAGTAGGGAGGGTGTTCCAATACAGGTATTTGATTATTGTCTAAAAATTCCCTCCCAGACAGTGCCGTGTGAACTGGTGCATTGTCGTGATGCAAGAGCCATGAATTGTTGGCGAAAAGTTCAGGTCGTCTAACTTTTTCATGCAGCCTTTTTAGCACTTCCAAATAGTAAACTTGGTTAACTGTTTGTCCAGTTGGTACAAATTCACAATGAATAACCCCTGTGATATCAAAATAGGTTAGCAACATTGTTGCAACAAATTGTCGAACTTAATTTTCTGACCCTGTATAAGCATTTCATTCCTATTTATGGCCAAATACTACTTAATTGTACCATAATATGTTTATCAACTTACCAATTGATAAACATTTGGGTTGCTTCAATTTTTTGACTATTATGGATAACACTGCTATGAACAAGTGTTTGTGTAGACATAGGTTTTTAATTCTCTTGGGTATATACCTGGGAGTGGAACGGCTGGGTCATATGGTAACTGTGTTTAACTTTTTGAGGAACTGTCAACTGTTTTCCATAGTCCCTGCACCATTTTATATTCCTATTAGCAATGTACGAGGGTTCCAATTTCTATACATCGTCAACACTTGTTTTGTTTAATTTTGTGTGAAGTGGTATGTCATTATAGTTTTGATCTGTATTTTCCTAATGACTAATGACAAGTATCTTTTCATGTGCTAATTGGCTATTTATGTATCTTCTCTGGAGAAATGTCTATTCAAACTGTTTCCTCTTTTTTAGTCAACTTGTTTTTTGTTTATTGTTGAGTTGTAAGAGCTCTTTATATATAAGAGTTCTTTATATATAAAAGTTCTTTATATATAATACATAGATCCTTGTCAGATACATGATTTGCAAATGTTTTCTTCCCTTCTGTGGGTTGTCTCTTTATTAGTAGTGTTTTTTGAAGCACTGAAGGTTTAAATTTTGATAAGGTCTTATGTAGCTATTTTTCCTTGCTTTGTTTCTGCTTGTCATCTCATATTTAAGAAACAATCACCTAATCCAATGTTACAAAGGTTTATACCTGTTTTCTTCTAAGATTTTTTATAGTTTTGGCTCTAAAATGTAGGTCTTTAATCCATTTTGAATTAATTTTTGTGTATGGTGTGAGGTAAGGGTCTGGCTTCATTCTTTTACATGTGGATATCCAGCTGTCCTAGCACCATTTGTTGAAAAGACTGTTCTTTTCCTATTGAATGGACTTGGTATCCTTGACAAAGATCAAGTGACCATAAAAGCAAAGGTTTAATTTGGACTCTCAATTCTATTCCGTTGATCTATATGTCTACTCTTATACAAGTACCATATTGTCTGATTACTGTTGCTTTGCAGTTAATTTTAAAACTAGGAAGTGTGAGTGCGTTAACTTGGTTCTTCTTTTCAAGATTTTTTTTTCAGCTTTGGTGGTCTCTTGCATTTTCATATGAATTTTAAGATTAGCATGTCCATTTTTGCAACAAGGACAGTTAAAATTTTGATAGGGATTGCACTAAATCTGTAGATCAATTTGGGGAGTACTGACATGTTAAGATTAACTCTTCTAATCCATGAACACAGGATGCCTTTACATTTATTTAGGTCTTAAATTTGCTTCAAAACTGTTTTGTAGTTTTCAGTGTACAAGTATAGCACTTCCTTGGTTAACTTTATTCCTAAGTATTTTACTCTTTTGATGCTATTGTAAATGAAAATTTTTTCTTATTTATATTATCAGATTGTTCATTATTAGTGTATAGAAATACTTATTTCTGCATATTGATCTTGTATCCAACAACTTTGCTAATTCCTTTATTAGTTACAACAGTTTTATGTGTGTCTGTGGTGGGGGACGTTCTATAGGGCTTCCTATATAGAAGATAATGTTATCCTTGAATAAAGATAGTTGCATTTCTTTGTTTCCAATCTGGGTGCCTTTTCTTTTTGTTTTCTTGCCTAAGTGTCCTACATAGTACTTCCAGCACATGTTGAATGGAAGCAGTGAGGGTACACATCTTTGTCTAATTCCTTATTTTAGGAAGAAAGCTTTCAGTCTCACCATTAAATATAATGTTAGCTTTGGGTTTTCCACAGATATCCTTTAACAGGTTGAGGACATTTACCTATATTCCTTGTTTGTGTTTTTATCATGAAAGGGCGTTTGATTTTTGTAAAACCCTTTTTTATACTTATTGAGATGATGATACCATTTTTGTTATTTATTCTATAGTGATGGTGTATTATATTACTTGATTTTCATATGTTGAACCAACTTTTAATTTTGGGGATAAATCCCTAAAAAGTAATTCTTAAAACAGAAGAAAGATGATCAATATGCTTGCAGTATCACATACCAGTGTGGTAACTCACATTTTTCATGGAAATTTCACAAACAAAAAATCCCTGGGAAAATGACCCCAGTGTTATTATTGTTAAATCTTCATTTTACAAGTGAAGAAACTGAAGCTCAGAAACTCGCCCAAAGATACAACATTGGCAAATGTAAAGCTGGGTCCAGGATTCATATATTCTCATTTCCAGTCTACATACTCGGTCCCACACACATGAAAAGTCTCTTAATTACACTGAAAAGATAGCCACAGCATCATTATTATGAAACACATCTCATTTAAAACCAGAATCCCAACATTGGAAACACCACTGCAGTTTTTCATGGCCATTTGTTCATAATCCCTTTCTGTGGGTTATTTCTACTACTCCCGAAACAGCAGAAGTCATCTCCCATCTCCAAACACTACTCTCCCTCGACCTCACAGCACGCTTGAGCAACTGTCCCATTTTTCTGCTCCATTTAATAACACTACTCCTTGGGCTACCTATACTCTGTGTCTCGACCTCCTCTCCCCAGTCTCCCGATTGCCATCACACTGAGATGACACTGCTTCGGCTTCCCGGGGCCGATACTCCGTCTCCATCTTACTGGACCTCTCAGCACTCTTTGTTTCAATGGCTAATTCTCTCCTTCGTGACTCACTCTGCACCCAGCCACTGAATCACTTTCTCTTAGTTCTTCTTCCTCAGCAGCTACTCCTTCCCAGTTTCCTTTGTGAGAGAATTGTGCAACCCAGGGCTCAGCCCCACGGCCACTTCTCTTTTCCCAATAGACTTATGTTCTTTCGAGGTGATCGCCTCCCAGTCGAATTTACTTAGCTAACCTGTATTTTCCCTTGTTTTCCAAACTTGTGTATCTAACTGCTTCCTATTTACCTCCACTTTGATAGCTGCATAGCACCCCAAATTTAATACATATGAAACTGGGCTCCTGATTTCCACCAGGGAACTTCTTTTTTCATAGGCTTCACAACCTTAGTAGATTGCAACTTCATTCTTCCAGTTGCTCAGATCAAAACCTTGGTGTCACCTTGACTCTTCTTTCTCTCACACTGAATATTCGGTCTACTAGCAAATCCTGTCCGCTCAACCTTTACAATGTACCCTGCTCCAATCACTTCTAACCTCCATTGCTACCACGCTGGTACAAGCCACTGTCATTTCGCATTTCACTTTCATTAAGGTCTCTTGCTTCCACCCCTGACAAGTCTCTTCTCCATACATCAGCAAGAGTGATCTTTTAGGTGAATATGATAAGCACTACACTACGGAAATAGATCAGGGTGATCTTTTAAAAACACAAAACTGATCAAAGCACTCACTCCTCTGCTGAAAAGCTTCCAATGGCGCCCTATCTGGTGGAGAATAAACCGTCAGGTCCTTACAATGGCCTTTAAGGTCCTATATGATCTGGCCTCTGGTTCCCTCTGTGATTCAATTCCCATTATTCGCCTTTTACTTTACTCTAGTTACAATGGCCTCCTTGCTGTTTCTCCAAGCAAGCTCCTGCCTCAGGACCTTTGTACTTGCTGTTCCCATAGCCTGTCCAGTTTATTCCATGATAGTAACACCGCTTGCCCCCTCATTTGTCACTTCAACAGAGAGGCCATCCAGCCTGCCCTGTCTTAACTAACACTCGCCCAGTCTTCCTCTGTCCTCTCACCTGCTTTATTCTCCTTAGCACTGTGACCACCTGACATTTATGTATTTGTTGTTTGTTTGTTTCTTGTCTCCCTCCACTAATGTGTAAACTTAAGAAGAACAGAGAACTCGCCCCATTTAGTTCACTGCTCTATCACAGAGCAGGATGAGTGGATAATGGTCTCCAGACCAAAGTGGCCTGTCACCTGTCCTTGTAAATAAAGTTTTATTGGGACAAGGCTCTATCTCTATCCATTCACTACAGTTGTTTGTGGCTGCTTTTGTGCCACAAACTCACTGCAGAGTTGCAACAGAGGCTGTACGACCTACGAAGCCTAAAATGTTTACCACTTGGCCCTGACAGAAAAAGTTTGCTGATTCCTTTTTGGAGACCTACAAGTCCATGCTGGCATAGGGTAAAGGTGCTGAACACACTTGTTCAATGAATGAATGAATGAAAAGGAAAAAGAAAGAAACAAAGAAGTGGGGTTAAGAAATATCACCTCAAACAGACACTTTCATTTGTTGTTATACTCGATTAACCAAGTATAGCAAAGTATAAATAGTGATTTGAACATAATAAAATCCAAATATATATAAAAGATATTTTATAATTCTATTTTTTTTTTTGTAAATTGAGACTACAATGTATTTTCTTTGATGTGATACGAGAGAAATGCTCAGATGAATACTGTTAGCCTATGTGACATAAAAGTTCAAATAGATCTGTGTTATCTGAAAGACTTCAGTCCAAATAAACAAATGCACACACACCAAAAACGACTCCTTCTGAAGCCTGAAAAGAAAGGTGTTTTTTTTTTTCTTTTTCTTCTTTAAATTATTCTGGTCAGTGTTTTGATTTTCCATTTCCCCTTGGGTATGAAGACAGGCTTTTGGATTTAGGGTCCTTGCATTGTAATAATTGTAAACAGAGTACACTTGAAAGGCTTAATCTAGAGGTCACCAAAAGCTTTGTAGCCCAAACATCTGTAAATACTAGAGAACTTTACAAAATAAAGTAACAGGATTCCAGGTTTATGATGCTGTTTTTTTTAAAAGGTACCAGTTCTGCCAACATGAGAAAGAGAAATGAAGGAACAGAAGCCAAAAAGGAAAAGGTCAGTGTTAGAACTTTAAAAGTCCCCACAAAACACTTAGGGGACATGCTGCTGGAGCTGTGACCTCTGCTGTTTCTGTAGTATGAGGGGCCTACACTCACCCTGCAAACATTTGTCATGGTAATCCACTAGAAAGTGGCCCTGAAACTTTCAACCTTGACCCCCAATACTGGTTTCTAACAGATCTGGATCAAGAAGCATCTACTCAGTTCCTTCTGTGCTTTAGTTTTAGTGTAACATCAAACTGGTTGTTTCATTTGTGGATGAATACTCCCAGCCCAGCTCTCTAACTCTCTAACTCTCTCTCTCTCTCTCTCTCTCTCTCCCCCTCCCTCCCTCCTCTCCCTCTCTCCCTCTCTCTCTCTCACATTCCCTCTCTCTCATGGCGAATTCTGAGACAAGACTTCTGAAGGTGAAATTAGTGTTCCAAAGCCCCATTAACAAGACTCAAAATATTTTAAACTAATGATATTTCGATATCCAGAAGCAAAAAAGAAACAAATGCTTATTTTGGACTGCAAGTGTATAGAGGATATGTTTGCTTAAGTGTGAATATTTTCCAGACGATCATTTTCAATATCCAAAAAGTCTGTTTTGCCTTGCTCTTTTAGACAAGTCCTGGAGTTCAGAGAGGTGAATGGGTACAAAGCCAGTGGTGGTTCAAAACCTGAGCCCAGGCGGACACCTTGTCTCTTGGTGTCTCTTCTGCAGAAGACAATGGTGGATAAAATCAACCACTCACAGAAGGAAAATAAACAATGAGCAGAGACTTAAGTGACAGTACTTCACTATTTGCCCAACTTCAAACTGGCAATAAAATTTGAGGAGTACCATGCATTACCAGCCTCCCTCCTCCGAATATTCCTTAATACCTCCCTCTAAACTAGAGGGATCGGAATTCCCTCCATCTTTGGCCCCAACCATAGAGATTCTGAAAAGCTGTCACATACCACGCCCTTCTCTGGAGTCCCTGTGCTGTGAGGGGAGTGGCTGTCAGCGCCCAGGGGCTTTGCACAGACAGTGTGAAAGGGGTCGGGGGTTATACATGTAAACTCTGCGGTTTTTGTGCCAGGGCCACATTGTTCTGAAATGTGAGAGAACTCATCCTGCCTCAGGGTGTGTATAACTCAGACCTCTCTCCTGAGGGCACTTAGTGGCTACTAATTGAAGACACCATGTGACAGCAAAGTGTTCAACACCAGAACAGGATTCACTTCAACCTTACATTGTCCTGAGGACTAAGTCAAGCTTGGTCACGACAAAGGATGAGTTCTTTTCCCAACACAATCACCTCTTTGTTCAAAATATGTGTAGGAAATCATTTAGGTTGTCTTTCTAGAATCCAGGCACACTTGGTAATGTGGAAATTTGTAGAAACTTCTGGAAAAGGAAAGAATGGTCAAGAGACTAGCCTGAAGATATGAAACTAGACAATTTTCTAAAATAGTCTCATTTTCCTCTGATAGTATAAGATAGGCTTTCATGGAAAGGCAAAGGGATTCAAGAGTCTTCCATGTTGGATGAGAGTAGTAAATCAAGTCTCTGTGGAGCACCTACTGTCTGCTAAGCACAGAGACTATACTTCATCAACCATATGTCATTCGCTCAAGTATCCCTGTAACATGCATTAACTCTGATCAAAAATCAAGGTGACCTCCACAGATACCCTGCTGAAAAGGGTGGATTTACTTCATCAGCTACTTTGGCCTGAATAATTAGCAAGGGGTAGATTTAAGCCCCAGGCCCCTCGGGGAATCTGGGCTAGTCCAGAAAATCTGGAGGCAGTATGAGAACAGGCCCACACAGCCCGGAGTTCCCAGGGCTTTGTCATCTTGGACACTTCCCTTCCTGGAAACAAGACTTTGGGGAGCTGCCACAGGTCTGCCATCTCCAGCACCCTCGTGGGTGGTCCGGGATCATTCTTTGGTTCTCAGCCTGTGCGTGTGTGTATCTCAGTGCCGTCATCCCCTGTGGCACCTCTGCAGGATCCAGATTTCATTGAACGCCAGGAGTCCCACAAAGGGCCCATGGTGTGCCCCACAAAACAGAGATGATGGCCTGGGACTTACATACTTACAGGGGCCCAGAACAGACTTGGAGCAAAGGATGGACTGAAGGCCACTGGGCTGGCAAACAAAACTGCACATACTAGGAAATTACATCAGTACACAGCAAATACGAGGTCTGACAATTAAGTTTGCGACCTTGTTGCAATGATGTTGCTCACCTTTTTTGATATCAGAGGGATTATTCATTATGAATTTGTACCAACTGGACAAACAGTTAACCAAGTTTACTATTTGGAAGTGCTGAAAAGGCTGCATGAAAAAGTTAGGCGACCTGAACTTTTCGCCAACAATTCATGGCTCTTGTATCACGACAATGTACCAGCTCACACGGCACTGCCTGGGAGGGAGTTTTTAGCCAGTAAACAAATAACTGTATTGGAACACCCTCCCTACTCACCTGATCTGGCCCCCAATGACTTCCTTCTTTACCCAAAGATAAAGGACATATTGAAAGGAAGACATTTTGATGACATTCAGGGCATCAAGGGTAATCTGACGACAGCTCTGATGGCCATTCCGGAAAAAGAGTTCCAAAATTGCTTTGAAGGGTGGACTAGGCACTGGCATCGGTGTATAGCTTCCCAAGGCGAGTACTTTGCAGGTGACCGCAGTGATATTCAGCAATGAGGTATGTATGTAGCACTTCTTCTAGGAAAAGTTCGCGAACTTAATTGTCCAACCTCGTACGGCATGATATCAGAGTAGTATAAAGCTTTATACAGTATTAAGATATTGTGAGCTTTAAAATGTTAAGCTGTCAGTATGTGGGGAACAAGCTCTATGTGGCATTAAACACAGAGCCATTTTTATTGAATAATGTGGACTCAGTGCTTTTAGCCACTTTTTATTTTAGGCTCCGAAGTAAGAATATGCCAAATGCAATAGCACTGCCTTAAAATTTAGTCCATGCCCTTTCAATTACCTTTAGAGGCTGTTTCTGTCATGAGTACATCCCAAGTTATTAGAGTTTAAAAATTAATAATGAGCTGATAAGGAGCTTGTATTAATTTTGCTCTTTGCAAATCTGCTCTCGATTCTTTCTTTTGCATGTCCCTTCATTCCTTAACTTTAGCTCTGAAACTGTCTATTGAGGGAATGTGACTGCAGTTTCTTACACTGTTTGCATCTCGTTTAGTGTCTATGCACAGAGCTGATATTGGGACCTTGGAGGTTTTATTGTCTTTATCCTGGTTTACATCCCTGCTTGTGCTCTGGAGACCAAAAAGGCACCAGGTGGAAAGAAGTAGAAGAATGAGTTGGAGTTACTGCAGGTCAGCCTGAACTGGTCTGTTTCTAATCAAGCTCTAGCCGAGCCACTCCAGGTTCTAATCTATGTGGACCTCTAGAATAGGAAGAGAGTCAAACAGAGAATTACAGTAATGGAGTCTATGAGGAACAAAGTTATATACCATGACCTTCATGCCAAGATCCCATTAAGTGGCCATTTCTAAATCTAAAATAATAGCACTGAAGTAGATTCTATCTGCCTTTAAAAGGACAGTACTCGTTCAAAAATTATATCCAAATCTCCAACTATTACCTGTTAAGGTTATAACTACAAAGAGGAACAAAGAGGAAGACTAGCCACAAAAAAGAAAACTTCACTCTCTTCTTAATTCCTTTTCTCTCTTTACAATGGACGGAATCTTATCCGAAGTCCTACAAGGGCAATGAAAGGGGACATTTTATTTCGCTTCAGGTTTCTAGAAGATACTTACAACACATTCTAAAAAAATATTATAGATGAAAGGTTTCTCTGCTGTATCTTCTTCCATTGAACACAGGGAAGAGTTTAGAACTCTTCAGAAAACTTCCGACTATTTCTGTCACTCAAGAAATCCCGGGAGTTGGAGTCAGCGTAAACTTTCAAGTTATTTCCAGAGTTACTTAAGAACTAGTTCACCTAGTGCAATACACCCACGTATGCCCTGTAGTCCACTGCACACACATTCACCGAGCACCTGCTCTGCGCCTACTCTGAAACCGTGCACTCCCCCAGCACGGTGCCCAGTGGGTTACACAGAAAGACAGTAGGAGGTGAAGAGTTTGGGCTCCATAATCTGACTGGCAGGGTATGAATCCTAGATCCACCACTTTGCTCTGTATCCTCTGGAAAGTTATTTAGCCTCTTGGTCCAGTTTCCTCACCTACAAATGGGGGATAGATAACAGCCTTTGATTCACGGGCCAATGGAGGGCTAAACGAGATATCAGCATTAAAGCACTGTCAACACGCTAGCTCCTTGTATATTAAATATTACATAAATATCATCCTTAAATGTTAGTCCTTGAATATTCGTAGTGGCTACTGAACTTATTACTACAAATTGAAGTGGTCATAAAGTAAAGGATATACTATGGGCTATTCAGATAGTGTTTCGTCTTCACAACGACAAGCGTTTAGAAAATAAAAGCAAGATTTCCCACATTCTGTTTCCTATTCCTGTGCGATCAAGATGTGAGTGTGACTCAGCAATGCAGCAAGCAATCGGGCAGGGACGTGAGTAGCAGTCAGGGCTGTGGGAGCCAGTCGGTAGAACCAATACTGGAAAGCACTGTGGTTTGATGCCACAGTGCTATAAAGTAACAGAGTAAAAATGTAAACAACTTCAAATTAATCCTTGTATGCCAACTTGCTGTAAACTATTTAAAGGATTCAGGTTGGGTTTAGCGACAGAGTCAGCGCACCACGGAGCTTTGTCCTATACCCCACTTTAGCTCCTATGGCTGGATTCCCACCACACCATCTGTTCCTGACACTTGGTCTCATTAGCACGACTATTTTTATTGATACACGCAGCCATGCTCCTCATAGCGCCTTAGCTAAGCATTATTTATTGCATCTATATAGACAACAATATTAACACAGTTGAGCACCAGCATTGGACTTGAGGGCATCATTAAAATCAGCCGGTTTTCAGCGAGAGATTTAATGATGGATTTAATAGTATTAAATGGGAAAAAATGCCCTTGGCCTTTACATTCTCATTTAAAAACATATAAAAGAGCAGTAATTCAGGCAGTTATACTTCTCTCAAAGATTTCGCTCTAAATCACAGATGGCAAGGGGAGGCCACGGCTGTGTGCTGGCTCCCACCCACTCACTCTGACCGGAGCCAGAAGAGCCTCCTGTGGTCACAATTAGCCAACTGCCTGCGAACTCACCTCTTTAAATCAGAGGCCTGTGAGTGCCAGGCAGATGCACAGAGGGTGGAAAACAAGCAAAAAACGATGATCTAGGTTTCTCTGGAGGCGGCCTTCACTGTAACCCCACGCTTCAACCTCATTCCTGGGTACCACAGCTGCACGGGTGCCGGGTGAGGTGGGTTCTTCGATTTCTAAGAAAGCCTCCTGGTTCAGCTTTTTGGTTCACAGGGCTTCGAGCAGCGTGCATCCCTGGACCAGCTCCGGCTCGCCCCTCGCTCCTTGCCACAAAAAGGTCATCCATTTCTGTTTCGGAAACTCATAATTTCGCCAACTAATTATCAATTCCCCGCGATGTACACATCCCGGAGAGCTCTGATTGGGGGCTGCTGGTCTGCAAGTCTAAACATTTCTGATTAGAGACCATTAGGCTGGGTTTCAAATTTGGATAGAGACAGTTTTGGCAGAGCAGGAAAAAAAAAATCTTGGATTTTACTCAGAGGCCTGGCTTTGCGTTTGATCAGTTATGCAGCAGCTCTGCGACTCGGGGCTGGCCAACCTCCGAGTGCGTTCTCTCATCTGCAAAATGCCTCCCAGAGTCGTCTGAAACTTCCCCTAAGTGCTGAGGACTCAGGCCACTGGTACTTGCCTTTCTAGAGGCCCCAGAAATCATGGAAATGTGACCAGAATGACAATATAGCTGCCCTTCCTTGGCACTTCTGGCAAGCATCTCTGGATACCAGCTGGGATGAACAAGCAGTGGGGGCGGCCATGACTCTTCTTGCCTCCATCATTAGGAGACACTTCCATTTTTGGAACACCAACAGTCAGCGCTAAGAATGGGGCATGAAGGAGAAACTGCTACCACCCCGGGACTCAGGCTGCCTCCATGGGGACATTACTTCCCACACTTCTTAAAGGCTTGTCAGGAAACATAGACATCAGTGGCAGAAGCACAAGCTCTGCAATTTAAAATATAGCTACAAAATGATCTTCTTTGCATTTTAAAACAAATTACAGAATCACTCAACTAATTTCAACAATGAGAGGAATGTAGATCCAGTCAAAATCACACAAGCACGGACGTTGGTGATGACACCTAAAATTAGATTCTTGGTGGCAGCTTCTGCAAAAATCGTGATTGCTCATCAGAAAATACATACGTTCTGATGTGAAACGCTCTTGCCTGAGATAAATTCTTCCAACAAAGTGACGACTCAAGCATTTACCAACCTGCTTTAGAAAATAGTGCAAGCTCATCTTTCTTGTCCAAAAATGTGTATACACCACAGATAGGGGAAGTAATGTGACAGCAACATTAGAGTGTTGAACTGTCTAAAAAGCAAATGCAGTGCCAGTAGAAACATAGTAGAAAACCAGGTAAATATGGTAACTATAGTATCTGACAGTAGCACCCAAAACAAAAAAACTAAACTTTTATTAATAAAACTACCACATTCTTTTCAACATCTAGACACAATGGGCCTAATACTTTGGAAAGTTTGAACGAAATGTACTAAATAGAACCTTCTGTGGATGAATGAGAGATCCAAGATTTGCTTCTCCCTGGTGAAGGAACTCAAGAAATATTCACACAGTGAAGATAAAATATGAGGTGTGATCAAAACTTACGGTGACTGTTTAAATAAAAAAAATTTATTACAGTAAAAGACACAATGCCATTAACCCCCCTCAACCCCCCCACACACACTTTGAACACACTCATCCCATCGTTCTTGTCACTTTCTGAAGCAGTTCTAGAAGTCCTGTTACATGAGTGTCTTTAGTTGCTGTATCGTGGCTGCCTCAATGTCCCGAATCGATTCAAAACCTTTACCTTTCATGGTCATTTTGAGTTTGGGGAAGAGCCAGAAGTCGCATGGTGCCAGATCTGGTGAATAAGGTGGATGAGGACACACCGTAATGTTTTTATTTGACAAAAATTGCTGTACCAGAAGTGATATGTGACATGGAGACTTTCTGTTGTGATCACAAAATACAGTAAATGCTGCTGCCGAATGCCATCCAACAGAAAGGGAGGGATCTTCAATATGGGGAGTGGTGCTTTAAACCTTAGTAACAGTGTGTGACAAGTTTCAACTTGTTTGGTGCAATTTGTAGGATGTGAGCTCTGGTTGAGAGAAGGTGTATTTTAAAAAATGCCATAAATCATCCTCCATCATGACAATGCTCCATGTCACACATCTCTTCTGGTATAAGGCAATTTCTGTCAAATAAAAACATTACGGTGTGTCCTCATCCACCTTATTCACCGGATCTGGCACCGTGCGACTTCTGGCTCTTCACCAAAGTCAAAATGAAGCAGCTATGACAGTGCAAATAAAGACACTCACGAAAGAGGACTTCCAGAACTGCTTCAGAAAGTGGCAAGAATGATGGGATAAGTGTGTCTGAAGTGAGAGGGAGTATTTTGAGGGTGATTAATGGCAATATGTCTTTTACTATAATACATTTTTTAAAATGTAAACTTTCACCATATTTTGTGATCACACCTTGTATTTCCTTTATTGAGCACTGTTTGCTTTTACAAGTTTATTATCAAACGACACTGAGTGACAACTAAATCCTACAGTGGTTTTCAACCAGGGGCAATATCTAAAGACATTTTTGGTTGTCACGACTGAGACAGTACTACTGGCATCTCGTAGGTAGACGCCAGGGCACCGCTAAACACCCTACAGCACACAGGACAGTCCCCACAACCAAGAATCATCTGGCCCAAATCATCAATAGTATGAAGCCTGAGAAACCCTAATCAACATACAACCCCACAATTGCACTCCTAGGTATTTACCCAACAGAAATGAAGACTATGTCCACGAATGAATAGCCACAAATGAATGGATGTGAATGAACAGCCAGATGAAGAGACACAGGGTGAGGTCCAGAAGGAGCACAGGAGCTTCCGTCTCCAGCATATGGATGAGTTCCTATTCAGCAACCTAGAAGCTCTCTGAACATGGTCCATCCTTTTGGGTTTTTATGAAAGCCTCATTACCTAGGCATGGCTGATTAAATCATTGGTCACTGGTGATTAATTCAGCCTTTAATCCCTTTCTCCTCTGGGGGGTCAGGAGGTAGGGCTGAAAGTTCCAGCGCTCTATTCTCCTGGTTGGTTCTCTAAAAAATCACCTCATTAACGTAAACTCATGTATGGTTGTAAGTTTGCTATGAATAACAAAAGAAACCTTTATTTCTCTTATCACTTAGGAAATTCCAAAGGTTTTAGGAGCTTTGTGCAAGGAACAGGGAAGAAGATCAAATATATACTCGTATTTCTTATTATAAATCAAAATATCGTAGTGGTCATTTGCGAACTTGCCCAGAACAATGAACAATTTGAATTGCTCAATATGCATGTTCCCAGCTGAGGTCCAACAAAGTGACGTCTGCCTTCTTTCAGCTCTCTTACGATAAACAAGTGTTCTTTGTGAAATATATTCAGTGCCATGTGTTTTTGCATTTTTGTGCTTTTTGTTGGTGTTTTCACTCTTCAAAATAGCCCCCAAGTGTAGTGCGTAAGTGCTGTGTAGTGTTCTTACCTGCAAGAAAGCCATAATGTGCCTTTCAAAAAATAAATTGTGTTAGATAAGGTTCATTCAGGCCTGCATTAGTGTTGGCCATGAGTTCAACGTTGATGAACCAACAATATGTATTAAATAAGGTGTCTAAAAACCGAAAGACACATAAAACTAGGTTATGTATTGATGGGTTGATAAAAACTTGCAGAAACCTAACATTGTATTTCCCCTAGTTTCAGTGTTTGTGAATTCAGTATTTACGGTAACTTTATAGAACAAAACTACTATGAATAAGAAGAACTGTACATGTGGGTCTTTTCCTAGACTTTATTACACTTGCATTTCTATCTCTGTGTCAGTGTCTGCTTTCCTATCAATGTCTCCATTTATTTAGGTTTTCTTTAATTTCCCCTTAATAATTTTCTTTAGTTTTCAGAGTATAATTCTTACATGTAGTTTGCAAACTTTATCAATATGTACTTTACAATTTTGATGCTATTTGAGTGGACTATTTTATTTGATTTTTGTATTGTTCATAATTCATATATAAAAATTGGCAAGAGTGTACATACATCTTTACTTTATTCATTACCTTAGGAGGAAAGCATTTGTTCCCTTATCATTAAGTACAATGTTACTACAGACTTTTTGAGGTTTTCCTTTTATCAAGCTGAAGTTCTCTTTATGTTCCTAGTTTACTGACAGTATTTATTCAATTTTGTCCAACGTTTTTTCTGCATCTATTGAAGTGATATGATTTTCTCCTTTATATATTAATATGGAAAATTACATTAATTGATTTTTGTATGTTAAATCTTTCTTGCATTCCTGGATAATTTACTTGGTCATGGTATGACCTTCCTTATATATTTCTGGATTTGTTTTGATAAAATTTTATGAAGGATTTTTGAGTGTATGTAAATGAAGGGTGCTAGGCTACAGCTTTCTTTGGTTCTGACATCAGGCTAATGCTGGCCTCATATAAGTATTTGGTAAGTATTTATTCCTGCTTTGTTTTCTGAATAATTTTGTAAATGATTAATATTACTTTTTCCTTAACTGATTGGTAAAATTTGTAAGTGAAGCCCAGAGTAATTCTTTGGGGGAATTACAAGTCCAACTTCTTTAATACAGTTAGAATTATGCAAATATCTGTTATTTTTCTGGTATCTGATTTGGGAATTTTTATTTTTAAATAAATGTGTACATCTCATTTGAGTTGTTGAATCTATCAACATAAAGTGGCTCATAACAACCCCTTATTATTCTTTCGATGTCTATAAGACCTGTGGTGATGTCCCCTCTTTCACTGCTGATATTGATAGTGTTTTCTCTTTTTTTCTTATTAGGTCACTTAAAACTCTACTAATTTTATTGACATTTTCAAATAATCAGCTTTAGATTTCATAAAATTTTATTTATTCTTTGTTCATTTTGTACTTAAATGAGTTCTGTTCTTTATTACTTTGTTCTACTTCCTTAGGGTTTCATTTGCTCTTTGTATTCTAAATTCTTAAGGCGGAAACTTAAATAATTGATTTTCAACCTTTCTTCTTTTGTAATATAAACAATGACAGCTATAACATTTCCTCTAACAATATTCTAGCTGCATGACAGATTTTTGTGTTACAGCTTCATTAGATTCAACATACATTCTAATTTCTCTTGTGATTTTTTTTCTCTGACCCATGGGTTATTCAGAAATGTGTTGCTTAATATTCTAACATTGAGGAATTTTCCAGATATCTTTTTGTTTTTTATTTCTAAATTTATTTTGTCTTAGCCAGAGAATATACTCTATTATTCAACGCTTCAAAATTTATCGACCTTCATTTTACAGACCGCCATGTGGTCTATTTTACCAAATCCTCCATTTGCATTGACAAAGAACATTGGGCGTACAACTATTGGGTGTAGTGTTCTGTAAGGTTCAGCAATAAAACTATTGAATGCAGTATTACTGGGCACACTGTCAAGTAGGTTAAACTGGCCGTTACTGTTTTAAGGTATTCTATAATACTACTCATTTTCTGTTTACTTGTTCTATCAAATAATGAGAAAAAAAAACGTTGAAATTTCCAACTAAAATTGTGAACTTGTCAATTTCTCCTGGCAAGTCTACCAGTTTTTGCTTCATGTAATGCAAAGCTATTTTGTTAAATGTATACATACATAAAGTTGTTATGACTTGTTGCACAATTTTTATCACTTTAAAACATACCACTATATCCCTGAATTCTACTTTGGCTGATAAAATATAGCCTCTCAATCTTTCTTTAGATTAATATTTGCATATCTTTTTCATCCTTTTACTCTGCCTATCTCTCTTTATAGTTAGAGCATGTAGACAGCATGTAGTTGACTTCTGCTTTTATCATATTCACTCTAACAATCTTGATCTTTTAATCAGAGTGTTTAGACCATTTCATTTAATGTAATTCTGAAATTGCAGTAATTTAATGTTAAGTGTACATTATATAAGACTTTGGTTTAAGTCTATCATCTTGATAGCTGTTTTTCACGTGCCCTGTCTATTCCTTGTTCCTTTTCTTCTTTTTTTCCTGCCTTCTTTTGTATTATTGAAGTCTAGTTAATATGTGTCACCATGGTTACAGAATTTTTTTGTAATGGGAACTTTTAAAGATTTATTCTCTTAGCAACTTTCAAATATGCAATATAATATTAACTATAGTCACCATGCTGTACATTACATCCATATCATTTACTTATTTTATAACCTAAGTATTATTTTTTTACTCTTTCTACCCCATTTTGCCTGAGCTTTTTTTTTAAAAAATTTTTTATTTCTTTTAAATTTAGATTCCACATGTAAGTGAGGTCATATGGTACTTGACTTTCTCTGTCTGGCTTATTTCACTTAGCATAATGCCCTCGAGGTCCATCCATGTAGTCACAAAGGTCAAGATTTCATTCTTTTTTATGGCCGAATAATATTCCATTTATATGTATGTTTGTACTAAGGCATGACTCTTCTGGTGTCTCCACTTCATGTTCTGGTTATTAAACGAGATTTCTCCACTATGGTGTGTGAGAATTCAAATGCACCTCTGCCCAATGTGAGCTCTGGGAACTGTTCAGTTTATAGCTCCATGGACATTTTTATTTGCCTTGTGGAGTTTCACATTATTTGCGAGGACTGGTATTCAGGGGAAGGCTCAAGGGGCTCCCATGAAGGTTTCTAGAACTCTTTCTCTGAATGTCTCCACTTTTGTACTCTGCCTTGCAAATGACAGTTCACTAGGCCTCTACAGACACCGTCCTCTTTCCCCCGCCTCAGTGCGACTCAGGTTCTGCGTGAAGCTGCCTGGAAAGCACCTCTGAGCATAAACCTAAAGTGACTGCAGTCATCACTTAATTTCTTTTCCTTCTTATAGAATCACAATTCTGTACTGACTGTTTTCCAATGTCTAAAAATAGTTATTTCACATATTTTGTGCAATTTTCTATTTTTTTAAGGCAGAAGACAAATTCTAAGCCATTTATTACTTCATCAGAAGAACTGAGTAATCATTCAAAAATACAAACCTAATGATGTCACTTTCTAGCTTAACATCTTTCAATGACGACTATATAATTTAGTGTCTATGCTGGAATTTTTTAAGTGGCAAATGTTAATCAGAAGGGGTGCTGTGATGATGGGCACAAAGTAGGATGATCACAGGAAAACTGTCATACATCTTGGCTTAGCTTCTAAGCTCGCATTACATCCCCCGCCTTTATTTTTCAACTTTTATTCCTTAAGCTCTGATATCTCTACAGTGCTCTTTCCTTTGCTTGTGGCATTTATCTTCTCTTGTCCATCTAGTAAATTCCTCTTCTTCTCTTTAAGTGGTTGAAAAATTATCTTCCTCTATGTGTCCTTGTACCTCACTTGGCATGTACTTCATGGTATTGTACTAATTTGCTTACATATTACCTCCTGTTATAAACTAGGTTTCTGAGGAAGTGAGTGTAAAACTCAAGAAATTTGTTTTAGAAAAAATGCAGAAGCAGTATTTGTGAATAATTGGATAAAAGATGAGTGATAGAAGCAATTTAGGAGATTGTTCAATATGTATAGTCTCATTTAATATCAACTTTCAAAATTAAAGAAACCAAAAGTCCTCTTAATACTGAATCATTTTACTTCTTCTGCTTAGACTCACAACCATAGTTGAAACCTATTCAAAAATTCAGAATTTTAAAATGTGAAATTCTCAGTATAGAGATTTTACTATCTGTGTTTTATTCTCTATATTTTATGATTGAAGCAAACCTGCCAAAGTTTGGTGAGTTTCAATGTTGGGAAAGTATCTGCAATTCTCTCATTGAACGATATTTAATTTCCTACTATAGTATCCATTGCAACTGACAGATATAACACGCTGTGCTAACAATCACATTATTTGATACAAAACCCTACCGTTTAACATTGTGTCATGATTTTTTTCCTTTTAGAAAACATATTTTAATTCAAAAAGTTTCCCATTTGGGAAAAATACATAAAGCAAAGGTTTTCAAGACACTGGATATTAGCCAACCAACCACACTGAATCCCAGGAAATAAGAAACAAATGAGGGTAGCTGTACTACTTCCTCAGCTTACTTCATTAAGATAGTTTCCAGGCTATGGTACAGACAGAAGAACCCAGGTAGAGCCCAGCAGACACCCTGAGCTGAGAGCCTGGGTGAACAAGTTGATTAGAGTTTGCAGGACAGAGTGTCAGAGAGAAGACTGCTAGAGCCCTGGACATCTGCAGAAGGTCCCCCTTGAGTATTCAACAGAATCCTGAATAGCACAAGTGTATGAAGAAACAACCAGAGGCTGGGGAAAGAGTCATCTGAAAAGATGTGAGAGAAAACGCCAGGTGCTCACACAGGTCAGAAACAATAATTGTTTTCACTAGCTAGAGTGCAATAATTAATGAGGCATTAGACACAGCACTGAAAAGAATCTTGCCTCAGTAGTGGGCAGTAATTAACCATAGATAAATGCTGCTCTGGTTTTACCAAACAAATTATAAAAACAAGACCCAAAATAATCAATATTTTTTCCAAGCAACTTAACTGCACTCCAGAACAGAGCTCAAGAAATTTGTAGAAAAACCAAAAGGCAGAATTCTCACTGTCTAACCAAAGATTACCAAACCTGCAAAGAAGAAAATACAGTGTAAAGTGAGGAGAACAATCAATCAAAACCAACTCAGAACTGCCACAGATGTTAAAATTATCATATAAGGATATTAAACAGTCATGAATTGTACGCTATATGTCCAAAAAGTTAAGTAGAGACATAGAAGATATTTAGAAGACCCAAATCAAACTTCTGGAGATGGAAACTACATATTTGAGATGAAAATATACACTGACTGCAATTAATGGCAGAACAGAGATTGTCGAAGAAAAGAGTAGTGAGCTTCAAGACATAGCAATAGAAACTACACAAAGTGAAACACACAGAGAAAAACCAGTAAAAACAAAATCAAAAGCCTATCAGTGAACAGTAGGAAAACTTCATGTGTGTTCTAATGTACATTAAATTGGATTCCCTAAAGGAGAAAAGAAAAAAAAAAACCCACCAAAAAACAAAACGTGGGAGGAGGGAGATAATATGGTTGAAGAAGTAAAAAAAATTCAAATGTGATGAAAATTATAAATCCATAGATTCAAGGAACTCAATGATCTCTAAGCACAGGAAACATAAAGAAAGCTACGCGAGGACACAGTCTAGTCAAATTGCTCAAAATCAGTGATAAGGTATTAAAAGCAGAAGAGTGAAATGAAGATAAAGATTACGGCAGATTTCTTGTTCGAAACAA
Organism: Rhinolophus ferrumequinum; assembly: GCF_004115265.2. Taxonomy (NCBI): domain Eukaryota; kingdom Metazoa; phylum Chordata; class Mammalia; order Chiroptera; family Rhinolophidae; genus Rhinolophus; species Rhinolophus ferrumequinum. Next base: position 4,494,782 of record NC_046296.1, on the reverse strand, counting down.
TGCAAGTAAGAAGACGGTGGAGCAACATCTTTAAAATACGGAAATAAAATAAATACCAACACAATGATACATAACCAGCAAAAATATCTGTGAAAAACTAAGGTAAAATAAAGACAGTTTCAGGTACTCAAATGCTGAAAGAATTTATAACCAGTAGATGTGCCCTATAAGAAATGATAAGTTCTTTAGAAAACAGCAATAAGATAGACGTAATCATAACCGTATCAACAATCATATTAAATGTAAACATTCTCAAATCCCAATTAAAAAAACAGAAATGGTGAGACTGCATAAAAAATCAAGACCCAATTATATTCTGCTTATAAAAAACACACTTTAAATTACAGATCAAAACAAAATGATAGAAATAGGTATTACATACTAACATTAATCAAAAGAAAGCAAGAGTGGCTGTATTAAAATCAAAGTATATCTCAGTGCAAGCAGGGATAAAAAGGCTTCTATCCTAACATTCAAGGAGTCAATCCAGCAATAGGACATCACAACCTAAATGTTTACACACCTAATAACAGAGTTTCAAAATACAGGAAGTAAAAACAACCTGATACAACCTCAAGGAGAAACAGACAAGCCCAAAATTATAGTCAGATTTCAATATCCCTCCCTTAGTCATTGACAGAATAAATAGGAAGAAAATCAGCCAGAATGCAGCGTTGAACAAATACTGTGGAAATACTAGGATGGTCTCTGTAAAAGAAGACAGTGAAATCTCCAAAAAAAGCTACTAAAATTAGTGTTAGTTCCACAATGTTACAGGACATAAGATCAATAAACAAAGCTCAATAGTATACCTATATGTTAGCAACTAAAACATAGAAATGAAAATTAAAGAATAAATTCTATGTACCATAGTATCAAAAATATGAAATAGGGATAAACCTGACAAAAGACGTTCAAGTTCTGTACACTAAAAACTGCAAAACGTTGCAGGGAGAAATTAAATAAGATTTAAATGAATGGACACACACACACACACACACACACACACACACACACTGTTCATGGTTTAGAAGAATCAATATTGTTAAACTGTCAATTCTCTCCAAATTAATCTGTAGGTTCAATGTAATCCCAATAAAAATCCCAGCATGAACTTTTTTCTTTTGAAATTGACAAGCTGATTCTAAAATTACATGGAAATGCAAAGGTGTTAAAATAACGAAAACAACTTTGAAAAGCAAGAATGAAATTGGAGAACTAACACCACCTCATAGAAAAGCTTATTATAGAGCTACAGCAACCAAGAGAGTGTGATATTGGTATAAAAATTGATAGATAGAACAGAATAGAGAATCCAGAAACAGACCACACATATATGGACAACTGACTTTCAGTAAAAACACAAAGGCAATTCAAATGAGAAAGCACAGTATTTTCAACAAGTAGCGCTGGAACAACTGGATATCCATGTGCAAAAATTGAATTTGCATTCATATTTAATGTGTATATTAAACCCAAATGTAAAACCTAAAACTGAAAAACTTAAAAAAAGATGTAGGAAATAAATCTTTGTGACCTTGGATTAGGGAAAAATTTCACATTTGGCTCTGACGCCAAAAACATAATCCATAAAGAAAAAAATACTAAATTGGACTTAATTGGAATTAATGTTAAAAACCCATCATCTTCAAAAGACACTGTTAAAGAGACTATAAAGAGAAGCCCCATACGGACAGAAAATATTTGCAAAGTGTGTATCTGCAAAGTATAAAGACTTGTTTATAGGGTATATACAAAGAACTATTCAAAAATCAGTAAGAAAAAAAAGCCAACCCAATAAAAAAGGGCAAAAGTTTTGGACATCCCACCAAAGAAGATATATGGATGGAAAATAAGTGCAGGAAAAGATGCTCAACATAATTAGTCATTAAGGCAACATAAACTAGAACCACAATGATGTCATTACACACATGAGAATGTTTAGGATTTAAAGGACCAAGTGTGAGCACGGACGCAGAGGAACCGAAACGCTCATATAATGCTGTGGGGAATGCAGAATAGTACAAACACTTTGGAGAACAGTTTGGCAGGTTTTTGGAAACGCTAAACATACTACTTCTACCATTTGCTCCAAACATTCCACTCCTGGAGGTTTACTCCAGAGAAAAGAAAACATAACTCCACTCAAAGATGTTTTGTATGTTACAAACATGTGCACAAATGTTTGTAACAGATTTGTTTGTAATAGCCAACAAGTGGAAACAAGTCAAATTCCTTACAAAATGAATGGATAAACAAATTTTGGTATATCTATACAATGGAATACTGCTCAATAATAAAAGGAATGAAGCAAAACCATGGATGGGTCTCAGAATAATTATGCAGCGTGAAAGAAGCCAAAGAAAAAAGAGCACATACTGTATCATTCCATTTACATAAAACTCTAAAAAAATGCAATCTCAGCTATAATGACAGAAAGCAGATCACTCGTGGCCTGGGGATCAGTGGAGCATGTGGAGAAGAGTAAGAGGGGTGAGTGACAAAGGGGTCTGAAAGAAATTTGGGGAGTGATGGATATGTTCATTATCTTGATCGTGATGATGTGGTCACAGGTGAAAACTCACATGGAAACTTAAGTTGTCATTCTAATTGTGTGCAGTTTACTGTATGTCAAGAATACCTCAGTGAATAAATGTAAAACTAATATTTCCCATTTCCTTCCACTTCTATGCAATTTAGATTTGATACATGTAATCCTTTCTGTAAGCTCCCAGCAGTGTCTCTGTCATCAAAACTAGCTAAATAATTTTGAGGAATTTTTCAGAAATTTCTAGGTATGTTAACTTCGATTACTTCTCATAATTTAATAGGTTAATTTTCTTCTCTAACCTTCATGCTAATGTGCTACCAGGCATTTTCTCATGTTTTCACTAACCTGAGCTTCTCTGTCACAGACTTCAGTGACTGTGGTTCTTTACAGTCACAAAAGTGAACCAATGGCCTCGCTAATTGGAAAGGTGGACCCCGGAGTAAGGCAGCCACTGACTTGGCAGGAGATTCCTGTACAAGGAGTAGCACGGAGTGTCACCGAAGCACAGGACATATACTTCTTCCTGTCAGGAGACTCGGGATGGAGGCGCGAGCTCTGTCACAAAGTGTTCACCAGCTATGTCCCTATGGTGACATCTAGTTACAGGATCTCTCATTCTGACTCATCCCCCTGAGTTCTAGCACTTCAGGGCATACATTTACCTCTCACCAGCAAAGCAGAAATCATGAACACAGCTGTTGTAGCATGAGCACTAATATAGTATAATCAATCGTATGAAGGGTTTCTATGTTACTTCGAGTCATTAATTAGCCAAATTCCTTTATTTTCTGCAAGTCAATCCTCTTGCGACTCTTCCCATAACTATCTCCCTCAAACTATTTCCTTTGTTAAATACATGCTTACACAGGCTTTTACATGTGTATTATGTATCAATTATCATATAATCACGTAATTACTGTAATCGAATTTAACTGCATAATTAGAATGTATAATCACATAATTAAAACATGTAATTACTAAGTTTAAAAAGTAATGGAAATTATTTTCTTTCATGAATAATGCATGGATGAGTCGGCAACTATGGAAGTTCACGATTCAGGCCTTCTAAAAACCATTTTAACTGAAAACACAATTTGTAAACCAGAACCCAGTTATTTCACTTGATGTCTTGAATACTTCCAAACATTTTAATGGACTTTTTTATTTCATGAAAATATTATAAACCTTCCAGACCTCAGCATGTGGATAAGGAGAAAGGGACAAAAAGGCAGCCGTGGTCATGAAGTGTAGATGAGGTCTGAACATATTACTAAATACTCTCTCAGACGTATTAAAAGTTTCCTGAATGCAATTGACTGCAAATAATTAGTGATGACTAGTAGGAAAGTCATGACCCAGCTGGCATTTTTGTGAATCCAGGAAACAGTGTATCCGATTGCCCCCCAAAAGTCTATGCTTGCTCTCAAAGGCATGATGTTACTTTAAAAAATAAATGTTGATTATATAGTTGCTTCATAGTAAGAAAAATCCACCTCTGTTCATGTAATTTCAACTTGAAGATCAAGAAGTTTGTAAAAGTTAGAAGTGTCTTTTCTCCGTGGAATTATGACAGTAAGTCAACGACGTGTGCACGACGCTGGAGATACATGCAGGAATCGGAAGTGATCCACGGCCTCTGTTGCTCAGACAGACACATAAGCCAGTAAGTAAGACACGGAGAGAATATTGGGCAGTAACAGCTTTGGAAAACTTTTAATCTAATAAGTCATAATTTGGTGTCTGAGGAAATAGTCCTCATCATCTAAACCAGCCATCAATTATTGATTTTTGTCTGATCCAAATCAGCACACCAGTTGATTACTTTCTGTGCAGGAAAATCCCTTCTACTCTGCAGATCCAGAACACTTTGTACATACTTAATAATACAGCACCTATCCCGTAATTGTGTACCTGTCTGCTGCTTCTTTAGAATGTCAGTTCCAGGAAACACTTTCTCACAGGTGTTGAATACCCACAGGATGGACGGACGCGCGCGCGCACGCACACACACACACACACAATGAAAGACCACTTGCCTGTCCTCATAGGAACAGGATATGTGTCTCTTGACAACACATGCAACCAGTATATCTTTCAAAAGCTAACAGTTTAGCTTGCGAGCATCTATAAAAATCATTCTCACATGGTACCTTATTATCGGACATAAAAAAGAAACACATGCACAAAACAAAAGATGAGCTCACAGAGATGGCAGAAAAAAGTGAGCAGAGTGGCCAATCACAGGCCACACCTTTATATGACATAGCACACTGGTCATGAGAAGTAAGGTCTGCACGTGTGAGAAGCGACCCGCCTGGGTTTAAGAGTAGCCCAGTTTCAGCAGACTGCACCATTACTGACCATCATATGAGAGCATCTGCAGCAGGTTCACGTTCAATTTATTCATTAATTACTCCCACAACATTTACTGAACTTCTGTGTACTACCGTGTTTCCCAGAAAATAAGACCTAGCCAATCAGCTCTAATGCGTCTTTTGGACCAAAAATTAATAGTAAAATAAGACCGAGTCTTATATAATTAATATAACATAACATAATACCGGGTCTTATATTAAATTTTGCTCCAAAAGACACATTAGAGCTAATTATCCGGCTTGGTCTTATTTTCAGGGAAACATAGTATATTTGAAGCACTGCACCAGGCACAGGACATGCAACAGAGAGCAGGACATAACAGCCCGTGCCTGCATGGAGTTTGGGTTCTGAGAACGGGGCAGACACATAGGCAAACATAACAGTGCGTGTACTCAGCCCAAGGAGGACCGTGTGAGCCACGGCCATGGAGCATGAAGGAGGACGGCACCCCTGACAGTCAATGCACCGCACCAGGGAGCCAGCTCCCTGTGGGTTTCTCCCAGGTGACCACTCCAGACCTGATGGGGGTGATCCAAGTGGGACTTCACACGACAGAGCAAGCAACTTAGAAAACCCGATGTCCCTGCCCTGGAGAGTCCAGGAGTCCCACTCCCTCTGCAGACACCTGGTGCCACCCACCCATCCTAATTCCAGATGAAAATTCACAGGCGTTATTCTTAATGTGTTTTTGTTGGGAAACGATCTGCTAGGCTGGGGTCCAGCACATTGCCTGGCGAAGAGTAAGCATTCCATGTTGAATGCTGAATCCTTACACGGGTGTCACTTACCATCCAGGGCATACTACGTTTGATTGATTTTTTTCCAATAATTTTTTATTTCTGAAGAAGAGACATACTAATGGAACGTGGCAGTACTTGGAAGCCTCCTGGTTTATCATCTATCATGGAGTTGGTCATGACCTCAGGAGTTTTTGGAAGCCATGTTTAAGGGCTCAAAGCTCAGCGGAAGCTTTCAGGCTGAGAAGGGCGGCATAAATCTTAGTCTAACCCCCAAACACTCATTGCTTTGTTTGTGGGGTGTGACTGGCACCACCAGGACTATTCCTTGCATCCATCAACAAATACTGACAGAAGGCCACTGTTTACAAGTGCGTGAAGTGAAACTTGTCATCCAGGAATGCCAGGATGGTTCTTCAGATTAGCTACGGTCACCTCAGAAATGAGGAACACGGTCCCGGTGAAAGGGGAGAGCACGGGACAGGTGAGAGAAAACGGCCTGGTGTATGGGGTGCTGCCTGGTCTGCTGGTTCTTGAAATCCTGCAAGATGACAGGTTCCAAGGACTCGGAAGGACCCCGGACTAACCATGAAACGAATACGTGAATCTGTACCAACACACCCCGTTTCTGTTCTTCGTAGGACGGGGAGCGTGCTACATCCCCAGAGAGGCCCTTCAGTCTTTCACATCTCAGCTGGTAGGACAGTTTTCTTGATAAACACCAAACTGCAGATTCTATTCCTTGGTTCCCTTTTTATCTTTGCCCTGAAGTCAGAAGAACCAATCCAATCACCCGCTGCTCTGGTGTTGAGACCTGAAATTAAGCTTCACTCTGATGTGCTGCCTTGACGTCTGGAGCAATCAGGAGGGCTTCACATGAGCTACCCGCAAGTCCCCCACCCACTCTGCCCCGTGGATGACATGTCCTACCAACAGCCCTCCTTTCAAGGGGACCGAGTGTGGTTCCTGCTTGTGTCTGAGTAGAGGATTTAGTCCCCTGACAGTCCGCAGAATTATTCAAACAAGTCCATCTCACCTCTGTGGGGACCACCCTCTTGTTACCACACAGCCTGCCTCTCACAGCCCCTGCTGGGTCACTGTTCCAGAGTGCAGCCCCATGTGACCCTGCGTCCTCCTCCCCGGGCTGTGACTGTACGTAGGACTAATAAGCAGCTGTCGATCTCATCTGTCCAGTGCTGGGTGTCATGTGTTCAGCCATCCCCATTACCGTGGGGAAGGAACCCGTCCCTCACTAGTAGGGTGAAGAGGACGCAATAAAAGCAGCTGCCTGTTGGCGGGAGGCCTTCGGAACCCGGGAAGTGGAGGTGAGTGACAGGCCAGAACTCGACTTCGTGGGAATTCAGAAATCACGTATCCTCCCACTTCCCGCCTCCTGGAATCCCACTCTGAGTTTTCTTAGGTGACTGTGGGTATGGCTGCTGATGTAGTGCGGCAGCAAGAACACACTGACAGAAACACAAGAGTCATACTTCCAGAAAAAGAAAACAGAAACATTCTGGAGCCTCAGGACCACTGGCGACAGAACGCTCACTTCCAGAACATACGCATAATGATGCATTTAATTCACCAGCACATTCTGTGCACATCTTATGCTATTTCCTTGCACATTGCACCCCTGAGTACGGAACACGACCTGTGTCTGTATGAAAACAAAGAGTGATGAGCAAGAGAACTAATGATTAGTACTAAGTGTGTGTTCTTGTGACAAACACCAACCTGTCTGCCCCTCTTCCCTCCCGCCCAAGCTAATGGATGAAGTTCAATCAATACACCCAGGACAGACCACAGAATCAATAACGGGGCTAATTTCACAGAATTCAGAACTGCTTTTTTTTTTTTTTTTTTTTTTAAATAAAGAAAGCAGACACATTTGCAATAACCACGTTCTTATGTCGCCTAGCAACAAGATATAAAAATGATGCACCATGTCAGTAACTTATTCTCACAGACAAAACCATCCCCTGCCTCGGCAATGCCATAATGTACTTTCCCTACCTAGGACTCCGCGGAGACTGTTAATGCTGCCATTTTTCATAATATACTCCGTTAAACAATCATGTGTTTTCGTTAGGGTATTAAACCAGTGAGTTTACTTAATGACGAGCCAGTGAAGCAGTAGCTACAGAACAGGGAGGAGTCTGTCTGTTACTATTTTAAGCTCACAGGTTCATTCCCTGGACAGAGAATTCAGGAGATAGCAAAGGTAATGGATCAAAGCACAGGAATTCACATATAAAAGGTGAGAGAACTGGGCAAGCAGTGGTCATAATGTGTGTGTGTGTGTGTGTGTGTGTGTGTGTGTGTGTGTGTGTGTGTAAAGGGAGAGCAGACTATTAAGTTCAAGAGCAGTATTAGCGCTTCTTGATGATTTTTTAAATGTTTCTTTGGAATATGGAAGAAGTTTCTGGAAGGCAGAAAGCCTTTGTGGCTCCAAGGTATGTCCTGGATATAGGAGTGAAGGTGCGATGTTAGCTGAGGGGCTGGGAGAGAAGGGGCAGCTGGTGTGGTGCCGAGCGCTTAGTGGCCACATGAGCAGGCTCCCAACACAGGGGACTGTCACTCCTCACGCAGCTGCTGCCCTGGCAGGTAGGGAGGGGAGCAGGCCCAGCCCAAGCTGGGCTTCCCATGTATTATCGCTTGTCATCCTCCTATGATGTTAAGTCCATTTAACAGAAGCAGAAAGTAGGCTCCATGAGTTAAGTGATTTTCCCAGCATCACTCAGCTAGTAAGTAGGAAAACAGGAATTCAAAACGGGACCTGTCAGCGCCACCCACCACCCATCTTTGCCTCCATTGGTTATTACTGATTTCCTGCTGTGGGGAATGTTCTGGGATCTAAGGAGCTAAGGAGGGAACCTATTTCCTCAAAAGAAGCGAACAAATGACAAAAAACACGAACTTTCCTGATAAGCCACACGTCACACGCCCTACATTAACTTGCACACTTCCATGATTTTTTTGCAAGTTTCTTATTCTCTGTTATGTGGGATCAACAACTCCTTAGTTTAGAGCCATGTATGATATTTAAAGAATCTGTTTTCTGCTGAATAGAGCATTTTGTTCAGGAGACCTCCAGTAACTGGTCAAAGAACACCAAGTTTTATAAAATCTTTCGGAGAATGGATCTACCTTATTCAGAGTGTCACCTGTAACACTTCTGCTGGAAGACAGTAAGTGCTCAAGAAGTAGGTGTAAAATCACCTTTATGTACTCATGAATTTCAAGGTTTCCCTACTAAGCTGACTGACCAGTGATTTTCACTCAGGATCCTTTGGGACTGGAATCAATACTGGCACCTGTGACACAGACTAAGATGAGCAAAAAAAACGGATCCGTTACACTGGAAACTAATGTGAAGTGGAACGTGTTTCTTAGTAGGGAGGGCAGGTGATTACAGGCGACGAAGACGACTAGACGGCAGCCGAGCATCCTCCTGGTTGCTGTGACACCCCAGACAAGTCCCTGTCTTACCTGGCCTCTCTGACTTCACCTGTTTCTTTATCTAGAAAATGATTACAACACTTACACAGTCAGGGAGTCAACAAATATTTATGGAATACCCACAGGGCACAAAGCAATCGTCTTAGAGCTTAGTTAAGCCAGGAAATAAAGCTAAAGCAAAGCCCAGAATCCTGGGCAAACCAGGCACAAGTAGAAGCATGAGGCTCCTAAACCCTCCAGGGGATCGTGGCCATATACAGTCTTGGTATTGGGTTATTTTAAAATTAGTATCTGAAAAATCTTGGCTACCTATTCTAGTCAACGTGTGTGTGCACACGCGCACACGCGCATTGGTTTCTATTGCTGCTGTAACCAATCATCTCAAACTTAGTGGCTTAAAATAACACAAACTTATGATCTTACAGTGCGGTAGCTCAGAAATCCAGAATGGGCTAAAGTCAAGTGTCACACGGCAGGGCTGTGCTCTGTTCTGGAAGCTCTAGTGCAAGACTGTTCCTCGCCCCTTCCAGCTTCTAGAGGCCACTCACATTCCCGGGCTCCTGGTCCTTTTTTCCATCTTCAAAGCCAGCAGTGCAGGGAATTCTCTGTCACAGTCCCACCTCTTTGTTCTCTCCCTCTGCCTCTCTCCCACTGACAAGGACGCTGTGATTACACTGGATCCACCCAATGTTCTCAGATGGGGATAATCTCCCCATCTGAAGACCAGCTGATCAGCAGGCTGAATTCCCCTTGTCATGTAACCTAACACATTCCCATGTTCTGGGGCTGAGGCCGTGGATGTCTTTTTTGGGGGGTCGGGGTGGCGGGGGGCATTATTCTGCCTACCACAGTGTACGTGTGCATGTGAGTCATTATTTGTCTATCAAGACCGATGGGTTAATGGAGTCTATGGGTACAGCCCAGTGACCTGTGTAAGACTGTCTACTGCCTCGAGAACTTTACGTCCTAAGAAAGATAATACATACATAAAATATTAACTACAATTTAAAAAACCCTGACATTTGTAACATGATCTATAGTTTCCAAAGAACGTATGACATACATGGTTTGAACTGTGTGGGTCTGCTTATAAGCGGATTTTTTTTTCAATAAATGCTATAAATGTATTTTTTCTTCTTAATGATTTTCTTAATACCATTTTCTTTTCTCTAGCTTACTTTATTGTAAGAACACAGTATATAATACATATAACAGAAAATATGTATTAATCAATTGTTTACATTATCCATAGGGCTTCTGGTCAACTAGTTAAGTTTGGGGGGGTTGAAAGTTATACACAAATTTTTGACCGTGCAGGGGGTTGGGCACCCCTAACTCCTATGTCATTCAAGGGTCAACTATGTATTTATTAGACCCTTATAACTACTTTACAAGACAGGCAAGGAAATTATTATTACCTCTGATTTATAGGTGAGTAGACTGAGGCACAGAAGGTATTTTTTTTTCTTAAGGCCACAAAAACAGCAGATTCAAACCCAGATATGCAGAGTTCTGGTCCAGCGCTCTTTCTACTATCCACACTGCAAAACCCTCACTGCACGTGTCACATCAACATATACTGCCCAAAGAAGCAATGAGAGACCTGGTTTCCGTTCTATGACAGGAAACACATATGAGATTGTTCAGAAACTTTAATAAAGAGCCATCCATGTGAAATAAGTGAGACAGAAAAAGTCGAGAACCGTATGATTATGTGGAATATAAAACTGAAAGCAACAAAGGAACAAGATAAACCAATAAACAAAAACTCATAGACACAGACAATAGTTTAGTGGTTACCAGAGGGTAAGGGGGTGGGGGGTGGGAGATGAGGGTAAATGGGATCAAATATATGGTGATGGAAGGAGAACTGACTCTGGGTGGTTCTAATGATATATAGATGATGTATTACAGAATTGGACATTTGAACCTATGTAACTTTACTAACCATTGTCACCCTAATAAACTTTAATGAAAAAAGAAAAGAAAAAAAAAGAAACTTAATAAAGAACACAAAGGAAGTCTCTCGCAGAGTGGAGGGGATTCTCTATTAATTTGGTGCTTATCCCTGACCTGTGCTGTGGACAGTGAGTGACACAATCGTGGAGTGAGAGGTCAGGAAGCGCTGCGTCACTGAGGCTGGGGACAGCAGAGCACAGTGTGGTCTTCACACCAGGAGTTCAAGGGCACTGTTTGCACCATGGTTCGACGCTCTTGGTATTAGTGACTGAAGAGCACTACAGGGCAGCTTTAGCCTGTGGGCACAGTGGCAACAGTGAATGCAAGCATAGGGCACCAGAGAGGTTGGAAGTGGTGTTAAAATCTTGCATTCCTGTTTGCACTGCATGTTATTTTACTCTCCAAAAAGGTACGTATCTTAACTGAGAATCCGAGATCGTTCTAACCACGATCTCACACATTTGTTCTGATGTTTTACCTTAAAAAAGGGGGGGGGATGATTCCTGTGTCCCACCAAAGAGATGTGCTGATGATGAATGAAATGTGGCCACTCTTGACGGCTGGGTTAGACATCTAGGGCCAGTCTGCAGCGACTGCGTTCCGCCACTCTCTCCAACTCTCTCCATTTAGGGCCACCCACAGTGGCCTCTGGAAGTAAGATATCACCATTTTCCTTCCAGTAACCTCTGAAGACACCTCGGAAAGTAAAACACTAACAGAAGCTGAAAAGTCACCAACATCTGCTGGTACACGCTGGCCAAGCCATATCCTGACGCAGCATCCTCTGAAGGGAAGACCTTCCAAACTTCACTGCTCACTACCTCATGACGTGACTCTGACGGTTAAGTTGTTGAGAGATAAGAAAAAAGATAGTCGCTGGTATAATGCAGTAAAATACACAAATGCAAACGCATAAAGGGAAGTTGAGTGTGACTCCCTTTCTTAATTGCCTCACACAATTCCCATTAGATGCATAAATTACAGCTCCTATTAACAGCACCATGAATAATAATCAGTTTACTTTCTGACTTGTATCTAAATATACTTGCTATATGATTTCATCTTTTATTCAGCTGTTTAAAAGCAGAACATCTAATTACAGTTCCTATTAGTCAACATTCATTTTTTTTTCTTTTTGCCATAGAGCATGTGTGATGACTGATTTTCTAAAAACAGAATTCTTTAGCATATGGAACAAATCATGTTGTTATTAATGCAGTCCCAAATGACTCTGCATTTCAATTTCCTAAATTATTTAGTCATTGCTGATTATGTCTTTTTACAATTCATTATCTCACTTCTTGCAGCGTGGGCATTTTATTCATTAAGTGTCAAAACGAAGGCTTTGACCTCATAAAAAAAGATAATCAGGAAATACTGACATATTTTTAAAAGTCTGTGCTTTCCATCTTTAACATTTCCCTGCTATGTGATAACACGCTCCCAACAACAAGGTTTTCAAGGACATCGTTAGGTTCTGATGCTAATCGGTGTGTGGTGACAGACGCTGTTGGCAGAGGTCGCAGAGCACTCGAGGAGGGGAGGCTGGGGACTTGCTCAGCCAACACGTCTCTCAGGAGGAGCCCACACTCGTTCTAACTACAGCTCACTCACACTGTGATGGTCTCATTTTAAACAAATACACTATTTGCGTAAGTAGACTATTGTGCTAGTTTTATTCAAGAGCTCAAAGGATCTTTTAAAAATAGCACTTTAAGTAGTACTGGGAAACACAGGAAGAGAAACACTTACTAAATTAAGAGAGAACTAGCTCTTAATAAGAATGAATTTTGTCCTCTGGCTGATCCTACTGAAGTTACAGAACCGGAGTCTGACTTGGACCAGTTAATAGGACCTGGGCACCAAGACCTATATACAGAAGGCAGCTCATGATTTCAGTGAGGTCTGTGCACCTTTTCTGAGACCAAGTTTATTGCAAAAAAAAAAAAAAAAAAAAAAGATGAATGAATTAAGAAGGCTGAGTACCCGAGGAAATTAAAGAACACACATACTTATTTCTACCCAGCCAAAGCCGTCTCTATCCGAGATGTCAGCTGGAGCTAGGGGAGACCTAGGAAGAACTTCCCTGGGCTTCCTCAACAATGATTTGTAACCTGGATGGTAGCTAGAACAGTAACACAGAACAAAATGGTAAACCTTTGAAGTGTACCTTCTAGCTAAACGTGCATCTCCGATCACGTTCCAGTTGAGCATTGCTGAACAGGCTGTGCCAAGGGAACTCGTTCTGTCTCTGTGTTTTTGATTTTGAACAAACAATAGATACCAAATAATCAAAAGGACTTGCACCTAGGCAACGCAAAGCTTCCAAGAGAGGGGCTCAAAAGGAGCTTAGGATCGTCTGCTCAATAGTCGTCTGAGGCCGAGAAAGAGGATGTCTTGGGGGAAAGTTGCTGTGATACTGTGATATTTTCCCTCCACCATCTGAACTGGGTGAGGAGAGAGGAGATGGTTTCTTCTCACCTCAAACCTAAGTGAAAGGGCTTTTAAACACACACACACACAAACACAGGACTTTATATTTTTTCGGGGAGCTTGGGGGATGCCTCACTTAAGCCTAAAAAAGCCAACAGGGAGCGGCTGACTGATTGGCCATAGATGGCAGCCCAGAGGCGATGCCAGATGTGGACACTTCCTCCTACAGAGACACCAAAGATACCACTGGTTGGGGCAAGAACAAGGTCCTGTGGGAGACTGGAAGAGAGGTGTTACCCTTGTCAAAGGAACTATAGGTGGTGCTCACAGTGGGGGACACAGTGGGGAAAATTGTTTTGCAGCCTTTAAAGAATCTCATCAGTGAAAGAGAATCCTTCCTTTCCCAAAGAGACACACCTACCAAGCCACAAGAGTGCCAGTGCCTGCGCACGTGGACTTGCCGAGTACAACCTCTTAGGCCCCTCACCACTCTTTGCCACCCTAGCGCTTACTCTGGAGGAGCCAGAAATGCCAGCTGAAAAAAGAAACGAGCAGGCCTGTGAAATGGAGAAGGAACAACCATGCCCCTCCTTTCCCGATAGGATTCCAGCCTGAAGGAAGCTCACATTGGGGGAAGAAAACCTTTCAATGACGTTCTGAGCTCTGACGATGGCCTATGACTGGGCATTTTCATAATGAAATGAGAATTTCTCTTGTCACTAAGAGTGACTGGACTTTTAAATCATCTAATAGTGTCTGGAAGCTACGGAGATTTGATGCAGGAGCAAGGAGAGAAGTAGCCATGAGAAGGGTTTCAAGAGACTTTATGATCCTGAGTGTTCCTCAGATAATAGCAGTTGCATTTTCCTACTGTGGTAAAAGATACATCAAGTTTACCATTTTAACCAGTTTTAACTGTACAGTTCAGTGGCATTAGGTACATTCGCACTGTTGTGTAACCATTGCTGTCATCCATCCACACAACTTTCTCAAGTGAAACTCCATCTCCATTAAATAATGTGTAATAAGGAGTAAACAGAAGAATTGAGCACAAGGCCTGGCTCCTGGCTTCTGCATTTCCTTGCTGTGAGGCTGTTTCACTGTTATTTATTCCACTTCTAACACTATTATTTCTGCATATATAGATCTGAGTTTCTGACTACATCACATTCCTTCTGCCTCAAGAACTTCCTTTAATGTTTCTCGTGAAGTAGGCCTGTGAGTAATGAATTCCCTCCGTTTTTGTTTGTCTGAAACCCTTTTATTTCTCTTGAACTTTTGAAGAATATTTTTGCTAAGAATTCTGGGTTGACTTTTTTTTTTTCTTTTAGCACTTTAAAGATGTCCCTCCATTGTCTTACTGCCTGCCCGGTTACTGAAGAGAAGTCTGCTGCCATCCTTATTTAGGTTCCTCTGTTGGTAATGTCTTGTTTTTTCTGGCTGACTTCAAGATTTTCTGTCTTTGGTTTTCAGTTTGATTATTACATACATTTTGGGGTGTATGTGGGTGCTTGTGCACGTGTTTGTGTATTTAGCTTGCTGGGTATGCTCTGAGCTTGAGCTTCTAGGACATGTGGTTTGGTGTCTGTCACTAATTTTGGAAAATTCTTGGGCATTATTTCTTCTGCCCCATTGTTTTTTTTTTCTCCTTTGGGGATTCCAGTTACACAAATATTTGACCACCTGATATTGTCCTACATGTCTTGGATGCTCTATTCATTTTTCCACCCTTCACATTTTTCTCTCTGTTTTCAGTTTGAGTAACTTCTGTTGACTTATCTTCAGGCTCATGGATTCTTTCCTCAGCTGTGTGCAGTCTACTGATAAACTCATTACAGGCATTCTGCATCTCTCTCTGTTTTTCATTTCTCAAAAGTTTTTCACTTGGCCCTCTCTTCTAGTTTTTATCTCCCTAGTAAAATTACCTATATGATTTTATGTGCTGCCTGCCTTTATCTTTCAGAGCCATTAATATATTAATTGTAGCAATTTAAGTTTCCTGTCTGATAGTTCTAATATCCGTGTCATACCTGATTCCAATGATTGCTCTGTCCCTTTAGACTGTGTTTCTTGCTTGCTTCTTTTTATATGTCTCAAAAGTTTGTGTTGAAAGCCAAATATACTGTATAGAACCACAGATTCTGAAGTAAGTATGTTCTATGCTTGGAGATGAGAACACCTCCCCTTCTTTACAGTGGAGGTTTGTGTTTGTCTGAGTCAGGAGGTGGGGCTGGTTGTGATGTTTGCGCTCTGTTTGGCTATGTGTCTCCTCACTTGGCTTTGGGTCTTCTCTTTGTACAGCTCCCCTGGTTGTATCCCACTGTTGTATTTAGTCAATGCTCATTAGTGTGGTGGTTGGAGTGCTGGGGAGGTAAGACGGTCTGTGCAGTTCTGATTAAGCCTTGGTTTTAGGTAGGCACGAGTGAACACAAGTGTGGGTGGTGTGTTCTTCCTCCAGGTGTGATGGGATGTCGGGTAGCACACATTCCTGCCCCTTTTCCAAGGAGAGAGCTTTACCTTTTCTCCTGTTCTCCTCCCCCAGGTACAACGGGTTTCCCAGGGATGTCAGGATGCCTTTTGGTTGCCCTTCCCACCAAGAATTAAGGCTTTTGTTTCTTAGAAATGACAGGGGAGATGGGTTTGAGTTGAGTTTTGGCGGTGCGTGCCCTTCCCCTCCCCCAGCTGTAGGGGATCCACTGGTGCGTCCAGGCTGCAGTTCTGTGCCTCCGTCCTGCAGATGAAGACTTTGTATCAGTAGGAGAGAGAGAAGAGACGGGTCTGGGCAAGGTTCAGCACAGGCTGCTATTCCCTTCCCAAGCCAACACCACAGTGGAGGCCTGTCAGCACACTCGCTCCCAGGCCTTCCCTGTGAGCACCTGGTGGAGGAAAAGCCTGAAACACAGTGTGAACCTCCCTGGATGCGGTGCCCTCCTGTGAGCGCACATTCGCCTTTAGCGATTCATTACAAGTTTCTTGCGGAATCTTCTCACTGGCTGATGTGGCAGTGGGTGGTGCCCCATTATAAGCAAATGCTCAGGTCTTGTTTCTTCCAGAAGGTGCCTGTCTCTCTTCATATTTCAGGTTAATTGGTTGCCCTGTGACTTCATGGGTTTAATAGACGTAGTCAATTTGCTGTTTCTCCAGCTTTTTCCCTGCTGTAAGCGTGTAAGCAATGCTCTTTCCAGCTGTCTACCTTCTGTAGCTCTGAGCTGGAACACTGCTGTGAGTAGCACTTTACCAAGTTGTGTGCCATCCCTAATCCCCTTTGAGCTACACAACCAGCCTGGGTGAAGCACGTGATAGGTGTCCAGGCAGAGAAGAAAGTCATTTAGAAAACTCACTATTTACTATGCTGAATAAGCATGCCAATTCTTCATTTTCAAGTAATCATAGGTATCATTATAAACTGCCAATTCAGTCACGAGTAGATTACTATCAGAGGCAAAAACAAAGTTTATAATTTTAAGTGTCTTTGAGTTCCTATGAAGACATGAATTTTCCATATGTAAAATTACAGCTCTCATTCATTTCTGGACCTTAGAAATCACCAGCTTTTTAGAAAAATAGTAATACCTTCAGGCACTGAATACAATTTAACAAGTACTATGTCCCATATTTGAAAGTATATAAGATATCTTTAAATATGGAATGAGTAAGTTTTCTCAAGAAGTTAGATTTTCAATAAATCATTCGAGTACTTATTGAGATTATTTCTGGGTGCTATAAAATCATACAGAAATGAAGGCAATCTCATTCTAATTGAAATTAAATCTGCACATCAATAAAAATTACAATATTGAAAAGAAATAGGTAATCCTTCATACATGGTATAGGAATGTCTTTCCACTTCCCTTCCTGTGTCTTTTTTTAAGGGTCTGCGTGAAGGCTGAGGATTTTGTCAACAAGCTTTGTGAAGACCTCCACTATTTTAATTCATTGTCCTTTCAAGTCCAAGTAGACTTCTGAGTTTTACATTGCTCTCTTCAGTTGCATAAGTCTTCGTGTAGAAAGGATTTATATTGAAGTAGGAGAGTTCCATGTCATTAGCCAATAAGCAAGAGGGCTATTTCAAGCAATCCACCAAGTTTGTTTTGATGTGAAAATACTGCTGTAAGTTAGAAGTTATGCATGAATTTTAATCCTTCGTGAGCTCTCAAGAGGAGCCTTTAGAAACACTGTAGATTACAACATGTATCATAAAAATTACTTTGCCTGGGTAATCTGATTCATAATTAGGCATATTTAGTATAACCACATACTTATAAAGGCAACTTATAGGCATAAGCTGACATAAATGAACATAGTTTTACAATCAACTAAGAAGGCAAAGAAATTAAATAAGCACTTTATTCTTAAAGAGATAAAAAGCTATCAACAACCTATCAAACAAATGTTCCACCAGGGGGTGTAGTCTGCATTTATTCCCCTTGCAGCCACTTAGTACGTGTACCAGAACATTTGTACAAAAAACTATATTTTTGTAAAGTGATTTATAATGTCCTGGTGGCTTTCATTTTTATTCTAAGGAAGTTCTGTCTTTATATTTTATTACTGTTTGTCAATCAAACTCAAAGTGATAGCTATTTTGGTTTTTCTATTAAGGCTAAGCTTTTGGTTTTTCTTTTAATGCTAAGTTTTGTTTTTTCTACTAATGCTACATTTTAAAGAAACTGTAAGCAGATATCGAGAGTCTTTAGGAGAGTCTGCTATTAATCCTAGGTTAACCCTTTCCTATATATAGCTAGGAATCCTTTAGCAAAGCAATTGTTTCTTAGCAATAAAGATAATCTTACACATATCCTACCACTAGATTTTATAGACTGAGATTTCTTTAAGTGAACCTCATCTCGAAGGAATTTGAAAACACTCGATTACCCTAACAAGAATAATAGCAGCAAATATAGTCACCAGTTCCAAAATAAAATGTTTATTTCGATCGCAGACTTAGAAAATTGGTTTAACTCCAGACTCCATTTGATGAACAAAAACATTTTGTTAGACATGGTGACTCACCACGATATGTGTATTCACAAATTTATCCAGTAATAGATGTTACATCCATATCAAATAATGGGTGAGAACAATCGCTTTTTTCTTGGCAAAATGTGCACTGTATGGAAATCTCTACTGGCTCAGTGTCACCCAGCCAGTCAATGCAGAAGTGGTGTTGAACACAGGCGTGTCGGAGGCAAAAGCTCAAGTTCCCGTGGAAACACACCCATGCCATCAGGGGTGCTGTGGCTTCTGCCCCCAGAACTAACTCTTGGTGTCTCTTGACTTTCCATCTTGCCCTGCAACTCTCCTGGGGACGAGGACAGCGTTGACTTGTTGCCTTTTACTAGGGCTAATACTAGCAGGAGGCCTCCACCAGGAGGGGTAGTAACCCAGAGCTCCATGGAAAGCAGCATAGCACATGCTGATACAAAAACACCCAGCGTTTCAATATGTAGTCCTCAGTAACTAGGTTACACATGAGTGCCACTCGAGATCAATTTGTAAGGAACTGTCAAAGGTATTTCTGTGCTCACTGTGCACCCCTTGTGGCACACTGCGGACATCAATCCTCAGTCTAACTCTTCACAAACCCTTTGCAGCTTCTTCCTATGGAAGCAGCAAACACAGCCATAGATGCATTCCCTCATTTCTTCAGGGCTGTGAGAAAGAGGTGGTACAAATACAAGAGTCTTGATGCATCCCCACAAGAAGAATTTGCTCAATCTTCCATTTTGAATAGATTCAGATTAAAAAAAAAAAATCACACTGTATTGTGTTTATAACTTGGGCTCTGGAGTCTGGGAGACCTGAGTTTAAACCATAACCATGTCTCTTAATTGCTGGGTTAACCTCTTTACATCTCAAGTTCATTTTCTGTAAGGTGGGGATGATACCATACAGGGTTAGTGAGAGAGCTAAAAGATGTGAAGAGCACAGTAAGCCATGAATATGTGCCATGTGATGCCGTCATTGTTGTTTCTGTTGCGTTAAGTCATGGAGTTTGCTCTAGTTCAAGGAGGCTGTTCATATCCTTTGACCTCAAAAAAAGGGAAGCTCTTCTGCACTGTTGACTTGATTGGCTCTTGATCATTTTTAGTGATAAAAGGTCCAACGCACATTCTGTGGGGAACTCAGAGTTTTCCCAGTGCTGCTAAGACACTGGGGGGTGGAGGGTAGGGTGGGGTGAAGGAACACATTTTTTAAAGGCTCAAACCAAAATTATTGCTGATCTGATTTCCTAAACATTTGTTCTAATTCACCAAACATTTTGCTCACTGTCTTTTCTTTTCATTTTCCTCCATTTGCATGTGCTTTGCTTTTGATGTGGCGTTCACTTTAGAAATACATTATTAAGCAGATAAGCATGTCCCCCCTGGAGCAGGCACTCTGTCCCGTGCTTATTCTTAACAAATCTCCTTTTGTGTTCTTTTGTGCTGAAGTGATTAATCATTTCAACTATCCAAGGGTTGCTGATGATTTTCCAGTTTTGATGACCCCTCCTCCCCCACCACTGACACTGTTTTAAACATGTTAGGAAATTTGCTTTTGGGTTTTTATTCATAGCACAGTGGGCTCCTCATTGCAGACAATAACTAGCGAAACTCACAAAGAACTCGATGTTCATTTCTTGCCTTTTTCCAGAGTTTGAGGTTAGGGTATGTGTGGAGGGGGTAGTAACAGACGTCAGTGAAAAAAAAAGGAGATGGAAGTTAAAAAGTCAGAATAATAAATGTTTATGATGCAGACCAGGGGAGAGGTCTTTATCTCACAGTCTGGAGAGAACCTGTTCTCTCTCTCTCTCTCCCTCTCTCTCTCTCTTTTCTGTGCAGTATCATCCTCATTGCATTGTGGCAGGTTTTCTTTCTCCATGTCCCATAGATTTGGGGTCATTGTGTTTTCATTTTCATTTGTCTCAAGGTATATTTTGATTCCTTCCTTGATCTCACTGTTGACTCATTCATTGTTTAATAGCATGTCATTTAGCCTCCAGGTGTTTGTGTGTTTTTCAGTTTTTTTCCTTCCAATTGATTTCTGGTCAGAAAAGACACTTGACAAGATTTCAATCTTCTTAAATTTATTAAGCCTTGTTTTGTGGTCACACATGTGGTCTTTCTTGAAAAATGTTCTATATGCACTTGAAAAGAATGTATATTCTGCTGCTTTGGGGTGAAATGCTCTAAAAATATCAAGTAAATCCATTTGGTCTAATGTATCATTTAAGGCCACTCTTTCCTTGTTGATTTTGGGTGGAAGATCTATCCATTGATGTCAATGGGGTGTTAAAGCCCCCTACTATGACTGTATTACTGTCGATCTTTCCCTTCAAGTCCATCAATAAATTTAAGAAGACTGAAATCATATCAGGTGTCTTCTCCGAGCACAGTGGTATGAAATTAGAAGTCAATTACTGGATGGCTTCACAGGTGAATTTATCAGACATTCAAAGAAAAATTAACACATATCCTTCTGAAACTATTCCAAAAAAAAATTCATGAGGAGGGAAGGCTCCCAAACTAATTTATTTTATGAGACCAGCATTACCCTGATTCCAAACAAGATAGAGACATTACAAAAAAAAAAAAATTATAGGCCAATAACCCTGATAAACATAGATGCAACAATCGTCAACAAATTATTAGCAAAATGAATTTAGCAATAATTAGAAAGATCATACACCATGACCAAGGATTTACTCCTGTGATGCAAGGTTGGTTCAATATCTACAAATCAATCAATGTGATACACCACATAAACAAAATGAAGGATAAAAATCATATGATCATATCAATAGATGCAGAAAAAGCATTTGACAATATCCAGCATCCATTTATAATAAAAATTCTCAGCAACGTCGTAATATAGGGAACAAAGTTCAACATAATAAAGGCCATATATGACAAACTCACAGCTAAAATCATATTCAATTCAATGAGGAAAAGTTAAAAGTATTTTCATTAATATCTGGAACAAGATAAGGATGCCCACTTTCATCACTTTTATTCAACATAGATTCGGAAGTCCTAGCCACAGCAATCAGACAAGAAAAATAAATAAAAGGCATCCAAATTGAAAGCAAGAAGTAAAACTGTCACTATTTGCAGATGACATGATACAATATAGATAGAATCCTAAAGACTCAACCAAAAAACTATTAGAACTGATAATTGTATTCAGTAAAGTAGCAGGATACAAAATTAATATTCATAAATCAGTTGCATTTTTACACACCAATAATGAACTATCAGAAAGAGAAATTAAGAAAACAATCCCATTTATAATTACATCAAAAAATACTTAGGAATAAATTTAAACAAGGAGGTAAAAAACCTGTAGTTGGAAGATTATAAAACACTGAAGAAAGAAATTGAAGAAGATACAAATAAATGGAAGCATATACTATGCTCATGGATAGGAATAATTAACATCATTAAAATGTCCATGCTACCCAAAGCAATCTATAGATTCAATGCAAGCCCTATCAAAATACCAATGGCATTTTTCAGAGGACTAGAACAAATCATCTTAAAATGTATATGTAACTACAAAAGGCCCCCAAATAGCCAAAGCAATCTTGATAAAGAAGAACAAAGTTGGAGGTATCATACTTCCTGATATCAAACTACACTACAAGGCTATAGTAATCAAAACAGCATGGTACTTGCATAAAAGCAGGCATATAGACCGATGGAACAGAATAAAGCCCAGAAATAAACCCACACGTATATGGTCATTTAATCTATGAAAATGGAGGCAAGAATACACAATGGGTTAAAGACAGTCTCTTCAAATAAATGATGTTGGGAAAACTGGACAGACACATGCAAAAAAATGAAACCCAATCACTTCTTATACCATATCAAAGAACAAATTCAAAATGAATTAAAGACTTAAATGTAAAACCCAAAACCATAAAACTCCTGGAAAAAACAAGCATAAACTCTGACATTGCTTTGAGTAATATTTTTTCTGACATATCTCCTTGGGCAAGGGAAACAAAAGAAAACGTAAACAAATGGGACTACATCAAACTAAAAAGTTTTAGCACAGTGAAGAAAAACATCAACAAAATAAAAAAACAACCTATTTAAAGGAGAAGATATTTGCCAATGATATATCCAATAAAGGGTTAATATCCAAAATTTAAAAGAATGCATACAACTCAACATCAGCAAAACAAACAATCCAATTAAAAAATTGGCAGAGGATGTGAATAGACATTTCTCCAAAGAGGACACACAGATGGCCAATAGACATATAAAAAGATGCTCAACATCACTCATCATGAGAGAAATGCAAATAAAAACCACAATGAGATAAAAACCTCACTCGTGTCAGAATAGCTATCATCAATAAATCAACAAAGAACAATTGTTTGTGAGGATGTGGAGAAAAGGGAACCTCCATGCACTGTTGGTGGGATTGCAAATTGGTGCAGCAACCATGGAAAACAGAATGGAGGTTCCTCAAAACATTAAGAATAGAACTACTTTATGACGCAGCAATTCCACTTTTGGGTATTTATCTGAAGAAATCCAAAACACTAATTTGAAAAGATATATGCACCTCAATGTTCACTGCAGCATTATTTACAATAGTGAAGATATGGAAGCAACCTAAGTTCCCTGTAATAAACCACTGAATAAAGAAGATGTGGTACATATATACCAGGGAATATTACTGAGCCGTAAAAAGGAATGAAATCTTACCATTTGCGACAACATTGATGGACCTAGAGTGTAGTATGCTAAGTGAAATAAGTCCAACAGAGAAAGACAAATACCATATAGAATACCACAAATACCACATAGAATAAAGGAACAAAGAAAACAGAATAGACTCATTGATACGGAAAACAAACTGATGGTTGCCAGATGGGAGGATTGGGGGGGACTGGGTGAAAAAGGTGAAGGGTTTAAGTAGACATTGGCAGTTAGAAAATAGTCAGGGGGATGTAAGTACATCATAGGGAATACAGTCAGTAACATTGTTTCAAGAACTGCTTTACACAGAACCTATGAGCATGGGAAATAGCTTTGACTTCCAGCCCTTAATTCTACTAGTAGCAGCAACATGGTAATTAACCAAATTATCTCTAGAAATTTATTATCTTGATTTCTTCAACTTGTGCATTACACTCAGTATCTATCAAAATGAAAAAGTCAGGCTCATGAAATATAATCAGAACGCAAGTGGCCGACACAAAGGCTCTGAGTTTCCCGACGTGTCCACCAGCAGTAGCTGCCGGACTCCTTTTCACTTCCAACCCTCGGGAGTTGGGAGGTGGAATCGATCCTTCTCGCACTTGTGCTAACTGCTAATGTGTTCTCATGCCCTCGGGTAACACGCCAGCCTTGGCAGTCCTTAGAGGCTGATATTTTAAGCGGACAACCCCTGAAAGTTTTTTTGTTGGAGGATTAGAAGGACAACAGACTGGAGAGGAGAAACAGACATTGAGCAAAAGGTCAAAGTCATTCATTCGTTATTATTCATCCACTTATTCAGTATTTGTAAAACATCTATTATGTGCCAGGCGTTTTGCTAGCTCCTGGAGATAGACGGTAACAGCTTAATGTGGGTCAGAAAGACCACTACGACTCAATGTAAGAAATGAAATGAGAATAAAGGGTGCCTGGGAAACACAGAACAGAAGCACGTAAGTCAGACTTTGGGAACCAGAAAGACTTCCTGGAGGGAAGGTGTGACATTTCAAGTGAGGCTTGGCAGATAAGCAGGAAACAGCCGAATGTGGGGGCTGGGGTAGGCAGAGCGTGTTTTGGGGATAAGGAGAACGTGAGTTAAGACCAGAGGTGAGGGAGGGTGCAGTGGCACCATGCTTCTAGAAGTGAGGTATGAAGCATGAGTGGGCAGTGGCGAAAGACGAGGCTGGAACAACAGGCAGGGCTGGCGCATGTGTGGCCTCTGCAGACACATCCAGGAATGTGACTCTACCCTGAGCCCAGGCGAGTCACTGAAATGTTTTAAGTAAACATGCTTTGGAAAGCTGATACAGCTTGCATGGTAGAGAGCTTGCTGGAGGCAGAGAGTAGGCTGGAAGCCAGACAGGAGGTGCCCGGAATAATCTATGTGGGCAAGGATGGTGAGCTGAACAAGGAGAGTGGCACGGGGAGGGAGAGAAGTGGGTGCATTGAGGGAGGTTTGGGAGACGGAACTGACGGATCTGGTAAGGAACTGAATGTGGTGAGGGTGAGGAGAAGACGAGTCTCAGGCCTGAGCAGCCGTGTGATGAGGACAATCCACGCTGGAGGGAGGGCCGGGGAGGGGCGAGGTGACCTTCGGGAGGAGGTGTCCATGACACACTAAGTGGAGCAGTGGGGGGACAGCTGGATACCGGAGAGTGAAAGTCAGGAAACAGAGCTGGGCTCGTGACACACCCTTGAGACCCCTCACGGCACAGTTGTTAACAGTCACCGGGAAACTAGCCTATGAGAGGAGAAGAGAGCCAAGCCCAAAATCTCAGGGAGAATTACTGGGAGAGGGAGACCTGATGAAGTGCCCCCCAAGTGGGGACAGCCCCAGGAGGTGCAGTGTCAGATGACAAGGTATGAGCCTGTGGTTAGCAGCATCGAGTGCCCACCAAGAGATCATATGGCATTTTTCACAGAAATAGAAGAAATTCTAAAATGTATATGGAACCACGAAAGACTCTGAATAACCAAAGCAATCTCGAGAAAGAAGAACAAAGTTAGAGGGATCACAAGAGCTGATATCAAATTACTCTACAAGGCTATAGTAATCAAAACAGCAAGGTACTGGCATGGAAACAGACACATCGATCAGTGGAACAGAATGGAGAGCCCAGAAATAAGCACATGTTTATATGGTCAATTAATCTATGACAAAGGAGACAGGAATATACAATGGGTTAAGGACAGACTCTTCAATAAATGGTGCTGGGAAAACTGGACAGATAATGGGGAAAAAATTAAACTAGACCATTTTCTTATACCATCAACTTAAATGTAAGACCTGAAACCATAAACTCCTAGAAGAAAACAGGCAGTAAATGCTCTGACATTGTTGTTAGTAATATATATATATATTTTTTGATATGTCTCCTTGGGAAAGGGAAACAAAAGAAAAAAATAAACAAATGGGATTACTGCAAACTAAAACGTTTTTGCACAGCAAAGGAAACCATCAACCAAAGGAAAAGACAAGATACTAAGTGGGAGAAGATATTTGCCAATGATAAATCTGATAAGGGGTTAATATTCAAAAAATACAAAGAACTCATACACCTTCACACTAGAAAAACAAACCATCTGAATAAAAAATGGGCAGAGGACCTGCATAGACACTCCTCCAAAGAGAACATACAGATGGCCAATAGATATATGAAAAAAGGGTCAATGTCACTAATCATCAGAGAAATGCAAATTAAAACCACAATGAGATATCACCTCACACCTGTAAGAATAGCTATCATCAATAAATCAACAAACAAGTTTGGGAGAGGATGTGGAGAAAAGGGAACCCTGTGCACTGTTGGTGGGATTGCAAATTGTTTTGGCCACTATAGAAAACAGTATGGAGGATCCCCCCCAAATTGAAAATAGAATTTCTATATAATCTAGCCATTCCACTTCTGGGTATTTATGCAAAGAAAATGAAAACTAATTCAAAAAGATATATGCAACCTCATGTTCACTGCAGCATTATTTACAATAGCCAAGATATGGAAGCAATATGTGTCCATTGATAGATGAATAGACAAAGAAGAGGTGGTACATATATACAAAAATATATTAGTCTGCCATAAAAAAGAATAAATCTTGCCAATTGCCACAACCTGAATGGACCTAGAGGGTATTATGCTAAGTGAAACAACTTAGACAGAAAAAGACAAATATCATATGACTTCACTTATACGTGGAATCTAAAAATCAAATGAACAAAAACAGAATTAAAGTCATTACAGAGAACCAATGGATGGGTGGAAAAGGGGAAGAGATTAAGACATACAAACTGGCAGTTACAAAATAGTCCTGGGGATATAAAGCACAGCACAGGGAATACAGTCAATAATATTGTAATAGCTGTGTATGGTGTCAGGTGGGTACTAGACTTACCGGGGGGGAACACTTTGCGAATTATATCAAGGTCTAACCACTATGTTGTACACCTGAAACTAATACAATATTGGATGTTAATTGTAATTGAAAAATAAATTTGAAGAAAAAAATTAAAAAATTAAGTATATCTTTGGGGAACTCATACATTTGAAAGTATTACCAGATATTCTCATTTTACATGTATGAATATTTTCAACTCTCTCTACTAAAATAAAAACAATACTGTAAATGGTAAGCCTCATTTATTGATAAAGAATTTGCATTTTTTTCTTCTACATGATCCGAGTTTAAGCACTTATTTTTCTGAAAATGAAGACTACCTGAAATATAGACAAGAAACTACTACAATGTTCCTGTGGAAACCTGAGGAGAATAAATGGATGACACTGTGTTGTCCAGTGGACCACGTGTGCTCTGTGCCAGTAAGGTGCCATCTGTCCATTTCTGTCCTGCCCTTCTGCACTTTCGTGTTGCTGGGCTGGGCTCTGCAAACCACCTTTCTAAGGAGGACTGGCATTGAGGAGAGCGTCTACATTGTTTTGTCCCCGACGTTCTCTCTCTGACTCACTCGTCCCCCATAAGCACAGGCTGAGACCCTCCTGCGTGCCTGGCAGGAGTTCGAAGGCGCTGAGTAAATCTACTCTTTTTAAGTTACAATCAATCTTACCACTTCTCTGTTCTGTTGATGCACCTTCCGAGGCCGGAGCAATAGAAAACGTAACAAAGCACGTGAGTGGAATGCCTCAGTCCTTAATGTAGTGCTGAAGTTCTCCCAGTATCTTCTCGAGAACCTGTGAAGCTGTATCGTGGACATCACGCCACCTGTCTAACCAACACACTTGCCTCGCACCTCTCATTTTTGCCATCCTGGGTGTAGTAGGAGGCTGGAGGCACACAGCTCCGTTGGCTTCCATGGTATCCGGTGGCATCCGGCTTTTGTCAACATTATTTTTGCGAACCTCTTCCTTTCTTCCAGTTTAAAATACTGACTCTCATGACAAGATATTGAGACCTTCAGGCACTCAGGCTGCTAACATTCCCTTGGTCTCTATCCCCGTGGCTGTGTAAACGCCTTTCTGATTTCTAATGTACACGTTACAATGAGAGAAATATCGAAAGGCAAAGCCAGTCACTCCAACAGAGGCTTCCAGACCTCTGGGGTTCCTTTGGCCATCTCCCCAAAACCTCTCGTCTCAGGCCAGATACCGCATGACAGTCACCTTCTGTGCCATGTCTGTGAGGAAGTGAACACCTCGGAGTCATGAGAAAGTCTGCAGAGTGCGGCCAAACACCCAGAAACGTCAGTGCTGACCGTTGGACACGCTCACAGGCCCCAGGACGCCTTTGGCAGGCAGAAGTGGAGCCATTTAAGTGAGGATTTTGGTTTCAGCCAAAAGGACAAGGATAATAACATCTATTAAAAAATAAAAAAAAGAAAAATCAAAAGAAAACACTACCAAGCGAAGCTAATTTATCTTGGATAAGACACGCCGGTTTTGCTCGGTGAATTTCTCGAGGCTGACATCCTGTTGACTTTTGCCTTGATTTTACTTTACTACAACAGGTAATGGGCTGTATTAACAGGGTTCCTCTACAGTTACACCCGGATTGACTTTGCCACTTATGGGCTTGGTTTTGTGACGAGGAAAATCTACAGTTTGAAGCAAATGACATACCACATTTTGACGTGTATAATGCACACCCACATTTTTGGCCCAAACTTTCAGGGAAAAAAGTCTCTTGTTTTAATTTTTTAATTCAAGTTTTTGTTTACATTTAGGCACTTGTCTTTTTTGTATTATAAAGGAATTTCAGCATTTGTTTTTTTAACATATTATGGTACAAGAAATTTTATGTAACAAATAATTACAAAACATAAGAACAGATACAAGTTACATGAAATTTTATGCACCAGTAACAAATTTACAATGTTTACACATCATAGAAGGCCAAGAACTCTTCGTCATTGCAAGTTCATTGTAAATTCAACAAACCTGATTACCATATTCCAAATATCGTTACTGATTTCTAGAGTTCCACTTTGAACTCACAGGCATAAATAAAAGAATTAAAAACATTTATATAGACACAGAATTAGTACTACCCATATATAATGCACATCCTTATTTTTCCCTCACAAATTTAGGCAAAAAAGTGTGCATTATTCACGGCAAAATACAGTAATTTATAAAGACATGAGTAGGAGCTAGAAGAAGCCTGTCTGGTTTGAAGCAGGGGAGATTTGACCTAGGTCCAGCTCTGCAAATGTCCCAAATAGGTCACTTAAAACAAGTGCACTCTTTGTTCTCTCGTTTCTCTAGAGTGGCTAACGTATTTTCACTTGGGTTAAGGAGCAGACATTTAAGCACATGGTTCCCCTTGACTCACCATCCAGGGTCTGAACATGTGGCGGGGGGTGGGGGGGCACAGTGACGTGCATTTTACGTGACAGGGCTCTCAATTCTCTCCTCACTCCCAGGTCTCCCACGATCATACTGGACTCTTGCCCAGGAGGCTCCTTAGTTTCTAGAAAACCGAGGAAAAGGAGTTCCCTTTATCTGCTGGAAGTCCATTCAATTACAGTGCCAGGAACCTGGTTTGGGTCGCTAGGATTTAAACAAGTACCAGTTACCCCCTTCACATAAACAGAAATGCAAGGCTATATAGATACGGATTCACTATGAATATTTCACAGGACATTGGCATTAACTTAGTAAGTAAAGATGAAAGCCAAGAAGGTAATTTGCTGAGATGTTGCACAGACATTTTCTCTAAATTTGTCCCTTAAGTCCAAACCAGAATCTCAAGCCCTGGTCTCTTATCACAAAGCCAGGCTCTGGCATGCGTGCTGCCCCTCAACAAAACTGCCATCGAAAGCTGTCTTGCATAAAATGTGTGCATCCTGGATTCCAGCCCTGCACAACCCCATTAAGTTGTAAATGGATTTTATTTGCTGAACAAATGTTAATGCCGTTCTACGTTAA
Source organism: Rhinolophus ferrumequinum (assembly GCF_004115265.2). Classification (NCBI taxonomy): domain Eukaryota; kingdom Metazoa; phylum Chordata; class Mammalia; order Chiroptera; family Rhinolophidae; genus Rhinolophus; species Rhinolophus ferrumequinum. The sequence continues at coordinate 4,465,192 of NC_046296.1, read as the reverse complement.
TGGATAATGCTACGAAAAGCACCTAAGTACTACAGTGCTGGAACTTTAAGGATGAAATATTGTGTAACTTAGAAAGCTGTCTGTTATAAACATATGTCAGCTGTGAGGGCTTCCAGCCCTAATCGCCCATCTTCACAGAACTCAGTTATAATTTCTCCCTCGGTTAAGTGAATTTTGCAATAATACACAGATTTATTAGGTCCCAGGATCAAAATTCTCCGAGTAAGAATAAAAAACAATTACACCTGAGAACATAATGTAATATTCAAATGACTTGAAAACAGTCACCTCAGCAAAACTAAGAGACGGGAGAGAAAAAGAAGTTTCAGGTGAGGTTGGTAACGCTAGCCATAAAAACTCTTTGAGTTCAAGTGCACAAATGCATGACCAGGCGCTTCCAAATCATAAACACATGGAAACGGGAAATCTCCTATTCACAGCAAAATGCCTCAGTGGATCCATTAATGAGTGGGGCTGGGGGAGAAGGACCCCTAATTTAACAAAACAGCATAGTCGTTAGAGACAAAGGGTGCTGCTCCCAGATGGTGTTTGTTAAAATCCCAGCTCTACCTCTTACCAACTCTGTGACCTTGGACAAGTTGTGTTTAACTTCTTGCCTCAGTTTCTTCCTCTATGAAATGGGGATGTTAAGAGTGCCTGCCCCCCGGGGCGGCTGTGATGGCTCAGTGCCTTAACACATGCAAGGAACTTAAGTGTCTCATGCATCATAAATGTTAGCTCTTTATCATTTGGTAGTTGTTAGTGTATGTAGTATTTACTGCAAACAAAAAGGGACCTAAATGGGACCCATGACCTTTCCTCACACTCCTCGAGGTCTCTGAACTCAGTGACTCCATTTCCTCAAGTCTGGCTTCCGCCCAGTCTCCTCCACAGAACCAGCACTCAAGTAAGTCACCAGTGACCTCTCTGTGGTCCAATCCACTGGGTGGTTTTCGATCCCCGTCTCTCTTGTTCTCTCAGAAATTCTGAGGACTGTCTGAAACTCGTGAGAGCTTGAAACTCTCTTTCCACGGATTCTATGACTTTTCACTGTCATAATTTTCCCTCAGCTTCTCTAGTCACTCCCTCTCACGTCCAGTGGATTTTCCTTTTGCTGGCTTTTAAATGATGAAATTAAGACTTCTCCTGCTCTCAGTGTCTAATCTCTTTCTAGGCAAACTTACTAATTTCTATGGTTTTATTACCAACATGTTAATTAATTCAAAATGTTGGCTTGCAGCTCAAAACTCTGTTCTGAGCTCCAGACCCACGTATGGATGTTCATTTACATTCTCCAAGTTACTGGAATGTCTCAAAGGTACTTCAAACTCTACATGTCTAAAAACGAATTTCTGATCTCTCCCCTCCCACCCTCCACAGCAGTATTCCCCTCCATGTTCCCCTGTCTGTGAGCATCCCATAAAGCATCTCTCATCTGGACGTAGGCAACAGCCTCCTGCTCCTCATTCTTCTTCCCTCTTTCCCTCAATCCACTCTCCATAGCAGCCAGAGCTGTGCACTGCAATTGCCAATCTGACCCCGCTCCTCACTGGTCAAATCCTTCACGGGCTCCCTGGGCTTACGGGATCTGGAACATGGCCGAGAAGGCACAGCATATTCGGCTTCTGCTGCCTAGCTTTATCCACCTATTCTCTAGCCTCTCTGGCTTTCTCTGTCCTTTCTGGGTCTCTAACAAGCCAAACTCTTCTATTTCCCCTGCTTGGAACCCTCACCTGTCTTCTCCCTCGGTTGATTTCCTATTCATCCTCCAAATATAGTTCAAATGTCCCTTCCTCAGGGAAACTGTTCTTGACCCCAAACTAGGTCATGAACCCTACAGCAAGCTCTCATAAAACCCTGAGATTACAAACAAAATTATACATTTGTTTATACGATTTTTCAAATGTTAGTGTCTATCTCTTCCGGCACATTGTCAGCTCCAAGAGGGCAAGGGGTCACGTCTGTCTGGCCCACTACTGTTCTCCCAGTATCTCCCACGTGGAAAGGGCATGCTAGTACTTGCTAAATGAATATCTCAATTCTTATCATTTTCAGGCATTTTTCGTGATGCTGCTCTTCCTCGGCATCAACAGAAAGCCACTTAAATGCAATGGCTACAACGTAACAAGAACCTCTGACGACCTTGGCCACTCAGCCGATCACAGGGGAGAAACTGGTAAGGAAAGTCGGGCTCCACAAAGACTATCCATGGGAACCCAGTGCTAGAAAGACCAGTACATCCACGATTTACAGCAAATGAAATGTTTGTGAGCTATCAGAATGACTCTCATCCTTCTGCTTTAAAGGGTTCTTTCAATCACTCACCCGTTTATTCTCTTAACAAAACTGTGAACTCTAAATAACAGACACAGGAGCCATAGTGTGGAAGGAATACTGATGTGTGACACATACACAACAGAAACAATAGGCTGTAGCTGAGAAGGGGCCCTGTGCTTGTGTTTGGAGGACAGGACATGCTTAGGAAAAGAGCGGAAGATGATCTTAGAGAATGATGGTTGTGAGTGAGGCAGGGTCAGCCAGAAAAAACAGTCCAGGCAAACCTGGGAACACTGACGTGATCCTCTACGAAATCCCTGCATACCAACGACTACTACTAGCAACCTTAGGACAGGTGACGACAGAGAGGAAAAGGCTCATCTGGATAATACCAGCACCACTGTCACCTCTGTGCCTCCAAGTCTATAGTACCTCCCGTCCTAGACCACTCCTCATGGGCTCCACGAAGAGTGGAGATTAGCGAGAACTCAGTGATCTAATGAAGCTGTCATCTCCACTCCCCTTAACCTTGCACATAAGTCGGTTATCTGGTTGGTCCAGGCTTTCCCTTCAGTTCCACGCCTGATTCAAGGTGCACTGTGGCAATGGCAGACCAGCGGTGGGACGTACTAGGGCTCAGCATCATGGGGAGATAAGAAGGGGCCAGGGGTGTGTGAGGTTCCCATCAGCTCTCTTAAGAAAAAAGAAATAATGCTTTAAAGTGCTGGCAGCAGCATGCAGTTTTATTCTAATTAGGTGAATTTTATATTACCTAAATGATATAACTTTGGTATATGAGTTACTCAAGCTCTTATTCAAACTTCAAGCTCTGCTTGGAATATGGAGAAGAAAGGTCAAATGACAGATTCTTCTACAGCCTCAGGAAAGATAAGAAAGGATAAGGAGCCTTATGGTTTTTTTAAATAGCAACACTAAAGAAGGGATTGGCGTACTCTGGTATTATCGTTCTGTCGACCTAAACACCATAATCAATCAAAGGAAGATGGCCTAAACATCGAATATTTGGAACCAAACACGAAAGTATGTTGAAAGAGAAAAATAGGAAAAACATACAAGTATCAGCATTTTACACTATCTGTTGTTTAATCTGAAACAAAGCCCCAGGATAGAGATAATATAGATATAAAATACAATACCCAGTTTCCCTGAAAATAAGACCTAGCTGGACAATCAGCTCTAATGCGTCTTTTGGCGCAAAAATTAATATAAGACCCAGTCTTATATTATATAAGATCCAATCTTATAGTAAAATAAGACCGGGTATTATATTATACTATAATTATATTATACTATACTATATTTTATATATATATATATATATATATATATATACACACACACGCTATATATAGTATATATACTACATATAATATAATATACACTATATTATATCATATCATATCATATTATATTATTATATAAGACCCGGTCTTATAGTAAAATAAGACTGGGTCTTATGTTAACATAGCAGAACAGCCTGACCTAAGTGCATCTGGGTGTGAAATGGTTCACGGAGGGGATGCACTAGAGATGATGATGATGAAAAGGACGAGCTTACAAGAGTAACAGGCAAAGTAATAACATGCAAAACTATAGAGAAATACATTTTCAGATGGCGAGACACCTCTTTGTCAGAGTGCTTCTGAGTTGAATTAAGTTCAGGAGAAAACATAACAAGGCCACCCTGCCTGGCTGAAAAGCAGATTATTAAAGGACGCTTCTCAGCAGCAGAGTGATTAATGGGGGCGTTCCACTGGTCCCTTTAACACGGTGTCACCTCCTCAGCCCATGCAAAGCACCAGGCTGAGGTGTAGACTTCTTAAAAGAAGCGTTGTTTTATAAAGCGTCATTTAGGCAACTCACGTGCTTACCCTCAGGAAAGGTAAACGTTGGACAACAAACAAACAACCGGGCTCCCTTTGACAACGCAGCCACATGACTCCTTTCTATTTGGATCTGTGTCCAACCAGTTGCTAAAATTTGTAAAAGAGTATTCTTACCCGGATTATTTCTTCCACACAGCTGTTGGTTTCTCCAGATCTATTCTCCTGAAAGCAAAGGAAAAACAAATTAAGCCTGACAGACCTCCTTTATGAATTCAAAGAAAACATAACACACAAGTTTCCAAACTTAATAGACTTTGGACTGGGGAATGCCTAAACTGGGACTTATCGATACGCTCCTTTCCTTAAGGGGACAGCTCCCAGCCTGGCTCACTGCTCCCCTCCCCCCACTGTGCACCGTGGACAGCTCAGCCAGGAGCACTGCACACGCCCCAGAGATGAGTTCTGGCTCCTTTAACCACGTCGATGCTAAGCCGCACAGGCACCTACGAGTATGGGTGTAACAAGCAGGTCTGAGTTCTGTTCACCTTGGGCTCCAGCAAAGTGTAGAAATGGATCCAGTTCACCCACCAAATGCACACAATGGCCTGCCATACATATACAAGGGTTGCTATGGCTTAAGGAAAAGTCTGCTAGTTCCACTGTCCTCAAAGCCTAGAATTAGTGGTTTCTAGGCTTTGAAGACCAAACCCAGAAGACCAAAGGAGAAACATCCTCTCGATGTTCACATGGCATGCTGGGTACCATACTCCAGAGTCACCTGCTCTGTAACCACGCTGCCCTGTGCTGTGGAGATGTCAAGGGCTCTGAGGAATGGTGGCTTCAGGTCACAGCTGACTCTGGGGAACCGTGTGAGTTCCAGAGACGCTGTGTGGTTACTGCAGGTTACACAGCCTGGAGTACAGGACGTGGCTTTGTGGGGACACGAAATCAACTTTGGCTGGTAGAAGCGTCTACTGGGGTTTCAGGGAGACAGTCCTTTTGGCCTTTTTAATTCAATGACATTGACCACAATTCAGCAGGACATCCTAGGCTTTCATCACCCTGAGATACCATGTCCATTAAGCAAGAAATCCCCCTTCTCCCCAGTCCCTGGTAACCACTAATCTACTTTCTGTCTCTATTCTGGACATTTCATATAAATGGAATCGCACAACATGTGGCCTTTTATGTCTGGCTGGTTTCACTTAGGATAATGTTTCAAGGCTCATCCATGTTGGCAGCGTGTACCAGTACTTCACTCCTTGTCGTGGCTGAATAATTTTCCAACGTATGGACATACCATCTTTTGTATACCCATTCATCAGTGGGTGGGCATTTTGGTTGTTTCCACTTTGGCTACTGTGGTAGCACTTCTGTGAACATCTGTGTACAAGTTTTTGTTTGAACACCTTTCAAATTCTTTTGTTCTTTTGAGTATATAACTAGGAGTTGAACTGGCGGCTCATATGACAATTCTATGCTTAGGTTTTTGAGGAATTGCCAAACTGTTTTCCACTCTGCCTATATATACCATTTTACATTCCCACCAGCAATGTATGAAGGATCTAATTTCTCCACACCCTCACCAACACGTTAGTTTCTGTTTCTGTTTTTGATAGCCACCATCCTAGTGCATATGAAATGGCATCTGGCTCACTGTGGATACGTATTTCCTTAATGACAAGAGAGGCTGAGCATCTTTTCATGTGCTTATTGGCCATCTTTGTATCTTCTTTGGAGAACTGTCTACTCAGTGCCTTTGCCCATTTTTAATTGGGTTATGTCTCTTTTTATTACTGAGTTGCCAGAGTCCTTTATATATTCTGGATACTAGAGCCTTATCAGATATGTGATTTGTACGTATTTTCTTCCATTCTGTGGGTTGTGTCTTCACTCTCTTGATGGTGTTCATGGATCTACAAAAATTTTAATTTTGACCAAGTCCAACTTATCTGTATTTTTTCTTTATTGCTTTGCTTTTGGTGTCATATCTAAAAAAAACCATTGCCAAATCCCAGGTTAAAAAGATTTACCCATGTTTTAAGAGTTTTACAGTTTGAGTTTTTATACTTAGGTCTTTAGTCCAATAGTTTGAGAAATTTTAGGTGAAGTTTATTTCCTAATGGATTATTTGGTAGGTTTTAGTTAAAAGAGAAACATTATCTTTGTATAGATTACTTCATCCTAGACTCATTATTAAAAGATCAATAAGGAAATGTGTAAGGCACAGCTACTGCTGCTAACAGTTCACGAACACAACATACATATCTATCCTCATAAATCAAGGAAAACACTGTTAGGTGTTATGATGAAATTAAGAGGCCCAAATGCTTTTACTAATATTTCATTACCCTTTCCTACAGCCATCCCTCCTTTTGTTTTCCTGAAAGTTCCAGTTGGGCGACACACATCTAAATAAGCCCCCAGTCCCATCCCCACTGACTTATCCCAGGACTGCTCTGGAAATGTCACTATTCTGACACTTGAATCCAACAGCATGAGAGAGCTCTTTTGGGAACCCACCCCTCACCTGCTTCCTTTCCAGGGCAGCCTGAGGCGACTATCCCCAAGGCTGTTGGTAAATTCTCAGTCGGGTGAGGGTTTGATGGTCCCCTGGAATGATCTCCTTTGGAACTCAGTGGTGGGAATGAGTAAAAAATGTTTCCTCAAGCCCATAACCATTTCTCTTACCCAATTTCCAAGTCCCAACCCTTATCGTCCCATGTAACATACTGGCAGAGCAAATGCTAAATTCTCAATGTACTTCCTATTTGCCATCTTAAAACAGTTAATGAATGAAAACTTGACTTCATGTTCTTCTGATGGACTCACTCAGGTACACAACACACTAAAAACACTCTTCAAATTAAAGGTTGGGTTTGATTCCTTAAAGCAAAGCTTCCCCTGAATACCACACTTGGATTTTGTTTGAAGTGATTTATGTAAATGACGGATTGCTCTTTTGAGTATCTCCCCTTATAAGCCTATAAATTTCCACCACTCTACTCTGAACAGGGAATGCACTGAGAGAGCAATGCAGTACAGGTGCCCTGTTAAATACTTCCCACGTCACTGTAGCTGGAGTACGTAGGCTACTACATAGGGTCATCTCAGTGGTAGCTCCAACTATGAGCTCTGATGGGCTGGGATGACATCAGGTCATTCCCTACTGGGAGGGCCGTTGTAAAGCTGAGGAGAGATGAGAAGTGAGGCCAGGACACAGGACTTCCAACAACAGTCTCGGGAAGTTCTGTCCTTAAATTACAGCATGGATAGTCCTTGGCAGAGGAAAATCTTGTGCCTTCTCTGGAACATTTCTGACTCCTTGGGACTCCTGAGGATCTCAGAAGGGTGCCACATTGAGTTTGAATCTCCAGGGCCCCATCTGGATTGGAGTGGATGCAAGAGGCACAGTACATAGAAAGTTTGCATTACAAGGAAACTTAGAGCTCATTTCAGGCCAACGCAATGACTTTAACAGATGGAGAAACTGTGGCCCAGAGAAGTAGAGAGCTTTGTCCAAAATCATCCTGGCAGCAAGAGGCAGCAGTCAAGATAGAATCCCCCCACACTTCTGCAACAACATTTCAATGACTTTTCTGCTACCACAGGTTCTCTTTCTAAGTTCAACCCTTAGAACCAGCTCAACTTGAGGTCGCTGCCACACTTAAAGTATGCAAATAAGAGAATCTGGATAGTAAATTTCCGCCTTCCTTTTCATACTGGGAATCCTCTGACACTTCAGCCACTCTGTATCTTACTTACTACGCTCCAATATCACATGCTCAGACCAAAGGGGGAAGTGACAAGAGAGGAAGTGGAAAGAAAGGGTTAAAAATATAGTCCCTTTGGTGACATCAATAAATGAGAGACAAGCATTTGTGTGCTCAGAAACTGGAGGACAGAATACCACCTCTTTTCCAAATCCACAAAAGGGGGTATGTGAGTAGGGCTGGGTGGGCACGGTGTATTTTGGGGGGAAGGCCTTTCACCTTCTTGAAGTCTTTCTCCAATCTGGTTTCAGCTGCAGTGGTGTATTTTGATTATATTTACATTTTAAAACTCTCAGTGTTTATGAACAAGATTAAAACATGCATGTAATTTACATCTCCAAATTTGTGTTTATATTTCCCACAATGAAGTTACTGCTTTCCTTGGAAAGGTACCCCCTGAGAAGGAGGGATGCACAATGCAAATTTTAATTATTCTGTATTTTTTGAAGGTTTGTAGCTGTTGCTTCATGCTGAGTTGCTGAGCCGTTGCTCTGTATTTACTCCAACTTTGATGAACCCACTCCATTTTGCTATCATTATATTTTGAAATCTGTCATAACAGTCTCACCTCATTGAACCTCCAACTAAACTTCAATTAAAAGCTAGCAACCCCAGCTGATTCTCCTTCTCTACAGGCTTGTCTATCACGTTCCCTTGTCATGGAACTGCTTTCCCCAAATCCTACCACTTAAGAATGCACAACACACTCTCTGCCAGGAAAATATAAGGAGCTAAGTACAGCGGGTCCTTGAATAATGTCGTTTCGTTCCACATCATTTCGTTATAATGTTGATGGGATGCCATAGGTACTTAACTCTTGTTTGTATCAATTAGCCTATGGTAAAACTTTGTTATAGATCATTTCGCTTAAAGTCACAGAACCTATTGACTACTAAGTGAGGACTTAATGTATAGCTCAAGAAATAGTAGCCAGGAGCATCCTATCACTGAGAACTGAAGCCCCTAATTACCATGCCAAGCACAGAGCATTAGAAGAACCAAGCAAGGCGTAATGAGAGAAGGTTGATCAAATCAGTGGGAAATGGCATTTCACTGCGGGGGAGATGACGCCGTACGGGTCCTATTTTCAAAAATAGTTTAACTCTTCATCAGGCACATTTATCGCAGACCTTTCATTCTAAAATAATACTCCTTTAAAGTCACGCTTTTATCTGCAAGCACTCAAAAGGCCCTCAAGCATTTAGTGACTGTTTATCACATGCACATTCTTAAATACTTCTGCAGAAGTGTTCTAAAATAAGTCTTACTATTCCTGATTTATAAGAAAACTGGGATACAAAGAAATTAGGTGTGCTATCAATGCCACCAAAGCAGTGAGCGAGATTCTGAGCTCAAATTCAGTGAGGATCTCAGCTCAAATTCAGGGGTTATCATAATTCTGTGCGAAGCCCCATTCAATGACTGTGTCCCCAGCCTCAACTGAAGGTAGGGTCCCCTGTGGACAAGAAGGCAGCCAGCCAGTTGTCTTCCAAATTCAGCCTGTCTTACACCCAACCTAACACATCCCTTTCCAAAGGCTTCACTCTGCTCCCAATTACCCAAGCTGGACGCCTGGCTTCATCCCTCATCAGTCCCCGTCCTTATTTCCCAAATCAGCCTGGCCAATGGGGTCACCTTTTGCCCTGCCACTCACATCCATCTCTTCCTCTCTGATCCTACTGTCACCACCACCATCTTGACATTTATACATTGAGAGAAAAAAATGAGCCAATAAATAATATCATAAAAGAAACATGTATAAAGGGATGTCACAAAAATGTAAACAGAATGACAGCAGATGATGGCAATATTAACTAAAGGGCATTTCATAGCAAAAAAAAAATAATTGGAGAGCACAACACAGAATGAGTAAAAACAGGGCCTTAATAGAGCATCGGAATTAAGGTATGCTACGAAAAAGGAAGAGAAATAGAATTATTAAAGCTGGAAGTCTTTAATCCACCCCTATTTTTCCTAACAGACAAAAGATCATCCCCCCCCCCAAAAAAAAAAAAACTATAGAAGACAGAAAATTTGAAAAATGAAATTAAATAGGGCTAAGTAGATAGATATAATGAACTTAGAATGCTATGAAGACACTTCAACTTTTCAAGCACGCATGATGTTTACTGAAGTGGTCACATACTCAGCTACAAAAGAGCTTCAAAAAAATTCCAAAAAGTAACTGTTTTATAGCATAGACTCTTTAACCACAAGTTATCAAAAAAAATAAGCTATGATTTAAACACTGTGTAGACATAAAAATCTCCTAGATTTACTAGAATAAAATAAATACCACACACTTATAAATAACTCTTGATATTTACAGAAAAAATAAAATACTGTAGAACAAAATCATGGGATGCCCCCAAAGATATTCTTAGAGGCAAATTAATACACTAAAATCTTTCATTATATTTTGAAATGAAATTCATGTGCTAAGAAATTTAAAATCAAAAGAGACGTACAAAATGAAGAAAATCTATAGGGAAAACTACTGAAATATTTTTAAGTAGAATTTATAAAGCCAAAATATAATTTCTTAAAAACAAAAACAGAATACGCTACCCAAAACAGTAGAAATTTACTTAAAAAACTGTTCAATGAAAAGCTCAAATAAACATATCTGATATAAGGAGAAAAATAAATGGAAATGATAATTATAAGAGGACATTGATATTAATATTAAAATAGAATTAATAAATGAGAAATTTTGATGAAGTTGGCAACTTTCTGAAAAAAAATTACATACGAAATAAAGAAAAATGAGATTAAACCTATAAACCGGAGAATGCAGATTAAATTAAATGAAAAATATCTTTAAATAAGGCTTCAAGCCAGATAATTTTAGCGTGAAGTATTTCAAACAATAAAGGAAGAACTAATTCCCATATATTTTCTTTTCCAGAGTAGAAAGTAATGGAAAGCTATGTGATTTATTTTATTAAATTACTGTGAAAACCTAACATAAGAGAATAAATCAATATCTGTCATGCAGGGTCTCTGGTCCTGCTCCCTGCACAAGAACGCAGGACATGGTGAGACCAAAAAGGAACACCTACGGAGCCACAGATAGGGGAGTCATACCACTATATTCTTGCTGGCGGCTGGGTTGGAGACACAGGAAGCAGGAGCCGCACGATCCACAACCTGCCATCCGCTTCTCTGCCAACCAATCAACCAACTCCTTGCTAACTGCCATCCATGCTTGCTAGCTCAGCCATGGCAGTCATATCAGTGGCCAAAGGATAACTGGTTACAGCTGATGGCCAACTAGTTACAGCTGATGGCCACCTACTACCCAAGCCAGCAGCTTTCCACATGAGGCCGACAGCCTGGAAACTGCTCTCTGGGACTCTATCCCCACAATATCCCTTATGAAGATAAATGTAAAATACTCAATAGATTATTAGTAAATATAATTCAATAGAATATTATAAGAATTAGTAGGAATTTACTGAAATTTATCTCAGGAATGGAAAAATGGTTTAATACTTAATATTAAGACCCTTTTAAAATATTGTGCTACTAGGGAAAACGTAAAACTGTGATCATCTCAGTTTGCAAATTTTCGAACATATACCTAGAAAAATCCAAAAGACTCCACTGTTACTCTTATTAAAAAGGGAGGTTTAAAAAGTGGTTGGATATAAACCAAACAGTCCAAGCTCAATAGCTCTTCTGTATAGTAGCAAAAAACAATTTAAAAGTATGAAAAAAAAATCCCACCTACAATATCAAGAAAAATAAATGAGGAATAACTTTAAAAAGAAACAAATGTTCAACAAAAACTTCAAATTCTACTGAAAAATACAAAAAATACCTGAAAGGAACTGAGCTAGACTTCTCAAACACCTTCCAACTCTTACATATAATACAAAGCCCAATAAATATATCAAGAGAAACCAACCACAAACTACATTAACTTAAAAAAAAATTGAGAGGAAAGCCACAGAACAGAAAAGCAACCATTTAAAGTGTGCAATTCAGTTGCATTTAATATATTCACAATGTTGTGAATTACAATCACGTCTAGTTGCAAAACATTTCTCCTGTACCAAAGCAAACGTCTGTGCCCCTTGAGTACTTGCTCCCAATTCCCCTTTACATTAACTTTTCAAATATGATTTTATATTAACAAATACTACATGGAACTAAAAGAACAAAATGAGAAAAATGAGGAGTATCACTTATTTGTATTAGATTTTACAATTGATATGGTACCTCTCATTTATGTATTTCTGACCCGTTCTTAGAAGACTACTTGGTATCGTATAGTAGGCATTCGATGGTGTTTGTTGAATGAATAAATAACTAGTCAACATACTGAAAAAGAAAAAGAAAGAAAGGAAAAACAAAGACTATGGAAAAAGTAATATGGCTGGTCATCGACATGACACAGGGATGCCTGCTTTATCAAAAAAATAAAAAATACAAAAATCACCAGTTATCTTAAAGACCAATTCTTAGAACATCAACATTTCCTTCATAAAAATTAAGCTTATACCCATGATTAGGAAGTTGTATGACTTCCCTAATCTCCACATTGGTATCTGTCAATTAGAGAATAAGTATTAGCCTTCTAGCAACAGGCAATGTTGTTAAAGAGTTAATAATCGATTTTCTATCAGATTCTTAGCCATAGGACAAGGTCTTTCAATTATGTTATTATTTTTGTAATGAAAATCAGTGATCGCAATCAGAGCTTGTAGTTAAAAGTGTATTTGGTTTTCAGAAAGTTAAGTGGTATGTCAGTGCGCTGACCTTGTCAAAAAGCTATTGACGGCATAAAAGGATTAGAACCAGAGACAGTCGCTTCACATCCTGATCACTAATTGATATTGAGTGCTTTTCCGCAGGGTCATGTCTCAATAAAGTGCCCGAGCACTGTGTGCTGGGGCCATCTTCCACACGGTCCTGTCAATGCTGGGGAAAGAAACCACAGAACAGTAATAATAAACACACGCTTCCCACTTGTAATCCGACATTGACAAGAACACTTCAAGACCTCTTCCTGTTCCTTCATCTAAAACTGTACATTACTTGTAGCAAGAGGAAGACCACGCCGGCTCAGGCAAGAGAGACGATGCGGATCTGACATTATCTAAGCCTCACTTGACAGGCGGACATCAGTGAGGTGGCTAAAACGGACCATTTCCTGTTGAACATTTTCCTGAATCCCATCCTGCACCCCAGCTCTGTAATCTCATGCATAATGTTATGTGTAGGAAGCAGAAGGCTTGCCCATAGGCCGACCACATAGCCACTTCTTTGCTTAAATGATGGAGAAAGGGTGTTCAGGAAAAACGCATCTGATTATCATTCAGAATTGGGACCACGGTTTGCTTTTCTGATCGTGACATTCTCAACACAAAAGCTTGCGCGATGGAGAGACTAACCCAGTGGGGCTTTAAAAATTAACTAATTAAAGATACTGAGGCTTGCTCTAATTTGTGTCCCATGGTAAGACAGATAATCAATTCTCTTTCAGCCATACGCTGAAGTGACTACTGAAAATGGTAAAACTGGTGCTATGTATTTGACAATATTCTCTTTGGCACATTCTATCAATTTTACTTCAGCATTTTGCTAAAAGAAATGAAGGACAGACTCACAAATAACCCTTAACACTATGTGAGGCTCTCATGAGTCTTTCCCTCCATTATCATCTCACCTTTCCAAAAAGGTTTCAGGTCGGTCTGATTTCCAGAATAGAGTTCATTCTGCGTGTGGCCGACATTACCTGTTTTTCTGTAGCCTCTCTGAGGAGACAGGCTATAAATAAATGCTATAAATAAATGCTGAATAAAGAAATCCAGCTGCAATCAGCTGGGGAGCAGGGGAGAGGGCTTACCTGAGAGGTGGGAGTGTGTAGCACCGGGAAACACGAGTGAGAAAGTGGTTATTTTTATTGGCTGGTGAGAATTTTTTAACACTCCAAGTTTTCTATTTTTAAATAAATCAGTCTACAATGCTACACTTAAAGATTTTCTTCTTTTTATTATTTTTCTTCTTTTTATTATTATAGAATTTTCATTCTTGACTCTGCTGGTGTAGCTTTACTGTTAGTCTTGGGACGTATTTGCAGGCTGTTGGAAGGAGAACCGTCATAGTGGGAATGGATCTTACCCTTTCCCTTCCACTCCCATAAAATGCTCAGTTCCTTCAATACCTGTACATGTCCCCAGTGTAAGGCAGAGTGAGTTTGTTCACCTGTGGAACTTGGGGTATTTGGGGCTGAACCTGGGTATTGGTCCACACACTTGCCCTTTCCTCTAACAGGCCAGGCCTCAGAGGCCCCTGGATGGACCAGCTGACCCTTGAAGTTTTACATAAAACACCAACAGAAAAAGCAATGCTCTGGTGGTTGATATCCAGGCACAGGAGAGACACATCAGCTCCCAGTCCCCTATCATAAAGAGGGCGGACTGTCTTTTATCCCTACTCCAAAGCCTCTGCCTGAGGCCCACGGCAAGACCCCCTTTCTTATCTTTATATCCTCACTATTATCACAAAATCCCTTGGACTGCAATCCATAGCCAGAAAAACCAAACTTTTACAAAACCAAAAGTCTGATAAGAAATCAATGCCACATTGTAACTGTGCTGAGATGCTTATGGCGAGCTCCCAGCTGATAGCTTGCAGACCCTCCCTCTTCAATGTTACCTATCTCCTTGTGCAAGACCCTCCACGTACCCGGAAGAGCAGGGTCACCTTTTGATTCCACAACCTTTGGCTTCTTTGGTTTTTCTCAGTAGATTGTTACAGCGTGGAATTGGTCATAAGGTACCAAGAATGCCTCTTTGCAATGGAGCAAATTTTTAACTATGTTTATTAAAGCAAGACTGGAAGTCTAATTAAAACACAGCCAAGATTATGTTGGAATGATTTAATGAAAAAATGATCACTTTGTGATAAACACCAACAAGAGCAGTCAAATTAAGTCAGAAAGTGTGAATGAAAATTAGTCAAGGTTATTTCCTCTCTACCATTATGGATTAAAGGTCTACAGAAAAGGCAAAAAAAAAAAAAAAACCCACTCAGTTATCTATTAAGCCTCCTCTCTGACACAATGACCAGTGACCAATGACTAATGTGCAATGTTTGTTTATGGACTCGATTTCTAGTACTGGGAATGTAGGTGATGTTTAGAAACTCCTTCCTTTAGGCTAAAGCAAAAGGACACCCATAGACTTACCAATCGTAAAGAAATAAATGATACAGATGATTTATGTAACATGCAACCAGAGAGGGGACTTGAAAAATTTGTAAGGTAGTGTAAAGAGTAAGACAAGGCCACTGCTTAGGTGGATTGAGTATTGTGAAATGACACAAAATCAAGAGATGACAGAAAAAAGCATGATTCAACTTTTATTATGCTTCTGCCTTCACACCAATAACCATCTTCAAAGTTATAAAGAACAGAATAAAGTAAGAGAGAATTTACACCCCAGTTAGGTGACAATACTAAGAGAGTGCTTTTAATTACTTTACATGGCAGCCCTAGAAAAAAATGCACTAATGGCAACAAAGGAACTTGCTGACGGGGTCACAGACCCGCCATCTTAAAGAAACCATGGCCATATCAGGAAAAGGCAAATGCTCTAGCTCTTCCTGAGGGAGGATCCCCACACTATAAAGTATGTTCTAAGGTCCCCAAATCACAGCAGTGGTGTATGGTGCAGTAGCCAGGAGCACGGGCTTTCACAAATCCAGTCCTGCCATTTGTCACACATGTCCCCCCAGGGGAAGTTACCTAAGTCTCTAGATAGATATCCATTTATAAAAAAAGGATACTAACAGTCCCGACCAAATGTGAGGACTAAATGAAGGGAATACATTCATAAACCCATAAGGCATCTGGCAGGGTGCCTTCCACATAACAGCTGATCGCTAAACATGAACAATTATTGTATTTTAGAATTAGGTAGAGTATTTTAGTACTTAGAAAAGCAATGATTACTAGGAGCGAACATGAGTTCAGAGAGACCAGATGATGTTCTCGCTACAGTTTCCCATGGTCTTACACATAATGCATCTGCATTTGCGCAACGCATCTGTCAAGGTCTCATAAGATCTCCCAGTGGGTGAGATGCAAACGTATGAATTGGATGTAGTACAGAGAGATGGACTGGGAGGTAACTGAATAGCCGTACCTGTAAGGATTGTTCCACAAGTATGTACTGAGTGCTTACTCTGTGACCAGCATGTGCAAGATACTAGATATTGGATATAACGGACAAAACAAATCTTGTTCTCGTGGGATTTAGATTCAAATGAGACAGTAAAATAATAAACAAATTGTACCGTACATTAGAAGATGCAATGTTAAGGGAGAAAACTAGAACAGGGTAAGAGGGGTGGGAATGTGGGATGGGGCACTACGTCCGTCTTCTTCATCTGAGGAGCATATTATAGACCTGGGCTACGTTAGCCCCCTCCGTCCCTACCTATGAACCTGAAGTATTTTTTCCTTCCACGATGAGAGTATTATTACTCTTAGTAGTATAATTACTCGTATGTATTTAATGTTTACCTTTATTGCTGAGTTAAAAGCTCCACGAGTCTAGAAAAGGGCGGTAAGGCCTAAGCACTTGAGGAGTAGTTGAAGAAAGTAGAGATAATTTATCATGCGAAGGAGAAGAGTGAGAATGGCCACACTAGATGTCTTATATACTTCAAGGGCATTGTTACGGAAACAGATTTAAACTTATTCTGGGTCATTCCAGACATGGGAGTTTGCTCTAATGGGGGAAAGTACTGGGAAATTCTTTTTCATAATTAGAATCATCCAAATAGAGAAATGGGTAGGACTGATTACGTGTCCAACCAGAAGTGAAATGACTGTTTGAGTGGAAGTGAGTTAACTCACACATCTGAGTGTGAGATTCGTTCTAACTTGAAGACTATAATTCTGGTCATTTCCAACCAATTTTTGACTAATAGAAGGTTGAACGGTCAATTGCTGTATCTTCTGGTTTAGTATAGTCCTGTAAGTCTGTATGCGTTATTTAGGAAGAAAAATCCTAAAAGAGAATAAAAAGAACACGCTCAAAGTACCAATCTGTAAGTATGGAGTAAGAGTTATTACAATATCCAATAAATTAAGTGGATTAATTGGGGAGAGATTTGAGAAATTTTAATTAGCAATTAATAAAAGTATTCAACATCAAAATCCATTACAACCCTGTTTACATTATTTAACTTGAAGCACTTCAGTTCTGTGTGTTTATAATTAGCAAGCTACAAAAGATGCCATCCATGGAAACATAACGAGAAGAACTGTTTATAATTATAATTAGTATTCATTTTCACAAAGAGGAGGGTTACGTGGCAGCAGGTTGCAGCGAACAAAGGGTTAAACTCATTATTGAGGAAAATACTACGTAGGCAGTTATTTCTTACACGCTTAATCTTATCATGCAAAGCCTTGTCTTAGGACATACATCATAAATGAAGCCTCATGCTGAGACAGGTAAGGTTTCCCAAGGTGAAACGAACTTCCATACCGTCACTGGACTTAATTAATCCTACCATATTAATCCTGATTAAACTCCAGCTGCTAACTTTTACGTTGTCTTCCTGGTTCCTCAAATCTTACCTGTTTCAAAAAAAAAGGTATTTTCTGTATTGTGAAGGCCAGGAACAAAATAAAATTAAAAAAAAAACACAAGTTTCATTACTGCCATTTGGACTGGAATTCATTCATTCCTTCTCTGAGCATTGTGGGAGGCTTCTCATGGGCTTGGCAGTGGCGAAATCTAGGCTCAGAAGTGGGAAACATAAACCCAGAGTACAAAGACCCTCCGTTTTCAAATCCTTTTGTAATTCTGGCTTTACAGAAATCAAAGTTTTCATTCAGCAAAGATGCAGCTCTGCCCCTTTTCACAGAAGCTCTAATATCTACAAAGACCTACTCGGTGAAGCTGCAAATGCTTTCTAGAAACATGACTGTAGCAATAAAAGTGTTTCTTCACCTCTGACTATACCTCTGAGCTGCAGGACGGAATTTGTTGCTCTACTGATAAATAAGCTGTAATAATTAGAGCACACAGTCCGTTTCTCAGCATAGAGTAACCTTCAACATGAAATGTGTCCTCTACTTGTTGTATGAGCAAGGCTAGGGCTGAACAAATCGTAGCCTGGTTCCTGGCCTGAAGTCACGGAGACATTGACATGGCTGGGCCCAGCCGCGACCCAGGACAAACCCAGGTAAATGTGGGCCAGGAAGCCAGCAGTCAGACACAGTGTGGCAGCTGCATCACCACCCTCTGAGTCAAGTAGGCACCTGAGCAGTCCCCACTTACAAAGAGAAAATCAAAGAATCTTAATAGAGATATTGGTGGGCTTACCTTCCTTCCCATGCCTTTAAAAGGAAAGGCCTAGAGTCCACTCCGATCAATACAGCCTCACCTGCTTCCTGTATCTTTTCAATCTATTAAGCAAGACAATGTCTTCATGTTGGCACTGTGCCCTCAAAAGGAAAATATCCTCCTGAGGGACTGTCTATTTATACACACACACTTTTCTTTTTTTTTTTTTTTAAACAACATTGAAAACAAGGAAGTGAAGACTCTGAAGAGAAAGTTCCTGGAAAAACCCTCTGGAAAACATATGTGAGTCAAGGAAAACTTAAAAGATTCGAGAAAGCCATCACGTTCAGGAAACCCCTATTCTACTTGTGAAAGAACTCCAGTCCCTAGAAGGTCGCTTATTAATTACTTCTTTGCTCATTCCTTCATTCACAGATGGTAACTGGGCACCAATGCTGTGCCAGGACAAGACAGACAGGGTCCCAGCTCCATGGAGCTGATCACATTTTATGGTGGAGCTGGACAACAGATAAACAGGGCAATTTTGCATAGTGATAAGTGATTGCGGAGGAGTAAGCAGGGTGATGTGAAAGCGCTGGGATAGTCATCAAGACTGTCATCAGCACTGATAATATTACCTCATCTTTACCCATTTCACAAAGGTATGAGGATTTTCAGTCCTTTGGGTGAAAGGGGCCTGTTTAAGATGAGCGAGTGTACTAACAACCGTAGGTGTAAAACCCGAAAATATGTCAACATAAAATTGAAAAGCAGCAGCAATACGCGATCCCAACTTCTACCACATCCCCAAGACTCTGGGAAAAACCTATTTACAGTTTCATCGCAGCCATTCTGAAAAGGTAGAGAAAGAAGCACAGGTTTTTGATAAGGAATTTTGCAAATAACATGGCGGTATTGCAAAATGCAAATGTAAATGCCGCTGAGCCATCTGTTCAATATTACGGCAACAGTGGGAAAAGGCTCTGAAAGAAATGATGTTTGAAATCATTAAAAAAATAACATGTCAAGTTTAAAATACTCAAGAATCTTAAAACCCGCATCAACACATTCAGCGACCATATGGCCCTACAGCAGGTTAAAAAAAAATTCGCCCTGCTTGCATTTTCTACTTCAGCCCAATGGTTTCTAAAACATGTTTTTTTTTCTCATTTGAGTACCTTTTTTTTTCTGTTGATTTCCTTGGTGTTTAAAGCTCCTTGAATTCTACGTAGATTCATAATGTTCATTGCACCCTTTATGAAGCAGGAGACAATATAGTAAGGAAGATTCAAGTCAACTGCTCCAGAAAAAACAGGACAGGTAGGTGAGTATACTATAACATGCTGAACACATCTGGTTGGAGGGCTGTTGACTTACCCAGAGTAATCTCCCTCAGTAATAACAGCCAGCTTCCCCGAGTGTTATTTCCCAAGCACTCTGCTAAGCGCCTTACATCCATCGTACCATTCCATCATCACAATTTTACCAAATACATACTGTTACCATCCACACTTTGTAGAAGAGAAACTTCCTCAAGGTCACACAGCCAGCTCGTGGCAGGGCCATTGTCCAAACCCAACTCTAGCGGCCAAATCTGTGTTCGCAATTGCGACTGCATGCAACACATGAGTGTTCAGATGTTCGCGTGGGCAAACCCGAGTTGACTTTTCAAGTTTAGGAAATAAGCAATATACATTTAGGATAGAGCTGCCTCCCTTGTCTCATCAAGAAGGGATTCTTGGAGAAATGCCTGAAATTAAACTCTAAAGAACAGAGTTTGTAGTCTCCAGGAAAATTCTCCTAAAGGCAGAAGACAGAATGACAGTCATCGAGCTGGGAGAACCAGGAGCAAATGGAGGAAACTGAGCTAGTTAACGCTGCCAGTGTGGTTTTTGAGAAAGGAGTTACAAGAAGATAAAGATTATCAAAACTTACCCTGCTCCCTGCTCCCACCCCCAAATAGGTCAGAGACCTAAAATTTCAATCTAACTTGCAAAATGACATTTCCAAAGCCATTGTTCCCTTTGATGGTGTGCCCTACTACGTCACCCTGAGAAGCGACTTGACCTCAACGAGAGAAGTGAAGTTTATGTGAAAGTACACTTCCGAGCATCATCCAAGGACAGGCCAATTGCACCTACCACACTGGCTGACCTGCGTTGCAGAGATGTGTGTCTGTCAAATCAAGCAACGAGTCCATGATAAATATTTCAACCTGTGAGATGGAGAAGCAACCTAAAGTCCTTCGGTTGTGTTAGAATTCATAACTCATCTCGTAAGCCAATCCCAGTGTTTGGTAAAACTTACAAAATTTATAACGGAAATCCTTGGAGTTTCGAATGAATTAAAAAACTAGTCTCATTCAACTTAACATCCTTACAGAGTGTCTTGTGGATACAGCGGGAACCGATACATAATTAAATGGGCTAGCAGCGTTAACTTGCGTGTAAAAATCAGTATTACCTCAAATGATCAGGGTCTGCTGCAGACATTTTAAATGCTCAAGTTGTGTTTGTATCTGGACCATAGAAGACTTTTTCTAAAATAACAAAGCATATTTAAACAACTTGATGAATAGTTTAGAAGAACCCAAAGAAAGTCAGGCAAGAAGAATGTCTGCCTGACACTATAATTCTCTAAATGCCATGATATAAATGACATTAGAATTGTAACCCCACCAAATGCAAAAATGTACAAGGAATACATGCGTATGTATTTCCCAAAATTCTGCAATGTACATTGCTCTTTAGCTGTGCCTACAAATCATCCACGGAAGGAGTCACTAATATATGACCGTGAGAATTAATGTCGGCCAAAGGTTACATGGTCTGAAAAGACACTTTCTGAAAACTTTTACTTTACATTCACCTCTCTATTGCTTTGGACCAGGGGTGTCCAAACTGCGTCCCGCGGGCCAACTGCGGCCCGCAATCCATTTTTTATTGGCCCGCAGCAAATTCCAAAAATATATTTAGTTTACTTAAATAAACCAGGTGAGGCAATACGTACTTCACCTCGAGTGAGTGGCCCGGCTGTTTGTGTATTTTACCGCATAGGGCCCTTGGTAAAAAAACGTTGAAAAAAGTTTGGACACCCCTGCTTTGGACTAATGATTTTTGTCTCCTGACTGATTAGCAATCTTGACTGTCTTAAGTGATCCTAAATCCCATGTAGTCAAAGAATAAATCAAATAAAAAATAAATAACCACAACAACAGCTTGGGCAAAAATGAGTCAGCATGATAAGCAGATGTGGAGTCACAAACTTATTACAGAAAAATCCATACAACCAAATCCACATAAAAATAGACACATTAGTTACAGCTCACTACCTCCCACCACTTTTGCCTTTTGTTCCCTAATTCAGGACACTTGGTAAAAATCTCTGGCCTAGAGTGGCATTTTATTTGCAAAAGATGAAGATTTATGAGCAGAATATAGTTGCCTGTACACAGAGCTTGGCCCCTTTCTCCTCCACTCACCAGGGAGTCCTTACACAACAGATAAGGTTTCAGGTGCCAGAATTGGAAATATGTTCCTTTTCCTTGCCTACATGCTCTGCCTAGGACTTTCAGTACTATGCTGAATACAAGTGACTGGAATGGGCACCCTTGTTTTGTTTCCTGATCTTAGAGGAAAAGCTTTTAGCTTTTGATCACTGAGTATGATGTTAGCTGTGGGCTTGTTTTACGTATATGGCCTTTATTATGTTGAGGGACATTCCTTCGATACATAATTTATTGAGAGTTTTTATCATGAAGGGTGTCGAATTTCGTCAAATGGTTTTTCTGCATCTATCAAGATAATGCTATTTTTCTTTCATTTTGTTAATGTGGTGTATCACATTTATTGATTTGTGTATGTTGAAACATGCTTGCCTCCCAGGGATAAATGCCACTTGATTTTGGTATATGATCCTCTGAATGTGCTGCTGAATTAGTTTTGCTAATATTTTGTTGAGGATTTTTGCATCTATGTTCATCAGGGATACTGGCTTATAATTTTTTCTTGTAGTGTCCTTGTCTGGCTTTGGTATCAGGTAATGCAGAATAAGATGAGTCTGGAAGTGTGTACTCCTCTTCAATTTCTTTGGAAGAGTTGGAGAAGGATTGTTATTAATTCTTCCTTAAATGTTTGGTAGAATTCACTTCTGAAGCCATCTTTTGCTTGCTGGGAGGTTTTTGATAACTGATTCAATCTCCTTACTTCTTATTGGTGTGTTCAAATTTTCTGTTTCTTTATGATTCAGTCTTGGTAGGCTATATGTTTCTAGGCATTTTACAATATTAACAAAAAGTTTTAAATGAAGGTTAAGAAAGGGACTTGAATATAAATGGTCAATCTATTTTTGAGGAAAGTAATTTGTTAAAAGGTAATTCAATGAGGAAAAGATAATCCTTTCAAAAATGGTGTTAGAACAATTGGATATCCATATGCAAACAAATGAACTTTGAATCTTGCCTCATACCACATAAACTGTCTCAAAATGGATCTCAGACTTAAATATAAGTTCTAAAATGCAAAATTTATAGAAGGGAACATAGGTATAAATCTTAATGACCTTGGGTTAGAAAATTTTTTCTTAAGACACAAAAAGCACAAATTATAAGAGAGAAAAATACATTTGACTTTGTTAACATTAAAACCTTTTCTTCCTCAAAAGACACTGTAAAAAAATGAAGCAATAAAGGGTGCAGGGTTTTTTTTTTCGGATGAAGAAAATAGTCAGAAATGAGCTGTGATAATGGTTGTATACCTGTCAATATAACTAAAACGCATTGAACTGTACAAGTCTAATGAGTGAATTATATGGTATATTTTTATCTCAATAAAGTTGTTACAAAAAAAAAAGAATCCAGTCTAGGAGAAAATATTTGCAAAACATATATCTGATAGAAAACTTGTAACCAGATAAAGAACTCTTACAACTCAATAAGAAGATAAATAACGCAATAAAACATGGGCAAAAACATAATGATGGGGTATAACAAAGGGATACAGGAGAGCACCTGCAAGAGCTCCTAAGGACCAAATCCAGAACAGCAAAAATAAAATAGCATTGGATTATAAATCGAACTATAAAATAAATATTCATGAGTCCATACTGCTATAAACAAATGATTGAAAAACTAAATGGGGAAGACCAGATAAATCTGTGCACAAGAATTAAAATAATTTAGGTAGCTAATCTGCCCCCAAGGAGATGGAGTATAACTCCCCACTTTGGCAGTATGGGCTGTGCATAGTCGACTTCTTTCTAAAAAGTGTAGCATGAAAAGGGAGAAGAGGAATAACTTTGCAGTGAAGAAACCTGGCAAACACAGCTCCAACTCAACGATCAAGGTCAACATCAACAGTGACAAGTCATGTTGACAGTATGTGTCCTTGATATGATGTGATGAGACGGGCACTTTACCTCTGTGGCCTTGTTCTCCAAAATCCAAAGCTCAGTCTAACCATGAGAAAAAGGTCAGATAAACCGAAACTGAGAGGTTTTCTACAAATGCCAGACCCATATTCCTCAAAACTGTCAAAAACAAAAGAAGTCTGAAAAACTCGCAGTATAGAGAAAACTAAAGAGACATGACAAGTAAATGTGTGATATCCTAGATGGGCTCCTAAAATAGAAGAAGGACATTAGGTAAAAAGTAAGTACATCTGAATAAAGCATTGACCTTAGTTAATAATAATGTATCAATATTGGTTATTAAGTTGTGATGAAGGTACTATATTAATGTAAGATGGTAACAATAGGGGAACCTGTGTGTAGGGCATAGGGAACTATTTGTAACGTTTTTGTAAACATAAAACTATACTGAAAGCAAACGTTTATTTTCTTTAAAAAACGGGCAAAGATTTTTGAAACACGCTTTGTCAAAGAAGATATAAGTTGGCAAAGAAGCACATGAAAAGAGAACCAACATGACTGGCTAAAAGGAAATGCAAATTAAAGCCACAATGAAATAGCATTAACGTGTCTATTAGAAAGACTAACATTAAACAGACTCACTTCTAGTTGCAGGGAAGATGGAGTAAACTGACTTTATCGTCTCTGACACTGAGTGCAGCTAAAGAACCTAGACAACAGGCATGGACGAGAAAATTAAACAGCAGCAGGCTGACTGGCAAAGACTGGGAACCAAATTGCCAGTCAACCATTTCCTTTTCCTCTGGTATCTCTTGGTCTGGCCTCCAGAAAGCTTGAAATCCACAAGGGGGCAGTGTGTGGCGAGAAGGAGAAAGAATACCAGAAGGCTGAAAGGGAGGGAAAGGATTCTCTTGACACTCAGAAAGTGTGCAGAAATTCCCCCATTTCTTTCCTTTTCTCCATTTCTCACACGTCAGTCACCCAAAATATCTCTTGTTGGTGATGGCATCGACAGTGGCAGCAATGGGAGCCAGCAAGAACCTAGGATTGTGATAAAGAAGAACTTTCCTCTCTGATCAGAGGAATGTCCAACTGACATTAGCCATATGAACGTAATAATGGAACATATATACACACAAAGCCCAGCTTGGATCAGATCAATCTTCCTAAGAACATGAGGCAAACCCCTGGGTAGAGTTACAGGAAATGTGTGACAGGGTGATAGAAAGTCCCAGATTTCTGGCAGAATGTCTAAAAAGAGAAACCCCAGGGAACCAGGAGATTCTGGGGGGACCAGAGAGGGAAAAGATTGGAAAATTAACCTTATAAAGTTTGTAACAATCTCCTGGGCTCACCTCTGAGCTAAATATACTTGGATCTAACTCTGAATGGCGTACCCCAGACTCTGAGATCTGAACTCTGGGGCATTCTGATCCCAGACCAGACAGTAGATGGCACACACACAGGACTGGTCTGAATAGCACGCAAACGACTTGAAAACAGAACTCACGTTGAAACTAAAACCTATAGAAGGCACTTCAGAACTTACAGCCTGAATCCAACCAGGTTGATTGCCTGCTGAAACAGAAGTATTAACATTCTCCATACGATTTAAACAAGAACCAGAGTCTATTTGCATAATATTCAAAATATCCCAGAAGCAATCCAAAATTACCGAGCATGTGAAGAACCAGGGACTCTCAACTCACAAGGGAAAAAGACAACAGATGCCAATAATGAGACGACACAGATGTTGAAATTATAAAAATTTGTTGAAATGTCCATTTCAAATTGGTGGATTTTATTATGCATAAATTGTGCCTCAAAAATGAACAAAAGAATAAGTTTTAAAAGGAGGATTGATGTACTTGAAATACGTTAATATTGGCTTGGATATAATGTGAGATAACTTGATTCTTATGGACTATTCTGGAACTATTCGTAACATTATTTCTTTGAGAAATTATGTTTTAAGTTTCAAACAGTCAAAAAAAAAAATCTTTTGGCACCTAGTCCTTTCTTAAGTTGATGACCAAACATTTTAGAAAACGTGGTACCTCGCAGATCCCATCTTAAACCCAGGAACATAAAACTTCTGATTACTTGGGGATCAAATTATATGTAAACATGTCTTAATGCTATTAACATCTCTCAAGGGATTCTGGAGACAGTCTATTTGGAGGAAGGAAGGCTTTTAGAAAACCTCCAATGATGACTCAGCTGTTGTGCTGACATGTAAGAGACACTATTAAACTCCCTCCCTTCCTCTGACATTGAAATTCTGTTAGAAATTAATGAGTTCTTGCTTTTATAAAGTATCTTTCATCAACTTCTTCAGTCTTTCCCTAGAAAGAGCCATGGAGACAAATTGTACTCTAATTTTTATTTTTTACTTACTACTAAATTATTTGGAGAGGGACACAGAGATATATATGTTTCAAGAAGATTGTCCAAATGAATATTTATTTTCTCAAAGGGAGCAATCTGTGAAACGGATCACCTTTCACTCTAAATAAATGAATAATTATAATTGGTATCTACGTTTGGGAGCTCGTTAGCAAACTGCTCCCGTAATTGTGCCCAGTTGAGTGAATCGGAACACAATACTGACCCCTGCTATTGGCATTCATTGTGATAAGTTGTCACAGTTTGTTTGTAAGACTGAGTAACTTTTAACCCTGAAATAATTATGCTGATTATCAAATGATTCTGTATTATTTAGATTTTTTAACATTTAGAAAATGTTTAACATAATCACTGCATTCATAGATCCTGAACTACAGAGCCTTTTATTTCGTTGTGTTTGCTTTAGCTTCAAGAAGTCAGAGGTATTTTTCCAAGTCATTCAGTCAATAGTTCATTAGAAAAATAAACTAAGGGGACCATATGCTGTGATTTTTAGACGCAATAAAAGTTAGGATATAGAAATGTTGCACTGGAATCCAGGTATACATAAATCTTGGCTTGGGTCAGAAACTTACTGTTTGCTATCTACCCTAAGAACCCTACTCAATTTAAACTTCCTGGAAGGTCCTAACAATCATTAATCATTCCCTTTTATGTTCTCCCAAAGTACTTTGCCTATGTCTCCATTGTCACATTTCTCCCAGCCTACCTTTAATTGGGTAAATCTTTCTTCCCAATTTGACCTTGAACCCTTTGGGATCTCATTAGTAGCTTTTGTTCCCCTGACGTAAACTAAAGGAAAATCTCTCTACTGTGCTATTTTGGGTTACTGCTCAGAAAATATTCACCCCCCTTCCCCTCCTACTGTGAGTGGAGTCTTCTCCCTCACCCCTTGATTTTGGTTGGCTAACTGACTTGCTTTGGCCAATGGGATATAGTGGACATGATACAGGCCAAGGCTTAAAATGTGCTTGTTAGCAGAACTTGCCCTTCTGAACTCCTGCTATCACCATGAAAAGGACACGTCCCAGGAAGTACGTGGTTGAAGGAGGGTTAACTCTTAGAACAGATCCGAACTCCACCTTCAACAAGGAGCTGGGTCCCGCCTAGACTGGCAGGCCCAGATAACAGGAGCAAGAATAAATGAGTGTTGTTTTACGGCACGAAGATCTGGGGTGCAATGTTCCTCAGTAATGGCTTATTAATGTGGGTGTTCCTCCTCTGTGAGTTTGTCTCGGTTAACTTAGATTTTGGAATAACCCCCAAAATAAAATAGCTCAGCTTTTCCTATGCCCTAAGTACAGTGCTACATCGAGTCTGGATTGCTTTCCACTGACGGAATTATCTTATACTTGCCTATATTAAGGCTAATATTTCTCTTTTCTGTTTAGTCTCTCCAGATTTTCCTGTGACTTATCCTTACCGCTCTGGTACACCATTCTTCAGAAGAGCTGGAGTTATCCGCAAACATGTCACTCTGAACCTGTTTTCTAGAATCATGTAATTTTTAGTGTGTACGGATTTTTCTTTTCTTTTCTTTTCTTTTCTTTTCTTTTTTTTTTTTTTTTTGGAATGATCTGGGACCATCTGCAGCACAGTTGCCAAAACTCTTGTTAAAATTATCAATTACTGGGCCTGCTCCAGACCTACTGAGTCAGAATCTCTGGGGTGGGATCCAAGAATTTATATCTTTAACAAGCTCCCTAGGAAATTCTTATGTTACAATAAAGTTTGTAAAACACTTGAATACTATGAATATGTTAACTAACCAGATCCTAAGCCAATACTGAGTCCTAGAGGATTAAAATGATTATCTAGCATCATCCAGAAATGACTGTTTATCCTTCATTTTTGTGTTTATATGTTCACTTTCTATCTATTTTAAAACATTACTTTTTCTTCCCTTTACTTTTTTTTAAAATTAAAGTTTATTGGGGTGACAGTCATTAGTAAAGTTATATAGACTTCAGGTATATAATTCTGTAATACGTTATCTATATTTC
Source organism: Rhinolophus ferrumequinum (assembly GCF_004115265.2). Lineage (NCBI taxonomy): Eukaryota > Metazoa > Chordata > Mammalia > Chiroptera > Rhinolophidae > Rhinolophus > Rhinolophus ferrumequinum. The sequence goes on along the minus strand of NC_046296.1, from coordinate 4,437,206 downwards.
ACATTGTGTGTTCACCACCCAGGGTCAGTTCTCTTTCTAGCACCATATATTAGACACCATTTACCCTTCTCTAGAGCCCCCCTTACTCTCTGGTAACCTCTAAAGTATTGTCTATGTCTACGAGTTTTTCTTTCTTCATTTGTTTGTCTTGTTCTTTTGTTGTTTTGTTTTATATCCCACATCAGTGAAATCATGTGGTTCTCTACTTTTTCTGTCTGACTTATTTCGCTTAGCATTATAATCTCAAGATCCTTCCATGTTGTCACAAATGGTACTATTTCATCTTTTCTTACTGCTGAATAGTATTCCATTGTGTATATATACCACAACTTCATCCATTCATCTATCAAAGGACATTTTGGTTGTTTCTTCCCTTTACTTTTAATGACGAAGTACATTTTTTTTAGTAACCTTGGTACAGAATATTTTTAAAGGCCTTTTGATAATCTAAATAAGCTATTTCAGTGCTTTCTCTCTATTAACAAATTGATATCTCCTTTCAAAAAGTTAGTCAGATATTTTCCCTATGGAAACCACATACTCCCCAGCCCTAAAAAAAACTGCCTTCACACTTTGCATTCAGTGACCTTCCTTGTTAATGGGGTTCTTCACTGGTTGGTCTTACATGGAAGTGACTCACAAATCTTAATTCATTGAGTTTCTTATGGAAAGTAGTCGAATTGGTAGCTGACCAGGCTTTTAGCAATTTGCCAGTTAAATGATGGGTTTTGGTCAATAGTCCGCAAATCGTGTTGCCATTGATTGTTTCATCTGTGGCTTCCGCCCTCTCAGATTCAAAAGACAATAGGATCTTTTCTAGGTAAGAACCAATGAGACATGTTATTTAGTCTTTTTATTGCTATATGGTTGGTATAGAAAGGGACCTCGAGCAAGGGCTTTGGAGCCAAAGTGGCTGGCCATGCCCTGGGTCTCAGTTTCCCCCACTGTGTAAACGGGGATGACAATGACGTTACCACACAAGCCTGTACATTACATGAGTTGTGACATTTAAAAGTGCTTGAATAGTACTTGGTTCATGAGAAGTCAAGATATGTAAGTTATTATTATATTATATGTATTATATGTTATTATAGAATATATAATATTATATAATATTTTGAAATCCTTGAGTATATTCTTGGCACTATTATAAATCTTTAGCTGGGTTCCTTTGTATTTTACCACTTCCTCTGTCTTCTTAAATGTTTTATTTCAAAATATACTATACATACAATAGAGTGTCCATAATGCATATGAACATTTTAAAGATAAACAGTAAAATAGCTATTTGTGTCTGCAAACAGCTGAGTATGCAGATTTATAACAAGACATTTTTGGAACCACTGACCTCCTTACTTATTTCATCACCTTCCCTTCACCATCCCAAATGGTGTGCTTGTCATTCTCACACTTTATAGTTTCCCTACCTATTTGTTTACTATTTTTAAATAAACTTTGCAAGTTGCTCATAAATTCTTTTACGACCTATTTTCTTGTTAACACTCCCCATCTGCCATGTTTTTTTAGGCTCTCCTTTCTTCTCAAATGGAGGACTGTCATAGGTTTTGAAAGATGTTCTGTTCCCCACAGTGGTCAATTTTTTCTTCACTGCTTAGTTTTGGAAGGCTTCCTTCCCAAGACGCCCTCATCTAATTTTTCGGCGTCTACAGTAATGGTTGCGAGTAACGCCCAGCATGGTTAGTTGGCCCCAATAATCCAGTGTGGTCTTGACACTGGCTTGAATTACTTCAGCAGGGAATCCCCACCCACAGTCTCGTCTCATTCCTTATGCTCTTTACCCTGTGTAAGGGCCGAGTAAAAAATTAATTAATATTTTACAAACATAAAAGGGATCTTTGAAACCTACTTGATGTGTTAGTGTGCTAAAGGCTAAGGCTTTGCAAAAGACACCGAATGAGTTGTGATTAAACGTATTGAGTTTTCTCCTCTAAATTAAAATCTAGTGCCAGATACCAAAAGGTTTCCTTTTTCTGTCCTTCTCCTTTTAAGTAGTTATGATGGCAATTAAAACGACCCCTTTAGTCACTCTACACTATTCTGTACTTGCTATCATCTAGCGATGCTGTTTTGGCAAACTAAAATTACAAGGATTTTTTTATTAAAATAAATATAGTTTTAAATGAAGCCACTCAATAAAATATCTCAACAGATGTTTTTCCTGCAATGGAAATGGAACCACAGAAATTCAAAGCTAATCCATCCACCTTGCTCAATAAAGACTCCACTGTTCATGTGCTATTGCCATTGATTTTTGCAGGTTATAACAGAGGTGGAGAAGAAGTGAGCTTTTTAAAATGTGGGTGTTTTTGTCATTCACCAAGGAGCTTCTTCTGCATGGCCTATTTCAGACTCAAAAAGTGAAAATTTATCTTGTGCTAAAAGGGTAACTATCTCAAAGTAAAAGTAACACTTTGGTGCTATGAAGATAACTATTTCAGTGTAAATATACTACTTTTCTCATGGTCTATGGAGTCAGGTGATGACTGATTTAAACTATACAAACATCAGAGTCAGACTGTTCTATTTATTTTGTCTCCTCTTTTAAAAGAAATTCAGAAAAGAGTTCACATAACCCCAACCCTAATCCTTTAGCCACCAAATAAAGCATCTTAAATAAATGTAAGTATGACTTAGGGACATTGGAAAATATTTGGATTCCCCTACTGATTTATGTTTTTTACATGCAATATTATACAGAATCATTTTAAAATGGACTGTTAATACATATGTTACGCTTTGAAATCAAGGTTCAAAAATATTTTTGAATGAAGACTAATTCACCCAACATAGCAGACCCTTTTTCTTTTTTTTAAATCAAGGTTATACGCAGAAGTTACTGGGACGAGTGCGGTGAGAGTGCATGAGCCAGGTGACAGCATCCTACCTGAGGGCACCCCCCCCCCAAAGTAGATAAACATCAAATAAAAGAACATGACAGGCTCAAGATCAATTTTCATTTGAAATCCACATGCCACAAAGAGGCTGCTTCTTTCACAATGGTGGAGCAAACTCTCCATGTTGGAAATGACAAAATGTTGGAAGGGAAGAAAGAGAAATATTCTGAGGAGCTTCTAAGCCATCAGAGTAACAGGAAAGTGCAGTAGACAATCAACTACCTACTTGCAGCTTCAATTCCACAGAATCACCTTCCCGAGGGAAGCCCAGGAAGCCAGTTGTCGCTGCGGTCCTGACAGACAGTTAACTACGACTGCCAACGACTGCCAACGTCTGACTAGATGATCTACTTCCTAATCTCACCCACCATGGCCTTGGAGAATTATGGTTTATACAGTTTTTCAATACAAGGAACTGGATGATGGCTGCCTAACACAGACAGAGGATAAAATCAACGATGTGTGCTATCACTGCTTGGATTCTTGGGTCTTCATAAGTGTGTCTGATGATAAAAGTCCACATGTGTTTCTAAAAGTCTACCCTAGTCTTTTTCATGACCATGAGGCCAGGAGGGGCAAAAATGTCTCAACAAGTATTGTCCCCATCATGCCTGGTAAAGCAAGAGTTCCATGATGGCTTCCGCTTTGTCTAATCTATTCTATACAGTTATTTTAAAAAGCACAAACACAGATGTTCAGACTGGTATAACTGTGCATCTGGTCCTTTGGAAGAATCCTTCAAGTTAATAGGCTACGAATGTCATGAAAAGTCCTTAACGACCATTCAACCATCCATATGACCAGCAATTCAAAGGCGGCCTGCCCACAACTGCTGTGAAGGAAGCCCACTCTCTAGACGATACAACCACTTTTCTGTGAAGGCAACTACAACTAGCAATGAGAAGCCTGAGGTTCACACGTGAGCCAATGCCAGGGTAGCCTGTGAGCAACCAAAGAGTTCGTCAAGGAAAGAGAGTAGGTGCCCTGCCTGAATTCTGCTTCACAACCCAGTGTGTTCACTGAACATGAAATATTACGAAAGAGCTGACAGGGTCCTTGGGTTCACCACCATCAAGGCCCCACAAAACTCCAAATCAAGCAAAAGGGCAAAGAGTCGTGCCTTCTTTGCAGCTGGACACTTAGAAGGGACATGGATGTCACTTGTTACTTCTCAGGCATTTTAATTATTAGCACCCTCTATGAACCGTCTTTAGCATGAGTTAGAAAGAAAAGAGATTCTTAAACAGAGTCAATCTGACAGCACTGCAATGATGTTTGCTGAGCCCACACTGCTGAGAACACGTGGAGGCTGCGTGGAAACCAGTCAGTTAAGCAGCAGCTACATGAGATGCCAAATGGAAGTGAACCGAAGCTGGTGGATAAACGCTCTAAGGGCACGATGGCAAAGCGTCAGTCACTGTGGCCCAGCCATCATGTGCTGGGGGAGACACAACACGGGGCCATGCTAACCGTTGGAAAGTGGAGGGCTTCTTGGAGCACACTGCTTGGAAGCTTCAGGGAAAAAAAGTGGGCAGCTTTGGCCCATGCGCAATGGACTATGGGGATAGAGAGTGGCTAGAGTAAAGCAAAGAATTATTTACATGAGCGCGGAAGGGACTGGCTGTCACACTGCTTGTTTAGCCACACATAGTTCATATGCTTGATGACAGAATTAGATTCAGAAAGACCTCATTAAGCTGGATGGGCCATACCAACAAAATGGAACTTAATAGAGATATGTGAGAATTGTACTGAGGCTCCAAGATACAACTCTAACAACATATAACTTATCGCTTAGGAGCCCCATGTACGTAAGACTTAGGAGTTACATCTGGGAGTCAACCATGAAGCAAATGTGACGAACAAATTGATTAATTATGCAGAAGAAGAAGAACCGGACAACCCTATTTATGGACCAAATGTGCTGGGTTCTGAATGCACATGAAGTCACTGAAAATGCTCACTCAGGGGATGTGAGAATGCAAAGAAGGGTTTTGATGTAGACAAGAGTCTGGAGTATTCTATGAGGTTATTATGGGCAAAATCAGAGCCACTGATGGACGTTTCCATTCAATCATTCATTCAGCAAACATTTGTGGAGCTCCTACTATGTGTCAGACATTGCGCTAGGCAGCAGAATGGCAAGACAAGGGAAATATTCCCAATACACAAGAGTTTTCCAGAAACAAACCAGTTGCCTTATGGAGACAGTGAGTACATGGTCGCTGAAGATACTCAGGCAAAAAGCTGGAAGCTACATTTCAGTCTGACAGTGGTTGGAAATGGTAATAGATGAATTTTAAGCTCCCTACTTCAGAGTGCTTTATGATCATCCATGAGTCCCACTAAGCATCTTTTTCAGTTCTTCCATATTCTAAGGAAGAGGCTAACTCAAGACAGTTTTCAGTAGAAAACAACAAAAACGAACATTGGTGAATTTAAATGGCAATGGCATTTATTAAAGAAGATATTGGGTTTCTCACAGAGTGTGCAGGAAACCTGTAAAAAGCTAGGCTTGAAGACCTCATAGTCAGACAAGGTCCCCAGTGTGCACAGCCGAGCTGGGGTGGAGAAGACACCTCCGCTGTGAATGAGGGGCTCACATCACTGCCCGTGGGTACTGATGGTGCTGTAAGAAAGCAGTGGCCAGGACAACAGGAAACTGTCGCCACTGTGCCCCTCCCTATGGGAAGGGACTCCATGCGTTCCTGTGTCCTTGCATCATCCGCCGCCAATTTAACGTCTGGAGGATATGAGGTGAACTGGCCGCGCCTGGATGGTGGGCCTAAGTCCTAGCTCTGAGGGAGGAGGGAGGATCAAGTGTCTGGCATGTTCAGCTTCACTAGGTGGGTCCTGCCTCATCAGGCAGGGGGTCCTACCACAGTGTGCAGAGGCTGAGAGCCTTAAGAAACTCATGTCATAAAAACGCTTAGTGGAAGCGACAGCGATTCTTCTCCCAATGACACTTTAACAGAGCCAAATAACTGAAACAGAAGGCCAAAAGGTAAAATAAATTACAGTGGCAAAATAACTTCCCTCATAACACTTTCATCACGGAAGTGTTTGCTTCTCCGAATCCCTTTTTTAGGGAGAATTCTGACAGTTGTGGTCACGCACAAACGTGACTGACGCTGACTGGCAACGGTCACAGTGAGTTGGAATAGAACTGACAAGAGAAGAAACACCGAAGAGAAACTGAAGCATTTCAGGTTGTATTATGGCAGAGGGGTGTTTACATCAGCCTGAGGGAAAATTAATTACCACTGCAGTGACCAAGAATAACTTACTACGATCACAGGACTGGAAGGACCCTCCAGCAGGCAGGAAATCTATCACGCAGTGTCCACAGGGCCTGCACTTCCAGAAAAATGGCTGGCAGCCCCCTTTCTCTGAAAGCTTCCAGAGAAGGTCATTGGATAACCTTCCTAGATAAGCAGGACTTGCAGATGTCTTAGAGCTCAGGGTCAGAATGCTCTTTGACAATGCCTGGCTCTTTCCATCCACACCCCCACCCCCAGGAGTGACGACAGAGAGAAGGGGCTCACCATCTCTTCCATGAGTTTCACTGAGGTTTCCACAGAACAGTGCTGGGGGTCAGAGCCTGAGCGACCTCACACGCTACAAACACCAACACGCATCCACTGGGGCATTGCGGACTCTGGGTGACACTTCAGAACGCCAGATTTCCTCCAGGAAGTGTGAGCGTGCTAATCGTGCCCCTGGGACAGGTGGGCACGTGCAGAACGAGATTGGCTTTCCCCACAGCTGTCAAGCTGGGGCCCTCTCATTAACACCCACGTTTCTCTTTCTTTCTTCCTTTTTTTTTTTTTTTTGGTCCTTTGATGGCAGCTCGTGTACTTGAAGTATGTCATTGAAAAATGCACAGATGGGATCTACCAGATCACGGGAACACTTTCGCAGCTTTGGAAAGTGTGCTGGGTTTCTTAAGGAGGAAAAAAAAAGCCTGTATTCTCATTTCTACCCATTTTCCACTTTCGTTCTGCTTTAGAAATAGATGGTTACAGAAGCCAATGTTTCAGGTAGCAATAACCAATAGGGCAATAACTGAAATGTAGCTTTTTGGTGGTGGTGTTTTTTAATCCTAAAGCAGCTAATTGTCTCTGCTAATCTTGTCTTCATAGTTCAGAGAGAGAGGGCACAGCATCTAAAATATATTCAACATTTTCAGCTGCAACCTACTGAAATTCAATGTCGGGCCAGAAGGGGAGACAGCAGGGCAGGCAAGAGGGGCGGCTGACAGGTGGTGCCCTGAGGGGAGATGTGTCCTGAAGCAGGAGGGATGTGGGGAGGGGTTTTAGCTTGTCATGAAAGTTCTAGGGAAGGGGTGGGTATTTTGTACAGAAACGGCCAGATAATGAGGAATGGAGGAAGAGCGCTGAGGCCATGGGTCTGTCTCGGATGACCCTGTGGCTCCTTGCACATTTTAATCATTTTCATCTATGGTCCCCTGAACAACAGCAAAGTGGCAAAGAGGATAAAGTTACTATTCTCTGGGTGGACGCTATGTTCTCTTTCCAGGAAGCTGTCTCTTTGTATAGGGAGCTATGCCAAGATCCAACAGTCCTATTTTTAATATAAGTTCCCAATTCTGGACTTGTAGGAAGCCCCTGCCACCGCCACCTGGCCCCAGCCCGCACAGGGGTCTCACCAAACAGATCCCAAGCAGAGTGGGCGCCCCAGTAGTCTGTCCAGGGAAGACTGTAATCTACATTTAACACATGTCCAGGGTTTGGGACAGGTGAGATTAGCAATCTTCCCAGCATCTACCTAAAGAGAACTTGTAATGACTTGGCTGATAAAATTATAGGACATGTTAAATCTCAACAAGGGCCTTCCACACAAAGAAGGCCCTCACTCAATAAACATTTACTCAGTACCTACTCTGTCCACGTGTCAGACGTCGGGTTAGAGGGTGGAGGTGGGCGGAGGGGAGGGAATTAAATATGATTAGCAAAGAGTTCCTACTGCACAGAATTCCACAACATAAAGGGTCACTAACGTAATCTTAGAAATTATTACCATCTCACCTGAGGAAGTGTTGGGACTGACAAAGGACTTTACTGACTCATAAGAAATGCTGAACAATAAGTATTCAAATATGTTAGTTTATCTCCAGCCCAGTGGGGCCACCATTGAGCGCCCTTTCAAGGGACATCACAGTAACACAGCTTATCCTGGGTCACCCCAGGTAGCACCCAGTGTGTGCAGTGATGTATCAGACAGCAATCGAAGTCAAAGCACAGGGACAGAATTTTGACTCAGAGGGTCACTTTTATAGGACGATCCAGGGGGAAAAGTTATATCTTCTGAAGGGATTAAGAAGTACAAATTGGTAGTTACAAAACAGTCACAGGGATATAAAGTACAATATGGGGAATATAGTCAATAATATTGTAATAACTATGTGTGGTGTCAGATGGGTACTAGATTTATCGGGGTGATCACCTCCTAAGTTATATAAATGTCTAACCACTATTCTGTATCCCTGAAACTAATATAATATTGTGTGTCAACTGTAACTGAAAAATTAAAGAAAAAAAGAAGAAAAAAATGTTGTCACCAGTGAATACAGAATTCCACTTTTCTCTGTGAGCTAATTTCATGCTGCTCCTGCAAACTGAGAAAGAGTAGGAATCTCTATGTTCAATGAGAGGCTGGCTGGATAACAGGGGGCTGCCCCCTGGAGTTTTCACCAGGCACAAAGCAGCTGTGGGGGGCTGTGCACGTGTGATTCCTCAGTACATCTGCTACAATACTTTCAGAAAATGAACTATACTGTGAGCCTGGTGGTCCTGTGAGTCAATGCCAGTATTGAGCCAACTAGCCTCTGAAACAACCTCTCCCCCCCCAAAGTTCCTCCCAGCCTCAGCCTCTGAACCATCTTCTCAGCCATCCTCTGCTTCCGGGATCTGTCTGTGGCATCTTGTCACTGTCCAGCCATGAGCCCCCAGATCCAACAGCACAACCCCTCGCAGGGTGAGACCACTGCCAGCTGCTTGCTCAGACTGCCTCGGCCTCCTACGCCTACTTTGCCTGGGCCTAGACTTTCACCCCAAGGGTGTGGCCTGGGGGGGCATGGGCCTCTTCCACGTTGATGGAGGAGAGCAGGAGGACACGCTTGCCCTCTCCCACCAAGCAAGAAGCTGGCCAAGATGAATGGAGTTGCACCCTGGGCATCCTAGCCCTGCAAAGCGCTGCAGCCCTGGGGATCTGCCCACACAGACGGCATCCCCGGGACTTCCTGGAGAATCATTCCTAGATGAGGAGATGCGCGGCCACCTGACTAGCCTCCAAAGGCTGGCAGGCCCCCCACGGGCTGGGCGAGGATCCCTGAGGAAGGCTGGTCCTCAGGGACTAGGAGCCCAGTCCTTTCAGGGAGCTCTTTAGCCACAGTGGAGCCCTCCCTCCCAAGCTGCGGGATAAGCGACACTATACAGATTTTGCAGGAAAAAAGGGAATTAGCGACCATAAGTAGCAGTGTTTGAAAAATGATCAGTTACACAAAGAAACCAGTTGGTCCCTTAAAATACTTTAGATTCCATAAAGTGGAATTAAATTTTGGACTCTGGAAGTACACTGCCTAAATTTAAATGCTGGGTGTGTCACATAATACTTACTTACTAAACTTCTTTTCATCTCAGTTTCTTCACCTTTACAGTGAAGAATATAAGACTACCTGTCTGAGGTGCATAGCGAAGTCCTGGGCACATAGTAGGCACTCAACCTCGATACACATTAGCTATTACTATATTATTAAATGTTTATTTACATCATGACACTATGCTTTGTTCCATTTCTCATCTCAATGAATACTCTATGACCCAGCCTGAAAACAGATTAAAAACCTGGATAAGTTGAATAAAATTAGTGTTTACCTTAATGTTAAGGAAACGCTCACAAGACTGACTGATTTTACAGGTGTTTCTTCAAGACTGACTGTCCATCAACAATTAATTGAAGGCGGTATTGTAAATATTTTCATGATACATGGCAAAAATATTTTGAGAAATTATTTCTCAAAATTATTATTTCTCATTTTAATGTAAACAATAAAAAAATAAATAAAAACATGTGAACTCTGCAACCATAGCAACAAACTTTCCAAACTGTTACATTAAAATCCACAGGTCTACCTGCACTTTGAATGAATCTTTTATACATGCACAATTTTGTAACGTTATGCAGTGGTCACTTGGAAAATATTGGTTCAATTGAGTTATAGGTATCTTCCATGCTAACAAATTTCATTATGGAACATCGAAAAAATCCTATTTGTTTATATCACCATCAGTCTCATCAGAAAAGTCTTTAAGTGCTTAAGTTGAAGTGTCAAGCTCCTGGTGGCAGATACAAGGTTTTCTAAAATTCTAAGTTCTGCTTGACAGCTCAGATTTTATCATTAGCATCAAACACTGTCAGTTGTTTATCTTGAGGTAACACTTTCACTTCGTTCCCTTTCGAGAACCATAGTTTGTCTCTCACCCATTTTTTTTAAAGTAAACTGTGTCCCATTCTACCTCAGGGCCACTAAGTGGCTTTTCTCAAGACAACCATCGTCCTTGGGTCGGCAGTCGAGTGCCTTACACACATTCCCACTTACTGAGTATTAGAAAGACATGTGCTTAGCTGTTGAGAGCTAATAAAATGAGTAATTTTTGCTTCTTCAAGGACATTCTTAAGTGAAACTAGGAGTTTTTTGTTTGTTTGTTTTTAAAAACTGAGCGCATGGCAGTAAATACAATGACGACTAATAAATAGTTTGGTGGCACTGCTGCCATTCATGCTAAGGCACCTGCAGTCTTATCCACCATTGTTTTTACACCTAGTGTAATGTCGACTCAGTGCCACAAATAACATTTCTGTATTATTGTGAAGACAGCTTTGATGATGTACCCATTGTAAAGGTCTTGGGGCCTTCAGAGAACACACTTGGAGATCTACAGCTTTTGGTAGATGGCTTTGCCTCTCTCGGCCTTGGTTTTCCTATCTGTAAAATGGAGATAATCCATAGGACATAACCCCTAGAGTTGTCATGAGGACTAAATGGAATAAACCACGTAAAGACTAAGGAATAAAGTTGCTCTACGGTAAGTACCATGTAAAGATTGGCTAAAAGGGGACAATGGATCACTCGAAACTCTTGGTTCATTCAGGTGTGATAAGAATAACCATCTCAGTGATTGAATAAAAAGGAGAACATTATCATCATTTCCACTGAAAAAGTTCTTGGTTATTTCCCTGAGGTCAAGATTGACTGGTCAGAGACTCCTTCAAATGCCTTTCTTAAAACAGCTCTCATTGCTGAAATTTCCTGTAATGTGGCCTGAGTACATTACCCACCCCACCTTTGCATAGTGTTCTAAGCATCTTTTCCTGGGGGCTGTAAATCAAAGCTTGGAGAAAAAAGCTGACACCTGTATTCATGTCGTCATGTGTGTGTGTGTATTCTTAAAATACAGTGACACTGAGAGAAAAAGAGAAATTGCTTGAACCCTGAACCTGCTATGCCGTATTGGCTCTCTGCAGTGCAGCATGGTTTCCAAAAATAACTCGGGGCACAAACATCTGTCCCGATAGCCCACAAGATAGGAAACTGACTTCGGAGTTTGTTTTTTCCTGACGGCATTAATGTGATTTTTTAAAAAAATTAAGGCAGACACAGATGTGCAGTGGAACAAAATACAAACTTGCATGAATTTTTTTAGACAATACATCGTTTTGCTTTGGTGGTGAGCTTTTTGATGCTGCTGATCTCTTGGGCCTCATCCTGAACCAGCCCCATCTCTCTCAGAGTACTACAGCCAGAGTTCCTGCTCTGCGACCTTCAAACGGGCCTGGATCCATGCTGCCTGAGGCCCGCTGCCCTGGCTGCTCTGTAGGCCTGATACACGCCCCAGGCCATGCTCTTCCCAGGGCCGCTCCTGCTCGGAGGCCTGGTCTGACCACCCCGTTTAAAGGAGCTCCCTCACTCCCATCCCAAGTCATTCTCTGTATCCATTCCCCAATTGTTGTGTGGTGTTTTTTTTTTTTTTAAATAAAATGATCAGTATCTGAAATTATTTTATTTATTTGCAGTTATCTATCTTCCTACAATACAACTATTCTCCATTGAGAGATCTTGTATTTTTGGTCACTACTACCTTCCTGGTAAATAGTGCCAGAAACATCGTTGGCACAGACTAAATATTTGTCAGCTGAGTGGTGTACAGATGTCCTGAAGGCCTCCTGACCCTAGGTGTTCAAATCTCTCCACCATTAGGGCTACTAGGCACATGGAGTACTCAACATATATTCGTTGATAGTATGTGAACGAATGGATAAATGAGAATTTCTGACTCTGAAAAGGACTAGGTTTGGGAAGGCTAGTGACCTCACTAATTATACACAGAAGCTCATACACAGCTTGGCTACATAGAGTCTGACAGGCACACGCTTTGACATTTACTCTTCAAACAACAACCCCAGTCTGGTTTTTACCCTATCATTCCACAAAAGTTACTCACGCTAAAGTCACTCGTGATCTCCACGCTGCCAAATCAAACAGGCTTTTCCAATCTTTATCTTTCTTGTCATTCTAAGCAGCGTGGCAGAGTGGGCCCGCCTCCTTCACTGACCCCATTCTCATGACTTCCAGGACAATGGGGATTTCTGGTCTCTCCCTGACTCTCACTTCCCTTTGCCACCTCCTCCCCAATCACTTAATGTTCCTGGTCATTCTGAGAGACTCAGTTCTTCACTTCTCAGGCCACACTCATTTGCTACGCCACATCATGCAGTCCTATGGCTTCAAATATCGTTTGTATGTTAGGACCCAAAAGTGTATCTCCACCCAGATCTATTGTGGAATTCCAGGCTCATTATCCAACTGCCTAGTTGGCAATCCACTTGAACATCTCACAGAAATCCCCAAATGTCTATAACTGAAGCCTTGATCTACTAACCTCCTTCCATCTTTGTCACCTCGGGAAACGGCCACCCCATAAATCCACTTGCTGTCTAACCATCACACCCACTTTATCAACAGTCACGTCGATTCGATCTCCAAGCGCTCATTTATGTCCACACAGTCTGATCCACCTCCAATGCCGTCACCTCATCCTAAGGTATCATCACTTCTCACCTCTTTTAACCTGTTTCCTAGCTTCCCTTCTCGCTACTTCTCAGCCTGAAACACTTTTTCTCCAACTTTTCTGCTCTCTGAATCTTCCATGAGAACCTTGGTTATAATGGGCACTTACTGAAAGACTTTAAGCAGGAAAAGTGCTTAAAACTAAATCTGTATTTTATAGTGGTGAAAGAATGGAAGATGAACTGGAGTGACGAGGATACAACAGTGCCTCTGTTGAGACGGGGTGTGTAGGATGAGACGTAATTGGTACATGGTGGGGAGGAAGATCGCGATCTCTGTTTGGGGCATGCATTCGAGACATCAGTGGGGCATCAGAAAGAAATGTCCATCACCTGCCATGATGGGGGCTATGGAAGGTGCTCACAGGTCGGAACTTCCTCTTTGAGAAATCAGAAAGGGAGCTGACTGGAAACATGAAGAAAGAGACCCTGAGAGCCCATGGGTGGTAGAAGCCACTGCAATTGTTGGCACCCAGATGAGGGAACCTCCTTTACATTGAGATTGTCACTGGCAGTTTATTAAAGACCATTATTCTGTAGCCATACGTTCATGGCATGTTCACAAAACACATGAAGCCAACATGACTATTTTTGGAACGCAATAAAAAGTAAGTGAAATATAAAACTATTTTACAAGCATAATATGGTACTTTGTTTAATAGCAAACTGTAACATTTGCTTGCCACTAGCCTAAATGTCACTAAACAGAGACTAGACACCATTATCTTGATAGATGTTAATTTCCTTCCATTCCAAAATAATGTAATTCACAAAAGAGTGCACTCTTTGTTCAACAAATATTCACTGAGTCCCACTGCGTATCAGGCACTATTCTAGATGCTGGAGATAAAATGGTAAGGAAGACAGACAAAAGGCACAAAATGCATGTTGAGTGAGTGGGTCCAATCAAACCACACTATTATTGTATCACACTGTCAACACTGCTTCCCAGTTTTATAGACGTGATACTGTAAGTCAGAGAGGCTTGATTAGTTAGCAAAGGTACCTATCAGGTAAATTCTACGTTAAAACAGACGTCCAATAAAATGCATCTGGTAGTAATATGTAGGGGAAAACGGAAAGTAAGAAGAGGAAATTGGCCATATTCTCCAGGTCAACAGCGAGCACTAATTGAGTTGAGGAGAAAAATCATAGCTGAGCAATTTGACCTTGGAACAAAATTCTTTCGGGTGAATTTTAAGCGGCTAAATTACAAGTTTTGGGAGAATAGTTCTTGCTATGGAACATTCTTCTCTGTGTGATTCAATTTAATCTCAACTTTTTGTTGTTGTTTTTTTTTTTTTTTTTGGTTATGTCAGAGTCAGGGGAAAAGTCCATATTATAATCAATCACCTATGTACTGCAACACACTGAGTGTTTTCACCCATTCATGATAGATTTTTAAATGCTCAGAGTCTTCTACATCTCATGATTTCTCCTTCTAATCTGGTACTTTACAATAAGTAGATTTAGCAAAAACAAAGAAAAAAACTTGCGTCAGAAGGCACTTCTAGTTCTTCAAATTCTCATGCTCTCTGGAGCTATACTTTTATATACAACCTAAAAATAATCGATGATACAGTGTAAATTTAAGAACTTGTTAGACATTTCAATCAACTATTTCAGAAAGCTATAACTCAACTCTTGATTTGGAAATACGAAGTCTCTCAAATAGAGAGCAGGCGGATGGGTGATTCCTGACGCTTGCCAGCAAGTCTGGTTTTTTGCACTTCAATTTAACTATATCTTGATCAATCTACCATGTTTCCCCGAAAATAAGACCTACCCCAAAAATAAGCCCCAGTTAAGATTGTTAGCCAGACGGATACATTTAGTGCGTTATGACGATGTTCCAGAAGATGACATGACTGTATTTGAAAAAATGTAGATTGTTGTACGTGAAAAAAATTAGACATCCCCTGAAAATACACCCTAATGCGTCTTTTGGAGCAAAAATTAATATAAGACCCGGTCTTATTTGGGGGGAAATATGGTATAAGACCCGGTCTTATTTTTGGGGAAATACGGCAGTTCATCTAGATTTAAGCAGTAATTCTTTTTACACACTTTGGTTCTTCAAGTCTATGGAGTATCTTTCAAAAATCTGAATTAAATGTGGGGGGAGATAAAGAAAACTAGACAACCCTAGGGCCGCAGACTTCAGAGAAGATATCAGGTTTTCCTGTGCACATGAAGTCTACACCCATGGGCAGCCCGGGAGTTTGCTGGATAAAAGCAATCAGTAATCACATAGGGCCGAAAAAAAATGGTAGAGCTCGTCATGGTGATGGAAACGCAGAGCATGCAGCTCAGAAACTGTTCTCCAGACTGTATTCTTTTAACAAAGACACCTACTATTTATGCTTTTGAAAAAAAAGAAAAACGGTGACTTCCCTACACAGTCCATAATGAGTTCTGCAGATTCATGGAATTCCTTTCTTGAAATCATTTCCTTTAGCTGAATTTTTCTGTTTATACTATCCATCTCCAAGCTTATTTAAATTCAGACTGTGAACAGGGACCATGTTTATATCTTCTGAGTTGTGCTCATCAACTTCCCAGTAGCTCCATAAATGTCTGTGTAACAAAAATATTAATAATATTAATGAAGCATTTCATAAAAACTACAGAGTGTGGATCAGTTTTTCTTCCATTTCCTTGAGGTATAACGTGCCACCTTTGGAAAATTTCTCTATTGGGAGGAGAACAGTCAGAGGTTCCCTATGAAGGTAATTCGGACCCTTTGGATAGCTTACCCAGAGTCAACTGGGTATAAACAACTGGTCCTCTATAATCTCTTGTATTTTGCAAAAGGCAGCCAAAGAAATTGGGCATCATTTCACATACGATCAGGTTCACAAGCCATCAGGTCTTGCCAATTGTGCCTAAGGGCCACATCTGTGTTGTTGCCCTTAGTATGGAAACCCTGGCCTTACTACCGTTGTTTCCCCGAAAATAAGACCTAACCAGAAAATAAGCCCTAGCATGATTTTTCAGGAAGACATCCCCTGAACATAAGCCCTAATGCATCTTTTGGAGCAAACCGTAATATAAGACCCAGTCTTATTTGGGGGGAAACATGGTATCTTTACCTCTTCTGTAGTTTTTATGTCCTTTTCGATTATGATTAATGTCCATGGGAACAGATAAAGTAGCTACTCTTTCAATAGGTATGAGCTATCATCAATTATCACTGTAACTTTCATTAAAATATTAAAGTAGTTAAGGACCAAATAGAAACAGTTTCCCTTATTAATTTCATTTAAAATAACAATGAAAGTGGAAAGATGGTTATATGTTCATTAACTTGCTAATGAAGCCAGGCCAATAATTCAAAGCTGGATTGCCTGCATGATATCGATCTGAAGTATCTATCACCAGCAGAGATCACTTGGTAACAGGGACTTAAAATAAGTATCAGGATTTTTCCTTTCCAAGAATTCATCTTTGGATTTTTGTGGTTGGTTGTTTTCTTTCCAGCCTGCTGGAAACGGAAGATTCCCTGAAGCAAGCAGGCGTGAGTGTAGCCTGGGGAGTGAAATCCTGATGAAACCTTTGGACATCATATTAAAGTGGACAGGAGCACGCCACACGCCCTCTGGTTCTGTCACGCGCCCGGATAGAGCCCGACGGGATTCTGGGGAGGATCTCTGGGGACACGGCTCTCTCTGAGGCTCTGACTCACAGCACCAGGGCTGTTTTTCTTCTGGGGAAAGACCAGACACTTGCCCTTTATAAAAACCTCTAGGATGAGTCACAAGGAAAATCAGCTGCCATTCGGGGGTGGTGGGTGGAAATCCAGGCTTGAAAATGAGGCCAAGGGATGGGCCGAATGGCCCTGCGGCTGCAGCCCGGGTAGTGTGGGCTGGTTTTCATGACTGTGCCACAGGGAGAATCCCGTGTGGCCCTCATCATGCATATCAGACTCCTACTCGATTTCAAAAGGATGCTACCCACCCTGGGGAAAAAAAAAACAACAAAAAACCTCGCCCACTGAGATGTGAAATAACACAGCCAGGGAAACAGATGGCTCTGGAAGAAGCAACGTGGAATAACAGTGAGGGTGTGGGAGTCAGAGTGTAGGCTGGGCGAGGCGACCCGGGAGGAGAGAACGGGCATCAGTATGTGGCGACAGATGACAGAGTGTTGTTTGGGAGGAGCAGTTGGAGGAGGCAAGGGAAATGGAAGGGATGTATTGCTGCATAAGGGCTGTAGCATAATTAGGAAAAATCCCCCTTCTGTCGACTCTGTAAGTCCTGCCTGGTTCAGGAGAGCGCGCTGGCTTCGCTGAGGAAACAGAGGTCACACGCAAGTCCAACAGGCCTTCTCTTTCTGATGGAAACAAACCCGAAGTGAGCTCATTTGTGTACAGCTGTAGGCAACATAAACATGGCTGCTTAGAATTCTTTATAGAGTACCGGCCTTTGTACTCCATACTTCACCGAAGTTAATAAGTAGGTGTCAAACTCTGAATTAAAATTCCCAGAAGAGGACACAGCACAAAGGACAATAAAAATGATTTTTAAATAATCATAGGGATAAATAGCATCCACTTCTGACAAATGTAAGTGCTGGCATAAAATGTTATTAGGCTACAGACATCGTCTTTTGTTCAGGAAGTATGCCTTATTCTCCAGCCATGTCATCCATCATCCTAATGAGCCCTCAAAATGTAAATTAAATAGCAAAGACGGATTTGTTCGAGAAGCATCTTTGTGCTAGGTGTTAAACCATTTTTCTACTTTTATTCTTATATGCTGGTTCATTTTTTTCATCAGGGGAAAAAAAGCCCTCGATACTTGAACACTTTATGGGGCAAGTTCATGTAATTTGTATTTTCAGTAAACAGTTCATTCATTCTTTAGTACTTTGGGATCTGCAATTTCTAAGAAACAAAATCTCATTTTAAAATGCTGTGCCCTGTAAATTATGTTTGATCTGGAAAATCTTAGGAACCTGGGTATGCATTTGCTTTCTTGTTTTATTCAGAAGTGATTTGGTCTAGGGAAGCCCTCAATGAGAAAGGATTAGTGAAAATTTCAAACAGCTTTAGTTTACTGAGCTGAATGCATTAATGGCTCGGCAAACACCATTTCAGCCATTAATGATAAAAGAATAAGGTCATGAGCCAAATTAGTTGCGATTTCTTGTTATGTATTGATAAGAACATTACCCGTTCCTCTGATGAATAGAGAAATCAGGGTTTTGTACTTGACCTGAATTTATGCATGAGCACACACAACAGGAGTAACTGAGCAGCACCACTAGGGAGGCATCCAGGAAAAACACACTGAGAAAGGAAAATAGCAACAAATCATGCCTCATTTTGGCCTGATTGGTCCTCATTTGCCTCTCTGTCTCTCTCTGTGTTTCTCCCCCCACCCCCCAACACACACACAGACCCCTATCCTCTCTTATTGCGACATATAAATCATTCTTTGCACTCCCTGGCTGTCCCTGCATATGTGAGAGCTCAGCTCAGCCGTGTGTTTCTCCAGCTCTTAGCTCATTCATTGTGTGTGAGTGAATGTATACAAAATGAAGATACAAATAATTGCCCTGTTGAGGTTTACCTCCTGTCCAGGGAACAGCCATTTATCTGCCCAAGGGGGTTTCTGCAGCCCCAATCTGCAGAATAAATTATCATTAACCAGTCTAGGTATTCTAGAGACATTATATTTTATGAGGTCAAAATGTTGGAGGAATACCCAGAGGGCGAGCTGAAACCATCCAGCTGGGAAAGGAGTAGGCTGGTGAACAGCATTATATGAAAGCCCAGGTTCTTACAGTGGCTGTAGATCAACTGCTGGCCCCGCCTGAGGTCAACCCTCCAAGCCTGGCTGGCTCACTGGGAAGCAGCCATACCCTTGGGGCAATACCCGGTGATGGCCCACCTCGAGGTGAGGGGCCTCTCTCTTTGAAGGTCTGGCTGATGAAAGCATATCAAGATAAATGGGAGCTCACAGGAAAGCCTGCATATTCCATTCTGATCTATCTCATTTCATTGGTTATTTTTAATGGGGACTTTTCTTTATAACAGGACCAAGTTGAATGCACTGCGAGGCTCAAAACTGTCAACATGACAATCGGCTGAGCCCAAGCCACAGACATTTCATTTCTGCCTCTCAATTTCCTACTAATGCACATTTTGATCAGGTTATGACTTAACAACAGTACTAATTAGTGGGGGAGAAGCTAACGCCTTGTGTCCATGGGCCTTGAGAAGTTTTGGGGTTGGGGGGACAAGAAACAGGGAAGGAAGCAGTTTGAGTGATAAAGTGAATGTCAATCCTGACAAAGCAAAACAAGGTATTACTCTATACAGATAGCTGGGAAAGTATTATACCCCGAGAGACATATTTTAAAGCACTATTTAAGCCTCATCCAGAGTCTGGAAAGATTAACTGGTAAGGATATCGATAAATTTTTTTTATTTTCGACCCCAGGCAGGAAAAACAATGTATAGTCCAGGAACTGCAAGGTGCCCTACTGTGGAGAATGTGCTTTTTAACCTTTGCGATATGTTAATATAAATTCACACCAATAATATACTCATACATGCTCACACATAAAACCTTTCAAGTATAAAAGAAATCAGCTACTCCCTAACTGTTTTCTGAGAAAATTCCCAGTGAAGAAGGATCTCAGTTGGAAGGCACAGATCTTCAAATTCCTGCAAATGGGTCCCATGTTAAATGACTGACAGTACAGGTAGGAACTCCATAGAATAAAATCCATGCTTCATTAGTCCCCCAGCTGAACTCAGAATCCCCTGGCTCAGAATATATCACAGCCTTTAAAAATAAATTCTCTCCTGAATTAACATCTCAGAATCATTCATCTCTGGAGTGACCCTTCAATTTCCTTTAGAAGAGAACTACTGCATTTCACCAAGGTATTTTTTTCTTTTGGCAAACCATGATTTCATGGAGAGAAGACAAATAACATGCTCCTTCTTTTATCGTTTCCCCATTCTCACCCACAAGGTGGCTTCTTTTTCCTTCTCAACTGAAACATCCTAAATCTAAAATCAAGAGATAGCCATCTACCGAGTCAGGAAAGGGCTAAAACTTAATTTTAGGTATAATGTAAAAACAAAAACAAGGCTAGATAGAATTATTATAAATTTCAGCAAGAAGGAAGCATTGTAGTTAATAAAATTTCGCTACATTAAAAATGGTTGGGTTCTTATTCTTCATTGCAGGAGCCTGGTTTATTAAGTAGATACCAAACTCCGCTTGATTATTTCACACAGTCACCACCAAATATTAATAATGTTGACTTATTTATTAGGCCAAAGAAGGGATGAAGTCTGTGTGCAGTCAGGATATGCTGCCTCATTTTACCCAATGCGTGTGACACTAAAGGTACAGACATCATGTTTAAACACATTAGGAGACCTTGGTCTAAAAGTATCTGTACTATAAAGCCTTCTTAGCAGAGAACCATTTAGAAAGCAAATAATTATTCCCTTATTTGTTTATGTGTTAGTTGTGACTTTCAAAGTGAGGTGTTTACTTCTTGCAGAATATGTCTATCCTATCCCCAGTTTTCACTGTGAAGACTGCATAAGCCAAATCCCAGAGGAGACCTATTCTGGTTTGGGGATGGCTGGGTTTACTGTATTTGCTTCTCCCACCATCTTCCAACTCCAGTTCTTCGTTTTATCAAGGGTATGCATTGGAATGATCCATGGGAGTTCACATTTTCAGTGTTCTTTGGCCAGAAGTGGCTTCCTCAAAGCTACCCACCTCTTCCAAATAGCTCTATTACTAAGTTAATCTTACAAGAGAGCTCTCACCATTTAGTTCTCCATGTTCACCCACCTCTAATGGTTCCCCATCACCTAGAGGATGAATCTCGAGTCCACAGAGCCAAGCTCAGCCCCGCACGAAGCCTTCCTGTCGGGCTCATTTGGGCATTTCCTTCTGCACAGTGTGCATTCCTGCTGAGAGGTCCTCCTTTCTCCCCGATTCAAATTCTTCCTCTGAAGATGTGCTAGAACCCTACCTCACAGATGAAGGCTGTCTCTCATCTTCCTCAAAACCCAGTGTCTGCATTCCTCCTGCTTGATACTCACTCTCTCCCGTCTCACTGAGCTCCTTCACGTTCCACTTGCTTAAGTTTTACCGACATCTCTGAAGGTCCGCCACTGTCATGGGTGTAGCCTACACAGAACAGACTGCCTCATCCATGGTCAAGACCAAATAAAATGAATCATCTTAAAACTGTTTTCCCGTTTCCACTTTCAACTGGAGGAAACGTGAATCCCAGGGAGATACTCCAGTCCCTTAAAGGTGTGGTTGTGCTCAGTAGTTGCTGGTTTCAGGAATGAAAGTACAGGGACCTTTTTAGTTCTGAAAATTCCATCCTTTGACCCCTCGTAAGTTTTAGAGGTAGTAAGAGATATGGAGCCCTTCTGGGTCCTTCTCAATGATCACCCACGTGTCTGCCATCGATGTGTTCATTCATTATGTCTTCCTCCAATTTGGGAGACAAACTCCACCACTTGCTTGAGCCACTTGAATAAGCACATTTCAGGGGAAGACCTCACTTCGGGGGCCGGTCTAATTTACAGGGCCAGCTTTGGAATCAATCATGTGACCGGTCTCTTTCTCCTCCCCTCTCCTGTTACAATGCTGGCAAGGGGTGCTTCCCCGTTAACCAACTAGTTTTATTTCATCTCCTACTGTCTGGAGATCTGCCAGGAGACACAGGAACTGGGGACATATAGATAGTAAAAGTTTATTGATCCACTTTACTCTTAGTGATTGATCCGGAGAAGGGGGAATGAGGCCTGAACCAGGAGTGCAGTTCTTTCTTAAATCCTCAAAATACATTGACAAATCTCCTTTAAACACGCCTCTAATGCACTGTCTGCCTGACATCCAGCCCTGTTCATTTTTTGTTCAGTTATATTTTAGCTTTCAGATTTACTATCTCTTCCTACTTCAGAAGGGTTTATAAGACACTAAGATGGATGTTCAGCCTCATGTTAGCTATGTCTTATCATTACTTTCCACCCACACTTTCCAAAATGGGGAGAACACCCATCTTATCCCTGGCGAGCTGTTGCTGGGGAACCCTTTCTGCAGGCTGGCCTTAGCCTACCCCCATCCATGGATGCCGCAAGATGCCTGTGGCTATATTAAAGCTAATACACTGGAGTCATTAAACAAAAACCTTTCTCAGGAACAAAGGAGGGATGTGCAAGGTCAGATGGCCCCCTTAACATAGGATGGACGCATTTTCATGACAGGCCTGGGGAAGTCCCCTGCTGCCTCCCCTCTCTGCTAGAAAATGCAAAGGCTGCAAGTTTGCCATCAGGAAAATCTCTAATTGCTTTTGGACTATTTTAACTTAAAATCCACTGGGTTAAGGTCCTTTAAAAAGGGTCTGTACACCATGCTCCCTGGAAGAAATTCTATTCGCCAAATTGAAAAAAATAATGACAATAAGGCAGACATATATTACCTCAAAATGACCGCTGTGGAAGAAATTCCATTATAACATTTGATTTGTAGATTTCCTGAGTGGCAAAAAGAACAACAGTACTCATGAAAGAATTTAACTATATGAATTTGGGATATTTTCTTAAGTTTGAGTTTTCAAAACACTTCAATTTAGAACAACCATCTTTAAAATATATTCACTTCCACTTGTACCTAATGCTACAGGAAATAGCAAATTTCTCCTAATTAAATTTCCGGTGACTCCTAATTGCAAAAATTTCATCACTTATCATCTCTCAACTTCCCTTCATGGGATGGCTGAACTAGCTCATGTACGCAAATGCGAATCGCCAGTCAGTGTTAGAAACAGAAATGCTGGGAACACTGGTGTGTCCCTCACAGGTGGCAGCTGCCCCCCTCCTCTGGCGGGCAGGGCACCTAAAAGCAACACAGGTGCGTGGACAGAAGCCTGCTGAGCAAATCCGTTGTTCTCCTGTGTGTTCCCATCATGTTCAAGCTGGCCTTGATCTCTAGAATGTAAGAGGTTTACGGGAAAGAGCAACTAGCAAATTCAGCCCTAAGTCAAAGAACCTGTCTCAGAATCCATAAGAGGCAAAAATACACCATTTCCTGACAATTTTTTAGAAACACAAAATTAGAGGAAGAAAAACTCCACCATTGTTGCTAGAATCATCTTTAGGTAAGAAAGACAATGAATACTCCACGGATTCTGGGCCTTTTTTATAACTGATATTCAGGGTAGTGTTAGCACCACGCTCATTAATTCTGCATCTGCTTGGTTTGTGAAGTTGATTCTTTTTTTTAAGCAATGCGCTCTCCCTGCTCACCACATATCAGAGTGTAGTCACAGTAATGTAGTTATCATATTTTGTGATAATTACTGCTTAAATACATGGACTCTTATCAGAAAATATAAACTAATGTCAGGATTTATTCTGACTTTTTGAAAAATCCTAGTTGATAATATAGTATCTGGAACATGGTTAGCATTCAGTAAATATATGTTTTTATTACTGTTGTAGTTATTAAGCTATTATAAGTTATCGAGTACTGAGTGCTTATTGCAAAAGGCACTGTGCTTAAAGTCTTTCCGTACTTTATCTGACAATTCTTCATCACATCCCTATGAGAGGGGAATTACTTCCTTCTGTTCACAGATGAGTCAATGGAACGCGGTAAATACGCAACTTGCTCCAATTCAACCAGATGTCATGGGTGGAGACTGGCTTCCGTCTGGGTAGGCCCAACTCCCAAAAGGTAGGTTACTGAGGGCTGCACCAACGTCCATGCACATTCATTATTCTAAGAGCTAGCAGCTCTCTGCACTTATTATTTGTAACCACATTCAGCAAGTGCTATATTAATAACATCACAAACACTGTCATACACAGTTTGAACTCTGCATCGTACGTCTTGGGAATGAACCTCATATGAAACCTTTAGATAATTCCAAAGCAAGAGATGACAAAGAACATTCCCATGAAAATACTGGGATGGAAGTCGTAACTCTAAAAATGATATAGAGTAAAACTTCCCTGAAACTTAAGGACAAATGAAGAGAGTAAATGATAGAAGCATTGGTGTAAGTTAAGGGAATTTCACTGATAAAATTTACCATAGACAATGATATGTAATTTCAAGTGAATGAAAATTGTCAATTAAATAGAAGCTTTAGCCTATGTATAATGTTTGAATTTTGCCTCTTAAAAAAAGCATTTCATTTTTTGTACCACATTAAAAACTACATTCAGGATTTCACAGCTATGAGACTGTGAGTGTTTATTTAAATTAAATGTTATAATTACCTTAGTACCTGTAGATAAGTATATTATCTTTCCCTGGATTTCTTCCTATTTTGTCAATTTCTTTTTAAAAATTGTATGAATAGAGTAGGGTTTGAAAGTCACAATCTGACAATGACTTTTAGTCGTAAGCATTTCAGATGGACATTTAACCCAACGTAACTTTAAGAAGTCTTTCTCTTTTATGTATTGTAATCAATCACTCCTACTTCTGAAAAGACTTAAAGCATGTACATCAAAACTGTATCTTTTTTAAAGCACGCAGCTGTCTTTGTCAAAGCGTTGCATCTTTTCAAGGAAATGTCAGCAATGTTATTCTTGGGCCTCCCTCTGCCCTAGAGGCCAATGAGGGCTGAACAATGAAGCCAACAAGACAGTTAATCAATAGGAGTCACAGCACCATTTTTTACCCTCTAGAATCTTCATTTTCAATGAGGTTTACATCATTAAAGTAAGACAGCAGGACCGTCAATCTCCATTGGTTTCAAGTGGGAGATGAAAGAATTAATTTGGCTGTCATAAAAGTAATGATGCAAGTGTGTGCTTTAAGTCTTTAAACATGCGCTCATAGGTTTAAAACTTAGGACAGACATACTGCTGAGAAATAAAATCACGGATGTGTCAATTTGTTTCCTCACAGCCCAACTAGATTCTAACAGATCTGAATCTTGGAAAGAAAAGCAAAAGGTTTCAATACAAATCCTGTAAGGTGCCATGAATAATATAATTGAAGTACATGTATTAGCAGTGGTACCGGTGCCATGTTTCTGAACAATGTTGACACGTGTCGTCTCAACACATCACTTAACACCCACGTGACCCCTTCCTAGGTTTTGTGGGTCCAAAAGCCTATCAAGCTCTCTTGGGGAAAAAAAAAATGTAAAATTAGGTCCAGGGGCTTGTAGGAGGACCACACAAGCCAGCAGCCCTGAAACGGAATCTTGATTAACTTAATGGTAAATATGCCCCAGCCTCATCCACTGAAAAACACGAGTGTCGTTTTGCTCGTAAACGGCAAGTTCGGAATGAGCTGGGATTTTCCTTTGGTGTTCTTTTTCCCACGGCGGCCTCCTCTGACCTCCCCGAAATATTGTGTGCTACTGTGGCAGAAGGTGGGTTGAGAAAGAAGCACGGAGACCCCAGCCCAGCCCACGGGGTTCTGTGAACATCCTGGAAAACTGCAGGCGGCCACCCTCACCTAGCGCAGGAGTAGCGGCGAGGGGCTGCTTTCTGAGTTTTACACAATTTAGGGACTGATGGGACTGTCATTAGGTGTTTGTATGTTCAGGGTTTTCAGAACTAGCTTTACACATTTACATGTTATGCTTCTAATTTGGTTTTGGTACAAACTTTCAATGGAAAATCCATCAGAAATGCAATAAGGAATGTAGAGGCAGAAAAAGTCAGAAGGGATCATGGACTTTTAGCTCTTGATGAAGGTACATGTGTTGGCACCTCGTTTTTCACTGAAACACAAGCAAAGCCAGCGCTGTCTAGGACATCACAGTGCCTGACCGGGCAAACGAATGTGCATGTGTCTGAGCAGACAGAAGACCTGGGGTGGGGGGAGGCATGTTACTTCTATGAATTCGGCACTTTCTCACAACCACGGGTTCTCACGCGCTGCACACCAGCCGCCCTTCCCCCACCCGTCCTTCAAACAGCAGGGGTGTCGGAGACAGGCTTTGGTGTTCCCGTTCCGTCTGGGCAGAAGTGACCCCTGTGTGCCCCTGGCCGACCAGGTGCAGGATCAAGGGCCTGTGCTGGATCTCCCCCACCACCATCAAGGGCTGAGAGTCAGTCTCCTGGCTCACTGGGGCCTGCCTTGGGGCTGGTGTCTTGTACATGTACGTTTTACTGTAATTCAAGCATGGTGATAGGAGACAGCAGGTCAGGAGACTGTTGAAAAGACAGCTTGTTAGTCACAGATCCCAAAAGAAGGGGGTGCTCTACACAGGGGGGCCACACGGGGAGGTATCAGGGCCGGTCAGGAGGCAGAGGGCGTGGGGGGAAGTGAGCAACAGCCTTTATTGTGGTTTCTGAAGGAAGGAACAGGAGAAGCAGAGTAAGCAGGTGTAGCTCTGGCTAGTCTGACTGACTTCAGTGGGCTCTGGGGCATAGGAGCGGTCCCCAGTTGTCTAGTACCAGGCCCTGGGGTGATTAAGGCAGGGAGATAGTGGCCTGATACAGGAGGTGGCTGTGGGGTGGACTCCAGGTTACCTGGTTTGCATCTGAAAGGTGTGCTCCCAGCAGGGGAGTCCACTCACTATCTCTAGGAATCAACTAGCTTTGGGGGGGGGGGGGCAGGCCCTTCAATGTCAGCTAGGTTCCAAAATGTCAAAGCATCAAAAATATAGCGAAAAAGACATGATTCATACAAGACAAAAGAGAAGTGGGCAGGTAAGACTGTCCCAGCCACAGTTCCAATCCAGCGTCCTGGACACTGAGGCCAGAGAAGACAGACTTCCCTCACCATGCTTCATGTTCCAGCTGGGAGGGCTCCTGAACCTTCCACCCTGGTCCCTGTGACCTATGGAGGACAGCTGCAGGTGGGTGTCTCACCCAACACCAAGAAACTAGACATGATATTACCCCCATTTTATGAAGACACTGAGGCTTAGAGAGTTTGAAAGCGCCTTTCCCAATATCACCTAGCTAGTCAGGGTTTGTATCCAGGCCCAGGAACATTCTGTCTCTTAGACATGGGCTTAAAGTCTACCAGCTTTTTCAGGTGCCACACAAATACTTGAGGGCTGAAGAAGAAAAACATAATACATGGGCTTCTGAATAAAAAGAGAAAGCTAAAATATTAATAAAGGTTTATAATTAAATGTCAAAAAAAACCATATTCAGTCATTTTTTGTTGTTACGTTTAGCATTCATTTAAAAGCCCTCTACACTTGAAAATAATGTGTATGTAGCTTAGATTTTTTTCACTTCCGAAGTTTGCCTGATGATTACAGAGAAACCAATTACAAATTAAGTGAATTAGCTATAGTCATATAACTTCAAAAGCAAAGTTATAAAAGCCTTTTAACAATTTTATGCCATTATAATAAAACAACAACAAAACGTTTTCAACATTTCGTGTGGGATATGGGTATACTTTAATGTGTTCCTTCGGACAGGGGTGAGGCCACCAAAAGGAAGCAGGCCTTTATAAAGGCTTGGAGGTCTTTACAGGGCCCGGCCTGAGTCAGACTGCTCCCAAATCCCGGCTCCGGCTCAGTCCACTCCCATGCCCGCCCCTCCCACACAGGGCATGTAAGGTGGCTCAGTGGCCCCTGGGGGAATGGGCCTATTACAGACAATAGCTCAAGAGCTCTGCAGCATTTGATACCTTCAGTGCTGTGGGATATAATACCAAGTATTACAGAGGTAGTGAGAGAACATTCGAATCCACAGAGATACCCACTGGAGTTTCTGGAATGTCTGTCAAGAGCACCAACAAGGTCTGGCAGTGAGAAGACGTAAATCTTTTAGTGCCACCATTCCCTGGCTACCTGGGCGAGTCCCTCTACTGGGCTGGCCCTCATTTTCCTTAGTTATGAATTTGAGGATTTGAAATATATTATATCAGACGGCAGGGTCCCTGATCTTTAAAGTCTTTCATTCTATTCTAAAAACATACACAACGCTTTGCAAAAGGGCAAAATTCTCGGAACGGAATGGCACACTCTAATAAGCTGATAATAATAGTATTTATAGGCTTAATTTAAATAGAGGCCACACAGGGCAGCCCTGGAGACGAGGCTGCCAGACTCCAGAGCCAGACTGTCAGATTTGAATCTTAGTAACTAAGACATTTGGGTGATTTCCTTAACCTCAGCTTCCTCATATGTAAAATGAGGATAACACCACACAGGGTTGCTGCTGCTATAATTAAATTTAAACATTTACAATAATGCCTGGAATACAGTAAAGTCTCAGTAAATATTGATGTTGTTCTTGACTTTTAAAATCTGTTTTTAACTTTTATAAGGTAAACTCCCCAACAATAAAGATTGTACGTAAAAGTCACTGGAAAAGAATAAATGACACAGTTTAAACCCATGACCCTTGGAATACGCAGGTTTTGTATTTTTATTGGTTTCTTGATTTTAAATGACTATAAATTCAAAACTCCCTGGTCAGGTTCCACCCTAAATCAGTGCCTCCAAAATGCATTCATACTCTTGTAAGTTTTACAACAATGTCACTCCATCTATCAGGAGTCAGAAAAATATACAGCTATGGAACAAATCTCACTGTAGTGTATATATTATGATGTCTATCATAGTTACGAGACTATGAAATTAAAAATGTACAAGGAACAGGATGTGAAATTAATATTCAGAAATCAGTTGCATTTTTATACACCAATATGAACAATCAGAAGAAGAAATTAAGAAAACAATCCCATTTACAATAGCATCAAAAAAGAATAAAATGCCTAATGAGTATATTTACCAATTTGGTAAAAGACCTGTACTTGGAAAACTGTAAAACACCAAAGAAAGAATATGAAGAAGAAAAAAGTAAGTGGAAACATATACTGTGCTCATGGATAGGAAGAATTAACATCGTTAAAATGTGTATATTACCTAAAACAATCTACAGATTCAGTGCAATCCCTATCAAAATACCAATGTCATTTTTCACAGAAGTAGAACAAATAATCCTAAAATTTATGTGGAACCACAAAAGACCCCAAATAGCCAAAGCAGTCTTGAGAAAGAACAACAAAGTTGGAGATATCTTACTTCCTGATTTCAAACTAATCTACAAGGCTATAGTAATCAAAACAGCATGGCTCTGCTAGGCATAAAAACAGGCACAGATCAATGGAACAGAATAGAGAGCCCAGAAATTAACACACGTCTATATGGTCAATTAATCTATGACAAAGGAGGCAAGAATATACAATGGGGTAAGAACGCTTCAATAAATGATGTTGGGAAAACTGAACAGACTCATGCAAAAAAAATGACACTAGACCACCTTCTTACACCATATACAAAGTAAACTCAAATTAGATTAAAGACTAAAACTCCTGAAAAAACATAGACAGTAAACTAACTCCCTGATATTGCTCTTACTAATTTTGTATTGATCTGTATCCTCGGGAAAGGGAAACAAAAGAAAAATAAACAAATGGGACTATCGGATCAAACTAACAAGTTTTTGCACAGCAAAGGAAACCATCAACAAAACAAAAACATGACATGCTGAATGGGAGAAGATACTTGCCAATGATACATCTGATAAGGGGTTAATATCCAAAATTTATGAGGAACGCATACAACTTAACACCAACAAAACAAACAATCTGATTAAAAAGTGGGCAGTGGACCTGAATAGACATTTCTCCAAAGAGGACATACAGATGACCATATGTAAAGATACTCAACATCACTAATCATCAGAAATGCAAATAAAAACCACAATGAGATATCACCTCACTCCTGTCAGAATGGCCATCACCAATAAATCAATAAACAAGTGTTGGTGAGGATGTGGAGAAAAGGGAACCCTGGTGCACTGTTGGTGGTGTTGTAAATTGGTGCAGCCACTACAGAAAACAGTATGGAAGTTCCTCAAAAAGTTAAAAATGGAACCGCCTTATGACCCAGCAATTCCACTTCTGGGTATTTATCTGAAAAAATCCAAAACACTAATTCAAAATGACCTACGTGCCCCTATGTTCATTCCAGCATCATTTACAATAGCCAAGATAGGGGAGCAACCTAAGTGTCCATTGACAAACGAATAAATAAAGAAAATGCAGTACATTTAAACAGTGGAATATTATTCAATCATAAAAAAAGAATGGAATCTTACAATTTGTGACAACATGGATGGATGTAGAGGGTATTATATTAAAAAAGTTAAATCAGAGACAGAAAGACAAACACCATGTGACTTCACTCAAATATAGAATCTAAAAATTAAAATAAATGAAGCAACAAAACAAACTCATAGATACAGAGAACAAACTGATGGTTGACAGATGGCGGGGGACTGAGTGAAAAAGGTGAAGGGATTAAGAAGTACAAATTTCCAGTTACAAAATAGTTATGGTGATGTAAAATACAGCATAGAGAATCAAGTCAATAATATTGTAATAACTATGTATGGTGTCAGATGGGTACTAGACTTTTCGGAGGGATCACTTCGTTAGTTATAACCACTATGTTGTGCATCTGAAACTAATATAATAGTATTCCATGTCATTTGTAACTGAAAAATTAAAAAAAAAATTGGGTGGGAGGGAGGGAAAGAGGGAGGAAGAGGAAGAAAGAGGAAGAAAGAGGGAGAGGGGGAGAGAGAGAGAGAGAGAGAGCGAGAGAGAGAGAGAGAGCGCGTGCTGCTCTTACCACCTGTATAGACATGATAGGCTGAAACAGCTTTGCCCCCCACATTATTTTAAAAATCCAACTAAACCATCTTTGTTACCTATGGCTGGCCCTGCCTGGCCCCTGGAACTGGTTAAGCTTGCTGCTCAGGATGATGATGGTCACACCTTCTCGAAACCTCCCACACAGGAGTAACTTCTCTTATGACTATACCTGAAGCACTTCATAGTGTGCTACACAAGTGTTTAATAAATGTTACTGATGGGAAGTTCGACAATCTCTACAGAGATGGTGCTATGGACTCAATATTTGTGCCCCTCCCCAAGGTTCACACGTTGAAGCCCTACCCCCCAGTGTGATGCTATTTGGAGGTGGGGCCTTGGGGAGGTGACGAAGGTTAGAGGAGGACTTGAAGGTGGGGCCCTCATCACAGGATTAGTGCCCTTAGAAGAGAAGAGACGCCAGTGAGCTCGCTCACCTCTCTCCACCATGTGAGGACACAGCGAAAGGGGTCAGCCTGCAAGGCAGCAGGAGGGCTCTCACCAACACCCACCCGTGCACGCACGCTGATCTCGGTCGCCCAGCCTCCAGAACCTTGAGAATGTAAATTTCTGTTGCTTAAGCCACCAAGTCTTTTGTCATGGCAGCCCAAGCAGACTAATGCAGATAGTTTATAGACATAAATGCCATTTCATTTTATTAATTCACACAGAGGGCCTAGGCAGAAAGACCTAGAAATTGCTAAAGACCTTTATCATTATCCTCACCTTTTGACTTGAGATTTTTATCTATCAGCATTTAAGGGATTCAGTTTATAGCCTGTTTTGCCACTTTTCTCATTTTTTAAGTCTCCACCTCTCTGAACTACAAAGGGTCCTCATCTATAAAATGGGGTTAATAACAGGATTAAATGTTTCATATAATGTGCTTAAAAACACTGTGACTCTCCCATAGAATGAAATACTATGTAGCTGCATAAAACAATGAGGAAGCTTCTAGAGAGAGATGTCCAAGATAATTGGTGAGTGAAAAAATTTAAAAAAAAAAGAGAATATTACTCATAGATATGTGACTTTTTGTAAGAAAAGAAAAAGAAAAAAGGAGGAGGAAAAATAAGAATATTCACTCCGATGTGATTATATCCGCTTAAACAAAACTCTAGAAGGATACACAATAATAAAAACAGATATTTGTGGTAGGTTGAGTGTTGGGGGAGGCAGAGTGGGACAAAACAGGATAGATGGGACAAGGGGTGTGAAGTTTCATTGTATAGTTTTTTTCTATGACTTATATTTGAAAAAACTACTTATTCAATAAGGGAGAGAGGGACGGATGAAAGAAAGGAAGGAGGGAGGGAGGGAGGGTAGGTGTGTAGAACTTAGTAAGCATTTCGATTGACTTTTTTTCTAATGAATATCGGAAAAATATTTTTTAAAAGCTTAATCACATAATACATAAGTATATGCCTTTAAAAAAACTTGACACGGTGTAAAAGGACATAGATTTAAAAATGTAAATTCCCCCTTAACTTCTGAACCGTTTGTATCTCTCTCTAAAAACAACCAAGTACTAATAGTTTTGGGTGTCACTATTTAAAAATGAAAGTGGCATCGTACTATATATATTGGTTTTGCAATTCCTCTTCATTTGATGTTTCTCGATGTTCTTTCAATGAGAGCATGTACAGATTTGCTTCAATTCATGTAACTGACGTACAACAATCCCCAATATTTTAACACCACAATGTAACTTCTTCCCTAGGAAGGCATTCAGGCTGTTGACACTTGTTCTCTATTACAAATTCTCTGTGCACGTCCTTGTGGGCACTTCAGCCAAAAACGATCCTAGAAACGGACCTGCCAGCCTAAAGGGCTCACGCTTTCAAATGTTCGCAGGTGTTGCCACATTGCACTCTGAAAAGACGATGGCAGTTTACGGCCTCACCCCCAGAGCATTTTCCCATACTTCGGAAGAAAACCAATATAAACACCTATTTTAACAATGTAAACATGTTTTTGAAGTTGAACTGCAGTTCAGTAACACACTGAGAAACATACCTTTGGTTTTAATAAGATGACATGTTGAAATTCAGATATGCTGAAGAGCAGAGATCTTGTGGGATAAGGATCAGAACCTTCACTTATATATTATTCAATTGCATCTATTCACTAACGTTTCAAAGTCAGGTTTTCTACAGAGGCCCCCACGTTCACAGCAGAGGGGATCCTTGCCCCTGGCAAAGCCTGACCTCTGATACTGGCATACAGAACCCGCTCGCCACGGTGCCAGCTGCAGTAAAGATTTGGGCTGCGCACTCTACAGATGGTCATGAAACAGAAAGGGACTTGGGGGAAGTCACTTAAGGTGAATTTGATGAAAGTATGAAACTGTATTTGTACACCGCTAGCTTTTCCTCCAGTACCATTGGGCTACCTCTTTTCTTTCTCTTTCTTCTCTTCCACTTACCCTTCCCTCTCCCTCTTTGGATCCCCTCCGGCCCTTTCTTAAACTAAATCTCAATTGAGAAATCGTCTGGCCACAGAAAACTCAAGAAAACTCTGGACACCTTAACTTTCTGAATAAACAACGAGGGAACACTATTGTTGTATAATAAATACAGCATTTATCTGAGATTTTAAGTTTGTACTAAACTGTACTTTGGACATCAAGGAATTTCCTATCAACACCATCTAAAGTGATGTCCTATAATCTCCAAATTCCAGAAATGCAGAAAAGCCCATCCCGACCTGCTGCCATGCGGTAGCCTCTTACTGGCAATGCCACCCGTGCTGCGTCTGCAGGCATCTCTGGTTCTAGAAGTATGTTCCCCGTCAATACCTGATGCTTTTTGCATAAATCTTTACCCAAGAAGCTGTCAGATGTTTCCATCTGAAGTGAGCAGAGTTAAGTACTTTAAGTTGCTAGTCAAGATGTTTCTTGTGGTTATCCGTTTCCCTGTCAAAAACATGTTCTCACTCAGTAGTTCTCTATCCTAGATGTAAATAAACTGTTTTGCAAACACACCTACACATTTTAAAGAACTGATCTACTTTTATTTTTTGTTATCTATTATTATTTAATATTTTATTTTTTCAATTGTATTATGAAGATTTATTCAAAAACTGAAGAATGGTTGGTTACTTTATCTGCCAAAGTTAAATGAAACAGACATTTATTATAACATCAACAGAAAGGTGAATTCAAGTAATTTATCGTAGGTATGATCGCATGTTAGGACAACAGAGAAGACCGATACTTAAACGGCATTGTTGGGACTAAATGATACAGGCACAACAAGTGAATATTACACATGTAAGAGCTGGACCCACAAAGCTGAATTACAACTTGCCAGGTTAATAAAAACACATGAATTGTGAATTAATATGAAAAAAACAAAGTCTCAAATGATTAACTTTTGAAAAACACCGGAGAACGTATCTGATAAGTTGTATCAACAAGCCGTAAGAATTTTCTATTTCCAACTCTCTCTGCCATTTCCACTGAGCATATTATAAAATTATAGACAGAACCCAGACAGAAGTGGATTCTTTCCCCTCCTGTTAACTCAGAAATGTGTTTGCAGTATGAGAGAGACCTAACTTCTCATCGACTTAGCTTTTGTTGCAGCTTCCCTGAGAGCTAGCTCTGTCCTCTATGTACTCTTCATCAAAGTAATAACTTCTCACAGGGTTTGAGCATCTACCCCACGCCCACCATGGTGTCAAACGCATCCACTGTGTGATCTCATGTAATTGTCACTCCAGCCCTAGGGGACACAACTTGCATGACGAAGCCGAGGCACAGAGAGGGCGGCCCCTAGCCAGCATTCTCACAGCACCGTGGGATTCCAACACTCTAGCCCGGACACTGACTATAGCACTCTATGACCCCCACATCTCCAACCCCAAGAACAAGCTCACGATCAGGAAGAGCCTTCCATAAGCAACCCCATCTTGGACGCCTTCTCTTTTACCATCTCCTTTTCTACCCCGGGCATCGTATTGCTTGTGTCATCCTCAGTTCTATGCTTGTTTGTACCAACACTTGGTCCACTACGTGTGGCCTCCAGTATGCATGGCTGCACCCAGCTCCTGAAGCCTCTCCCAGCCATCTACTCTGCATACCTCCTACCACCAGGCCTATTTTTCAATGACACATTTCCATCTCAGCCTAAAATTCTGAAAGAGCTCCCATGACTCAAGGCCCTGCTGATTGGGACCCTCATGTTGTCGGCCAAGTTCATTTCCCATTACTGTTCCTGCCCCTACCGGGATGCACCCCTCCCCTCTACTCCCTTTCTCCTCCTTCCACACCAGCCTCCTTCCTGCTCTCAGCTCCTTCTCTTCTCTCAAGCTGCTGCTTATGCTGACCTCATCTTCAAAACCAAGACCGGTCCTAACGCCTCCGAAAGGACCCTGAAAAGGTTTCGAAGGCACAGGATGTCTTTAATTAAAGCACTGTCTGGCAACACAAAAAAGAATGCAAAATGTGGAATATTTAAGAAAACAAAGAAGTCCACTTCTGGATGCAAAAAAAACAACAAAAAAACAAAACCCACAGCTTCTTGTTTTCTTTTCTTTCATTTCACATTCACAAATATACACAAGTCTTTCCAACTCCCCTCATCTTGGCAAGTTACACTGCAGTTCTGTGAAACAAAGGTCACTTGCTCAGCTACAGATAAATAAAAATTCACAAGCATCTCCAGGAAAATCAATACAGGTACTAAAAAATCTAAGTTGATAATAAATTTTAGTTCCCCTTGCACATAGCTCAGGAATGTCACTATTTACTGGAATCACTGTAATATCAGATATTTCAGAGGGGTATTGATTTTGCCACTGAAGTGTGACTAAAGGGATAAATAAACTGCTCCTGGGGTCAATCGATCCATTTATCTTGACTGGTATTTTATAAAAAGTCAAAGTAGCATAAACTTTGATAAATAAATGTTATCATAGAAGAAATATTGCTGACATAAGGATTTGAAGAAAAAAAGAACCGACACGTCTGCTGGCTGAAGAACCACAACTGGCTTAAGATGTTAGCAGTTTTAATGAAAGCGACTTGCATAGAAGCATCCTTCGTCACCGTTTCTCCAGAATCCATGTGGGCCCCAGTAAAGTTCTGAACTCCAATGGCCAAGAAAAACAGGGGCCCCGAGTCAGGCCCCCCGTGAAACAGAAAGGTAAGGGAAACAAAGTTTTGTTTTTCTTCTGTTTAATCAGAAAGTAAGCACTAACAGTCCCCTACAGTCGACAAATGTCTTTG
Source organism: Rhinolophus ferrumequinum (assembly GCF_004115265.2). Taxonomy (NCBI): domain Eukaryota; kingdom Metazoa; phylum Chordata; class Mammalia; order Chiroptera; family Rhinolophidae; genus Rhinolophus; species Rhinolophus ferrumequinum. The sequence goes on along the minus strand of NC_046296.1, from coordinate 4,401,261 downwards.
GATCTTTTGAAAGCACGTTTGGAAACAGCAGAGCTATTTAGACTTGAAAAAATCCGAATGAGGCTCGCTCTGAAGTGGCTTTTCAGGGCTTTATTGTTAAACGACGTGGCACCAATAACCATTTAACTGCACCACGATGACCCCATAACGATTTCAACGCCAGGCTGTGGAGAATATACAACATCGTGGCTGGAACAGATATCAAGGCTCCAAGAGAATTTTAATGCAAGTGCCGGAAGAGTGGGAACCCTGTGAGGAGGCTATAACTTACCAGGAGAAATGATACTAGCACGATTTGACTGCAGGAGTGCCGTCTTGTGATGCAACAAAATGATGATGATGAAAGGACATGAGCTGGTACTGTAATTCCAGCCCAGTGATGACTGCAGTTAAAGGCCCATTCCCCACGGAGACGCACAGCTTGCAGGATGCAGAGCCTGCTAACCGATTATCAACCTCGTTGAGGTGACCTCAGAAAGGGATCTCGAACTTGAAAAATTTTCCAATCCAAATATGCGGCTTTGAGAGGCCAGCCCGCCCCTGGTTCTCTCCTCATTAACAACCCAGAGCCTATTCAGGAGCTCCTTGTTTTTTCCTCTTTCCTGCACACAAACCACTGCTGCCTTGAAAGACCCCTGCCCAGAGGGGTGCTTTTCAGGGTTCAGTTGGAGGAAAGCCTGTTGAGCATTTGGTGAGGCCACGAAAAGGAATGTATCTCCTGGGGGCTGGGGCATTGCCCAACAGGACACCGTGGGCCTGGATACAATGGCATTTACTGACTCAAAGCGTCTGGGTGGCCAGACCAAGCCTGGGATTCTCTGACGGTCACAGGATGTTGGCAATGAGGTTCTAACAGCTGCTAAAGCTACCCTGGGCAGGAATAGCGTGGTAGCCATGGGGACAGTCAAGGGGGGCAATGCCCATGACGAAAGGCTGTCTGGCAGGCGTGGACAATCTCCACGAAGTAGGTCTGGCCTGCTCCCCTCATGGCAGGTCAGGAGAGACCGCAGAGGACACAATGCGCCTCATTTTCCTCCTCCTGCAGAGCCCGAGGTGCAGGATCCGCTACAGACGTGTAGAAACGCATGCCTCCTCCAAGGACAACGTCCCGCCTTGTTATGTGAGGGAACGGAATGTGTGTGTACGCACGTGTGTGCGCACACATGCCCTCCCGCCATGAGTGTATCGCAGTAAGCCGCCCTGACATCATGGCACTCAAGGAACAAGCAAAGTTTTGTTTGTGGGAAGTTCCTTTTCTTTGCTTTCCCCCCAATCCTTCTGAGGTACCCCGGACTTGCCTTCCCATGCAGATTATGAGGGTTCTATTCCTCTCCCCGGATGTCGTCCACATGTGGGTTACACAGCACCCCTGGAAAAAATCTAAACATACGCGGGCCGACTGGGGCTCATCTGGGTGCTCGGGCTGTGCAGCAACCTGACTTTTTCCATCCAGCCCTCTCGCAGGTTCCAATGGGTTCTGCCAAACCCTGATGGCTCTACTAAACCCTTGCTCTCCCCCTTCTCTCTCCATGGCCAGTGGGCCATCTCCACTTGGACTGAACACATTCTCTTGACCCCCCAGCCCCCAGCCTGCTTTTCATCATACGGTCATTATTTCTGAGAATGGCAGCACCGTCCTTCCATCTGCCCAAGCTGGGAACCTGGGACTCAGCTTCAGCTCGGGCCTCGTTTCATCCAGTGTGCACTGCTCTCTGTTCCTGCCGTATCTCGGCCAGCTCACGCCTGCATTCTTTCTTCTCTCACTACTGCAGTCGGCTCCCGCCACATTTCCCCAAAGTCAGCCCAATGCTAGTGGGTTCTCTCTACAGCCCCAGGGATCTGTCTAAAGCATGGGTCTCATCACCTCACTCCCTGCTTGCGACACTCTCATGGCTGTGCCCTTAGAAAGAAAGGCCAGCTGCTTGTCATAGCTGAGAAGGCATTTCAGGAGCTGGCCCAGAGGTACCTCTTTGAATTCCCTGCACAGCTCCAGTACCAGCCTCTTCCAGGTCTCACCTACCTTCTAGGTTTTGCTAAGGTTTCCCCCTTCTGCCCTGTACATCATTTCCGTCTCTGCTAGGATGTAGTTTTCTCCTCGAATCTGAAAGCGAGGTCCCTTTAGGTTCTCCTACAGAACTCTCTGTGCAGCGGGTACTAATACCGTTCATGAAATACAGGGTTTATATCTACCTGGAAGTATATTTGCCCATGATGTTGAAACTGTAAGCTCATGTATTAAAAAAAAGTATACGCTTCGATAAACAATATAAATGATTTATAGCCCTATAAATTCTTAAAATCTGGTAGTCACATGCTACAATTAGTACTGACTTGTTATAAACACACAAAGAGGAAATATTTCTCTTTTACGTTCAGAGAAACTGAACATTTATTTAAAATCAATGAGTGATAAATTCTAATTCCCAGTGGGCGACTCTTCTGAATAATGTTTAAGTAAATACGTGCAGCGTACTATGTGTTTTTGAGTATATTCAGCTGAATTCAATTGTTGACTCAGTGCAACAATGCGAGTGTATGTACCTCATTTTAATGACAGCCAGGCTTTTAAAACTGCATGCAAACTGAATTTCTGTGACTCAGAGTCGATTATAAATATGCCATTTGAACTAATTCCGTTCAAAGGGAAGAATCAGCTCCTAATTTAACTTTCTTGAATAATCCAGACTCTCATAATTGGATTTACTTATAGCAATATTATAATGTAACTAAATTGATTTTAGTCACAGAATAAAACACAAAGAAAACATAGTAATACAAGATATGTACATACACGCTGCCAACATCCTACATAATACAAAAACTGAGATGATTAAGCTGTCATTTAAACCTCTCATGCATAATGAGGGAAGTAATATAGGAAAGTTTAGTATTTATATTCTTCTGTAACCCATTTTATCTACTAATGAAAAGAACTTTTTTACTCTCAATTTACAACTATTAAGGCCACACAGAGCTTTCTGTATTGGAGCCATTTTTTGCTCCCAGAGGCACAGGAATTAGTTTCTTGGAAGAATGATCTCAGTTCTCTTAATAAATAAGTATGAAATAGTTGCTGAGATACACAACATACATATGTGTAATTATAAATGTATCATTACACTCTGTTTCAACAATTATAAGATGCTATCAGTTGTGATATGCACCATGATATTGTGTGCCATTTAGAAAGAAAAACTATGTCAAACAAATTATGACACATAATAGATCGTAAGACACGTTCCAATTCAGAGATGTTAAAATGTAAGACAATACGCATCTTGAAACCAAAAATAGATAGTAATAGATTTTTTTCTGCATTATTTGGAACAGGTTTGGCAATAGTAAACACTCTGTAAGTATTTACTGAGTGAATAAAAAAATAGTGAATATTTAAAGTATAGCGAAACAAATATCTTGCACATAGGAAAATTATGATAATTGTGGGCACTGATCAAAAGTTTTGAATAGTGGTTGTTTAATATACCAAATAGTCACTTCATTTAATCTACAGCTCAGGAATTAGAATATAAATAATAACCTCTTTACAAACTACAAATGGATACCTGTCAGATTTAAGATATGCAAATAAAATCATACAGAAATTTGATGAGTTTTCTTTTTAACTAGATTTTTAAATGATTGCCTGCTTTGCCGTTCTGGCAAAATTTGCCATAGATTTTCCCCTGCGTTTTACTTTAAGCTCATTACTTGTATCAGACTTATCTCAAAGGTCTGGGGTATCTTAATGTGACTGAACAAATACCCCTCAGGCTTATATCTTGAATCATGTCAATATGAATGGAAAAATGCCGTATTTTACATTTGCTGACAACCTGCTGATGCCTCCAATTACAAACCTTCCTAAATATATTTCATGAACAATTCTTCCTCTATTATACTTATCTTCCTCTAGCTGACATCATTTTAAGATATTCCCAGCAGACAGCACTTTTATAAATGAAGAAAGACTTCAGTCACTTATTTGTTACTTAAATTCGCTAGATTTTAGTTAATCGCTTTGCTCATCTTCTTTACGAATTCTATCCTTCGTCTGAAAACTTCCCTTTTCTTCCTCACTTGTTCTGCTTTCCTGGGCTCATCAGTGTGACACCAGAAATTGGTTATGTCACTTCTGATAGTTTTGTCAGCTGGCACCGTACTGGGATTGGAAGCAGCTCGGCTTCCTCAAGCCTTGACTGTCATGTATAAATGCTGGGTCTGTCAGCTCCGAGATAAACCCACGTGTCCTCTGGGCTGATGCACCGTGTAACACAGGGTCGGAAACTCTGAAGACTAACTAAGCAAAGACACGGTGTTCGTTCTATCGTTAACAATAAAATGTGCATCTACCATTAAATGGCATCCCTTCATTTCTAAAGGTTGAGTAGGACAGTGCTTATAAACGAATTCCACTTGGTTAAATTAAGAACGTAGAAAATAAGTTGTATCCCAAAATACACTCTGGCTTGGAGCCCTTGTCATTTGATTTTGAATTAATTTATTTCACACACTTTCCTCGCAGTACCTTGTGAGGCAAACACCAGTTGATAGAACAATATGAAGCCCTGAAATCTGAAATACAGGCAGACCTCCTTTTATGGTGCTTTGCTTTATTGCACTTCTCAGATGTTGCATTTTTTACAAATTGAAGGCAAGGCCCTTCACCAACAAAAAGATACAACTCGCTTTCCTGCGACCCTTGCTCTACTGCGACCCTCGCTTTTACTGCGACACTTGATTTCCTGTGACCCTCGCTTTACTGCGACCCTCGCTCTACTGCGACCCTCGCTCTACTGCGACACCCGCTCTACTGCAGTGGTCTGGAACCAAACCTGCAGTATCTCCAAGGTGTGCCTGCACCTGAACGCTCTGATTTAGCTGCCTTGTAGAGTTTTTAATTAAAAAGGGGTCTTTCTTTTTATTGATACATTTTCGATGCAAGCAATATTGGTAACAACCTTTCCCTGTCTTGTTCACTGTTTTGTTTCTTCAATAATTGACTTTGCAGTTGCCTCTTTCCCTAGACTCCCCGGGCGTCCCTCTTGCTTTAGAGATGGAAAGAAGGTCCCAAATGAGTATGGCCAGTTCTACAGGCCTGTCTCTCTTAAGACGGTCTGCACCACTAACATAATCTGTTTGGACCTCTTTCTCACGTTCCTTTTAGGGTCTAGACTTATAGCCATCCTCACATCTCTGGAGCCGGCATCCTCCTGCAGCCATGCCCGCCAGCTGCTCCAGAATGATACCGGGTGTTTGGTGCTCACCATCCTGTCTTCCTATTCCCCCCACACCCTCTGTCCTCCTCCTCTGGGCTTTTTCTGCATTTCCTCCTCCCACTCTCTCTACCACACTACACTATGGCCAGCTGTCTACAGGTTTGTGGGCCCTCAGATGGTGACGCACCATCCAGGAGGCTCGGCTGCCCTTTCTCCCTGGTGGTGACCAGGTCTTCAAGGAGTAGCCCTGGAAATGTGTGTTCAAGTTCCGGCCAGGCTAACTCTGCCAGCTGGGGAAAAGCTTCCGGTGGGAACTTACATAAGAGCCCTCTTGGTCTTGGTGACCCTTCCCCACGTAAGGGCAAGGACTTCTGAGCACATGCCTCCTAGACTCGGTCCAAATACTCCTTGCCTGTCCCTCTGCCCACCCTCCCTCTCTCTCAGAAATTAAGATCACATCATCAGTTACACTTTCCTCTCTTTTCATCTTAGCTGCTGATTATTACAAAATGCCAAGGAGGTACCGCCCTGGTTAATTGTCTCTTTTGCTCGCCTATGTTTGTTCCTTGCTTCAGACCCACAAAGAGAGGTACTTCATGCACTGGTAGAAACAGTAACATAAGGCTTTTGCTTCAATTTTTATATTTAAAAAACTATAACCGATATTCATGAGTTTAATTTAACTGTCTACTTACTAGCAGCCATGCTTGTTAAGGGCTGCAATAAACCAACTGAAAAATTAAGCGCTCCACTTCCTCGCACCCTCGGTAATACATAATTTTAAGAGTCCCGTCATTACGAATTCAGTTGGTACTCATACCAGCAGCCTTGATCCTAATGACTCCATTTGGTATTCACACAGATGTTCGCATGTATCATGCCCTCCACTGCCGTCAGAGAATCATTCCCAGTCACTGTTGTTTTTTTTTTATTCCCTGTGTTTGACAAATAAGCTGATAATCTTTGCTCTGCACAATAAAAGAATATTAAAACCAGGCCTGACTAATATGTGACTAGAAACCGAAGAAGAAATAAACTTTTATAAGCCCCAACACCAAAATACTCCAACTTCTTTCCTGCTACTCTGTTCAGCTAATTTTCAAGAATTCCTACATTTCTGGATTCCAAATAATGTGAAGATAAAACTCTCTAAATTGCATTAAACCTTAAAACATACCAAACTATGATAGCTACTTTTAACTGTATTTTTATCATGCCAGATATTCACTTGATCAGCCTAAGAAGCCCAAAGTGTGAAGTTAGAAGCCCATTTTATATATGAGGAAATGGAAGCAGAGAGGTTACGTGCTCGACAGTCACAGAACTCAGACGTGGTGGGAGCTGAGCTCCAGATCTAGACTCCCCAACTCCCAAGGGGTGCTTTAGGACATGTCAGCCCCAAATGTAATCCTACCCCCACCCATCTGGGAGGGTCAGTTATGGGTCAGCAGTGGCTATGATACAGCCTCCAGTTATTGGATCAAACACTCACCCAGGTGTTGCCTGAGGGTGTTTGGAAGATGTGTTTCACATCCACAACCAGTTGGCTTTATCTAAAGGAAATGCTCCTGAGTAACGTAGGTGGGCCTGATCCAATCAGTCAAAAAGCCTTAAGTGCAGAACTGAGGATTCCCAGAAGAAGAAGAAATTCCACCAACTCCACTGGTAGACTACAGCATTAGCTCTTACTCAAGAGTTTCTAGCCTGCTCTTCCTGATGGGCTGCCCTGTGGATTTTGTACTTGCCTGTCAGTTCCTCACAAACATATAAGCCAACTCACCTATCTAGGTATTTACCTACCTATCTTTTATATATACACATATGTTTTATATATATATGCACACACACACACACACACCGGGGGTGCCAAAAGAGTGTATACACATTTTGAGACATGTTATCTATGTATTACTTTTCAAAGTTGAATTGAATTATGGTAGCAATGTGTAGTATGACGTTTGCTCAAAAGATGGCATTAATCAAATGAATGCTAGCGTCACCATGCGACAGGCAAGACAGTCAAAGAAAATGGTAGAAGCACAGTTGTCATTCGAGAAGCACAAGACCACCGAGACGTAAGAGCTTACCTCGGTGAGAATTTGCCAGGACAATGGATAGGACGAAGAGGTGTGGTTGAGTTTCCCCCACAGTCTCCTGACTTAACACCCCTTGACTTCTACCTATGGGGGACCTTAAAAGATGTGATGTACTGTAGAAAACTGGCTACACTAGCGGTCCTTCAGAAGGAAATTGAAACGACATGCGCAGCAATACGAGCAGTAGTTTGCCGTAATCAGAAGTATCTGGATGGTGATGGTAACCACTTTGAGCACCTCTAGTAATTGCAGAAGTCAAACATGACTTGTATTCATCTTTTGTTATCGGTATATATTGAGTATTACAATTGTAATACAGTTTTCTCCTTTCTTAAAATGTGTATACATTTTTTGGCACCCTCTGTACATATATATCCATATATCTCTACTGTTTCTGGAACCCTGACTGCTACACCATCTAAAAACTGTATTGAGGATTAAGGAGGTATCATGAGCCAATACTATGTTAGGTACTCTTACTGATTAGTGCACAGCAAGTCTACACATATAGCACATGCCAGGCAAATACTGGACGCACCATGTCCTTGACAATCAACCTCCCCCAACCCCTTTATGGCAATCAATTTAATTCTAACAATACATACAACTATTTCTCCTTTTGAATTTAGGGTTCCTTTTATCCTTTATAGAGGTGGAAAATAGCCTTTTCCTCATAAACATAGATGTTAAAATTCTATGAAATCTGTGCAAGCTGCCTAACGCTAGCCCAATTCTATTGCATTGTATACAATTTTGCCACTTTGCATAATTAACAAGTTCATGCAAAAACTCAGTCCTTCTATGTGCAAGTTTAAGGTGAAGGGTTTCCAGTATTACCAAAATATTATTCCTCAGACGCTAGTTTGGAAACTCCCATTCTTCTCTTCAGCTTAAATAACGTGCACTCCTTTCATGCTTCACTGCGAAGCATGAAGCCAGCCTTGCAGGTACTTCACTGGCTTGCCTGTGGAGAAAAGACTATTGGTTTTTTCCTCATCCTAAGTAGTTAACATTGGATTCAGTCTTCTAATAAGAGATTCTGAACATCGAGGAACAGTGTTTTTAACATGAAGCAAATGTCTATGGACCGCGTGCAGTCGTGGGGTCACTACACTAACCTTACACCACCGCAGTCCACCCTTGCATCTCCATCCAAGCAGAGGGGATCTTGACTCTTTGCTCTCCATCTTGAGTCAAATAAATAATGGCCTTAAGCCCATGTAATGCTGACAGCTTATCTTAGGTCTTCAACAAAACTGTCTACCTGATACTGTTTCTATTCAGGGGGCTTATAGTTGCCCGTTACTCCCATTTCCCATAATAATCTTGAATCTGTGTTGGCTCTTTTGCTTCTTCCTGCCTATTCATCTAAAACCAATGATCGGTGGTCTATGAGCCACTGGACATAATTTTCAACCCTTCAATTCTGTCACTGATCAAAAGATGCTTAAGAATTCCCTTTTCATGTACAACAGCAATATGTTCCATCTGAGACGAGCTTTGCAATACAAAATGTGCTGATCTGGATCGAAAGGAGCGTGACCGGTGTTCTGCACTGCCAGAGAGACTAATCACTGGATACTAACTGCACGAAAATGGCCACTGAGGAGAAAAGCACTCTTAACGCGTGGTTTGGGAATATCAACACACTTCTGTTCAAGCAATGATAGAAAACTGCCCTTCCATTTCACTAAGTGTTGTTCCTTAACCTTTTTATTGTTCACTTGTTTTTATTCCCAAGCATGTTTTCAAAAATTAGACTTGATTAATAATTTAAAATACTGTATCATGTAGTAGCATTGGATATTGTATTGAAGTATTAAAGAAAGATCTAGATAGGGGAGAGGTGACATAGCAACATAATTCATCCTCCACCAAGTACTACCATGTTTCCCTGAAAATAAAACCTAGCCGGACAATCAGCTCCAATGTGTCTTTTGAAGCAAAAATTAATATAAGACTCGGTATTGTATTATTATATTACATTATATTATATTATACCTAGTATTATATTGTTATGTTATGTTATATTATATTATACCTGGTCTTATAATAAAATAAGACCAGGTCTTATATAAATTTTTGCTCCAAAAGACGCATTAGAGCTGATTGTCTAGCTAGGTCTTATTTTCAGGGAAACGGTATATTTTAGCATTTTGGTCACTATATGAACAAAGGGATGCAACAAAAGCATCTAGATTAAAATGTCTAGTTATTGCAACAATGTTCTAGACATCTTGTCTTCTGTATCACTGCTTGAGGACATAAAGAAGTAACATCTCTTACCACAGCATGAGGAAAATCTCTGCATCTCCCAAGTGGCTAAGTTTGTATTTAAGAGAACCTTCAAATTTCTCTTTTTACTTCAGCTGCTGGGAAACTCAAAGTCAATTTACAGGCTACTTTTATTTACTACGTAATAATTGTGTGGATTTTAGTCAGCTACCTTACATCCTTTTCTGAATAAGAGAACTTGTGCTTTGGTAGACTAAGTCCAATGTGACCATTACAGTCTCTGATTGGCTTTGCTGGGTGGCTGGGCAAATCACTTGATTAGAGTGAACATCACATATCCCTCCAAATCCAAGGCTACTCTGATGGTTTGTGAAGTTTAACTGAAGAATCTGAAAAAGAACGCTTTTACATAAATGTTAAGGAAGGCATAAAAAATGCTTTTGATTTGTGTGCGCAGTATAATAACGCAGCGCGGTGCCTGAGTCAGAGCTGCTGGGGTGTAGGCTCCCTGGGGTGGGGCATATTGGTCCATTTATTCTGCCAGCTGTCTAATGCTTCGTCTTTGATGGTGGATTGGCCTGTATTGCACGAAGTGTGGCATCGACAGTCTGTGGTTTTGTGTGTGTCTATCACATCCCCGTCTTCCAATCATTGCTGGATCTATTATTTCTATGTTTTCTTTTTTGTAACACTGAGAACGTGCCCAGATTTAGTACAAAAAGATTTTATATATATACTGTATATAAGAAAAGGATTCCTCTCAAAATCTCAGTAGAAACTGGAAATTACAGACTAGCTGCCTCAATAGATCAAAACTGGTTTTGTTGAACGTTTGTGCCCATTTAAAGAGTTTCACTTTTTATGTTCACTCAGTCAGGCAGTGCAAAGGAGGTGGGTCTGGCTGCTCTGGCAAGTACTGACCTCTCTGATATGGCAAAATTCTAAGCAGGAATGTTGATTAGTCATTAGAGGTATCCTGTGCCCCAAGATTCATAGGGAATTTTACTGATCAACACTTGAACTGCATAAAAAATAGACTGGAAATGGGGGTGTTATGTTTTACTGCAGAATGTTCCTTTAAAAGAATGAGCTGCTGTACCCAGCAGCAGCTGCCACCATGCACCCAAAAGGATGCTGAGTGGCAACTGAATGGCGTGAACTGAGTTCTGGCATCCAAGGGGCTAGAAGGGAAGACATACAGATCTGGGAAATACCTGTGCTAGGCAGTGAAGAACCCCGTGCTGTTACAGCTGTGATGAGAAATTCCAAGCAGAACCGGGTCTTTGAAAGCAATTTAACATTTTAAAAGCTCTAGATGGTAAAGGTTAACTTTTCTGATGATTCATCAGGACTGTCTTATTGAACCGGGCAGAATTTATAAGCACAAAACCATAGCTGGCAGGGGAAAGCGCCCAAATGAAAGAGGACCAGAATCCATCTATACCCAGGACACCAAGCCTGAGACACAGCATGCCTTGGCATGTGGAAGCAATTCAGAGATCAGTGGGAGTAACAGATTGCTCTTTAGCCCAGAGGAGAATGAGGCTATCTTCACATTACTGAGGAATGGTGAATCCTGGTTTCTCCAAGTGATTAGCCTATAAAAGGAAGACCACTCTATTTATTAGCATCAGAACCTAGCATTATTGGAGGCTTAGGACAAAAACCCACTGTGACCCATGGGAAAATACTTGCTCAGGAAACTCACAATCAATAGTTCTACATTAAGCTCAAGTTTTATACTTGATGACAAACACAGTCCATAAATGTTACTTGATAATTTGCACTAGTAAAAATTATTAGCCAAAAGTCACACTTGGGGCATCCGGGCTTCCAAATACCACATAACTTCTTACAACATGTCCTCCTATTTATAACTATGCTGTATGTCCCCGTTAAAACCCGATAAATGACTTCTCTGTATCACTGATCGTGAAGAGTTTTCTTCATTAGGGTATCTTCCAATCATATGGGGCTTTCAGAAGGTCGTATTTTAACCTGAATAAATGTAGCTGTATTCCCCACCAAATGATCCCTCAAGATCAGGAATCACTAGTGTATGAAAGAGACATGGGGTTACATATTCAATCAGGAAACCATGAATTAAATGAGGGGCAAAATCGCACTGGGTCTTCCCTCCCCAAATGATAATACAGGGAAACAAATTCGCAGCTTACACTTTCTGTTTCGGGGATTTAGTTTTTGCTCTGCCAAAATTGCATATCCATGAGCAAAATAAATTAATATGGTTATTGAAGCCACTTAGTTTTCTCGGGTAAGAAAACTACGAAGATCTACCTGAGAGGCTGTCTCCTTTGCAGAAACAAATACTACGTAGTATCAAAACAGGGAAGAGCAAGGACAACCTCCATCTGCAATCCCAACACCTTGTTCCCCACTAACCCCACACCGCATCCTCGCCTGAACGCTCTAGTCCTTTGTGGGATCTGAAACCACTGGGGAAAACCAAATCTCACTCCATCCATTCATACAGGAGAAGGAGGAAGAGTTACAGCAATTTAATGATAAGAACAATGTCTTATCCAGCTACACCTATTATTGTGCCTAATACAGTAGGAACATTATGTAAATAATTATTTTAAACACATACTGAATTCTTGATAGCATGTTTTCCTCAGTTGCTTGTGATAGCAATTTTGAAACTATTTGTGTGCCTTCTAATATTGAAAAAAATAAGTACATATATTGTGGATAAAAGGAACCAGGTTGCTCACGGTCAGAAAAGGGAGTTATAAATATAAAAATAGAGAAGTCTAGGATGAATCCTGTGGAATTGGATTGGAATTAGAGGTATCGGAATAAAGCCCAATTTTTGTTGGCTACAAAGGTAGATAAATAGATATGTGGATGGATAGACAGACGGATGGTAGATGTGAGATAAATAGGTACTGAAATAGATACAAACGTGTATATGTATATGAATGTGTGTATATGTATATTACGTATATATTGTCTTGATATGTATATTACGCATATATTGCCTAGTAGCTCTGTCCAATGAAAGGGCTTATAATAGAAGCAAGGACACACAGATATCAATGAGCACACACAGTATCCAAACCTTGGTTTCTAAAAACCATTTCTGCAAAGAAAGGAACCAGGGCTCCCTGCAGAATGGCGGATTCCAGGTCTGGGGTTGGGGAGTTAGAAAATGATTCTAGAACATCTTGTTGTACCAGAAGAAAGGAACAATAAGGAATCCTGGGAATATGTCAAATGGAAGGAACCCAGCTTGAAGGACTCCCACTGACCAAACCTAGGAAAACTGGGGTATTAAAATAATGGGAATAACCAATTATAAAACCACTGAATAAAATAGAAATCCGTGAGTGCATACTGACTAAGTAAACAAAGTAGAAGAGAAAGTTCCCCCTTCCAGGGGAACGTCAACTAATAAATGGAGAGGCAATGGCACAATTAGAAAAGCACTATTTTCCTGGCATCCCTGTAATAACGGATTCAGGCAGGAAACGTCAAGGATGGAGGCTGAGACTAGTGAGCGGAAGCATGGTGAGAAATAAGATGTCCCTATAGTTTCAAAGATACTTATTGATAATACTTATTAATAACTTCAGAGCAGAAACCTGGCAAATACCACGTTAACCAGGTGATGGCGTTCCCATCCCCAGTAATGGGGCAACGTGCTCTCGTGGGCCTCTGGACGTGATGTTTTGAGAAGGGTCAGCACCTCTCCAGTGGCTTTCCTGTCAAAAATGCAAACTTTGCATCTAAGCACTAGAAAACACTAACCAAACCCAAACTGAGGACCAGTCTATAAAATACTGGCCTCTGGCCTTCAAAAATGTGAAGCACGAAAGACACAAAAAAAGACTGAGGAACGGATGCATTTAAAGAGACATGACAACGGAATGCAGTGCAAGATCTTGACGTGATGCTGGACTCGGAAAAGCCTAGGGACATCATTAGAACCATTTGAGAAATGAAAATAAGGGCTGTGGATTATATCATTGTATTGACATTAATTTCTCAATTTTGATCAAAGGGAACGTTTGTGCTTTTTGGGGAAATAAATATAGACGTATTTAGGAACAAATGAGCATTATATCTGCAACTTGTTCTCAAATGGGTCAGAAAAAATTATATGCACATATGCTGATACCTATTTTCTATTGTACACACACACAGAAAACAAAAACAAGAGAAAAGAAAAAGGGAAAAATAAAGCAGTGTGGTAAAGTGTGAACATTTGGGGAACCTGAATGAAAGGTATAAGGGAATTTTGACTCTTCTTATATGAAGTTATTTTAAAATAAATGTTTTAAAATTATGTAGACGTGGAAAGAGTAAACATTCATTCAATAATGGAACAGATTAATTAAAATATCATATATTAACTTCTAACAGCAGTTAACATGAAAAATTACAGAGCCACATGTGTTAATAGGGACAGATGGTAAAAATATGTTAAGTGACAAAGGCAAGTGACACTATGTCACGGGCAGCACAGCACCATCTATGTAATTTTTTTTAATTTATTGGGGTGGCAATTGTTAGTAATCTATGTAATTTAAAACATATATGTGAAACATTACTACAGCTCTTTAGTGAAAGTCTTAATTTTTTAACATGGGGCCCCACATTTTCATTTTTGCACTGAGCCTCATACATTATGTAGCCTCCATAAATTACTGTAATATTTTACTTCTTCCATAAAAAAATAACGAAAATGAAATCATTTATTCTGGATAGCATATGCTCCAGTGTTTACTGTATTAGTCTATGTATTTTCCAGGGGTTTTTATTTTTTTTCCAAGTTAAAAAGGATCTCATCTCAAGTTCATCATAAGATGTTAGTTAATGCAGTCTGTGGTGATATAACTGAAAAAGAGACAGAAACAAAAACAATATTCAGCATTTCAAGGTTGAGTTCAGTTTGAAAGAAGAGTTCGGATGTTCCTGCTTTGTCCGAATCCTGGGCAGTAACTTCTCTGCTCACACGTTACCTCTCCCAAAGGTTTCTTCAGCCACGCCACGTGCAATCCCTCTCTTCCTTGGTAGCACATCAGTGCATCCCCAGCCTTATCTTAGCTTTCTGGCGACACTCACTCTGAAATGCTATCATTTATTTATACAGTTATGCATACTGCATTCTCTTCATAGAACACAAGCCCAGGGAGGTACGGGGCTCTGTTTTCCTGTCCCCTGCTATATTCCTGGCACCTAAAACAGGACCTGGCACACAGCCTGCATCTAATGTCCATTAAGAAAAATGAACTGAGAACGAGAGGCAGAGAAAAGAGACACAGATCTGCAGAGATGGAGAGAGGCCTGAAAGCGTCTGTGCTCTTGGGAACAAGCTCAGAGCAAGATTTCCCAAGAGCCTGTGGGATCCCAGGAGAGCACAAGCGCAGACCTGGAGGTGGCCCGGGACACCTGGCCCTTGAGAATCACATTCTGCAGTCACGCTCTCAGTAAATAATCCAGGCTACACCCCTGAGCAGAATTCTGAGTTGCCTTGAAGGGGCAGCAACCTCCTTACCTCATCAGCTGTGGTCACCTCACATCCTCATTTTGGGGCGACCCAGAGAGAATCGCATCCTTGTGAGGCCAAAACGCAAAGATACCTGCAAAGGTGAGGGGCTGACACTAAAGCCAGGATTTCCCTGGGGTCCCCTTGGTAAGACTAGAATCACCAGAGACCTCGAGAAGATTTGCACCTGTGTGTGTCTGCTTTTGTTCATGTTGCTCCCCGTTTCTAAAACCCCCGACCTCCAGGCCTGATATGAGCTTCCCTTCGTAAAACCTGTCCAACGCAATGGAGCCCACTGGCTAGTCAGGGTCCTGGCAGACCAGGTAAGCTAGGACCTGGCAGGTCAGAGTTTAACAGAGGGCCTGTTTGCCTACCCCACTGCAGGTGAGAGCAGCACCCAGCCCCAGGTTAGGAACAGCAGGGGGCATGACTGCCCTTGGCCTGAAGGGCCAGAGCCCGGAGTCTGTTAACAGAGGCTGTGAAGGGGTACGGGGAGGAGAGGAGACCTCACGTTCCTCCCTCCCTCTGATCTCCTCATCTGCTGAGCTCAACCAGAAGCCAGAGGGCAGGAGAGCCTGATGGGTTCTTACCGGTGGGCTCCCCTGGCACTAAGCAGGGGGAGAAGAGGGGAGAGTGGAGCTGAGAGGCAACAGGAAGAAACTCTGAAGACTCACAATGACCTCTGCTGCTCCAAACGCTGACAACAGGAAGTGCCCGATTCTATCCTGGTTTCCTGTGCAGCTGGCCTTGTTTCTCAGCTAGACTCTCAGCCTCTCAGGGGAAGGGACCATATACGTGTATTCTTTTCCCTGTGTCTTCTAAAGAGCTTATCATATAATCATATCATATCATATAGTCACAGTAATTTAGTGATCATATGATAGGTTACTAAACAGGCCGTCAGATTTTCTGATATTAAAAATGGCCTACAAGTATCAGAATTTACAATCCTCTAGTTATATGGGATAGCAATGGGTATCTGTCTCATTAATAGTAGCCATAAGTCTGTACCAACTAACATACATTTCTACAAAAGATACATTACCCAGTAAGAAAAGTAAATGATGAAAGTAGTTTGCTATTTGACAAGGAAGCTGCATTATGTGCTCCACAAAAAGCCTGAAAAAATTTCTGTGGGGTATTACTTGGCCATTATATGAAAATATTACAGAAATAAAAATCCTAGGAAGAGAAAAAAATCCTAACAAATTCTTATAGGACTGAATAGTAATATGCTAGCGTACAATCAATTCTGATACAAAAAGGGGGGAGAAAAAAGCTTTTCTCTTTCAGTGTGGTTTCTTAAAGGGAATAAATAATTTACCATTCCTTCAACCAAGCAACCTCTCCTATTATTTGAAAAATATATTCTGGTTGCAGTTGCAAAACAAAATATAGAGTGTTTTTTTTCTGGCTTTCCCTTTACTTGGCTGTATGTCTTTCAAGTATGAGCATGATAACCTAGAAGTCAGTAAGAAAAATTTCCAGAACACTGCATCTTTCTTTGGAGACAATGAGGAAAAGGCAATCAATCAAAGTTTGCAATATCCTGGGAATATCTGAGGCCACTTAAAATGACCTAAATTAGATGACTTGTACCTTACATTTATGTTCTTAAATATCTACTAATGAACACCCCCATTTCCCGATTCCTAGTTTCCTGAGCACTGTGGAGGTCAGAATTACTGAGCACGTCACCACTCCCGCCTTCCACGAAGACAATGCCACAATCAGAAAGCATCTATCCTAGCATCAGTGTTTATAATATTAATTGCTCCAATCTTTAATACATTAACAACTGGGTCATTGCATTCATTCATTCTGACAACAAATATTTATGAGGTGAGACGGACAGACATAACACAAAACCACATCAAACGACCACCCTAACCTGAAGGCTACCTTACAAAAGTGGTACTTATGAAAGTGCAGTATGAAGGATAATTCTTCCTTCAAACCAAAACCTAACAGAAGCAGTCTCCAATGGCAAACTTTATGGATGTTGCTTCCAAAGGTTGTTATGAAAAAGAATAGCAGCAAAAAATACTAAATTCTGTAGAAAAACAAATTTAGTCTGAAGACTACACTTGGATATCTTAACTCCTTCTTTGTCTTTCAAAACCACTTGTGCACAAAACCACTATATCCTCCTGTGGCCCCACAGTAAAGGTGGTTTTCATCTGGGGCATGAAAATGCCTGCTCGTTAGGCTTTGAAAAGCAGGAGGTGCTATTACTCCTCCAATAATCATTACTGTTATTACTTTATGGTACACCTTAGGTTACTGTCTGGTTTTTATGAATACAGACAATAATCATTAATTCCCAGTAGTAGCATAGAATCCATTCCCACCACTGTAATGTTCTCCCTCATTAAGGATGTGGATGAAAAACATTTGGGGCACCTAATTCTTTTGTAGATGATCCATGAGCATAAAACTATTAATGTTTATCTCTTAAGTGTAATTACCATATTTCTCACGTCAATGCCCACGGTTGAACATATCAATTAAAACTAGATGTGTAATTTTCCTGTTGTGAATGAATCTAATTGTGTGAAGAAGATCTGTTTGTATGCCCTCTTGTATATATCTTTCAGGAGGCATTACTTTGCCAGTTCTACAAAGCGTTGTGTAATGTGGGATGGTTCCTTCTATGAAATAATGCAGTCCTCTGGGCAGCTGCCCTCAAGATCAGAGCAGTCAAGCCTGTCCAGATTATTTTAGATCTAATCAGTGAAATTTGCTCATATTTTGAAAACTGCTATCAAGTTCATTTTACCTGTAATAGTTTTATAAGAAATTATTCTTTATTTTAAAAATGTCATATGAATTAATCTTTTTCCTTACTAACTAGTAATTCCTTTAAGACTAAAGATCGTTCTCCAAATTAAACCCATAGTAAATAGAAGAGAGAAAAATGATAAAAATAGGAAATGAAATAAAAATTGACAAACAAAAAAACTCAACAAAGAGTCAGAAGTTGGTTCTTTAAAAAGATTGGTAAAATTGATAACCATCTAGCAATACTGATCAAGATCAAAACACACACACACACAAACCCACAGAAATTAATAGTAAGCATAAAACAATGGACATGACTACAGATTATACAAAACTTAAAAGCAGAATGAGGAGATATTATAAACAACTTTATGCCAATAAATTTGACAACTTGGATGAAAAACATGAATTTCTTTAAAGATACAACTTACTAAAACTGACACAAAAAGAAACAGAAAATCTAAATAACACTGTATCTGTTAAAGAAATTGAATTTGTAATTAACTTCCCAAAAGAAAACTCTAGGACTAAATTTCGCCACTGTTAAATTCTTCCATAAGTTAATAAAAGCAAGAATACCAATCATACACAATCTTTTAGAAAACAAAGGAGAGAATACTTCCCAACTCATCCTGTAAAGTCATTATAATTCTGGTATCAACACCAAAGATGTAATAAGAAAATTATAGAACAAAATCTCTCATGAACATCAACGTAAAAAAATGTTAACAAAATATTATCAAATCACTTACAAATATATAAAGAGGATAATAGACTATAATCAAGTAGAGTTTATGCCAGGAATTAAAGGCTGAAAATAAATTAATGCAGTTCACTATATTAACAGATTAAGGGGGGAAATTCGTGTGATCATTTCAGGAGATGCAGAATAAGCATCTGACACATCCATTTATTTTAAATAATAACCCATTTATTTGTGTTGCAACACTCATTTATGCGAGAGACTTTCAGCAAACTAGGGACAGAACTTCCTAGACTGTAATGGACATAAAAAAAAATCTACAACTAAAAATACTTAACAATGAAATAGTAAATGTTTCCCCTTAAGGTTGGGGATAAGACAAAAATGTCTGCTGTTACCACCACTACTGTGTTTGCCTGAAAATAAGACCTAGCCGGACCATCAGCTCTAATGCATCTTTTGGAACAGAAATTAATATAAGATCCGGTCTTATGTTATATTATTTGAGACCCAGTCTTACATTATAGTAAAAGAAGACCAAGTCTTATATCAATTTTTGCTCCAAAAGACGCATTAGAGCTGATGGTCCGGCTAGGTCTTATTTTTGGGGAAATGGTGTTTAACATTTTACTGGAGGTCTTAGCCAGTGCAATCAGACAAGCAAGAGAAATGAAAGGCATGCAGATTAGAAAGGAAGAAGTAAAATTCTCCTTATTCAATGATGACATGTTGCATATATAAAAAGTCCGAATAAAACTACTTGACCTGATAAGTGAATTTAACAATGTTGTAAGATAGGAAGTCAATACATTAGCAATATAAACTGCCCAAAACACTATTTTCAAAAATAGCAAATACTTGGAGATAAATTAAACAAAAGACACATAAGATCTTTATAATAAAAACTCTAAAACATTTCTGGAAGAAGGTGAAGAAGACCTAAATAAAGAGAAAAATATACCATGAATGCATACATTGAAAAACTCGATATTGTGAAGATATCGATTCTAACCAAACTGATCTAAAGATCTACTACAATTCCAGTCAAAATCCCAGCAGGCTTTTTCCAAAAGAAAATGCACAAAAATAAAATCTGAGACAATCACAGACCTAAATATAAAAGCTGAAACAAAAAAGCTATTAGAAACCATGAGAAGAATACATCACCTCTGTAGTAGTCACTCTTCCCAGTAATCCATAACCTCAGAATAATCATGAGAAAATTTTCAGATAAACCCAAAGTGAGGGTTATTCTACAAAACTCTTGGTGTAGTTATCAAAAGTATCAAGGTCAGAAAAGACAAGGAAAGACAGGAACTATCACATTTGGAGAAAACTGAGGGCTCATGACAACTAAATGCAATGCGGAATGTAGTATCCTGGATTAGACCCTGGAGCATAACAAGGACTTTAAGGGAAAAACTGGTGAAATCTCAACAAAGACTGCAGTTTATTTAATACAATGCACTGCTGTCAATTTCTTAGTTTTGATAATTGCATCACGGTCATGCAAGATGTTAACATCAGAGGACGCTGGGGGAAGGGTACGTATGCACTCAATGTGCTATCTTTGCAACTCTTCTGTAAATCTGTAATTACTTCAAAATAAAAAGGTTTTTAAAAGCTGTTAGGAGCAAGTATAAAATAATACATTTGTGAAGCTGAAGTAGGCAAAGATATCTTAGAGAGAATACAGAAAGGCATAAACATAAAGAAAAAAGTAATTTAGATTCTATCACCATTAAAAAAGTCTGTTCATCAAAAAATACTATCTAGAGAATAAACAGGTCAGCAACAGATTGGGAGAAAATATTTGCAGTGCAGATATCTGAAAAATGACTTGTATGTAGTATATATAAAGAACTCGCATACCCAATAAACAACAATGACAATACAATAAAAGACGGGCAAAAGACGTGAAGCGACACTTCACAAATGAAGATAAGCAAGTGGTCAGTAAGCACATTAAAAAGGGTTCAACATTATTTCCATTTGGGAAATACAAATTAAAACCACAATGAGATACCGATATTCACCCACGAGATGATTAAATGAGAAAGACTAACGCCACCAAATGTTGGAGAGGATGTGGAACAAGCCAGACTCTTCAATATCGCCGGTCAGGCATAAGATGATACATCATCCTGTAAATCTCTTTGGCAGTTTCTTAAAAAGCTAAACACACATCAACTCTACAATCCACTAATTCCACTCCTAGGTATTTATATAAAAGACATCAGACCACATGTCTGCAAGAAGCCCTGTACTGCTATGTCCACAGCTGTTTTATTCAATAATAACCACACCTAGAAATAGCCCAGATTTCCATTAAAGCAGGGGTGTCCAAACTGCGGCCCGCAATCCATTGTTAATTGGCCCGCAGCAAATTCCAAAAATATATTTAGTTCACTTAAATAAACCAGGTGAGGCAATACGTACTTCACCTCGAGTGAGTGGCCCGGCTGTTTGTGTGTTTTACCGCATATGGCCCTTGGTAAAAAATGTTGAAAAAAGTTTGGACACCCCTGCATTAAAGGATCAACCTACTGTGGGACCTTCATACAGTGGATCACTACTCAGTAATGAAGGAAGGAAGGAAGGAAGGAAAGAAGGAAGGAAAGAAGGAAGGAAGGAAAAGGAAAAGAAATAAAGATTACTGATGCAGGCCACAATATAGATGAATCTCAAAAATATTATGCTGCATGAAAAGAATCCAGAAAGAAAGAGTACATATGTATGATCACATTTCTAAAAACTTCTAGAGTAGGTGAAGTGAACCCATGGTGACAGAAATCTAATGAAGATTTGCTTCTGGCAGCGGGGGAAATGACTGGAAGAGGCACAGGGATGGTGCCTTCAAACTTTGCATTCATCCTAAGCGACTGAAAGGTACACCTAATAACTGAGCATTTCACTGTGTGCAAATTATATCTCAACTTAAAAAATGGTACCACGATTCCTAAAACTTAAGAACTATTTAATGTTCTCAAGTGAACATGTTTTTTCCTTTATGCCTAGACTCTTTCCTTCCTCTGGGGATGACATAAACCTTTTCCACAGTTCCAGTCCTTTGGCCACTTCTCATGGAATGGTGGTGAATATTTTTTTGCCCACCTCTTTGGAGCGCTCACCTAGAAAAGGCTACTGCTCTACCAGGTGTCCCAAAATACTTCTCAGCTGTTGCAAACTACATCCCTGCATGTGCCAGTCATTTCCAACTAACCCATCCAGACCATCAACCTTATAAATGTTTCACATTTTATAAACTTTTAAAAACACAGAGATGTCCACTACCCCCTCACCATTAGAAGAATTTTAAGCCGCCATGATCAATAGAGTATATTTTAAACAAACTCGTTTCCTCACCCCACAGGAAGCATGGCAGTAACCTAACTCCATTCTAGATATGATGACATGGGGGAAATCTGAACACAAGACAGACTGGGGTCCTGTTTGACCTTGATCCATCAGTATCTTCTCACAGTTGCTATCTCTTCAGACCAAACGCTAAGTTGCTCAAAGTTAAATGGCTTTTAGGGAGTTACCAGACAAAGTGTTGGTAAGGGCTTCGGTCTGAACCACATTTGTGAAGCTCACCAGAGTACAGGTTGTCAATTTCTAGATCTACGCACTCAGTGCTGAAAAGCATATGTAATAGCCAGAAAGAAATACACGTTGGGCTCAAGAATCAGCAAAAACTTTATTTCACATTCTAGCCAAGAATTCTCAAGGGCCACAATCACATGTTCTGTAACCTAACAAAGTAATCTGTATTTCTGCAAAAGGAACAATTAGAGATGACTAAGATCTTCGGAATTCTAGCTGGGTACACACTAAGGTCCACTGAATTCATTCAAAAGAGATAAAGCACAAAGTGACATTAGTTGTTCACTGGCACATAAGAATAGCTATCATGCTGACTGTGTTAAGTCATTTGAATTAGATATTTTAAAAGGACTTGTTCCACTGTTCTTTTGCAAAAACAAAAACTCAATTTTGCTTTGGGAAAAACATATTCCAAAAATAGAAAAATTTTGCATCCTTGGTTTCTGACATTAATATAGCTAAAAAAAAGGAAAGAGAAAACACTGAGATCTATAGACCCTAGTATGCACGGACTTGACATACTGAATATGTGTGTAGCCTCTGTATAGAATTCATTTTTAACATTGCAATTCTTACCATTACAATTAAACCAAGGTACAGGATAAAATCAGTAATAGCTACAGATAAAGGGTAGGCACATCCACTTGAAGAACCATCTCTGCTTCTGACC
This sequence comes from Rhinolophus ferrumequinum, assembly GCF_004115265.2. Lineage (NCBI taxonomy): Eukaryota > Metazoa > Chordata > Mammalia > Chiroptera > Rhinolophidae > Rhinolophus > Rhinolophus ferrumequinum. The sequence continues at coordinate 4,378,442 of NC_046296.1, read as the reverse complement.
CATCTCCATTTGAGACTCAGAGCAGATGGCTTTTGTGCAGGTGATTTCGTGGGAGGTGAGCCTGCCTGTGACTCAACCTGCTTGAGAGGACTCACAGAAGAAGGTCATCAGACACTTACCCAATTCAAGCTACTCTCCATCAGTTTGTTGCAACATGCCCCCTTGAGCTGCCCTGCCACCTCCTTCCTCCAACAAGCACCACTGAGCAAATGTTTGTGCTCTACACTGGACTGGGGATGGAGGCAATTTCTTTTTCCCTGCCTCAAAGGTTTAAGTTCTTTTGGAAAGAAACACACACACACACACACACAAAATGCATTTCCTCCCACTTAAATCTTACATTACCCTTCAAGGTTCTACTTGTATGTCACCTCCTTCCTTTGAGGCGCTTTCTTAGAGTCCCCAGAGAAACTGACCTTCCTACTCACATCATAATTTGCATCTCTATTGTAGCTCTTAGGCGATCCTGCTATGATCTCTAGTTTATGTCTAAGCTGTGTGCAGGGCACCCTGAAAGTCTCTCTCTTCCTCTTTGAATTCTGCCCACAGAGCTTAGAACAGCATCTTGCGTGCAGTTAGTGATCTCTAAATAACAGCTGAATTCCTGACCTTTTCATTTAAGTCTGAGAGCTGGAAGGGGACTCGCACTATCAGGAAGACGAAGGAGTGAAAATTCTGCTTCTAATTACCGTCACCATTCTCCAGTCTGGCGCACTCCGCATAAGCTGAAACTTTACTTGACCTCAGCCTACTGCTACCAACTCGACATCGATAGGGCAAAAATAGCAACATGGCGAGGTCACTCTATCATATGATATGGTTCAGATTTAGAGACTAGGAGAATGACACATAAACCCCAAATGTTACTTCATCAACTTAATTTTCCCATGTCCACACACTCCAACAGGGAATTTCTATTTGAGAACAACAGCTTCAAATGCAAATGACTACGGTTGTTCTCCGTTTATGATGATGATGATTGCAGATTTTTTTCCTTTTGCACATACTGGTGTGGATAATCAATCTCTATTTTTTACAAGCTCAATAATGATATTTTCCTACAAAATATGTTTATTATTATAGATGAATTCAAGCCCTTCCAAGGAATGATTCACATTGATCTAGGAATTTATGTCTATTGCTTTTGATCTTCTGGAGGTCAAGGTCCACATATTAATGTCTTGTGTTCTCAGCAGACAGCACAAGACTTGGCACATAGTACGTGCTCAAAGTTTGCAGTGGAGACCCCGCAACCTGTCTTTGGCAAATAAACGGATGACTCAACATGAACGAAGGCAGCAGGTCAAAATCTCAGCCTTGCCCTGCCTTTTAGTGTCTTTCTATGCTTCCCCAGGGGAGCCGTCCCTGCCATATCTGAGGCTGTCCAGGAGGAGGGCACAGGCAGGACGGGGCAGCAGACCTGGCATAAGCACACAGAAGACACTCAGCACACGTCTGTTCAGTTGGATGGCTTCCATTGTTCCAAGGCTCATGAGCTGAGCTTCCTTTCCCAGGGAGTTTCTTTATTATCAGGGACTAACTGAACCCAGATCTCACAACCACAGATCAGGAACCAGTAACGTTGGGAAGTAAGCTGATGTCCCTTTCATGCTACAGGAAACTGTGCAGTTCTTGCTGACTTTTTCAAATGAAGTCATCACTCATATATTTAGTAAATATTTATTGAGCCCCATCAAACTCAACTGTGCGAGTCAAGAATACACAAATAATTTGTCCTTACTCCTCGTGAAGCCCCCAGCCATAGGGTCACAGTCATGATGTAAACCAATTAGTACAATACCAGAATCCCAATGTATATGCCTGGAAAAGAAACAGAGTGAGCTGGTGAGAATGAGAAAACATGTGGGCACAAGAGCATAAAAACACAGGCACACCTCAGGGATATCGCGGGTTTGGCTCCAGATGACACAATGAAGCGAGGAGTACCATAACCTTTTCACTGCTGGAGGGTCTTGCCTTCAATTCATTAAAAAAAAAAAAAAAAAAAAAGTCATAAAAATGGCAGTGTGAGGTGAGCCTCTTGAAATCTCCACTGGAATTTACAACAAATTGAATTATAATTCCACAAAGGACTCCCTGCACAGCAGACAAGCAAGACTAAGAGGTATGCAACTGAAATCATCTAAAGATGGGCAAATTGGGCGAGCGGGGGAGGAGGGAAGGTGGAGTGCAGAGGCGCAGGCGCAGGAGTAGCCCAGAGCTCAGTGCTCCGAGCTCGCTGCCTCCCGGCACCACTGCGGCTGCGGGACAGGGAAGACCTCGGGCTGCTAGGGCTCGGCTCACGGCCCACAGGGCTGAGGGGGCAGCATATAACACGGCTGAACCCAATGCTCACGGCAGAGACCTCAGAGCAACGACTCAGGGAAGAAAGCTGAAAATGGTGGTTTAAGCCCTCACTGCCGAGCAGAGAACGGGAGCTTCAGGCACGGAGCCTAGCCGCCCCCCTCCACCCTCCCAGAGCTCGCCCTGCCCCCACGTGCCCGGTTCTAGAAGTGGAACAGTAGCAGTGTCAGATCAAAAGAACAGAATATTTGCTGTTCTGAGAACTGTGGACCGCAGACACCGATTCGCAGCCCAACTAGTTCCGGCAAAGGGGATGGAGCTGTGGAAGCAGGACTGGCTGTGGTGGTGGTCGCCGCCATTGCTCTGGGCCACCTCTCACAACTCACCCTGCCCCTGTTCCCTACCTATATGGGTGGATCCCTGAAGGAGTAAATATAGCTGCTGAAGCACACCGGCTCTGAATCTGGTGCAGGAAGAGTTATAGAACTTCAGAAGCTCTCCACATCACCCCACCGAGGCAGTGCCTATTACCCAGGCGAACTGTTCACAGAGAAGAAGCCTGCCATCCAGGGAATCCCCTCATTGTGTGAGAAGCTGGAATAGTGCAGAGAAAATATAATACTACAGTGTGAGAGAGAAAAAAAGGCTGCAGCTGGAGAGAAAATAAAACATTCTACAAACACGTACTGGAAAACAAAAGAAAGACCTCTTCCTATCAACCTGTTGTAGAACCCACTCCTGTAGATATCTAGGAAGAGAAATAATAATTCACTAATTGTCATGAATAATCAAGGTAAAAAAGCAGCTCAGAAAGAAAATGAAAAGTCTCCAGAAAATGAACTTAAAGACATGGGAATATGTGACTTAAATGACAGAGAATTCAAGCTTGCAATGCATAAAAAACTCAATGAGATGCAAGAAAACACACGTGGTTTAATGAACTGAGAAACACAAAGGACAAAATGAACATTTTACCAAAGAGATTGAAATTTTAAAAAAGAACCAAATAGAACTTATGGAGAGTAAGAACTCAATAAAAGAAATGAAGAATGAAATAGCCAGCTTAGGTAATAGACTTACTTACCAGATGGAAGAAAGAATCAGTGACATTGAAGATAGAAATCTGGAAATGACATAGATGGAAGAAGAGAGAGACTTGAGTTAAAAGAAATGAAAGAACTCTACAAGAACTTTCTGACTCCATCAGAAAGAGCAATATAAGAACAAAGGGCATACCAGAAGGAGAAGAAAGGGAGAAGAGAACAGACAGTATACTCAAACAAATAGTTGACGAAAACATCCCAAATTTGTGGAAAGAAGTGGATCCTCGAATCCAAGAAGCAAATAATTACCTCAACCCCAACAGGCCTTCTCCAAGGCACATTGTATTGAAGCTGTCAAAAATCAACAACAAAGAAAGACTCCTCAAGGCAGCCAGGCAAAAGAAGACAATAACCTACAAGGAAAGCCCATTAGATTATCATCAGATTTTTCGGCAGAAACTCTACAAGCCAGGAGGGAATAGAATCAAATATTCAAACTATTGAAAGAGAGAAATTATGAGCCAAGAATAATACATCCAGCAAAGATATCCTTTAGATATGAAGGAGGAATAAAGACCTTTCCAGACATACAGAAACTGCAGGAATTTTCTAACACATGACCTGCACTACAAAAAATACTGAAGGCGGCTATTCAACCTGAAACAAAAAGCAAAAGAATACAAAACCATGAGTAGTATTACAAACAGACAGAAGCAGGAAATGGCAACGCTTGCCCCAAATAGGACACTATACACTTAAACATAACATACAGGGTAAAGAAGGAAAAAAAAAAAACACTTAAAAAAAAGGAAAAAGACAACTTGCTACTGCAGTGCAGAAATCAACTCACAGTATAAATAGCAATTTATTGTTTGTTGTATTTGTGACAACAAATACATAAAAGAGGAGAAAGTCAAGGTCTAAACTGGCACAAGGGAATGGAGAAAGGAAGCATGCTGAAGGAAATGGAATACTCTAAATATCAAACTTTCTTTTACATAAACTTAATGGTAACCACTAAAAAAAAAAATCTAGAACTGATATAACATAAAAATAGAAGAAATAGAGGGAAAAATCATAGAATAACACCACACTGAAATAAAAGACAGCACCAAAAAGACAAAGAAACAATGGAGACACCATCCTACCAGAAAACCAAAGATAGAATGATAGGAAATCCTCATATATCAATAATCACCCTAAATGTAAATGGACTGAACTCACCAATAAAAAGGCACAGAGCAGCAGACTGGGTAAAAAAACTAAACACAACCATATGCTGCCTCCAAGACACACATCTCAGCTACAGGGACAAATATAGACTCAAAGTGAGTGTAAGTCAAGCGAGGGCAATGCAATGTGATGTCAAGAAAATGCTTTGTTCTAAGATGGTATTTTTCTGTAAGATGTGCCTTGAGTAATGTGGTTTTGTGAGACGATTAATATGAGAAGTCCTGGGGAACAAGAAACCAGATTCATTTTTTAAAAAGTAACCGAGGACAGCATAAAATTGCACTGAAGAAGGCAGGCAGTCAGACTTAATGATAAAACGAAGGAATGTACCGTCTCTTCTTGAACTGAGTTGATCGAGAGACTTAATTTTGATTATGTAACAGTTGGTGATGAGTTTTCTCATACTTACTTCCGTTCACGCATGCCATTTTTTAAATCATAGCCTGAAATGGATTGAACTGGTCTAAAATATGTTTTGTACGTCTTTCAAAGGGGGTTTTAATGTGTAACATTTAACCTGAGTCATGAAAGTGTGATGTCTGCAGTATTTATGTGATTTGTGCATATCACACAGCCACGCAAGGTGTTTTGTGCTCAGAGTTCTTACGGGCAGAGGCTCTTGCTGCCCCAGGAAGTTGGTGTGAACTTACTATGGACTAATCCGACAGGTCCCTGAACGTTGGGATGATAAAATTCTTTGTCCAAGTGAAATGAGGTCATCACAAGCCACAGCAAAATAAGTCAGACAGAAAAAGTTGAGAACCATATGATTCCACTGATATGTGGTATATAAAACTGAAAACAACAAAAGAACAAGACAAACAAATGAAGAAACAAAAACTCATAACACAGACAATAGTTTAGTGGTTACCAGAGGGTAAGGGGGAGAGGAAGGTGGTAGATGAGGCTAAAGGGGATCCAATACACGGTGATGAAAGGAGAACTGACTCTGGGTGGTGAACACACAATGGGATTTATAGATAATGTATTACAGAATCGTACACCTGAAATCTATGTAACTTTACTAACAATTGTCATCCCAATAAACTTAAAAAAAATGCAACATCTGTGAAGCACAATCAAATGAAGTACAATAAAACGAGGTGTACCCGTATTAAAACCAAGCTCCTGGTATCACCTGCCATCCCAGCGCAGTAAGTGTGGATGTCCAGAGTGGGAGCCGGACCTGCTATTCTCCACCAGTTGGGCACACGTTCTTCACGCTCCTCAGCTTCCCACACTGAGCTGTGTTCTACTGCATAAAGATGTACTTTTCATACAACAAAGCCCCTAATCCCACAGCACCTTCTTCACACATTGTTAATTTATACATACACAGTATACATTTCTGCATCCATGCATACATACTAAACATTCATACACACATAGTATACATTCATACGTTCATAGTATACACTCACACATACACATTACACATTCATACTTAGAGGACTGGATACACGAGAAAAGGCATAAGCTATTTTTAGTGAGAAATGCCGGGCCTCTCAAGAGCAGTTTGGATGAAGTGCAATTTTCATCTCATACACTGACTTTGACTCTGCTGGCCCCACTGGATGTGCAAAGTGCTTCAGACACCCAGGACCAGGGCACAGGGGGCAAGACCGATGTCACTGCAGGGCTGTAGAGAATCACAAATGATCTGTACTTTTACTATCCAACAACGTGCTTCAAGCACACCATATACATTTAATGCTTCCCTCCACGCCCTAGAAACCTGATTTCTTTCCTCTGCTCCTGTTAAGTGATTAAACAATTAAAAAAATAAAGTAAAATTTCTGGAGTCAAACACAATCAGGCTTTTGCCCACAAATGTAAATCTCCAAAAGGTCTAAACAAAAACATCGTAGCCCGGAGGTGCCAATCCCAGTGCATTTCTCCTGAGTCTGCCACCAGCCCCTGAGGTCTTACAGACTCAGGTGTGAGCTTCTGTGCAAGGTGGTCCCAGGACTCTTTAGAGAGCAACCTTCTGCCTCCTTGTACGAGAAGACGTGACAACAGTCCCTTTCACACCTCCCTACTTCTCAGCATGCTTCTGCTCATACAAGAACACGCTTGCTTAGAAGTCAAAAGCTAGAAGGAGATGAGCAATCTGACAATTTTCCAAAGGTTTCCAAATGAGTCTGAAGCAATCCAGCCCCAGAGCCTCTCCAAGGTGCTAAACTTTAAAAATACTGACACCTCGAGAGAGAACCATGAATGCATTGAGAAGCCACAAAGCACGTGCGAGGCAAGTTCATGCTTCAGCGTCTGTAAAGCTCTCGTGGGACAAATGTCCTAACATGGAAAAGGAAATCAAAGTTTAAAGAATTCAAGAATTTCACAAAAACTTCAAAATGGTAGTTAAATAGCATGATGTCTTTTGACTCTGCATGGCCTGAAGCCAGGGATCCGTCCTTGAAGGCTAGTTTCCTGAAGCTCTTTGTCCTCACGGCTGTGTGCAGGTGGAGGCTGCTATATCCAGGTCATGTTCATGGAACACCCTCACCTAATTATATTTAGGGAACTAGAAGAAGCTGGACTTTGTCTGCCAGGAGTATCAGGTGGACCGTGAAAGCTACTCCTGATAAAAGGCTCTTCCTTCAAAAGCTCAGTAACTCGATCTGCATAAACTAAGTGAGGTTACTCTTTTTAGCATCTTGCTTGGGGTATATGAGGTCAGTGCCACTCATTCCTCAACAGGAAGCACAGAAAGAAGGCAGAAGGCAAGATACAGTTCCTCAGGCAGGCCTTGGCGATCTGCGGGGGGAAAGTCATACCACTGTGGCTTGGGATGACCTAAATCCACTTGCACGAAGATTTTATCATCCCAACGTTCAGGGACCTGTCGGATTAGTCCAGAGTAAGTTCACACCAACCCCTTGGGGCAGCAAGAGCCTCTGCCCGTAAGAACTCTGATCACAAAACACTTTGTGTGGCAGTGTGATATGCACAAATCACATAAATACTGCTGACACCACACTTTCATGACTTGGGTTAAATGATACACATTTAAACCCCCTTTGAAAGACGTACATAACATATTTTAGACCAGTTCAATCCATTTCAGGCTATGATTTTTAAAAATGGCATGCGTGAAGGGAAGTATGAGAAAACTCTCACCACCAACTGTTACATAATCAAAATTAAGTCTCTCGATCAACTCAGTTCAAGGAGATGGCACATTCCTTCGTTTTATCATTAAGTCTGACTGCCTGCCTTCTTTGGTGCGATTTTATGTTGTCCTCAGTTACTTTTTAAAAAATGAATCTGGTTCCTTGTTCCCCAGGACTTCTCATATTAGTCGTCTCAAAAAACCACATTACTCAAGGCACATCTTCTTACAGAAAAGTGCCATCTTAGAACAAAGCATTTTCCTGACATCACATTGCATTGCCCTCGCTTGACTTAGATTCAAGTTCACAGTGTAATAAAACAAAAAGCAATTCAGAAATTTTAAAATAAATATGTGTTGAGTATAACATTTTACAACCCCGAAAGCTTTAAAATACCTTCGGAAACAACTAAAGAGGCTGGAATGCCGACAAATGTCTGAGCGTGAGTATCATTTTACATATAGTTTGACATAGTCAGTGAAGGAAAACCAGGGGTAGGTACAGGTAAATGCACTACCACGCATTTAGAATTTTATTTTTTCAAATGAGCATCTGACTTTATGATGTATTTCAAACTCAGGAAAGCAGAAAATCCTGGGATATTAAAATAGATAAACTGTTTTCAGGATTACACAGAGATTGCCGCAGACCTGCACATTGGCCTCTGTCTAAACTTAAAGAAAACGCTGATTCTGGGTTACAAGAGTGTTCAATGCCCCCGTGAGGTCTATAGGGCGAGCTCACTTTATCCAACCCCTGTGCTTGCCGCCAAGAAATGATAAAAGAATGCTTCATGTCTGAAGAATGAAACAAGCGCCATACTTCCAAGGATTGCAATCTGTTAACAAGATAGACAAGCAGAGCTGAACCAACAGCTGGTCCACACGAAGGGCCCCACGGTGCTCACAGCTGTGTGGGTTCAAAGTTCTCAGTGGTCCTGAGCCCACGGTGCCAGCTGTGTCCTCAATGTGGCCCCCGCAGGTAGGGTTCCTTAGTCTTAAGAGTCCAGACTGAGCCTTGACCCCAGCCATGGACGCCATGTGGTCATGTGAATAAGCCAGAACTTGTTCTGGAAGGAAGAGAATTCCCTGGGAGGTGTGATAGGCTCCTCTCCCTCCCTCCCTCTTCCCTTCTCTCTCTCTCTCTCTCTCTCTCTCTCTCTCTCTCTCTCTTGCTCTCGCTCTCGCTCTCGCGACTCCTACCTTTTTGCACTCTGGGACAAAGCAGGCTTCTGAATGAAGTGATCTGTGACTGGGGTTCAAACGTGTTGACTGATACCTGTCCCTGCTATGCTGATCTACTAAGGCGCCGGCAGGCTAGCCGAAGGGCTTTTATAGTTTTTCAAAGCATCAGTCACTAATGGGCTACATTTACCACCAGGACCCAGGAAGTTAGCCTCAAAACATTAGCTCAAATCAACTGATTTTCCAATCTATGGTTATCAATGGCATGTTCCATTTCTATGAGGTTTTAATGAGACCGGAGAGATGTGCATTTTTTTAAAAAATTAGTTTTATGGGAGTGACATTGGTTAATAAAATTAGATAGATCTCAAGAGTACAATCCTATAATACATCTGTATATTGCATTATGTGTTCACCACCCCAAGTAAAATCTCCTTCCATCACCATATGTTTGACCCCCTTTACCCCCATCTACCTGCCCCCCACCCTCTTTTCCCTCTGGTAACCACTACACTGTTGTCAGTCTCCGTGAATTTTTCTTTGTCTGTTAAAGCACACATTTATAATGGCTCTAACACCCGGGTGTGATCTAGTAACCTGCTTACGGTTTTACGTGCTAGAGTTCCAACAACCACTAGTTTAAGATTTAGAACTGAAATTCATATGGAAGAGGGCTTAAAAGTCACGGGACGCATCTTTACTTTTTTAAACTTCAAAACCCTATAGATGGTTCGTAGTTTTAAGACATGGAATAACCATGGATTGTCATGATCCTAGGGCCCATGTATTTTGTAACAAAATGGTGAAATAAAATATAACGGTGTCTTCCCTACCACACTATGTTGCATGGGCTTGTGCCTGGGGTGTGATGCGTCAGGACCTAAGAGTCATCATCTGCTGAGTAGCTGTCGGGCTCAGGCCACTCACTAGAATGTTAAGAAGAGCAAGCCACACACTCTGCCCTCATGAAGCAAGCAGTGTCTGGCCACCAAGGGAAGCCAACGTATTGAGTTCTTTTTTTAGGCAGAGAAAAGGTATTGATCTATATGGCCAAGAGTAGAGTGGACCCGAGTACAAACCCAGGAGGAGCCCAGCTCTGACGGTGGGGTGTCTGAGGGACACTCATGGATTCTTTTTATGTTGTTGTTCATTTCACTGAGTATAAAACCAGAGTTATTTATGGGACACTGTGTAGGGATCACCACGAAGCTTTCATATATAAACATGCTATAAGTATAAATAATTTGCATCGTAAGGTTCGCTGTGTATCCTCTTCAGTACACAAAACCCCCCAAGAACAAGATGTTAATAGCACAGTCTTTGTAACTATGAAGGATACATGCATTTATCTTCACTAATTCAGCAGAGTCTGCTCATTTTTCTCTTTGAAGAAGAGCATTTCAGAAGATTTCTTTCCTCTTTCCAGATTTTACGATGACTAAAGAAACAAGATTTGGAAACAGAGCATCCTCTAGTTATCTGGGGTAAGTCACAGCCACCAAGAGAACGGTCTACTCCATGGGTGTGCCCTGTGATAATAGACTTTCCTGTACACTGACCACCATGGCACCACCAGCAAACTGTGCCAGGGACCAGTCAGATGGTGCTGACCTTCCTAGCTTGGGGACAGTTTTATACATGGAAAACTATGTCACCTTACAAACTCCACGGCAGTTCTACTGATCTCTGTGCAGCTAAATTGTGAGAACTTGGAGGGTAAGGACTGCCTCTTGTACATTTATCTGTGTCAGGCATGTACCAAATGCTATGCAGTGTCAGTTCCATACTCTTAGAATCAGTGAATGCACTCTCAAGAGTTTATAAAGGCTACACAGAGAGGCAGCAAGGTAAATGGTTTCCATGTGACCCCCATGGACTGCTCAGTTAATCCTATTTTCCAATTAACTTTTCCACCGCGCCACACAGACCTTGCTCTACTCCCGATCATAATGCACGGTCTCAACAAGTGAGCTTTCTACTGACATTAAATGTGCTCCTAGAACTTACACTGCAATGAAGTGATTTCACAGAAAGACAACTAGATTTGGCTAATCTTGGATCCGAGATAGGCAGACACACAGACAGACAGATATCCATGGAGAGAGCTAGAGAGAGAACTTTCCCAGATGCTTGGAAGGAAAAGTAAATATAACCCAACATGCTTGAGTTTTTCATTTTTTATTCCCCCCGCCCCCGGCTTCTTCCTTTCTATCCTTCAGAGACTACAGCTTTTGGGGAAACGGATTTGGGTATTAGCTGCGTATTAATTAGAGGATCTAAGTGTGCTGGTAGGAAGGATTAACAAGAGCGAGCCCCACGAAGCTGGCTAATCTCTCACCTGGGGCGTCAGGAGCAGCCATGGCCCGCTGGTGCTGGTGGTGCTGTGCGGGCATGAATTTCCAGGAAGTCTAGGCGATCATTTCCTGACAGCTTCATGTGCTGGGAGTCAGCACCTGGCCTGTTTTCATGATGAGTTTTACCCTAATCAGACCACCCAGGCACTGGAAGCCAGCTGAGAATAAAGGCATTCCTGTTATCTGTCAAATCCACATACATTCCTACATAGATGGGAGGACATCCATCTGGGACCGTGTGCTCATGCAGTTTACAGCCTGGAACTTCATGTTCAAAGTTTTTAGAACACCAGAGAGAAGTTACACAATACGAAAGGAACAGAGTCCAGCTTTAAACTCAGGCATCCCTAGGAAGAAAAAAATAATTAAGGTGCATTAATTTTCTTTGGAGATGCTGGCTCATTGGGAGAAATTACTGGACTTATGAAATGTAAGCACACTTGTCAGAAAGGCAAACACTCTTTAAAGTACTAATACTAAGCTTCATCATGAAAAGGTTTTTTCCTTCGATAGTTATTGGCACATATTTTCTGCCCTTGGTCCAGACACCAGAGTTGGGTTACCTGGCACTGTCCAAAATCGTCGTAGGTGCCACCTCAGCATGTGTGGTCCTCAGAGACTCAGGTAGAATCCAAGGACACCTAGGACTATTTAATGGGTCCAAAAACTCAAAAACAATGTTCTGACATGATTGTTTATATTCAGGAAGAAAACAGGAGAGAAATACAGTGTATTTCATGGAAGACAAGCACAGGAACCAGTGAGGTCCTGATGTGAAAGGTTGGAAGAGAAAGGAAAAAGGAAATTCACGAAGACACACAGGAGCATAAAGAGGAGACACAGGTGTGAAGGCCACATAATTTAAGCGACTTGAAGGGCTTTTCGTAGAACAAATTTGAGAACAGTAACAGACTATTTAAAGAGTGAAAGTCGAGTGATATGAGGTGTACCAAACATGAGAGTCTTTATGACAGGGCGGTCGTAAGTGGGCAGACTCTCCTAGAATATTCAGAATAGATGGTCCCTGGATTACATGGAAAAGGTAACAAAAAGAAAGTAGGCAGTCATTTATGTATTTCCAGCATCATCTACCCTTTAATACTATAGTATTATTCTTTTAACACCTAGTAAATTTCAACTATTTCAGCATGAAACTATTATGCTGTTTCAGCATCATGAGACGTGGCTGTGGAGCCTGGCTCTGTCACATCGAACGCCATGATTCTGTTCAGGTTACTGACTTCTCAGGGCCTCAGTTTCCCCGTTACTTAAAATATCTACCCCCCTTATATTAAAGATCAGAGCACTTAACCCAGTCCTGACACGCAGTACCTGTTCCACAAATAGTCACCATTTCCATTCACCCAGTAAACAACTACAGAGCACCTACAAAAGGAGAATAATACCAGCTATGCCTTCAAGGAAATCTACAGGCCAGACAGACACGTGCACAACCGAGTTAGACCAGCTACAGCACTGCAGCCATGTTATTTGAACTCGCAGACTGCAATTCTGTCATCTGTCCGATGGTGAAAGTAAGAGTATGCATCACACGGCTGTGATGAGGGCCCAGTGAGTTAATACACGCAAAGTGCTTAAAATAGCACTGGGCACACAGTAAACGATGACGACAGTGGTGATGATGATGGTGACGCAATGATCGATGTATGTATCAACTTGGCGAGGTCACGGTACCCAGATATTTGGTCACACACTAGCGTAGATGCTGCTGTGAAGGTGTTTTTGGATAAGAAGAACACTTAAGTCAAGAGACGTCGATAAGGCAGATTACCTTCCGTAGTGTGGGTGGGCCTCATCTAATCAAGTTGAAGGTCTTAAGGAAAAAAGAGCAAAATCTCTGAGGAGGAAATCTTGCCTCCAGATTGCCTCTACAGTCAGCCAGACTGCACCATCCACCCTTCCCTGGGTCTCCAGCCTGCTGGCCGGCCCTGCAGATTTTGGTCTTGTCAGCCCCCACCATCACAGAGCCAATTCCTAAATATAAATCTCAATCAATCATATATGTATATATGTGTGCGTGTGTATGTGTGTGTGTGTATATCTACACACACACGCACACACACCCTACTGGTTCTGTTTCTCCAAATACAAACGCTATTATTTTATGGGCAAGAAAGATGAGAAATGCAAGAGATCAATATCACAAACAAGATTTCATCTTGATGAACTTCTTCTGCAAGGACCATCCTGTTTGATCATGGCTCCCGGAGAAGGCTAGCAGGATGTCAAAAGGGGGATTTGCTTAAGGAGTGCCTGGTTGATTTCTTTCCATTAGAAAATAAATACAAATGTTTACTAAGATAAACTGAAGTAACATTCCTAATGACACCAGGGGGCCAAGATCTTTACACTGAACTCAGCTGATCACAGAAACAGAATGATTAAGTTCTTCCAGGGATCAGAGAAAAAGCCCTCTCTGTGTCAGTCCCTTTCTCTGTTAAAGAACACGTAAGCTCCTTTCCTAGAGAACAGTTCCTTTCAATTTAGATTGACACTGTAGCTAAGGAACATTTAAATATTTGCAAGAAATTGAAATGAATTACCCAAGATAAAAAATTCCAGGTCTACAAGCAGCTTTAGAAAGGCTATGATGTATTAAATTAGAAACTAACAATTTACTTTAATATGTCCTAACTCCAGACAGCGATAAATACAGCTATTTGTTAAGCTAAGCTTCCTGAAACATTTGATATTCTGACTTCTGCTGGATTCATGAAACCCTTGAAATGGAAAAAGGGAAATCTGTATTTCTTTCATCATCTGTTTATGGCATTAGTTTGCTAATTAGTCTATTGTCAGTTTTCTATTGGGATAAGTCTAAGGTGTTAAAGTACATAAAAGCTTTATATTTAAGTCTTCTAGATGACGACTATTGTTCCGATGGGGTTTAAATCATTGAGATTAGAGTTAGATGTGTCGTTCTGTATTGAGCTAACAGCTCAATTGGGGGGGGATACCCGTCTACAAACACAAATCTTAGATTTCTCATTAAAGACTCCCCCAAAATGTATATGTCTGATGTGGCAAATGACTCGTGCTGTCAGGATCCCCGAATGCTCCATGGCTTCTGTGTATGTTTGTATGTGAGCGCGCATGGGGGGTGTGTGTGCTGTTATATGGGCTTTCCTCTGTGATTATAAAATATTTTACACGAAGTAAGCAATTAGAAAAATATCCCTCCGAAGTGGATAGAATTTGTCCAGTTTTCCAGGTTATCTTCCCAGATAATATGCCTTCAGAAACCAAAAGGAAAACGAGGAGGCAACTCCAATTGGCCATGTTTTCTGTCTGTGGTACTTCACGATCGCCATCAGCAACCCCCACTCCCTGTCGCTAATGTTCAGATTTCTAGGCCCACTGCAAAGGGAATCAGAGAAGGTCCGCAGAGGCTGGAGAGCCTGTGGAGAAGCAGCATCCCCGGGACGTGCCTCTGGGGCCCTTGGCAGGTAGATATTAGCTGCTGCCACTGCTGAGAGCAAAGCTGGATCAAGCGGGCCCTGCCGAGAAGGACAGGCCTGAGGGCTGGTCATCAGGGCGTGGGCAGTGACCAGGAGAGTTTCTTCAGCAGTCTGAGAAAAAGGAACTGCCTCAGCCCTGCTCTAAATTCACAGGGACTGTCAGATATTCCTTAGAAGACTCTGCAGCCATTCCTGCCAGGAGAAGCTCTGCCTAGGAACTTTTCCTGGGTAACAAGTTCCTGCTGTTAGATGCTATGCTTAGAGCCGCCGAGTGCACTGGGTGCCGCAAACCTGCTGGTTTGACATAACCTCAATTACACACGGTGGCAGAGACTGCTGCTGCCGATCTCTATCACTTCCTCTTCCCTCTTTACTAACAGCACCGGATATTGGAGACGAAGCAATGCACCCACTTTACAAACCACATTTGCCAATTTCTGCTGTGACGACTCACGTGACTAAATTCCGTTCAGTGAGATGTATGAAGTTATCTGTTGAGGCTTCTGAGAAAGTTCCTTAAGTGGAGACTTACTGAGGTAGCAGCCTCCTTTTGTCCATCCTCCTCCTCCCTCCTCCCTATCAGAAATAGAGACGTGATGGCTGGAGCTACAGTAACCACTTTGTGACAGTGAAGCAACTTTGAGGATAGAAGCTACACACTAAGGATGGTAACAAAAAGAATGAGCCTGCGGCACGGATGACCTCATGGCTAAGCAGCCTGTTGGTATCAACCAATCTTTTAGAGATCCACACAGTTTCCCTGCCAGATAGGTGCAGTCAGCCCTTTCTCCAGTCAGTGACTCACAACTTACTAAATGCCTAATGAACCAAGTACTGAAGGTACAAAGATGAGCGAGCCAGGGTGCATGCCCTCAAGGAGCTGCTTGTCTCCTGGGGAAAAGTCAGGTAAGCCATGGAGGACATGTCATATTACAGTAAGATACAGGTTACCCATTTATCCAAAAGATGTCTAGTAGGCACCCATGACTACTCTTCTAGGACACTCTTCTGGACACTCTTCTAGGGATATGATAATGAGTATATATTCTATGTGGCCTGGGGAAGAGCCTGTGGAGGGAGGGAAGCAAAAGAGCTAGTGGAGGGAGCAAAGAAAAAAATGTAATGATCAGGACAATTTCAGAAAATAAGGAAGATGTGATAGTGAGTGCCGGCTGGGAGCTCTTTTAGATATGGTGGCCAGAGAAAGCCTCTCCAGATAGACCATGTTTAAACTGAGTCCTCAATTAAGAGAAAAACTGAAGAGCTAGGAAAGAAACATTCTTGGCAAAAGGCAGAGCAAGGGCAAAGGTCCTGGGGCAGGACCGAGCTGAGCATGTTGGGGGATGGTGCTGACTCACAGAGAGGAGCCCTTAGCTTTAACTGTGGGGAAGGGAAAAGTCAAGGAAAGTTTCCCAAGTTGGCCTCTGCAGCCAAAGTCCTTCTCCTGTCTAGATCACAGGGATTCCCACCAGAGAAAGAGTGCAGGGACGAAATCCTCTCTCCACCCATCCCACCTCACACCTGGCTCAGTGACACCACTCTCTGTGCCTCACTGCCAACATATTTTCCCTCCCTGAGACATAATTACGGGGGACTTGGAGAAAAAAAAAACAGAAGAAACCCCTCCTTCTCCTTCTGTATGAAAGGAAACGACATTTCAGCAGTGCTGCCACTTAAAAAGCAGTTGTCATGAATAAGACCCAGCCTGTTCCAGGATCAAAAGCTCACTGACACCCCCTCCCTGTCAAGGTTTGCCAGGCACCTCAGTTTGAAAGGTCAACTGCATCTTAACCAGCTACAGGCCATGCCCATGTGGAAGAGAAACAGTCCCCAGAACCCGGAAGCCACAGAGAGCACCAAGGCAAGAAAACCTGATGCAACTTCGGGTTCCTCTGAACCCTAAGTCAGTCCTAGGGACACGTGGGACACGCATGAGCAGCTGGACAGTGTCTGTGGTCCCACTACCCTTCAGTGGCTTCGTGACAAATACCAAGAAGACAATGACATCGCTAATCTTTTGGTTTAGTGACCATTATTTAAACACTGGGACACGTAGCAACACACCAGTCCACTGACTGTACAGGTATAGACCTAATTTTCAATGGATGATGACGTTATTATATGGACAATGAGTCTTGGATCATTAAAAAAAAAATGCGACACTTGTCCTCTTCTTAAACTAAAAAGAGCTCTTTTCCTCTGGGGGGAAAAAAAGAGTTTAGCAAGTGAACGTGTTTTTCTTCATTTTAATGACGATCCTGTCTTGTATTTCATAGATTTACTGCACTCCATAATTTTCAAATTATTACTTGGTGATCTGTTTCTAACGTGTTCTACTTGGTTAAAAAAGAAGTCGAATGTGGAATAATAATTTCTCATTGGTTTTCTACTACCCCTCTGCTGGTTGTCTGTCTCCCATCTAATATTGCAGCAATGACAGTTCTGTGGCATTTTCTGCTGATTTCTCTCAGTTAGGTATTCAGTAGTCCCAGTAGCTCCGCCTGGGACAATCGGAACATTCTGCCCACTGAAGTCTCTACAGTTTTTGTCTCGATGTTCATCTCGATTAGACTGAAGGTGGGCTTTCAGCCTAATCCATTTCTATCATCCCTGAGTTCTCTGCGTTTAAAATAAGCCTCCTTGTGTTGACTTCTTGTGCCAATGGCCACAACTGGGACTGGAGATGATTATATTGGGGCAGAGTTGGTAATAGTCTCTCTGTGTTGTCATGGTGTGATATTTCTCACTGTAAAATTAAAACTACTTCAACGCGTTGCCTGTTCCCCTATCAGTAATAACATCTGTGCTTAGGCGGCGTCCTAAGAAGGGGGCTGATTAGACAAAAACTCAACTTCAGGCAAAGCAGATGTGAACGCTGGGTGGTAGAGAACCTGAATTCTCACTTCTTCAGAAATGCAGAGGTTGGGCAAAGCTTCTCACCTCCGTCAAATGACCACTATGGCTGGCCAGCTCTGGACAGCGCATGGCAAGGGCCAGCCCTTCTTTTCATGCGGATGAAGAAGTTTACATTCTAAGAAGAGGCAACACGTTCTACTGCTTTTTGCTTTTTAAATGTGTCACACTTATGTGCTATGAACCACGCTTGGCCCTGGAGTTTCAAAGGAGGATGAGACAAGGCAGTGAGTGACAGAACCACCAAGGAGCCCATCTCTAGCTGGGGTGACATACAGTCAATGGCCCACGGGACCTATGTCCACAAAGAGCTTTCTTTTCCAAGCTAAACCGTAATAATCTAAAACTATATTATACAATAAGGAATGGACCTTAAGAAGTTATCTGTTGGATTGTTTAAAATAGACGTAGAGAAAATGGAGTTGTGGGATTTTATGTGAATCTCTGACAAAAACTCACGAATGTGAGTATTCCACAGGTATTAGATGCCGACTGCAAGCAGGCAATGTGTCAGTGCTGGAGTGGCAAAGATGAGCCACGCTCCCTGCTCTCGAGGAGACTTTGTCCTCAGAGACGAGCGGACGTACAGCCTAAACTACAAGGCAGGATGGTAAGAGCCGCTGGAGAAGGACAAACCAAGTGTGGAAGAACCAGCAATCAAAGAATGGCCTTCAGCTGGTTCTCGGAAGACAACGGTGATCTCTAAGAACTGGAGTGCCATTAGGGCACTTTACCTTGGAACAGACATTCTTCCAAAACAACAACGGTCCTCATTCTGCCTTTGTTAGACACGCTCAGGGTCACATCCACCACATGTGTTTGCAGAAGACACAAATAAGTCTCTGTGTGTCTAGTGTAAGCAAAACAGGCAGCAAGAACCCAGCTCTTTGACCAGGTGAAACCATGAGGCCAAGGGAACTATGAAGGGAGCTTTTGTGCTTTCCTTGAAGACTCCCGGCAAAGAGGACTGCTTTGCCGTTCCCACACATGGGTGTCAAAGAGTCTCACTGAGTCTTCTCTGCTCCCATCACACCTCAGTTAGGAAGTCAGCCTGCTGGCTGGGCATCTTCTGATCCCCACCCAGGGCAGTCGGCTCGGTCCTTCCTCTCCCCTCTGTGTGACGCCAGTGCACGTGAAGGCAGCTGGGAACAATTTCTGCCTTTCCACTTGCTCAATTCTGTCCCCTGCTATGTATCTGGGAAAGATGAGGACCTTGCCATCTGTGTCACCCTCACTGGACAACTACTTGTGATCCGGGTTCTGCAAACAACGATTCCTTCAAACAGCTTCTTGCTGACCTAGAACCTAATGTGCAGGTACTTTTTAGAGATGGCTCAGCTCTAAACTCCAGGATAAATAATCGGGATAGGAACCATGCCCCTGAAAGCGAGGCATGCACATGGAAAACACTTGGGGTTAGAACACAAAGGCCGTCGACAGAAGTCTTACCAACCACTCAACACTTCTCAGGAAAACTGTGGGGGACGTGACAGAGGGCCCTGCCACACCTCAGCAGAAGTCTGGATGGTACCCAAAATATACTTGCTGGATGATGGATATAAATGACTATGTATGTGTAAAGCCAGTTGACCAAATTTTGACTAATGTTAATTTCTCAGGGACCTGTATAATGATTTTCTAAGTGTTTCATAGAAAATGACATTCAAGAGACACATGCCCCTCACACAGTCCTTGCCCTCCAGGCTCCGAGATGCAGGCCTACCGGGAGGAGACGGAGCTGGTCTAGGGGACAACGCAGGCCCCGATTGGGGAGGGCCCGAGAGGGGCCCCAACACCCTGCAGGGGTCCAGACGCACCATTTCTCCAGAATTTCTCCACAACACACCCCAAGCTCAGACGTGAAGTTGCCTTGCAGACTGACAGGTCTCAAGAATGGCGGAAAACAAATTCACATGGACCACCCTAATCAGACATCAATAATAGATGAAGAGGAATTAGGCTGAAACTGACATTTTTTGATACTTGCATAAAATGGTTTGTATAAGGAAATACAGTACCCTGCTGGGTGTGTAGGTGCTTCACTGTGGCGTACTTAGGAGAATGGAGTACAGGTGTCCCCTGCTTTTCAAAAATTCTCTGTACACCACTTCACTGATGGAAGACCTACATCAGTACCTGTTTTCACGAACCGAAAGAAATCCAAAAGGACTTTCACTTTTAAGAAAAAAGGTAAAAAGTGAAACTGGTGATCAGCCACTGCTTTGCACGAGCTGTTAACAGAGGCAGTGGCACCCAGGGCAGCGAGAGTGGCCCCACCGAGCTCCTTCCTGGAATCAAGCTCGGTGTCTCAGCATCCAGCCCCAGAACCCTGACTGTGTCTGGGAGCATTGGGCCTTCACCTCCACTGATTCTGTGCGTCCATTAGCAAGATGGGTCCTTGGGGATCAAAAGAGCCTGAGAGCCCGTGAAGGTGTGATGTCCGGCATAAAACTGGACATAAGCATATTTGGCATGATTTGGTAGGTTATTTTTTGCGTCTGGGAATGCTCAAAGCCTTTTCCATATAAATGAATGGTAAGTGCTTCTTCCCTATGCAGCACTGTGGCTTACGAGAGGTTTCGTAGAAATGCTCTACTTTTGGAGAGCGGGGTAGCTTTTAACCCCCACTTATGTCCGAATAACTAACAAACCAAATCACAAACCATTAAGGCAGTGACTACGTCTTCTCATTTGTGTACGGAGGGGGGCCTTGCACTGCATTCCAGATAAAATGATCTGTGTTAAAACATATCACTTATGGGCTTCTAGTGGCAACATTTCGTTCACCTCATACAAAAGAACGTGTTCTTTGACATAGTCTTTCATTAAGTAAATATTTATTCAATACCTGTATGTGCAAAGCCCTGTAGTAGATACTGCAATAGAATGTTAGGATGAACAACACGTCCAAGCAAGTACACGGCACATAAAGTCAAAAAGTAGATATATGTAGACAAACTGTGTGAGGCTTCCAGCGGGAGTGGCGGTTGCATCTGACCAGCCTGGCATTTAGCACCGGCCTGGGGAACACCTACGACCGGGCGTGTGGGAAAGGGAGGGCTGCAAACCAGCTCAGGCAAGGTGGAAAGCACGGCACTGGGTGCACAGCAGCACTGAGATAGGTGTTCACTTCTTTCAGTGCATGGAATACGCAAAGCAGTTGGTTCAGGATACACCTACGAAGGCAAAATAGGGGCTTAGCACAGGGCATCCTGCAGCCAAGATCAGACTTCTGGATTGTGGCCCTCAGCGTGAGCAGCTGAACTCTTTTAAGCAAGGGAGTCACGATGCGTGTCTTGAAGAGCACTAACACCAAATTCGTTTTCTGTGACTTAGGGGACTCTCATTCAGGTTGGCAGACTTCTGTCCCCAACACTGCTCTGCATTAAGGAGACTGAACTGTAGGGTCACCAGTCCCGGGGTTACTCAGAGGACCCCGAACCCTGGTCGAGCTAGATGCCGATCGTGACCTCCTGTGCCCAGCGCCGTCCCTGGGCAAGCCCTGACTGTCCGCTGTCACACAGCTGACCCCTTTATGAAACCGCAGGCCTTGAAGAATCTTAATAAGTCCAGCGACAACTCCCCATGTCGCCCCAGGTTCCATCCATCCGCCCCATTATACATTTCAGCTTCCACAGCAGTCTGAGGGCATGGCTGGGCCTTCCTTATATACAAACAGAATTCTTCTTTCTTTACTGCTCTATTCTATCATTTCATTTGGAACAGAAAAACTCAGAGGAAGGAGGAAGGAGGCTGAACGTGAACCGACAGGAGAGACAGTGAGCGCCTTGTTGAAAGGACACCTCCCTCCCCTTCCCCCAAACTGCCTTCTCTGAGATGCTCCTGCTATCCCCACATGGACGGAGCTCCCCACCTAATCCTGAGAAAGAAAAGAAGTCCCAGGGACTCTGCCTGGGAAGTCCAGGGCACAGCTACCAGCACGTGCACCCCCTCTCATCCCAAACCAGCAGTCCGTGTAGGGAACCACTGGACAATTAAGACCACTGTGTCAACACACACACACACACCCCAAACACAAAACAAAAACCTTGTTTTCCTTACTATTAGCTCATGACAACATCCAAACCCCAACTACAGCAACATGAACACCGGGAAAGAAACAGGTGGAGAACCTCTGCTCATAGTTTCAATGTACACTTGACCCTTGAACGCGGGTTTGAACTCCACAGGTCCACTTATACGCAGGATATTTTCATTAAATATGCTGGCAATTTTTCTGGAGATTGCCTTACTGCCATGAAGCAATCGTGTTGATTACACTAGGCTACCATGAATCGTTAGACCTGCAAATAAATATGAATTTCTTTTTTCCATCAGCTTTCATTTCTGTTGTCTAGTGTTAGTAATATGTTTAGCACCTA
Source organism: Rhinolophus ferrumequinum (assembly GCF_004115265.2). Lineage (NCBI taxonomy): Eukaryota > Metazoa > Chordata > Mammalia > Chiroptera > Rhinolophidae > Rhinolophus > Rhinolophus ferrumequinum. Next base: position 4,356,437 of record NC_046296.1, on the reverse strand, counting down.
CAGTGTTTTGTGTCATGTAAGACGATATTGATGTCGTACTGATACGTAATTCATCTTGTAAACAGATGCCATGAACTTACGATATGGATAAGTACAGTACAGTATTGTAAACGTATTTTCTCTTCCTCATGATTTTCTAAAATTTTCTTTCCTCTAGCTTACTTTACTGTAAGAATACAAGATATAATACATATAACATACAAAATATGTGTTAACCAATCATTTATGTTATTTGTAAGGCTTCTGCTCAACAGTAGGCTATTAGTAGTTAAGCTTTGGGGGAACCAAAAGTTATATGCAGTTTTCTACTGTGCAGGGGTCAGTGCCCCTAAACCCTGTGTTGACTGGGTCAAACTAATTCCTCCAAAATAAAATTGTAGTTGGAAAAATGAAAGTACAGACGTAACAGAGGTCCTCTGTTTAAGTTAGCAATAACATTTTCAAATAAGCTTCTATTTGTTGTAGTTTCAGGAAACAGGTTTGGTATCTAGCAGAGTTTTATTTCATGTAGGAGGCCATGCTACGGCAGCACGCTGGGGTCCGGTCCACAGACCTGGGGGTCAGAACAGCTCTGAATTTCAGTCCTGACTCTGCCACTTTCAAGGTGACCCTGAGCAAGTTACTCAGGCTTCAGATTCCTCATCGGTAAAATGGGAAAATAATAGTACCAACCTAATGGAACTGTCAAGAATTAAATAAAATAATACATATAAAAGCACCCATCCACTGAGTAGATCTTATTGCTGCTAACATTCAGATATCTCAACTGTTTTATTTACTTAACCATTTCCATCTTCTTAAGTAAAATATTTGTTTCCTTTTAGTTCCCCTAAAGGCAGGAAAAAAGATAAATCCTTGGGGAAGCATGTGAACTCCATTTAGTGGATGAATGCTCTAAAATACTTATGGGCATCTATCTATGTCTTCTACAGCTCTTAAAGTAATGTGTCAAACATCAAATAATGGAATAAACTGTCTTTGCACACAATAGCCATGAAATGATATTTTTTACTCTTCCCAAGTACTTTAAAAAAACACTGTTTCTTATATTTTCCCTAGCCATGACAAAGAAATTTTAAAAATCAAATTTCTAAGAGCAATTTGCTTCCTAAGAGACAGACAACAAAGCATTACGAACAAAATGATTATATAGCTGAATCTTAATTGCATGTGCAACTGTATCAATTCAGTTTGGACAAATAATTACATGATAAATCGTGCAGTAACATGAAATGTAACATCACAGTAACATTAAATGTATTATCTCTATTCTCCTTCCGTAGCCAAGTATTCCTGCATTTGTGGTTGGGTTTCTAGGGTTTGTTTTTGTTGTTTAACTTGTCAAAAATAAGACGGAAAGAAGTTAAAGGAGAATGGGTGTGTGGGTGAACAAGTGACAAAGATTCCAGGAGAGAAAGAATGGAAATATGTGATAGATCTGAATACTCTGTTGCATAAAAGAGATACAAAGTCACTATATACTGTACCCCAGTGCCTGGGGCATGGGAGGCAAATAAATGTTTGTTCCTTGAATGAATGATCATAGTAATTCATTACTACTAATAGTGATGAAAATAATATGGTCAAATAAAAATTTAGTGGGTGTTTTTTTTGTGGGTGTTTTCAATGAATTGCGATATCCATGAAATCAATTTATTTTATCACCTTATGATTAGAGGAGTGGGTTTAACTGCCCCAAATTCATAGATGGAGAATGTATCTGTGCCTTTAGCAAGTACTTCTTAAACACCTACTGTGTGTAATTACAACAGGAAAATTAGACTCACATACAAATCTGTTAACTTAAAACTGTGTATTTATGTTTCTTGCCCTACCAGTGCTGCGGTAAACTCTTGAGAATTTTGTGACATATTTCCCATCAGGATAGTAAATAAAATGTAATTTGTAGATAGAAAACTAATGTTCAAGAAATTAGACAATAATTAGAATATTTATGCCTACATCCAAAGATACTTGCCTGTGTGCACAGATGTCCCTTATTATCTGATTTGGTGCCAAAAAGGGGCTAGGTAAAATGATGCTACAGACAAAAGAGGCTGAAGTTCTACATTAAATAGTGAAATAAGCTTTTATGTAGTCTCAAAACTAAGAAATTTATTTTATAACTTAACATTTTTTATCTTCTAATTGTAAGCACACACGCAGTCTAAAAGAATGAATCAAGTCATCGATTCATCAAAATAATTATTCTTCAAAATAATTTTTCTGACAAAAATTGTGATTGCCCTTGAGAATATCGTTCTGATTTTTGATCCATAAAGAGGATTACTTTTGCAAAAATAACTGCAAGTATCTGTGATTCTTCCAAGGATTTCTGTTCTTTTCTAAAACACCTACCATGCCATCATCCCGATTGATTTTCCCTCTAATTACTAACTCGTTTGACTCTGCCAAAAGCACATTTGCCAGTGGCTCCGCCTACGATTCCAGCAGTTCTCCAACACCACTTTCCTGGACATCATGAAATCCCTCACTTCAGCAATATTTGCACGTCGCATTTCTAAACTGCGCTGTATTTGCAATTTAGTGTCATGTTTATAACTACCTCTCAGTGAGAGGCAAACAGACAGATGCGAGGTTAGGACAGGAGAGATGTGTAAGTGGGGGCTAATTTAACAAATGGTCAGTTCATTAGTAAATACTGTTATATGGAAACCACTTGATTTTCCCCACAGCCCGGGCATTGGCTGAACTGTCTGTGGAGAGTGACTGGAGGATATAAAGGGAGGCGCCCACTTGCCTTGTTTAGAAAACAAAAGGTAACAGTTGAGTTCAGTTTCTCTTCCTCTGTTTCAGAAAAGCCCTTTGTTTTCCAAGCACCCAAGCCCTCACTTGGTTCTTTCTGTCCCATGGCCCCACCCTGCAAATGCTCACCTTGACCTGCCCTCCAGGGTCTGCTCTTCCTCCTTCCATGATTTTCCAATCCTGTGTATTAGTATTTCTAAGCTTTATTATGAAAATAGCTCCTTATTATTAAAAAAACTTACCTGAACTCCTACTTCCTACTTAGGATTGGAAAGGGGGTGTGGGTGCTTCTAGAAGCCCTCTCACAGGACATTTTTCCCTTACCAGAGCCCTTTGACTCTTAGCTCTAAGGACTAACCCATGCAGGGCAGACACGCCCTCGGGGTTAGGAATGCATGTGTTGACAGCAGGTGCCAAACCTGGTTCCCTAACGTACTGTGTGACCTCGGGTGAGCTCTCTGCTGTCTTTGTGCTTCGGTTTCCTTACCTATAAAATGGGGGTGATTACAGTGCTGTACTCCACAGACTCAGTCAGAGGACTGACGGAGTGAGATAATATGTAGAAAGTGCTTCAAACGATGTCTGGGACCCAGGAAACACGTAGTGTTCATCCTTACTGAGGACTTCAGGCCCCATCAAGTACTCACACCAGGCTCTCTGTATCTCTGGGATACAGAGATACTACACATGTCCTGGGCCCTGAATTCGAAAGGGTTCCCTGTGGCAAGAATGTCAAAGGCCCCTCACATTCACAGGCTCAGAGATTTGGGGGGGTGGGGAAGCGGGACAGACAGACATGCAACGCTGCCTGTGCCTCTCGGCCGCTGTATGAGTCTAGACTGGGTGTTTAATGTCTTCAGACTCGTTTCCTCCACTGTGAAAAATGGAGACAAGACTTCCCAACTCACTAGGTTTCTGCAATGAATGCATGTAAGACACATTTGAGCAAGCATCTAAAACAGTTTCACACAGACACTCACAAATATTCATGTCTCTTCCCTTCTTTTATAAAAATGACCATAAATTCAATTTGCAAATACCTAGAAGAGAATGGGCCATTTAAATAAGTCACTATGGTTCATTTTAAATCTTTGTATGTCCAAACTACAGGCCTTTGAAGACAGAGGACCAGTAATAGCTCTAATTTCTCATATTCATCAAAATTTATTATTTTTTCCTAGCTAACCAATGAACAGAGAAAGTTATATATTGTGATACCTTTTCTGGGGCTGTGTTTTATATAGAGCAGGAGGGAAAATGCCAGTTGTTAAAAATAGGCAGGACAATTATGTGAAATGAGAGACCCAGGGATGGGTGGCAACAACTGTAGAACTAACACAGTTGACCTGCAATCATGAGAGAGGGACAGACCGTTGTGGAAGGACCCACGTGAGGAGAGGGGCTTCCTCCTCTCATGATCTTCCACTTCCTTTGACCGTCCAGGGGGAGAGACCAGCTCTCGCCCACACAGCTGAGTGAGGCCCTGGGGAGACATAACAAATGCTTCGTGAGAACAGAGTCTACCTTGTAGGTTTGACCGCCTGGCCACGGTCACGACTTAACTTGCCTTGTGTACTATTTCTGTGGACTTTTCGTGACTGTGTGTGGAGTGGTGGAGTGATTCAGATTCTTTCCCATATTGCACACACACAACCCCAAATCCTCAAAGAATAAGTCCTGTTGATGGTGTCAGTGATGCCTTTCCATATACACTGAGCATTATACAAATGCAGGGAAATTAAAATGCTGTGGTACGAAAAGTACCCACTTAATTAACAATTTGCCATTCTGATAATCACACACAGGAGGCACTGCTTTGGTATTTTTGTATCTTCAGTCACATTTTAGGGCTATTCTGGCTTCTAAGTATAGAGAAAATAGATGTCACATATTTTTCTAATACACGACAATATCCATATATACGCATATATATAAAAATCCTGACACTTTAAGAAAACGCTAACAAGATAATAGTATGTACATACAAAACACTCTGTGGAAGTACAGTGTTTAGAAATGCTTTCATAATCACCTAGGTGATGTAGTATAATGAGGATAATAAAATATAATTAAACATTAATTACAGAAATGATCAAAAATAATTGACTTGTACAAAGCGCAGTACTCCTATTAAAAAAGAAACTGATGGATAATAAAATATATACAGTATTCTGTCCTTTAGACATAATTACTTCAAGGCAGCAATTAAATTTACAGAAAACTGTTAAGTTTCTTCTGTGACGCTTTACTACTGTGAACTGAAGACATTCTGACTGAGAATTGCCTTCAAAAAAATTCTTACGATTGTTTACCATCTTAATAGGAAACACTGCCATAAACCCAAAGATGTGTGTTATAAACCAACAGAAATGAATTTTAACACAGTTAGGACTCTGCTGCGCTTGTCGTATTTCGGGTGTCCATAGAACAGACCTTTTTTCTCCCATTAGAAATGTCTAATGCTCATCTAGCCAAGGCCGAACACACAGTTTCATATGAAGAAAAAAAATTATTTTATGCAAAAATAATATTCTGTATCAGGACTGGCAGAAGAACATGCTTTTACTAATAATTATCATGCCAAATTTTTTACACCAGTTGGCTTCCCCATTTGAGGAAGTAGGACACCATTCCATAAAGCCACTCAATGTCCTTAGGGGAAGCATTACTTTTTTAAAAGGGCATAAAAATCTCTCCTTTTGGCCTTTTTACAGCATATCCAGAGAGTCCAGAGAATTCTCTACATGTAGGCAGCTGTAAACACAAACTTCCCTACCCTGTTGTGGGGTTGAGGGTGTGCGGGAGGCTATTAGGATTGCAAATTTTTTACATGGATACATTTTTTTACCCACTTGAAAATGGTTTCAGTTGAAATAGGGGAGTTTAGGTGCAGCAATAGGCAAATAAAAGCAAAAAATATGAGAATTCTATATGTGTGTGTATGTGCAGAACAGTTTTCCAAAAACCCAATTCTATTTAATGCTTCCTTCTCATGTACTTTTCTTTTCATCCACAGAAGATGCTTTTAATCCAAAAGATGTTTTAGTCCAAAGCCACCTTCAGCACAAGTGAAGATAACATGACAGGGACATTAAATTCAAGGAATAATTGACTGATATGTGCCTATGGGGAGAAGAGCTGAGAGGGAGAGACCGGGAACAAAGGGGAAGACTCTGCTGGCAAGCATGGGGCCTCCTTCATTGATGTGAGAAATAAGCCTGAGTCCCGGAATGACTCTTTCCTGAAGCAGAAGTGAAATGAAACCGTGACAGATGTGTCACGTAACCCACTCTATTGAAAGCCACTAAATCAGGGGTTATTTGTCACTGCAGCGTAAGTTAGCTTAAGCTGACTGACAACAAGGGCTGACATCTAGTTTTTACAAGCAAGGTATGGCTAGAGGACCTGATTTTAAATGAATGCAAGAGTCATCCGTCGCCTGCAAAGCCCTAGCTTTTACATTAAAAGAAACTGAAACTATTTGGCAACAATCCTTAAGTTCACCTGACTTGGACCACTCAGAACTATGTCATTAAAAAAATTTCAGAGGCACACGTGCTCATCACCCATCTCTGTTCATGGCAGGACATTTCAGCGTCACTGAACAATAGGAAATAGGTTGCACCCCGCGCTGGGCAGTTTGGGCCAGGAGTTTCTGAGAGAGGAAGGGGAAATGGAGTAGGAAAGAGGGAACTCATTGTATGATAATTCGCCAGTTTTGTCTTTGACTGAGGAGGAAACACGGGCTCCACGCCGGAAGAATCACAATGTACAAGTAGGTTAAATATCAAACAAAATAATATAAGCTCCTACCCACAAAAATCACAATTTATGGAAGGTTCAGCAGACAGTTGAGAGTGCTACTTAATAAATACCAGGCTCCAGGCCAGAGTTTCGGGATAAAGAGACAATATGCGTTCTCCTGCCCACGAAATCTGAAAAGGAGACTAAAATGCATGCTGTGCACAGACCCCTACATTCACAGGCCGTGTGTGTGTGTGCGTGTGTGTGCGTGCGTGTGTGTGTGTGTCCCTGCATCATTAGGTCAGTACCTATCTTAATTACAGATGAGGTACCTTTACTTAATTCAAATGTTTACCCCTAAAGACGTGGGAGGGCATTTCAGAGTTCTTTTAAAAAACGTATCACTCCTTTATAGGAAAGGGAGTAATGCTTAGCACCTTAGGATTGCATGCAAAACCAGACTAAGATCAAAGGACAATAACCCAGCGTGATACTTCAATTTACCTCCACTGCCTGTCAAATCAGAAAATTCATTCAGATATGTGTGTGAAATGTGGAAGGAGGGAGAGAGGAGGAAACGGAAGTGAGTCGGTGTATTTCTTCACAGAGTGAAAACGATACAGCACCGAGTCACACAACACCCGCTTTCTGGTTGTCGGTCTCAACAGAGAGGGTGTTCAAAAGGCAGTGCTGTCCCCAGAGGTGGCGGGAAATGTGAACAGGGCCAGGCAGGTTAGACACCTTGCAGATAAAGTTTCATGCGGCAGGCAGAAAGGAAGCCAGCTCTCAGGACTGGTGACCCCTCAGGTGTGCACAGGAACTCCTCCTCAGAGGAAAGTCACGTGCTGTGTTTCCACCAAGGGCTGTATCTGTTCTGTCTGATGGAGTCTCGGTATCTAAAGCAAAGGAGCAGGTGAGTCTTGCACAGGTAGATCAGTAGGCCTTGAGCAGAAGCTCGGCCACCAGGCCTGGCAGCGTGACTCAGGCTCACGGGGTGCCCAGAGAATCCGTGGCTGACTTGACTCTCCCATGAAAATTAAAACGAGATGACGCTCAGGTTGGTGGGTAGTTTTCCCTTCTGGAAGGAGGAAGTGGGTGTCTGTGCTATAGAACGGTGCCTATAAAAACACAGTTTTCAGTTCTGGACACACTGTAAAGAGGGACAATGTCCAAACAAAGATAAGAAGAAGGCTTTGGACATGTTGAGTTTTAAGGGGAACTGCGGATGGACAGCCTGGAAAAACTGAGCAACGGCACAGTTATCCTCAAAACACGTGACGGTGTGTTATAAAACATAATTCATTAAGTATGCAGCGAGCAATTTCCCTGAACACAGAGCTGGGCAGGACAGTTCTGTCCTTGGGGTGTGCGACCTAATGCAGGCGGGGGGTCTGAGAGTGAACAGCTCACACAAGGCAGGCTCCCCAAAGCAGAGCGGTGGGGACTGATGGGGGAAACGCTTCTCACGAAAGGACATTTGGCGGATGGATAAAGTTCTGACAGCCAGAGATTTTTTTTGAGGAGAAAAGAAGAAATAAGGACATTATCAGAAACAGGATGCACAAAGGGTTGGAAGTGGAAAATCCAATGTGTGAGTTTGGAAGAAAAAGCCTAGTTTTGCTGGGGAAAAATGGTGTGATGAGGGAAGTAATGGAAGATGGATATGCCAAATTCGTATTTCCAAGGCATATGTGTACATAAAGAGAAACGTTATCACATTCCTGTAATATTCTCATTTTAGAGTTAGGAAAAGGAAGCACAAAAATTCTTCCTCACAATCCCTCAGTTCCAAGCCATACTTTTCAGTCTGGCACCTGGTAAACACCCAATAATGTGGTGTTGAATTGAACAGAGAAATGAATTGGTATTTTTTTAAATAATGTGTGGAATGAAATACAGATGAGATTATGAGCATATTTCTTCCTAAAACCGTATCAAGTCATATATTTCTCCCCTTTCTATCCGTGTGTAAACACAGTCCACTCTTGTTCAAAGGACACTTACAATACTCGTATGTGCCCCAATTGAAACTCCATACCGGCTTCCTCTTGACGCTCAGCATAGATTTTGGCTTCTCTCTACCACACCTCATCACATCCACCCCCAAGCAGAAGACCACCGATACTTGAATAGTGGCCTAGACAGAATAAACAAGGACAGGGTTTTTTGCGTGTGTTGTTCACTTTTCCATTCCCAGTGCCTAGAATAGAACCTGGCACACAGCTTGTGATCAATAAATATGTTGTTGTTAAATAAAGTAAACAGATTTTTAACTTATGCAAACTAAGCCAAAATAAAATTGTGTTTTTATTTGTTTGCTTGCTTAAGATTATCCATGATTTTAACGCAGTGGCACAATTAAAAAGGATAAACTCTTTTTCTTTCTGGGATGGGAACTCGAGTTAGTAACATCTAAGCAACTACTCTCCCAGCACTCATCTTTAAATTTTTACCTGTCCTAAGTAATAATAACAACCACAACAATAATAACACAGGTTTCTCTACTGTGATTTTTAAACACAGCTAGAAATTTCAGGTCATATAACGTCACACTTTCTTAACTATTAAAAAGAAAGTAGTCTTTGTGATGTTTCACTTAATATCACTAGTTACAATTCTTTTTATGTTTACTGAAAAAAATCCACTAGCACCATATGGACTAACTCGGAGATATCCTGCTGTGATGTCACATTTTATTATCAATAACGCGAAATGCTATTATCCTTATAATAACCGAAACGTTTTCCCTCCTATCAAGTGCTGTGCTTCATATTACAAAGCTTTTATTAAAACATCAGCCTTGCCACCTACGTTCCATTATCTTTTATCCCTGCCTTCCCTCCTCTCCCCTGCCCTGTTTGGCACCATTTACCACCTACGACAGGGACCCTCCACATAGGACCGGGTGCTTGGAGCAGCTGGGAAAGGGGCACTTGCAGGTTCCAAAGGGGACCCGTTCAGCAGCAGCACACATCAAAGCGGTGGGCCTCGCACTCCGATAGGCTACTTCAGGTCTGGCCCCCACCCTTTGGCCAGTCATCATCATGCTGTGCTGTTTCCTTCTCAGCTGTCTTGCTAGAGCTGCCAAGCCTGTGACCTACTTCTACGCAGCCCTGGGCTTCTGGCTTTCCCCACTGTCACATGCCCTTCCGCATGGTGGGCTTGCTACCTGTTTTCTCAAAACTAGACATCACACTGAGCCAGCCACTTTCTGCAGCGTATTAATCACTGCCTTCAGGGTTTTAGTCATTTTGAAAGCCATTATCCCAAGTTTTCCCCATCTCTCGTCTCCCCTGGTATCTCACCACCTGCTTTCGACCTCTCCCTTCCCCCAGTACAAGGGGAAGCAGAGCATAGCTAACTTGGGGGAAGGTGACTTGTTTTAAGAAGTTACTTTCTATAATAGCTGTCAGTTCCATATCACCAGCTAGAAGCTTCTTTAATCTGAAGAGCGTATCCTATGGGCGTCACAACCATTGAAAAACTGTGGTGATTAATTGCTCAGGTCAGGTTAGGGGACGCATTGATCTTTCCTCCCTGTGAGTCCCCAGTGTTTCTTGCCCATGTCATTCACTTGGCAATTAATCACGTTTTGCCTGGAGACATCTGCGGTTTCACTTTTGCCATTTTCTATAGCCCTTTGTTCCCAACTGGCCGTTCCACTTGATGCATAAAGGTTCTGTAGATTATGGGTCTCTGTTTTCCACAGACTCTACTGGGTCTCAAAATAGTGGTGGACTCACTGTGGATGTCAGGTCTGGACAAGATGATGTAGACTCATTTCTCCCTGTTTCTCTCTCCAACCACAACAACGAACCCTGGTAATAATACGAAGGGCAACCAAAGGAAAAGTCTGAAAGGTGACAGGAGTGTGGTGAACTGACGAGGGACCCTGGGTCCAGAGGTGCTCAGAGTGAAAGGTATCTGAGGACCACGACACCCAACAGAAGAAGGTGTCCCAGTGCTGGCATTTCCCAATCCACACCTCACAGCAACAGAAGGCAGCCCAGGGGTGCTCATTCCTTCTGTGACCTGATTCAGAGTCCTGCCAACAACGCCAGGTAAGGCAGAACTCGTAAGAGGAATGAATCAGACCCTCCACTAACAAAATCTGGCCAGGAGAGATGTCTTCCTACCCAGCCAGGCCTGAGACTGCCCTCCCCAATCCAGACACACCATGCAAGGGGGATCCTGCCACAAAGCACCCAACCCAGAAAGCACTCTTCACCCACGTCCTTCCCATGGGCCAGATACTCCCTTCCCTGACCGAGGGGCATCGGAGAACCCCGCTGTGGAAACTCCTTCCTTCTCCTCAAGCAGCACCAGGACACAAGATAAACCAAGCAGATCAAAAGAGCATTATAATGGCTCTAAATATTAAATGTCACTGTAACCACAGCCCACGAAAGAAGCCTACATGCTAAAGCTAGAAAAAGAGGTTCTTAATAGCCAGAATGTCCAAGATAAAATTTAAAAATCATCCATCATACTAAGAACCAGGAAAGCCACAGTTGAGTGAAAAAAGATAGTCAACTGAAGCCTACACTGAGATGATCAGATATTAGAATCACCTAACAAGGACTTTGAAGCAGTCATCAAGAAAAGGTTTCAACAATCTTACAAGCAATCAATAAAATCTCTTGAAACAAATGAAAAACAGAAAATCTCAGCAAAATAATGGAAGTTATAAAAATTTTAAAAAATTGAAATTGCAGAATAAAAAACAAAATGGATATAAACTCACTGAACAGGCTCAACAATAAAGTGGGAGTGACACTGGATAGAAATCAGTGAACTTGAAGACATATGAATAGAATTTAGTCAATCTGAAAAACAGAGAGGAAACGGACTAAAAAATAAACAAACAGAGCCTCTAAGACCTTCGAGACGATAATAAAAAATTTAATATATTTTATCATCAGAGTGCCAGAAGGGGAGAAAAAAGTATTGGTGAAAGAGTATTAAAAAAAAAAAAGTCTGAACACTTCTTAAATTTGGTGAAACCCAAATGTACAGATTCAAGAAACTGAGTGAATGTCAAATAAGACACAACTGAAGAAATCCACACCAAGACACATCATAATTAAACTTCTGAAAACTAAAGACAGAGAAAAATATTGCAAGCAACCAGAGGGGAAAAGAGGGAATAATGACTTACATGAAAGTCGATTTCTCATCTGAAACCATGGTGGCCACAAGGAAACAGCACAACACTTGTCACATACTGAGAGAACAAAACTGTCATCTATGAATTCTCTACCTGGCGACAATATCCTTCAGAAATGAAGGGAGGAATAAAAACATTCTCAGACGAAGGAAAACCAAGAGGTTCTGTGCTGGCAAACCTACCTGTAAAGAGTGGCTGAAGGAAGATCTCTAAACAGAGAAGAAAGCAACAGAGAAAAGCTTGACCTTCAGAGAAAACAACATCAGGACGGGTGAAGTGGTTGGTCTCGTGCACAGTGTATAGAAGAACACTTGAGACAATTGTTTAAAGCAAGGGAAGGGTAAAAAAAACATCCAAATGGCACTGAGGTGCCTACATTCCACTTAGAGTGGTACAGCATTGATACCATTGGAATATGGTGAGTTTCGCATGTGTATTCCTAGAGGTATACCTAGAGTTACCACCAAGAAAACTATACAAAGAGATACACTTTTCAAAAAAAACTATAAATAAATCAACACAGATCATTTATAAAATGCTCACATGATCCACAGAAAAGTAAGAATAGAGAAACAGAGGAATAAGAAACAGTGAAAGCAAATCAGAAAACAAATAGTAAGATGAAAGATTTAGGTCCAAGCATGTCAATAATTAGCTTAAATGTAAATCATCCATATAAACCAATTAAAAGACAGAGATTGTCAGAGTGGATAAAATAACAAGATCCAACAATAGGCTGTCTACAAAAAACTCCATAGGTAGACTGAAATAAAAGGATGGGAAAAGACACACCATGCAAATATTTATCAAAAAAAAGCAGAAGTGGTTATATATTAATGTCAGATAATGTGGATTTCAGACAAAAGAAAAATACGAGAGACAAAGAGGAATATTACGTAATTATAAAACAATCAATCCACTGAGGGAGCATAACAATCTGCAAAATGCCTCAAAATGCATGAAAGAAAAACTAGAGGTGAAATGAGAAACAGATGAATCTATAATTATAGCTGGGGACTTAAACACCCCACTTCCAGCAATAGGCAGAAAATCAAAAAAGATATAGAAGAACTGGACAACACATTTAACAAAGATCTAATTGGCATATATAGAAAACTCTACTCACTAACAGCAGAATACACATTTTTTTTCCAAGTGTCCATGAAATATTCATCAAGACAGAGCATATCCTCTGCCGTAAGGCAAACTTCAACAAATTGAAAAGAACTGAAGTCATACACAGCACATAATGGAATCATACTGGAAATCAATTAACAGAAAGGCAATAGGACAATCTCCAAAACCATGCAAATTAAACAACACACTTCGAAACACTCCAAGGTTCAAAGAAGAAATCCCAAAGGAAATTAAAAATCTATAGAATGGAATAAATATGACAACACAACACATCAAAAAATGTGGCATGCAGTAACAAAACAGGGCTGAGAGGGAAATTTATGGCACTAAAAGCCTGTATTAGAAAAGAGGAAAGGCCTCAACTCAAATATTAGATGCAAAAATCCTCAATAAAATATTCGCAAATCAAATCTAGCAACATATAAAAAGAATTATGCGCCATGGCCAAGCGTAATGTATTTCTGGGATGCAAGCGATACCTGAGGGGTCTTGGTGGTGATGGGGCTTTCTGTATCTTGATTGTACCAATGTCAATATCTTCATTGACACATTGTATCAAGCACTGCAAGATGCTACCATTGGAGGGGGATGGGTAAAGGGTACACGGGATCTCTCTGCATTACTTCCAACTGCACATGAATCTACAATGATCTCAAAATAAGGCATGTAATTAACACATCTGTGGGTGCTGAATGCAATTCAGCTCAAAAATTAATCTTTACAGTCTTATGTTATGGAAGACTGAACATGTTGTGGCTATTGGTCCGTAGGGTCCCCCAAAATGAGGGCTTGAGACTGTTCTCTGAGATTTCAACTTTATGAATGACACAAAATGAATGAACGATGAAACAGAAAATTCAAAAAAATTAGTATGGATGCTAGACCTGTGAGACTAGACTGTAATCTGATAGAAGCTACCTAGCTAAAGAAAGGCTGTATGCTGAGAGAGAGAGAGACAGAGAGAGAGAGAGAGAGAGAGAGAGGGAGGGAGGGAGGGAGGGGGAGGGAGAGGGAGGGGGGGGGAGAGAGAGGAGAGAGAGAGAGAGAGAGAGAGAGAGAGAGAGAGAGAGAGAGAGAGAGAGAGAGAGAGATCCATCCATCCCAGCCTTTTTCAGGGAAGCAGTCTTGGACAAACCTGTTCCTTACACACTGTTTGTAAGGCATTTGCACCATTGAGACAGAAGCACAGAATTGTACTTCATGGACTTCAAAAACTGTCCTGCTCCCCATCCGGGGGTACGTGTTAGGTAAATCAAGGTATTTAACACCACAAGATAAAAACCTGGATCTCCTGTAACTAGCTGAAAGCGACTGTTGCATACATGTTTACCTTTTGCTTTTTTTCCCCTCTAAACCAGTCCAATCTCAATCCTGTATTCTTTCCTAAATGAACACATGGACATTCTAGTTTCACATATCAGGCTTGCTACGTTAGATTATGAGTTCAGCCTTAAGAGTTTGGTGGCAAAATCAGCTTTCTGAGCCCAAGGTCCAGCCTACGCGCTGTGGCAAATTTACTACTGCCATGCCACCAACCACAAGTGGCCTCTTAGAAGCTGGGCTGATGCTCATGACGATGGATATGCCTTCCGCTTGTCTTGGGGCACAATGTGGTTTTTTTGAACCTACTAGTCAGTCTTTCGTCAATACTACCCAATTAGATACACGGTGTTCAGATTCTTTGACTACATTAACACAAATGCCGCAGGACAAACAGAAATATGCATGAGATTTTTATTATTATTTCGACTAACATGTTTCCCCGAAAATAAGACCTAGCTGGACCATCAACTCGAATGCGTCTTTTGGAGCCAAAATTAATATAAGACCTGGTCTTATATTAAAATAAGACCTGGTATTATATTATATTATATTATATTATATTATATTATACCCAGTCTTATATTAAAATACGACCGGGTCTTATATTAATTTTTGCTGTAAAAGACACATTAGAGCTGATGATCTGGCTAAGTCTTATTTTTGGGGAAACATGGTAGCAAATGAAGTAGTTTGGTGTTTTTCCTTACTTTAAAGCACTATGACAATTCAAGATTTTTAAATTCTTATTATAATAAAGGAAATGAAATTACTTTTTCCCAGTAACAGACTTTAAGGCTTCTATTAACTAACTCTGTTGAATTTATGATACAGAAGACTAGAGACAGACCTTTCCAAACCACTTCGTCTTCCCCGATGAGGGTTCTCATCTCGTCTCTAAAAGCCCTGTGCTCAGGTGAGCTGTCAGGAAAAAAAGAACTAATTTACAGAGGCTTAATGGTTTGTATTTAAAGACAAATAAAACTTACGTGGCTATAATGGCGACAGACTAAAATTTATACAGATGTAACACTGTCTGAAGGATCATCTGCTGTTAATGGTTTAAAAAATATATAAATATATATCTCTCTCTCCAGGGACACTGGACCCAGAAATGATGGCCTCGAAAGAAAATGAATGGCAGAGGATATAATCAGTACCAATATAATCAGTAACTCAATAGATTTTTTAAAAGTTATTGATAAATCCAATCTTTATCATGATATTTATGAGGAAAATAATTGATCCTGATTTAAATAACTTCATTAAGATAAATATGAAAACGGGAAAAATTGGAAACAGATTAACAGCACTCTATGGAAAATTGATTACGGGAAGGAATTAAATTGGCTTAATGATGTTCCCTCAGGAACTTCATGAAAATTAATTCATGCTGGGCCAATTCTGATTAAAATGTTATGTTCATAAATTGGGAGCCAAGACATCCTATACTCCTGATGACATCATTCTGTTGCTGGAACTCTCTGCTGTCTTAGATCCTGCTATCCTGCCTTGTCCCTGTTCTCACACCCTCCCCCCGCCTTTCTACGGCTTTCTCTTCCCCAGTCCTTCACTTCGTTTTTATTTGCCACAGCCCACCCCTTCTACATAGGTATGCCCCGGGGTCCATTCTAAGCCCACTTCTGTACATTCTAGCTCCCTGCCTCCTGCCCTCTGCAGTCACTCTCCTGGGCCTTCTCACTCCCCATTTTCATGCTGATGACTTCAGTCTCCGTAACACTGCCTTGCCCTCTCTCGAGTGCCAGATAGAAATAAGTTCCCGATGCCTGCTAGACTCTTTCCACATGGAGGTTCCACTGATATATTAAATTCAAGCCGTTCAAAACCGGACACAGCATCTTTCGACACGGTGGTGTGCTGGAGCCGGCTGGACCCAGCTTGTGCACGGCTCTGCACGTCTTTTCTCAGCTCCACACTCAGGGCCCCTGCCGGAGATGCTGCAAGTGGGAGTACCTACACTGCGGAAATCGGCAAACAGGATTTCTGTGCTTCATTCCTTGGCATCCCACTCAATGATACTGCTTTATTCAAGCCACCAGCGTGTGCCTCGACTACTGCCATAGTGTCCTAGCGGGTCCCCCTGACTTCTGTCTGATCACACGACCTATCCCTCAGCCAGCCACAGGATTCTAGCCCTCAAAATACAGCCTGATACATTCAGTTCTGCTTCAATACCTCACCATTTTCTAAGGGATAAACTCCAAAACACTGTGGATCTCAGTAATATGTGCCTACTCATTTCTGCATGTGATTTCCCCTTGTATTCCCTTAACCTCAAATGTCCCGACCCTCGCCCTCCTCTGAAGGCCCAGTCAGCTGAGAAGCCCTTTTCCTGATCTCCCCACTAAGAATCGCCTATTTCTTCCTTGATGCCGAGACAACCTTTGTTTGCATCACTATTTGTTCTTCTAGCCCTATGCTTCTGTGTCTCCCATTTGCCAAACTGGGCAAGCAAGCTATCGACTTGGTTTCCATCTGTTTTTAAAACCTCCTTTTGCCCTTAACGGATGGAGATTCTATTTTCTTTTCAACCCTGTATTTCCTTCATGTTGCTTCCCTACCCCAATTTAATTATCTCCAAACCATAAGCATTTACAGAGTTAAGAAGGCCTACTCCGTCTGTCACAATCATGCAAGATGAAAGGATGTTTAACCCCGGGCTGGGTGTTCCAAGTGCCTGCAATTAAAGCAAATCTTTTTTTCCCTTTGGTTGGCTCTATGATTAAAAAAGAAAATGATTTCATTAAAGATAATTTAGTTGACATTTCTGGTTTGCTACGACTTGGAGTTGAGACGGCTTCCATTCCCTGGAAGAATTCAGTACACAGTAACATCAAGGAAGTCGGAGCGGGAAAGCCCTCATCTAATATATCTAATAGTAATGGGTAAACAGGAAGTGAGATAAGTGGCCCAGAGGAGGTTTGGTTTGTCATCAAATACCTACCTACGGGAAGCCACGATCGCTTCTGGCGAGGTGGCGACTGTACCATTTTTCCGCTGCCCTTCCTTTTTCAGCCTTCCCTGCCCTCTACGTCTTTCGGCCCTCCCCCTTCCTAAGGCAGCCAAAGCCATATCCTCTCAATTGTGTACCAGCTTTTAGTAATGTGCCATCGCAACAGAAGAGAATCACAGACCTAGGGTCAGAGCTGAGATGAGATGAAAATGAAGCCCAAGGGAGGTGACAGTAGAAAGAGCACAGGCTCCGGAGGGAGCGGGACTCGAGTGCTTTCAGCCCTACACCACGGCTGTCTTCCTAAGACCCAAAGAGGAATGGAGGGCAGAGCAGCGTCCCGGGGTGTGTTCGCCCCTTGCCAGGGCACAGAGGTAAGGAGAGGACCGAGATGCCCTGCGCAGCTGTGCCGTCAGCATCTCCTCCTGTTCCACACTCCCCAGGGACGGCAGGCCACAGGGTCCTCTAGTCCCTTCAAACTCTTCAGAGATAACGCTGACATTCACTTTCTTTTGGTGACTGGTGACCTCACGGCCTTGAACAAAAGGTGCTCACGGGTGGAAAGATCCATGTTGGGACAACCCCACCCACATATGCAGGTGTCTATGAGGACAGGTTATGTTTTAACAGAAAGCTATTAACCTGAAAATCCATACCTTTTCTAGCATATAGGTCCACATTTAAAAATTAAGAAATACCTACCAAATCAAATCATTTTAGTATTTCTAAGCCTGAATATCTATTTATCATTTTTTATAATTAGGACCATGGGGATCTAACACAGAATTATCACTCTGGCAGCATACATTTATGTAACATTTTCCTCCAAGGAAACAAACAACATTTACACGTATCATCTACCTCAGTCTCAGTTTCTGCACCACCCTTTGGACTGAAAAGAAACATAAGATCACATAATAGCGGACAAATGGTACCTCTTCTCTGTGAGAGGTGAAGATGTTTTCTCATAAGGAATGAAAAGGAAAAAAATGGCAAAAGGTAAGACATGAAAAGATATGCTCCATAGCTTTTCTTCAGGGCATCTGCTATACAAGAATAGGTGACAACAAAACACAGTCCCCCTCTCACAGTCCTGCAGGAAGAATTGTCCCTTCTTGTCCAGGGTAAGCCTGGGACCCAGAGCACACCCACCTGGACCCCGAGCGTATCCCTTCTCTTTCCTGTCTGTCATCTTGACTGTCTCCTGCCGACCCTTCCTTCTCTCCCGCTTTCAAACAAACACAGATCTTCCACAGCTTGAGAAACCCACGGATTGATCCTGTTGCTTTTCTTGAAACCATCTCCCCCATCCCTTCTCCTTCTCTCCGTATCTCTCTCTCTCTCTCCCCACCCCTGCATCCCTCCCTCCCTCCATCATTCTTCATTACTAAACTTGGTTCAGAATCAAAATCTCTATTTCATCATCACCCACCCACTCAATTTGAAATCTTTTACTGCCTGCCTTAGATTGTTAGCAAACTGTTTTTCTATTTGTACTACACTTAAAACGTCAACAAGGACCTTCTTTTTACCACAAGAATGAGCCTCCCCCATAACCTCTTAAGGCATCGGACACTGTTGAGCCCTGCCCCTCTCCACAATGGCATGCTCCCCTTTCTTCACTTCCAAGGCACCACACACCCTTTTTCTCTTCCTCCTGCAGCCATTCCCTGTTGGGGTCTTCTGTTGCATCCAATGACACAAGCTCTCCGAGGCAGAGTTCTCAGCTTCCTGTTCTTCTTGCTCTAATTTTCCTTCCCAGAGATTTAATTTCATTGGTTTAATTATGTCCAGGACTTCTGTCCCAAGCACCTACCTTATCGCATCAAATGCTTCCTCAGCATTCCACTTAAGATTTTCTACCATCAACTCAAATTTGACATATTCAGATGAGAATGTATCACCTTCTAGGCCAGGTCCCAGAGAACGTATGCTACACACCAGCTTCTCTACTTTTCCTAGCCACACGCCTTGCATTTTCTAAGCTTTCTGAGTGTCAACATCTATGAGAGTCAAGTATCTTTCCTACTTGGTCCAGAGGGTTATTGCAATGATGAAATGGTTTTAACGTCTATAGAATGCTATAAATACCTGAAGTATTGTCCTATCAATTCTCCCACCACCCCCATTTACTCTAAACAGCCCTTCCTATTATTAAGTCACAGGATCAACATCTTCTCTAATTTGTTCTCCATTTCATCTCAGCAGACGGTGCATCTCCGGGTTCTAGAACTTTCCTTTGAGATGGTCACAGGTTCATTCTTTCATTCTCGTCCACTCTTCCCCACTCTTGCAGCCCAGGCCTTCTTCACCCACGACAGTTTGCTTCCTGCACCAGCTACAGATATTTCCCGTCTCCCTCCTCAGTCCACCCTGCTACCCTCAGAATGATCTTCCTAAGATTTAACTTCCACAACAGCTCTTCCTATTTCCTAAACTGATTATGGTCCCCACTATACCCAGGAAAACATCCAAACTCTTCTGGCTGACTTCCAATTCCTCCACAATCTAACCTCTTCTCTCCAGTCAAATTTATCTCCAACTAACTCAAAACCACAACCCACTCCTCCTAAATGTAAATGTTATGTCTCCCCTCAAGGCTGAAAGCTCCTTGAACATACATATATTAAAAAAAACATGCCTTTGATTTGTTTTGTGTAATTCACACTGTGTAGTCCACCGTTGACTGAGCATGGAGTGTTTGATCCATCTTGTACCGAAAACTCTAAGCAGGGTAATATGATCATAAAATATAATTTGAAGTCCACTGTCGTTTATATAATAACTCATCATCTAGCCCATTGAGGAGGCAGGCCCATGGCCAACCAGAAAAATGAGCAACAAAAGTCAATGTATTAGTTGGAAGTTTCAGCTCAGTATGATTGATCTGGAAACATATCTGGAGGCCCAGTTAACAAAACTTTATGGTGGATAAAACAAATTGATTTCCACTGTCTAAGTCATGAGCAAGAAACCAAAAGCATTTGACACGTCTGTGCACTGTAAAGACAGAACAAGCCTAAATCCATTAACAGGTGAAGCAACTCAAATTAGATCCAAATCAAGCCAGTGTCCTGCCCTGTGGCTCAGAAATCTGCCAGCTTAGGGCTGGCTGACCAGAGGCTAGCGGTTCTTCTAATAAGAACACTGGGCACTGAGCATGGGACTGTAATATTGGGTGTCACCTAGTGTATACCCCAAACCTTGCAGCTGGGGTCACTGAGGGTCTAGTGCGGACGCCAGGAGTGTGCCAGGCTTGGGAGACACAGGCTGGCCTCACAGCCACCCACGGGTCTATCCTTAGATTCCAGAGGCCATAGGGAGGCCACAAGATCTGTTCCCAAGATCTGGACAGGAGCAAGTCCAAAAAAAAAAAAAAATTATTTAAATCCAGAGCTGCAATCACTGGTTAAGTCTTGATTCAGGTAAGTCTCATGCCACGTCCTTTCCCGTAATGCGACAGGAAACACGAGGAAAGGGTATCGGATAAAGACAAACAGTGACTCCATGCAGAGTTTCATGGGACAGCCGGAGTCCCTTGCTTCTCATTATGGATGCGATCTTCATTCACTCAACAAACAGTTATTAGCCCTTTATTGCATGCTCGGCACTGCTGTAGGTGCCCAGGATAAGCAGTAAACAAGACAGACACAGTCCTTAATATATCGAGGAGGAAGGCAATAAACCAGAAAATGAACAAGGTAATTGAAGAGGAATTTATAACAGGCGAGAGAGGTTGGAGAGTGGCTGTACAGTGGTCAGGGATTCTAAGCACAGTCAGTGGAAAACCCAGAAGGGGACAAGAATATGTCCCAACCTCCTTCTCACCACCCCTCACCCAACTCTGGAGGTGGATGTCACCTTGTCTCGATAGCTCTGTCACCACTTCTGCTCAGAGAAATATCACATTGCTTCTTTATTCCTTTGTTAAACCTGGCACCGCCGTAACAAAACAATGCCTCCACACCTATAAGTGGGTAAGTGTATATGAACATGCAAACTCTTTTCCTCTGGCGACTTTATTTAGAGAAATGGGATGCTTTTGGACATACCTGATCTGATCAGAAATGCACCCTAAAACAACACATGATACCTTTAATTTTTTTCCCTAATATACTTCGTACAATTTCCAGACTCTTGGGTTCACATGACCCTTAGCGGCTCTATGCTGTGTTCACTGTAGATAAAGCTGTTCTCAGCATTCACCAGAAGCACTTACCGCTCACTAACTCAGCTCCTTTGTTTCATTATTACTGCACAGATGCAGCCAAAAAGCAGTCCGCACACTCACTAGAAAAACACTTCTTTGTTAAGATTTGATATGAAGAGGGAAAGCACAGGTCCTCAGGAGCGCTGGAGAAAGTGTTTTAAGCAAGGTGGAAAATGGGAGTAGATATGCCAGAGATGGTTCCCCTTTCCCACCACCACCACCGACTCAGAATGCTGCCTGTAGTATTTTTTTACCCATAGACTCAGACGGACACTTAAGACAGATGATTATATTTTATTCTGTTTTATGCACAGAGGAAGAAAAAACTAACTGAAAAATGGACCCAAATGTCTCCTAAGTTTGGTGCCCCAACTCTGTGCTGCATCGAGTTATAATCATACATCCAGCTGCACCGAAATAATTCTCAACATTTTGACCTGGATATACAAAATGGCACTGCATAAACCCTCACGGCCGAATGCTCATCCTCCATGTTTTCCTCTTTCTAGGTAGCATCTTCTGTTTCTTAAAAAATGAGACCGTTAAAGGAAAATTATTGCTACAGGTACAGGTCTTCTATTCCCTTTGTGTCTCTGCAGCCATTATTTTAATTGGTTTGCCCGCTCGTCAGGGGCCTGCTGCTGTGGCCGGCTCTGTCTGGGCCAGGGGTGCCCACAGAGGGTCTTCTGCTGGAGCGCAGGCGTTAATGAGCCATTTCAGTAATCAGAGCCCTGTCCTCAGCCAAGAGCCAGAGCACCCGAGATGCCCCAAGGAGCAGAACTCATGAATTTCGGAAGCTGCCTTTCTCATTTGCATTTAAACATAACTCCTGAAGAACAATTTCACCTGTGATTTTCTGAGCTGGGGAGTAAGGGCGTTTAGATGTCGAATATGTGCAAATTATGTTAATACAGTAGCGGTAAATGAAAGTCAAATGTGTTATTAGGTACAATGTATACGTCTTGCCTAAACGTTTAATTTTTACCCCTTAGGGGAAATGTGATAGAAATTTCTTTGAATGAAGTAAAACTTGATAATTCCTATTTGATTGAAATGATCTGACTGCCCCTCATTTTCCTGTAACCGAGACCAGAAACCTGCACAAAAGGAGCATGAGTTGGCGCCGGGCGACTTCATACAAGGGGTGGAAACCAATCTAATTTAACACCTGTGTGCTCATCAATAAGTGTACTCAAGCACAAAAGTGAGCTCAGTGTTGAACGACTGTGACATGACTGCATGACAACCACAGACACTGTATCCAAACACCGTCAGACAAGAAGCTAATTGCAGTGATGAAAGGCACACCGCGAAAAGCACGAGTAACCGTTGCCGCGATCCACACAGAACCTGCTGTCCTATCACAGGGCCTTCGGCATTTATCCAAACCTGTTCTGCCCAATCTGACTTTTTTGTCCCTCTGACCAATGAAACAGGAAAATGATTTTTCATTGCCACTCCTGCAACAGTGAAGGGTCTCTTCCACGTGGGCAGATTCGGTTCAGCAGTTGAGTATAACATAGATGCGAAAGCTGACATTTGTCATCACACTGCAGACACGCAAGGCTAATTAAGGAGATGTGTGTGAAGCCCTCCTCCCCAGTCCACCCCACGGTCCCAGTGGAGACTACTGACACGTTGTCTCTCCAAATTGTGACACACATCCCAGGGCCTAGGGTGGCGTGGGAGACGTGTCGCCGTGCATCCCGGCAGTGGTATGATGACACGAAGGAAGTATGCCATCAGGCTGCAGCCCCAGCTCGCGGTCATTAATAATGTACCTCCCGAAATACACAGCTTCAACCACTCAAGGAATGTGAAGATTTCCCACTTGATATGGAACTTAAAATGACAGAGGAAATGAGCCAACCAAGAAACCTGCTGAACTGGAAGGCATTCTTACCCTGGAATCACAGT
Source organism: Rhinolophus ferrumequinum (assembly GCF_004115265.2). Classification (NCBI taxonomy): domain Eukaryota; kingdom Metazoa; phylum Chordata; class Mammalia; order Chiroptera; family Rhinolophidae; genus Rhinolophus; species Rhinolophus ferrumequinum. Next base: position 4,333,205 of record NC_046296.1, on the reverse strand, counting down.
CACCTACTCTTATTCCGAGGGAAACTTGATTTTAAGTGTCACCAAGCTCTTTGGGTCTTTTCTCTCGGCAGCCATCAGGATAAGAAGCAATGCACACCTGACTAGAAGCTGGAATCTACCCAAACCCACCAAATCACCGATCTCCCATTTTAACCTCAATGAATTGGGGTAGAATTGGGCATTCTGAAGTATCGCACAAAGCAGAAAAACTCAACAATCTATCTAAACTACCCAACTGTCTGGCCTGAACAATTTCATTTGGACAAGATGTAAACTGTTTATGAAATACTAACAGTGGCAGCAGGAAAGTCTGTCAATTTCAAATGTATGGGCGCCAACATCTATCATGGAAGCATGTATATAAATTAGTATCTGTAAATCAGGTCATTTACTATGGCTTTTGCTAACATAGTGGGACTGAAATGGAGAAAACTATTTAGGAAGTCTGGATGCTCACACTTTCTGTATCCTTAAAGTGTGCACATGGGCTGGGAGAGAGGAGCCATCTGAGTTTCCATTTTACTGTCCAGTGTTTGGGACCCAGTTGGCTGAGATGGGATGAGGGACACGTGTGCTTTGATGAGCAATTGTGGCCACTGCCCTGTGTGCCAACATCTCATCACACTCTTTCCTCCACGACTCATTTTTTTGCCAAGCTGCCCTACCAGATGATACAAGTGCTGCACAAAGAATCTCACCAAATTCTGGAAAAGCACAGCTATGGGGATGGAAAATGAAAACACAGAAAAACAAAGCTAAGAAACAGAGGCTGAAAGCAGCACTGTACAGATAAGAGGGCCCAAGAGGGTGACAGATGTACCCAGGCAGAGGCAGGAGGACAGCCCACGGTCCTGGTGCCTGCCTCAGGTTTCCTTACATGACTCACTGCACTGTGAGCAGGTTAACACCGACTCTTATTCAAAAATAAATTCTGTTCGATATTATGGATTTCTGGTGGGAATACTTCAGAAATGAAAAAGCATTTTCAATTTAAATTAAATTAAATATCCAATTATGTTACAGAGAACTATACCTCAATAGGAACCTGTTTTACTTTACCCTTTTACAAAGAGGGGGGAAAAATCTTTTTTTTTTTTCTGGTCATAATTTAAGAGTTTTATGAAGACTGACTCATTTGCACTTCTGATTAAAATGCAGTCTGTTTTAGGTTTGGGGAGTAGAATCTGAGGTCCAGAGACTCAATGAAATTGTATGGAATAGTTCCTGTTTCTAGGAAAGGGATCTTAGTTTTTATCAGATTTTCAAATGGATCCACGACTCTCCCCAAAGATTAACAACTTCTGTTCCAGAGAAAGCACAGGCTTTGGCTTTCTTTAAGGAATCCTTACTCCATGATCTTGTTTCTCTCAATAGCTCCAAATCAATTCAATTCACAAATCTGCTTTTAAATTCACAAAGAAAACCCGTAAGGCCTGCAAAGAAAAGTAAACTCTGGCTCTCACTGGAGGGGGGATGGACAGCAATTGATTAATTCTGCATTGATGATAATTTAATGTAAAACTTTTTACTTCATTTCAGCTAGCCAGAACCTCAAACAGGACATCGTCAGCAGAGAAACACTCTCTCTCTCTCTCTCTCTCTCTCTCTCTCTCTCTCTCCCCGCCCCCCATTTTTTTCCCCTTAAAAGGGGGCTTATATTTACTTGATTTGAATTTCCCTAGCAACTTTTTTCTTCTAAATTCAAGTGACTGGAAGTGAAATTATCCCACCTGGGGAGAAGAGAAAGGTGAAAGAAAGCCAATTTAATATTGGTTTTCAAATACATGAAGGGAACTCAGAGAGGAAGATAGCCAAAGGAAACGGTCTTTGAACTAAACTATGAGGAATGTGAGCTAAATTTCCTAACATGAAGAGTTCATAACATCAAATAGAGATATTGAGAGATCATTTTGGGAGACTTTACAAATAGGAGAGACTTTTAATGTCTGAGATGGTTTGGATGTGGTCCTGCCTGAAGTGAGGAGGACGGATTTTCCCACCAGTGTTCCCTTCCCGGAATACACATCTAAGCGTGTGATCGGCAGATCAGGTAGAACATTAGCGCAGGATATCCAGAGTCAGCTCTCTAACGGGGGGTGGGAGGTAGGCACAGGCAATCAATAAACCTCGAAAGCTCACCATCTCTCTACCAGCCACCCCTGCCACCCACAGTGTAACTCGAGCCCTGCTCTTGCCTGAAGAGACATGGGGACTCACAAGGAGGACAGCTCTGCTCCCTAAGTCTCCCCCAACCCCCACTAATCCCATGGAGCTCCTAAATTTTCAAAAAGAACAGAAGGAGATCTCAGGTGTGGTGGTAGAAATTACATGAATGCTGCCAGTTTTTTAAAATCCATGTTTAACTTTGCAGCACATGTTTTTTTTTCTCTGCTTCCAAAACAACCACCTGTAAGACTGGACTGGTCTTTGCCTTTCTTTTCCTTTTTTGCTGGACAGTCCTGCCCCAGTTTAGAATGTAGGGGATGTCTACAGCCTTGGACCTGCAAACTGACCTCAGAAGGAGAACCTCAAGGAGCTGGAAGCTCAGCTTTGCCCACCTCCCCCCACCTCCCACCTGCCCCGTCATCACTGGCTCAGAGATGCTGAGCTATTCAGGGTCCTGGAAAACATCTGATCAACCCTTCCCTGCAACGCATGTCCCTCTACGACAGTGCCCAAGCGATCTCCCAGCTCAGCACCTCCAAGTTGCCCATCCCAAAGCTGTCCTGCTCGAAACAAGAGAAAGAGCTCAGCTGACCTCCACCTCTTCTCCAGACGTGTCCATGTCCACTCACACAAGTCTATGAAACCTCACTAGGAGACCTAAATGCAGGGTATTCACCTGGGCTGTAAAGTTCAAAGACAGCTGCAATGCACAGTCCCTTTGAGGGTCAGGAGCAGAATTCCTATAAGGTCATGGCCATCTCTCTCCTTTTTTAGAAACAAAATAATCTGGAAAATATGTCTGACTATACTTCACGAGTGAAGAGTGCTCAGAGAACTCTGATCTATAGGAAAACGAAACAGGGTAAAATGTGTCTATCTATACGGGTGCCCATTATAAAGCTAAAAACCAGCAGAAACCAGAAAGAGGCTAATAAGCTCAATATGGAAAAATATTTAGAGAATGCTCACATGATGGTTTTATGGATATTGCCAAGATCAAAATTACTTATTGGTTAATAAAAAACTCAAAGCATCAACAAGAATAACAAAAGCCTTTACTGGCTTTTCCCTGAGAGCACAGGCTCCGCAGCCGACCTGACCAGTAGAAACGCTGGACATTATCCCAAGAATGAGGATGCCACCCTCCTCCTGGACAAAGGCCTGTGTGTACCTGACACCACGGGGAAGAGATGGACAACTGACAAAGTCAAGGACTCTGCCACTAGAAGAGATGAGTACGGGAGGGAGAGAATATGATTTAACTTTGTCCCAAATCTGAAAGGGTGTAAATAGGGAGTATTTCATTAATAAACACATTCGTTCTCCCCAATAGTCTCCTCAAAGTCAGGGACGGGGACTAAGTCCATCTTTGGATTCCCCAGAATGCCTGCAGGCCTTGTACACTGCAGGTGTTCAACACACATTTATACTGAACTGGGCTGCATTTTAACAAAGGAAAAGTCAGTCAGTGTCTGGCAACCAGCTCGTTTCAGGAAGAGGTTTTCTGTGACTCTCACAGTCTTTGTAGAAAAGGATGGCTGATCACAAGCTCAGAGCAGCTATGCATCTAAGGCTGCGAGAGAATATCTAGATTCAGGGAGAAGTCTCATAAGCCATGAAAGGGGACTATCAGAGTCCACAGAGAGAACAAAAATCCTTTTTTTAAGGTGTCTTTTTTCTTCATTCTATTCTTTACCATTAACATAAAAATCATTCCCTAATTCTACTACCTGTACATTAAACATTTTCTTTCCCGCTGCCAATCCACTCTGAACTCTGAGAAGCACTAAGATCTTGAATTTCATAAAGTACAAGCAATGTAGATAAGCAAACACTGCTCTGAGTATCTTACTGTGTCTACTGCTCAGCATCTGTGGTTTTCAGCCATGCTTCTTACCACAATCGTGTGTCCCTAATTAAATACAACTATCTGGCCAATTTTTTTTTTAATGTATAAACTCACGACAACGGCCTTGGGTTTACAGCCCCATTATCGTTACAGCAGGCTATCCAACCTCAGCTATTGTTTGACTTAAGTTAATAGAGGGTTTTGAGTTTCATATTCGTAGAAGTAACACCACTTGTGGAAATCAAGAACGTGCTGTTTGCCTTTCCCACCGGTTCTGCCCCTCACCACAGCACAGAGGGCTGTGCGGCGTACTGGACCCTTGTACCAGGACAGAAGACACGAGATAAGCCCTGGGACGTTGTGTCCCAGACACAACGTCCATGTTTTCTTCCCTCTAACTACGGATGTAATGACTCTCTGGCACGTGTGTGCACAAGGTGGCATTACAGACAGGGTGCGTCTCAGAAACGACGGTACAGGAAGGACATGAAGAAAGACAAGGGCTTCTCTTTCCCAATATGTGGCAATTTTTAGACTTCAAAGGAATAATAGACAGACAGACTCTCTGAAAGGATTTGATTTGTGGCGATTGCTTTTCTCTCCCAGATTCCATGAATGCCAGGTTTGTTGACCTAAAGCAGGGGCCAGGTATTTGGTATTTTCCTCGTGTCCTCCTCTGGGCAGCTGTTACTGGTATCAATTTTCTCTTATCCAGATCAAGTCTATGAAAAAAGGTGCCTTTTAGTTTCTATTTTATTTAACCAAAATATCTGTTGGCATAATATGGTTTTATAGTCAATCTAAGGAAAGTTGAAGTCACAGGTTATTTTTCAATTACATGAGCTGTTTCTGATTATAAAATTCATGTTCATTGTAAGTACATATTCGAAAAGAGAAAAAAAAATTTAATAATCCATCATGCCACCAATCAAAATAATCTCTGATAATAGACTGTGCATTTATAAAATTGAGACCATCCTTTATATACTGGTTTATATTCTTACTTTTCAGGTAACATCATGAACATTTTCTCATGAGAGTAAGTCCTCTTCAAAATCGTTATATTAATATCACATAGGGGAGAGCAATTTTTCCCCCCAATTCCTTGATGTATTAAATGAAACTATGATACACATTCCTGCAGGTAATATTTTAAATTTCTTCATCCATAGTCCAAAGTGCTCTTCAGAAAGTTAAGAATGTAAAGAATCCTACAATTCATTAAGGCTCTTACAGGAATGTCTGCTCTCCAATCTTCACAGGTTTTAAATTTTTCTCAATTTGCTAGGGAACACGTCATGACACCAATATTTTCATTTGTATGTCTTTATGTTTAGGTTTCTTGGGGGGACGGGTAGCTGGATATCTTCTTTTGCGAAATGTCTGCTCAAGACCTTTACCCACTATTTGTTTAGAGGACTGTGTGTTTGTTTTTTTTCCTGATTGATATTTAACAGTCCTTTATGTCTTAAGGATATTAAAAGACTGCAATTTTTTCCCCCGTTTGTCATTTGCCTTTAAATCTGGGATCATGCTTTAAAAACTCAAACGAAGAGGAACTGGTATCTGTGTCATTTCTCAGATGAACTTGAAGCTGTCACTGGAAATCGTTCCATTGACGAGAATCAGATGTATTTTATGTTCTGAACTTGTCCATTGACTGTTGACCACCTACCACATACAACCCACTAGAACCATTTCAAAAAGAGAGCCTTTGGCTAACAACTAGCAGAAGACAAAAAACAACCGTACTTTCCGTTGCTTTTGGTATTAATGATATCAGGGTTCAGCCATGTCCCAAGGATATTATCCCTGCACACGGACGGCTCTTCCCCAAGCCACAGGAGCCACACACAAGCGAGCAAAGGCAGTACGGGACCTCAGCACCCCAGGGTTCAGTCTGGAGTTCGAGGTGACAGAACCGGAGGGGCATAAACAGAACAGAAAAATGCAAGCATGCTCGCCGCGTCACTTAAATTTCAGAGTCTCATTTTGGCATGTTACCTACTGGAAATATTCCAAATGAGTCTCCAGGGCTGGTGATCCAACTCCCCTCACGCGGTGGACCCAGGATGTTACATTTATTGGAAATTTGCAGAAAGTGTTAAACATGGAGCATTTAACTCAAAATGAAACTGAAAACCAAGGAATCAAGAACATAGCTAAGACCAAAGATACAGAAAATCAGAAAGGCCAGAAAAAAAACCAAAAATTTCCTAAGACGGGAGGATTCAACAGTGGACGAAACTGGAAACATTCATGGGTTGATAAGTTATGTTCAGTCACCTACAATTACTCGGGTAATTGTCACATACAGGTAATGTCCCTGAGGGATAGGAAATAATCTTTGTCACAATGTGTAAGTACTAATTCATACTTCAAGTACCTAACCAGGCATACGTGGGATAATCCACAAATCATTTATTAATAAAGACAAAAGTCTCAGCCCCTTAAAGACTCACTTGTGTCTGGGCTGATGAGAACTCAACCATAAGATGTTAGAAATGTGCAAAGGATGCCAAAAAAATGTAAACACATTTTAAGAAAGGAAAGCTGTATTAAAATTGCAATATTCAATATATACTGATAACAAAAGATGAATAAAAGTCACATTTGACTTTTGTAATTACAAGAGGTGCTCAAAGTGGTTACCATCAGCGTCCAGACACTTCTGATTACGACGCACTACTGCTTGAGCAACATTGACCAAAGTGTCCACTTGTACACATTTTTTGGCACCACCGGTTATATACAATGTCAGATGAGTAGTAGATTGGGGAGGGTTTACACCCTCACTTTGTGAGGGTGTAAACGTCTAACTATTACATTGCTTTGTACACCTGAAACTAATAAAAGAAAGAAAGAGAGAGAGAGAGAGAGAGAGAGAGAGAGAGAGAGAGGAAAGAAAGATGAAATTTTAAGTTCTGCCTCATCATAAGGGCGTAGTACCAAAGTGAGATTCACTCTGTTATCCTTAGTCACCATTTATCCCAACAGCAGAGGGAAGCCTACGTTTCACCTGGCCCATTTCCTCCATCCTGCTTCCAAAGGTTTACAACTTCTCAGTAATTCATAGACAATACAATTCATTTTTTGTGGGTCACTTGTGAATTGTTTTTAACCATCTTTGTTATTGCTATTATTGTTAAGGTTGTTAATATATCCAGAAACGATGTCAAACACTTGCAAAATCTCTGTTACGCAGGCGGACTAGACCAGCAAGGGTCTGGAGTGCTTTGCCGTCTGAGGGTAGGGCGGGAGAGCAGTGGCTCCAGTGCCTTTTTATCTACTCACTTCACGGGGCCAGAAGGCACAGACATCATTATCTGGACAGTTCAGGTGAGCAAAATTCACTTTTCCCTGAGTTCTGTGTGTAAAAGAGGCTCTAATGAACTGAATTACTCATATAATTGTTCTGGTTGGTCTGCGTTTAATTAAAATAAGAAAAGGGACACTGTAGCCAGGCGAGCGAGCAGTTTTCAGTAGGTTCAGGGACGGAGTACTCCAAAGGTTTTGCAATAGTACTACAGGGCTCCAGAAAGTGCCAGCAGAGCAGAAAAACTAAATAACATTAGTTTTAATTTCACTAATTCCCAAAGAAATCCACTCCACAAAGCTTATAAAACCCCGGTTTTCAAGCATGAGAAAGAAAAGTTATTTCCTCTTCTGCATAACATGAAATACTGTTAAAGTGTTTTCCTCCCCGTTTCAGAGTAAGCTTTGTTTTTGCACTTTTGTTTCTTCTATTTTTAAATTTTACAATGTCCTGTAAGTTGTCTTTAATATTTAAAATGTCAAGCTTCGAGCCCAGTAGCCACAAGGCGACTGTGGCTAGAGCTGAAATGATATGGAGAGTGAACAAATGCATGCTAGATCCAATTTGATATATGGAAAATCAATTGCTTCCAACTAAAATCATTGACTTCTGTAAATGGAAGGAGCCTATGAAGATTTTAAATTCAGTCCTCATTCGAAAATTTTAATAATGAAGGACCCTCTTCCCTCGGCTTCCGTATCAGTTTCATCCAAAGTCCTTATTTGGTATGCCATGAAATACCTGGAGAAATTAAATAGCGGCCCCTCCATGAAGGCCCGTCCCAGCACTAGGGCTGCGTGAGGAAGAATGTAAAAGACGATCTCACCGTGTTTTTGCTTTGTGTTGGTACTCTACAGGATCACAACGTGCTACAGCCCCATGGATGTGAAAGTAACCGGATCGGAGTGGAAAGAGGTGTGCTAACAAATCCACAAAGCTGAAAACAGCATAGCGCGTTTATATCATCTGTCCCCGTCCTCTACATCCCACTCTGCCACCCATCAGAAGGACCTAGTTAATTCGCATGAACTGCCTCCTGCCTGAGAGTCTTGCCAGAACACTTAACAGCCCCTCATTTGTTGGGTGGTTTTATAGGCCTCTGGTGCTGAGCAGAGGTAGGGCAGCTTGCAGTGTGGGAGGAGGACAGACAACGACATCCTGCTGTGCAGATTTAGTCCATTTGCACTGGCTCTGGCACAGAAAACAAATTGCAGCCTCTCACAAAGGGACCCTTTTTTGCACTAGCAACCCTGAAAAATGCCAGCAAAAAAATAAGTGAAGCAGGCAACTTCACGTGAGGAGGGGGAGAAATGGCTACCACTCCAACAGCTGCTCTCATAATTAAGAACAGATTTCATCACTAAACTCGTGCTGGTTATGTCTGCAGCAAAACAAATACACAGATGTGAGGCATCTACAGGCTGGAAATTTTGTACTGGGCAACCAAACCAAAGTTACCTTTTTTGCTCTAAAATATTCTCTTAAAAATGTCACCCAGTCAATGATAAAGTATAAGGCAACGTCCAAACCTTAAGTACAACTGTATTTCTGTCATCGTCTTGCAAAATTTATTTTGGCATTCTACCAGATTCGCTTTCTTTTTACGTATTCAGAATTGCAGTGGACCGCCATGGATACGACCTCTTTTCAAATTATGAAAATGTGCTACCAGCTTCTTTGACTCATAAAATTTGCTTTATTTATTGCTGCCTCATTTATCTATGTTTTCAAAGATTGCATGCCACACGCAGTAAAAGGAATAGCATTTGACCTCTTTAAAGGCAAATTTGCGTGCAGTTAAATCAGAGAAATAAAATTAATGAAATGATAAAAGTATAATACAAACAAATAGGTAAGGACAAATTAATGCAATGCCACCGCACAGCAATGAGAAAGTGCAATCTACAATTCACACGACATGGATGAATCTCACAAACACAACGCTGAACAAGAAGCCAATAAGAGAAACTACAGAAACGGGCAAAAGTAATCTTGCTGTTACAAGTCAGGCTGCTGGTCGTCCTGGGGGAGGTGGGGTAGTTAGCGGGCGGGGGCGCACGAGGGCTTCTTGGGGTCTGGTAATGGTTTGTGTCTTAATCTGGGTGACGGTTACAGAGATGTGTTCAAATTGCAAATACCCTTCAAGGGTCACTTTTCTATATATAAATTGTACTTCCACAAAAAGTAAAAAAATAAAGTCAAATCACAAAGAAGGGCAACGCACGCCCTGAACTTCATGATATTCAAAGTCAAGCATAAGCACCCACCCACCAATTTCAGCCACAAGCTCTTCACATGCCCCAACCCATCCAGTGTTCACAAACTTCCTGACACTGTTACATCACCATCCTTATTAACAACCTTTAGCAAGACATAAGCTTTTCTTTTTGAATGCGTCAACGGACAAATGTTGCAGCTCACATCAGAAGATGACAGTCTCTTGGCTAATGTATGAAATTGATCATCCTTCACAAAGATGTGAATGTTAAATAAATTTTTATTGTGGTTTTCATGATAACTACTATAAAGCAAAGAAGCAGTTCTAAACATGTACTTTTCAGTAAAATGTGGTTCTAAGTACATTTAAAAAATGATATTAGGGAGGGGGGTGGTAGATGAGGGTAAAGGGGATCAAATATATGGTGATGGAAGGAGAACTGACTCTGGGTGGTGAGCACACAATGGGATTTATAGATGATGTGATACAGAATTGTACACCTGAAATCTATGTAACTTTATTCACAATTGTCACCCCAATAAACTTTAATTAAAAAATAAATAAGAATGACATTATTACGCTGTTTCACCTAAGGAACAATGATCCTTATAAAAATCCACAGATGTAAATAAGCTAATGCAAAGGTAAAAAATGCAAGATAATGTCTACTCAAGGTGACCTAGTATGTTGTAAGAGTCTGAATACTAAAACTGGATTAAAAACACTACCACTATATATACACAATGGAATATTATTCGGCATTAAGAAAAGATGAAACAGGATCATTTATGACAACATGGATGGATCTTGAGAGTATAATGCTACGCGATCTAAGTCAGACAGGAAAAGCAGAGAACCATATGATTTCACTGATATGTGGCATATAAACCAAAAAAAAAAAAAGAACAAGCAAACAAGTGAGAAACAAAACTCACAGACACAGACAACAGTTTAGTGGTTACCAGAGGGTAAGGGGGGGTGGGGGGTGGGAGATGAGGGTAAAGGGGATCAAATATATGGTGATGGAAGGAGAACTGACTCTGGGTGGTGAACACACAATGGGATTTACAGATGATGTAATACAGAATTGTACACCTGAAATCTATGTAACTTTACTAACAACCCCATCAGGTTTATTAACAAGTCACCCCAATAAACTTTAATTAAAACACACACACACACAAAAAAAAAAAAAAAAAAAAAAAAAAAAAAAAAAAAAACCCACTACCACTACCAACCCAGTATGGAATTCAGTGATGTTTGACTGGTAGGTTAAACAGTGGTGGAGTTTTTCATTTAGAATCATAATTTCAGAAGTTGAAATTATGCTATAAATAAGCATTAAACCATTAGAGTATTTAGAGAAGTAAACTTACTAATGATGACAAGGGTGGTGTTTTCCACACTCTTTCATCCCAGTTAATTCTTTGGGAAACAAAAAGGCTGATCATTACTAACATGATCACATACGCTTTAAGTGGCTTCACAGCTGCACTTCTCAAATGGTGACCATCAGTGCATGAGCTGGGGTCAAACACATAAAGAGATTTTCTTTACCCTAAGAGGAGGTTCTTTCTGACCTCTCCCTTTATGACTGTTCGTCTATTTCAACACTGTTGCAAAGGCTGAATTCTCTTCTGATAGCTTGATCCTACACCGTAATTAATGTTAAACCATTACGCCAAAAAGAAAGAGGTATGGAAACCTTTACCCACAGTCTTTGTATTGATCGATGTGGTGTCCACATGTATAAGTGAGAGCCCTGGAGAACTCAGACCAACCGCTATGGAAGTCTCCACAAATTGGCATCTGTTGGAGTGAACTGAAATAGCTCAACATCGGGTTTCACTTTCACGTGCAAATTCCACACACAGAAAGGCATCCTCGTACCCAGGCTAGTGTGTTAAGCTAATGTTAGTTTACATCCATCTACAGACGCTTCCATTAATGTCATTCTGAGACTGAGCTGGGGACCCAGGACAGCTCATTTAATTTTCATTTACTCTCAACTTTAGCTGGAATAAGCAACGTTACTTGGACTTGTGCTTATATCAGATTATGGGTATTTGTTTTCAAGAACTCTTTTGTAGCCAGAATTTAAGGAAACTAATCTGTATCCTTAATGAAATTATATGATTTCAAATTCTTATTCAGACTGTGGACACTTCTCTACTGACCATCTGCTACTCCAAATGAAGGTTCTATCCAGGAGTTTACTCTTGCACTACCCGTATCTTTTAAAAATGTATCCTCTGGTATTTAAGAACTTAATGTCCAGCCAGAATTCTGACAGGGTGCAAGATATAAAGCATATTACTTTCTCAATCTCCAGCCTGGGATAACACTTGCTTCTAAAACACTATGAATCCTTTGTGAAAAGAACTGCTATAAGATTTTTAAAGCTTTTTTATTTAATTTGACATTAATTTGTAAATTACCTGCATGGCAAGCACTGTACTCAGTACCAAGGAAATGAAGGTGAAAAAGACAGGGTGCCAGCCTGACTAGGAGCTCACAGACTGCTGCAGGAGACAACTATGTGAACCTAATGGAAATAAAAAGATGGATGGAGGGAGGATGGAGGGTGGATGGATGATGGATGATGGATGGATGGATGGATGGATGGATGGATGGATGGATGGATGGATGAATAATAGATGGGGGGACAAGAGTGCTCTGAAGGAACATAGAAAGCAACTCATTCCATTAGTAGAGGCTTCACAGAGATAATAAAGGTTTTGTGCTGACTGGAGTAAGTCAGACAGAGAACGACAAATGACACATGTTTTCACTTATATGTGGTATCTAAACAACAAAATAAATGAACAAATAGAACAGAAATAAACTCATCGACACAGAGAACACTGTGATGGTTGCCTGATGAGAGGGCGGTTGGGGGGGGCTGGAAGAAAAAGGGGAAGGGATTAGAAAGGGATTACAAAACAGTCATGGAATGCAGGGTGTAGCATAAGGAATACAGTCAATAATATGGCGATAACTATGTATGGTGTCAGATGGGTACTAGATTTATTGGGGTGATCACTTCATAAGTTATATAAATGTCTAATCACTATGTTGTACACCTGAAATTAATGTAATATTGTATGTCAACTGCAACTGAAAAATAAATTATTAAAATTTAAAAAATAATAAAATAGCTCAGATTTGTAACAGATTTGTATCTATTAGGATATAAACAAATGTGATTGTGAGATAGAAAATTATAGTCGGTAAACTATAATAAAATGGAAGAAATGTTTCAAGATTTAGAGAGTAATTATAGCAAATGCTTGTAATATTTGCAAATGTAACAAATAGCAAATGTATAGCAAGTGTAAATGTACAGCATATAGCAAATATATAGCAAATGTAACATCCAACTGAAAAAATAAAATTCCCTGGTTATGTGACCATCAGGAAAAAAAAAAGACAGAAGAAGGTTTAGTGACAGTGGTCTTGATGGGACAAGGGTGACTGGATACAGAAAATTTCTGGTGTGGAGAAATGAACCGTAAAAGCACAGAGGTGTGAAAGTACATGGTATGTTGCGGGGACAGCAGGCCAATTCTGAGCCGCTAAAGTGTAGTGTGTTTGGCTCAGTGTCGGGAGGTTAAAGTCAGAGGGGCACGCTGGTGTAAGACGCTGAGGGTCTGTATGCTGGGTCCAGGTATCTAGATTTGTTACCTCTTAGGTTAGTATTTTCCCGTGTATGTATCTCAAAATACTAATTCCATGAGTTGCTTTGCAAAAATAATGTTTTGTTATTGGTATGTATTGAGTATTATAAATTTAATCCAGTTTTTTCCTTTCTTTTTTTAATTAAAGTTTATAGGAATATTTTGTGATCAAGTAAGTTTGGAAAATGCTGCATCCTATCGTCTCCTTTCAGAGATTCATTACACACAGGCAAAACCAGTTTACCCTGAACACCATGTTACAGAACTATTGTCATCCCTCAAAACTGATGTTCTGCACAACACACGCGGGGGATACTGAAAGCTGTTCTAGGAACGTAGTGGGACAAAGGCAGCTGTTGGAGCAAGAATGTGACGTGATCAGGTTTAGTTTTTCCTTTTCATTTCGTCTTCTTAGAAAAAAAATATACATACCCATTTTAGCAGTGCATGTCTGGTAGTGATGCACATGTTGAACTAAGTTTGGAAGAGACGAACGGCAAGAAGCCGAGAGGCGAGGAAATACAGGGATGAGGGATCCCATTTGAGTGACTTTCTTAGATAAAACTGAAAGCAACAGAGGAACAATGCAAACAAATAAAGAAACAAAAACTCCTAGACACAGACAACAGTTTAGTGGTTACCAAAGGGTAACGGGGGAGAGGGGGGATGGTAGAAGAGGGTAAAGGAGGTCAAATATATGGTGACAGAAGAACCAGCTCTGGGTGGTGAACACAGAAGGCAATATATAGATGATGTATTATAAAATTGTACACTTGAAACCTATGTAATTTTACTAACCACTATCACCCCAATAAATTTAATTTTAAAAAAAAAGAACTAATGGTGGTGCGGAGGTGGAATGCTGGGAGCACAGCAAATGAGAATGACTCCAAGGTTCTAGCTTAGAGCCTCAGGGGAAGGCTCTCCTTAACCACTACACAGAATTTCAGAGGAGCTCTGTCTGCTGCTCATTTTCAGTATGGGGTGTCTACATAAACTTCCATGTGGGCACATCAAGAAAGCAGTTAGAAAGAAGAAGGAAGGTCAGGACTGGAGATGCATGTTGTCATCACATAGATGGTATACGAAGTCATCGGAATGGATAAAGCTCCCTCCCCAGGAAAACAGGAGGGCAAAAAGAGCAGAGTCCAGAATGCCAACATTTCAATGTATAAAATACAAAATTAATCAATCAGCCTTAAGCACATGGGACATTTTTTGATATTGTAATCTTAAGGGTTTTTTTTAATAGCAATGTTAAGGTTTTATTGTAATGTAAAAGGTTCAAATTTACATTATATCCAGAACAGAATATACTATGTAAAGCCTGATAATGTTCCATATTATATTTTTACTTTGGTCATTGGTACATCATGTAATCAAAATATGTTTGGAACAGAATAGGGTCTAATTAAATACATCTGGAAGCCAGAGAAGGTTGAAATTAGAAGGCTGAAAATTAGTTCAAAATACGGTGTTTTCTTCTCTCAAATGTTTGTTTCTGAAGCATTTGAGAATGCAAATAAAATCAAGTAACTCACCTGAATAAGGTCATTAATAGATGTTAGAAACCATTTTGCTGCTTTCATATGCTCTCTTTTTAATTTTAATTGCTGTGTTTATGAGAGTGTTAACAATATTAGCTATTTTTTTTTCTTGATGTTGTTGAATTGTGTTTCATTGGAACATCATGCAATTAGCCTGTATACGTGGAAGGGTGGTCGGGAAAAGCAATATCCTGTTTCAACAATGGCCTTATCATCCATCACAGCCGGTCAATAGTACCAAGTGTCTAACATGAGTGAGGCACCGTCCTTCCTCATGTCGGAGACACAAGGAAAAGAAGACAGAGCAGCACAATTACAACTGAGCACAAGGAAGATTCCAGTAGCTGCCACTTAACTGCATACAATGCTTTCAATTGACCAGTATGAAATTCTTCAATATAAAATAGTTAAAAACCTGTGTTAGGTGTGAAAGGATTTACAACTTTTTTCAGTATGGAGGGAATAAAACAAGCAAGAATTACAAAATATTGTTGCACAATGTGAATATACTTAACACTACTGAACTGTGCGCTTCAAAATGGTTAAGACGGTCGATTTTATCCTATGTGTTTTTTACCGTGATTAAAAAAGTGTTTAAAGGTCATTATATATTCCCCAAACTGTCTTTTGTATCCCCACGGCAATCTTGTAGTCAAAGGATGTGGAGTACAGCATAGGGAATAGAGTCAATGGAATTGTAACAGCTATATACGATGTCAGAGGGGTAGATTGGGGGAAGGGAGTTAGATTGTGAGGGGTGTAAATATCTAACTATTACATTGTTTTGTACACCTGAACTAATTTAAAAAAAAAGTGTTTAAAGGAACTGTGAAATTAAATTATCCTTAAACAACTTATGTATGTCCATAAGACGTTTATTCTATGCCCAGCATGGAATAGGGAACTTGACAATACCTTTAGCTGGTGAAGAAACTGGTGAAATTGGATCCTTAGGGTGATTAATCAAATAATGCTGCTGGTAGTTAAAGAGAAATTGATGATATGAATATTCAAAAGCCAGAAAAGCTAGCATGAAAGTGAAATAGTTAAATAAGAAGGTAGCACTGAGATTTGGAAGAATATGAGAGACTTTTGGAAAGATCAATTAACAAGACATGCTTTGAATATAGAAGAAGCAGCCAAGATGATTGATTGCAGGCCATCAGGCTCCAGTGAGAAAGTGGTTACATGTTCTTATGTCAACCTGAATCTAAACCATTAAAATGAAACTACCCAGAAAGCAGTTGGAGAAAGGAGACTTCAGCTTGGATGCTGTTTAACCACCAAGGCCCCAGAGATACCAGTTGTGACACTTGCCAGAAACTAGAAGCAGACTCTTCAGATGGCTTTACATAACCAGTTGAGTCATTACCTTTTCTTTCAGAGAGGTTACCCGACTCACCTATTTCTTCACTTGAAGTTTACCTGAGGAGGAGACAGGATTAAGAGAGGAAAGTAAACTCGAGACAAACGAAAATGAAAACACAATGACCCAAAATCTACGGGATGCAGTGAATGCAGTCCTAGGAGGGAAATTCACAGCAATGCAGGCCTACCTAAAGAAACAAGAAAAATCTCAAATCAACAGTCTATCTTTATACCACAGGGAACTGGAAGAAAAATAGTAAAATAAGCCCAAAGGGAGTACAAGGAAGAAAATAAAAAATATCAGAGCGGAAATCAATGAAATAAAAGACCAAAAAGCAATACAGAAGATCAATGAAACTAAGAGGTAGTTTTTTGAGAAGATAAACAAAATCGACAAACCTTTAGCCAAACTCATGGAAAAAAAAGAGAGGACCCAAATTAATAAAATCAGAAATGAAAGGGGAGAAGTGACAACAGACACCACAGAAATACTAGAAAAAAATTTAAGAAAATACCATGAGCAACTATACGCAAACAAATTAGACAATCTGGAAGAAATGGATAATTTTCTAGAAGCATACAACCTTCTAAGGCTAACTCAAGAAGAAATGGAAAATCTGAATAGACTGATTACTACCAAGGAAATTGAATCAGTAATCAACCAGTTCCCAACAAACAAAAGCCCTGGACCAGATGGCTTCACAGGTGAATTTTACAAAACATTCTAAAAAGAATTATCACCTATTCTACTCAAACTATTCCAAAAAATCCAGAAGGAGGGAAGGCTCCCAAACTCTTTTCACGAGGCAACTATCACCCTGATCCCAAAATCAGACAATGACATTACTAAAAAAGAAAACTACAGGCCGATATCCCTAATGAACATAGATGCAAAAATCCTCAACAAAATATTAGCAAACAGAATTCAGCAATACCTTAAGATCATAGTGAATCTCACTATGATCAAGTGCAATCCCTGGTATGCAAGGTTGGTTCAATATCCACAAATCAATTAATGTGATACACAACATTAACAAAATGAACCATAAAAATCATATCAATAGATGCAGGAGAAGCATTGACAAAATCCAGCAGTCATTTACGATAAAAACTGTTAGCAAAGCAGGAACAGAGGGTTCATATCTCAACACAATCAAGGCCATATATGATAAACCCACAGCCAACATCATACTCAATAGGAAACAGCTAAAACCATTCCCCTTAAGGTCAGAAACAAGACAAGGTTGCCCACTTTCTCCTCTTTTATTCAACATAGTTTTGGAAGTTCTAGCCATGGCAATCAGACAAGAAAAAGAAATAAAAGGCATCCAAATTGGAAAGGAGGAAGTAAAACTGTCATTATATGCAGATGACATGACTATATAGAGAGAATCCCAAAGACTCCACCAAAAACTATTAAAACTGATAAATGAATTTGGTCAAGTAGAAGGATACAAAATTAATATTCAGAAATCAGTTGCATTTGTATATACCAATAATAAACTACCAGAAGGAGAAATTAAGAAAACAGTTCCATTTATAATTGCTTCAAAAATTATAAAATACTTAGGAATAAATTTAACCAAAGAAGTAAAAGACCTGTACTCAGAAAATTATAAGACACTGAAGAGAGAAATTTAAAAACATACAAATAAATGGAAACACATACTATCGATATGATAGGAAGGATTAATGTAGTTAAAATGTCCATATTGCCTAAGGCAATATATATATATATATATTCAATGCAATATATATTCAACCAAGGGTATTTTTCACAGAAATAGGAAACATAATCCTAAGATTTATATGGAACCATGAAAGACCCCAAATAGCCATGGCAATCTTGAGAAATAAGAACAAAGTGGGAGGTATAATAATACCTGACATCAATTTATACTACAAGGCTACATTAATCAAAACAGCATGGTACTGGCATAAAAACAGACACATAGATCAATGGAACAGAATAGAAAGCCCAGAAATAAATCTATACCTATATGGTCATTTAATCTATGACAATGGAAGCAAGAATTTACGGTGGGTAAAGACAGTCTATTCAATAAAATGGTGCTGGGAAATCTGGACAGACACATGCAAAAAAATGAATTTGAACCACCTCCTTACGCCATATAGAAGAATAAGTTCAAAATGGATTAAAGACTTAAATGTAAGATCTGAAACCATAAAACTCCTAGAATAAAATATAGGAAGTAAATTTGCAGATATTACCCTTAGCAATATTTTTACTGATATATTCCCTTGGACAAGGGAAGTAAGAGAATAAATAAACACATGGGATTACATCAAACTAAGAAGTTTTTTCACAGCAAAGGAAACCATCAATAACACAAAAAGGCGTCTTACTGAATGGGAGAAGATATTTGTCAATGATATATTTGATAAGGGGTTAATATCCTAAATTTATTAAAAAACTCATTCAACTCAACACCAAAAAAACAAGCAACTCAATTAAAAAATGGGCAGAGGACATGAAGAGACACTTTTCTAAAGAGGACATATAGATGGCCAACAGACATATGAAAAAATACTCAACCTCACTAATCATTAGAGAAATGCAAATGAAAACCACAATGAGATACCACCTCAGTCCAGTCAGAATGGCTAGCATGAATAAATCAACAAACAACAAGTGCTGGCAAGAGTGTGGAGAAAAGGGATCCCTGGCGCACTGCTGGCGGGATTGCAGATTGGAGCAGCCACTATGGAAATCAGTACAGAAGTACCTAAAAAAACTGGAAATGGAACTACCTTATGACCCAGCAATTCCACTCTTAGGTACCTATCCAGAGAAATTCAAAACACTACTTTGAAAAAATTTATTCACAATAGCCAAGACGTGGAAACAACTGAAATGCCCATCAGTAGATGACTGGATTAAGTAATTGTGGTACAATAATACAATGGAGTATTATTTGGCCATAAAGAAGAATGAAATCTTACCATTTGCAATGGTATAGATGGGCCTAGAGAACATTACGCTAAGTGAAATAAGTCAGACAGAGAAAGACAAATACCATATGATCTCACTTATATGTGGAATCTAAGGAATAGAATAAATGAACGAACTAATCAGAAACAGTCTCAGAGACATAGAGGAAAAACTGAGGGTTGCTAGATGGGAGGGGGATGGGGATGAGGGAGAAGGTGAGGGGATTAGAAAGCACAGTCGGTAACCACAAGATTGCCATGGGGATAGGAAAGACAGTTTGGGGAATATAATCAATAATGTTGCAAAGATTTTGTAGGATGTCAGATGGGCACTTGTCTTACTAGGGAGACCACCTGAGGCTGAAGCTGAATAATAACGAATGTCAACTATAATTTAATACATATATGGTCACAGGATGTGGAGTACAGCATAGGGAATAGAGTCAATGAAATTGTAACAGCCATATACGATGTCAGAGGGGTAGCAGATTGGGGGAGGGGTATCACTTGGTGAGGGATGTAAATGTCTAACTATTATTGTTTTGTACACCTGAAACTAATTAAAAAAGAGAGAGAGAGAGAGAGAGAGGAAGGTAAAAATGATTTCACTTCCAATTTGACGGAACTAAGGAAACTTGTAGATGGTAAAAGACGCTCTTCTAAAATTTTGCTGCACTCTAGGGAAACCAAATAGAATAGAAAAATTAAACTCTACAAACTTGATGCCTTTAGGCAATCTGACAATTGTTGCTGTTCCTTCCACGGTGGATCTTAGCACTGAAGGCAGAAAACTCTTGCTTTGGTCCGTACAAAAGGTCATCTGGGGTTTCTAGATCAATCTCTGTGGTTTCCATGTACTAAAAGAGCAGATTAAATTAATCTTTGGTGTTTGACATGTGCAGGGCCTGCGTGTATCTCCTCTCCATTCCAACACTTGGGGGTGGGGGGACACTGAGTCAGGATGTCATTATACTGAAGTTGGAGACTCTTACTGTGATGCAGCATATTAAAAACAAACAAAAAAGAAAACTCAAGTTTTTAATTAAAACCTTCAGAATCTTATCACAAAATGCTTCAGCTTTTGCAGATCAAATGGAATTTTTCCACTTAAAAGAAGCATAGCCAGTTTCTAGGGGGGAAAACAGTACTCGGAAAAGCAAAACGCATTTATTTTCACTGGAATCCATATATATTTATACTATCTCACCTATCTCTGTCCTTTACATTTAAGCTTATTTATTTAAAAAGTGGGCACGTTTTTAATTTACAATCTAAGGATATTATGGTTTTCTAAACAATTTATTTCTTTTACTTCTGCTAGCAACTTAATCTGTGAAATACAGCTCAGGAAAAAAAAATGCAGTCATAAAACCTGTTGGTATAAAGATAAGCAGTTTATTTAGCATCTAATTAAATGCGGTCACCAGAGAAATCGCAGCTTAAGAAACTTTATCAGAAAAAGATTAATCCATTTCAGGCTTAACCCAAATGTCAGAAGAGAACTCATGAATTTAGATAGGAATCCACTTATTATCCTAAGTCATTTTCAAATTCAGTAAAAAGAGCCTATAGTAATCACTATATTTATACTTACTGCCATCAAATTCATGTACTTTGTAACTATCATTTATTTCAGTGATAATTATCAAACTAGACAAACATAATAGAGAGGCTTTTTTGTCAAAAATTTATAGAATGCTCTAAAACACTTTATGAATTTATACGTCCCATTTTTCCAGAAACACAAAAATTTACACAGACTGTCATTTTAATTCAAAACAACAATTTACCAAAAAGATCATTAACGTGTTGGACTCAGGCACAGGGACAGTGCGATGGGAAAGGTGATTCCTTCCTTTGAAAGGCTCACAAAAAGCATGCGAGATAAACCGTTATATATACAACCACCGATATAAAGTAAGAACTCCTATAGGGCAAAGGCTGCTTGTTTTTCCACAATATCTACTCGTGCCTTTTCCCAAAATAATAAAAAATTGTATCTGGACACATGCTCACCCAGCAGAACAGCTGGATGCATTTCTCACCCTTCCCTGAAGCTAAGATTGGCAGGTGACTAATTCTGATCCATGGGATATGAGAGAAAGCGGTTTGTGCTCCTTCCAAGTTGAATCTTTAAAGGGGAGGATATGCCCTCGCTTTTCCCTTCCCTCTTCCAGAAGCCTGGAAAGGAACATGGCCCGTCTTGGATCATGGAGATAAGCATAAATCTCCTCTGGGTGGTAGAACAATAGGAAAAAAAAAGGAGCCTAGGTCCAATACAGGCTGTCATAGGACAAAAGCAGCATACCATCTCAGACTAATAATGAAAGAAAAATAAACCTTTGCCTTGTTTTCAAGCCACTCATTTTAGAATCCATTACATGAAGCAATACCAGGCTCTAATTAATATCTAATAGAGATGCTTCTTTTGCTGAGTGTTTTGGTACTGGAAAATGCCCGTTTAAAAAAAAAAAAAAAAATTAATAGTGTAAGTAGAGGAAAGTTTGATTTCTAACCTTTTCAGGAAAAATGAAACACTGAATTATGACAATACATTAATAAAAATGAGAATTAAAATGTTGTAAATTCTTAGAAAAGAGTGACTTAAGTAATCATTGGGTGTGGCACAACTTTGTAAACAAAACTTTGATCATGGGATAGAACTAATGAAAAAAAAATTAGAGGCAGTAAGAAACAGAAGAGACAGCAAAAACTGAATTACTGACACACAGGAAAAGCTTAGAAAAATAGTGAGTGCACGTGAGAAAACACAGATTAAAGCAATCAGAAAAGAACTAGTAGATATGAAAGAAAGACAAAGATGATCCAACAAGAGGGTAAATCCTTTAAGAGGCAAATCAAAAACAGGATGTGCAAACGTTTGCAAACAATATTTAAAAAAAATCCCCTGAACTAGAAGAATGAACTTGTCTTGAAAGATTGAAAGAGCACTCCATGTTTTAGGAAACATTCAAAACTGAGATAAATTTTAGTTAAAGTACAGGAAGTTAAAGAAATAATTCTTTAGTTATTCAAACAGAAAAAGAAAACCATCTATAAGAAGAAACAAGATGGGCATTTTAGAAGAACAGCTCAAGAGAGTTTCCAAATTTGATGAAACCAAAGAAATATAAAGAAAGAGAGAAAGAGTGTTATCTGGAATAAAGTTCATTGTATATTTGAGGGTTTTTTTCTGGATGGTGAAAATTGAGTTGATTTTTAAATTTCATTTTTCTTTTTTATTTATTATTTACATGAGCATGGAAACTGTTAATAAAAACAATGGGTAATTAAACAGAAAAATATCAAGAATAAGACGGAAAGCAAATATGCCAATATATTAACAATGATCAATTCTCAGTGGTGACTTTCTAACTTCCAAGTATTTTTTTTTTGATAAGAGGAAGTGGCCTTGAAAGAAGAATTCGGCAGGCAAACTAGGAAAGGATAATATTCCAGGCATAAGAAAAAGAGAAAAGTATGGAAGAAAATGCCATGCTTAGGAAACAGCAAGAGGTCTGGAAGTAGACGGAGAGTAAGGCGGAGTCAGATTATATGCTATGCTTGCACTTCATTCTGGTTATTTTCTTTTTTTGTCATTGATTTACCTAATATCATTTAAACCAGTTCAAGCACAGTTGTCTCTATTTTTCAGGTGCAGAAATTCAATGTCCAGACCTCAGAGAGAAGAAAATAATTCACTACTGATCTAATAGGACCATCTTCTAGAAGAAGACCGTGCAAAGATAACTGGGAAGAGGTCCCTGACCTCAAGGTGCTGACAATATACTTGTGAGATCAGACAGACACAAAGAAAAGTAAGTAACAACACATCATCGTAATACAACAATCATTGACACAATAAGAATACAGAAGAAAGGGGACGCTCTTCAATGGTTGGAACAGACTATAGAAATGGCAGAATTTACACTTGGTCTGGAAGACAGGATGGAGCATTTTGATTTAAGATTTCTCATTTCACAAGAAATTGTATAGGATCCTTACCTATAGCTACATCCAACTGCATAAAGATGGAATACTTGTCTTTTTTCTTACTGAAATTATAAAGATAGACTAAGTAATCAGCTATGAAGGAATTTGACTATTTGAAAAAGTAAACAAATAAGACTTAGCTTACATAAAAATAAATTCCAGATACAAAACTTTTCATCTAGTTCCCCAATGGTTTCATATTACGGATTTAACTTTTTACTCTATCTATGGAAACAGTCTTTTAAACCATAATTACAAAGAAAGAAATCAAAAGAGAGAAGATACAAAATGTAATTTCTCCATTATAAACAAAGGTTAATCAACAAACAGGGAGAATGACTTATATTTAGGAAAGGTCAATTTTCTTAATGTTTAAGAAACTCGTAACTCAGTAAGAAAAAGTACTAACACTTCAACAGAACAATGGGTAAAGAACGTGAACTAAATTCACAAAAGAGTATATATGAAAACCTTTTGTTCACTTTAGAATAAATGAAATGCCTAAGAAGTTTTCCTTGGAACATATCATATCGACACAAAATTTTCTTATTAAGTTCACTCATTGCAGAATAATTTATAATAGTGAAAAAACTGAAAACAGCTTACATGCCCAACAAAAGGTTCTGTAAAGAAATTATGGTGTCACTGTAGGATAAAACCAGTTGGTTTCACAACTGAATGTGATACAAAGGCAGGCCATAGACTAAATGTTGCCAAAGATTGTTGAATGGCACGGTGAAGTGGTTTGGTATGTGTAGTGCAGGGGATCCTGCCGACTTCGCCATGTGTCGTGCGGGGTGTCAGGCGGGGTCTCTGGTCCCACTCCCCACATAAGAACGCAGGACATGGTGAGGCCAAAAAGGAACACCCACGGAGCCATAGGTAGGGGAGTCACACCACTATAATCTCGCTGGCGGCTGGGTTGGAGACACAGGAAACAGGAACAACACAATTCTCAACCCTCACTGTGCCGCTTGCAGGCTCAGCCACCATCTTCTTGCTAGCCCCCATTTGCTGCTAGCCTAGCCATGGCAGTTATATTCATGGCTAATGGCTCACTGGTTACAGCTGACGGCCAACTAGCCACAGCTGCTGGCCATTTGATCACAGTCGATGGCCATTTACTACCTGAACCAGCACCTTTCTATGTGAGGCCGAGAGCCTGGAAACTGCTTTTTGGGGCTCTGTCCCCACAGTATGTAAGGAAAATAAAGGGAAAACAGCCATATATAACAGCTTCATCCCAATTCAATAAAGAAGGTCTAATATAAAAAAAGAACAAGAGGATCTATACCAAAACCTTCACTGTGATTATTTCCAGATTGCAGAATTATAGGTGATTTTTTTTCTCTTTTATGTTCTTAATTTTATTCAAATTTTTACAATGAAGATGTATTACTTTCAAAGTCTTTGCTGCCCTTTGCAGCAAAACTTCTGGAAAGGGTTGTCATTATGTAATGTCTCTAATTTCTCTTCTTGATTCTCTCTTAAACCTGCATAGGCTTTGGCCCCCAAAACTCTCCTCGAGGTACCTGGTGACTTTGACGTTACTAAACCCAATGTCAGTGTCATATGATGTCACCAAACCCATAAGACACTGGTGATAATTCCCTTCCTTTCTTGACACCCCTTTCGTGGAAGCTTCTAGATACTATGTGCTGTTCTCTCCTACCTACAATCACGTCTTCTCTGTCTCCTTGGCTGATTCCTTCTCTTCCCACTAGCCCCTGATGTAGGAAGGCCCAGGGCTCAGCCGTCTTCCTGAGCCCCACTCACTCCCTGGGTGACCTCACCCAGCACACATATGCTGACAACTCTCAAATCTTCATCTCCAGCTCAGATACAGATTTCTTCCCCCACCAAACTCCAGACTTCTGGCTCCAATGCGAGTGCCTACTTACCATGTGCACCTGGATGTCTAACTGACACCTCAAACTCAAGAAGCCCAAACGAACTACTGTTCTTCCCCGCAAAATTTTCTTCACACGTAGCTATTTCCGCCTCAGGTGAGATCAAGTTCTTTCTTTCAGTTGCTCAGGTCAAAGATCTTTCCTCAGTTCCTCACTTTCTGTCATCCCAGCTGCCAGCAAACCTCACTGGCTCTCCTTCAAAATATATCCAGAATCCAGGCTTCTCATCATCTTTGCTACCACCTGGGGCCTCACCACTGTCATGCTCCTGGAGGTCAGGGCAGTAATCTGCCAGCTGACCTAGCTCCTACCCCTGCCTCGTTCCAGTTTATTCTCAGCATAATTCTCAGCAGTTTATTCTCGGCCAGGCTGATGCTTTTATTACCTATGTCAGATCATGACTCTGCTCAAACCCCATCAATGGCCCCCCATTCTCACCCACAGTCAAGCCAAGTCCTTCCTGTGGCCTGAAGGCCCTCTCCCATTTCCTTCCTCCTTGCACGCCCCACTCCAACACTCGGGTTTCTTGCTCTTCCAGGGCAAGGAGGCATTTCCCCACTTAGTCTCTGCTCTAGAAGTCCCTTCGACCTGGCACTTTCTTTCGCCAGATGCATCCCTGGCTAAATCCTTCACGTCCCAGCCTCACGCTCTTCTTGTTCAATCCTCACTTTCTCAGAGAGAAGGAGAAGTACACCAACCTCCCTTTTCAATATTGCACTGGCTCCCTACCCTCCAAGCCCCTGTGCCTCCCCCAGACCCCTTTCCTCTGCTCTGCTTTGTCCTTTTTCCGTAATACTTATCACAAACTGTAAAAGTCAAATGGTAAAGGAATGATTTAGATAGGCTACGATGAAGCAAGCGAGGCTACCCTGAACGCGCATGCTGAAATGGACTTGAATGTCTGTCTATCCGGAAAGCGGCGGCATGGCCCTGTAGGAAGAACTGTCTGAGGGGCACGATGGGGACCTAACCTACAGGCATTAACGAATAAAAAAGAAAACTGAAATAGCCCACCATTTAAAATCCCAGTGGGCACAACTAAAGCTAAGAAGTGTAAGTTACAGACAGTTTGGTTTGCAGGGTGGCATAAGGAAGGGTGAGAGCAGTCCGAAGATGGGAAGGCAATCGGGGTGTTGTAAGTTCCCTCCCAGCCATAGGGTTGGAGCACAGACAGGATGAGGCTTTATGGGGACATCACAGAGAAAGGTTCCACACCCCATCACGGATGCTCTCTGTGAGATTTTCAAGGCATCTAAGCATGGGGCGGGGAGGGGGACGCTGATCTTTATTTGTTTTCAGGGCTTGTAAAAATAGCTGAGTGCATATATTTTTCTATTTTCCACTGTTTATCTTTCTGTCATACAGATTAGGGGTCAACCATTTTCTGCCTGTTAAAGGCGCACCAAGGGCTTTGTGGACCCCAATGCCACGTAACCAGGCTTATTTTTGAAGGATGTGTCTGCAAGACAACAAATACACAGAGCTCCACATAAATATGTGGATTATGTTTGCGTAATATGAAACAATGCATCCCCATGAATAAGAGAAATAGATATTGTGACAGAAAGAGGATCAGTGAAGTATACAATGACACACAGAGAAAAAGGGCCATGGGACATTGGGGGGGTTCGGTACCCAATGAAATTAGGGTTGCCTCTAAGAATTCCACGTATTCTAGGCCATTTTAAGTCCATCGAAATGCAATTCATGTGGCAGAAAGTTTAAAAATTGGGGCCCTCTCCTGGAGTCCCCTGACCCCCTCGTCCCCCTCTCCTTGCTCCCACCTCCTTTCGCTACAGCTCATGTCATGTGACCAGAGAACACCAGCGTCTGCCTGCAGCACAGACACAGCTCAGGACACCCACTACCCCCAAGCCAGGGCTTCTGCTCAGGAAAACCAAACAAGAGAGAGGAAAACGATGCAGAGAACACACTGCTGGCACAGCCCCTAGGTCAGCACACAGCAGCACGGTTTATTTTACACAGGCTGTGTTTACATACAGCAGTAAATATGGTTCCCATTTCTCTCCATAACAGCAGCTATAAATTATATGATGGAAGGGTTTGGCTCCTCTCTTCCCATAAAAGGTTTGGCGGGAATTACTGAAGCCCCCGAGAGGAGATCAATGATTGGAGAGAGTGACTTCTTTCACTCATATCCTTGAATGAATGAACTAATTCAGCAAATCTCTATTGAGCACCAACTACGTGCCAGGCACAGCTGGGGATGCTTCCATAAACTAAGTAGTAAAAACGAGACAAAAATCCTTGCTCTTAAGGCACTCATATGTTAGTGAAATTCATCTATCTCATCTCGATTTCCAGATTCTGAGCTCTCACACCATCTAGGGTTGAGCACATAAGGTAAGTGTGAAGCAAATACAGCTACTATAAATAATTATAATAATTATAATGAGTTATTATTGTGGATTTCATTGAGTGCTTACTATGTGCCAGTCACTACTGTGAGTGCTTAGTTTATTAAGCGGTCATAAAAATGCTACTGAAAGGTACTATTACATTGAATTGTGTCCCTTGCAACTTTAAATTTTAAATGGAGATGGGGTCTTTACAGGGGTAATCAAGTTAAAATGAGGTCATTAGGCTGGGCCCTAACCCAATATAACTGAAGACCTTTCAGAAAGGGGAAATTTGGACAGAGACACACATAGAGGGAAGACGATGTAAAGACCCAAGAGAAGACAGCTCTACAAGCCAAAGAAAGAGGACAGGAGCGGAGCCTTCCCTCACAGCCCTCAGAAGAAACCAACCCGGCCAACACCTTGATTTTGGACATCTGGCCTCCAGAACTGGGAGACGATTAATTAGTGTTGTTCTCGGCCAACTGATTTGGGGTACTTTGTTATTGCAGCACAGCAAATGAATAAAGGTACAACCATGAGTCTCTGTCACAGGCAAAGCCACTGAGACACTAGGTCATCTGCCTAGCAAGTGGAGTGAGAGTCAGACTCAGACAGTCTAGCTCCAGCAACCACACTCCTCATTCTGCTCTAACGTCGGCCCATTTGTGGCAGAGCGATGGATCCTGAGCAGCAGGAAGAGTCCGCTTTCCTCCGCGAGAAAGGTATTACTGATGCCGGCTAATCATGTGGGTGACTCCACAGCTCAGCCAATTGAATGTGCCATTTAAAACTCTGTGGCTTCAAAGAGTCACTCTCATACTTATTGCCTGAAATTTTTAACATGTTTCCTCAGACCAAATCTTGTTGATTCTGTATTTCACTAAACTGAAAATAAAGCTCAAGAGTGATACGGTCCATATATAGACAATAAAGGCTCAGAAAAGCCAAGTACACAGAATAAGAGAGAGAGAATTCTATCCCAGCCTTGGCAATAAAATCTCAGGGGGAAGAGGAGGGAAGCATTAAATGAGGGAGAATTATGCCATTCAGACTATAATCCAAGACCATCTTCATCTTCAAGATTTCAGTAATTTCTAACAAATACCAAAAAAAAAAAAACTTTCAGAATTTCAGTTTTCTTTTTCCTCCCACCTCATCTCTCTCTCTCCTTCACACACACACACACACACACACACACACTCTTCCAATAATGTCCCCATTTTTCTATTTTGTTTGCTGTTGTTGTTTTAGAGCTATCCCCAGTATTTCCCAAATGCTTACTGCATTACCACTGTGCTTAGCACGTTACATACTGTATCTCATCTGCCAAGCAGATATTATCAATCTCTCCCCTTCACACAGGAGGAAACAGAGGCCCCAGTGACTGCTCCCGCCAGAAGGCTCACAAGTGGCAGAGCCGGATGTGAACCCCGTCCTTGCTGGTCTGCAGACCCCGGACCCTTCCACTGTGCTCTGCGCCTCCCTGCACACCTGAAAGCTTGCACACGATTTCCGACCCAGGACGGATGAACTACAAAAGAAGCAGCTTTTCTTACTGGGCTGTAGAGTGACACTGTTCCAGGGTAGGAGCGATGCTGGATCACACATGTTTTCAAGTAGCTCCAAACACAGAGGGGTCTTGATTAGCCCCAGGGTTGGAGTCAACACAGAAGATTACAGTTTAAGGAAAAGCAGCCCGTAATCTGTCCAGATGCTTTCTGAGAGAGGAAGCTTTGTGAGAACTGAGAAAATATACAGGGAAATTCAAGTGGGGTCTGCTAACAGCCTCCCCTGGGGCTCCGGGTCCTGCCCTCAATGCCTCTAGCTCTGGGAGTCCTCTCCCACCTTACAGCTAGAAAAACCAGCTTTATAAATGACTCTAAAGGAGCAGTGAGAAAAAGGGGGTGGAACAGGGCACCAGCTCCTTCACACAACAGGACACATTTTAATATGCGTTCTTCAAATGTTTCAATAAAGGGTTATAGAAACTGAAGTTATTTTTTTAAGTGATGAAGTGCTTCAGCATTTAGGGCCCCGCTGGCTGAACATAAAAGTACCAAAAAATATGGAAACACTTCCACTTGCCCGCCTTCGCGACGACCTTCAGAATGACCCTTCTACGATATGGAAAACAAGCGCTTTCATCCAGCATCTGAGATCAACGTTTTGAGTTGTCCCTCTTCTCCCTCTACGCAGGACTGAGGAAGTTCTCCACGTCCTTGCGAAGAGAGTGGAGGACATGTATTCTGTGAACAGCAGGGAACGCAGAGCGTGACCACTTGGCTGTGACTAAGCCACACTGCCCTGCGCATGTGGCCTCTGTCTGCAGTGACTCCAGGAGGGTGGAGGTGAGGGTGACGGAGAGCAGGGGGCCACAGCAGATGGGACACCCGTGTCTCCAGCCTGGCCACTCACCCTCACTTCCTCAATGAGCAACCAGACAGCATGCTTGGACTAGAAAACATTCTACATCTCAAATGTAATTAAAAACCTGAGACTGGCATGAATATGTAATGTACACATTGCTTTTCAGATGCCTTTTTCGTCCGACAGGCTGGTGCCGACTTTAATTTGGAAGAAATCCATTTTCATACAAAGGTAACCAAGAGTGACAGGAAATAGGAAGCCTACACCATTTATCTTCTGTGAACTTTAAAAAAAAAATCAGTTAATTGCTTTTCTAGGAAGCTATTTTGTAGAATCACAGTACTTTATCTTCCTGTTCTTATTCGTGGTATAAATGGTGATTTTAAAATGCCCGTTATGACAGTGCAATGGTTAATCAATACATCTTATATTATTTAATTACTTATTTTAACAAATAAACTTCTGATCAACCAAAAATGGTGACTCTGTTCTTGCTGATGAATTTTCAACCACGACTAAAACGCCTTCTATACAGTGATATTCAAATTTAAGTGTCTCTTGCCTTATCACTGACGAAGCTAAGGGCAGCAGCCACTGGCTTGCTCCCTTCCCTGGCTTTTCAAATGCATTCTATTTTCAGCCATCAGAGCCCTCTGCGTGAGCAGTTTCAAACCACGGCTATTTATTAAATGAACAGCAAACAGAAAGTAAACTGTGTATGGTTTGGAATACCACTGCGGAAGCTGTAACTTGCCAAACAAACGAGTTCATTGCCATTGAGACCCATATTTTGTCCCAGGGGCACTGTATATTAGCTTTTTCAGAGAATTGTCCAAGTTTTACCTTGCCTACATCACCTAGAATTAGATATTATTTTTAAATTCTACCAAGTTTGAGGCTAATATAAAGCACTCTCTTCAGATCTAAAATCATCATTTTAATAATAATGTATCATTAGTCCATGAGTCAAAGACAGAGATACACTTTGAAGCTAATGGCACATAAGCTTCAGGGCCTCCTGAGCAGAGGTTTCTCATAGGCTCCAGGAGGGGCCTTAGCAACGAGTTACTATTTGTGTTTATAAAAATTTCAAGTATAAGATGTTTTCTGTTCTTTTGCTCCTAAAGAAGACCCCATCCCACCCCCAAGATGGTATAAATTTTAGATCCCACAAAACCTGTATCTGGCCCTCGAAGTAAGCAGTTCCTAATGTCTGAATCTTGAATTACACCTTAATGGCAAAACATTGTGTGTGTGTGTGTGTGTGTGTGTGTGTGACAAAAATAATTCACTTCATTTGGAAATAAGATTTAGTGTGCCCTACCCTAGAATGTTCTAGAACGCATGCTTCAGTCATTCATTAAGTCCCTTGTCTCTCATCTAACAGTAGTCACCCTTCCGAGTGACACTCCAGGGAAGGTTCACTTAATGAGGGGTGGCGCCAAGAATAAGAGACTCAGCTATAACAACAAAAATATGTTTTTCATTAAACACAAAACTGAGCTGGAAAAAACAGTCAAGAGGCAGGTGTATCAGTTCAGGAATTCCCTTGAGGTCTTTAACTTCCACATCAAATTGCACTGAATTTTTCTATACTAATTACCTATTATTGAAAACCAAAGAATTACAACAAATAATTTGCCATGGCAGCAGATAGAATGCAGATGTTGCAAGGGAAAGAATGAAGAATTTAGAAAGTGTAAAATCAGGCAAAAGACATTCACGAATTCTCAATTTTTAAAAACGACAATATTTTTCTACCACAAGGATTATGAAGGTAAGGGAACTTTCCTAGGGCTAGAAGGACATTTTTAGATTTAATTTGGACTATAAGTGACAGGAATCGCAAAGTAAAAGCTATGTGCTGGCATCTAATTTATTCAATTCATTGTAAATTTCTCGGAGGCCCAGATCACATCTCAGATTTTTTTTCGATTTCTCACGTCACATGACACTAGTCCCTGGTTTGATTTTCTCATGTGGAATGACCTATACAATGCCTACACAGCTATATTTGCACCTTCCTTGCCTGACGTCATTGTTACCTAACACTGCCTTTTAGCCCCCAATTCTTCATACTGTCATAATGAGTCTTGCTCTATAGCCAACATCCTGAAAAGGTATAGTCAAGAAATAAAAATATTTTTTTTAAAAAAGAAAGAAATGCAAGTTCCCTTCAGGTCATTCCCTCTGTCAATTTCCCTAAAAAACACATTCCCTACCTCACTGGAAGTCAGTCAATACTATTGAGACGACCTGTTCTCATTGGTGGTATCTGTGTAAACAAATACAGCCACGAACATTTTTTAAATTGTTTGCCACATTGAATTGTTTTATTCACTCCAAAAAATAAAGCAAATAACTCCCTCAAAAGTAGAATCTGATTAGTCGGTAATGTTCTTCAGTTTCTATGTTGTGATTGTGGATTTTATAAACTTGCCCTATAAACACTGAATGATATACCCGCCAAATTTCTTAATCTCTTGGAGGAATGTAAAAAATCCAAAAACAAAAAAACCCTTTGAGTTTGAAGGATAGGAAATGTAACTTGCAGGTACCACCCTGCTACTAACTGGAACACAGCCATTTTGATAGTGGACTAATTAAACACAGCAGTGTTACAAAATTCAAATTACCATATGTTCCATACTATGCAAAGCTTTTTGATAAAGTAAGAACTGTATATCTCTACCCCCAAAAAAATTCACCAATTACAACTTTGTCCTGTGAATGACACTTCTTTTCACCTCTTCTCTGTCGATGCACGATTGCTCTCTTTGAAGTACTCAGTATAGAATGTTAGGAAGGGAGCAGGCTGCCTGGCTCCATGTCATTACACGTGGGGGAAGTGAAATACTTCCTCTATAAAAGCTCTAATGTCTGTCTAATGCCTGACTCTCTAGCTCAGGCGTTTCCCTCTTTCTGTGATTACCAAACACTAGTCCCGGTCATTCCTGACCTGGGAGTCCTGGAAGAGCACTCTGAAAGTATCCACGTTATTAGGGACATACCCAAATACCGAATGAAAACTGTATAGTTATCTGTACAAGGCTAGCCCGGAGATCAAAAACTGGCTTTTAACCAGAGCTTTATCAACTCACTGGGCTCCAAAGTAATTAAATTATTAGGGAATAAATTTGAAATTTCTTTTGTACATAATAATCATCTTAACAAGGAATCAATTAGGATTAAAATTATAAAAGGATTCCTGATGGTTTCAGGCACTGCTGTTGAAGGATAAGTCATGCTTTATTTGCCATTACAGGTCATTTGATAATGATGACAAAAATCAAAGAGCTTGATGAATTTTGTAAGGTGGTACCTATATGTGTCCTACCAACTTTAAGAAACATGAATGCTTGCAGAAGTTAGAGTTTTACTTATATTAATTCCTAGTGAACACTTTCTGGGGTCCATCATTAAAGAATAATCACAAGAAGTTACTGGTGTACATGCCATTAACTTCCTCAACAGAACCTGCGTACACATCCGCGTAATGTATTGTTCTCCCAATTGGTGCATGGTGCTTTCTCACACGGTGCTCAGAAATGGTCCGGCTGTCTTGTGAGACATGTGAGAAGAAATACCCAATCATTTGTTTCATTTGGTCATTCAATCAAATTAAGATACAAAGAATATTCCATGTTTGTTACTCTATCTTTAAAAAAGTATCCAAAAAAACCCCAAAACGGAACAGTTCCTACGTACAGTGTTCTAGAACTCACCTTTTTATTTCAGTTAGTATACCACGTTATCGCAAAGCACGACACATGCGCAGTCATATTTCTTCGTCATGTGCTCGCGACAACTGTCATCAATTTGGAACACACTGTAAGATGTGCTTCTCTACCACAAACCTTCATTTTCAATCCAGATTTCTGTTCAAGAGACTAGTCATGTCCTCTTTGCTATCTCTGTGATTATGTGACTGGCTTGTTTTCAATTCTAATATTCCATACATCCAATCTACATATTTGAATAAACCCTTTAGAATAAAAATCAAAATGCAAATCAGAAGAATCTGAACTACAAGATTTCACTAGATTCACACAGCGTCAGATTTTTTTTTTTTTAACAGGGCAAAGGGAGTCCTTACTTGACTGACATCAATGGACCTGGGTCTTAAATACTATAATATGGATGGGACAAGTGATATATTTGAATATTCACCATAATCAGCATTGAATCGTTTAACAATTAAAAAGTCATTCTGAGGTTAACTTTGTGAAGTTTGTCCTGGAACAATTCAAAACTGACCACAATGTTAAATTTCTGAACTCTTTTACATGAAAGTTAACCTCTTTACATACGAAAAAGTACAGCTTTTGAAGTCCTTTTATTTCTTCTAGTGTCTCCTATTTCTGTCAACACTGGCTTGCACAATATCCCCTGAACTGTATTAAAGAAGACATTTCTTTCTGAATTAAGAGTCACACACGACTGTATTTGTTGGTCCTTATAAAACGCTGATTCGAAGCGATTTGAGATTTTTAAGACAGCATTATTTATGTGTACATCCTCCCTTACTGACTGCTACGAATCCCACCACATGCAGTCAGTCAAACACTGAAATAAAGAAACGTGGGAACTGAATCCACAGCTGTCAGGTAACCACTCAGAACTACTCAGATACGTGTTCGCAGAAAGAAGACAAGACTCACCTCCGTCTGTTTGGGGATGCTGAACTTAGCAAGCTTGGCCTTGGCTCTGGTCGACTCCGACTTGGTGGCAGGGACACCTCTGTAGGACGTGCAGTGCACGCTGGTTTCCGTGGATGACTTCAGCTTCGGAGACTCATCAGGGGCCTGATCTTGGCCATCCATGGGCCGCACGTATGCGGTCGGTTTCTGCTGAACCAGGCTGGGTTTTGAAGCCAGGGACGGAGGAAAGTTCTGAACACAGTGTCCACTGCCGCTATGCTTGGCTGCCATAGCAGGTGGCCTTTCCTGGGTCTGAAGACCCACCTCTACGTTGCAGACTTGTTTGGCCCGTGGTTGCTGTCTGCCAACACTATCTCCAAGGAGGGTCCTGAGAGAGCCCTGTTGTGCTGAGTTGGAAGAAGGAAAAGAAGAGGGAGGTGAGGATAAGGAGCTCGACACACAGTGATGAGGCTTTTTATCATGGTTCTCTGGCTTAGCGGGTCTGTTCAAATCAACCACCCTGTGTCCGTACTTACTTGCTCTCTGTTGGCCATCGGGGGGCGGGTGCCCAACCTTCTGCCAGCCCACGGTGGTCCTCTTACTCTGCTGCACGGGGACAGCTGCTGGTGTGGAGGATGCAGTGCTGCAGACTGACGAGGGCTGAGGCTGGGCTCTTGATTCGGGGACAAAATGTTCATCCATCTTGTTCACAGGAGCCTGAGCAAGCCCAGGCTTGGGAACGCCAACTAGGTGACTCTGATTGGATCTATCAGTTAAAAAGTCTTTCATTTCATCGTAATTGCCGAGCGTATTCTGGATCCGGTTGGAGAGCTCGTCCCCCTTGTTCGTCTGGAGAAAGAAAAACATACCCTCTTGTTAGAGACAAAGGAAACATAGGAAACCGTGGAGAGGGACCTAGACGGACCACAGAGCCAAGGTCGCCGCGTGCAGAATGAGGGCTGAGACATGAAATCAAACTCGCCGTCTCTGAGGCCATCTGTCAGCACTCTGCGCTGCAGCAGACCCAGAAACCGTTACGGGCCTCACAGGACACGAAGGCCCCCATGCTTGGCCTGTGCGGCCGCTGAGGATATCAGCACGCGCCCTGTTGCAACTTCACAAAACGGTCCAGATAAGGATCTCCAGGATTGGGTTTCCTTTTCTGTTTTTCCGGTCCCAGCAGAAGCTTTTCTTGAAAATTCAGATTTGGCTCAAATTGTTCTGCTTCCAATTTGTAAATACGTAATTATTCTTGTCAGAAACCCCAAGTGACAGGCAAGAGAAGTCAGAGTGAAGGGTAAAATGGGCATGGGGCTAAATGTGCAAGAAGCCAGGAGCCTGAACTACCTACAGCTCCATGCAGCCAAAGACACCAGTGACATCTGGGAAGATGCCTCACTTGGGAAGAGAGGTTATATTTCTGGCCTTTGGGTAAATGAAAGACAATCCCACAGTTTCCTTCTCATCAGCCCTAGCAGGTACCCTAATACTAGCATGGTCCATGTGTAACAGATATGTAACCCAACCTCTTTTGAGAGTGTTTGTTTCCTAACACCTTAGAACACAGAGCAGATGTCACTGACTTTGAAAATCAATGCAGAGATGAAGTCTACGTTATTCATAAAAATCACAGCAAGTTACACTTCACTGACAGAGTGGCCAGTAAAGACATGTGAACTAGACACCACGCTTTGTGTGGGAAGACCCCATTCTTAGCGGCTGAGCCATCTTCCTTGGTCTAACTAAAGTCTGGTCAACTCTTCAAGTCAAGACCATCATCCGGGGGTTAGAGGTGCAAACGAGTGAGGGGTGGAGACGAACAATGGAAAACCATCTACCTTATAGGGTTCACTGAAGAGGGAGTAACTTGAATTAAATGTGCCATCATCCTGTTGAGTTTCCTGATTTCTTCTTTCTCGTTCTTTCCTCCGTAACACATTTCTATCTGGTTCATAGACACTGCATCAGAGAAAGAAAAGAGAACAACCCCACACACAAAAAATTAAAGGCTAAAGCCCAATCTCACATTCGCCCGAGTACAGAAGTCTGGTTCATGGACAATGGTGACGATGACAAGAAGATGGATCAGACTAAAGCCATTCTACTCAAGCAGGATGGGCTCGTGTGTCTGATAATTACATTCTCCAGGAAGAAAAAAAATCCTTAGGACAAGTTCCAACCGGTACTCGACCTCTCTGCCTGACATGGGAAAGAGGAAATAGCTAAGCAACCTTGACAGGGAGAGACTAAAAGTAATCTTCAGGCAGACGGTAATTATTGCGACGTGTAAATAGAAATTATGAGCATAGTTCCTCTTATGACATAGCCTCCGAGTGTTATATGGGAATGCTCTTGTTCTTTTCTTTCTTTCTTTTTCTTTTTTCGCATGGCTGTGTTTCTGTAGTGATTCTTTCATTAGCGAACTCCCTAAAGAGCTGTTAGAACTCCATGTTGCAGTGGCTTTCACAGCTGTGAGCCTTCTTCTGATCTCTGCTAATCAGTCAAGTCGTCAAACTAGGACAGAATCAACTCTTCCTTCTGATATATTTGACACTATCACTCCTCCTAACCATGAAAAATGTGCCAGGAGGAAGTGGTGTGGGCAATGGCGGGAGAGCACGGAAATTGAATTATGGTGTGTCATCAAGGAACTCAGCCTTTTTGTTGAAGAAAATGAGTATCTATTCTCCTAAAAGGCAATTATGAAGTGACCAGACACCAGAGAACTGGGAGGACTGAGGAAGAAACAGTGTTCTTTCCCCCTAACAAGGAGAAAATAAAGGGCCTAATTCAGCTAATAATAAGGAAGTGACCCATGTAGTGAAGGAAGGAAATACACTGGTTTGTTTTTTTTTTTTTTTCCTTTTTCAGCCCAGTAGATAAAGAAATCTGGCCTTGGTGTAAACACAGAACTAACACTAGCAATTGTAAAGACCTGACACGTCCCTCAGAATGCGCACTGTCTTCATTTCCTGGCAGAAGCATTCGTTTAAGAGGCCTTATCATCACCTTGCTTAGAGCTCCCACTTGGTCCAGCGGGCAGATGCCTGAGCTGGGATCCAGGGCAACCACCTACTGACTGTGGTTCGCCCCCAGCCACCGAAATGATGATGGGAAAAGCACATGCTCTCTCCGCACCCCAGTGCCTTCATTACAGCGCAGCGTGTTTCACGGTGGTGCTGTACGGTTTAACCGTGAACACAGTCCATAAAAAGGGCTCCAGAATGGCTTTCAGTATCAAAATCCAATGTACTGCTATTAAATGTTGTTAATAACAAAAGGATCTGTGGGTGTTCGAAGGAACTTGTAGAAATAGGAAGGTTTTGGTTTGGTTTGGTTTGTTTTTTCCAGCTAAATTGCTACCCTGAGTAAAAGAGAGACTATCTGTGTCACGTAGCTGTAGAGGACACAAATAAAATAATCATAACATAAATATCACGTATCCTCCTAGCTCTGCCCACATGGCCAGAATATACTTGAAACTTGCTGTTTAAGGGACGACGCTAGGCTGTGTTTCTAGCAAGGCTGTGAGACACTGCATTTCAATTTAAGAGTAAGGAATGTTAAAATACCCAGAATATGCAGCCTGTTATCATTTTGATTCATCCTTAGTACATTAGCCGAAGTTATTAGATTTGGGAGTCCAACCAGTGACCTTCATAGAAAGGGCAGCTGAGCCACAGCGTCACCAACGGAGAGGCTCACAGCTCCAACATGGCCCACGGTCACTGAGAATTCTCTGGGGTGGCTGTGGCAACCCTGACTTACATAAGGGAGGCACAAGATGGAAACGACACTCAGTCTCGGAACCAGGCTGGTGGTTCAAAGGAGAGGGTGTGACTGTCCCTCCCTGGTTGTGGACATTCATAATATGAAACCCCCCGCTTTCATGAAGACTCCATGGATTTCAAATGGAGACTTCTGTAAGGACACACGACTCATGCTGTGGATGGACATGAAGTGAGCTTTAGCCAAGAGGAGGATTCTGCTTTCACCATTGACGTGCTAACTTTCAGACCAATTCCAGCTCTTGCAGTCAGGAAAAAAAATAAAACCTTGCACTGCCAGCATTACACTTCTTCTTCCCCTCTCCAGTCTGCACAGCCACCTGTGAGGCGCCTACTGTGCGCAACTCATGCACAGAGATGCCCACAAACATGCTTGCTGCTCTCAGCCAGGTCAAGCCAACCAAACACACAAGACTGGTGTGATGTACGAAGTGACCTCATGTAACATGGAGCGGGCAGGGGGCATTCAGGATGACTGCGGGCTTCCGAGACGGCCCCATGCCCGAAATAATACCTCCTGCACCGGCTGGCTGACGACTGAAATTCCACCACTAGCGAGTCGTTCCTCTGGTTTAAGATGTCTTCACCCCTGTAAGAAACGCAGACACCACAAGAGGGAAAACACTTTAAACCTGTGTCTTCATGTGCCTGGGCTTGTCTGCTTTCTTCCCCAGGGCCAGGAGGCAAGGATACAAGGACAGCAGCGTGCAAACCGGAGGCATGACAAAAAAGGAAGGGATGATGTGGAAGGCAGGAACAAAACAAATCTATCAACCCCTGTGCTGCAACATGGCTTAGATGTGTGAGACAAAGCCATCTGGGTAAAAGCCATATGAGGTAGGCAGATACCGAACTCACTGCAGTTCCAGGGTCAGGCGTAAGGGTCACTTCCGAATATGGAAAAATTGGAGGTAGGAGGAAGCTACTCTTCCTTAATTAAACCTGCCTCATTTCCCAACCCCTTTAAGCTTGAAGGTAACCAAAAGCACCCCACGGGCAGCCCACTGCTAGCTAAAGTCCTCTAAGGAGGTCCTATGGTTTCTAATACTAAGAAGGACTCAGCACCGTCAGGAACAACCGTACATGACCTCCTAATAGAAAGGAACTGGCCATCTTCTATGAGACCACCTCAAGGCTCGTGCCGTGCAGCAGCCTCCACACCATCAGATGAAACCATGATGACGAAAAATGACAATCACCCCTCCCACCCGCCGCTTTCTCCAGAGAGGACAGGAAACCCCTGGAGGGTGTGACACTTCTTCCATGTCTTCCTTCCCAGCTGTTTCTCTTCCCCTTCCGTGATCGGCAGCCCCGTCGTTTCCACCGAGCATTCAGCTCTTCCTAATGGCAGCCCACCCACTCCTCATCCTTAACCAGAACCACAAGCCCACGTGTCACTGCAGGCCTAGGAAGACAAATGTTACCTGAGTAAAGAAAATGCCATTGTAAGAGAAAGTCTGGACTTGCCATCCCCCATCTCTCCCTAAGCATCTGAACTTTGATCTCTTCTACTAACACTTAATGTTTCGACTCATAAAGAGAGTATCTCCTCTACAGCGAGTCCACCATTCCACTAATTGCGTGTGAAATCTATGCAGGTCTTCCCAATCCTGCAGAGTGCCTTTCTCTTGATCTGTCACCATTAAAACTCAGCCTTCTTCCCTCCTCTGCCATTTCGACCATGTGAAGCCCATGCCGTTGGCGTTAGAAGCAAAGGAACCTTTCCCACGACATGCTGCTAGTCAGGTCAGTTTCCCTGGGGACGGGGACTGAAGCGGTAGAGAATTCCAAATCCTGGCCTGCCAATATATATATGTCAGACTCAGTAAGAGCTTTGTGTTACGAGCTATGCTTCTTTGTTACCAGCAGATGGTAAAATTTCTATCATCTGTAAAGTTGTTCCTGATTTCTGTGAGAATTATAAGAATCATACTCCTCAAGTGTATGTCACCAAATGTATTTATTTATTTTCCAGGGAAGTGGAGGCAGCCAACTGCTACAATATTATTTATTCTTTGTTGCAGATGTATAACATTTCAGAAAATGGAGCTTTTAATCAACTCTTTCTAAAAGACACTGAATTTTTGAGTTTAAAAAATAGTCTATGAAAAATGTAAAAACTTTCTGATCATTTCCCATTTATTTGTTTTTAATCTATAAATTGAAGTATCGTGTGGGGCTCAGGTAAAAGCCAATTATGGAGTTAAGTTGGAATAGATGTCCAAACATGATATTATCGTCCTTTCCAAAATGAGGATATTCTGGATCAGATGGTATCAGTAGCGAACTAAATAAGGATAATACCTTTGAACCAGATGGCTTCTCCCTTCCACTGAGCTCAAAACATTTCATATATATGTCCCTTAATTATAGTTACAATGTCCTTTGGCGAAAGACAGGTTAACTTTTTTAAAGATCACGGAACTCAGCATAAGAGTTTGACCATTCAGACGATGCCATAAAGAAGACATCATGTAGAAGGAAAAGCAATGTCCAAAGTACTAAAATACTTTCTTCATGTCTATCTGAGGAAGAGGTACTGTCCATGAGCCACACGGCGGCCACACTGGCTACTCCCTGATGTCCATCACCTTAGGGTTAATGAAGAGTGAACATGAGCCCCAGAGCAGCAAAACAGGACAAGGAAAACAAAGGGAAGCTATTTCTCATGCAGAAAAAACTAAAAGGAGAATTCTGGAACAAAGGCTGGGCTGTTAGAATTTTTATATTCCCAGAACAAAAGACAAAAGTCAGTCTCTCTCCACAGCACGCACATAAAAGGGATAACCATGTAACATATTACAGAATACTGGAATAGAGGACAGACGAATGAATAAAGAAATTATAGATTCTAACGTAAGCCAGCTAGGGCTGATGGTATCACCTCTGCCAGCAAATCCCGCCCATTCATCAGCCTGCTCCGATCCCGGCCCAGGGAAAGATGCTGGGGATCGTGCAGCCCGTCCTGCAGCTGAGCCCCAGGTTTGACCCAGAGACCCCCACTGGCCAGGAGAGACGGCTGTCCTCCTTCCTGCACTGATGCATATGCAGCCGGTTTCAATCTGAACATTTGCTCCAAGCAAATTGCATTTGCCATGGAGGAGGCTGACAGCCAAGGGTACGCACAGCTAATTGCTCCCCTTGCCTAGAATCAGCATGTTTTCTTCTTAAAGACAAAACAAAAACCCACCATTTTCCTACCTACTTGTGTGTCTCCAAGATTGGGGTCTAGGAACAAGTCAATTCGATGAGAAGAAAATGAACCTCTCACCTATTTCTGAAGAAAGTTATGTTCTCCATGTTTAAAAAATACTGTCCTCTTCAAATAGCAAATCGAAATACCATTCACTTTAGTCCAAAAGCATTTCCTGAATGCCACGGTGTTAGATGCTGGCTAGATGCTGGCAACACAATTAGGGCTGTGACAGGCCTTTCCTGCTGCTGAGAAGCTGACAGCCTAAGGGACAGGGGAGAAGCGGGGAAGGGGACAGGAGCCCATTCTAAGCTGAGAATGCCGATGTCATGTGGTCACGGCACCGCAGAAGGGAGAACAGGGCATCAGGGTTGCTTTCTGCAAGAGGTCACCTTCGAGGGGGGTCTTAGAAAAAGGCAGGTAGAGGAGAGGGCAGGGAAAAAGAAGGGCTTAAAAGTACAAGACAGATAAATTACTATCAAGTGGCCTTCGAGAGTACTCAGAGGACGTGACCCTCGACTTCCCCATACCATCTTACATCTTTAATCAGCTAGAATTTCACATTTAAGGTTCCATTTCTTTGGTTTGCTTCACTGCTAACCCGTCATTGCTACAGCACCTCGTAAGTTTACCTGATCCCTTCCTGAAAGCAGGTTTGGTTTGGAGCAAATAAGTGAATAAACTTGCTTTACAGTTTGTATCAGGCCTGGCCTTGAACGGCTTGATGCACAGAGGAGACAGTCTTTTCCGTCATGGAACATTTACAGTCCTGGGACAACATGCCAACCTGCCCCTGGAGTGTGGACTGGCAGCCACAGGACAAACAAGAAGGAAAACAGGCACTAAGTGGGGAAGAGAAGAATGTTTCCCAGGAACTCCTCCTTTTTGGAGCAGCAATAGCAGCAACTATATATAATTAAAAAACTTAAACACTACAAAATTGTAACAATTGCTTTAAATTTAATGAGACCAACTAACATCCCTTGTTATTTATAAAGCAAATAATAAAAGATCAGTAATCCTTTCTTAAGTCAGAGAAAAGCAAGGCTGCTGAATTGCACTTACAAATCCCTCCTCAGTCTACAGGCAGAGCTAGTGGACTAAAAGATAGGTGGTCAGAGAGTGAAAAGGTGAGAGAAGCAAGTCAAGCAAAGAGAAGATGGGGCTGGAATCAGAGCTTGATAAAGAGGCAAGGATTCTCCCAACTGGAGTCCTTCAAGGCCCTGAGTTGTTGTAGCATGGTGCCAGTGCTGGTGATCGTGAGGCGGTGGTGGTAGAGATGGTGAGGGTGAAGGTGGTGGTGGTGGTGGTGTTGATGGTGGCGGTGATGAGGGTGGTGATGAGGGTGGTGGTGGGGGTGGTGGTGGGGGTGGTGGTGGTGGTGGTGGTGATGGTGGCGATGAGGATGAGGAGGGTGGTGGTGGTGATGAGGGTGGTGGTGGGGGTGGTGGTGATAGCGGGTGTAGTGGTAAAGTTATTAATGGTTAAAGACTTACTGAGGAGAACCAGTTAACAGTGCATAAAACCAAGCCTAAATTTTGAAGTACATTACTATCCCCCTGCTCACTTAGACTAGGCTTTTCTTTTTGAGTCAAGGAATTCTAGTACCCACGCCTATTCACTATTTTTCCGCAACAGCATTACAACACTGGCTTATCATCAGCTTTGTAAGTGTTACCCCCAATATTATTTCTACCATGGATACTCTGAAAAGGTCAGTCCAACCTTATTTGTCTCTGACCACAAAAGTTATCTCAATTTTAATTCAATCTTGAAACCCTGAGAGCAGTTACAAATCTCTGCCTTAGGGTTCTCGATCTGTTCTACAAGAACGGGAATAGAATTGAGGGTGGTTTGTGCCATAATCACATTTCCTGTACCACAGCCTTTGTGACACTAGGAAATAGAAGGGAGTCACAAAGTAACAAATGCCCATAGATGACTTTAACCCACAAATATTCCACAGTAAACAGCCTTTGGGATGATCTATGCCATCTTCCCAGACCCATCAGGCCCATATTAAATTTTGCTAATAACAGTAACTCCCCTTATTACTACATGCAGCCACTGCACAAAGCACTTTACATGCCTTATTTCATTTACTAGTCTTCAAAACCCCAAGAGACACTATCCTCATGTACCAGCGAAGAAGCCACAGGCTTGAGGTTAACTAACTTGTCCAAGTGTCACAGCCAGTGAGCGACAACGCTGGGGTCTGAAGTCGGGCAGTCCAGCACCAGAGACCGAACTCTTAAGACCGCTCTGCTGGCTCCCCAGGGGACATGCTCACTGACAGGCTCTGACAAATGGGACCCCCATCCTTTGTGAGTAAATGCCAGCCAGGAGGGTGCTAATTTTCAGATCATGACAATTTTCAATTTGTTCTTTTGAGATCTGCTAAGCCTCCTTGGTTGATATACATTAAGAATTCTTCTAAAACCTATAAAATATAACTGGCATAAGCAATTCAAATGAATCAGCAGTGGCAATTAACTAACACTCCAGTCTTTGAGTTCTGTACAGTGAATTCCTTAAGGATTATGGAGTGCAGCTTATAATAGAATTAGCATAGACGAGTCACTGTTACAATGTGGTACTGGATACTTTTC
The DNA here is from genome assembly GCF_004115265.2 of Rhinolophus ferrumequinum. Taxonomy (NCBI): domain Eukaryota; kingdom Metazoa; phylum Chordata; class Mammalia; order Chiroptera; family Rhinolophidae; genus Rhinolophus; species Rhinolophus ferrumequinum. The sequence continues at coordinate 4,289,249 of NC_046296.1, read as the reverse complement.
AGTCCTTTACTGATCATTTATTGAGTCCCAACTCCATTTCTAACTCAGTGGAAATGATGGTTGCTCCAAATCTCTTTCATAAGTACACTCAGTGAGTTTTTCAAGAAATGACAGATAAATAACAGCTTTGTACATCCAAGAGTTAAATGCTTTTCCTGAGGGACCCTTAGTCTTGGTGCCATGAGAACAGACACTGGGTTCTAATGGAATTGTTCCATGACAATAAACCGCCAGGCTGTGTGACAAGCAGCTTTCAAAGAGGCTTTCCATACAGTATAAACAGCAGAAGTTCATTTGAGTTTCTTAACAGGACCTTTTCCCTTTACAATATGAAATGCCTTGGGATGAAGCAATTACTCTGATTTACCATCTTCTCCTTGGTAGAATATATAGATGCAGCAGAGTCTCACAAAAGCAGTCTCTTAACCCAATAAGACCCACCTGCAAAGTCCCTACTATGCTGTTTCCAAGAGCACACTGCCAGACAGCGGCATGGGGCTGGCCGGCATCGATCACAGGGTCCACGATGAGAAGGAGGTTCACTCCCAGGGCTTTTCATGTTAGAGCCAATAAATTACTTTTCCTCCACCCAACACTCAGTGACATTTCATTTTCACTTTACAGCATCAGTTTCTAAACTCCTAGGAATTTTCAAGCCATATACAGGAAGGCTCTTATTTTAGCGCATGCTCTGTTTTAGCCATGAGGCCCTTCCACACAACCCGGGGGCCACTCGGGGACACAGATGTGGTGGCTGAAGTCAGAGGGCACAAGGGAGGCCACATCCCCTCACACAATTTCCTGATGTCAACTGGTTCTGGCTCCTGGACACAGAAACCCGGGACCCCAAATGTTAGCCAAAAAAGAATGGCCTGCTTTTCCTGCATCCAACTCCTTAACTTTTTTCCCACCCAGAACCACTAGTGAGAAATGCACTATTTGGTTAAGAGGGGTTTCTGAGAGAAGTTAGAGTCCAATTGGGCTACTGCCATCTGTTGAACTGAATTAATTTACCTGTGAGATAAAGAACTAGCCCACGGCTAGAAAGAAAACAGAGCTAACTTTGCAAGAAGGTAGAATTCAAGGGGTATGCATGTCTTCGAAAGCCTTCTGGTGTCTATAATAAGACAGGCCAACCGCTGAGAGTCTTCCATGTAGACAACACAGATGGAAACTACTATAATAGAAATTAACATATCGAGAGGGAAACAGACCCTCTCTGAAGATGAGAATGACGTGTTTTAGTACAGGGACGTTGAACAGCTTAACTGTGAGTCTCAGTGGGTAAGGAGAGCAGGAAAGAGGAAAGTAAGACACTAAAAATCCTCATTATCTGAAAGAGAACACAGAACCTCCCTGCAAGGATGGAGGCAGTGTGACAGCAGGAGCTCAGTCCCTGGGTCACAGAGAAACAGAAGCCAATGGGCAGATGTTCCCTCAGCTTCTCGTCCTCCAACATTTCCCACTCACCTGCCACTTCAGGCCTTCACACCCTCTCCTCCTCCCCAGGCTCTGAAGCCTATGTCCCCCAACCCCCACTTTCCCATAGATGCCACTTTCTCCTATTTGGTCATCATCTTGGGTCTCCTTTTTTCTGATCAGGAAATAAACCCATTCAAACAGATGGCCAATAGACACATGAAAAGATGCTAGACATCACTAATCATCAAAGAAATGCAAATTAAAACCACAATGAGCTACAACCTCACTTCTGTAAGAATAGCTATCATCAATAAATCAACAAAAAACAAGTGTTGGCGAGGATGTGCAGAGAAGCGAGCCCTTGTGCACTATTGGTGGGATTGCAAATTGGTGCAGTTACTATGGAAAACAGTATGGAGTGTCTGCAAAAAATTTAAAAAAGAACTACTGTATGACCCAGCAATTCCACTTCAGGGTACTTATCCCGAGATACCCAAAAAACTAATTCAAAAAGTTATATGCACCCCTATATTCACTGTAGCATTATTTACAGTAGTCAAAATATGGAAGCAACCTAAGTGTCCATCAATAGAGCACTGAATATAGAAGAGGTGGTACATTTATACAATGGAATGTTACTCAGCCATAAAACAGAATGAAATCTTATCATGTGTGACAACATGGATGGACCTGGAGGTTATTGTGCTCAGTAAGATAAGCCAGACAGAGAAAGACCACATACCATATGATTTCATTTATATGTGGAATCTGAAAAGTACAAATGAACAAATAAAAACAGAAACAAACTCATACAGAGAACATTTTTTTTTAAGAAGCATTATATAATAGTTTAATTGGAAATACTTTTTTGTGGTGACACAAAAAAATAATGGTACATCTTATAATTTATTTTTCCTAGGTTCAGTTAAATGTGATTTTCTCCCTTCCTTCCTTCTTTCTACCCTTCTTTCCCTCCCTCCCTCCTTCCATCCCTCCTTCCCTCCTTCCCTCCTTTCCATTCTTCCTTCCTTTGTTCTTTTGGTCCTTCCATCCACTTTTTTTTTTCGTTAGTTTCAGGTGCACAAGACAAAGTCATACTTAGACGTTTATCTTTTATATCCCTCACACTGTGTGAAGCCCCCTTGCCCCATCCACTATCCCTCTGACATCGCACAGAGCCATTACATTTCCACTGTCCATACGGAGAACATTTTGATGGCTGCCAAATGGTACGGGGAGTAGGGGGCTGGGTGAAAAAGGTAAGGGGATTCAGAAGTACAAATTGGCAGTTACGAAATAGTCATGGGGATGTAGGGTATAGTATAAGAAACATAGTCAATAATATGAGATGTGATCAAAACATACAGTGAATGTTTAAATTAGACAAAATTTATTATAGTAAAAGACACATTGCCATTAATCTCCCTCAAAATACTCCCCTTCTCTTCGAACACACTTATCCCATTGTTCTTGCCACTTTCTGAAGCAGTTCTGGAAGTCCTCTTTCGTGAGTGTCTTTAGTTGCACTGTCGTGGCTGCCGTGATGTCCTGAATTGATTCAAAACGTTTTCCTTTCATGGTCATTTTGACTTTGGGGAAGAGCCAGAAGTTGCACAGTGCCAGATCCAGGGAATGAGGTGTAAGGACGCACCATAATGTTTTTATTTGACAGAAATTTCCATATCAGAAGCGATGTGTGACACGGAGCATTGTCATGATAGAGGATGAAATAAAGACATGAAAGAGGACTTCCAGAAATGTTTCAGAAAGTGACAAGAACGATACGATGTGTGTTCGAAGTGAGGGGGAGTATTTTGAGGGGGATTAATAGCCTGTAATAATTTTTTTTAAACATTCACTATATTTTAAAATCATACTTCGTATTATAATAACTATATGTGGTGTAAGGTGGGTACTAGACTTATCGGGGTGATCACTTTGTAAGTTATATAAATCCCTAAGCATTATGTTGTACACCTCTGCAGAGATTCTTGACAACATTTCTCTAACTTCTCATGGTAAGAAGTCTGCAGTAAATTAAGCTTGACTTAGAGAAAGATGTTAAGAATTATGAATCATTTGAACTCTACAGTTCTATAATTCATTCTGTGCTAGTGACACTAAAGATGATTAATTCTAAATATCCATATAATACAGTGTCAGAACACCAACAGGTCTTCCTATGGCTGACGTGTCACTCACAAGTTCCAATTTTAATTACACGTGTAATCTATCATAAAAATATTTTACTTGATCCCTAGAATATTAGGAATAACACATATTATAGGGTTGCCTACAAATGACCATTACCACAATTCTTTAAGAAATGTTGCAAAGAGGATACCCACTAAGTTTACTCTGACAATATATTTGCGTCATGTTATCTTGAGATGTCATTACCCCTTCCTGCCCTTTTCCTTTCCTCTCCTTCCCCCATCCTTACTCTATCCGTCTCTTTTTATGTTTCCCATATACATGCATACACAACAGAGTAAACCCAATGTCACAAAATATTAAGATACATTTATGTATGTGAAGGAAGCCTATGAAGAAGGCTCTTCTTTCTCAAAATGCTGTGCATGGAACAGAATTCGGTAATCTAGGCTAGGTAGGGTTGGGCCGTTGGTGTCATCACACAGGGAGAGATGGGAGGCAACATCTCACTTCTCTCCTCATCTTTGATCTCTGCCAACTCAAAATCAAGCAGCCTTCTGCTGAGTTAACAGGAGGAAGATTCCATTCTGTGAACTTCCATCTTGATTTCCCAGCTTTGGGCCCTCAGGGGTCTCCCCTCCACTGTATTTTAGAGTCCACGCCTCTCAGAATTAGCTGAGAACATGCCTGGATCACACTGGGCACTCAGTTACCATCTGTTGAATGAATAGATGGGTGGATGGATGCATACGTTTGTCACCAACCCCCCCCACCCCGTCACTGAATAGCTAGCCAGTAAGGATAAGAAATACTGTGAGTAGATTTGTCTGGTTTTCTTAGGACAGTAAAGCACATGCTATGATACATAAAGGCCTTTCATGTACATTCTGAAAGAAGCAGTCTCAAGGAATTGTGATAAAGCTAGGCTTCACCAGATAATTCTTTAATGATTTGCACAAAGAGACATGGAGGTGTCACGTTGTGCTTTTGCAATTAAAAGTCTACGTGCATTAACAGGAGATATTGTCCTATCTCTATGGGAAACATACTGGAAAATTACTGAACTGCAAGCTTTCCCAAATAAGCAGCAAAGGAATCAGGGCCAACTTGGAATTACAAAAGTGCAAAGGCATAGCAAATCTTCCCACTGAACAAGAAGAATATTTTCTACCACTGAGCCCATAACTTCCAAGGACCTTCAAAGATACGAACACTGGACCTGGAATGGGAAGACCCAGGCAAGGTCCAGCCACAGACGAGTCAGGAGCCACTCCGTGTTTCAGACCCTCATCTCCGGCAGGGTTATAAAACCAATCCATACATTGATCAGCGGTTGGTAAGAAGCAAATGAGGTCATGAACGCAGAAGTCTTTGAAAACGTTCAAGTGTTCTGCCAAAGTGAATTATCATTAATAACCCGGATGGAGAGTGACTGAATACCCACAACGCAGGAAGAAATGCCACTCCTTACCCATCTGATAGGTGGCCTGAGCAGGCTACTCTTAAAAATGGACTTCGACCCAGGGATTTCATATAGCAACATGCCTCTCACATTTGGGGTTTCACTGCAGCATTGTTTAAATTGCAAAACAAAAACAAATTTCAAACCAATTAAATATCATACTTAGAAGACTGGCTAACAAATCACAGCACTTCATTCATGGAGGCCACGGAGCCTTGGATGGAGGGGAGCGATGTGTACAGATATGGAGAATATGCAACACATACACCAGAGGTGAGGAGAGTGAGCTATAGAAGAGCACGGGTGACATACGCTCTTCTACATACAACCACGTGTATGTTTATAGAGCCATGCAAATTTAAAACTAGTGGTCTCTGAGGTAAATGATGGATGGCGTGGATGGGAAGGACTTCATATTCTCCTGTCTTGCTTGGATGTTTTACAAGGCCATATTACTTTTTAAATACAAAGCACTTATTTTCAAAATACTGACAGTGTAAAGTTTTAATGTGTTCTTCCCCTTCTAAACTACCTATAAACATGCAAAACATAAAGCAATGATCAGCAAGTATTTCTCAGGATTATGAGCTATCCTGTACCAGGGTCCGGGCTCTCCCACCAAGCCAGGCCTTTCCACGCCCCTTCCCTCCTACATCCCTCACTCCCACTCCCCAAGGATGAACTAAACCAATCTTTCCACAAACGTAACCCACAGGCTTTAATCCAACCAAATGCAACGCTGAGCAAGGACTTCCTGAATCTCTCAGTAATTCCCCCATGTTGAGGCACAAACAACAACAATAATCACCATCAATCACATTCATCCTGACACCATCTAATTGCATCCACTCTGGCACAATCCGGGTCTCAGACAAATACCCTTCGTGATTCCCAAGGATAACTCCGAAGATACCAGGTCATCTGATACCAGGTTGGGAACATCTCATGAACTCAGCTTGTCTGCTTCTTCCAAGAGATACAGAACCACAAGACTATGAAGCTGGGTACAGAGGCATCTGGCACTTCCAACTGCTACCGGGCTAACAACTGACCTCAAAAGGGTTTACTGAACTGCCAAGGCCTTCCAGGAACTCTGAACATCTCCTGGCTACCGAGTTATTAAGTGTCCATTCCCCTCCCTTGCCCAGGCTTCCCCCGTCACACCCCAGCCCCATCTTTCCTACCTTCTAATTTCATCAGTACTCTTTGGGGTTTTTGTGTGAAACTGTCTCCTTTTTTCTCGAGTCAAACTTTGCTTGCTGTTTGAGAAATACTATTTATTATATTTATTATTTCTTTTCAAGTAAGTAAATAATAAAATTGGAATTTTAGATAAAAAAGAATTGTTCTTTAGATTATAATGTGCATTTCCTCAGTTTCAAGTACTTCTATTTTAAGCAGTTGTTTCTGACTAGTATTTACAAGTCTTATAGAGCAAGGAAATTATCATTAATAACAGCAAAATCATCTCTTATTATTAATATTAGGCATTGTACATTTTCTTAATCATTAAAGGCTGTGACTAATAGCATCTCCTTATACTTTGAAAATGCTGGTAATTCTACAACTTCTATGTGCCATTTCCTATCCACATCAATTATTTTATCGCGCATATTAAATTCACCAAAGAGAGAATGATAAATGTGTAAAAACTGCACATCCTCACCAATAATTAAAGAAAGGCAAACCAACTCAAAGTGAAACCATTTTTACCTACCCAATTGGAAAGGTTTTTTGTTTTTTTAATGAGTTGGAAAATTACTATTCGGTCCTGATAAGAGTTGGTGACAGTGGTGTCTCCCACGTGGCGGGAGGGAGCGCAGATCAAGACAAAATTCCTGAGAAGAATTTTGCATTTTGCTAATACATATTCAGAGCCTTTAAAAGGAATCTTTCACCTTGTTAATCTCACGCTAGGAATCTGCCCAAAGCACAATACCAACAACACAATGATGGGTATATATGAAAGGGAGACCGGGGCCAACTGAAAAAGCTTTCAATGGCCAAAGCTGGTATAATTTGAGCAAAATAAATAAAGTAGTATTGGATTACAAACAAGATTATAAAAGAAATATCCAGGAGCCCATACTGATATAGAGAAATGACTAAAATAAATAAATGGGAGAGAATAGATAAATCTTCCATGCAGAACAGCTCCAAATAATTTATGTGATACTCCACGTTTAGGGAGGTGAAGCATAACTCTACACTCCTTAAAACTACAGCTACAGGCAACACATAAATAAATCTCACAAACATAATATTGAGTGAAAGAAGCAATACAGAGAAAGGTACTACATAATTCGATCTGTATGACGTACAAAAAGGAGTACACATAAACCACAGTGCTGGAATTCAGGATAATGGTTCTCTCTGGAGAGAAGAGGCGGGTAACAATTGTTAGGATACCCAAGAGAGCTTTCTGAGATTCTGGCCATATTCTAGTAAACTTGATTGAAGACCTATGTTCCGTCAATGACCTAATCAACTCAGTGAATTAAACCTGACCACTACCTCACACTATGCATGAAACCAGTTTCAGTTCAGAAAAAAAAAAAAAAAAAAAAAACCCACGAAACTGATTTTGCTGTAATGTAGGGATCAGTTTCATTTTTTCCACATGGTGAGCCAAATGACCCAGCACTATTTGAAAAGACCATTATTTTCCCAAGTGTGGTTCTGTTCCTCGACTCTCTTTTCAAATCCATCTGTCCATCTGCCTAGCCCTATGCTAACGGTGTATGTCTTAATTACTACAGCTTGATAATAAAGTCTTGCTATCCAGTAGAATAAGTCCCACAATCTTACTCTTTTTCAAGATTGTCTTGGTATTCTTGACCCTTGGTATTTTTCACACATATTTTGGAATCAGCTTGCCAATTTTCACACAATTTCACGCACAACTGTTGGGAGCTACTTTGAGGACAAGTATGCATGTCCTTGCATATGTCATATCCATATTTCCTCCCTTGTCAAATGGGGACGCATAAAGACGGGGCTTCCCTTCACCTGGGTCCATGAGTCAATGTCACAAAGAGCCCCCACACCCATGAACGCATTATGAACATGTAGCACGAGCAAGAAACAAACCTTGGGACAGGAGGAGGGGCTAGAAGAAAAAGATTAAAGAATAACTCTGGATTTATTTTAAATAGCTAAGCTACAACAAGCTTATTGCATGCATACTCACACACACAAACATGGGATATATGAATCGTGAATTTTGGATGGAACATCTGAGTTACTTGCAACTCTCTGAAATTAACTCATGCCATTTACCAGATGGCAAATTCTGGAAATAAAAGTAAAATATGCAAAAAAATATACTGTCTGACTTTTATATGAAACACAGAATACCTAATTATAACTTCATATTTTAATTTTGAGAAGAGGAAACAATATAGAATTTTTATTTCTAATATCAGCTTTGAATGATCATCAATTCTGGTTTGCAAAAAGGGCTATGCTTTCTAAGCCAGTCAGCATTTCCCATTTGCGATTTTTATTGGACAATAAAAGCCATATGGGCTAAGAATTCATCAGGATTAATAAAAAAAAGATGCAAATTCTTATAATACAATGTGCCCGTAAACTTTCTGAGAACCTCTGCAACAGCTTTTTGTGTATATCAAATTAAGATTTACTATATAATAAAATTATGTAGTGATAATATACAATCTTTATCTAAAGTCATATGATTCTGCAACATTTATCCTTGCTACACTACAGCACATAAATCATGCAAGGGAATTCTCATGATACCTATTATATAGGGCACAGAATTATTTTGATTTAATTCCCTGTGAGAAGTGAGGCATTAACTTGTTACTTTAGACTGGCAAATCAGAATCAAATGCTCGTTCTAAGACTGGGTATCACTCTAGTCATGCAAGTAGCTTGAAAACTGAAATAACAATGGCCGAGAGATTGCTCTATTTGGTTTCCAAAGGCTTTTCTGTGTGACTCTATACTTAGTTTTATGCCAAAGAAAATCAATGTCTTTACTCAACTTGTCAATCAGAAAACACATACAGAAATAGTGATTTTATTGGAACACATAAAAGTACACTGATAATAATGAAATATGAAATGGAAACATAAAATGGCATTACAAAGAAAATACACACATAACAATATTATTAACATGCACACATAACAATTAACATACATATGAAAATATACTTAAATGCAAAAAATATATAGAAATTTAAACTGACAAAAATCAGTTGATCAGATTTATTCCCATATTTAGTGTTCGAATGCACCAATCTCTTTTTAATTTGGGACGATGGATGGATCTTGAGATTATCACGCTAAGAGAAGTAAGTCAGGCAGAAAAAGTCGAGAACCATATATGACTTCACTCATATGTGGGATATAAAACTGAAAGCAACAAATGAACAAGACAGACAAACAAAAACTCATGAACACAGACAAGAGTTTAAGGGTTACCAGAAGGTAAGGGGGGAAGTAGAGTGATAAAAGCGGGTAAAGGGGGTCAAACATACGGTGATAGAAGGAGAACTGACTCTGGGTGGTGAGCACACAATGCAGTACAGAGATGATGTAGTATAGAAATGTACATTTGAATCCTATATAATTTTACTAAGCAATGTCACCCCAATAAATTTAATGAAAAAAAATCATTAGAATAACTAGCTTTTCCCATTACAATGAAAGTCCACAGAAACCTAATTTTCCTTTTTGTTTTTTTCCCCACAAACACTAAACTTTCTACCGGGATGATAATGCTGGCACATTTACATCGGAACACCAGTGAAAAAGCATTTCTCTTTAAAATGAAGAGACCAAGTGACTCCAAATTACACTTTACGTAACACCCAAGAAATACAGATGTCTGGCTTTTGATCTAGTGCCAATAAAAAAAATCCCAGAAAGGTATACATTGGAAACCAAGGTAGAAAGCACATAATACATTGGTCTAATTATTATTCCAGTTCCCTCATTCCATCAAGGTCACTCAAGTTCTCCAGGCACGAAGAATTATATGCCACCCACATCAACTGCCTCATGTGAGTTTCCTTCTATTTTAATGGAGGAGTATTTTCAAGAACTAAGTCCTGGCTCTAAAAGGTGAAGTCTGGTTAAGAAAAGGAGTCGGAATCTCCCTTGTGCCACTGTCCAGCACCTGGTGATCATGTCCCCAACCTGAGCACCCTCCAGGCCACCCACAAAGCAGTGCACTGCTCCATACACGCCTGTGTGCCAGCTATGGCTTTCTTCACTACGGCTGACGGCCAACTTCCTCCATTCCAATTGTAGTCTTCAGGCACCTGGGGAAGCACGCGTGTGGAAGCACACACACATGCACAAAGTGGACCATGTTTTGAGGATGCTCAGGCCAAGAGCCAACCTTCCTTTACACCGACCGACTCTGTCAAAACAAGGATGCTTAGGAAGCGTTATTTCACCCAAGGATCAGCACTCTGCATCACGCTGTGCTAACATAACCCTCACTGCACAGTCAACCTTTCCCTACCTAGGAATACTGTTGGTGTGCAAGAAGCCCCCAAGTGTGAATGAACCATATTAACTCAACAGGGGTAACCAGACATACCAGTTAGGAATAAAAATGACTGCTGCACAATATGACGACTCCCCAGTGAACCCCAGATGATCAAGTTCCTATAAATGAAGCAACCTCGTCACTGCTGACCAGTGTCAGCTGAGAAGCTTAGGGGCTCATATACCAAAAAGTATCGCATAGCGGCAAGAGGACTGCTTGGAGTCACAGGGTCTGGGTTTTACTTCCAGCTCTGCCTTTTACTTTACTTAGTGCTCGAAATGCGGGAACCTTCCTTTCCATCGGTGCACCCTCAGTACCTAACAGTGCGCGGCACGTTACGGACCTTCAGGGAGTATTCGTTCAGTGAAACAAATACTCCTAATGTTTTTCAATATATGTTTCTAGATTTTCAAAAACAAGGACATAACAATGCACGCATGCCTTCCACAGTGGGGTGTTGTGAGAACCGAGTGAACTAATAGGTATTAGTTACATCTATTGAAATAGCTCTGCGTTAACCACAAAGTATGTTACAAAGGTTAAGTTCTAAGTTAAAAGGCATTATTGGACTTGGGGTGTTAGTAGTGCGAGGGGGTTCTTCAAGGAACAGGGCCTTCAAAAGCCCAGATTTCTCATCTGTCCGTTGAACCACGTTGCCCACCTCTTGGCTTGCAAATATGTTCAATCCACTCAGAGAGATCACTGCTACGGCTCTAATCAAAACTGAAAGTGTGTACCAGGCTCTAAAAAAATAAAAGTGCTAAAGAAAATTTTTCAAGCTCTTCCCTGACAATGGTCTCCCCTCATGAATTCCCCATTAACACGCACGGCACCACCATCCTTACAGGGCCCTGGGTTGGAAGTGGCTGCTGTGGACCTGTCACATCCAATTCCTTCTATGTAATAACCCTGGGATTGCCCCACAGATTGCCCTAGGCCATTACTATTTTACCAACTTTTTAAAAACTTAACTTCATATCATTACAAATCCACTTTGGGGCTTGGGGATAATAGGGAAAGTATTTGGAGGAAAAATGGTTTATCATACCTCATGACATATTCAAAATAAATTCCAACAGATAAATAATTGTTTGAAAATGAAGCAACAATAAAACAAGAAAATGTAAGTATACATTTATGTGATTTTGAAAGGAGTTGACATTCCTAACCATTAAAGCAATGAAAGTGAAGGCAAATACTTTGATTTGACCATGTAAAAATTACGTACTTCTACACATTATAAAAGTCCCACAAAGTCAAAAGATTAAAGATAAAATGGGGTAAGGACATAAAACACGTAAGAAAAAATTATACACATAGAGTTCTTTATACACACAGAGCTCTTAGAAATAAAGAAAATTGTTTTTTAATAATCAGATAAAAGTGACTTAGGAAGTCAGGCCGAGACAGACAAATATGGTATGGTTTCATTTAGAGGAGGAATCTGAAAAAACAAAACAAACAAACAAAAATAGACTCACAGAAACAGAAACCAAAGGGATGATTACCAGGAGGGCGAGGATGAGGGACGGGTGAAAAGTGGAATGGGAACAGAATCAATAATATCGTGATAAGGTTGCATGCGGACAGATGAGTACTAGAATCAGTGAGAGGATCACATTGTTAAGGATGACAATGTCAAACTGCTCTATTGCACATCTAAAACAAATATAATATTGTATACCCGCAGTACTTAAATTTAAAAAATTAAGTAAGTTAAGACATCAACCATAGGTCACATAAAAATAAAGGGGGGAGGATGAGAAATAAAAATAACCAAACAGGGGAACAAAACTCAGATCACCAGTAATTAAAAAATGAAAAAACACACAACAAAGAAATGCTATTTTTCCTACCAAATAGGCAAAGAATGAAAAAGTGTTCTCTTTAATCCCGACAACTGTATAGGGAAGCAGGAGGTCTCATATGCTCCTGCTGGTAGTAAAACAGGTCAAATCTTTCTGAAGGGAAATTTGGCACCACATCAAAAACTATATAAGGCTTTACATCCTCCAATCAGGAATTCCAGTTTTAAGTATTTTTGCTAAAGGAATTACCAGTGAATCTGTGCTATGAATTCTGTACAAGAATGTTCACCATAGCACACATTCATGTAACAGCTAGAATACTAAGAGGAAAAAAACTCAAAATGTCCAATAAAAGGATGGTTAAACAAGTACTTCTCACTGTTTTGAATCAATGTTAGTGAAAATTCAAGACTCAAAAATCTATACAGTGTATGGTCCAAATATGGGGGGAGGGAAAATAGGGAAAATATGAAACCACACATTTTATACATATAGCTCACTGAGAAAGTCAATGATGGTACTCTCAACTCAACCTTCAATGTGTTCGTGGTTCTCGTTCTGTTTTGCAATTGTTTGATTTGGGTCTCTGCAGATTCTGAAATAGCAGGGGTAAAAAAAAGACTGTCAAAGTCAGTCTTTCAAATTATGAAACTCTTGGCTTTATTTCTTCTCACCCAAAAAATCCTTATCAAGTCATTAAGGGAAGAGAAAATTTTTTTTAAAGGAGAAGGTAAAGACAATATAGGAATCATTGTTGTGCAATGAAGTGCAAGACACAGGACAGAAGGATCACCAGCCCCCCGTGGGGTCCTCCAGAGAATACTGGACACAGCAGAGGACCCATGGACACCTGGTTGAGCAAGAGTATCTATGCCCTGCCTGCTTTCTCACCATGCTAATGAAATCATATGGTCTTACTCTCGCAGATTTCAAGCCAAACAGACTACCTGGCCCCTTATCTCATTCTCTCCAGAATTCCAGCCTTCCAGCATCAGTCAGGTTTCCTGAAATTGAAAAACAATCTGAAGGGATCAATAACCACCCCCAAACCATGTCCAAGTATGTACATAGCAAAAAGAGAAGAGCTGCACAGAGCAAAAGTGTTCTTACAGGAAGACCCAGAAGAGTAAACAATCTCAACCATTTTGTGGACTAATAATACAAAGAGAGCTTAGATTTTATTTCTCATATATTTTATAAACACTGGAGAGAGCAAGTGAAAGACATCACGCAGCTTGCAGTTGGGATGAAAAGAGGCTGGGCTCCAGTCCAAAATCTTCCCATAATTTCACCCATGACACATGCACACACAGAAAAGACTGAAATGTAACAAAGCATTCAAAGGATTTCATTTCTGTGGGTCATGGGACTATGTAACATGTTTATTTGCATCACAGTTTTTCTACTTCTGAATTTTTCTGCAATTAATCTATTTTGCTTTTATGAGAAAAAAACTGTTATAACAGAGCTTAGATTTTTAATTAGGGAAACGAAATACCACCTTCATTATGTCACTGTCCTGAGCAAAAATGTATAATGGCTTCCTAGTAGCTGGAAGCTAGCTCCCCAACCAAATTCACACTCCTCTTTCACAGGAAGCTCACCCGCTTTGGCCACACTCTGCTGGCCCCGCCCCCCATACACACCTCTGTCCTTACTTTCTCTGCTGGACCGTTCTACATCTGCAGTCATTTGGACCCTGTTTGCCCAACATCATTAAGTACTATGATAATTATTGCTTAAGGAAACGTGACAAATGACTTGGAATTCCATTTCCCCTGCGTCCTGACACAGTCCTCCACACAAAGAGAGAGCTCCCCACCCAGTGACTACAGCATTCCTTCGCTCCAAGAAAGAGACCAATCCAGCTGAGAGGCCATCATTTTACTAGTTCAGCCATATACATCACTGAGTTTCAAAAGCTCCAAATGGTCCTGGGGACCTCCCTCTTGTCAGGAAGGGACATAGGGGGAACCATAAAATGGACGGGCCCCTTTCCTAGTCATCAGCAGAAGATGTCCTTGTCCTGCATCCTTCTCACTTGCATCATAGGACCCCTACGCACCCCTGATGACAGCAGGATGTTCAGTTGGTGGCTAAGACTGGTGTCAGCATTGCCAGGTCTGTGGCACCTGCCTGGCGAGAGCAATGCAGACCTGGCATTCTGAAGCACCTGCTTATTCACCTGATACTCATGGGCCAGCCTTTTCTTTAAAGCGTCGTCTCATGAAGCATCACAAAGTGAAAGCAGTCCTAGAAAACACAGTTTCAGGGCTTTGGGGAAGCCTTGAAGTATTGTTTTGTGGGACTGCCTGAAAAGTCAGCCTGAGCAGTGATGACACAGATGCCCTGAGAGGAGAGGACCCACTGAGCTGCACAGCCGGAGGAGAACAAGGGGGCGGGACTAACGGGTGGAACCTCAGCCAGCTGGGGAATGTGCTTTGTGACGGGTCCGACAAACCTGTGTTCTAATTACAGTCTGTCATGTACTGTGGCAAGCGTCTTAACCTCGTCACGTTTGCCCCTTTATTAACATTTATAAAGTAAAAAACAAAAAGTAAGCAAGTGCTCATTAAATGTAAGAAATACAGATGTATAGAAAATTTTTTCTTCACCTTTTCCCTCTATTCTTTCTGTGTGTCCTCCATTCAACAGAATAGGGCAAGAATTAAGTCCTATCAAATTCTAATCTAAGAATTCTGAAAAACACACTTCTATCTCAACACAAATAGTCCCTAATCCTGAGGAAGACTGTATCCCTCTTGACCACCTTGAGCTTCCTAATAAACCATTGCTAAAGAAATCATGAAACACTCTAGATTAATATTTACTATCCCATGCCTCCCTTCTAAACTGGAAAGACTTCAACTTTATTGACTTTGGCACCTAGCAATTTCTTCCTGCAAATTGCAAGGTAGTGTGGGATGGTGGGAGAAACACAAATGTTTACTGTCTGCACGTCCGGAACGGGACCCAGCTACACAGCTTACTAGATACCTACCTCAGGAAAACTATCAATGTCTTATCTGTCAAGTGGGCATAAAAATGCTGATCCTACACACTACTTTCTGTACTTTTGAACAAAGTAAGAAATTGCTCCTGCCCTGTGAAACATTATCCAAGTTAAAAAAAAAAAAAAGCTGTATAATAGTTATGCAATGACAAAAAAACTGGTACAAGCAAAAAAAAAACATTAAAATCTCTAAGACAAGTTCTGTCGGGGGCTGTGTGTGTTTGGCTCAACTACTACTAAGTTTCATTACTAAGATTATTAAAAAGTAATCAACTTTCAGAATTTAAAAACACATACCGTATTTTCCCGAAAATAAGACCTAGCCAGACAATCAGTTCTAATGCATCTTTTGGAGCAAAAATTAATAGAGGATCTGGTCTTATTTTACTATAAGACCAGGTCTTACATAATGTAATGTAATGTAATAAATATAACATAACATAATATACCAGGTCTTATATTAATTTTTGCTCCAAAAGACACATTAGAGCTGATTATATGGCTAGGTCTTATTTTCGGGGAAGCACAGTATGAATTACATTGCAATGTCTTAGGTGTGTTTGAGTGGCAGATCCTCCTAAGGTGCTAAAAGGGTCTAGACTACCAGCTGTGACCATCTCAGTGTCTTTATTCCTCTTACTCCCTGGAGGTGAGGAGTAGACAGACTCAACACCACCTCTCAAGCCAAGGGGCCTGTCCCGGTGGGTCAAGGTGACTCTAGGCTCACAGTTCACCCAGTCAAATCCTCATCAGGGTTACAGCTTCCTTCTTCATCACTTCGCACGTTAATCCAACCCAGGTCTCTGGTCCTCAGAAACAGAGCCAAGCAGAGCTAAAACCACTTGCGAAGGCATCATCTCATGAGGATGCAAGTCCCGTGATGGCTCTACCAATGGCGTGTCCGCCCGAAGTGCAGCAAGACACTCCTGAGCACACGGTATTCTCCAGTTCCATAAAAGTAGCAGATAGGTTCATATGGAAACTACAAAATGGGCCTCACTGCAAAGGCATGGCTTCCACTGCACCTGAACTTCAGGGAGCAAAGTGCTTTTGAAATACACTTTGGAAAGTATCTCACTCGTAAGGCAGGATCATAGATGCTGAGCACTGTCAATGCTTATTTAAAAGCCAGTGCAATGTGAAACAAAATATTCTGTTAACAGTAAAAAAAAGTACCATGATTTTAATTCTGGAATGCTAAGTCAACTTATCTCCAATGTTTTGTGTTCAGATGACAGGCAGGCCGGCGAAGCTAGAGTTTATGCTGGTCCAATTAATCAAATAACCTCCATGCCACTTACTCTTGGAATTGGCATTAGAAAAGCCCCCGTGTGCCTCCAAATCATGAATTCCATGGTTTCCTATTCATTAAATCCAGGATGGCCTATGCTGATATGTCATATTTTGACATGTGGTCACAGGGATATACAACCAAAATTAAGAGGCGACCTCAGCTCAAATTGGCATGTCCCACTCCAACGAACAATTTATGCCCACATATGGATGAAAATATATAGAGAGCATCTCCAGAGGATGAATATTACCGTAAATTGTTAGAAACACATAGATGTGTAATTCATTTTGCATAAAATATTTCTTTTAGCTTTCAACCAAACATACGGAAGGAACGCTCACATCACAGCAAGTACACAGGTGATTATTACATGTAATCACATACAGATTTTCAATACTACTATCATCGTGCTATTTATTGAATACACCTGCAGTGCTGTTAAAATCTGATTTGTTCTCTTGCTTTACACCCTCCTCTGGCTTCCCAAAGCCTTCACCATTGCCTCCCAAGTTCCAGCCTCGCCCACTGACTGAGCCCATCTCACAGCACCCCCCGCCCCGTGCTACCACTTCTCCACTGCCTGGCTCTGCCCCCACACAGCTCATTCTGCCCCTGGCACAATGGCCTTCTTTCTTTGTCCCATTTATGAGCTGAGAGAAAGGCCCTTGTCCCTGCTGTTTCCTTTGTTTGAAAAGTGTTTCCCTAGACCTTTGTATGGCTAACTTCTCAGTTCCCAGGTCAAATGTCACCTCGTCAGTGGGGCTTCCCCAGCCACCGCAGTCACTCTCTATCATGTTCCCTATCACTCATTTTACTTTCTCTGTAGCACGAATATATTTCAATCTGAAATTGGTTGATTATCTGGCCCACAAAAACGTAAGCCCCAATAGGAAAGCTGTTTTCTTTCACTGCCGTGTCCAGAACTGTATCTGACACACAGTAGGTGTTTGTTCCACAAATGAATGCTGGGCTAGAAGATGGGTAGAGCCAGTTACAGACATGGCGATCCAAACCCCTGAAGCTATGTAATGACTGAAAAATAAATGGACAAACAGCAGTCAAGGAACAGAAAAAATACTCAAGAGTTGCACACTAAATTATGATTAATTAATCCAAGTTAGCTGAAGGAACCCAACATGAATAAATTATTTAATAAAACAAAGGAGGGTCACATGGAAATGTAAGTGGCCTGAGCTAGGAAGGCTTTCTGAGGTTTGATCATGAAGAATTTGATGAACTTTCTGACATGGCGTTATGGGTTGAATATTTATGTCTCCCCCAGTTTCCTGCTCAAGTCCCAACCCCCAATGCCATGGTTTTGGAGGTGGGGCCTTTTGGAATGGTGCCCGTATGATGGATTAGTGTCCTTATAAGAAGACGAGACTTCAAATTTCTTTCTGCCAGCGAGAGAACGCAACCTTCTGCAAGCCAGGAAGAAGGATAGCACAGGAAATCGAATATGTCAACACCTTGACCTTGGACTTCCAGCCTCCAGAACTTTGAGAATTAAATGGCTGTCATTTAAGCGATCCAGACAATGGTGGATTTGTTACACGGCCCGAGCTGACTAACACACTGCGTCTGGTATGCACCTACTGCCTGGAACGTCACAGTTGCTCAGTAAGTATCACTGAATTTTGAAGTATATAAACTAAGAAAAACTTGAAATGTTATTTTAGTTTTCTCAGTGAATATTTTTCAAGGCCACATCTCTATAATCCCCAGTGATGTTTCTCTCTGGCATAAACAGCAGATATGTGGATATTAAAATTAGGCAGTTGAAAAATCATTCAAGAATGCAGGTATGACACAAGTCGGAAGGATTGTTTTCTAAGTAGGGAAAAAAATTATTTTCAGCCTTACAAATTTCAAAGAGGCTTTGCAAGTGCAAACAGACTTCAGCTTTTTCACATTCCTCATGCCCAGAAACTGGGACATTAAAATGCCAGGAACCCTTTCAGTATCAAAACCATGTGATAAATGCAGGAGAAACTCTCAAACGACCAAGATAACTTCTGTGGAGCTGCCAACGAGCCAGATGCTTCTTTCAAAAGGATATCAATTTGGCTTTGAAAAATACCTGGGGCCTCAGCCCCAAAAGCGAAGGGCAGGTGGGATGACACCTTGCGTAATGTGTGTCCCCAGTCCCCTCAGCAAGCACCTTCTTCTGACAGCAACGCTGTGTGACTACCAGGCTTGGTGGCATGTGCAAAACGCAAGCTCTGCTGTATATGAGGACAGGAATTGGAAGGATTTGGTCTGGGGCCATGCACAATAAATCCCGTGCAATTACATGGGGGAAATGTGAGATTGAAAAAAATGCAAAATAGCTTCATTGCACCTGAGATTTTCATTTTCACAGAAATTGAACACAGATGAAAGGGGGGTAATAGCTGTATTCAAAAGAAGTTTCATGATGCAGGATACTAGAAAACTTCTTTTAACCATTACATACAACAAAGAGCAATTGTGTTTACTATTGCCGTCTACCGAACTATCAACTGTGGGATCTTTTGCCTTAACTATGAGTTTTTAAAAGGCCCTATTCATGCACATTGATTTTCACACACTCCTGTGAAACTCGCATGATGATTTGGCTTGAAACATTGAATTCAAAGGTTTTTGTAGTTGTGGTGGAGATCTGTTTGTGTTTTATTTCTTAAAGAAAGCCTAGACTGCGTTCGTACATTTGTAGCCCCTCATGGAGTTCACCAAGTTCAAATTTGCTGCCAAAATGATTTTTTCAGTATCTTTAACGCTGGTCGGCCTCCTGAGAGCGTGTGTGCCCTGGGCTTTCATAATTAGGCAGCTTGCACCTGAGCATCTCGGCTCTGGTAATTAGATCTCCCAGCGCCAGTTTCCTTCCTATCAGGCCACGGTGCCAGGATGGAACACATTCGGGAGCTGTGACTGCGGGCAGCGTCCCCAGCTTGCCCTTCCTGGCCACCTTACCAATGACAGAGCCAGTGCCTGCAGGGCAAGGACGCATCCTCCATGCGTGCCCTCCCTCCACGCCTGGCAGAGTCCTCTCGTGGGAGACACCTCGTAAACAGTCATTTCTCAGCAGTCATGGCGTCTCCATACTCATAGACAAGTCCATGTTTTGAGTGAAACAGCTGTTTTCATCTGCTTCTGCCCTCTAAGACACAAATACGGGGTATGGCACAAAGAAACAAGCTCCAGATGAAAACACGGAATTCGTTCAGAATTACCCTTTGTCTGTTCTCCATATCCGTCTACGTGAGTTATAGAGTGCAATGAACTTCAAGGCCTTTTTTCAAGATATTTTTCATTCTCCATGCCCAACGTAAGTTTCACTTTCCTGACCCGACGTAGTAGCCAGCAGCTCACAGAGCACAATTCCCTGAACAATAAATAGAAACACGTACTATCTTCTTTTTTCCTCTCTGGGTTGGCAGGCTGTTTGCTGGTTCACTGGCCGGTGGCTGTCTGACAGGGCATTTGGTTTTGGTTGATCTCTGAGGTTGAGTGTGGGGAAAGTTGATATGTTTATAATCCTTCAAAAGGAATCTGCAGGTGTGCCAAAGAGGGAAAAAAAAACCAGTGCTGTCCACGCAAAGGCCCGTCGCCCCTTTCTGTCCCACTGCTGTGTGGGACAGACCCTGGCGGGTCAGAACACCACATTAAGCAGTGAAGAGACTGACAGGAACGAGGTGGGGTGGGAGCGACAAGTACAAGATGACAATCTGCTCTGGGTGACAGCGCCCCAGACCAGAGGCTCCCGGGCACCTCCCCGGCCTAACCAGCCATCTTCATGAAACTCAGGGCTGTCCCAGCGCTGGTTTGAAAGGAGAGGAAGGGGAAGGAACAAAGCATGGCAATGGGGTGGGGAGGGATTGGGGGAAGGATGAGGATTTGGCTCTTTTCTTTAATCAAGTGGCCAGTGGCAGCCAAAGAAGACTGTGAAATCACCT
The DNA here is from genome assembly GCF_004115265.2 of Rhinolophus ferrumequinum. Taxonomy (NCBI): domain Eukaryota; kingdom Metazoa; phylum Chordata; class Mammalia; order Chiroptera; family Rhinolophidae; genus Rhinolophus; species Rhinolophus ferrumequinum. Next base: position 4,268,634 of record NC_046296.1, on the reverse strand, counting down.
CAGAATCACAGGCCGTCCATGAGCTAGGGAGGCACTGATTGTCACCAGTTACTACCCACAAGCAGCAGTCCTATTTTCACCAGTGCTCTTCTGCCACTAAGAAGCACAAAACACAGCCAGGCAACTACAGACAAATTTACTTCTTAATAATAAGAACAGCTATCATTACTGAGTTCTCACAATATGTCAGGCACTCTGCAAAGAACTGCCTTAAATCTTCCCGTTAAGGGTACCAATAAATATTTACTTTTCTGGGAAATATAAATATATAAATATTATTTCTAACCTACTCTACAATCCTGCTATGTTGCTGTATGAGTCAGCCTTCTCCAGAGAAACAAAACCAACTGTGTGTGCGTGTGTGTGTGTGTGTGTATGCGCGCGCTCGCATGTGTGTGTTTAAAGAGATTTATTATAAGGAATTCGCTCATGCAATTCTGGAGGCTGACAAGTCCCAGACCTGCAGGGAGAGCCGGCAGGCTGGAGGCCCAGGAGAGCCCACGGTGCAAAGCATTCGTTGCTGTAGCTGTCCATCTCCCCAACAAGACTGCACAGCTGAGTGGATGATGAGTCTTAGAATTCTCCAAACATTACTGGGTACCTTCGATGTAAGAGGCCTAACAAGAGCAGAGCACAGACTCTGTCCTGATAAGCCTTTCCGTCCTCTACTTCTAGGATAAACTCCAAAACATCCTGAATAAAACAAACTGAAAATTGAAAAACAAAAACCTAAAAAGACAATCCATTGCACATGTCCCTGACAATCTCTTTTTTAATTCAGTCAATGATTAAAATCTTGAGTTAAAAAAAAAAAAAAGTCAACTGCAAGCTCTAAGCCAATGCTTATCAATGCAACAGCGCTTGACTTCTTCATTCAATCATTAGCGTCCTGATGAAACACTCTGTAAGGAGTAAAGCATCATGTCCTTTGTGACAAATTAAGCTGCAGGGCTGTTTCCTCTGTTCTCTGGTTTCTCGCTTATATTAACGAGCGCCATAAAAGAAAGCCTTTAAGATAATATTTATTTGCAGAAACAAACATCGATTCAAAGCACTTAGAAGCACATATGTGCATCAAGGGGAGACTCTCAAGGGAATGCTAGCATTTTATCACGTTGTGGATATTATTACTGTGGTACCTGCATATCTCCATACTTAACCCACTCTCAGTATTTCATACTGTCGGCGTCCTCCAACCAAAGCCGTCCTGGTGGCACCCCTGCACGGCACCCACAGTAATGACAGCAGTAAACATCACATTTCACCCCTTGTCAGAGCTGCCTAAGATTCCACAAAACAAGGCGTATTTTAAGAAGCAATGCATCTCTGTTGTTTACAACTTAACAAAGATAAAGCCATGACAAATATCAGAAGCTATAAATAAAGATGTCTAACATTGTACTACACTTTATTATTCATCTCCAGGTTGAACAAATGTTAATTATACAGAATTCAAAAATGAGACTTGTTAATGTCATCTTTAATTTAGCATGTTACAGTGTAAATGTTTTCCATTGTGTTAATTTACACCTGTTATCACAAGCTTCATTATTAGGTTTATAGTGGAGCAGCTCCCTGTGACTCTGAAATTTGCTTAAAATGGCAGAAACAATTACTAATTAGAGGGGCATGTTTACTTTAATTACGTTTATTTCCTAGTCTAGTTTTATATGTAATGTACTATGAAAGTGTATGATTTAATTAGTGAAACCCATTTATCACAAGCAATTTCTCAAATGAGTACTGCTTAAAACATACAAGAGATTCGCTGGGAGTTTCATCAATTCCTTGGTTGATACAGAGTGAGACATCTACATGGAGATCTTCCACTCACAAACTGAACATTTCCCTACTTGTGTTCCAAATACTGCAATAACTACAATAACAAGAACTCAACTCTAAAATTGTTCATGTGAATTTTAAAATATAGTGTACACAATTTAGAAACCAATAAGCTCAAAATTTCAAAATCTGCACTCAAAATTAACAAGTTTTTACTTACTGATATCCACACTCACAAATTTCACTTAAAACCCTATTTTCAATATACAAAAAGCAAATTCCTTTTTTTTTTTTAAATAAATAGGACATGCTTTTCTTTCTCCCCAGTCCAGTCTCTCGCACCCAAAGTACAGCAGACTTTTTTCTTTCCCAAACATGGGAGCAGAGTACCACCAACGCAAGGCAAGCACACCTGAGATACTGCAGACCACTGTCATAAAGCAAGTGTCACAAAACCACAGGGGTCACAAAACTGCAAATATCGCAAAACTGCGACTCCTCATCTTTTTGCTAGTGGAATGTCTTGCCTCCAGTTTGTAAAAAAACTCACCACCAGTGAAGCTCAGTAAAGCTAGGAGCAATAAAACAAGGTATGCCTATAATTAGGGTTTCCAGGCGGGAATTCCTGCCCATTCTCAGGAATTTTTTCCGCTTTCCCGTTCCTGAATCCCAAGATACAAACTCCTTGGTGGGATTCTGTTCTCCATGATGAATCATTTTCACAAAGTGACAGCCGATACTACCAACCACCTGGGTTCAAGGAGCTGATTTTCCCGATTTCCCGACCAACTTTTCTCAGGATTCGGGAACGGGAAAGCGAAAACATTCCTGAGAACGGGCGGGAATTCCCACCTGGAAACCCTACCTGTGATTGATGCAGGCAAAGACTATCTATCAATAGATGTTAAAACTCACAGGAAAGACTTCTGGAGAATGGCATATTCACCTGGTCTCAAAAGATTACCCCACGGGCTAGTTAACCACAAAAAGAGGAAAGTGCCTTTGAAGTGGAAAAATCCAGTTCACACCACTCTAACAGCATGACCAAATCCAATGCCACCACTGAGGGGACAGACTGACTGCACATGTTCCCTGAGGTGCTGCTTTGGGAAAGCAACTCTCCATCGGTGGCATTCTTGAATCTTATAAAACAATTGGCCATATACAGACTGCAGGATATTCTATAATAACTAGCCTAGGCTTTTCAAAATAGTCAATGTCACAAAAGACTGAAAAAGCTGAAGGACTAGCCTAGACTGAAGATATGTGACAACTACATACAATATGTGATCTTAATTGAGTCTAGATTTAAAAAGCTCCAAGTAAAATTCCTGAGATAATTGGGGAAATTTGTGTAAGGTCTGTATACTAAATAATATTATACTCAGGTTAAATTTTCCTGGTGTTTTAATGGTTACAGATCAAAACATCTCTAGAGGCAAAAATGACAAAACTCAAGCTGTCCTACTTTGGGGCACATCATGAGAATATAGGGTTCTCTGGAAAAGGCAAGAATGCTGGGAAAAATATAAGGCAGCAGGAAAAAAGGAAGACCAAATATGAGATGGATGGATGCCAGAAGAGAAGCCATTGGTTAAGTCTCCAGGAGCTGAGCAGGGCTTTTGGGGACAGACCACTGTGGACGTCACTCATTCACAGGGTCGCCAGGAGTCGCAGCTGACTCACCCGAAGGCAACACAAGAGAGCAACACAAGAGAATAGACTAATTCTTAGGAGATACACCTGAAATACAGGACGAATTCTTAGGATTTGCAACATTCTTTCAAATATTCAGAAAATAAAGTGAGGGCTATGAAGCACGTGTAGCAAAATGGCTGACGAACCAGGTAAAGAATATTTTTCAAGTTCATTACACCCTTGTTTCAACTTTTCTGTGAACAGGAAATCAAATGTTCATAACATTACGTTCATAACACGTAAGTGGTCTAATGGGCAGAGTGGGAAGCCAAGTCCAGAGTACTCTTCATCCTGCTCACATACAGACCTTCAAGAGATGCACTGCACCAGTGTGAATTGAAGCTTTTCAGCCTGACTATTAACATTAAACCCATTAAAAGGGCAGAGTTACACTTGGTAATAGCAGTTTGGTAATCACAGTTTCTCAACCTATTGCCCCACAACATTTCTGTGAAGCACACATTCTAGACGCCTTACATTTTCAGACCCCAGAAAGAATCCACCCACACAGCAGCCAAGACTTTTCTCATACAGACTCATGCACCCCCACCAGCCTGCTGACAGTTCCAGTACTTGGTTTTGTTAGAAAAGGTGTATCTACAGAGTGTGTTTTGTTTAATTTTAAGATACCACTTTCTATTAAGTTCCTTGACACTATACTTTTATAAACACACTTTGTTAACAGACATTAGTACATATAGGATTTTGCCTGACCAAGAGAAATCCCCAAGAACCCCAAAGGGCAAGGTGTCCCCCACTGGTTCCCAAGCAGTCCCCATGCCGTTCCTACAGATGCAGATGGGCTGGACCACACTCACCAATTCCCATAAAGCAGGTGATGCTGACAGGGGCAAGTCTGCTGCACTTTGATTAATGTGATCAACAGCCAGTAAGGGGACAGTCCCACTGAAGGAAGAGCGTTCCAGGGTCCCTGTCTCAATTCTCCCTTATCCAGACAGAAGAACTACAGAGCATGCTCCCTGCTACTCCTTGAGCCTTCCACCAGGCTTTCCAGTAACTATGGCATTTTTAGGAATGCTGGGGTCGTTATCTTTTAATTCAATTTCTGATTTCTGCTCATGGCAGGGTCTTTTTCTTCCAACTCCAACAGTCATTTTAGCAGTCTTCTTTAAATATGGTTACCCTCCTGGTTATGGTGGATAGCAAGCCAGTTTGTTTAGCATCTGCCCACTCCCCCTGCAAGCCCTGGATTTTAACCTAAGGAATAGACCACTTCTAAGGAAGTAAACAGAGTTTCTAGAAGAAGCTGGAAAACCCAAGCTAAGCCAATGTAATGTCCCTCGGGAAGGTGCAAAGACTGGGTTAAGCCAATCCATGGACAGGACAGCTCAGCAGCTTTTAACGATAGTCTTCATACATACTGCACTTGCGAGTTCTGAAACTGAAAATAGATCTCCTATCTCCAGAAGAGGGAAGAATTAGGATGAGGCAAAGCTTGTCAGGAGAAACAAGAGAGGCTAGCAGGGAGCCGGATTACACAGTAATGTCTTCCTACCACCCTTACTAAGCTGTGAAAGGTTACACAGAAAAAAGTAACATGGCTCACACTTCTTAGCTACCCTTTAAAAAGAGAGTCAAAATTAAAACCCAGGGAGTTTTATAGGCATAGATGATTTGTGTGTGTGCACCTCCAAGTTTATATATGTACAACACACAGTGTACCTGTGTTTCAAGAAGGGACAACCAGATAAGGAGAGGTTGCTGAAGCAGGGTAAGTTTTCAGCAAAATGTAACCTTCTCCTTAGAAACCAGGAACCCGAGTAATGAGATTACAATCTTTCCAACACTGTGGGAGAGATTTGATCAATTAGGGCCACGATCAGTTACATTATTTGGTTTACCTAAGTAATGGACCCTTAAATGCAATCAATACTTCTCCAGGCTGTGAGTCTTCAAGACCTGAGATGCATTCAACAAAAAACACAAATGGATTTTCAAAGCACCCTAGGATATTCAATCACAGAAAGGGACTGAGGGGCGATTGGGGAGAAAACAGACTGTGAGCCTGCTGTATGGAGTCTTCCTTTCCTTCCCTCTTGTGAAGGCTACTGTCCTGTTTGTTTGGTCGTTCACATGTGAATCACATTTGTTTTACCAACAAGTCTTATTTTTCCATGGATGAGCAGCTGCACCACTCAATTTTTTTTTACAATTTCAGTATTAAAACTAATTTGATAGCAAGGAAAAATAAGATTAAGATTTCTATTTACTCTTTAAGAAGTCAGGAAAACATAAGTAAATTGTAAAGCTATGAAGAAACATGGCAGAAGGGGCTCGAGATTAGCTATCTCTCCACCTTCCCTCCTTATCACCCCTCCATGAATGAATTTAGGGAAGGGCAATGGGGGTGTCCTGCCTAGTGTGTCGGGGGGCTACCTAGAGCTTCCTTCTAGGACTATTCTTACTTAGAATGGATCCAGAAGGGCCGCATGTGAGCAACAACCTCTCCGACTGCCGACACATCCTGTCCAGGTGCAGGAGCTGTACTTAGAGACTAGCATTCGCCTCGGTGGGTCCATTTCCCAATTCTTATGGTTTAGAGCCTCTGGATAATGTATTTGTACATCGAGACAGACATCCTCAGCATTCTTTCCAAGTCCATTCACTCTTACCCTAACTTAAGTCTCCTGCAGGGGCGGCGCGAGCCGGCGCCCGGCGCTCCTGGTACATTTCCTCCAGCAGCCTTCTCGCGGACTTGCTCGTGCGTGGGAACCTGCAACATGCACGTCTCTCACCAGCGAGTTGTTGAACACACTTGTAATAATTAGAAAGTTAATCAACTAATTCCTGACTTCCCCAAGAGCAGGGATTCTGTTAAAGGGTATGCGGGAATGTGACAAGAAAAGTGGGAAGGGGGAAATTTATACTGAGAGGCTCTTTTGCATAGCTTTTACAGCTCTAGATAATGAGACAGAGAAGCGGAGGTCACCTAAAACAACGGAGGCATTTATATTTACCTTTTACCATTAATTATCTTCCCCTAGGCAGCAGCTGAAAAATTATGTTTCCCTAAAAAAAATCGGCCTGTTGACTTTATTTCCACAACACCTGAAGTGTGCTGGGTGTCAGCATGTTAGCCCCTATGGAATTTCAAATTTTGCTGTTTGACAGTAACTGAGAGTTGACTCTGAAAGCATTACATTAGAAACTATATCATTTTCAAATCATTTTCTTCCACAATGAGGAAATGCATCTGGAGCTCAGTCTTCTCATCTGTGGAGTGGGGGTAACAATGTGTAATCTGTACAGGCGTCTTTGGACTGGGAAAAATAACGTATGTGGATCACCTGAAACAGCCTTGGACACAGGACAGGTGTCCCACTTAGCTTACTGTGATGGTTGGCAGGAACGTGTCCTAGAGGAAGAGCTTCCCTTTGAGCATCTTGCGACTTTTTGGCCAAGTCATCTTCTGATTCAACCAGAGGAAGCCATATGCTGAGAACACGGGGAACTCCCCCTGTGGAACTTCTGACGGTGAGCGACCTTCACACACCTGATTATGCATGCCAGCGTGGATCCTGTCCGAAGATCCCTCTTCCTCATCCTCTTGACAGATTAACTAGCATGGGATGCTCCCTGAAGAGGCTGAAGGGAGTTTATGTAGAATATCCAAGTACCTAAGCCTATGGCTGTCACCTGGATGACCAATGACCACCTCCGTGTCTAGGGGATGGATGGGCTCCTCCAAACTGCACCCTACACTTCCAGGAGCTGCCATTTCGTCCTGGTGAAGGCTCCTCATTCCTAGGCATTACTTCTTCCCTTCCTTGCAGCAGAGCCAATCTAATCCTAGGAACTGGAGAGGGCCCCCCAGGTCATCGGCAGGCCCTCTGAATCTACCCCACAGGCTGTGGGAAAAGCAAGCCTGTGGGTTTGGAAGACCTGAATCCCAGAGCTACCTGGGCCACGAGGTCACCTTGGGTAAGTCGCGCCCTATGAGACTGTTCTCCTCCACAAAAGGAGGATGTTACACTAGCCAGTCCTGGTGATGGTTAATTTTATGTCAACCAGACTGGGTCACAGGGTGCCCAGACATTTGGTCAAACATTATTCTGAGTGTTTCTATGAGGGTACTTCTGGAGGCCTGAATAGAACAAAAAGGCTGACCTTCCCCAGGAAGAGAGAACTCTTTCTGCCCAACTGCCTTCAAACTGGGACATGTACTGGGACATTCAAGTGCCTTCAGACTTGAGCTGAAACACGGACTCTCCCTGGGTTGAGTCTGCGGGCCTTCAGACTGGAACTTATACCATCGGTTCTCCCTGCTCACAGGCCTTAGAACTCAGCTAAAACTCCCATCATTGGCTCTTCTGCATCTCCAGTTTGCCTACTGACCCTTCAATTCTTGAGACTTGCTGGCCTCCATATCAGATGAGCCTATTTCTTACAATAAATCTCTTGGTTACACACACATACACACACACACACACACACACACACGGGCACACTCCCTACTGGTTCTATTTTCCTATAAAACCTGATAATACAATCACCAAGGATATTTTCAACTCTAATCCCTGCCAAATGGTCATCCAATCTCTGCTTGAACACTTCCCAGAGACGAAACCTCCTGCCTCCCATGGCAGCTCATCCTGCTCTATGGAGGGTGGTACTTGAAAGGTCCCACCCCTGGGAGATTCCAAGGCTGAATCAGCCATTTTCTCAGCAGTCAGGAGCTTATATCAAACATGTGATCTGACCTGAGCAGAGCACAGTACAACTTTTGTTGCAACCTTGCTTTTTGTTATAATTATGATAGCGTACTCTGAGACTACCTTGGTAGTTACTGTCAGTTGTGATTCATTTTGGTTTTCTTGGTTATGTCATAATGTTGACTAATCTTGAGTGTGCAGGTAATCCTCAGCTCATTTTCACCTGAATTACCATGAAGTAAATTATCACCCAACACTGCTGCAGGGGACCTTTAGTACATAATTGTAGGACCTAGCATTTATTACTAAAACCAACATCATTTTGTTACCTTGGGGGCAGAAATTTTACGATTCTTATCCTGCCACCTAGAGGACCATCTCTTCCTCTCACCTGTGTCATCCCGAGATTGAGTAATATGTCATTAGCTCTCATCGAAAACATGAGATGGCTCCTGCCCCCCCACACACCGCAAGACCCCCCCCCCCCATTAGCACCCTCCTTCTAGGCCAGCGGTCTCCAGCCCAAACTGCATAGTAAATCACCTGAGAATCTAAAAAGAAAAAGAAAAAAGCCAGGCTCAACTTCAAAGATTGTTACTCATCTGGAGAGGGTTGGGGAAGACAAGCCAGTGCATTAGTAAGAACTTCTTAGGTGATTCTAACACGTAGCTGGTCTGAAAACCCAGGTTCTCTTTAGACCAGGAGTCAGCACACTTTTTCTGCAAAGAGCCAAAGAGCTAATACTACAGGCTGTGCAAGCCGTATGGATTCATATGGACTCGTCACAACTGCTCAGTTCTTCCATTATAACACAAAAGTAGCCACAGATAATATGCAAATGCATGGCTTTGACTGTGTTCCAATAAAACTTTATTTACAAAAACAAGTGGCAGGCCATATTTAGATCACAGGCCATAGTTTGTCAATTAATCCATTCATCACCCAGTTTTACAATGGTTATTGCACCAAATATAATGTCATCTAACTGTGTGATCACCCAGCTCACACTTCTCCATCTTTTCATTCATGAGAGACTCTCAAATGGCTTGCTGAAATCAGTATGCACTCTCTGACATTCCCTTCCTGTGTCACACTAATGATCCCATCCAAACAGGAACAAACGTGTTCTTAGAGAATCCTTTCTGTCTCCCAGTAGTCACTGCTGCCTTTTATATGTTCACAAACATCTGTTTAATATTGCTTCTAGAATTTCATCCAAAACTGACTTAAGCTCATCCATCTATAGTTTCTAAACCATGCTTTACCCCCCACCCCTGGAAAAGTGGTCATGTTCACTGAAATCATTCACAATCTTCTGGCATCCTATTCTCCTTGACTCACGAAGTATTACCTAAAGTGGTTCCACAGTCACACATCCAAGTTCCCTTGGTGCCCAGGGGACCTAAATGCACTTTTAGCAGCTCTCATTATCTCTTCTAGCTTAGGCTTTAATTTTTCCTAACCATGTTTATTCTACCCTTCCCAAATTGAAGATCATTTTTCCTGATAAATACGATAAAATCAAAATAGGACTCAAGCAGTTCTGCTTTCTCCATGTCATCGGTTGACACTAGGCCATCTGTTCTAAATAAGGCTATGTCTTTTGGGGGAGGGGAGGGTCCAAATATAATTGCTTTAAAACTCCTGTACACAGGTGACCACAGTTGGGGTTTGCCTTGGACAGTCCGGTATATATCTTTCGCCCTGAAGTAAGTGTTAATAGAGCCCTCTTCACTCTGAGAAGTACCCGGTTTGAACAGCTGGTCCCAGAGGAAAAGCTGAGGAAATGGGAGTAGACAGCATTTCATAGACTCGATGGGTTCTCACATCTGTCATACACTCAAGAAAAAGAGAACCCCGTCTCTATTGAAGTCTCTAGCCACACTGGATTCATTTACTAGATCTGCCATTTACTACCTGTGCAACTTTAGGATAAGTTACTTAACTATCGACTCGATCCTATGGACTCTCTGTACCTATTCAATGACTAAATATACGATTAAAGCACTTAGCGCAGCGCTCGTGTCACATAGTAAATGCTCAGTAAACACTACTTATTATTACTACTCATGTTATTATTAGTGTTGTTGATTCCCTCAGCCCCCTCCATGGCCTCTCAGTATTTGTTACTCCCTATTCTATTGGTGCGGTTCTCCTTCCTTTTTCTCCCCAATCTCTCGCTAGTAGTTTAAACTCAACTACAGCCCCACAATCTCGCACAGTCTCTCCCGTCTTGTTGAAGAAATCCTTGTCTTCACTAGAACGCTGGATTACTCACAGGCGGTTTCTCCTCTCACCAAGAAGCCACCTGCATTTGTAACCTACACAATTTGTGAGCTGCTCTGGCAGGAATGCAAACATATATTCCACGAATCCCTCAGCATCTCTGTTTCCTGGAATCAAGATAAACTATCCATCATGGATCCTTTGGGAACACACCCTGAAACTTGGGGAGGTTTCAACTCTCAAATAGCTACAGTAAATCACACTAGCTAGAAAATATAATAACTACATTAACTTTCTGAGAATAAGACTGACCTACGGCATATTCACATAAGGCCATTAGAAAAAGGATGACACAGAAAAAAAATGATTGACAGCTGAAGTTCCAGTATCACCTACAGAAACAGCAACCGTTTATTGAGTGACTACTATGTGCCAAGAAATGATATACTGGGCACATTACAAATGGGATCTCATCTATTCCGCTCAACAATTCCACTGGAAGTTGAGGCTCAGAGGCCTCGGTCACCCCAGGCACAAAAGCGGTAAGCCGCAGGAGCAGCGTTCACCCAGGGCTTGTGCACCCACAGTTCTTGCTCCTTCAGATACAACATACTACTTTTTATGAAGGCAATCCCAACTTTTAGACACAGTTAAAAAAAAGTCTCCATGAAAAAAGCATGATAAGCTTTACACACATTTTTAGAGAAATGTATATACCTTGTTGATGAAGTGGATAGCTGACCTTCTAATCAACAATTTTGGGTGATGAAAGCCAGATATCCAAGGCTGCTTTTTCCGAGTACACAAGACGTACGTCATACACACACAGAGCGGGCAGCTTGAAGTAGGTGACTATAATGAAGTACACAACCAGCAAATTTAAGGGAGGTACCACTTTGATACATCCTGTCCAGAGAGAAAGTGAGTAGAACCATGAAGTGGCCTAGAGTTGGTCCTAAGTTTAGAATACGGGGTTCTCTTACTGACTGAATGTCTGTGCCCCCCAAATTCATATGTTGAAACCCTAATCCTCAGTGTGGCAGTATTTGGAGGTGGGCCCTTTGGGAGGTCAGTAGAGTTAGATGAGATCATAAGGGTGGGGTTCCTGTGATGTAGCTTTACTGCCCTTAGAAGAAGAGGAAGGAAAGAGCCCCCTCTCTCTCTCTGCACTATGCGAGGATACAGCAAGAAGGCCTTCATCCACAAACCAGGAAGAGAAATCAGTGGGCACCGGATCTTGAAATTCTCGTTCTTCAGAATCGTGGGGAATGAATGCCTCCTTTAAGCCACCCAGTCTGTGGTCTTTTTGTTACAGCAGCCTGCACGATGACAGGCTCCTGTACTAGTCCACACACTTGCTACCTGTATAAGACCTTTGGTGCCCCTGAGCTCTCAGGAGTTACATTTCTCTCTCGTTGAAACTACATTTCTCTTTCAACAAATGACGCTAGGACAACTGGATATCCACATGCTAAGGATGAAACTGGACCCTGTGGCGGGCAGCCCTAAGACCACCACTGTGTTCAGGTATTTGATGAAAGGACACGGACTCAGCAAATACAGTGGTACCTCGGTTTTCGAATGTAATCCGTTCCGGAAGACCGTTTGAGTTCTGAAACATTCAAAAACAGCCAACAGCTAGGCCTCGGGATCTTGCACTCAGCAGAAGCAGCGTGACATGTTCAACTTCCAAGGCGTGTTCGAAAACCGAAGCACTTACTTCTGGGTTTAGGGCGTTTGTAAACCGGAATGTTCGTCAATGGAGACGTTCGAAAACCGAGGTACTACTGTGGTTATATTAATAACTGAGATTTATTACGGCCATGCAGTGAGGATACAAAGCTGGATCATATGGAAACAGACACAAGGGTAGCCTGGAAGACTCTACCTGCAGACTTCCTCTGCTCTCTCCCCACCCTGAGGGGTCATACAGAGCACACTTTTCTACCAGCAACAAAAAGGCAACGATATGTGGACAGGCTTCTGCTCCGCAAAGTCCAACAGAGACTTGGAACCCAAGGTCTGCATTGGAAGCAGGTCATGGAGGCACCCCGTCCTACTGCACACCAAAATTACAGACATCCCCCCCCATAAGAAGGAAAGCACGGCATCAAAAATATTAACGCAAAATAGATCACAGGTCTAAATGTAAGAGCTAAAACTATAAAAATCTTAGAAAATATAGGAGTAAATCTTTATGACCTTGATTGGAAAAGCTTTCTTAGACATGACACCAAAAGTGTAAGTAACAACAAAATATAAAGCAGATTTCATCAACATTAAAACCTTTTGTGTTTCACATAATATCAAAAAAGTACAAAGACACATACAATGGGAGAAAATATTAGCAAGTCATATATCTCATAAGGGAGTAATATCTAGAATTATAAAGAATTTTTACAACTCAATAATAAAAAGAAAAACAACCTATTTAAAAATGGGAAAACTATCTGAATACACATTTCTCCAAAGAAGATACACAAATGGTCAATTAGCACACAGAAAAGGTACTCAACATCATCAATCATTAGAGAAATGACAAAAAAATGAAATGCTTTAAAAAAATAGTTTAAATACACTTCTTAGCTTCTCGGATTTTCAAGTCAGAGAATTACTGTGTTTGACATGTTCTGGTGAAACAGTGGTGCACATGTAATTTTAAAATTACTTTCAGATTACTAAAAATTCTTTGCTAGAAATCTCTGTGAATTGATTTTTAAAAAATAAAATAACGGGAGCTTCAAAAGAAAGGGAAAAAAAAACACAATGAGATACCACTTCACAAGTACTAGGATGCCTACAATCAAAAAGACAAATAATGCCAAGTGCAGAAAAATTAGAACCCTTCTACGTTAGGAATCTAAAATGATGCAGCCACTTTGGAAACCAGTCTGGCAGGGCCTTGATCAGTTAAACACATAGAGTTACACCATATGAACCAGCAATTCCATTCCTAAGGTATATACCCAAGAAAATTAAAAAGACATACCCACACAAAAACCTGAATAGAAATGTTCAAAGCAGCTTTACTGTAATAGCCAGGAAGTGTAAATCAACTGATGAACAGATAAATAAAATGTAGTCTACACGTTCAACAAAATACTATTCACCAATAAAAAAGAATGGCATGCTGATATATGCCATGACACAGATAAACACTAACTATGTTATGCTAAGAAAAAGAAGGCAGACACAAAAGGCCACATATGATATGATTCCATGTATACGAAAGGTCCAGAACAGGCAAATCTATAGAGACGGGAAGTAGATTCGTGGTTTTCTAGGGCTGGAGGTGGGAGAAGTTGGGGCTGCTAAAGGGAACAGACTTTCTTTGGACATGAAGATGTTCCAAAATTGATTGTGGGGAGGGCTGCACAAGTCTGTGAATATCCCACACTTTGCAGCGATGAGTTGTATAGTGTGTGAATTATATCTCAATACAGCTTTTTTTTTTTTTTAAGAAAACTGTATGTCCTTCTTTCTTCTAATCCAATGTAAGTTAACAAAAGGGCAATGAGAAAAAGAGCTAATTCTGATCCAGCACCCACATAAATGCCCCCAGGTGGCTGAGGGGTCAGCCAAGGAGCCAGACATCAGGGCTGGAAGACGAGGACCCAGACTGGCACTGGGGCCTCGCAAGTGCCTTTGAAAGAGGACAGTGACATCTCATCTGGCATGAAACACAGGCACATCCATAGAACAAGCTTTACGATGCCAGCCGTATGATGTGTTGAAGATCATTCAAAAAATATGTTCTGCAAAACCAGAAACCCCAAACACATATGACTAAAGGTAGTAATCTGATCCATTCATTAACACGTAGAGAGCACCCAGAGGGTCCAAGATACACCCTGTCGTTACTGAACACTGTGGGGTGGGGAACACGCTCTCCATCCTTGTTCATTTCAACGTTGGCCTCTGAGAACAGATCATTTCCTATTAACCTTCCTGGCACAGAGTTGCCCTCCAACTTGTCACTCTTACAGTCATTTGTACAGGTGGGAAAAATGTTGGGAAGATAGAGTGAACATCGGGGTGCTACAACAGGGATTTGGGATATGCCAGGCGGGCTTCACGTGTGTCACCTCATTAGCCCTCACACTCACCCAGTGTGGGACAGCAATTCTGCAGATGGGGACCCTGAGGCACCGGGCTATGAACTCGCCTAAGGTCGCCCAGCTCGGAGGGATAAAATTGGGCTTCAGACCCAGGCAGTCTGGCTCCAAAGGCTGTGCCCTTAACCACCATGCTACACGCTGTCTACTTACCTGTCTTACCTACCTATCCAGTGCAATTTTTCACCTCTTCCTGTCACAACCAAGGAACCAACCCTGGCACACTACTTATTAAGTAAACGCCACTCTTACTTTGGATTTTACACCTTTTCTTCCTGATGCCCTTTTTCTGTCCCAGGGTTCCCTCCCACGACACGTCATGGTCATGGCTCCTTCACCTCCTCTCACCTGTGAGTTTCTCAGACTTTCCTTGTTGTCGAGGACCTTAACAGTTTTGAGGACTGGTCAGGCATTTTGTAGAACGTCCCTCAATCTCGATTCTACTGCTGTGTTTTCTCATGAGACTGAGATTATGGGTTTTTAGGAGAAGAGCAGAGAAGTGCCAGCACCACCGTCGCCACCCCTCATGGAGGCCACATGCTGTCGGCGTGACTTACCTCTATCGGTGTGAACCTGACCCCCAAACCTGACCCCCAAACCTGACCCCCAAACCTGACCCCCAAACCTGACGAAGCGTTTGCCAGGCCTGTCCGTCCCCAAGGTACTTTCTCCCCTCGCCACACACTACTCTTTGGGAAGAAGTCATCAAGGGCAGCCCTCGGTCTAGTGACGGGGAGTTAAGCTCCACTTCGCGACAGGCGAGTGGCAGCAATATCGACATGACCTGATTTTTAATGGCGTGAGTCTGGCATGACGTTTTTAAAAATACAACATGCCAAAGGACAGTGTATGGCCTGGCCCTGTGCGAGTGACCCTGTGGTGGTTCTGAGGGCTCACTGCTCATCATTCTTAGGTCTCAATCACAGTGGGGAAGATGTATTTTCTGCAAGGTAACAAAAGAGTAAACCAACTGGCTACAGAGAAATTAGGAAATCCATCCCATCCTAGAACATGTTTGACAAACAACAGTGGGTCAGAAGAATGAGAAAAGTGATCCTGTGAGAGGAGGTGACGCATGCTGCATACGTCTGCGTGGACAGAAAGTAAACTGGAACTTTCAAATGAGCTATCAATCCACAACAGATACAAACTTCCAAAGTGAGGCGTCAGGCTCCTTAAAGGAACTTTTCAAAGTTAACGTGTCATAACTGATTTCATGACTTTTTACACCCTTCGCCTTCTCTGAGTGAAAAGGGAGGTCAGGAGAGAATTTTGTCTTTGACAGGAAGAGCTGAGTTGTGATCTGCACCACCAATGGGCCAGGGAAGTATGGTGGGACCTCAACTCTAGTGACACAGACTCCAAAGCAGGAAAGCACAGCGCTTGCTATAGTTTCCCTAGAATGTGGGAGGCATCCCAGACTGGCAGCTGCCACACACCCTCAGGACCACAGATTAGCTGAAATTGCACCGGGAGGTACCTGCACTCCATTACCCACTCCGAAGTGGAACAAAGGTGACTCAGTCTAGGGAGCCAGATGTAGAATTTCAGGGGGACTGCTGGTCAGAACTCTTCCTGTCCAAGAGACTTCTTCCAGGGGATGAGGTGACTCCAAAAGGGGGTAGAGAGAGCAGATCTCTGTAAAATCAGGAGCCTGGGCACAGCTCCAAGGAAGGGAGCTGCAGCTGGAGGGCCCAGTGCAGGACCCAAACACATGCCCATGTGAAAGCTGCTTTAAAATCAGCCAAGGCTTCCAGAAGTATGATAGACGCCTCCCCCCACCAAAATAGGAAGGGTCCTACGAGGGACAGTGATGCTTTCAATGTGGCCTTAGGTCGGTGGCTGGGTAGGAGAAATAAACCAACCCCCGGTTACACTGGGGCACCTGAAAGGCGGTGAACCGCTGTCAGGACAGCAGCACCCCATGACGACTTGCAGAAAACAAAGCAAATACTCTCCTAGAAAAGGCATCCTTTTACTACAGATTTCGATCAATCAAATATGATCTAGCAATGAAGGCTTACTAAATACACATGGAAACAAAACACCATGTGTGAGCATCAGAAGAAATAACAAACAACAGATTTAGATTACCATGGACTTCAGCTGTTTCAACTACCAGATACGGACTATAAAATAACTACATACATACGTATTAAAGAAGCAGAAGACAGCATCGCAAAAATAAGCAACAAGTGACTGTCAAAAATGACCAAGCAGTTTCAGTTTTGCAAGATGAAAAGAGTGGTGGCACAACCAAGAGAGTGTACTCAGCACCACCGACCTGTACACTTACCAGTGGTGAGGATGTCAGTTTCTTGTTACGTGGTGTCCGGCGGGGTCTCAGCTCCCGCTCCCCACACAGGAACGCAGGATATGGTGAGGCCAAAAAGGAGCACCCGCGGAGCCATAGATAGGGGAGTCATACCACTACATTCTCGCTGGCCGCTAGGTTGGAGACACAGGAAGCAGGAGCCATACGATTCGCAATCCGCCATCTGCTTCTCTGCCAACCAAGAACCCCCTACGTAGCCACGGCAGTTATATTAGTGGCTAATGGCTAACCGGTTACAGCTGATGGCCAACTAGTCACAGATGATGGCCATCTGATTACAGCCGACGGCCATCTAATAACCGAGCCAGCACCTTTCCACGTGAGGCCAAGAGCCTGGAAACTGTTCTCTGGGACTTTCTCCACATGTGGTTTTACCAAAATTTTAAAAAAGACCAGCCGATTTATGAAGAACCAAATAAAACATTAAAAAAAAAAACAACTATAGTTACTGAAATAAAAAAAAAATTCACTATCAAGATTATACAGCATATTAGTCAAAGCTGAAAAGAAAATGAATAAGCTGGAAGGAAGAGCTTAAGAAATTACCTAAAAGGCAATACAGAGAGACACGGAGATGGAAAACATACTAGAAGAGAGGTTAACCTGTTTGGAGAATAGTGAGAAGGTCTAAAATAAATCTAATTAGAGTCCTAGAAGCAAAGAATAGAAAGGATAGAGGAAAGGAAACATTTAAGGAGATAATAACCTGAGACTTTCCCAGAGATGGTAAGGCCCGAATCCATGGATATACTAATCAGGATAAACAAAAAGAAATCCAATCTAGACATATTGTAGTAAAACTGAAAAGCCCCAAAGATAGAGAGATGTTATACAGCAACTAAACCCAGGAAACACAAAGCCAGCCTATGACCAGACCGGTCAAGTAAGAAATCCTTTCTATTTCTTACAATTACCTTTCTTTCCTTGACTTCTTTTCTTCCCCAACTCAAACGCAATGAGAAAGAGCAGTCAGAACGCAGGGGGCAAATGAAATACACACCAAACCCCCTCCTCCCCCATAATCAGGGTGGAGGCCTACAGAGCCTCAGATGGGCAAGGAAAGTCTCACCTTTGAAATGAGTCGAGTTTCTGAAGTTTTCATGAACGTGATAATATACTTGACTGACACTTCCCATGGATACTAAATTGAGACAGTGTGTTTTCCACTTAACATAGTGCCCAGTGTAAAAGTGGTAAAAAGAGTGTAAACACAGACCTGTGAGTGAGCCTTCCTCCACAAAAAGTGTGTACTATGTTCCTCTCACTTCTGTATTGCAAGCTGCCGAAGAAACCAAGAATTTCTCCCACCATTTGCTGTCCCAGGGCCAGAAATCATAGTTGGCTTGAAAACCACGGCCTGGTAAATACCCAAATATGCCATTATGCCGTGTCATTTCCATGCCTACACTCACCTTCACTCTCATTTCTAACGTGCAAAGTACTAATCTGCCGACTGGTTGTGAAAAGCATCTATGTTGTGCTCCTTCTAAATCCTATAGATGTATTATGATTAGATGCTCTCCTCATCCAGCAGCTAGCCAGAAAAGAGGATGAGATAATGAATAATACCCCAGGGAAGGAAAATCCCTTTTTCAGCTGGTTTAAGACTTGCCGATAATGTGCACACAGCATTTTGCATTTACCATAAAACCCTTCAATTAGTTCACAGACAAGTTAACCTTCTAACTCCCAGAAAATATAATTCATGCACATTTTATACCGTGCAGCATCCTGCTAGCTATTATCCATCATTTACAAGTGTTATTTGTCTATAAAAATGACACTAAATTTTTGAGAAATGACACTGCTCTGCCTGCTTCTGGCTGTGTTTTAACAAATGGTACCACTGCAAAAGGCTTTAAGTCGTATAAGAAGCAATTAGTCAAAGAAGCAATAAATATTTTTTAAAAGGATATAAATGATCGCTTGTCCAGATAGCCAAATGTCTAAAGGCTGATACACAATAAAAGAAGGGTTAACATAAAAGAGTACACTTCATTATTTATGGTTAATAAAGTTAATCAAATTCAGTGCTTCTTACTCCTGCACGCATTTCAACAGAAACACGAATATGATATGCATATTTATAACAGCCCGAAAGATTATTATCTCTAAAAGAAAATCCAGCTAAGAAAGATGCATAAAATGTTGCTGTTATCCTATTACAACATAAACTGTTTTGCTTAAAACACAAACATTTATTTTTATTAAAAGTATTAAGCTAAGTAATATTTTCCACAAATGAAAAGCATGACTAAAACATGAATCCTAAGATTAATATTAAAATAATTCATTGGAAAGAGAGAAGCACATAGTCAGAGCCCTTCAATTTTTCTTTTTCGAGTACCTCATCCACCTATCCTATTTTTGTTCTTCTAGTCGAAAATCTATTCTCAAAAGATATATCGGGATCTTTTTAAAACAAAATTAGATAAGCATAAGCTCATCAATCAGCAATTTCTAAATGCATTATCTTCTAGTGGCTTGGACTGTTATGTCACTTATCTGCTTAAAATTAAGTGTACAGGGGTTTCCAAGAAAAGAAAATAGAAAATTAACTTCATTTCATAACAAGTTCTCCAATCACGCCAGCAGAGAGCTGACATTATTACAACTCACACTTATAAATCAGTGATTATAAATCCCAGTTAAGCAAGGAAAGAAACGAAGAAGGCAACTGTATAGTGGGGAAATTGCCAAGAAGCACATTTGTAGTCAATGTTGCTACACAGCAGTTCACTTGTGGTTAAAATTAAAAGAAAAACAAAACAAAAAAACCACCTCCAGATATTTGGGGGGTAGTGACTTTTGAAGGGAAGAAAGTAGAAAATCTACACAATTTGTCTTACAAGCAAATAGGCCAGCAAGCGATCAATAAATTGTAATTCCAACTCATTTTATTGTTTATTTTGAAGTTGAATTCTAAAACTTCCATATGTCATTAAACAATAACACAGCACTGAATCAAAGTGGGAGCAGAATGTTTGGGGAGGAGGGGTGAAACCCAAATATATTTAGTGACGAATGAACCAGCAGCAAATAAAGACGCAGGAAACGAGCCGATGGAGGCTTCCACACCCTCTCCTGCTCCACGCCACTTGAACAAGGGCCAAAATGCCACTTCTAATCTTATTTTCCATTGCTTAGATTTGTTTTATTAACTCCTCTCTTATTGCACAGTTAAATATTCTAATCGGCACACTGTAGACATACAGCTACTAGATGTCGATTATACTTTAATGTGTTTGTAATGGGCTGTAGTATTAAGGTTCTGGCAGACTCAGTGAGGTCCCATTTATTTCTTCACTGAGAATGACTGCCGGGTAACAGGACCAGAGTAGAGCTTCAGAACAAAGGAGTTAGTGTCATTGCAAGACGCGGAGCATTCTGTCGTCCATCATCTTTACATTACTTTGAACAAATGAGGTATCTTCTCTACTCAGTCCAAGTGAGAACCAAACGGTGTTTATCATTTCTGAAGTACCTTTGGATTTTCGAAGCATTTGCTAGTCATCTGTAGTTAACCCCCTAGCGCCTCTCTGCAAGGAAAGCCACAGGAAATCTTGCCCAACACTGACATTTCACCAGGGAAAACGGAACAGGTATTCAGAAAACTTGAGAACGGTCTGAGAGCTTCGACAAAAGGAATCTGAAGAAGACAACACCTTTAGTGCCCTCTTCACCTCCAATGGTATGCCCTGAAGGAAATGCTACTCGTGATCCTGGGAACTGCAGTTCACTGCCTTGTGTCTCCATCTGAACCATCCTTCCCATAATTATTTCCCTCTTAACCGGCAAACTTCAAGATCCAGTCATACTTTCACTTGCTAAAAAAGGTGTTTGTTCAAAAGGCCAGATAACCCAAGACCACCGCTCCCTGGGGGAAGTACTTCTCCCAGTCCACCCGACAGCCCAGGAAAGAGCTGGATAACCTGCAGTGGGAAGCGTCTCGCATCTGTTTCCTTCCTGAGAACAAATGGAGCCAGCACACAAATGCGAGTGTGTGTGTGTGTGTGCGCACATACACATGCCCCTCTCCACACTCATCTCAGATGGATTCAGAGTTGTTTCAGAGTGATCATTCTGTGCCCTAAAAGGTCAGGATTTCCCGGTAAATATTTTTGATCATTCCATCCTGTCTAAACTAACAGCAATAGTAAAATTAAAAACTAAATAGAATGCTAGAGATAGAGGCTAAATTCCACTAATACGCCGACAGTGGCATTACTCATCACGGCAATTAAATATTCACGGCAGCACTGCACTGTTTTATGGAACTCATTTCTCTGAACATCTCAAGACTCTGGGTAGCCAAGGTTTAGCATCCCTCTCCACAAGGTATGGCAAAAGTACTTATTAATGCTATTCCATCAAAGAACTTTGACCCGGAAAATTCAGACTTGTCTAAGGTTTAAACTGGTGACAAGGTAGAGACATGAATTCAGGTCTCCAAACTCTCTAACTAAATAACAGCCCAAAAGAGTCATAGAAAAGTCAACACAAACAGACTGTCAGCTGTTATTTACACTGCCTACAATAAATGTTTGTTCCAGAAAAAGAGTTCAAACAAGATGGGAAAGAGTTTAAACACAAAGGGCTGAAGGGTTCTGTACAGGAGGAAAATATGTTTGCTTTTAGTACATGGAGGAGCTGTCAGGAACAGCCTGTTCCTTCTGTGAAGGCTGGCCTCGTGGTACTGAGGACCACAAGATCACAGGCTACATAGCACTGAGCAAAACTCACTTCTCTCTTAACGCCCCAGGTTCCTGTTCTTTTCAATCCTTAAAATCTCCGACCTGGAATATGAGTGATCTTTTCCGACAAGCAAACTTTAGATCTGAGTTATGAACAATGACCAAGTGTCTTGCTTCTTACACAGAGCTAAGATATAAGAAAGAAAAAGAAAACTAACTGGGGAATCTGGGAGGCTACGCAACGATGGATACTAGAGAAAAACAGCCATAGCACAAGCTTTCTGAGGAGCTGGGAGTTTCACGGTTGTACATAGAGCTGCAGCGCGATTTCAAACTTGGCACCTAGTCGAGAGTAGGAAAGCCGCTGTAGGAAGAAGCTGGGTTTCTTAGAATAGCACATAGGCTGTTGTGCAAAAGAAAGACTGGATTTATTCTCGATAGCTCCAGAGGGTAAAACCAGTGAGTGACAGGCAGGAATGGAAGTGCCCAGGGTAGAGTGGAACTTGCTAATAATCAGAACTGCTCAGCCATAGCAAGGGCTCCTGAGAAAATCAGAGCCTCATCCCCGACCCACCTCCCGCAGAGGCTCAGACGCCCACAGCCAAGGATGTTGGGAGGCAAAGCCCACACTGGGAAAGATGTTGGGCAAAAATCAAAGCTAGGATTCTTTCAAATGCTAGGATTTGATGGTGGCTTTAAATGTCTGTGCTTGGGCCACCATCATGGTCACCTCGATCGCTTCACAGCTGTGTGACACAAGGTGGCTCTTCCAACTAAGTGTGGCTTCCAAACCTCCATGTTTATTAGAACCAACTGGGGAAACTACTTAACCAAAAAGGTACTCAGATCCATACTATAGAACTTCTAAATCCTACTCTGCAGAAAGTGGTCCAAGAATCTCTATTGTTATAAAGCTCCCACATGACTCGCTGGCAGACCAATTTGGGGACCAGTTTTAGCCTACGTCTTCATTGGGAAAATAGAGGTAATGATAGTTTTTATCCTAAATGAGTCATAGAGATATTTAAATAAGATAAAACGTGTAAAATACTTAGCATGGTGTCTCTATCTAGTAAACACTCACAGTCTCAAAAGACGTGATCAAGCCTGAGAGCCTTTGTTGACTAAACATGAGGCCAGTCTGGCTTATGCAGAGTTAATGCTTGGCTAGCGCCTGTTTTCGTGTCTGTTTTCTCATCCTATGTTCTTCGGGCAACATGGATTGAATCATTTGAATAAAAAGGCTTATCTATGCGAATATTACCTTGAAATTAATTTAACACACAGAGTTGCATTTAAAAGTTGAAAGTAGTCCTATAGAAAGCCTGTGAAGTTTTGCTCTTTTATGCCAATTAGAAGCTCAAGATATAAATTCTCTACAAACATGCATTTAAAACTCATGTTTATTCCCATATACTCAGGTAAAGATAAAAGACCCTATTTCTCCCCCCTGTAGCAGGCAGTCATACTTATTCATTTAAAATCCTGCAAGGCACTGAAGTGCAAGTATTCTGTTCTGACATTATATCACCGCAAACGGCTTCAATTCTTTAATTGTAAAGTTGCTTCTAGATGCTAGGGTGAGTGTTAAAATAACCCCAGACAGAAAGGAAGAAAGGAGGTAATTGGCGCAATTTATATCGGGTGGAAAAAATGTCTCCCAGATTTCTGTATTCCCAGTTACAAGTTATTCAACTGTTTCTGTTTGGGTGGTGTTATACAAAAAGGAAAAAAAAATTGTAAAGCGTGGTTGCTTAAGTACATCTAAAGGTTAAACTCCAAGCAGCTAATCTGTGTGTGAGAACGAGGTACTGTCAAACACTTCACCTTTCGCAGATTAAAACCGTCTGACTAACAGCTGTGAAATCACTGTTGCTGCAATTGTTATAAGTAGAAATCTGAGCATTTTTAGAAGATACATCACTTTTTGGAGCAGTCATTTTATGCCGCTGGGTCAACCTTCCTGTTCATGACGAGATAGAATCGCTGCCTTTCATTTATGCTCACACTCTGGTACCCCGGAATTACCATTGTGTTCATCATTATTCTAGAGATGTGTTCTTGAAAAGCTCTAATTTGAATTCTAACCATCAGCTATACTTTTGCATTGTTCTACACATGATAATCTTAGGAACACAGTCACTGCATTTCTGAGTGATTCCAATTGGCCACAGCTCCTGAGGTTCTCTGCTCCCTTCCACTTCTCCATGCCCACTTCTGTCACATAATTGGAAGTATCTGGCTCATAGGTGATGCTCAGTCAAGATCTACTCAAGTAGTTACCTTTCGCACGTGACAGATCTGCTCCCTAAAGACGCTCTTGGCTAAAGTCTTTTTGTATTATAAATTGCCATCTCCAGTGAACTTGTTTAATAGTTTTAAATTTTAATAAATGAGGTTTTTCTTAAAATGGAGCATACTGTTACTGGTTTTCAGTTATAAAGTTACTGATAGGAATGAACATTCTATAACATATGAATACATAATAGTATGAAATTACAGTTATGTTCTTGTCCAGCACAGTGGAGGGTTTTTTTTTGTTTAAAAAGACTACATTTTAGAAATTACAGCATTAAAACATCTGACTTGCAACATACTGCAATTTAATAATATAAATTTCTTCTTATCAACAATGGCTAGTAGTAAATGATCTGTTTCTAAAGAGAAACAATGTGTGCAAAAGCTTTTATTTTAATTCTTGACATCATCATATAAAATAGAGAACCTTTTTAAAAACAAAAATGGCTGACAGCAGAAAAGTTGGAGGTTTTTTGTTTGTTTTTTAGTTTCAGATGTACAAAACAACAAAATGATTAGACATTTATATCCTTCACAAGTGATAACCTCAGTAAGTCTATTACCCGCCTGACACTGTACATAGTTATTACATTATTATTGACTACATTCCCTATGCTGTACTTTATATCCCCGTGACTATTTTAATTATAGTTGACATTCAATGTTTTTTATATAAGTTTCAGGTGTCCAGTGTAGTGGTTAGACATTTATATACTTTATGAAGTGATTCCCCCCGATTAGTCTAGTACTCATCTGACACTATTATTACCATGTCACTTAGCATATTCCCCATACTGTACTTTACATCCCCATGACTAAAATGTATAAAGTATACAGGAGGAGGTCAGAGCTACAAATTCTGAGTTTTTACGTGATTAGTGTATACAAAACATGAATTGTGGCATATACACTAGACCGCCTATGAGATGACTCCATAAAGCCTTATCCTACAAACATGGGCTTAGGTTTGAAGAAACAATCACAGTGTAATAAAGCACACATACACTTTACCCCAAAATCACATCTGGAGAGAGGAAGTGTGGTTCTGTGAGGCTCCTAGTCTGAAGGAAGAAACCTCCAAGCTCTGGTTCCAGCCTAAACCTGGACAAATGAGAGGGCTCAATATTTGGGTCTTCCCCTAAAGGGCTTAACGTTGGCCTGGGTATTAGAAGGAACTGCAAGGAGCACCCCTAAAAGTGCTTTGACTAAACCATCGATAAACACCAAATGATGAAGTCAATAGGCTGGTTTTTAAATAGGTTTCTTTAAGAAACCAGAGCTGCTGTTTTTCCTTTTCTGTCTGCGAATCCACTGCCTTTTTCCTGTGAAGCCACTCTCCCGGGTTCTGGTCTCAGTACGTGTACATTTAGGCACATGCTGCCTGCACAGCAGATGTGGTTATCCGCAGGTAGGAAAGACTGTAAATCCAGCTTGCTCAACTAAACACCGTTTATCATGTATTTTCATGCCTTCTGACGTCTGTTACTAAATATAAACAAGGGAAGAGTCACTGCCGATTGGAGGTTTCTAGTCTATGAGACGGGATAGCCAGGAAAATCAGCTCCATTTTAACCACAAAATGAGACATTTTGGCCTCGTGTCCATATACTCAGGCTGTCCTCTAAGTGACCTCTTAGTCTTTACAAGAACACGCTCTGGACTTGTGGAGAGCGGGACCAGTGGAAAGAAGAGTCCTGAGCTGAGCTGGGGCAGGCTTGCTGGCTGGGCCACACCGTGAGGGGTCTGACCTGCTGGGAAAGGCTGCCGCCTCAGGAAAGTGCCAGTGTCAGACTAGGGACTGAAACATCTTCAAACACTGATAGCTGCACCTTTGTTTTTCTTGTTTATTGAGTGTGGGATTGCTGCCATGAATGCTAAGAATCCACCATGTCACAAATACTGAGCTGTTGGGTCTTATTACAACGAAGTGTATAAGATACTTCAGAGATTTTCTGTGCTCAGAAAACTCCATTTGAAACATGCTCCCAAAATCACTATCATTGCTGTTTCTCCTTATTTGTGTTTCCTTTATCTTTGTCATCTGATATTCATTTTCCTCTTTCCTGCCCTTCCTATTACCTAAATTGAATCCTTTTGTTCCCTACGTCCATTCCCATATGAGCTGACTTGGCCAATTAACTTACAGAAATGTCATTTTTCAATGAAGTGCAAGATAAAGTCCAACACTTTAGGTCTGAATGTTGAGGACAGATTCCCTCCCCTCAGTCTTGGGGAATCTTACTATGCTATATATAGTCTGTTGCGGGTTGAACTATGTCCCCCAAAATCCGTATGTTAAAGATCTAACTCCAACGACCTCAAAATGTGACCTTATTTGGAAGTAAAGTCATTGTCGATGTAATTAGTGAAGATGAGGTCGTCCTGGAGGAGGGTGGCCGTCACCCAATATGGCTGATGTCCTTATAAAAAGGAGAAATTTGGCCACAGATGCACATACACAGGGAGAAGACCGTGTGAACATGAAGACAGAGGTCAGGGTGATGTGTCTATAAGCCAAGGAACACCCAAGACTACCAGCAAGCCACAGGAAGCTGGGAGCACGGCACGAGCAGACTCTCCATCACAGCCCTCAGGAGACGGTCCAGCCGACACACCCATCTTGGGATTTCAGTCTCCAGATGGGAGACAGTACACTTCTGTTGTTAAAGCCCTCCAGTCTGTGGTCCTTTGTTACAACAACTCTGGTGATGCATTTTATCTGCTTGCCCATAATGCTCAACAAAACGTGTGATCTAGTCAACTCAAACGCAGCACACAGCCAAATAAATAAGACACGAATGTTTCTCAAATAAAGGCAAGTTCATATATCATGGTCAGAAGTTAAAAATGAAAAGAGTGACTGGTGTCTATAATTCAAATGTTGCCGTCAAGAACCTTCGGATGGCCGCTTCATGGAAATAAGATTCTAAGCGTCACACCAAAGTTTAAAATTGTAAATAAGTAGCTTAGTGTGCACAAAGCAGCATTTTACATCCATCCATGATCTAATAAAGAGATTAATGAAATGAGAAATTTTTTAAACTATAAGAAATGAGAACATGTGGCCTAGTGGGGTACTGTAAACAAGTCATAGCAGAAGGGCCAGTCTTTCATAGATATGAAGGAGACTGAGTAGAAAATTCCAGAAGGAAGATCATTACCAACCCCTATCATGGCTTGGCCATGGATCAGACACTTCATCTTCTAAGCACCGGCTTCCTTGCATTGTATTTTACTCTGTCAACCACTCACCCTTGAAACTTCCCATTTCCTGGGCTTCTGGACTTTTCTGCCTCCTGGCTCTCCTGCTTCTCTGTCTATTCCTCCTCTACCAGTTCACTCATTCTTGTCACTCTCCATGCTCCCTAGGGAGCTGGCCCACCATTTCCAAGCCTGTATTTCCATCCTAACCTCTCACCTCCAACACAGCGATCTCTAGGAAAACAGCTCGGATAACATTCGTGATTATATGCCTTGTTCTTACATATACTTATACGTATACTTTTGCCAAACAGTATTTTCACAGTTGATCGACACAACATGAAGAAATAAGATGACTTGAAAGATGGCTCGTTAACAGATTAGTCTCTTAAAGAAAGTTAACTCATTCCAACCATTTGTTTTTGGTTTAGCTGATGCTTTTATCCCATTTTACTTGGTGAAAAGTTAAAGCCCAATTTGTCTCTGAATTCTGCATCAGAGGGGTACAAAACAGGCAATGTGCTTTTAACAGGATCCGACACGATATGCAGGACCCTTCCTGAGAGGGTCCTTCCTGAGAGGGAACGACCGGGAAGAACTAAAGAATGAGGGCCCCACAGAGTGCTCGCTGACCTCGTTTCTCCTGATAACACAAACTCTGACCTTGGAGAAGTAAGGACTATTTTGGAAACAGTCACTGCCACTTGGAGGCAACTTAAAAGCCCACCTGTGAGCACTGGTAGAGAGGAAGGTAAGAAGAGGCAGCAGGAAGCCTGCGTAGCTTAAAAAAAAAAAAAAAAAAAAATTCTAATTTGAACATCCAAAAGGACCATTACAGGACTTTAATTCCTGCCAGTACGTAGAGCATTTCATTATATGACAATGCGCTATGCATATAACCTGTCTAGAAAGGAAACACAGCATAGAGCTCCGTGCCCCAGGGAACAGCCTTCGCTTTCACAGAATACCACAAGCTAACCCCTCACACTTCTCAGTGGGTGATACGTTTCGAGAAGCCCCACTTAGGGAACCACAGGCACAGCAGCTGGCCACGGCCCAAGTTAAGTGCCACGGCTCCCAGGTGACACATGGCGAAGGGCGGTCTCCCAAGTCCGCCCCTTCTAAGACCGTCTCAAGAAACCTGACTAACGCCTTCATTCGGTAAACAAGTCATTTACACAGCACAACGTCAGTATCGGGAGCAATGGTTCTGCTGGGCTAGCAGGGGTCTTCCTAATTTTAGAGCCCCGAGAACTGCAGGGAAATCCACGGTAAGAGTAACAAACGACAGTTGCAGCTGTTTGCTTCTCTTTCTCCAAACATTCCATCGAGACCCTTCACTAGACACCCATCCATGGAGCAGGACCAAGAGAGCGGGGGGTAAGCACTGGCGATTCCTGGCAACCGTCAGGCCAGAGCAGGCCTGGTTCTAGACATGGCAACAGCAGTGGCAAGAAGCTGTCCTTTAGGGAAATAACTAAGGAAATTTCACTGTAATTAGGGAAAAATCTCAAATTCTGGTATTTTCTAAATGCCTCTCGCCTTCAGTTTTTTTTTTTTTTTAAATAGGTTCTGGCCAAATTCCTAGCACGCATTTCTCCGAGGATGTTTCAAGGGACGGCAAACACAGAACTCTCATTGCAGTTTTGTTCCCACTGGTGGTTTCTCTGTGGGTCCCTCCTCTGTCAGATGTTTCTGCCCTGAAGGCACTGCGCTGTCACTACGCCTTGGGGCCGGGGTCGTGGAGCCCCACACCACCCAGCTAACTGGAAAAACACCCAAACGCAACCCAGATTCTTCGTAAAGCACCGGTCAGTGCTGCTAGGCCACTCGCCAGGGAGCATGAAAGCTGGTTATGGGGCAGGTTAACATGTACGTTGTCAAAGCAATTCGACGGTCAAAATGGACTGGAGAAACGTGAATTTCTTCACGAACGAGATGAGTTTCTTATGGTGACATGAATTCTCTGCCAAATCAGAGTATGAATGCAAAGTTGCTGGAGTGCATGGCGAAACGAGATGTGGCTTCAAGTGTCACTGATGTGTCCCCCCGAACCCTGCCTCATCCTCTATCAATTACGGCTCTGACCATAAAGGGAGACAACTTCTTGTCTAATGCAGTGAAGATTAAAATGTCACCCCTGAGATACTCAGACTGCTTCTGCTGCAGAGGACTACAAATACCGCGAGTGTCACATTCAGACTCTACACAGGACTTTCTTTCCCATAGAGAACTTGAAACTTCCAGTGCTGTCACAAAAGCCTCCAAGGCTGGAAAGTAAATGCATGTTTCCTGAACACCGAATGCAAGGCGGCCATTGCAGGTGAACAACCAGAGAATTTAAAACCTAACATCGCACCAAGTTTCCTAAGAGACCAGTCTCACAATACCTGCGGTGCTGGCTCTGGGAACCTGTCTGCCTTTTTCTCTGCACAACTGAATCAGACTACGTCTTACACTCACCCGCCTTCTGAAGTGAAGGCCTTGCTGTTGACTCCATTTGAGGGGATAAAACTGCCTCCCAACTGTGTAGTTCTCTTCCCATTTTCTCCCCTTTTTCCCTTTAATAAACTCCCTGCTGAGGCACAAGAGGCTGGAGCAGTGCAACTGAAGGTTCCTCATGAATGCTAAAAATGATTTAATCTGCTGGCAATCTTTCTTTCAAGAGCAAGAAGCAGGCTCTCCTGGGCCAATGCAATGCTATCGACATTATATATGTGCGGTAGGTAGAATAATGGCCCCCAAAGATGTCCACCTCCTAATCCCTGGAACCTGTGAATATGTTAACTTATGTGGCAGAAGGGGCTTTGCAGATGTGATTAAGTTAAGGATCTTGAGCTGGGGAGATTATCCTGGATTATCCCAATGGGCCCCATCTAATCACAAAGGTCCTTATAAGAGGGAGACAGGAGAGTCAGAGAAGCAGAGGTCAGAGTGAGGTGACTGCTAGCTTTGAAGATGGAGGAAGGGACCAGGATCAAGGAATGTGGAAAGCCTTCCCAAGTGGGAAGAAGCAAGGAGACAGATTCTCCCTTAGGGCCCCTCCCCTCCCCCAGAAGGAACACAATCCTGCCAACACCCTGCTTTTAGCCCAGAGAACCCCATTGCAGACATGTAACTTTCAGAACTGGAAGATAGTAAACATGTGTTATTTTCAATCACTAAGTTTGTGGTAATTGGCACCAGCAGCAACAGGAAACTAATACA
Organism: Rhinolophus ferrumequinum; assembly: GCF_004115265.2. NCBI lineage: Eukaryota > Metazoa > Chordata > Mammalia > Chiroptera > Rhinolophidae > Rhinolophus > Rhinolophus ferrumequinum. The sequence goes on along the minus strand of NC_046296.1, from coordinate 4,238,405 downwards.
GTATGTCACTTCCTCCCTCGTGATCTAATCCAATTGAGGAGTTTGGGGAAACAGGGAGCAAAAACACCCGACCAATCCCCAAATTCTAATCCTCTACTACCCCAATTCTCTATTATCTATGCCATTAACAGAAACCAACCAGGTGAAGTGTCCTTTTCCAGGACTGCAGAATTCTAGTTTTACTAGACTAAAGGGCATTTAAGCCAAACCTCTCCTTTTATCCAAGAGGAATCTAAGAACTCAGAGAGGTTCAAGGAATGCCCGCCAATGGACGCTCAGTCAATTGGTGACTTTTGCTGGCCCTCTAACCCAGTTCTCTACATTTCCTGTCTCCTGCTTATATTGTGAACAACTCTGTCCTTCAGAAACACGTTCTTCTTTCTCCCCTAAATCAATTCACTTGGCAAATTTTTCTTTGAAATAAATATTTCAATTAGCAAAATGTACGTATTTTGCATATTCCGACTAGGAAGTAGCACAGACCGGCTCAGAGAACTTTTCAGTTCACATCATAATGTCAGTTCATAGCTAAGATGGAGTACAAGGCTGCCGAAGATGGACATCTGGAAGCCAGGTGAATCAGCTTCTCCTGAAATGTAAACATACTATAAATCAACATACAGGTTTGTCAAGTTGTAGGTTCTATGAATACCATCCAAAACACTGCGGACAGTTTTTACCACCTCAAACTCATGGCTTTACAAGGCTTTTTTATTTTTATTATTTTGAACCAAAAATTACACGCAGTCACGTGCCACTTAACAAAAAGGGATGCGTTCTGAGCAATGTGCCATTAGGTTATTTCGTCATTGTGTGCGAAATACGAGTGCACTCACACAAACCCGGATGGTCTAGCCCACTGCACACCTAGGCTGTGTGGTCTAGCCTGCTGCTCCTGGGCTACGAGCCTGTACAGCACGTACTGTACAAAACAACACAGGATTCAATCCAGCACAAGAGAAAGTGAAACAATGAAGAAACATGGTAAACACGAGCTGTATGAGGCTGCTGCCGGCAAAACACACCATACCGTTTTACAGCAAACATTTTTTATAAGTAGAAAGAATATATTCTAAAATAATGATAAAAAGTATAGTATGGCACATACACAAACCAGTCATCTGTCATCATCAAGTATGACGTCCCATACGTAACATATGTGCTAGGCTTTCATGCGACTGGCAGCGCAGTAGGTTGGTTCACACCCGCGTCACCACGGGCATGTAAGTAATGTGTTGTGCTACGGCGTTAGGACAGCTACGATGTCACCAGGTGACAGGAACTTTTCCGCTCCGTGATAACCCTTTAGGACCACAGTCATATCTGCGCTCCATCCCTGACTGAAATGTCATTGTGCTGTGATGACTGCAGTTAGAGCTGGAAGAGACTTAGAGATCATTCCTTCAATCCTTCATCTAGTCAAAGAATTCTTTCTACAAGACCATGCACACATGCGTATGACTTGGTCTTGACCCAGAAGCACAAACCAACATCTCAAAAGGCTCTGTTCAAGTCTTGCTTTTAATCAGTGGCGCAAATGACAACACAGAACAGGTTTATTCGTTTGCAGACTGAACTGAGTGAAGTGAACTTGCAAACATCTCCCAATGAAAGAATTAAAAAATCAAGTTAAGAATATTGTGTCAAATGGAGGTAGCCAGTTAGCTCATTTGGTTAGAGTGCGGTGCTCTTAACAACAAGGTTGCCGGTTCAATCTCCACATGGGCCACTGTGAGCTGCGCCCTCCACAACTAGATTGAAACAACTACTTGACTTGGAGCTGATGGGTCCTGGAAAAACACACTTAAATAAATAAAAGTTTTTTGGGAAAAAAAAAACATTGTGTCAAATGGAATTAAGTGTAACGTACAGGAAAGTATACTTAATCTAAAAAAAAGAAAAAAGCCAACTAGAAACTAGCAGAATTGAAGTTTCTCTAAGTTGTAGACTCCTCGGGGCAGACACCATCTAAACATACTTCTCATTCTTGCCTGCTGCCCCTTACTTGACAGTGGTGCACAACCAGTACGTGTTGAATTCAGCTGGAATGCACAGACCCTGCTTAGCTCTCAGCAATGGGGAGATCTTCTAGAACGTTTACAAAATGAATTGTACTACTGTACTTCCTTCCAGCCCTCCAATGGAACTCGAAGTTCCCCAGCTTCATAAATCCTTGCAGATATAATCTAAACTTTTCCTGGTGGTCCAGGTCCTGGACGAGGGTTTGCTCCTTGATTTGAAGCTTAGTTTCATCTGGGTCCAAGGGAAGTCCGATGGTTGCATATGGTGTGTCTGAGTACTGGGTGAACGGGGTGCTACGAGGCTGACTCGTTCATTATAAGACAAGATGAAGAGGTCAGTCTCCCTGAAGTTCGGTGTTCCTTGAGCTCCCGACCTTGAACACAGAACAGCCGGCCTTGCATCTCCTTGCTCTTGACTAACCGCACACTTCACTGCTATTCTTGTCGCTACGACTTCCGTAAGGTATGACATACTGTGCCTGCTCCAGTCGTCTAGCACTCAGACACAGCAAACGGACCCAGAGTACGAGCCACAGTTTACAGAAACAGTTTAAGAGAGCGTTAGTATCCTTTAAAAGAGGGAGAGACAGAAAACACCTGCTTGGCTCTACAATCAGAATGGCACTATGTCCCTTTCTCATACTTGAACTTAAACCCAACGGTGTCTTGGTTTCCTCATCTGCCTGCTGTGGCAGGTTATGGTGATGACGGGAGAGAATGTAGATAAGATGCTATTTATTCATTATTAGTAGGTCTTCACCATTATTGCCATTTGTATAGTATTATATGGCTGCTTACAATTTTGTATAACTGTCAAAGGATATATTTCTAATTAAAAGATTAATATAGTTCATCTTAAACATTTTCTTTTCCTCTACACTTTTCATCTGGATCTTGAGCTGAAGCTAAAAAACAAAACCCTCCGCAGATCTGTCACCTCTCTTATACATCATTTTCCTGACCCCTGAAGACAAGAGGCAAAAGTAAAGCTTACCATCTCAGCTACATAAAGAAAGGGAGGAAGAGAGGGAGGGAGGGAAAGCTTATACATCAGGGGGGATAAGAGATTAAGACTCCAAAGAAAAAGCATAGGTAGGCACCCAACACTAACAGTGTGTCTCAGTCGTTCTCCTTAAAGTAAATAATTTGTATTGTTTGGGCTAAATGGCTGATTTATAGATAAAGATTAAGAATCACTGCATTTTGGAGGCTTTTCTGACAAATTTCTACTTCAGAGCAGACAGACCAAGAATCTAACCCTGACTCCAGAATCCTTGGCTACAACACTTAGGCACGTGCTTAACCCTTCCTGCCCCATGCGTCCAGTGGGACCAGAGAGCGGCTACCATATCGTACTTATCTGTACGATAAGCATTCAGAGTGACCTGCATCCCGTCAGCCTGGGTCACCCATCTCAGCCCCTAGGACAATACAGAAATGCTGCTCCCTGCTCCACGGTGCTGCCAAAGGACCTGGAGAGTGAAGTCTGTACTTCTCCAAAAGAGAATGGCTCTGACGAAGGTGGAAACCTAGGATGACGGTGAAGGCAAAGATGGGAGCCACACAGAGGTCAAGAAAAGGGAGGCTCAGAAACCAGCAACGCAGCCTGCAGAGCAGTCAGAAGCCACCGCAGCACTCTCTCCCGTGGCTTAGGACTGGTTTGGCCCACACCGCACCCACGTCCTAGATTCACAGAGATAGAGAAGGGACAACTCGATGAGGTGACAGGACCTCTATGTACAACTGACTGATTTACCCATCGCTCCTTCTGATGCACAGAAGCATTGGAGAAAAAAATAGTTGTGAGTTTGAGTGCTGAGTGCAAGGTACTGTCCTGGGTTCGCGGTGAGCAGTCATTCATTTAATTCTCACACCACCCCACGAGGTAGACAGGATAGCATCATCATCCCCACTTTATAGATACGGAAATAAAAAGTCAGATTCCAATGAGAGGCATGGCCAACGGTTAAGGACACATTCGGCCTCTCGTTGATCAATAACTCTCCCCTAACAGTCAACAGCCGGGCTCTGCAAAGAAATTATGTCTATTAGGGGGGAAGTAAGATGTAACCTAATAGCTCTTGCATATACGTGGTTTCTTTAAGTTTAAAGAAAGTAATTCCTATTGACATTTCTTTCCTTGATTTAGTAATTTTTAATATCGGGTCCTTTAAAAAGCTTTTTAAGATGGTTTTGCCCACGTATGGGTTTGTCTCATCAAGAATTATTCAGATCCTTCTAAGAATGTCCCATAAGTAAACCTAATGTCAGGAAAAACTGAGACAGGTTGAAATATGAATTAATGAACAAATGAACAAACAAACTTGAAAACAGTGCAAACACTGTCCTATGTGCCTAAATTATCTAACTTTAGCTCCAGCTGTGACTGGAAACTCCTAGCCAGTGACAGCCCCACAGTGGTTTCTGGATGCTAACTATAGATCAGGTCCAAATTCCCAAAGTCTCACCCTGGCTTTATCACGCATACTTGGCAAAAGAATGTTATTCTGATAAAGCCCTCCTGTCTGCCCCTGGTTACTTAAGAGCCCCCAACATGTACTGTCTTCCGCTTCACTGCCAGGGAGAAATGGATCACTTCTGCACTCTGGCCAGACTAGACTAAAAAGTCTTTGATCTTGCCACTGCAACAAAAAAGTGCACTGCCATCAGTTGTGTTAAAGCTACTGGGTGCTAAATCTGAATATTGCATAACGGAGGGAAAAAAATCGAGGGCTACATTAGGGCTATAAAAGGGACATGTGAAGCTATTTGGTCATGATTTTATCATTGAGTCGTGACCTTCAGGATAACTCAAATTGCAATTAATACTTGAAAAGCCCTTGGCATATAGTGTGATATGTATTCTTATAAAATGGCTCTTATAATCATGCATTTGAATTCCTAAGTCCTTATACAAAACGTGGACCCCCTTAATTTTATTTCAAACACAGAACACCAGCATTTTTCTTTTAGCAGTTATGAGAAAGGCTATGTCCCACAGCTCACTTGCAATTAAGACAAACCAAAGCCACCTGACTCCCACCGTGCCGTACGTGAGAGCCCTACAGGCCCTGAGTTCTCCCTGGCTGACATTCCAAATCGTCGCCTGCACTGTCTTCATGCTCCAGCTATGTGACTCTAAGTCTCGGCTTGTTCAGACAGTCAAGAAGAGATTCCGCAGTGCCTTCATGATAAAATCACTCTGCCTGGCGGAATGGCTTTGCCGAGCACCGGGGTTGGTGCCCACTCTCCGCTGCAGCCAGGAACACTAACAAAGGAATACAGTTCTTACACTTCTCCCCAAGCGCCACCCCAGCTTCTGCTTGTGATGGAAAACGGCTGCTGCCAGAGACGCTTCCTCCCTCACACAAGTGGGGTCACGGATGCCTTTGGGAGTCTGATGAAAGCTGTAGGCTCTCTTCTGAGAAAAGACCAAAACGAAAGAAAATGTACATATGATGTGAGGGGCTTCCCTGACCTCCAGTTTAAGAATCCCAGCTTTACAAGGCTACGAGAGAAAGAAGGGGATTGACGAGGGAGTTGTTTTTTTCTTTGTGGGGGGAGAGCGAGAAAGAGGGGAGGAGGAACGGAGGGACACAGAGAGAGCGCCAAACCAAGTGACAGAACAGTGAACACAGTGCTCTGGAGAGAAGTGACTCCTTTCTCTTCTCTCCCAGCCTGGGAATCAGGGGGTCTGGGTTCTGGTCCAGCTTCTAACTTCCCTCTTGAGCAAGTTCTTAAAATAAGCCCATCAATGTGTACAAGGAACGGCATTTACTAAGTCTCTTCAAAGCACTTTACACATGTGAACTCATTTCATCCTGACACCAATCCTCTGTGATACCGTGTTTCCCCGAAAATAAAACCTCACCCGAAAATAAGCCCCAGTTAAGATCATCAGCCAGACAGACACATTTAGTACATTATGATGATGTTCCAGAAGTAGGTGACATAACTGTATTTGAATAAATGTAGATTGTTGTACATGAAAAAATAAGACACCCCCTGAAAATATGCCCTAATGTGTCTTTTGGAGCAAAAATTAATATAAGACCCAGTCTTACTTTCGGGGAAACACGGTAGGAACTGACTATGCTTTTCCAGAGTTCGCAGGTGACAAATAGTTATCCATAACAAGCAAGCGACAGAGTGGGCGCCAGGACTCAGAACATCTGGTTCAGAGCCAGGGTAACTCTTAATTACTCCTGTGTGGTTCCTGCCTCCAACCAAGTCACACACCAGGGAGAACTGTCACCATACAAAATATATATATGTATGTATGTATGTATGTATGTATGTATGTATGTATGTATAGGTGTGTGTGTGTATGTCTCTGTGTATATGTGTGTGTATATACACACACATATATGGCATTTTGACAGTAAAATGAACATCCAATTGTGTTACGGCTTCAGACATTTACTTGGTCTTCTTAGCCCCTGAAGGTATTTGAATTTGTCACCCTGTGATAAATAATTATATTTACATATCTCTACAATACAAATGATTACATCTTACCATCATGAAATCATCTTATGAGCACACTCACATGCCATATTTCATTTTCTCATAATCCTGTTTACTGATTAGAAAACTAAGTCCCCAGGCCCCCCCCCCCCACAAAAAAAATAAATGACTTGCCCAGGTCACAACCTAAAACCTGAATGTGTCACATATAAACAACACCATGTGGGAATTCTGAAATTTGATTATCACTTAAAGGACAGTCATTCAGAATATGTGCAGAAATGAAACTTCCATATTTCCATGGGAAGTCCTGGGAAAGACACATTTCTTTATTTTCCTCTCCAATGTTCATGAAATTCTAAAATCAAAATAAAATTTGAGAAGTCTGTTTTCAAAAGAAGTCATTCAACAAAGTACTGGCAAAATGAATCCAGCAGTGTACAAAAGGATTATACACCAGGACCAAGTGAGATACTCCAGAAATGCAAGGTTGGTTCAACACACAAAAATCAGTCATTATAATAAACAACAATAATAAAGGACAAAATCCACATGATCATCTCAATAGATACAGAAAAAGCTTGAAAAAAATCACTCTCTCATGATAAAAACACTCACCATATTACGAACATAACAGAACTTCATCAACCTGATAAAGTGTATGAAAACCTACAGATAACATCGTACTTAATAGTGAGTGACCTAAAGCTTCCCTCCTAAAATCAGGAACAAGACAAGGATGGCTATTCTTACCACTGCTATTCAACATTGTAGCGGGGGTTCTAACAGGCCAAACAGGAAAAAAAATTAAAATGCATCCAAATTGGAAAGGAAGAAAGAAAACTATATTCACAGATGACGTGATCTTATGTAGATAGAATCCTAAGGAACACACACACACACACACACACACACACACACACACACACCCCTATTAGAATGAATGAATACATTCAGCAAGGTTGCAAGATACAAGATCAATATACAAAATATAAAGTAAAAATATCCGTGATTAGTGTTTCCATCAATAAATAATTACTAGTAACTAAAAAGAAGCACTAAAAAGCTTGCTCTGCTAATTTCATTAAGCTCAACCTAAGACAGAGAAATATAAAATTCAGAAGTTACTTTGGCTTTTTAAAGTATCCATGATATTTGGGTAAGAGAAACATTTCCTGGTATACACACAGTTCTAGAAAATGTGGCAGAATAGATACTTTTGTTAATATAACGAAGTTGAAGTAGTGACAATCAGAAAAGGTTTTGAAGCAACAAAAGATCTTCTGTTACGCCCATTAAAGAACACTAACCTGTTCAAGTTTTAATTCTCTTCTAATGGATTTTCTTCAGAGCACTTTATACCAATTGCAACCAGTTCAAGATATTACATCTCGATGCTCACACAAGCTAGAAAGTAATGTCTACGTTTTCACTTATTTAGTTTATAGGTTTACTTCGGCCTAGTCTCCCAGAGATTTGTGACACCATTAAGCACTTCACGAAATTGGTGTGGACTGATGTCTTCTTCAATTTCCTCAGAATTAACAAAGCAATGATATCTGATTCCAACAATATTGAACATGCTTCTGTATAAGCGACGTAAATCAAACATACACAGAAAGGAATACTGTTCTATGTTTCAGAAAAGCATGACATTTATTTCTTTCCTGAAGACTTGAATATAGACCTGCGTATACCAAGACCAGGGAGGCATAAAGTGAGCCAAGGTTAAGCCTAAGCTCCAAGAGATCCTGTTAAATTCCAGCAAATTCCTTTCACACCTCCTACCTCAGGATCTCAATAAACACTCATTCATTCACTCATATCCCTGGTCAATTATCATTCCCTCTGTCTCTGTATGTTCCCACATCTTTTGTTTAAATCTTCCCAAAAACCAAAACTACCGTGTTTCCCAAAAAATAAGAATGGGTCTTATACCATCTTTCCCTGAAAATAAGACCGGGTCTTATATAAATTTTTGCTCCAAAAGATGCATTAGGGCATATTTTCAGGGGATGTCTTATTTTTTCATATACAACAACCTACATTTATTCAAATACAGTCATGTCATCTTCTTCTGGAACATCGTCAACACGTACTAACTGCATCCATCTGGCTGACTATCTTAACTGGGGCTTATTTTTGGGGTAGGTCTTATTTTCAGGGAAACACAGTTCAAATTATAAGTAAAGATTTGGTTAAAGAAAACATTAATGAGACTTTTCTTTTTCTATAAAATTTATTGTCCGGATTCCCAATCATCCACAATTTGATTCTAATTAGGCAGAGGCAAGCAAAGTCAAGTTATTAAGAATCAGAACCTAGTAACTGAATTAAAGTACTATTCTCTACATGGTGAAGGCAAATTGTTTAGAGATGAAATTCTGAGCACATTTTAGAAAACAATTTCCCTAATGTTTTAAGCCTGTAATACGGAAACTTTGGCTCTTTGGATGAAAACATTTTCATCAGTCCCCCTTTTTTGCAATGAAAATTCAAGAGGTGGCAAATTCCATTAAAAAGAGAATGATGGGCCAAAGGCAGAAATCTTCTATAATGTAAAAGGACATGCTACCAGACAGTTCTCTGAGCTCTTTTTTGAATCTTGCTATTTTTCTTTAATTTAAAAAATACTGATAAACAAAAAAATACTGATCACAGTAGACTGTATTCTTGCTTCCAATTTTTCCATGCCCTCCCTTTAGGCCGCCAGGGGACATGCTGGCCGTCAAGGTGACGCTTTATGAAAGGAGGAGATTTCCCACACTACTGATGTCAGGCTTGGCCTTATGACTTATTAGGCCAATGCAACGGGAGCCATATGACATCTGCCCCATCCAGCAAGAGTTTCTTTTTTCCCTCCACCAAGAGGGCAGCATGTTCCAAAAAGGTGTACTCTGTCAGCCTGGGTCTTAGAACGCAAAAGACACTAGCGCACAGCTGACCTTTACCTGGCATGTAACATGGACAAGAACTACACTTGGAAATAATAAGCCTCTAAGATCTGGGGTTTTTTTATTAGCACAGCACCACCTGACAAAAGCTGACACATACAAACTGCCATCCTAATGTTTAGCCCTCCTTGTCACTTGAATTTATCTGTAAGTAGACAAACCTGATAAATGTCATAAATTACCCTTTGGGGATGTTGATTTCACAATTCAGTATGAAAGAAATATGTAATGACTCATCACCAGGTTTGCCAGAATCAAGTGATTTGATATAAATCTGCCCTACATTCCATATCAGCAATTAACGCAGTGATGACAGAAGAAGGCAAATCAAGACCAAGAGCATCCAAATCTGAAGACTACAGAAATACTGAATCCATGACTTAGGTTTTTTGTACCAAGACCATAGTGGGCTGGTATCCAACTGCAGAATCTGGGATCATTCTCAGTCCAGAAACTGGGGAGCAAGCATATGGACATGGATCAAAGTAGAGATATGAGGTCAAGGGGTAGCCACCCATCCAACACAGGAGAAGGACTGTCGTTTGATACTGACAGAAAAAAAAAATTACTAGAAATTTCATCACTTGGGCTATCAAAAGTCACTGCTCCTAAGTTCATCTAAACTAAACAGTTTAATAATATAATTGCTTCACCAATTTTCAAGTTCTGTTTTGTGTTTCACTCAAAATACATATAATAATTTTTATAAACAGACATTTCTTAGCACCTACATACAACGCATAGGGCTCATTATATCAGCACTGAGCAGGATTTTCAAGTCCATAAGAAAGAGTTCTTGTGTGCAATGGAAGAAAGTATTGGACTACCTTCCATACCCAACTACGATAGTCATTATATAAAGCAGACCTCGGAAAAAAGATAATCAGTTTTTTAAAAAGATACAAACTGAAATAGGGACTCACATAAATGCCTGTGAATATGTTTTAAGTGACAGAATGGATACAAATATTGAATACAATTGCTAATCAAAATATTCAGTAACCATGAGAAGGAAAAGAAGAATTAATAATAAAGTTACCATTTTTTGAGGCCCTCCTATGTGCCAGGCTATTTACGTCTATTATCTCATTTAATCTTCGTAACAAATCAGTGCCATAGGCACTACTATCTCCATTAGATGCACGAGGAAACAGGCCCAAAGGTTAAATTACTTGTTTCAGGTAACACACCTAGTAAATCACAGTCCGAATTTGAGCCCGCTGCATGCTGGCTGCAAACCCCTTTCCCTTCTCATTATCAAATCGTCTCTTTCTGGAATTCAGCCAACTGAATTTTTTAACTTACCTTAAAATCTGTCTTATTCTCAAGGATTATTCTCAAAGAAGACATTGAAAGTAATTTTTGTCGTGTGTTTCGGTATGTCAAAATTCCTTAAGCCAGGAATCTATTCATTTTTCTTCACCCAAATATCTCATGACATAAATTAAGCCCACTTACTCTTTCTATGTCATCAAGCAACACTTTTTATTGAGTCAGTCATACAGCTATAAGAGACAGTTTGTTCTTAGGTAGGAACGAAAAACCACAAGGTAATCTACATGAAACAGAGTCCCATACACACAATTTCAGATTCCTTTCCTCAGGTCGTTCTACTGACTGCAGTGCCACACCCCCATTACTGTTCCCCGTAGAGTGACACTCAGGTGTTATGTAGATCTGACCAGCTGTGGTGAACAGTTGTTACCATATTCTTCCCACGGAAAACTTTGTCACATGTGTGGTTTTATGAGTAGAGAAATGATTAAGGGAAGATAGCTAGGTAGCGTATTTTTATACATATTAAACACAGACAAAAAGGGTACCTAAATGACAATGAATGACAGCTGGTCCTTGCACAGGAAAGCCTGTTTAGTTCGAATGCCACTAGTCCAAAATGCCACTACCTACATGCATATGTATATGCTCTATGGACACAGAATCATAAAGATTTTGAGGTGGGAAGGAACCTCTGAACTCATGCCCTATAATTCTGTCACCGAGAGATATTTCTTACAGGACCTAGGTGGCCACGTGTAAGGACTCTGGAGCCCCAGGGCCTGGGGGAAAGCTCAGCTCTAGATGTACCAGCTGTGGGTCTTTGGGTAAGTTATTCTGCACCTTTGTTTCCTTCCCTATGAAATAGGGACTAGCAGAACCTACCTCACAGGTTGTGCAGATTAAATGAGACATGGTACGTGTAAAGAACTCACTATACCCCCTCACATATAAGAAACACTACGAAACCCTGAGGCCAGATGACTGAGTGACCTTCTGAGGAGATACCACCATTAGATGTCAGAACATCCTGGGGCACCTGTCAGTCTTGTGGGTTTGAATACAATTTTTAAAAATTCATTTAAGTATACTAATGATGTGTGTGTTTGGTTTTTTTATCAGTTTCAGGAGTACAAAACAACACAGTGATCAGACATTTACACACCTAACAAGTGATAACCCCACCCAGTCTACTACCCATCTGACACTATACGTAGATATCCCAATACCATTAACTACATTCCCTATGCTGTACTTTACATCCCATGACTAAAAATATACGCATTTTTAATTATAGTTGACATTCAATATTTTATATTAGTTTCAGGTGTACAGCACAGTGGTTAGGCATTTATATAATTTATGAAGTGAACCTCCCAATAAATCTAGTATACATCTGACACCATACATAGGTTTTACAACATTATTGACTATATTTCCCATACTGTATTTCACATCCCCGTGACTATTTTTAACTACCAAATTGTACTTCCTAATCCCTCCACCTTTCTCACCCATCCCTTCAACTAACCCCCTGCCATCTAGCAACCATCATTTTGTTCTCTGTATCTATGTGTCCATTTCTGTTTTGTTTGCTTGTTTATTCTGTTCTTCAGATTCCACATAATCAGTATACTAAAAAAAAAAAAAAATCAAACAGTGAAACCTGATTAAAAAAAAAAATCCATTTAAGTAGTCCACAATTAGGAAAGTCCACAGATTTTTCCTGGCTCTGTAGCCTCATCCAATTACTTCTGAATCAAAACTATTCCTATAAACACTTAAATTATGGATGGTGTGACATGAATTTATGCTAAAGTGGCTTATGCAGGCTTTTCATTTATTCATCACTGATCCAAAGACATCTATGAAACACTTATCCCTGATATTTTAGAGGCAAATATTTGATACTACCCTCTTCTCTGCAGTTCCATTCTCTGCAACTTCCATTTCTCACAGCTATGTTGTTTTAAGTTTCCGCTGCCCCCAACATATCTATAACTATACCCACCCATACGCTATTCCTCTTCCTCGTCCTCGGGGCCTGGCCCACCCACTGCCTTCTCGGAGACCGTCCTCCATCAGTGTGCTCGCCTTTCCCTTCCAGACTGAGAGCATTCACACTGTCCACTCTCCCACCCCCCATTTATTCTCTCACCCTACTGCCAACTCCACAGACCCCTCAACCTTCTCATGTACGGTGACTGCTCTAAAGCAGCTGACCATGGCCCCCATCTCTCCCGGTCTCCAACCTCTCGGACCACTTCTTTTTAACCTCCTTCAGGGGCTGCCTTCCTTCCCACTGCCCTCCCAGTGTCCTCGGCCTACCTCTCCTTCTCTCCTCACTCTTCCTGCATAACCCTGTCCAATCTCGTGGCTGTCACCAGCACCTGTATGCTGATAACTCCCAAATCTGCATTTCTGTCTTAACCTTCTTCCTAAACATCATTATCATACAGCAAACTTTCTGCAGGCAGTTCTATCTGGATGGCCCACAGGTACTTCAAAGGCAACATGTTTAAATCCAAACACGTCATCAATCTAGATGTCACTTTCTCCAGGAAATCGTCTCTAAAACTCCATACCGAGTTGGGTACCCAAAGTATGCCATAGATTCCCTATTAGAGCACGTAAAACTCTACGGAGATTATTTGAAATAATCTGTTCCTGGTTAAAGTACAAACACATCATCAAGAACTAGAAATGGGATCTATTCACTTCTGCGTCTGGCTGGATACATAGTTGTTCATCTCAACCCAGAAACCTATAAATCTAGAGGAAGAAAGTTACAAAGAGCAACTTAAAGTATCCATACTCTGTTACATCATTGTATATAATACAGAGGGCACCAAAAAAAAGTATACACATTTTAAGAAAGAAAAAACTGTATTAAAATTGTAATACTGAATATATACCGTTAACAAAAGATGAGTACAAGTGATGTGTATACATTTTTTTGTCAGGTCTGGTATTTAAGGGCTTTAAAATATCATTTTTGTGCTGCTGAGGGATAAGAGTAAGGAAAAGAATACAAATTAATTTATGTAACTAATTACCTACCTAAATATTAGAAACTAAAATACCCATACTCTTTTTTTAGACTATAAATATTTAATGTACATACACAGAACTTCTTAACTCAGCCTTGGAGTTTTAATTCAAGTGGGAGGATTGGGAGCAAAGAGGCAGGGTGACTAAGAAGTAGCTAAAATTCACCAGCTTTTCCACAAAAGACTGTCGGGTATTCTACTCATGTTAAGAGATGAAGCTCTGCTTATTAAAAACACACTTTAAAGGAAAGTCACCTAAAAGGTTTAAATTCTCAGAAGAGGCTGTGCCATACTCTGGGAAAGGACCTATCTTCAGTGAAAGAAACCCAAATAGGAGTCCACGTGGTCCTCTCCTGTGCGTGGACACACTTCTGAGAAGGACACGGCAGGCTCTGCACACAGCACCTGTCCCGAGCGCCAAATATCCCTCAATAGCACTGGTGCTCAGTCAGGCACAGCCTGGACTTTATCTGCATCACCCTAACCTGAGCCCTGACAACACAAGCCAGGCCCAAGTCTTCCTCCTAGAACTACACAGCTCGGGGTGCAAGTGGTATACCACTATAAAATGGTAAGCCGTTTGATTTGACATCAAAAAGAGAAGGCTCTCACACACGGATGCTTTTTGGAATAGTGTGGGCTTCCCATTACTGCTGATGCTGCAGTCTATGATGGACAGCTCATATATTCTGCTCAGAGGATCTCTAAAGCTACACCCTCCTGTCAGGTGAACCCACCACCAGCTCAGACCAGGAGAGGGGCTAGGCAGGACACTTCAGAAAGTGGAGGCACCAAACTTTCTGGATCTTGAGCCTCTATGTCAGTCAACTGCAGAGTCCACAGCCAATATCTGCCTCTTAGTCTGAGGTAAGTCCTTAACCCCCAATGGCCCTTTCCATCCCGGCAGTCCTGAGGAACAACACCAACGGGCTCTCAGCCATGGAATATGGTTGGCATGAAAAGGAGCAAGCAGGGCCATGCTGACCGCCTGTCTTCTCAGTCAAGGCTAAAAGCCCGAATAATGTAACCAAAGTGCAGAATTCAGCTGACCATCATCAGTCGCTTTTTCATTTGTTTGTGTGTGTTTTTTATAAGGAACAAAACAGGTGTTTTTCCCCCCGAAAGCAAACCACTGATGCTAAGAATCCTTTTTTTGTTTTGCAACAGGTGTCTAAATCACCTGACGACTCCGTTCTTTGTACCATATATTGGTAGCCAATAAAGAGTGTTTTCTCCCATGTGAAAGAAAATGCATGAATGTGATGACACGAGTACAAACCAAAGCAATAATCAAACACTTGCTTTCCTTACTACGGGCCTGACCCATCTCCATGCTTGAGGGGAACAGCCGCCCTCTCTCCTCCCAGTCTGAAGGAGAAGTTACATTAGAGGGACGTAATATTGCCGATCACAAGAAGTGGTTAAACACGATTAGTCGGGTCACGTAATGGAGGATGACGTAGAAGGCAATCTCGTGGCCACCAGAAGCACAAATAAGAAGTCCTGCCCCAAACAACCAATGGGTTAGAAGGTACTTCCTCTGTAGGATCTGCACGCACTTCCTCTGTAGGATCACGTGTCCCAAGGCTGCAGATTTAAATTGATCACTACTAGTTCTAAAAAGTCAACTTTCTTTTCCAAATCTGAAAGTCACAATTGTTGAAACCCAATCTGGCTTTCCCTTGTTGGCAACAGGCTTGTCTTCTGTGCCCACCTCAGAGAATGGAAGTGTGTGTGAGTGTGTGTGTGTGTGTGTGTGTGCGCGCACACGCATACACACACAAACCTTCATTAAGAATAAAGTAAATAAACCTCACGCCAATCTCATAGCAATTCAAAGTCAATTGTGCTGTATTTACTCACATAATCAGTCCTGTCTACACGTATTTTTCTAATGAAATAAGATGGGAAATTAAACACACAGAGTGCGGCTCAGTCTCACCACCTGATGGACGCAGGGCACTGTGGTGAGGGCTGAGCAGTGCTGGGACAGGTGTCTGACACTTTCCTAGGACACCAGGAAAGGTGTCACTTTCAGCTATGGCCACAGGGTAATGCAGTAATTCTGCAAAGAGCTGCCTGTCCCTTCTGGGGCATTGGCGAATGCCACTCCCCACCCCAGTTCCCTCCTAAAGAGAGAATGTGGACATCTGGTCCGAGTGCTGGGCTCCTACGGGAGTTATGGTGAGATTCCTGACAAATCCAGAAGTGTCTGTAAGACCATCCAGTCCCTCAGCATTCTCTCCTGATGCAGAAGGAACCAGCCTTTGAAGGACTGACAAGAACTGTAAAGCACTAGAAAGGGATTAGCCTACTTATTGCAAACTGTGTTTATTTAGGTTTTCACGTTTATTTCCCACTATATTCCCACTAGGATACAATTAACCACCCCCTCACTCATCAGAAATATTAGAAAGACGCACAAAAATAAAATAAATGCTGCATCTAAATGTAACTTCCCAGAATTATAGAATTGGAACGTTATTATACAAAGCCACCCCAAAATAAAAAGGAAGAAAAATAACGTATTCTGAAAGAGCTTCTTTTTCAAAGGAATGTTTATCCCTTTAGTTCTTGCTACTCAAAGGTAGGTCTGTGGACCAGCTGGTTAGAAACGTAGAATCATAGCCCCACCCTGGACCTATTAAAACAGAATTGATATTTTACCGAAATCCCAAAGTTATCTGGATGCAAATTCAAGTTTGAGAAGCACTAGCTAGCCTGGGTGACAATTAATATGGTGAGTATAGTAACCTACATCCTCAAAATAGTTCGCTAAGCTCTGGTTCTCCTCCTCCACATGATTTATTTCATAGAAAAACAAGTATATTTTGAAATTTGAAAACCAAAACAGATTATGTCCCAGAACTGGTGCTGATCCACTGAAGTCAAACCTGTTTCTATCTAAACTGCACGGTAAGTAATTAACGTTTCAAATGAACACTGACAGAAAATTTGTTCTGTCACTCCGTAACTCAGGTAAACAGTACAGGTATGACAGGAAAATTTTAACTAAAACTAAAAGACTCACACTACAACACTCCAGAGGATTTCTGAAAACTAATTTCCTGTCCACAAAAAAGGAAAAATAAAATTATTTTCAGTATCAAGTTAAGCACCTAGCTCTAAACTGAGTTGCTACGTTAGTCACTTGTGTTTCCCTCAGCCAACAGTGAACTTCCTGGGAAGAAACCACGTGAAGAAGTTGAAGTACCCTCTGCCTTTCTCCACATGTGAGTGGAGAAACTCCGAAGGGAAAGAAGACACAAGTACCATTAACGTCTTCTGCACTTTTGGATTCTGCAACCCTATGGATGGAACGATCACAGAATGCTTAAGGTGGAAGGACTCTGGGAGATAACTTATTGGGGCTGGTCCACTTACCCAGGAATCGCTTTGGACAAAGTACCCGGCAGGGGGTCTACAGCCTCCTAGAGACAGGAAACGGTTACCTCTAAGACAGCCTAGGACAGCCCGATCACAGAGCTATGAGATACTGTCACACCCACTGTCTTCCTCCTGCCCTTCAGCAACCCAGAACAACTCTATCCCCCCTTCCCAACGCCTTCCAACTCTCTGAGGGCCCCTCTCATGTCCCCAGGTGTTACATTTCCACAGCCTCGACCCCTTTAGCTTCTTAGATGGTGTGGTGTCCTCTTACCCTAGTGTAGCTGTGTATTTTGTTTCTATTGAAACTAAATTATGATTAGCCTGACATAATTTAATGAGACCCACAGTGCCAAATGAAGTCATTTGATGTAATGGGCGGTAATTCAATACATTCTCCATGAAACATCAAAGATTATGTAATGGTTAATATATCTACATGTTAGTAGTACAACCATAAGTAAGGGCATATTTGTCTGCTAGACTATGATGTACAGCTAAGAAAAACTATCAACCTCTGCTCAAAAATATCCCTGTGTGAAATCTCCAGGCACAGAACTCTGCACCACATGGATGACCTGACCCAATGTGGCCTTTCTGTATCCTTCCTTGTTTATGATGAAGAGGCATTTTTAAGGAAGCAAAGGGTATAAAAGAACTACATTTGGCATTCACAAAGCAATTGACACTTTTATTACTTAACATCACAGTCTTATGAGGTAGGCCAGTATAAGTGCTGTCACTTTGTAAGTGATTAAACCAAGACTGAGAATAGGAAATGAAAAAAATAGTGAGCTGCCCAGGGCCAAACAGAAAGCAAGGCTGGAGACAGCTGAATTCAGAAACTTCAGTTAAATTCCCAGACAAAAGGGAACAGGCAAAATTGAATGTAAGTTTTATGGATTTCACTTTGAAATAAAGCAAGGAAACATTATGTTACCATTAAATGATATTAAAATCGTTTTTTATGGCCTTGATTTTGCCACCAACGCTTAATTCCCAAAAGAAAGAAAATTTAAACAGGCAAAGTTATTCTAGATTACAAATTTCATTTACACAGACACACAAAATCTTGCATTCCATTTTGAGAGATTAATTTTTCCCCCCTAATTTCACTGTTACTTTAATCAATATTATGCCAAAGGGCCTCGTTCAAGTTGCTAAACCTAAAGTGTCAATGATGAGACCCACTGGTTCAGAGGGACATTCTCCCAAAATAGTTTCTTAGCATTTTCTAACCCTCCTACATTTTCAAAAAAGAGAATCTGGAACACAGGAAGGAATCATTTCCCCACAAGCAACACTCATCTTCAGTGTCATCAAAAGGCATCTGGTTAAAACCCATCTGAACATCTTATGCATTCCCCCAGTTATCCTGGTGGCCCGGAGCCACGCAAGCTCACGTCCTCAGCACCAGTTACCTGTCTCCTCACCTGGCTTGCTCCAAAACACACCACCTATGGGCTGGGTAGATGTAGTACTCAGCTCCCTGCCGCCAGCACTTCACTGCTTCTCAGTCACACACCCCTGCCTTCTCCACACTGGCCACCAGCTCCTTCAAGGCTGCAGCCCACAGGACCTCACCGTGGAAAGCCGCTCTTCTTGGAAATACATTCACCCTGCACTTGCTGAGTCCCTTTCCCGAGCTCCGGGGCTCTCAGCCAATGAGAGTCCTGCAGCCAAGCACAGTCACTTCTAGCCAATGAGAGTGAGTGCCGCCACCTTCACTGCTCTAGACCAATCTGCTGCAGAACCGACACCAGGGCTCGGCCCTGCTAGGTGAAGGTGGTGGTGCCTCCACCCACCAGGCTCCCCAACTTCTGCCCTTTGTGTCTGGTGCACTGCCTTCTCCCCTGAAGGCTGATCAATGGAATGGGGGTAGATCTTGAAATGTTTGCTTTGCTGGGACTGGAGGAAAGGGAGTCGAGGCACCTGAGGGTCAAGATCAGGGGTCTGAGGTAGTAGTTTGCTGACACTCTGAAGGGCCAGGAAGCCTGTCTAAGGAGGTCTGGAGGAAGCTATGGTCTGAGCATGTCTGCCAGCGGTCGCTTTGAAGAGAACCAAGTGTGCAGATCAGCACTCCTGGGAAGCACCCACTTAGAGACTAAACTGTCAGTGCTCTGCTTCACCCCCTCCCCCCCACAGGAGTGCAGGCCATGTCCACCCTGTGTTCACTGAACAAGCTCCACACTTCATTCCTCCTTATTTCTATTCACAGTCTTTCCTCCAGGTGGACTTTCCTCCCTTTTATTTTCTCCTTCTGAAATTCTGCTTGTCCAGGGTCCATTTCAAATGCCACTCTACCATGAAGGTCCCACTCTGTCAATTGGATGTGCCCTCATCCTCTGAAACAGGCTGTGTCGGCTTTTACAGCTATTTATGTGTATGGCTTATTGCCCTGTAAGTTCCCAGCAAACTCTCTCTCTCTCCTTTGCATCCCCTACAGTAGGGTGTTTTTGGTTTTTGTTTTTTTGTGGTTGTTTTTTTTTTTTTTTTTGAAACTGCATGTTTCAACCCATGAATGGGAAATTTTTAAAAAATGAAAAAGAAATAGAAATTGTCAAAGCGCACCATACATATCCATCACACATGGATAAGTGTAATTTCATGACACTTCTGTTTCAGGTATGTATGTGTATGTGTGCGCAGGAATGTAATAGGTTGTAATGTTAAACGTATTTGATACTGTGAGTCATGGTCTAAAACATTTGAAAGGCACTGCTCTACAGTACCTACCCTATAGCACTGCCTAATATTCTGTTATTGAATTGAACAAATTGATGAGCATGTAACTATCCATTTATTACAGCTTCAAATGGGTCAAATTTGAAAGATTATAAAATGCCTATCTGAACAAAAATAAATGGATTCTGGAGTACATGAAGCTATGTGGGGGGGCAGGGGAGGAAGGGGGTTGTAGCGAGGGATCTGAATATTTACTATTGTATTTCAAATAGACTTTCTCCCCAGTAACTAAAATGTGTTTATATTTAAGAAAGATTAAATCTAATTTGGACTAAGTTCCTTTTGGAAAACTTCTCATTCATTGAAAGCAACTCATGATTACAAAGTTCTGCATCTTAAGCCTTTGTTCAAGTTCTTTCTTTGCCCAAGATGCCTCTATGTCCTTTCAACACCCCCACCCCCACAGTGTGTAAAACTTCCATTTATCTTCCAAGAATTAGTTCAAAGGTCATCTTTTCTATGGAAGTTTTTTTTTTTTTTTTCCTAACTCAATTTTTCTTTCCCTCTTCTACCATCCACCCCACTCCCACATACGGTCTTTCTCTCTTCTGAATCAAAAATGCTGAAAACTTCCTTTTTCACCCTTCTCACTCCTCTACTAGACAATAACATGCACAACCATGGTTATTTATCTTTGTATCCCCTACAGCAACCAGCATAAGGGCTCGTACTTAAGAGATAATCAATAAATATTTGTTAAGTGTATAAAAGCAACAGTTAGCCTGTTAAAAGGCCCTGAGGAATGGCTTACATGCCCAGCAGCTGATCAAAAGCTGGTGGAGAACAGGAAGAAGAGCAAAGAGATGGAGGGGAAGGCTGAGGACAGGCGCTGCTCCTCTGGACACCTGCCCCCGTGAACCTACGGAATCGCCACGTGTCCAGGGATTCAACTCCGCAGAATGAAGCTGTGGAGCTGGGTACAGAAGGCGTATCTTCGCCTTACTCCAAATTCTCCCCTCTCACTTCAAACCAGAAATGGGAAACGGAATTAGAGGTGGAAGTTGGTCTGACCTTTCTCAACTTTAAGGTATGGCAGAAAAAGAAAAGTTGAAACAGCTACCTGGAGGTCAAAAGACCTCCCTTGAAAAATAAGGAGAGGTGTTTCTGAGTTGGTGGGGGCGGTATGTAAGGAGGCAGAGGAGATGGCTCTTGAATTATCAGCTGATTGTCTACATCGATTATATACAACAGTACCGAGTTTTTCTTTTCATATTGTCTATACAGTCATATGGGGACTGCACAGTCATATGGAGACTATATAGTCATATGGGGACACTTTCTGTGACCACTAGACTAAGCTAGCTCAGGTTCAAAGCCACAGTCACAAGCAACAAACTGCAATTGGTTTTATTAGAAAATGATGCCCACCAATTGGAAAAAAATGGTTAGGAATTAAAATATAGTTTGTTTTCCATTCACCTATACCTTGCCCCAACCTCTCAAAAGAAAAGTGTTTTCCTAAGATGAATTAAAGGAAGAAGTTTTTAGTCGTCTTTAAATTTATACATTATATGGGTGTGTGTGTGTGTGTGTATGTATGTATGTATGGTAATTCATATAAAGCATAATTTCCTAAATCATGGTACTTTGTTTTCAAATTTTTAGTTTTATATCATTTAGGACTTTGACCTTCTCTTTCTTAACTGCCAATCCATCAAGGTTTTGTTTTGTAATTAATTTCAGAGCAGCCCACATAAACTGGGAGTCATCTGCAGTCGTGTGGGAAATGCAATGGATCTGAAACCAGAAAACTGAGCTTTGAAATTAATGCCTAGTTCAAATACAGTGCCTCCAAGTCTAGATGTGTGACCTTGGGCAGATTACCTGATCTTCCCTACCCTCGATTTCCCAATTTGTAAAATGGGAATAACAACAGTACTTGCTTCCTAAAGTTGTTGTGAGGATTAAATGAGCTAAAACATGTACTGTACTTAGAACAGAATTAGCACATCATGTATTTAGAACCGTGTCTGCTAAATGTAAGCGTGCAGTAAATGTTAGTTAAAAAAATTCTGCTGTGGTTTGTTTTATGGTCTCAGTGAAGTCATTTTACAGTTCAAAGCCTCCATTTCCTTGTGTATAAAATGGGACTACTACCACTTACCACCTCCAGGACTGTTATGAGATTCAAATAAGAAAAGAATGGATATAAAAAAGTCTGACACGCAGGAAGTATACAAATGTTAGTTATTGTGGATTACTCATAACTTAAAAGTAAACCATAAACTTAAAAACTTATAAACTTAAACATAAGCCATTAAATTGAGTTAAAAAGAAAATACCATCCATAACTGAGAAAATGTCTGTGTTAAAATGCATACTCAAGGAGTTTGGTTTATCTTTATCAGAAATATATAAGCTTCTGTAAAATGTTATTTCCACATCTGCAAGCTAGAATCACTCTCTCAGTCGAGCCAAACTGTCCTACTATATTGTAAGCAAGAGAGGCTGCACACTTTCGTAAGGCAAACATAAATTGATGCCTTGATTAAAATCTGATTGCCAGTATAGCAACTTTTAAAAACTGCGCATTTTTTTTTAATTTTAAAAATAGTAAGTATAACTGTAGCTAATGTAAATTTCAAGTAAATTCAACAGACATTTGTTGTATAACTGTGCTCCAGGTAACTCACCTGGGAACTAAAGATGCAAAGGGAAATAAGGCTCAGGCCCTGTGCTAGAAAAACCCACAGATTACGGCTGATAATTTCAAAATATTACTTGTAAAAATCATGAAGGGGTTTCAATGTGAGTCAGAACGCAGACAAGCAGCATGAAAATATGCCAAAACAATAGGTTCTTCTCTTTAACTGAAAAAGTGCCATTTAAAAGCAAAAGTCATTTTTAAAGCACAGTTTCTATCTGGAAACCTATTGAATTTGTGCCAGAAACCAACATTCCTAAATGTAAACCTGTAAAGTAATAGGTATCTGTAAATGAAAGGCTGAAATAACCCCAGGAGCAACAACACAGTAATTAGCAACTTTTATAGAGTAATAACATGTTTCATATTCTTTCGACATTGACTCTTTGAAGTTCCCAGTGTAATACATAAAAGTTTTATTACATTAGGACCCATCCTTGTGTATTTTATAGGTGCCCATGTTATGCAGAGCAAGCTGTACTTACTCATCTTTGCACCTTTTATTAAAATCTGCTCGATGATGCGCTAGCTTTGTGTCCAGTTTAGTTTGATAAACCTGGCTTTAGAAGGCAAAAGCCACTAGAAGCCTAAATCACTGAAAATATACACACATCCACATATCAGCTCAATGACTGTACATCATAAAGCAGCTTAGCTTTAAATTTTTACATTGCATATTCATGTGCACACCACTTGCGGTTGTAGACACATGTGAACTCTCTACTGAATTAAAGAGGAAAAAAAAGCTCAGCTCTACAATAAGTGATTACCAGAGGCAGAACAGAGTGCAGTTAATATGCTTGTTTCAGCAGATGTTCATTGCCGTAAATATTAAACGTAACACAAGTTCCTCCAGGAATATGCAAGCACTGATTTTACCACCTGAATAGGGCTGGTTGGAAAATTTTAGGCGTGGGGGTTTGGGGGGGAGATAAAAAGGATGCTGAAGCAGCCAATGGGATTTTTAAAACACCCACAACTGGAATTGAACTGCTTCTAGTGGCGATTTACCTACAGCAGCTCCTCAATGTGAGAACCTGAGCACAGAACCCGGAGGGCTCCCGGGGCTGCGGGCCGTGAGCGGGGCATAAAGGGATACAGGGGGCGAGAAGGGACAACTGTAGTGGGAGGTGTGCAGAAAGGGCCCAAAGGAATTGGGAACCTCTAGGAAACGAGTTTTCCCGGGCCAAGGCCTCTGGAATTCCCGCACAGAGAAAAACACTCGTCCCCCTGCCCTGGTGTTCACTTTCCGTGTCGAGTGGGAGTGGGTGGGAGGGGACAGAAAGGACGCAGCCGCCCAGACCTGGCGCCGACACGCAGTGGCTGGAGCATCCTCTAGGGCACTTCGCTGCAGCCCCAACTCCAGGGGGTCGATGGTGGGAACCAGAGGCTCTCGCAGAAGAGGGAGGGGACACAGGGAAGGGAAGACGGGGTAGGGGGTCGAAGGGTGGATCCCGGGCACTAGTGACACGTTCTAGAAATCGGTTCTTTTTTCTCTCCACGGCTGCGCTCTGCCCCCTGGCTCCCCGAATCACCGGCCCCTGGGCTGGGGCAGGCAGCACCGGGCGGGGGAGGGGACAGGAAAGGGGGCAAGAAGACGGGAAGGCGGCCGCGCATCCACCCGGGGGAGGCAGAAAGGAGCCGGCGCCGCGGGCGCCCCGGCCCACCCCACCCCCACAGCCAAGCCCCCGGCCCAGGTGAGGCGCTGGCCGCCGCGGCCGCCCCTGGTCGCTCCTGCCTGCCCCAGCGGCGGGCGCGGGGACTCACCACAGCGACTCGAGGTCCCATTCCTGGAGCAGGGCTAAGTCGAAGCTGTCCATGGTGGGATGTCTCGGTGTCAGCGCCGCCGAGGCTCGGGCCGCCCGCGCGCTGCAACGAAAAGCGGCGCTGAAGGTGCATCCCAGTCGCGCCGGGGCCGCCCGCCGCCCGCCGCCCCCCACCCCAGGTCGGGCTCCCGGCGCCCCGCTCCCCGACGCCGCCGGGCCGGCCGGGCGGCAGCGGCCGCACTCACCCGCTCGCCGGCTCGCGCGCAGGCACACTCGGGAGAGCGGCGAGCTCGCCGCGCCGCGCCGCGCCGCGCCCGCCCCTCCTCCTCCCCGCCCCGCGCCGCCTGCCGCCTCTTTCTCCTCGGGGAGGCGCGTGTGCGCGGGCGAGGCCGAGGCGCGCGCACCCTGAGCCCCGCGCCGCGCCCGCCCGCGCGCCCCAGCGCTCCCGCACCGCCCCTCGGGGTCCCGCGGCGCCCGCAGGCCGCGCCGCCGGGCTCCCCGCACCCTCGCCGCCCGCCCGCCCCTCGGCAGCCAGGGGGCGCCCGGGGCGGCCCTGCGAGCGGGGCGGAGGGCCGGGCGGGGGTGCCCAGCGGGGATGCCGAGCGGGCCGCCCCGCGCACCTCCCGCTGCCCGGCCCGGCCCGCGCGCTCCTCCTGGTCGGCACGCTCTCCTTCCGGGCCAAGGATCCATTTGACCCATCCGTGCGCTCCGCCAGCGGGGAAGCTGCAGACCTGGATTCGGTGCTGGGAAATTCCGGGCAGCCCCAGGCCCGTGAGAGTTAACTGTGCCGCCTCCAGCCGCGCCGTAAACAAACCATTTAAAATATCTGGAGTCAGTAAGTTAAGGGAAATAACGGGGAAGCGGAGAAGACAGCTCTTCTGGCAGAACCTGCAGTTTGGCCTGCAGTGGGGGGGTCCCACCACCCTCCAGCCGGCCAGTCCCTGGAAACCAAGCTCCCCACTTTTTATTTCTTACAGGGAAGGGGGCAGGCCTCTGGGTGTAGACTGCAAACTTCCCGCCCCATCTCCAGCCTGGAGAGTGGCGTATTGTCAGCTGGAAGGATGCTATAGTGTCACTGTGGCTCCTAAAACTCGAGTCCTTATTATTCTTACTTCCTTGATGTTAAAAAACACTTTCCTCTCTCTGGCTTCTATAGACGCGCTGAGAAGCCCGCATCTAGATCCGTTTCTCCAAATCCGGGAACCCTTCCTCCTTGCCAACCCTCCTGTCCTCTTGACCACAGCTCGGGGAGCCTCACTCAGGATTCCAAAGGCTTCCTGGAGAGAGCAGTGCAGAGCAGGGAAGCTGGGTCCCACCACTTGCACCTACCCCCCGTACCCCGCCCCACACACATACACACATACACTCCCTGCCATTGGGAGGCCTTTCTGGTACTCTCCCCTTTGTTCTTTCTCAAGAAGAGCCTCTGACTGGGGCCACTGGAAATCTAGACCCCTAGGTAGAAGGCACAGGATCCCGCCAGGGTCAAGCCCGGGAGTCACCCTCCTCACCTCCCTGAATGAGGATTAACAAACGAAGTCTGGAGAACATGGAGAAGAAGAAAAGACCAATGAGAATTCCTGCCTATTTGGGATTGGATTACAAAATATTCATCCACTCGTCCTTCCCCCAGCTCTAAAGCAGCCCTTCTTTTATTAACACCCGTAACTAACGTGCAGAATGTAAAACAGTAAATTAAGGCAGAGGGAGCTTCTACATAGCTTGAGAAAACAGAATTGTTCTTTTACAAGCTGACAATTCCGGTCCCTAAAAGCCTCCCTCATTAGTTGAAGGTAGTACCAAGGCTACAGGAGAACAAAGAGATTCTGAACAGGAGAAAGTACAGGTGTGAAGGGCTGTCTTCCCAAATCCCTGTCCACAGTGTATTTGGAGAGAAGGAAAAAAAAAAAATCTGTCTTCCTAATATCTCCTTAGCATACGCTTGCGGGAAATGTTTGCTCTGGCAAAAGTGAGATGCCTGAGCCATCCAGACAGCATTCCCAGGAACAAAGGATGGGGGTGGAGGGTGGAGGAGAGGAGGGAACAGCCCCTCTCTGGAAGAACTGCAAGTTCCAACGCCTGAACAAGAAATGCATCCTGTCCCTGTGCTGGGGGCTGCAGCTGGGAAGCTTCCAGAAGCAGACCTCCCACCCCTCGCAGAGACTTGGCTCTCCTTCGCTTCCCACCACATCTGTTTATACAAAAGAGGGCTGCTGAAGCACAAACAGAACCGTGTTTACTGGGAGTCCCATCCTGGACTTGAAGCTCAACATACTGATTTGTCTTCACCGTGGAGGCTGAAGATAAATGGATGTTCCCAGGAAAGAAAAGAGAAAGCATTGGGGGGTATGGAGCTGGTAGAGGGGTTGACTCATAAAAAGCCTTCTCCCCAAAAGCCATGTAGTAATGGGGAGATTTATTTTTAAACCTAAACATGGTGCCTTGTGTTAATACATTAGTGTTCTTGAACCTAAAGCGCTTTCACTGTGGGTATTTACATTTTTTTCCCCATCAGAAATAGCTCCTATTTTCTTTTGGGGGCCTCTAGCATGGGAGAAGTTGCACTGATACTTTTATTCCCAGTGTATGTTTTTGTGTAGCATGTCCAGTTGGAGAATAGAGCCTTTGAAGAAACCCAAATAGTTGTAGATACCATTTTAACTAAGTTGTCATGGAAATAAATCTAAATGAATAGTATTTACAAGTAAAATGTAGAACATTAATGACAGCCTTTATAGGGAGTTCTTTATTATTATTATTATTATCTGGTTTATTAAGATGGTCACATCATTCTCCAGCCCCTGAGTACCCTCACAAAAACAAGTATTTAATCTAGTTGTCAAATTTTTAAATCCTTAATACAAAGCAAAAAAGGCGGGGGGGGCGGGGCTTGGACTTCTTGGAATTAGAATGTCAGAACTAAAGGGGAAGCATTTTTGTCAAGGCGTAAGAGACTATCTAAATTAAAAATAAAAACGGGTGTTTCCTATGAAGCTGATGAAGCGTCTATGCACACTAACGGCCTTGAGACTTGAACAACTTTTCTCCTGAGACAGATCTGGCAATTCTGCAGACACTGAGCGAAACCACCCAGTTCCCAAGAGCTGTTGGGTAGGCAGCCCCATGAGGGGAGCTGCTGGCTTCCTAGGTCAGGTCTGTTTGTTTAGGTGAAAAAAAATCTACAAAGGAAAGGGACTAAGGAATGATTCCTGCTCAGTCTGGGGCAGGCGTACAAGTGCACTTAGCAGGGGCTTCACTCACACCCCCTAAACCTGAATCGGAAGCCTCCTAAGTAGACCCAGAAGCAAATCTATGGTGTCCAACTAAGATCTCCTTTTGGCTATGAATGGAGAGAAGAGAGTTTGCATGGCTTTATTTATTCATGCCTTATTCTGAAGACATGGCTGCAACTCAGAGGTCGCCTTTATGACCAGGTGGGGGTTTTCCTTTTCTAATCCCAACACTCCCCTAGAAAAAGATGTTTGGCCAAAAGCCAGCTCTGCAGATGGTCTTGCTGGAAGGTGATGGGAGCCTCCACTCCACCTCCAGCATGGTTTGTCACTACACCTTCTCTCCTGTTCCAGCCAGGCTGCTTCTCCTTCCAGAGGCTTCTTGGGTGTTTGTAACTGTATCTACAGATTGCAGGATAAGCTCTCTAGGCTTTCTGCTTGCAAATTACATGCTAATATGTCAAGCCCCAGGACAGCTTCGGTTTTGATGCACCTGGGAACTCTAATGTCTTCAGGCCTCTGCCTCTCCATTGGTATCTCAGAGTGGTTCTAGCCTGGGATCGAGGTGCCTTTCTGTTTCTATTTTTTTCATCATTCACCAGGTCCCGAGCAGATGGTGTGGCTGTGCTGGCTGTCATCACTCCTCCTATGTTTCCATGGAAACATGGGGCATAGGGACCATCTCTGCCTTGGGCTCTCTGACAGTATCCTCCGGCAAGAACTTCAGCACTCTGGCCCCCTCCCCCTAGTCTGCCCACGTCCTGGAGAGTTGGAGAATGTTGTGGGTCATTCCAGGGATCATCTAAGCACACGTTCCCCACAAATGGTTGTGAAGTGACCGGGAAAGGCGCTGGGGTGGGGGGTGCCTGTCCCCCCATCATATGGCTAAGGCCGATTTGCAATGGTGGCATATTTGAACTCTTTGCCACTTAGCCAGTTTCCATAATGGCTGATTATCACCCAGATGTCAAGAGATGCGTCTAAGGTTGTATGTGCTCATCACGCAACAGATACTTAATGAGCGTAAGGGTGTTACTGGCGTTTCACCCTTTCACTGAGATTCTGCCCCCTCCACCTGCGTTTCTTTTTTGGGTTTTTTTTTTTTTTTTGTACAAAACCAGGTTTTCCCTAAGGAATGCACCTTCCTCAAAGTTTCTAATGTCCTCCTGCCTACATAATTCACTTATATAGCCACTAAGGCATTAATTAGATTCAGAAGTCCATGGAAACAGCAGAGCTGGGCAGGGTCAGAGGCCAGGCAGGGCAAAGAAAAGAATGAGGAAAATGACCCTTGGGAGAGGGCAAGGAAGTGGAGGGAAATGTTTCATGCCATTCAAGTAGCAGACGAGACAAAGATAATTTCAAAATGTGATCAACTACCATAATGCTGTTGCAAGAATTAAAGTAATGTCCAATTAAAGTGTTCTTTAAAAAAAAAAAAAAGATCTAGTATAAGAATTCCATGCATGTCTTTGGTGGCAGTTCCTCCTCACACAGCTGGTACGAAAGACTAGCATTTGAAGCTCACCACGTTTTTAAAAAGTACAAGAAACAAAGCAGGCACATGCATGAAGCTACAGACACAGGCCATTCACATAAGTGCACCAGAAAAGTATTTCCTATCACAGATCGTGTATTTCGTGCCATGCTGATTTACTTTGGGGATAATCCCATTATTTGTGATATGAGAAGATCCCTTGGTGCTGGTAACAAGAACCAAGCATCCTGACTTAACACTTAATACCCCCACTGGCTCTTTGTTGTGCATCTTCAAGGTGCGCATGGGCCATCGTGCAGATTCAAGGACTCAGAACCTGTAACTAATCGTGATGACAGCAAACATTTCTATGTTATGATGTGCTGGGTACTGTTCTATCAACTACATTTATTCTCCCTGAAACTACTGTTTTTGATTTACGTTGCTGCCATTGTTTTCATTTTACAGGTGAGTAAACTAAGGAACAGCTAAGTGTCACCTACCAAAGCATGGCAGAGTGAGGATTGGATCGAGCAGCCACAATACCACACCACCTCTCACAGCTTTTTATCTATAGCATGGATAAGTGCCCATGCCTGTGGGCACTTAAATAATGAATGCAATACAGACCTAATCAGAAGGTGAGAGAGAGCCCTCTACCTCTCTCTGTACAATCCTCCTTCCTCTAGTTTTGATGCCAGTGCTCTGCCATACCACACCTGGAGGAAGGCACTAATTCCTTCAAATGTTGGTGTTCTCCTCTGTAACATGAGAAGGCTGGGCTGGACATTCTTTGTCTCTGTCAGTTCTAAAAAGGTTGGAGTTCTGTTTTCAGTTGCCACTCCTGTGCCTGTACCAGACAGAAATTCCTAGAGTACATCAGGAGAGCCATCTATCTTGTTTCAAGATAGGACCTTCTACTCAGCTTAAACAAATCTCAAGGTATTGATTGGTCTGTTCCAAAGAGGAGTGCTTGTTCTTTTAAGTGTTAACAGCCAGCAAGACCACGGTGTCCAGGAGAAGGTCTGGGAGGAAGCTTAGATCTGGGAGGAAACGTGGGGGAAAGTTACAACATGACTGTGAGTGTCAGACTTTTCTCTATGGCAGCACCAGAGAGTATTTAAGCATGGAGCTGATAACCTCCGTGAGACCCCTGGAGGACACTATAGTTGCGAGTGGCCCAACTATGGCTCACAGCCTGAAGACAGAAACTTCCTAATTACATCGCGTGGACTTAAACATTGAAGGGCCAAGGGCAGCCATAGGTCTTTCAGATAGAAGTAGGGTTTCCGGGCAGGAATTCTCACCCGTTCTCAGGAATGTTTTCACTTTCCTGTTCCTGAATCCGGAGATATAAACTGTTTTCTGTTCTCCATGATGAATCGTTTCCACAAAGTGACAGCGATACTATCAGTCACCTGCGTTCAAGGAGCCGATTTTCCTGATTTCCCTACCAACTTTTCTCGGGATTCGGCAATGGGAAAGTGAAAAAATTCCCGAGAATGGGCGAGAATTCCCGCCCGGAAACTCTAGGTAGAAGTATCTCCTACAACTCAAAGTCCGTAGTGGAGGTCCTCCAGTCCAGAAAAAGAAGAAACAGAGGGCAGAATCTATCTCAGCAGAAGCCTGAAACATAGGTGATGGCAGTCACAGATGGTTACCTAAACAGTATCTATCCACCCTCTTTACTAACAAACCCTGAGTTTGGTATATCTTCAGGTTCAGCAAGAACCAAACATGTAACACAGTTTGGTTCAATGAGACCATAAACTTAAGTCAGCTGGAATTTCCTGGAAAGTTTTGCTTTTCTGGAATAGGCACCACCCATTGGTCTACGTCACTTCCTTCTTCTTTCTGTCCAGAAAGCAACTGAAGGCCTGAGGTAGCGCAGCCGTCTTGGACCTTGCAGGCAAAAACCACAGTCTAAAATTGGCAGATCTGAAGTTAAAGGGAAACTACGTCCTTCATGGTTTCTTCACACAATTTTACCATCTTTCGACCACCTACCTAGCTCTAGCCTTTTGGGAACAAAATAAGACCCTATTTGGCTGAGCCACTGTAGTCATGTTTCGATTATCACTGGCAGAGGAGTCCTGATCCCTCCAGTGTGCCCTGCACACTGCCACATACAGTCAGGTCTACCAGATGTCCCAGCCTTGTGCCCCTGCAGGGGCAACACTGCAAAAATAAATAAATAAATAACTGTGATTTGGAAAGTCTATGTTTGCTTTCTTAAATATCATCTTGCCTTCTGGGTTCATCGCAACTGTAAGAAAGTCAACTAATAAGAAACCCATGTTTCATTGTTTGAACATTGATTAATGTGGCTCCAGCATTTTTGAATATTCCATATTAATAATTGTTTCTTTATGTTCATATTATTTATTAACCTGATTAAGTTACTGTTACATCCTCACAGGGACACTATTAGATCTCATTTCTGGAAAAGAGTGCAGGAATAATAATTGTCAGCCTTTCTTGTGTTTGCCACATACACAAAAATATGCAAGTTGCAGACCCTGTCATTGTTTCTACTAATAAACTAATTACCACTGTATGAAGCTGATTTACTTCAGAAGGAGTTTAGAAAACAACTAATTAAGTACAGTATTTTGAAATATAAACTGCATTATAGGGTTAGAACCCTATAATAAAATCACAGAAGCTTGAAAGTCAAGAGAAACCAGAGAGACTCTCTTTAGCTAACCTCCTACCCAGTGCGAGAATTCCGTCTCTATCAGCCCTCATACGCTCAGCCTACACAGTAACATTTCTAGTGATAGGTAGCTCGCTGTCTCAAAAAACTTCCTACTCCATTCTTAAGGAGCTCAGCTCTGACTGGAACAACATTCTTCCTTATATGTAAGAATCCCAAATTGATCTTCCTATGATTTCCTAACACATCACGGGCTTACCACAAGCATCCCATCAGTGCCCAGTTTCACTCAATTCCTTCTCTCGGTCCCCCATGTAATGAGACTGTTCACCTCAAGTGCTTTCCTTTGACAGAGGGAATTCCTTCTGCAGTTGGGAATTCTATGCAGAGAAGAGGAGCCAGTCTCCTAAGAAGGACCACACGGACAGGGGAACAAGAGACACCCCGACTTCTTCCCACGGGAAGTTGGTTTTTGGGGGAAGGGAGTTTCACAAAGAAGCTGGAGCTGGCCTCAAGAAGGAACACGCCCACCACAAGATAAGGAGTAAGGACACTCCTCAAAAGGAAGATACCGCCCTGCTGGATCTCAAGGTAGAAGATGAACAGTGGGGGTGGGGGTGGGGTTGCAAAATGGGAGCCCAGATCATGTCAGGAGGATGAGAGCAAGGACAGGAAGAGTCCTGATTAAAGCTCTGAGTCCAAGGTCAGGCCCACTCCTAAAGAAGGTCAGCAGCTCTTTCAAGGGATGGTTCCCAGTGTTTTTCCAAAGCTCCAACTCTCCTGTGATGCTTATTATAATTCTATGTTCTTGGCACAGACAGTTACATTTTTATGAATTTAGCATTACTTTCTGCCATTCTCTAGACAACAGTATGAGGTTTATTAAAACATCATGGAAAATTCATACTCTTGGGCCTGAGTGAGCATCAGCCCACACTGCCATGTTGTCATCCTGTCATCCTACTTTGAAGAATGCAATCTCAAGTCAGGGATGAAGTCACTGGGGGTACCCAACCAAGCCCAAGTCTAAGAGGCCACTATGAGATCGCAACAATCACATCGATTTTTTTTTCTTTACCGAGAAACATTAATGAGTACCTCATACATGCCAATCAGTGAGTTAAGAAATAAAGAAAGAGAAAGAAATCAAACAAAGTTTGAACACCCACAGTCTAAAGGATAATGCACATACACCTTCATTCGCTTACTCGTTCTTGGCTTGAATACATATTTATTGAGCCAGGTATGTGCTCAGAACTCAGCTAGGCACTCGGGCCACCATAAGTGAAACAGACCCGGGGCTCCGATTATATGATTAGTGCTACGATGAAGGAATTGCAAGCACTCAAGGAGATCTCTCTAGAAGGAATGGCTGACTTGTATTCCAAATCAAGAACTGAGTTATCCAGAATATGGTGGGTGGGAGAGAATGGAAGGTAAGACCAAATCCCACATGCCATACTGTTACTGGCTAGGACAGAGGTGGCTTCAGAGCCATAGGAACAAGGGCCAGTGGGCGGTGACTTCTGCCTGAGGTGCTTAAAGGGCTCGATACAGAAGATGACATCTGGGACGGGTCTAAAAGAATGAGAGCCAAAGGGACAGTGGGCAGTGGTGACAGAAGAGCATTCCAGACAGAAAGAAAAGCACACGAGAGAGCACAGAGGCATGAGGCATGTCACATTCCAGTGACAGAGAAGGTTCCACGCGGTCAGAGTGGTGCCTTGGGGTGGGCGGTGGTCAGAGTCGGCCGGCCATATTCAGGGTGGGAGCAGGAGGTTGGGGCCAGATGCTAACAAACCCCGTTTTGCTGTTGTGAAAACATCTAAAGTGAGCAGGAAATGAACGCGAGAGATTCAGTAGAGCAGTCAGTGAACACCCAGCTGCCAAACCCAGGGGCACAACTGAGAGCTGAAAAGAGGAAATGGTTTCTGAGAAACCAGAGAAAGGATTTCACAGGGCACTCAGCCCAGAGGTTTGACCTTCTGGGTTGTAAAACCCAGCAAGACTGTACCCCCCCTACCCCCAGCCCAGGGGTGGCCACCATCATTGGCAGGGCCCAGAGCAAAATGGAAATATGTAGCTCCTTGTACATAAACTATCAAGAATTTCAAAATGATGACGGCAGAACATTAAACCAAGCACAGGACCGTTCCAAGTGTGGGGCCCCGTGTGACTGCATAGGTGGCACGTCCATGAAACTGGGGCTGCTGAGGTGTTTTGTGCTAAAGGGTACCTCTACATGAACAGGGTGAGTGTTTGCGACACACTAACTCCCTGCAGCCTGGTGTCCAAGGACTGGTTGGACAGCGCGTCTAGAGGGCAACACTGCACTCTTACAGTCTGTACCACGCAAGTCATCCCTGCACTTGAGTTTGTGCCAAAATGGAAAGGTTCTGTTTTTCCTGATCATACTGAAAATATACACAAAGACAATTCAAGCCATGCACAGCAGTATGTGACAGGGGAAAACTTTAAATCACCATAAGTAGTACTTTCCAACTTTCTCTCCCCTTTTTATAAGAGTGAGTCCTCAACAAGATTTCTGTTTGGTAAGCAAGGTGATGATAGAGACGTAAGTTAGGGAAACCAAGGGAAGGGGGAAATTGTTCTGCAAACAAACAAAAAATCCAGGAGTAGAGAAAGAAATGAAGAGCTAGGCCAGAGAGGGAAGGGAAGGAAAGGGGCATCAGCCGAAGGGAGGAAAATTTAGGGAAATATAGAAATCTCCAAATGGGATTTCAGAAAGTTTTGCAATATGATGTAATCACATTCTCTATCCTCCTTATGAGGCTTAAATTAAAAACTGCATTGCTCGTCAAAGTTTAGGGAGGGAGGGAGGAAGAGAGACCCTGACTCAGAGAAAGCCATCACACAAGTGGCCAGAGAAAGGTGTCTCTTCTGGCCCTGAGCTAAGACATTTTCTTCCGTGACCCTGTCATTTCCATTGATCTATTTGCCTATCCTTGGGTTAGTTGCACATTTTTAATTACTGTAGCTTTATAACCAATGTTGATGGCTGGTAGAGCCACTTACTCCCACCTTGGTCTGCATTAAGATAATCTTCTATTCCTTGCTGTTTGTTTTTTATTATCATTTTAGAATCAGCTTCTCAAGTTTCTCACACATATGCACACACACGCTTGCACACACTCACACATGCACACAAAAAACCTGTTAGCAGTTTGAGAGAAATTGCTTTGACTATATAGAACAGTTTGGGGAGAATATGCCAGCAGTTTTGACTCTTCTGATCCATAAACATGCTACATCCCTCTATTTATGTAGTTTTCTCTTTACTTCTATCAATAAAGTTCATTATCCTTCTGCATGGAAATCTTGCATATCATTTCTTAGATTTTTTTTTCTCTACGTATTTGATTAAAACAACCTACTCAAATAATTTGTCTATAGTTTTATTTCCTATGTACACAATGATCCAATAATACCATATGAGTGATGGCTGCTTTTTTTCCCCTTCTGCAATCCTTACACCTTTAGTTTCCTGTTTTCACTTGCCAGCAGAACGCGAAACACAATTTTGAGTAGAAGCAGTAATGGGCATGCTTGTCTTAGTCCTGATTTCAAAACGAGGAATTTTTGGTAGGCTCTTTACCAGATTAGGCAATTTCCCATCTACTCCTGGCTTGTTAATAAATAAAGTTAATAAATTAACTCCTGGTGTGTTAATAAATAAATTATTATTTTGTTTATTAGAATCATGGGTTGATGCTGAATTTTATAAAATGTTTTCTATGGCCTGTTGAGATAATTCTACTATTTATAAAAGTGAGAATTAAAGGGCTCGATAAAGAAGATCAACTCCTTTTTG
This sequence comes from Rhinolophus ferrumequinum, assembly GCF_004115265.2. NCBI lineage: Eukaryota > Metazoa > Chordata > Mammalia > Chiroptera > Rhinolophidae > Rhinolophus > Rhinolophus ferrumequinum. The sequence continues at coordinate 4,202,901 of NC_046296.1, read as the reverse complement.
ACTCCTTTTCTTCTATGCATGGTTAATATAGGAACCACACTGATTGATTTTCAAGTCAAACCAGCCTTGTACTCATGGAATAAACACAACTCCATGGTGATGCTTTACTTTTTATATATTTATTGCTCGATTCACTGTGCTTTTTTTTGAGTGTGTGGGGGGGGGATGTCTGCACCAATGGTCATGAATAAATGACTTTTCTTATTTTGAAGTGACCTTGTTAGCTTTTGTTAAGAAAACCCCTCCTCGAAAATGAATTGGGGAGATTTACCTCTTTTTCTTTTTATTCTCTGCATTTGTTTGTGTAATAGTAGCATGATTTCTTCTCTAATTATTTAGTGGCATTCACCAGTAAAGTCAGGGCCTAAAGTTTTCTTTGAAGGAATATTCTAAATTACAGTTTCAATTTTAATACTTTTAAGTATATTTTCTGTCAATTTGTGTTCTTCTAGAAAGGTATCCAAATCATGAAAATTTTCAAATTGATTGCCATAGTTATGATACTTACTTCATGTCTCCTGTTATCTTTAGGATCCACAGTTATCCCTTTTTGCATTCCTTACAACCCTTAGTTATGGCTTCTCTTCCTCTCTCTCTTTTGAAATCAATCTCACCAGCACTCCGTTCTCTTAGCAAATTTCAGTTATACAATACATTGTTATCAACTATAGTCACCAAGTTATACATTAGATCCTCAAACCTCGTTCATCTTATAACTGAAAGTTTGTATCCTTTTACCAAACTTTCCCTATTTCCCCCACCCCTTATACTACTCTATTTCTATGTTTTGTTTTGGTTTTAGATCCCATATATAAGTAATATCAAGCAGTGTTTGTCTTTATCTGGCTTCTTTTATGTAGCATAATGCCTTCCAGGTTCATGCGATCACAAATGACAAGACTTCCTTTTTATTTAAGGCTGAATAATATTTCGTTGTACATATAAGCAACATTTTCTTGATTCACTGATGGACATCTAGGTTGTTTCCATACCTTGGCTGTTGTGAATAATGCAGCAATGAGTATGGGAATACAGATATCTCTTCAAGGCAATGGTTTTGTTTCCTTTGGATAAATACCTAGAAATGGGATTACTGGATCATATGGTAATTCTATTTTTAATTTCTTAAGGACCCTCCTTACTGCTTTCCATAGTGGCTGCACCAGCTTATATTCCCACCAACAGTACACAAGGGTTCCCTTTTCTCCACATCCTTGCCAGCACTTGCCATCTCTTTATCTTTTTGATAACAGCCCTTCTAATGGTGTGATATCACCTGATTTGCATTTAGTTTGCATTTCCCTGATGATTAGTGATGTACCTCTTTGCTATTTGTAGGTCTTTTTTGGAAAAATGTCCACTCAGGTCTTTTGCCCATTTTTAAAATTGAGCTATTTGGGTTCTTGGTATTGGGTTGTATGGGTTCCTTATATATTTTGGATATTAGCCCCTTATCGAATAGGTGGTTTGCAAATCTTTTGTCCCATTCCAGTGCTTGCCTTTTCATTCTGTTGCTGGTTTCCTTTGCTAAGCCGAAACTTTTTAGTTTGATGTAGTCCCATTTGTTTATTTAGGTTTTTGTTGCCTTTACTTTTTGAGTCAAATCCAAAAACTCACTGCCAAGACCAAGGTAAAGGAGCTTACCTCCTATGTTTTCTTTTAGGAGTTTTATGGTTTCAGGTCTTATGTTCAAGTCTTTACTCCATTTTGACTTGAGTTTTGTGTAGGATATAAGCCAGGAGTCCAGTTTCACTCTTTTGCACATGGCTATCCTGTTTTTATGATATTTATCAAAGAGGCTATCTTTTACTATTATAAAAGTAATAGTACGTGTACAACTCCTTTGTACAAAATTAATTGACCATATATGCATGGGTTTATTTCTGGGCTCTCTATTCTATTTTACTGATCTATGTGTTTGTTTTTATGCCAAATATCATTCTGTTTTGATTACTATAACTTTGTAATATAGTTTTAAATCAGGGAGTGTGATGCCTCCAGATTTGTTCTTTGTCAAGATCGCTTTGGCTATTTGGAGTCTTTTGTGGTTCTTTACAAGTTTAGGATAGTTTTTTTCTATTTCTGTGAAAAATGCCATTGAGATTTTTATAGATATTGTGTTGAATATGTAGAACACTTTGGGTAGTATGGACACGTTAAATGAAAATCCATGAAAACAGAATATCTTTCCATTTTTTTGTACCTTCTTCAATTTCTTTTATCAATGTTGCATAGTTTTTGGGGCATAGATCTTTCACCTCCTCAGTTAAATTTGTTCTTAAGTATTTTATTTTTTTATTTAATGTAGGATTATGGAATATAATAAAACAATTAGTTGAGGAAAACCCAAAAAACACTATGATAAACTATATACAGGTGTCCTAATACTTCATAAGCATAGATTGCTAGTTACCTATTCTTGACTAATTTGTAATCTCTTAACATCATTTATTTTTTTACATTTCACTCATTCAGCAAATATTTATTAAATGCTTACTATGTGCTACCTTATTCTTTTGAGGCTATTGTAAATGGAATTGTTTTCATCATTTCTCTTTCTGGTAGCTCATTGTTAGTGCACAGAAATGCAACTGAGTTTTGTATATTGAATTTGTATCTTGCAAGTTTTCTGAACTTGTTATTAGTTCTAACAGTTTTGGGATTTTGTTTTTGTATTGTTTGTTTGTTTGTTTTGGTGGAGTCTTTGGGGTCTTCTGTATATCATACCGTCTCACATACCAAGAGCAACAGTTTTATGTCTTCCTTTCCAATTAGGATATCTTTTACTTCTTTTTCTTACCTAATTGTTCTGGGTAGGACTTCCAGTAGTATATTGAATAAAAGTGGAAAGAGTGGGTATTCTTTTCTAGTTCCTGATCTTAAAGGAAAAGATTTCAGCTTTTCACCATTCAGTATATTAGTGGGCTTGTCATATTATATATGGCCTTTGTTATGTTGAGGTACATTCCTACTATAACTAGTTGTTGAGAGTTTTTATGTGAAAGGTTGCTAAATTATATTAAATCCTTTTTCTCCATCTATTGAAATTATATTATTTTTATCTTTTATTCTGTTCATATGGTATACCTCATCAATTGATTTGTGGATGTTGAACCATCTTTGCATTCCTGGAATAAATCCTACTTGATCATGGTGTATGATCATTTAATGTACTGGTGATTTGGTTTGCTAATATTTTGTTAACGACTTTTGCATCCATCAGGGATATTGACCGGTAATTTTCTATTCTTATGGTGTTGTCTGGCTTTGCTAATCAGGGTAACGCTGACTTCATAAAATGAGTTTGAAAGTCTGACTTCTTTAGTTTTTTGGAAGAGTTTGAGAAAGATTGGTATTAATTCTTTAAATGTTTGGCAGACTTCACCAGTGAAACCATCTGATGACGGAATTTTGTTTGTTAGATGTTTGATTGCTGATTCAATCTCCTTATTAGCAATTTGTCGATTTAGGTTTTCTATTTATGATTCAGTCTTACAGGTTATGTGTTTCTCTAAATTTATCCATTTCTTCTAAGTTATCTAATTTATTGGTGTAAAATTGGACATAGTGATCGCTTATGATCCTTTGATTTATGTAGCAACCATTGTAATATTTCCTCTTTCATCTATAATTTTATTTGAGTTCTTTCTCTTTTTGCTTAGTAAGTCTAGCTAAAGGTTTGCCTATTTTGTTTATCTTTTTAAAAAATCTTTTACTTTCATTGATCTGTTCTATTGTTTTTTTCATCTCTATCTCATTTCTGCTTTGATATTTGTTTCCTTCCTTCTAATAATTTGGGCTCAGTCTGTTCTTTTTCTAGTTCTTTGATGGTAAAGTTCAGTTTTTATTTCCTCAATGTAGGCATCTATCACTACTCTGCATTCAGTGTTTTGTTTTCAGTTTAATGTCACGAGACTTTTTTTTTCCTTCTTTGACCCACTGGTGGTTCGGTACACTATTGTTTAATCTCCATATATTTGTGAATTTTTCAGTTTTCTTCTTGTAAATGATTTCTAGATTTATACGATTGTGGTCAAATAAGATGTTTGATATGATTTTAATCTTCTTAAATTTATTAAGGCTCGTTTTGCAGATTAACATGTAATTTATCCTGGAGAATGTTTTGTGTGTACTTGTGAAAAATGTACATTCTGCTGCTGTTGGATGAAATAGTCTACAAATATCTGTTAGGTACTTTTGATCTAACATATAGTTTAAGTCCAATACTTCCATATTAATTTTCTGTCTGGATGGTTTATGCATTGTCAAAAGTGGGACATTGAAGTCCTCTACTATTACTGTATTGCAATCTATTTCACCCTTCAGAACTGTTAATACTTGTTTTATGTATTTTGGTGCTCCTATGATGGGTGCATGAATATTTACTAATGGTATATCCTCTTGAATAATTGATCCCTTAATTGATCCCTTTGTCATTATATAATGACCTTCTTTGTCTCTTGTTATTCTTTGGCTTAATGTGTATTTTGTCTGACATAAGTATAGCTATCGCTGTTTTTTTTTCTTTTCTTTATTTTTCTGTATTTTGTTTTTGGGGTTTTTTTGTTTGTTTGTTTGTTTCCATTTGCATAGAATCTTTTTCCATCATTTTACTTTCAGTCTATGTGTGTCTTTAAAGCTGAAGTGAGTCTCTTATACACAGCATATAGCTGGGTCTTGCTTTTAGCTCCATTTAGCTATTCTATTTTTTTTACTAGAGAATTTAATCTCTTTACATTTAAAGTAATTATTGATATATTTGGACTTACTATCGCAATTTTTTTTTATTATTGTTTTGTACTTCCTATGTTTACATCTCTCTTGCTCTCAATCTTTGTGATTTAATAATTTTCTATAGTAATATGCTCTAATTCCTTTCTCTTTGTAGTATCTACCACAAGTTTTTCCTTTATGATCACCATGAGGCTTACATAAAACATTTATGGCAGTCCATTTTAAGCGGATAACAGCTTCACTTCAAATGCATATAAAAGCTCAACATGTTTACATTCCCCTGTTCATTTTTGTTTTTTAGGTGTATAAACTCTTTAACAGACAAGGCCGACAGATTTATTTCTTCTTGGAGATACCCACAATGTGGCTTTGGCAGCCGGTGGTCTTGGTGTGCTGGCCTCAAATATGAAGTCCCCAGAAGTGGTGCAACCCTCTGTGGGCCCAAATTTTCTTCAGTTGCTCTGGGTCTTCACAGAGCTTGCTGACCAGACCATTGGCCAGGACCGAGCTGTGTTTTCCATCCTTTACATCCTTCTGTCTGCTCAAGAACCTTCACATCCTTCTGTCTGGGATCTTGTTCCTGAGTGGATTCTGCATAATGGTGATCACACATTCCACCTCATCTTCAGTGAGCTCTCTGGTCCTTTTGGTGATGTCAATGTCTGCTTTCCTCAACACCACATGAGCATTATCTTTGCCCCACACCCTTAATCGCAGTGATGACAAAGGCTGTTTTCACCACTCATTGATATTAGTGTAGAGCCCTTACAAAATGCACTGAAACTTTTCTGGGATCACTAGAAACATGGCGGCAGCCCCAATGGCAGCATGTAGGCCTCCTGTGGAAAAGCTCCCCATATTTTATTTTAATATCACAACGTACATCTTTTTTACATTGAGTCTATTAACAAATTATTGTAGTTATATGTATTTTTAATAATTTTGCATTATAACATTTATAGTAGTTATAAGTGATTTACCCACCATCATTACAACATTAAAGTGTCCTTAATTTACATTTTTACTTTTATCAGTGAGTTTTATACTTTCATATGTTTTCCTGTTACTTATTATAGTACCCTTTTGTTTCAGCTTGAAGACCTCCCTTGAATATTTCTTATAAGGCCAGTCTAGTGGTGATGAACTCTTTCAGCTTTTGTTTGTCTAAAAAACTTTTTATCTTTCCTTCAATTCTGAAGGACAACTTTGCTGGGTAGAGAATTCTTGGTTGGCAGTGTTTTTATTTCAGCACTTTGACTACATCTTCCCATTCCATTCTGGACTGCAAGGTTCCTGCTGAAAAATCTGCTTCTAGTCTTATGGGGGTTCCCTTGTATGTAACAAGTTGCTTTTCTCTTGCTGCTTTTAAGTTTCTCTCCTTGACTTTAACTTTTGACAATTTAATTATAGTGTCTTGGTTTAAGTCTTTTTGAATTCATCTATGGTACTGTTTGGGCTTCCTTGATCTGGATCTCTGTTTCTTTCCTCAAGTTAGGAAAGTTTTCAGCCATTATTTCTTTGAATAATATTTCTGACTCTCTTTCTCTCTCTTCTCTTTCTGGGACCCCTATAATGTGTATTTTGGTACTCTTGATGATTTCCCTTAAGTTTCTTAAGCTATCTTCACTGTTTTTCAGTCTTATGTCTTTTTGCTTCTCTGACTTAATGAACAGCACCACCCTGTCTTCATGCTCACTGATATTTTCCTCCACTTGATCTAGTTTGCTGTTGAACCCCTCTATTGAATTTTTTTCATTTTTGATTACTGTATTCCTCAGCTCTGTGATTTCTGTTTGGTACTTCTTAATATTTTCTATCTGCTTTTTAAAAATCCCCACTTTGTTCATGATTGCTCTCTTGACCTCAGTGGGCATCTTTATGACTATTATTTTGAACTTTTCATCAGGTAAATTACTTATCTCCATTTCATTAAGATCTGTTTCTGAGATTTATTTTGTTCTTTTGTTTGAAACATTTTCCTCTGTTTCATTTTCCTTGACTCTTTGTGTTGGTTTCTGTGCATTAGAAAAAAACAGCTTCCTCTTCCAGTTTTCTCATTTGTGTAGGAAATGCGCTTTGTCAATCAGCCCAGCCTGCACACCTGGTTGCCTCTCAAACCTTTGTGATTATCCAAGTTGCCCTCTTTGTTATTAGTGGCTCCCAGTAGTTGAGGGTGAGCCAAGATCTGCTAGTGCCCCAAAGGGGAAGATCACATTCAGCACCTAGATGCAGGCTGATTGGAAGCCAGACCCTCAGACAGCAGCTGGAAAAGTATATAGTTCAGCCTCTTCCAGGGAGAAACTGATAGTGTTTTTTGCTTCCTCTGTACTGGGCCTGGGTGTAGATCCATAGTGGGGCACTCTACTTGTGAATGAAAGCCCCAATGGCTATCAGAGTCATCTGGGGATCCCTCTATTCAGTGACATTGCAAACACTGGAGTACAGACCTGTATGCAAACTTCTTACAAGGAGATACTGCAACTTGGAGTAGGCTAGAGGCAGAGCATGAAGGAGGTGTCTGCTGGTTCCCCAGTCTCCAGGGTAGATCACAGCCAGCCTCTAGATGTGTGCTAAATTAGAAGCCTGATCCTCAGGCATCAGCTTTCAAAGTATGCAGATGGCTGCCTTCAGGGAAAGACTGGAAGATGGGTGATTTTCCCTGCTCCCTCTGGGCTGAGCCACAGGGTGGGTAGCCCTGGGGGGATAGTCACAGTGAGTACCATTAATAACTACTTCCTTGTTTGCTATAGCCTGTGGGTTTCATGGATGCAAGCCCCACCGGCTTTCTGAACTGGATGTTTTGAATGCCTGTCCATCAGATGGGAGTCTTAAAAGAAGAACTAAACACGGGTTCAAACCCTTCATTTCTCAGGAAGATGGGAGTTGAGAGTTCCCTCCTGATTGTGTGGCACTGTGACAGCGGCGGCGTTTATGGCAAGAGCCTGTCTCAGCCCTTCTTACCCATTTCAATGTGGGTATTTTCTTATTCACTTGATGTGTAGAATTTCTTTTATAGGTAATTGATCTGTGTATAATTGTACATTTGGTGTTTCAATGAGAGGAGAGAGGTTGTCTCCTGTGTTGCCACCTTGGTTGAACTCTCTATTTTACTTTTATTATTAAAGGATATTTTTGCTACGTTTAAGATTCTCAAGTTGACAGGCCCCACCCCCTCCCCAGCAATTTAAATTTATTTAAAGATATTATATCTTGTCTTTTGACTTCTATCATGTCTGTTGAAAAGTCAGTTGTCAATTATATTGTTGTTTCTGAGAAAGTGAAGCCTTTTTTTCTGATTGTTTTTAAGATTTTCATTTTTGTTTTTAGGTTTCAGTAGTTTTGCTATGATGTCCCTAGATGTAAATGTGTCTTTATCCTACTTGAGATGCATAGGGTTTCTTATCTGTGCTTGATAGCTTTCATTATTTTTGTTAAGTTTTTAGCCATTATCCCTTCAGTTCTGATTTTGACTCATTCTTTCATCTCCTTCTGAGACTCCAGTTTTATGCATGTTAGAATTTCTCACTGTCTTCTCTCTTTTACTACATCTTTTGATATTTTATGCTTCTTTCTGAATATTTTCTTCTAATGTATCTTCCAGTTAACTAATTCTTTCTTGAGCTATATGTAATCTATTGTTAAACCCATTCACTAAGTTCTGAATACAGAGTATTATGTTTTTTGGTTCTAGAATTGCCATTTGAGTTCTTTATGTAGTGTCTCACCTTTTGTTAAAATTCTCAATCTCATCTTTCTTCAATTTGGACATTGTAAGCATAGTTATTTTAAGTTTGTGTCTAATAACTCCTTTATCTGGAGCGTCTATGAGTATATTTCTACTGTCGTCTTTTCCTCCTGATGTTTCATTTTATATTGTTACCTCCTTATCCAGTTTTTTTATTATATGGTAAACATTGTATTTGCAAAATAATTTACAAAAATAATTTGAGGCTTAGGGTAATGTTACCCTTCTCCAGAGAAGTAAGGCTCTTAGAAGCATTAACAATTCAGGATTACCTTTATATAATTTTACAAATTGGGGTGATTTTAAACTAGGAATTTCAGTATATTTGGGGGGCATGTCTACTTTCAAGTCCCCATTTCTTTTAGGGTCAGTCCCAATGATGGGGATTCACTACGATCTGCTTTTCCTTTGTAGACTCTGACTTCCTCGTCATTACCTAAGCCTGAGAAGGTTGTCAACAGCTTGCATTAGCCTCTTGACCATTCCTCTAAACTGGGATGGGTCTCCGGGGAAAAGTGGTCCTAAACACTAGCATCACTTCCTGTAATCTCTGTCTTCTTCTGGAGCTTGGCTAAGAAACCATTCATTCATTCAGCTTTTAGATCTCTAATGCCTTTGTATTCTAATGATTCAAAAAAATTCTTTAGAAGAGCTGAATAGATATATAGAAAGTTTTATTTGGATTTGGGTAATTTTCTCTTCCAGGGATCTTCACAGAATGGCTGTCAACTATCCTGTGTATTGGTAAGACCACAGGATTTAGAGCCAGCAAATCTGGTTTAAATCCTTGTTTTGCTTCGATTAGCAGTGTGATTTTTGGCAACTTACTTAAACTTCAATTCCTACTTCTCTCAGTGGTAAAATATGATGATTATAGCTTCTTTGCTGACAAATAAATGGACTAATATTGCAAATACATAATACGATGTTGGCATACAGTGTAAGCACCCAACTATTCTTATTCAGTATGAACTATTTAAATACTTAATATCATCTGCCAAAGATTACTATTTGAGATTTGAAATGATTATAATTGTGGGATTTTTTTTTTCCCGGTGTTGTATTTCAGGCAGGAACTCTTAGGTCATGACTTTGGGGTCCTGGCAATACTTGCTTTGTAATTTTTCCATACCCAAAGTTTAGCAATGTTCATGCTGTAGAATTTAGGCACCCAGTGGAATAGTCCCTTGCATTCTGGGAGCAATCACAGACTCCAAGCAAGGAAAGTTCTGGCTTTGCCTACATGTAGCCTTAAAGCATACATCCGTGCAGAGATGTGTGAGACTCCCGGTTATGTGTCTCAGCTGCTACCATTGTCCCAATTGTTTTAATGTCTTTATTAAAGACCTCTTCACCCACAGGTGAGGCCAAAGGTGCATTAGGAAAAACAGCCCCATGATTACACTCAGGGGCCTCATTGTTACGCCCCACTTTAAACCACTTGGCCCTGTTTTACATCTAGAAGTTATCCCACTCTTCAGGAGACTCTTCCTGCCAGTGCCGCCTGTTGGGCACTTGAAAGCAGGTTCATTTAAACATCAATAACTAGAACTCTTCATTGACCTCATGCTGCTTAATTCCTAACCTAGTCTTGACCCCAGAGTCAAAACCGGGTAAAAAGTCAATAAAAGTAGCAAACAATGTTATGTTATTCTTGGCAGACTGTGCAAGACAATGAGAGGGTTTAACAATAATTAATTACGGCTTAATAGTTGCTAACAAGAATTGAGTGTTTACAATGTGGCAGGGAATGTACACACATGCTCTGATTTGATTCACATAACAACCAAATGAGGTAGGTACTATCATTACCCCTGTTTTACAGGGGGACTGTGGTTTATGGAGGCTAAGTACTTAACCTGAGGCCACAAACCAGCTACTAGGTTCATGCCAGCCATTCCCGGAGTCTGTGTGCTCTCCGTGTCAAATATTAGATTGAGAAACTCAGACTCTCAGTTTACTATGGAGGGAGCTGATGTGACATTTTCAAAGAACATCCGGCAAACTAATAGGTCTGTAGTTAGTCTACAGAAGTGCTCTGTTAAATGGGATAGGTTGTGCTCTTAAAAACTACCCTGATGAGAATAGAGCCTGAGGATCTAATTAAAACAAATAGGTTAGCAGACATCAAAAACAACCCCCCAGAACAGGGTGAGAAGAGTCTGAAAGCAAAGGGCTATCATTTGGTTGTGTAAGTGATAATGTTTAATAAATAATCCATAAAAGGAGTCATTAGCAGGTCTTGAGAAGAAGTTTCCTGGAGAAGCTTACAATTGAGAAAATGAAAGGTAACGCTCTTACAAGCCTGTGCAAAATTAACCTTCCAGTCTGAACTGGCCTATGTGTTTCCACAGGATCTCTGAGTAGACACATTTAGTGGGTACCCATGTTACAGAATTTACCCTGATTAAGGATTCTAACAGCCCAACCCAAGTCCTTCCACAGAAATCATTGCACCTGAGGATCTTTTATGAAGATGAAATGAACTTATAAGAATAAAATTTGGTAAATTACTTAGTAGTCCAGCTGCCTTGCCTACTTAGACAAGGTTTTGTTTCCTCCCTGTGAAAACTTATCCAACCATAAGCCTGAGGCCTGAAGGGTGAGGCCCACATTTACACACATAGTTCTGGTTACCCTCACTTATGCAAGGAGAGGAAATACATTTCCCCTTAACTTTTTAAGACAATTAAAATGTATCTTCAGAAGATTGTCATGAGATTGAGGAGTCTCTCACTTCACCTCAGCCTTTTAACCTAATCTGACCACTTTAAGTATGGATAGAAATAGATTCAGGGACTGCTAATGTCCAAGTTTAAGAGTGAAGGTGAAATGGTCCAAAACACCAATTCCGAAGTGATGGTGATGAAGGAGAGTGGTCATAGTCTACAGCAGTGGCTTTCTACAGTGACGATACATAAGTTAAGTTCCTGCTCTGTACTCTGCCAGTCAGCAATTCTGGATAAATGCCAGGCACACTAAGTACTCAATGAATTCTTATTGGGTGAATAAATTTATTTAGAAAGTGGCTGAGCTGCTCAAGGCTTTGAGCTGGATCTTAAGGGACGAAGTTGACCAGAGAAAGGATTAAGTTCAAATCAGAGTGGAAGGCAGATGCAAAGGGGTGAGGATGACTTTGAAGTTCTCATTCAGGCAGATGTATGGGCAGAGGTGCCAGAAACTAAACAAGATGGCGGACGGAGGATGTGTCAGTCAAATTAAGAGCACAGGCATGATATTTTGCCTCAAATTGAGAAAAGTCATGTTCAAGAGGCTTGTGCATCTTGATGAGTGCTATTGTCTAAAGTTGCCCTTCTCCATATTTACACAACTGGGATTCTCTTGTAACCTTTTTTATTGGTACATTTTGTGACTGTCCTAGAGCTCAAGTCTTTGCATATTTTCAATTTTGTTGTTTACCACAATGGAGTATTACTTACTAAAAATGGAGGGGATCACGAGAGAACTCCCCAAAAGCAGAAATTTTATTTCAAATGTTTTATCGTCATCTTCACGTAATTGGTAAGCTACCATTTTTCTTTTTCACAGTCTCACTAAAGCCTAATGTGTTTGTGTGTTAATATTTTGTAGATGAGGCAATCAAGACATTAAAATACAGCATCATTCAAGGAAAGGGGGTGAGGGGTTGCAAAATTAAGGTTACCCAACCCAAAGTAGTAAAGACTGAGTATGACTCTGGAATGAAAAGCTACATGACTGGGGGGGCATGGCTCAAGCGTGAGTAATTGAGATCATATCTCTAGGGAGCAGAAGAAAGCAAAATGTCTCTTCAATAAATGAAGTCAACGTCTCAAAATGTGAGTTTACTAAATTGAGCATTCCTCAAAATGTGCATTTCCCCAATTGTGAATCTGTTACAGAATCACAATGTGTATTAGCAGTGAAAGACCCTGAGAAGACCAGCAGCAAAAGGACGCTAACTTCATTTAACCCAGATCTCATCTTATTTGACCTTGGATTGCATTTTTCATGGAACATCTATTCCCTTATCCCAGGAAATGTGTGGGAAATGTTGAATTCAAAAACCGATGTTTAATCTCAGAGTGTCTGGCATATATTAGGTGATCAATACATGCCTGTTTTTGAAGTTTCAGAAGTAATCCTCTAGTAACAAATTTGTTATTTGTTGTCAGTTTTTTCTTAAAAACGTGGATTTCAAAAAAGGAGCCAAGACCTTTGGAATCATGAAAAAAATCTTAGAATTAGGAAGAATGTGGCTCCCTGAACATCTACTCAAAATAATTTAAAAAATTTCTACCATCTCATGACCTGCCCAATCCTGGGATAAATTATTCCTTCAAGTTCCATATCACATAGTTTCTCTGAAACTGATAATTCTGCTTAGATGCCTTCTGAGTGTGAGTGAAATTTAATTATCTCATTTTCTTTACTAGCAGAGAGTAATTGCTTAAAATACAAAAAAATGGCTTGTTACATGGGTAGAAAGGTGCAGAGTCCCTGGTGTACTGCTCAAGAAATGACCATCATAGTGGAAGCTTAAACTATATATTTTGTATATTTATTTTAAAATCGAGCTAATTTTTCATATAACTCTATTTTTCAATTTGTTTTGAAGTTTATTTGCCTTTGTGGAATGAGAATAAATGTGTTCATCAGGCAAACTGCATCTCAAATTTTGGCTCCATCACTTACTAGCCATCTAACCATAAGCAAGTCTCTGAGCTTCAGTTTCCTCTTTGTAAAATGGCAAGAATCCTTTTGGAGTACTAAAATAAACCTTCCTCATTTTAGCATTTAGAAATCTTCAGGATGATTGTTGCTCGCTGTCATCCTACTGTAAAGCAAAGCTTCCTAGCAGACACCCCACTCCATCCCACTCAGAGTTCTAAAGGACAGAGATCCAGCGAGGGAATAGACCTACTGACAATTAACACATGAGATGCCTATAGTCACGTAATCCTTCTCCCTTAAAAGGAAATGCAAAACTCGGGATCACTAGGCATACACGGACAACTGTCATGTGAAAAAGAAAAGACCAAAAGAAACAAAAACTGACCCAGAAAAAAAAGAGAGACAATTAGGGAACAGAAAACAACATTAAAGCACTCTAATAAATATGCCAGGGGAATTTTGGAGGAAGTATTATATCCTTCAAATTAGAACAAAAGGCTAAGAAAAAGAAACAATTAGAGAATAAAAGACAGTACTTACAGGTCAAGAAAAATAAGACTGGTTGAAAAACATTTTAATTAAAGAAGGGCTAGAACATAAATACAAAGATTCTCTCAACTCTCTCAAAATGTAGGGGAAAAAAGACAAAGGAATGGAAAACTATGAAAGTAAAGATCAGTCTAGAGACTAGAAGAGCAATCTAGGAGGTTTCACGAGCAGAGCTGGAGATGAAAAAAATAACAACAACAACAACAAAAAACTTGAAGAAAAAATGTCCAAAGCTGACGGACAAAATTCTTCAGAATTAGAAGAGCTTCCTGAGTGCCCAGAACAATTAATGAAGAGAGATCCATTCCTCAATACATCTTTGATGTGTCATAGTTTGATGTGTCACCAATGATAAGAAGTAACTTCCAAGCCTTTTATCCCAAGTCAGATATCAAGCAAGTATGAGGGCAGAATAATGCTTTTCAGACAGGAAGATCTCAGAAAATTTATCTCCTATACACCCTTTCCTTTAAAGATATTTGAAGATATACTCCAGAAAAAAACCAAAGAGTAGAATAAGGAGTTTGTGGATTCTAGGCTGTGGTTCTAATCCAGACTCCTATAGCAGTGGGAAAAATTTACAACAAATGCATATCATGTTTAGAGGGCAACCAGGACAGACTGGAGCAGAAGGACGGTGGGGAGATCAGTGATGGGGATCTCCAAGAGAAAAGGGACTTAATAGAGAAGACAAGTTTGGGAGAAATTAATCACAAAAGTGAATAATGCAAGAAAAGCAGCAGCATCCATTGGAAACTCTAGGGATCAGTGGTAAGGTGGAAGAATGTATAATGAAGGTAAAGGCATAATAAAACTACAATGTGGCAATATTGGAGGATAAAAACAAAGAGAAATTCCACTGAATCTTGCTGGGAACATCCTTCCTTGATTGGCTCGGGGGTTATGTCAGTCTCATTAAAAGGAACGTACTCTTAACACATGATTTAATCAGTCTATGGATGAATCATGGAGACTTGATTGCCACTTGGAAACCAAATGTAAAGAAAATGTTTATCTTATAAAGTGAGAAAGGGAAGGCAGAGAAAAGGGCAGGGGCATCGATAACTTTATCTTTTAAAGTAAGAACTAGATAGACTACCATCAAAAGTTAATGAAACTAGAAAGGCAGACTTAGTATAACACTTTCAATTACAAATATGAACATGGAAGAACAAAGGTAACAATACAGATGTCAGACACCAGAAGTGTCCAGGGTTCTGGTAGGAAAAGAGTTGTAGTGCTGAGCTAAATACCCAACTTTCCTACTGAGGAGTCTGTAAATAATATCTTTTATTGGTAAATTTAAAAAATAGTTATAAGCATGTTGTCTATACGGAGGCAAGAGCAGAAGAATTGAAAATGGAAACAACCTCTTAGAACGGGGACCCCGTCTGTCTCACTTGTTGGACACTGTACCCCTAGTGCTTAGTATGGCTCCTGGCACACTTGCTTGATAAACAGTGACTACAAAGAAGTTGACTCTGGAAAATTGTACTGGGAGTGGGGAGGGGAAGGGCCAGAGGCTGTCTCTTCCCAACATTGAATGGTTTCCAGATGAAAATATTAGTTTGATGAAAAAAATTATCATTGTGAGAGTACACAGAAGAATGGGGCATGCCATGGATAGTGGTGGTTTCCTTGAGGAAGTGACCAATAAGATGAAACCTGAAGGAGGAATCAGGCAGGTGAGGGAAGAGAACGTTCCAAGCCGAGGGAACACCTGGGAAGACTTCCGGTAGAAAAAACTTCAGGGACAGCGTAGGGTGTGTGTTGGGGGGGAAACTCCATGAGAGCCGGGGGAAGAAGGCAGGGGCCAAGTCTAAGAGGGCTTTGTAGGCCACACTCAGGATGCTGATGAACTTCCCAAGAAATGCGCCATGAGACCCACGGCTTGTCTGTACTTCATTACCATTCCTGCTCTGTGAGCGCACTGGGGACCAGAGTTTCCAGAGCACTCTGTTCTTGACTTCTCAGGAATGGACTGGACTTTTGGGTTGATTTTCAGTATCTAGTAACTTTGAGATACCAAAGAAGAAGAAAATACTACCTATTAGATAACTGAGTAGAGTATGGTCAACTTGTTGCATACACTGAGTACTTAAGGCAGAAGCTGAATGAGACAGACTGAGAATATTGGGGACAATGGCTGGATTTCCTCATTGGGGCTTGTCAGGAAGTTGTGATGCCATTTTAGCAGAGAGGCAGAAAAACACTATCAGGGCAAGTTAGGCATCGGTGGCAAAGCATGTTCTAGTCCAGAAGCCAGAGGAGTGTTTCCTGGGCTCTCAGGAACAGGGGACTGGGCCAGATGCCAGCCATCACTGGAAAGATGTGGGTTCTACCCTGGAGAAGTGCCTGTTCTTAGAAGACAGAAAGAGACGTGGATGAGCCCAGATCCAGATTCTCTCAGAGCACAAAGGCTGCACGGGGATTAGGCCTGGTGCTCTGGGAAGCCGAACAAACTCTTCCAATCCACCAGGGTCCTTGTTAGTGCATCGAAACAGTAATTTAGTCAATGATGAGAGTTCGTGTCGCTTTCGAAGGCACTTAACTTCCTCCCATGATGTTGGTTGCACACCAGGGGAATCCAGCTCACTAATCTTTAACACTTGTCATAATTATTTTTCCTTCAATAATACTATTTCCCCCCTGAGAAACCCAAAATTATTACATAAGGAATATAGAAATAGAAGTGTGTGATATTTTTTAATAAAATGTAGTCAGTGGCCCCAGGGAATTTTTCTTGCAAAAGCCTCTCAAATCAATTATATTTTTTCATTTCTAGTTCCAATAATTGCGTATTTTATTTCTATATTTATTTAAGTTCTTTCAAAATGAAAAGGTGGAGTTGTGTTGACACACTGAGAAAGGAGGGTATTATTAATTAAAGTTGTTTAAAGCCTGGGATGAAAACAGTGCTGACGCATATCAATTTGCTTCAGTGAGCCGTCAGGCCGCTGTGTGAGGTTACAGGAATATTGCTCGCAACTCTGGGCGCTGGCCCCCGAGTGCATCATCCCCTCCTCTCCGGGAGGTAGGTCTGCAATCACAGCTCATCCATTCGGAGAAAAAGTAAATGATGCACCCAGGTGTTTAGGACCTGTCACTCAACTCTTTAGAAGATACAGGACTGCTGACCTGCATTTGTCATATTTTAATCAGACTGTTCAGTCCTGCTCCCTCCCTCTGTCACTTCAGAGGGGTGCTCCTTGTCATTTACTTCCACTGTCTCCTCTGAGTCTAACAGCTCTGCTGTGACATGGTTGGAGTGGCGATGGTGGGGTTCTTCCCCTTTAATACGTAAGGAGCACCAGGTTTGGAAAGGTTGAGGACACTTGCCCAGGGTCACATGACTGCTGGGTGGCAAAGCCAGACCAGACTGGGGGGCTTTCGATCCCATGCCTTACTCTGCCTGCCCTCTGAGCTTCCACCATTCCTCCACAGCCCTGCTACACAGTGCTCTGGGTGCCTGAGTCAGCAAGGCCTGAGGAAAGAACAGCCCAAGGAGATTCCTGCTTCCAACTAGAGCCTGAGGATGGCGTACCTCTCCCTCTTGTGCAGGAGTCAGTATTAGTCAGAAAACAATGAACCGCAGATCTCTGACCCTCTCTTACTAGTTCCCTTTCTCAGCTGGGGGCCCCTTCATAATAGGCACAGACAATACCACCTCTAGTGTTTCTTTCTCTATCTCCACCCTGCCCCCCCCTTCCTCCCACCAGCTTTCTTCCCTCCCTCCCTCCCTCCCTCATCCATTCTCATAGGGAAAGCTCTCAAGAGACTTCTGATGTTTTCTTGTGGTTGGTTAAGGATGACCAGAGTGACCCACTCAAAGAAGGTTAATTTCAGAGTTCAATCAATGAGTTTTCCAGAGGCTGCTTCTTTTAAACCATGCCACTGGAGACTAGTAAACGTTGGTTATTATTATTTGGCCCAGAGGATACACTGCATACAGAGAATTATGATCTGTTTGCCTAAGTCAATCTCATAGTCTTTTATTTACTCATTGTGACATCAGAAGGCAAAATGGGAAACAGAGGTCGAAATTACAAAGAAAGTGGTTAGGGTTTGAAATGAAGGACTTTCAAGCAATGGGAACTCTTTGAAAAAAGAATGGCCACATCAGGGGCCGTGAGATTTCTGTTGCCAGAGATGGTGAAACAGAACCGATGACTACTTAATCAAACTATGCTGGATGAGAAGAGAAAGGTTAGAACAGATGACCTCTAAGGTCTCAACGCTGAGATTTTTAATTTGTTTATCCTTCCTACGAACACGTTTCTGGAGTTCAGAGAGAGGGAGCTGGGTCAGAGGTCAGGGCAATGGTCAGGCACCTCCAGTCCGTCTGTCACCTTTGCTAACCTAAGCTGCTCAGCCACTACATTCAGGCTGAGGACAGCAGTGGGGTACAGCACAGGTCCACAGCTTACAGAACACAGGTCAGACTCTCCATGATTTCAGCTGCAAACTTAACAGAAGCAACCACTTAACTAAACCAAGGGGCTTATTTTGATGAGATTCTGAAGCAGGAATCCCTAATAATTTCCTCCCTGCCCCCCAGAATCACAGGAAAATGTGGCAGGGATATCATCATATCATTTTAACGTGTACCCACTTGCCAATTACTCTGGATTGATGCTTACCTGTGTAAAACATCAACTGAACATAAACTCCGCATCATATATTTGACACTTTATTCAAGATCAAAAAAGATTGGCTATTTAGGCAAAAGCATCAGCCTCGTAGTTTTCCTCACAGACGTGCAGTAACTACACACACACCCACCCCCCACCCCCCCACACACACACAAAGTTCACATTATGAGGAAGTAATGGTCAGGCAGTTCCAAAGGGCAGTTTACTCTCCAGGAAACAACAGGCCCTGTCCTACATGCACACTCTTCCAGGTTATTCAAAGCCATTTAGAAAATTACTGTTTTGGTTCACAAAATGCTCCACCAATCTGAAGAATTACCCCTTTTCCCCAAATGGCTAATTTACTCATTCTTTGAGTAATTGGCATGTTAAAGTTGATGTGGGTCCAGTGTCTGAATAATAAAAAATAGCTACTTTCTACCGAGTGTTTAGTATGTTCCTGGCACTCTGAATACGTTACATACAACCTCATTAAGTTCTCACAACAACCTGGATGTATTGTTCTCCTTATTTTCACCAAAGAGTAAACTGAAACTCACAGAGAAAAGTAATTTACCCCTGGTCATACAGCTCTAGTGTCTAGCGCACAGGAAGTGCTGGATAAATGATCATTAATATTATTTTATACTAGGAGGCACAGCTGGGATTTGAGTCGAGGTCTCACACACATCAAAGCCTTTACATATGGCATCTATATTGTTCTGCCTCCTACAACATGCACTGTCCACAAGAAGGAGGTATGTCATGGCCAGGTGTCACTCACAGGGATCCTTGTCTTAAAAGAGGCCACATATCACACTTTCAGTCACTCCCTATTAGTTCAGAGCATGTACCATGTAAAACAGAATGATTAAGACAGTAGTCACCTCCAAACTTGGGTGGGGGAAGCACAAAGAAATTTCTAGAAGTTTCTAGAAGCTCATCAATACATCCAGGGTTAAGGGAATCTATGGCTAGATTCTCAGTTTGCAGATATCATTCTTCCTAAAAGTGATGTGCCCAAGATTGCTCTCTAGGCAATGCTCCATGCCAGCTCTCCATTCCCACCTCCCCCGCACCACGGATCTCTGCCACGCCAGACACTCCCGTCACCTGCATAAGACACTGGCTCCAAAGGGTGCAGCCCTGTGGGCACAGGGCTTGGTGAGATGCTGGTGCCTTTGTGAGAATGAGAGAAAAAGGTGTCTTTTCCTCCTGGCGTATGGAGTGTGGGCTGGACTGGAGTTCGTTCCCATTTACTCAGCAGCATGCCCCTGTGCAGGTCTCCGCCTACACAAATCTTACCACAGTGCTGAGCGTGTTCGCTACTGGATATGAAACCCCGTGCACCAAAGAGGCAGTTTCCAATCTCAGTTGAGACGACAGAAGGACATTTGCCAGCTGAGAAGGTTAATCACTCACTGTTTATTTCTAAACAGAGATTGTCAAGCATCTCCTAAACTACGAAAAGATAATTGCAGGCCATCCAACAATAAAGATTGAATAATAGACTCATAAAATGAATGGCCAGAAATTCCACAGCAACATTTTCGGCCCAGAGTTTCTCTGGCCCCAGATTGTAAACTTGCTATTTGAAAAACAAAATGATGGGTTCAGCATTTCGGTCCCTGTCCCCTTAAGAACAGGCAGTGTACTGCTTAGTGGAAACCCAGACCCCAGGGCCATATGTCATGATTCCTCCTCCAGCTAAGGAAGTGCTGGCTCCGGCTCAGTGTGGCACAGGGCGCTTCTTCCTCAGACCCGAAACCACTCGAATAAGGGGGATTTTCAGGTTGGTATTACTGATACACTACACATGCAGTTTTCCTGGGAGAGGCTGCTTTTTAAAACAGATTTCTTGAGAAATCCAGGGCTCCAGTGGCACCTTCTCTTCATATTTATAAGTCAAGGGGGGAAGAAAGCAGAGTGCTTGCCTCTAAAGTGGGCACCATGCGCATGTGCGGGAATGAAGGAAACAATGAATGAAATAATGAATAAACTTTAAACGCCAATGGATACTAAGCACCCACTATCTGCCAGACACTGTTCTAAGAAAGGCACACATATTCGCTCCATGAATCCACATGACAACCCATTTCCAGAACTGACTAGCTTGCCCACCACACAGCTGGTGGGATTTTTACTTCCAAATGCTTAGGAGGCATTTGTATTTTTTCGCCCCTGAATTTTTTTGACAGAGCTCTTTATATATTAGGAATAGCATGTGCTCATTATATAGTGAAGTCGTTTTCCAAGTTTTCTGCTTTCTTTTTATTCTTTTTTTTTTTTTATGGTGTTTCCGACAGAGTCAAATCTACCTTTATTTTCACCTCTACTTCTTTTATTTAGAACCAGGCTTACAAAACGCTTTCTCACTCCAAGATTATTTCATCTTTACCCGAACTTTCTCTAGTAAATTTCAAGCTTTATTATAATACATTAAAATCTTTCTGGAACTTACTTTGGTTTAATGTACTAGGTACGCATCTGATTTTATTCTCCTCCCCCACATACCCAACAGTTAGGAACTATGCCAGTGTCATTTATTGAAAAGTTACTCATCCAATCGTTCATTTATTCAACAAATATTTATCCAGAACCTACAGCGAGCAGGCATTTTTCTAGGGGATACAGCAGGGAGCTTACATTCTAATAGGAAGAGTCAGATTATGCCAACTATATATGCCATGCAGTGGACTAGGAAGGGCGGGAATGGCCTTACACACGGTGCTCAGGGGAGTTCTCTCTGAAATGGTGACATTTGGGTCGAGACCTGAAGGAAGTGAGAAGTGGCAAGGGCACTCCAGGCAGAGGGCACGGCAGGCGCTGGGCCATGAGGTGGGATGTTTGGTGTGTTCAAAGAAAGGCGAAGGGGCCTCTTCAGCAGAAGCACTACCACAAATGAGGGGAGAGGGCAGTGGGAGGAAGCAGAGGGGTGGCAGGAGCCAGATCATGTAGCCTCTGATAGGTCATGGTAAGGACTTTGGATTCTGGTGCTGGGTGCGTGTCGTGGGTGACATTTCCCAAAGACGGCCACAACAATATCCCGTGTGCACTTTGCAATATGACACTGCCATGCCCCGATCAGGAGACAGAGTCCATCTCTTGACCTCACTGAATCTGGGCAGGCCTAGTGACTGCTTTGGACAATAAATTATGGCAGAAAAGATGCTATGCCAGTTGGGAGAGTAGCCCTTAATCAGTCTGGCAGCTTCTTCCTCCTGCCTCTTAGAAGACAGCCATAATGGAAAAGGTGCCCATACCCCGAGAATGCCACTCTGAGAAGGCCAAGCCACCTGAAGCGCCCTGGAGCATAAGATGCCACGAGGAGAGAGAGAAGCCAAGGAGCCACAGGCACCAGATATGTGAGTGAAGAAGCCATCTTGGCAGGGGATCCTGCAGCCCAGCCAACACCAAACTGCTCAGACTCCTGACCTGTGTTATCTTGAACAAAATGGAAAGGTTGTTTTGAGCCACCATGCTTGGGGGTAGTTGGTTATGCAGCAATAGATAAGTGGAACAGTGAGGTACAAAGCCCCTGGAGGGTTCTGAGCAAGTGTATGATTTCAGTTTTACAGCAATTCCTCTGGGTCTGTGCTGAGGACAGAATGCGGAAGGGAGAGTGTGGAAAAGAGACCCGTTCACAGAGCAGGTAAGAGACAGGGAGGTGGAAGCGGAAATGGTGGGAAGGGATTCAATTCTAGATCTATTTCAGAGGTCACATGGGATCAGATGGGATCTGCTGATGGATAAGATGTGGGATATGAAAGAAGGGAGTGAGAGATGGCTTCAGATTGCTGGCCTGACACTGAACAAGGAAGGGGACCTTTACTGCCATGTGAGAAAGCTGCAGGAGGAGCAGGGTTGGAGCTAGGGACATCAGGAATTCTGCTTTGGACATGTTAAGGTTATGAGGCCGAACACACATTCAAGTGCACATGCTGAGTGTTGTTGGACAGCTGGTGCCTGGGCAGAAAAAAGGGCCCAGGCTGGGACATAGAAGTCTGCGCCTTGCTGGTGTTTCCACGGTCATGTTGGACCAGGCCCTATGGGGAGTGAATATAGATGGAGAAGTTGGAGGACTAAATCCTGGGCACTCCATTATATAGAGATGTGGAAGAATTGGAGAAGGAACCTGAAAAGGAGGCTGAGGACAAGTAGCCAGTGAGACAGGACGAGAAGTAAGAGAACAACGTGAGAACGATGTTCGGGCGGGGGGGGGATCCAATAATGAAGGAATAAATTACTGTGTCAGAGCTGCTGAAGAACCACGTTGATGAAGACTGACCATTCTTATATTACTGAGCTCATCCCTGACATCACCGACTTGAAAAGGTGATTTTTATCACATGTTAAATTTGCACACGAGTGAGAGCGTGTGCATGCGGCCGTTCTCTCCTCTCCCCGTTGATCTGTTTATCTACCCGGAGCCGAAAGACCGCTGAAACTTTCACACATGACCAGGCAAGCACCTTGCCTGCCCCCCACCTTTTCTTCCTTTTTCCAAAAAATGTCTTGGTTGTTCTAATCCCCAGGAATTTTATCAAGTCCCCTTCCTCCCAAAATGCATAGGAAAGTTTAATATATATATATATATATATATATATATATATATATGATTTGCATACAAATTGGTTTGGTGAGTGTTAATATTGAGTCTGCTTATCTACTCTCCACATGGTATGTGTTTCCATTTATGTGTTTTACATCCCTAAGTAGATTGTTTTAATATATAGGTCCTGTGTGTTTTCTCTTAAGATATTTTCTAGGTATTTAAATTGCAGTGGCTTTTGTGAATTACAGGTAACCCCCGTATAACACGGTTGTTAGGTTCCTTAAAAATGTCGTGTTATGCGAATCTGTGTTATACGAAGCAAAGAACTAGTACAAAAAAGGTGATCAGGTTCCAAAAATTTTAAAAACACTATTATATTTATAATTAAGAGAAATATCTTTATTAATGCAATTTTCACCAAAAGCATAACATATTAATATGTATTAAATAATGTTTTCTTCGTCATCATTACTAAGCACCATTAACGAAAGGCATTTTCTTTTTGACAAGATATCTTCATCCTCTGAACTTTCTTCAGCATTATCTTGATTTCTATTCTGTATTTTTTGCAAAAAATCTGTTATTTTTAGATTGTTTGCTTTTAGCTGAGAGATCTTTATAAATTTCGTTATATGGTGCTAAGCACTTGTGATGATCTCTCTTGAACTTTGCACTTCTTTGAGTGGAAGGATCTTCATTAGGAAATATAGCTCCAACTCTTTGGCTAAGTCTAGGCCTTTCTTTACGCTTTTCAGAGTCACGTGTTTAACTTCTTCATTTTCACCTGTGCTATCGTCCTCTGAATTATCTTGGCATAGTAATGTTATGCGGTCTTTTGATGCTTTAAAACCTGATGCAACTTTTTCATTTTTTGAAATAAATGTTCTCTTGGGCTTTTTTTTCCACCAATGGCTGGTCTCGTCAGCATTAAAAACCTGATGTCTTGAATATCCACACTGTTCAATAATTTCTTGCAATTCCTTTAGATAAATTTTGGCAGCTTCTTTATCAGTTGACGCACTTTCTCTTTGTATTTTTAGGTTTTGTAATGAAAAACGTTTTCTAAAATGGTCAAACCACCCTTTGCTAGCAACAAAGTCAGGGTTAACAGCAGATTCTCCATTTTCCTTTAAGTAATTGTAGATTTTTAAAGCTTTATGTTTAATAACATTGGTGTCCTGTGGAATCCATTTTTTTGAACAGTCATCGTTCCAAATACTAAGGGCTTTTTCCATCTTCTCAATTATTGGTGCTCTGGGATGAGATGTTATATTTGCAGAGATAGAACAACCAGCAGCAATGGAAGCTCTAATTTTATGTTCATTTTTCTGTTTAGTCCGGATTGTTACTTCATTTAAATCCAAGGTTTTTGCAACATATGATACTTTTCCCTTCTTTTCGAGCTGATCCAAAAATCTGTAATTTTTGTTCTAGCGAGATGAAATGCCTTTTAAGAGCTATTTTTTTTATTTCCACCAGACATAGTTCAGGGCTACAAATTAACTCACAAAAATGAAAAACATAATTACCATTTCTTTAAAAAAGGTTGAATAGCATTCACCCGAAAAATTTTAATCTATGTATAATGAAGTAAAAAGAAAAATACAAAGTTTTAAAATGTATGTACTTAATACTCCACAACCAAAATGGATTTAAAATTCTAATAAATTTTAAAATTCTGTAGTCAAATCCAATACGACATCCAAGCTCAAATGAAAAATTTCAAATGAGATATCTTTTGCTCTTAAAAGCTTTTATTATGTTCCATGTTATTCGGGGATTTTCCTAATTTCGAATGAGATATCTTTTGCTCTTAAAAGCGCTTATTACTCTCCGTGTTGTTTGGGGATTTCTCTAATTCTCAAACCGTGTTAGAGTGAAACCGTGTTCTAGGATGCCGTGTTGTACAAGGGTTTCCCCCAATTCTTGAACCGTGTTAGAGCGAAACCGTGTTATAGAAGTGCCGTGTTATACAGCGGTTACCTGTACATCCCTTTTCCCCATTGTATTTTCTTACTGGCTATTTTTGCTGTAAGAAATCTATTTCTGTATAAAGAATTCTCTGATTGTTTCTAATTATTTCAGGTAATGCAAACAGATTTCAACACCTTTGTTATTTTCATGGGCATGAGATCTCAAAGCTGTGGAATAATATAGCCAGAGTATAAAGCTGTCCTAATTTCTGCTGATAAAATCTTTCCTAGTTTGGAGAATAGGGTTTAATATGTCAGTATTTCAAAGTGTTCCCCAAAGAACTCCATGATTTCTAGGTGCTCTGGGAATGATTGTAGCCACACATCTCAAATTGTCCCAGTTATTCCCAATTTCAAATATTTTTTCCCTTTGTTAACCCATGAGTCAGACCATATGTCCTTTGATCTTTGCTTCAAAAAATATTGTCACGGTATTTAGAAACAGGGACAGCCCAGACAAAGTTATAACATATGGGATGTTTTTCCTCTGAGCCCCTAACTTTCCCCTCAGCATTCTTCCTGCTTATGTGGTGCCTGGAGCGCGTGCGCACACACACACACACACACACACACGTGCATGCACACACACTTGCACATATACTCACACGCAGTGGTGTCCTGGAAGAAAGGGATTTCACTCCAATAATACCACATGTGCATCCACTGTGCAGGCTGGGACAGTCTTACCCTGAGGCTGCATAGTGTGGGCGCTCTTAGAGATGGGCAGGCTGCATTTGAACCCCACACCTAATGGCAGGCACTCGGCCCGGTCACTTAACCTCTTAGAGACTCTGTTCTCCATATGTAAAAAAAGTGTGTAATGTCTACATTGCAGGGCTGCTGTGGGGACTCAGAAAATGACTGTTAAATGTTGGACCTAGTAGGAGCTGGAGAAACAGAACTTGTTACATTCATTTAGAAGGGAGCTCCATAGTATTGCTCAGGTCTTTAAGAAAATCCCTTGGTCTCATATCTACTCCCAGCTGTAGAAGCCAAGTGACCAGAATGAGACTGTGGGAAGCAGGGGTGTCTCAGCCTAATTCTCCCTGGTGTACACCTGTCTGTACAGACAAACCGCCAATGGCTGACCTCTCCAACTAACCAGCCTCCACTCAGAGACTGCCGTGCAGTAGCCATCTGTCATTTTTTTCCCTGCCACATCCCAACCATCCATCCTTCCTTATTACCACTTCAGTCTTGTTTTGGGGATGCCTCCCTTTGCGTAGCTTTGAAGTCAAACGGATGGACCTGACTGTTCCCCGGGGGCAGGCATGAGACCTACATGCGGGGCATCGCTCTCTCCCTTCTTGCTAGGATTCTGTATTTTACATAAGTGATGCTCCAATGTGGGGACAACTGAGGTCGTGTCTGTTAGAGTGGTGGCCACGTTATGTGGCCCAGGCTGTGCCCACGTTTCCATTACTGTGGTTTTTAATGGTGTTCTTACCGGTTCTGGCTGCCTGAGCTTCAGACTACCCCCTCCCCTTGCTGCTCTACGTCAAGCCTGTTCAGGCCCAAAATTGTTCCAAAAGACCGCCTTTTTGAGCACAACTCAATTTGGTGTCTCTCTCTTCTACAGGAGCACTGTCTGATACAGCCTGATTCCAAGAGGAAAATAAGAAAAGAGACTCATCCCACTGAACAAGAATTCTGTCTTTCGTTGGTCAACATCCGGCGCCTGGAAGAAAGGTGAAATCGTAACAACCCATGAGCCAACAGGACATGATGAGTGAGTTAAAGTTATGCACCATCACATTAGAGGGGATTTCGGAACAGAGTGCCTTTCAGTTTGCAAATTTATCATGAAAGGGGACAAGAGGCTGGCGGGGTGGAAAAGGGTTAGCGAGTATCAACTTATACAACTACCCGCTCCAACAAAGGCTCTCTGTGCTTTTGGGAGAACTTAAAACAATTCCGTTTTTGAGGATGGGGAAAAGTGTTTCCTCTGTACTTTCTCTCTTCGTTATCCATTGTCCCCGCACTGCCCCTTGTTTTCAAGCTGCCACAAAGCATTTCACTTGTTATCTGACTATCACCCCACTTAACATGCTCCGTGGTCTGCTGGCTGATGGTCGTTTAAGCAGGATCTAATTGGTAACATACTGTCGACTGAATTAAGTGCCATGTGATAGAGATTTAAACCATGGTAATTTTTCCATAAAGAAAAATCTGTCAACAGGCTAGAGCAGAGGAACAGCAATAAATCAAATTGTCATGTTTATTAGTTATTGCAGGAGTCTAGTTGTCTTGTATTCATTATAAACCCCCCCCCTGTTTTTAGCACCGATAAATGCTATAAAGAGAAATATTTGTGCAAGGTGCTTTTTAATGGTTTGTATCTGTACGTGAATACCTGATTGTATTTTAATCATGAGAAAAATGGTGCTACTTTACTTTAAAAGGAACATTTATTTTGGCTGTTTTCTGGATGAGGGATAATGTGTCTAGCTTTTTGCAAAGCTGTGTTTTAAAACGCTGGGAATCAATTCACTAATAATCACAGAAAAGCAAACAAAAATGAAAACGATATTAATACCATTTGCTTATCAGGTTTGCGAAATTAAAAGACCTGATAGAATGATTGCACTAAAGGATCTGTAGAACACTCGTTGCAGTTTGATTTGGAATATTAAAAAAATGGAAATAAATTAATTTTCCATATATGGGACTGGTTAAACAGATTATGGAATGTCATTACCAGAGAGTGCAAAGCAGCCATTTCAAGAATAAGTGAAATCATATTTAATGACATATCATTAAGAACCAACATCATTTGTCCTTTTCCTTTTCTTTTAACTTGCCTTTACTGAAAGTTACTTTCACCCTTATTTTTTACGTGAATCGGAAATATACAGAGGGTGCCAAAAAAATGTATACACATTTTAAGAAAGGAAAAAAAAGTCACCCCAATAAATTAAAAAAATAAATAAATAAAAAGAAAGGTAAAAAACTGTATTAAAATAGTAATACTCAATGTGTACTAATAACAAAAGATGACTACAAGGCATGTGTATACATGTTTTTGGCACCCCTAGTATAACAGAACTTTACACAGGTAGCCTCACTGGAATCTCATAAAACCCTGTGAACTATGTAGGATGGGTTATTATACCCAGTTCACAGATAAAGAAAGTGAATGTGGCAGATAAGGCGACTTACTGGAGGAGTCCCACATCTGTCAGCCTCAGGAGGCGGGATGCAAGCCTAGGGGTTCTTCCCCAGAACCGCAGTTAGAACAAAGGGTCTAGAACTCAGAGGCCAGCATCCAGCTCCACAGCACACGTTTAACTCTTAGTGTGACTTTGAACTTATTTCTTAATTCTCAGGGACTTCCTTAAATTCTCGGCTTCCTCATCAGCCGTGTTTCACTACCACTTAACTCGTATTGTAGAGGCGATATATGAGGCTAGGAGCAGAGTCTGGAGACAGTCGGATCCCAACTCGGCCATCCCCCAACTCTACAGTCTCCGGCCAGCGATCAACCTTTCCTCTAAAACTCTCACAATCATACGGGAATCTGCTACAATGATGTGACAGAAGGTATGTAACACAAAAGCACATGCTTTACACAGGAGAGGCACTAAACGTGTCATTTCCTATCGCCTGGATGCCACAGTTACATGTACCTACTTTCTAGGCTGCTGTGCACGTGGACGTTGGCAGTGTGTAAGAGCTCGGAGTTCCAGCGCTGGCTCCTATCCAGAGCGGGACTCCAGGGAGGCACCCCGGGCTCCTTTCCCAGCCTCCTGCTCACCACACATGTCTCTGAGGGCAAGGACCCTGCGTGTTGGTGTCGCTGCTCTGACTTCTCATGGGTCTCCTTCTACGCCCACTTGCACGTTCCCACCTCCCGCCTTCAATCTTTCCTACCCTCCTGCCACTTCACTTCAAGTCTGGCAGTTCAATTGCACAAAAGGTGCTGACAACAGCAATAGTAACAACAATAATACAATGGCCACTAACCCTCACCGAGCCCTTTAAATGTAACAGAGACTTTTCTAGGCACTTTATATGTATTACCTCACCTAATCCTATTGAAGAGGCAGAGACTATTAGGGTACCCACTGCACAGATGCAGAGAGGTGGAGGGACTTGCCAAAGCCACGGTGCATGCAAGAGTTGGGACTTGAACCCACATGTCTAGCGAAGGAGCAATATATGTATTTCCCATTTAAAAAATGCAAACTAAATAAAAATATGCACGACACAACTGAACACTGAGTGCACGGAACGTCCAGAGCAAGGAAACAGCAGCTGACAGACACAAAACCGAAACCTTAGAACAGGGAGTGTTCGTGTTACTTTCCCTGGAATAATCTCACTTGAGCAGCGAGAAGGGAAACCCTGACAGCCCTAAGTAAGGTAGGGTGGCCTTCCTCAGCTTTGCACCAAGGGCACATGCTTTGGATAAAAGCAGACACCACAATTTTTTTTTTAATTGATTATTTGGTGCATAGAGCCAAGACTCAAAGAATGAACTGACTGCCTTCTTTGTTGTTGTGGGTACTGGTTAACATTTGGCCTTTAGCTGTTCTCATTGCAAGATCAGGTGTCAGACTGAACAGTCTTCATCTCGTGGAACTTTCAACCCTTTGAATGAAAGGGATTATGAAATGCGTATCTAGATATGATTTCTCCTTTATGGATGTAAGACTTGAATAGCAAGGAATTCATATGTTAGGAAACAAATTCTTGGTCACACCTCTAGTTCTCCGGCTTCACAAACATGGTGACAATTGCTATACTGTATTACATGATACATGCGCTTATATGTGTGTGTATATATGTGTGTGTGTGTGTGTGTGTGTGTGCGCACATGCATACATGCACATATGGTGTTTCCCCGAAAGACCTAGAAAGACGCATTAGAGCTGATTGTCCGGCTAGGTCTTACTTTCGGGGACACACGGTGCACAACGTGCTAAGGACTACAGAGATGGCACAGTTAGCCCCTGGTGGTGAGGAGGTCTACCAGAAGGCTGGAATCACTCACTGGCGCAGTGCACCGGAGGCCAGTCTGTGGCCGTGTCACGGGTTCTTTCAGAGGTGTAGATCATGCCCTAAATGAGGTTCAGACACACTTTCCTAAGGCCCACAGGCCCAGCTACCATCCTATATGTGTGCAAGCATGTGCACACCTGGCTGGTGTGTTTCTTTCATGCTGCACCCACATGAGTTCCGGGACTATTCTGATCACATTCCAAGGCCCTCTCCCCAGTCTGCCCAGCTGTTCACCCAAGGCTGGATTATCCCCACCACGCAGGCTGCAGTGCTCCATGCTGCCCAGCCCCGAGGAGCACGGGCCGGGCCGGGCTACTCCAAGTGCCCCCTGCAGGGTTACTTTTTTTCCACCCAAGGCAGCCCAGATGCTCTCTGGCTTCATCTTACCTCTCAGCTCACACGCTCCTTTTCTCTCTCTCCCAAATAAGTCGTTCAGCTTCTTCCTTCTGAGGCTGAGTGTGGTGCTCCCTTCTCACTGGCAGCTTTCTGAATGGCACTTTCTGCATAAACAGGAAGAGCACGTGTGGTCACAACTCAAGTGTGCAGGTGTTGATAGAGGATGTGAAAGTGTGGAGGCGAGTGACTAAACCAGCCCATGGCATTTCCCCATGAGACACCTACTCGGCCTCCTCTTACCCACTGCAGGGCCAGGTCTACCAGAAGGCTGGATTCAGGAACCCGGACCCCACGCCAGGGCCCACCTGACACAAACCAGAAGAATGTGGTCATGGAGGCCGAGGGACAAGTTCTCTACTGCTCTGCCTCTCCCTCACTCTATACAGACTCCTGAAAAGAATCCCTTTAAAGATATTCTTATTATCAGGTATGCTGATTTAAATGGCTTCCTTCACTTGACCAAATCCCAGCTTGTTCCTTACACTGCCTAGACATCCAAGAGACCAGAACCAAAAGCCTAATTCTCCTCTGTACGGCAATGCCTTCTAGAACTTTCTAGGACAGAGATGCATCAGGAGAGGTGAAAGAGCATTAGATGGGGAATCAGATGAACCCAGGCTGCTCTGTTGGAAGGGTTCCCACTCCTACTCACTAGTCAGCCCACAGCAGCAGGGCTCCTTGTCCCCACATCCTTCCCTGCCACCCATTGTCTCTGGAACTGCTTTCACCAAGGTCACCAGGGAGCTTACCAACGGACACTTGTTCAGTCCCTGTCTTACATGTCCCCCTGGAGTGTTTGACACCAATGATCACTCCTTTCCTTCTGGAATGCCTCCTTTGGCCCCCATGACTCCACATTCTCCTGGTTTGGGTCAGGTGATCTCTCCATGTCTTATTTTTTGTCCTTCCCCAGGGTTCCATCTCAGTCCAGGGGTTCATGTTCTCCATGGTGGCCTCTTCCACCCTCTGCATGCTGCTCCCCACGCCCAAGCTTCTGCTGCTTTCCCAGGATGTCCCCCAGGCACTCAGGTGTCACTGGTCAGAATGAAGCTCTGGTCTGTCACTCCCCTGCTGCAACACTTTTCACGTGGCCTGTAAAATCCTTCCCACCTTGTTCCTAACTTGCCCCTCGCTTCTCACTCCAGGTTTGTTTCCTTCTGGACTCCTGCTTTGCCCCTGGCTGATGTGGCTTCTTCAGGTCTGACCCTCAGTTACCCTCATCCAAACAGGGCCATCCGCCTGTATCCTCAGGCTGGATTCACATCTAGTCATATCTAGAAACCGCCCCCATCCAATCCCAGTACTGGCCACATTCAGTCCACAGCAAGGGGAAAACCCATCTTTCTCTTATATCCAAACCAGAAGTGGGGAGTCTCCCTGCCTTCTTCCCTGTTTCACATACTCAACCTTCAGTCACCAAGCCCTGTCCATTCTGCCTCGTAAACCCCGCCTTGGTGCTTTCTCTTCTCCTTCCCTACAGCCAGGCCCTGACTCCAAGGCCTGTCATCACTGCTCATTCCTCAAAGGGGCCTGTCACCCAAGGCCTGCAAGACAATGCGCTGAGCTGTGGGAAGAAGACTCGAGAATCTACTAGTGCTTATTTGTGTATTTTTATTGACGTAAGATTCACGTAACAGCAAAATTAACCATGAACCATTTTTAAATGTATAATCCAGTGGCAGTGGATATATTCACAGTATTGTGCAACCACCACCTCCATCTAGTCCCGAGATTCACATTTATTTTCAGCGTTTACTTTTTGTGTACATCTTAATGCATGTAATAAACATATACACAGTTGTATTGTGATCATTTGTGCATACTCATACATCCATTGGGAATATGTGGTGAAGACTTCTTTACCAAGGAGGGTGCACAACCAGAAATGTGGACACATGTGGTCACCAAACTCATTGCCCAGGTGACAGCCTCCAGAATATTTTCTAAAATGCCTCCAAACCTTCCTTGTAAAAGACAGCAAAAATGATAACACTGCACACTCCTCACCCCAGGCCCAGTCCTTAAGCCCTTCAATGGCTCTCCACCACCTACAAGAAAATCCCAACGTTCCTGGGTAGACACGTGCTCGATGCAGGAGCCTCTGCCCTCTCCTACATCACCTCTTGTCACACTCACTACCTACCTGCCTCCTCAGTACCCAGCAATAGCACACTGCTGGTGCGTTCCTGGACACCCAGGCTACTTCCGGCCACTCTGTTTTTTCCCATGCTGTTTCCTCTTTCGGGAATGCCTTTACTTCCACTGGCTGTCTGGCAAATCCCCATGATGCAGAAAACCCTTCCTTATCACGGCGCTCGAAGGCAGAATTCATTCCACGTGCCAGCTGCCATCGAAGCCATTGCCTCCATCCTGGATGGTACTCTGGGCGATCTGGTGGTGAAGAGGCTCTGACATCAGAGAATCCTGGGGTGGAATTCTGCCTCTACCACTTACAAGCTGTGGTCCCTTGGGGATGTCGCTTAACTTCAGCTTCCTCATTCACACAATGCCCACCTCACAGATTGTAGAAATTAAACAGCTTCGTGTATGTACAGGATGTAATAAGTAGTAAGTGGTAGGGAATATCATAATAGCTATTTTGTTCGCCTCACTATTTTGAAAACTCCTTATAAAACTCATAATTTCATACCCAAGGAAGAGCTACTCCCAATAAGGCAGAATGCCTTCATTAAAAAAAAAAAAAGTTTTATATTTCACATGAGTGAAATCATAGGTTTTGTCCTTTTCTAAACAAATAAACTAACAAAACAAACAAAAACAAACTCATAGACACAGACAACAGAATGGTGGTTACAGAGGGCTGAAGGGTGGGAGGCAGTGAAGCACCTCAAGGGGGGTCAAATACTGGGGATGGAAGGAGATGAGACTCTGGGTGGTGAGCACACAATAGAGTACACAGGTGTAGAACTATAATGTTGCACACCTGAAAATTATATCATGTTGTTAACCAATGTTAGCCCAATAAGTTTAATTTTTTAAGAGGTTAATTCTTTCGTGTACATTTGTAACAGAAGTTCAAAGAATGCATTTTCTGCCAGCTGTTTATGCGAGGACCCGAACCATGCCAGCTCCATTTTCCCCTCGGCTCACCTCCCACTGCTCACCCAGCACTGACCCACCCCTGGCGGGTTGCTGAGCACTTGGGGCCACACCCTGCCACGTGCTTTCAGAGGAGTACTTGGCTGCCCCATCCCTGGCAGGGGGCACTCAGGAGAGCCTGCCCGTGCCCCTCATAGATGGCCCCGCCCCAGGGGAAACGGTGGACAGATGAGAAGACAGACAGGGAAGGAAGTAGCAACAGGTCCCTGGAGGTAGGGCTGGGCACGGATGAGGTCACTTAAATTTACTTCCATCCTCTGGCAAAATATCTGGAGCAATGTTTAATAAATGGACTGCGTCTGCCACATAATTACAATCAATGACACAGTTGGGCATCCTCCCGGGAGACGGGAAGCTTTGCAGGGTTGAGTTGGCACTGGTCCCATCCACACCTCTCTCTACGTGGCTTCCCACACAGTAGGCTGTCATGCAGGGACTCATGCGGGGTCTCTGGTCCCACTCCCCACATAAGAACGCAGGATATGGTGAGCCCAAAAAGGAACACTCACGGAGCCACAGATAGGGGAGTCATACCACTATATTCTTGATGGCGGCTGGGTTGGAGACACAGGAAGCAGGAGCCACACTATCTGCAACCTGCTGTCCACTTCTCTGCCAACAAACCAACCCCACTTGCTAACTGCAATCCGCACTTGGTAGCTCAGCCACCATCTCCTTGCTAGCCCCCATTTGCTGCTAGCGTAGCCACGGCAGTTATATTAGTGGCCAATGGCTCACAGGTTACAGCTGACGGCCAACTAGCCATAGCTGATGGCCATCCAATCACATTTGATGGCCATTTACTACCTGAGCCAGCACCTTTCCACGTGAGGCCGAGAGCCCCTGGGGCTCTGCCCCACAAGGCCCTCAATAAATATTTGTTGGGTGAGTAGATGAATGAAAGGTTGTTACACTGCAGTTGGGTAAAACCCATGTTGAGCCCAAACTCGGCTGTGCATTACCCTGGTCATGCTGTGTGTGTGACCTTGAGCAAGTTGTCAAACCTCAGAGCTTCGGTTTCCTCACCTATAAAACGGGAAGCACAAGACATGTTCTCCCATTGGAACAGGGCAGTTACCAAAGCAGGTCATACACTGCAAAGCCATTTACAAGAGTGACTGCTGAAAATCACAGCTTGTCCTGTCTGCCAGGACAAGAACAGCAGCCCACACGACCTGCACTCGCTGGACACTGAGGGGCCACATGAGTGAGTCTCTCCATGCAGCTGGGATGGAGAAGTGTGTTTGGGCATCAATCCGGTAATCCCCTCTTGGGCCAATGGAACTGCTGAGGTGGTAGTGGGTGACAAAGCACCAGGGCCTTTGTCATAATTCCCAACCAGAGAGGGTGCCGGGTTAGCTATGGAGGATGGGAACTGAGGGAGGAGGCCCACGGGGGCCCTCACCCGGGGGATGCCCATCTGAGAGCAGAGAATCTCCATCGTCAGCCCCCACCCCCGAGTGCTAGAAATGACCCAACATCACAGATAATTCATGAAAGAGCTGGGATTCAAACACAGTATTATTAGAGTCTCTACACACAGAGACACACACACACACTGACACACTGTATTCACGTACACTTGTATGTGTGGCCAAAGGCCGGCATACACACTGTGTTTATATTTACATGTAAATCTACATGCATAATGTTGGTTCCTGGCATGACGGTCCCACATGAAATTTTCATTCGATTTCTCAGCCTTACTGAGCAACCCAAAACATACCCATGTACCCACAGTAATTTTATCTCCTGTTTCAGTACCACATGAATCGAGCAGAGGGAGGGAGTGGGCAGGGACTGTGCTAGTGAGTTGAACAACTTATCTCTAGTAGAACCAAAGACTTCTAGCTCAGAAGTAAACAAACAACAGAAGGAAACGTGCAAAAGGAAGAAGGACTAAGTCTCAAACATTTGGTTGGGAAAGTTCTAGTAAGTCGGTAACACTTTAAGGGGAGAGAGCTGGAGCAGCTTCGCACCCGTATGAAAAATTGCTGCTGGAGCCACCCGGTAATTCATGGCTAGAACACGAAGCAGGGACGGCTGGCTGTGGTGACATAATTAGAAACAAACAGGGTAGACCGGGATGGGGCATAATTAAGGAGACACTCACTCCACTGGCAGCATTGACCAGAGAGTCACTTGCATACCAGAGAATTTGCATACAAATGAGATGCTGAAAGCACAGGAACAGGACAGTGATAAGACCGTATACATGTTATTAAAGCATGTCAGTGGGAAAAAAAATCATTACATTGATACGATGTAGGTTTAACTACATTCTATTACCAAAATAAATCTTAAACGGCGTCTGGAGCTTTAAAACAGGTACGGGGCTTCCAATTCAGAATGTTAGCTGACATTTTGTGTGTGCCCGTGTCATTAAGTTCATTGCTTGGCCTTACGTATTTGAAGTATTATTTTTAGGAACTTATATTTTAAAATAAATACTGAATTATTAAGTGGCCTACAGGCAAAAGTAATCATTCCTTTTTTTTTTTTTTTAACTTGATCACCTTAAAATTTTTACTTTCTATATTTTGATACCCTTTTGGAGGCACATAAATGTTCCTGCCTGCTTTAATTTTGTTGTTGATGATACCTTCTATCATGCATAAGACAAACCCATTTCTCATTATAATTATAATGCATTTTACATTGAATTTGACTTCATATAAATGAAAATACCATACCCCCGTCTTCCTTATGTTTAGCATTTTCCTGAGAGTCTTTATTTATTCTTTTAATTTTAATATTCCTTTGCCATTCTGGTTTATATATTAGGAGCCTAGTAACTCAGTTAGAGTTTATGTTTCACCTGATAGTTGCCCTTTAGAAAATGATTTTTCCCCCTTTACTGTTACTGTGTTAATTTACTGGATTTTTCTTCCATTATTTTTAAGGCTTTTCCTTTTTTATATTTCTTGCTACTTCTCTTGTTTTGATTTTTCTACATGAATTATGTATTACTTCCTTTGAAAGGTAGAGATCCTGTTTTAATTCCACTAGTCTTTTATTTTTTAGTTTTAAACTGGCAAAAACATAAGCAATATTTACTGTTTTAATTTTAGCAAGACATACAATGTTTAACAGAGCAGCATATTAAATAGAACTACTAATGGCACAGTAATTTTAGTAATTCTGGTAGGAGCTGATGTTAACTGAGTGTTTGGTGTGTAGCAGAAGCCTGGGTTAAATGCTCGAAAGGCATGACTCAGCAGTGGGGTTCCCAGGCTGCTGAAGGCCTGGCTACAGTCAAAAGGGAGAGCTGAAATCTGAACCTCAGGCTGTGCGATTTCAGAGGCCAACCCCAAACCTGAAGGGATGCCCTCAGAAATCTTGTAAGGAGCAGACGTCCTCTTTCCCCCCAGTGGCTTCTGCAGCTCCAAGCATGTCCAGAGTTCTTTTTAGCCAAAGATAATTGGTTCTGGGAAAAAGCCACTTACAGTGAATCCACTTAAAGTGGGGACCAAACGTCGACACTCAATAGAGAAATAAGTTTGACTGTGACTTCATCTTTAAAAATAAAGTAAAAGTATTAAATAAGGTTAGCTTACATTTATTAAATGTAGGTTGCAATGGTAATTGTGTGCTAATTCTTAAGACAAACAAGAAGTAAACTGAGTCCTATTTGGGTGGCTTTTGGTGCAACTTTCCTGACAAAAGAGTAGGGTAACATGTGAAGCCATCCTTTACTTCACAGTTTTATGGCACAAACACAAAGAAAATGTCTCTCCTATTTAAAAAAAAAAAAAGAAAAAGAAGAAAAGCAGCAAAGGATTCATCTATTTTCTTAATGCCTCTCTTAATCCTTTGATTTTGAAATTGCTCTTTCAAAGTAGCTAAGTGTTGATTTTTAACTGGAGAAACTCTGATAAACCACATGAGATAATAGTTTTCCAAGTGATTCGAACAGTCCTCCAACACCACTTTCAGTTGCTTCATGAAATCCCACCATCTTTTGCAAAATGTGTAATTTCATTTTGCAATTAACTCATACGGCATATATGGCATTGCCTTGTCCTCTTACATCTGACAAACGGGGAGGGGGAACCATACCAGTCTTGGATCCTACAGGAAACAGATGGCATACTTACTCAGGCTGTGTAACTGACAAGAGTTCAATAAAGAAACCTTAAAAAAAATGTACTTGGGCAGGGTCAGGGGAAACCAGTAAAGGATGCTGGAGGATAACAGCAGGAAGTTATTACCAGCCACCCCCCACCTGTGACCCAAATAGCACAGCCATAGCCTGAGGGGAAGGCAACCACAAAGGAGCTGTGATTTGGGTAGAGGAGCACAGGCCATTTGCAGCAACAACTGGAAGGGATCTGGGAGAGTGATTATCCCTGCCTCGCGCTTTTATTGTCTTCTGGTCTCCTGCCAGTGACTTCCACTGGCCAAACCCAAATGGAATCCAGAGCAAGGGAGCCCATTGATTACATTTATAGAATAGCCTCTCAGGACACAGGGAAAAAAGGAGAAACTGGATCTAGAGGGAGAGAGAAAAATATCTATTACATTGACC
Source organism: Rhinolophus ferrumequinum (assembly GCF_004115265.2). Classification (NCBI taxonomy): domain Eukaryota; kingdom Metazoa; phylum Chordata; class Mammalia; order Chiroptera; family Rhinolophidae; genus Rhinolophus; species Rhinolophus ferrumequinum. Next base: position 4,165,016 of record NC_046296.1, on the reverse strand, counting down.
AAAACAGGTGATTTTGTTGACTCAGTAGAGTCGGATGTGAAGTGGAAAGGGAGGTTGGAATGAGAATACACTTTATAGGTTCTCAATTCATTTTGGATCTTCTAGTTTTAGAGCTTGTCTTTGCTATATGACATCATAACTGAATGACCTGGAGGATTGATACTGAGTTAATGTGATCTCCTGGAGTTTCCCTTCTGAAGGAATGTAGGAGAAAGTGTCCCTTCTACTTTGAAAAAAGAAGTAGAATATGAAGTCAGACAATTAAGTTCACAAACTCATCCTAGAAAAAGTGCTACATACCTCATTGCTAAATATTACTACAGTCACCTTGGAAGTACTCCCCTTGGGAAGCTATGCACTGATGCCAGCGCCTAGTGCACCCTTCAAAGCAATTTTGGAACTCTTTTTCTGGAATGGCCATCTTTGCTGTCATCGTATCACCCTTCACGTCCTGAATGTCATGAAAACGTCTTCCTTTGAATATTTCCTTTATCTTTGGGTAAAGAAAGAAGTCATTGGGGGCCAGATCAGATTAGCAGGGAGGGTGTTCCAGTACAGTTATTTGTTTACTGGCTAAAAACCCTCACAGACAGTGTCGTGTGAGCTGGTACATTTTCGTGATGCAAGAGCCCTGAATTGTTGGCGGAAAGTTCAGGTTGTCTAACTTTTTCACACAACCTTTTCAGCACTTCCAAATAGTAAACTTGGTTAACTGTTTGTCCAGTTGGTACAAATTCATAATGGATAATCCCTCTGATATCAAAAAAGATTAGCAACCTCGTTGCAACAAGTTCACGAACTTAATTGTCCAACCTCATAAAAGTGAAATTGTACGTGTATATTTTGGGAACATATTTGTGTACACAGATTTAAAAATCTCACCTCTATAGCATGAGTGAATTTATTGAGTCGTGCTATATAGCAATATATTTGCAATAATGGACATTTCAACTGTGAGAAAATGCTTCCTGGTATTTTGAAGCCAAGAGGCCATATTTTAGCTTTCAAGCCTTAACTTAATCACCAGTTTCATAATCTCACCTGATTTACAAGGTCTAATGAGTGAGGTGTAAGTTTTAGAAAGGAATTAAGTTGGAAATTATTCCATTTTGTTTTATACTTTAGAGGTTTAAGAAAAATTAAAAAACACAATTACTTCTGGCTCCTTTCTTAAGTCTTTCAGAAGATCTGAAATGGATATCATCTAGAATAATCATTAAAATCTATTTGCTTCTATACATTCAGGATAATTTCCCTGTTTTTAAATATTCTGGTGGTTAAAACAGGACACATAAAGGCAAAAGGAGCAGAATACATCATCCTGATAAAAAGGTCTGTCCAGACTACACTTGCAAAGAAAGGCACGCGTTTTTAGCTGGTGAGTCACTCACTAATTTTCAAGATAATAGCTTATCACTCCCCATCTAACTAGGAAACCGACCACTCACTAGTGTAAAAGATTCTTCTGAATTCAACACTCCTTCAACAAACATCCTGTGAAGTTGGTCACGGCCCAAAGCCCTCATCTTCCTCAGCCTTTCCTCTCTGAGTGTCGTTATCGCCTCTGCTTGCTGCTCCGGAGTCAGCCCTGGTGCAACTCACTAGTCTAAGCATGTCTTAGTTTGGGTTTCCCCAGAGGTAGACTCTGAGACAAGAATTCTAGCACAAATTGGTTCTTTGAGAAGTGCAAAAAACACCAGTGGGGGAGTTGGGAATAGAGGGAAGGGAAAGCAGCCCAAAGGGAGTATTATCAAGCCTCTGTGGCCAAATGGAACTTGACTTCTGGGAAAATGACCTGGGAGCTATTGTAAACCATATAATCCAAGGATTTGGGGCTGGAGTATGTATATATTGACTTCTATTTGTCATTGGTTGAAGGCTTCTTGCTGGGGGTGCCAGTTCATCAGCACTCCAAGTCTGCAAGAGATGAAGGCAAAGAGGGACTTGAAGGCCAGAGGAAACCCTCAGGCAAAGAAGTGCCAGTATTGGCAGTTGGAAGTCAGACTGGTGTATTCTAAGACAGGTAGTTAGCACCTGCTATGCCACAGCTCTCTCCCTCATGACTCTCTCTCTATTGCCACCAACTCAGAAATTATTTTCTTGGAGTGGGGAGACCTCTACGCTCTCCAGCCTGCCTCTCTCAAGAGGTTTTCTGAGGCCTCACATTCTCCAAGTTATCCTAAAGGCCTAGGCTTTTGGAACACCAAAGTCAGAGACTGACAGACCTCTTTGGCTCTGTATTCCATCATATCCTCACATAGGACAATGGACACAGAACCAACTATCGGTACCAGTGGATGAAAGCAAAAGGTGGAAATATCGGGGAGTTAAATATGTCAAAATTTTATCCTTCCATAGAAGCTACCACTGTTATACCAACACCACTATTAGTTATTTTATTACTATAAACACGACAGAAAATATGATCATGAGAACACTTGTGAAAACTAGTATGAGGAAATGTGAACAACTATCATCAAATCAAAGTAATATACGATCTTCATATTTTATCTGCGTGCTCACAATTCAAACTGGTTTCATTAAAATCCTACAGAGCATTTCTCTTTAGTCTAGGATGGAATGATTTGTAGTAGACTAACACTAAAGCTGAAAACAAGTAGAATACAGAGTAAATCTGTTTAGGGCATTGGAGAGATGCTGAGATAGGTGCCAGGTCCTGAACAGCTAAAGTCCTAAAGAAAAGGGAAGCTCACTAAGGAGAACTCAGCCATTTTCATTCCACTCTTTCTCTTAGGACCTTTGCTGATTCCTGACACACACAGAGAGTAAGGTAGAATGGGGCAAAAGAAAGCTACCAAGAACCAGATAAGCCAGAAGAGCTACTGATCATCTCACAGAGATGAAGAGGCAAAGCAGGAGTTCAGGGTGGCCAAGCCAGCCAACACTTGGAAGGCCAAGTACTCAAAAGAAAAATTCAGAAAAGTGAGCCTGAAAACTCCACAACAGTTTTTCCCTTGCGGCATTTGCTGATTCTTCATTTGTGCAATACAAAAGGCTCAGACACTTCGGAAAAAAACAGCTGGAAAATACAGCAGAAGTTTTTAGTGATCACATATATCTGGGGAGACAGATATTCGTGTCTAGTACCCTCCAAGCTCTAGCACACACCCAGGTTCTCAGTGAGAGTCTGGAGTATACACTAGATGTAGGTTTGAATCAGAGATATACTCAGTCCTCCAAAGGCTGTAACATGGCTTTGAACCAAAGATGAAGGTAAACTGCCTATATTTGAACTGTCTGGCAGAGGATAGCATTAATCTTCTCTGAAGGAAGAAAAATCACCTCCTGCCTCTTCAATTTTTCATAATGTTTGACATTTAATTTTTGAAGCTGAAACATATATGAAACAGGGTCAAGAGAAAAATAGGCAATAGAAACAGACACAAAGGAGCTCAACCTTTTTCAGTGAGTATACATATATACATTTCTGATTAATATGTGAAAGTGGGTGATAAGAATTATTTCAACATTAAGCTCTAACACATTAAAGGGAAATTCTAAAAATTAAAAATATAATTGAAGTTTAAAAAGAACTCAATTAATAGGTTTAGCAGCCCTTTAAAAACAACAGAGGAGAGCGTAAGTATATTTGAAGATTGGTCAGTAGAAAAATACACATAATGAGACAAGGAGAATATAATGGAGAGAAAAAATTTTTTAAAGAGTTTTAAGAACATAAAAATTACAATCAAAAGATCCAAAATATGTGTGCCTGGAATTTCAGAAAGAGAAAATAGAGAGATTGGGGCAGAAGCAATATTTAAGGAGACAATGACAGTTTTCCAGAACTTACAAAAAACATCATGCCACAGATTCAGGGATCACTCTGACCCTCTAGCAGTATAAATAAACTAAAAGAAACAAAACCCACCCTATACACATATATTCATCATGGTAAAAATGAAAAAACTTAAAGACAAAGGGGAAATACTAAAAGCAACTAAAGAAAAAAGACACAGCACTTGCAAATGTGTAATAAACAATAAAGTTAATACCTGACTTCTCAACAGAAACTTCAGAAGCCAGAAAACAATGGAGGATATCTGAAGGTATTGAAAGGAAGTAATTTCCAAACTGGTAATTCCCAAATTTGTTCTCAGAAAATATATTCTTTAAAAATTAAGGAAAAATCAAGGTACTTTTGGACATACACAGAGAATTTATCACCAGAGGTCCCTACACAAGAAACACTAAATCGGGCTTTTCAGGCAGAAGGAAAAGAAACCCCGATTAAAATATAGGAAGGAAGGAAGAAGAAAGGAAATAATACACTAACAAATAATACACTAACAACAACAACTCATGTGATTTAAAATGTATGTACAACTAAAGTTTTGTGACAACCATATCACAAAAAGCAGGGAATGAGTGAAGAGAGTTAAAAGTCGTAGCGTGAGAAGTGGTAAAAGAACTAACTTATACCGAGCCTGAAAAAATAAAAAGCACAGATAGTAGTCTCTAGGGTAGTCATTTAAAAAATAGTACAGGAACACATAACTAAAAGCAAGATGAAAAGATTAAAAATGTGGAATAATAAAACATTTTTAATTACCTAAAAGAACTAAAAAGAGATAAATAAAAGGTCTATAAAACAGATAGAATGGAACCTACCCAAGGAAATTAGTAATAGAATGGATTTCAAAAAAATAAATCACAACTATATGCAGTTAACAAGAGACACATTTTAATATGCGGATAAAACAAAAATGTTAAAAATTAAAGGATAAAGAAAAACGTGCCACACAAACACAAGCAGAAGAAAGCTGAGACAGCTGTATCAATCTACCAACTACTAGTCAACTGGCAAAGGAGACTCGCAGTTAAGAAACATCACTAGAAATGAGGACAGACTTTCATAATAATAACAGGGTCAAGCTCCAAGAGATATACCAAAATTATAAATTTGTATTTACTTAATTACATAGTTGCAAAATATAGTTGCAAAACAAAACTTGACAGAACTAAAAGTAGAAATACACAAATTCACAATCCTCCTGGGACATTTAAACACGCATTTCTTATTAACTGACAGCACAAGCTGACAAGAAAGTCAGTAAGGACATAAAAGACTTGAACAACATGATTAATAAATTTGACCTGATTGTTTTATATAGAACACTACGTCCAAAAATGACAGACCATCTATTCTTTTGAAGTGCACATTGAATATTTACCTAAATTGAACATATTCTGGTCCAAAAAGCAAGTCGTGAAATCATTCACAGCATGGTATCTGTCAGTGAAATTAAGCCCTAAATCAGTAACAAAAGATAACTTAAAAATCCCTAAATATTTGGAGATTTTAAGTTTCTAAATAACTATGGGTTAAAGAAGAAATCAGAATGGAAACTAATAAATATTTCGAAGAGGTTTGGATTCCAATAATGGTGGAATAGCCCATATTGGATTAACCCTCCCCCAGATCAAAATTGTAAAGTCTGGGAAAATACAACTTCTAGACAACAACAGCAACAAGAACAAATGACTATTTGTTAATTAGCCATATCACAATCCAATTCCTTAAAACCAATGTAAAGAAAAAAATCATAAAAGCTTCCAGATTAAAAAAAAGAAGAAAAAATTATGTACAAAGGAAATGAGATAAAGCTGATAACAGATTTCTTGGTGGAAACAATGCAAACTGAAAGAAGATGGAGCAAAATTTTATGCACTGAAAAAAATGTCAGTGTAGAATTCTTTACTCAGCAAAAATAAAGACACTTTCAGACATACAAAAGCTGAAAGACTTCATCACCATCAGATTTGCACTGCAATAAATACTAGAGGAAATTCTTCAAGCAGAAGAGAAATTATGCAAGTTGGAAATCTGGATCTTTACAAAGGAATGAAGAGCACCAGCAGAGGTAACTGTATAGTCAACATAGAGACTTTTTCATATTATTGGAATTTCTGTAGAAGAAAAATAGTACCGTGTTTCCCCGAAAATAACACTGTGTCTTATATTAATTTTTGCTCCTAAAGATGCATTAGGACTTATGTTCGGGGGATGTCATCCTGAAAAATCATGTTAGGGCTTATTTACTGGTTAGGTCTTATTTTCAGGGAAACACGGTAACAGTATGTTGTGGGGTTTATAACACGTAGAAGTAAAATGTATGGCAGCAACAGTACAAAAGCCAGGAGGTAAGAAATGCAACAGTTTGTTGAAAGACTCTTAAACTGTATGTAAAATGTTACGTAATATCATAATTAAAAGGTGTGTACTAGAAGCCCTAAGGCAAGTACTAAAATAGCACAACATTAAAATATCAGTTGTAGCTAATAGCCAATGAAAAAGATAAAGTTAAAGAATAACATACACTCAATCCAAAAAAACAAAAAATGCAGAAAATGAGAGGAAGAGAACAAAACACTGATGGACAAATAGAAAACAAATAGTGACATGATAGAGTGAAATTCAGTCTAATGGATAATCATATTCAATGGTGTCAACACCTCAAGTTAAAGGCACAGGTCAAACAGGACCAAAAAAATAAAATCAAGACCCATATATATTCTGCTTATGAGAAATCTAAATGAAATGTAAAGACTCAAATAGGTTAAAAAAAAAAGAATGGAAAAAGATATCCCACATTATAACTAGTCAAAAGAAAGCTTGAATTGATATGTTAATATGTGGTGAAGTCCATTTCAGAGCAAAAAATTACCAAGGACAAAAAAGGTCATACATAATGATAAAAAGATGAATTCATCAAGAGGACATACAATTTTACCATTTATGTTTGTAAAATAGATCTTTAAGATATACAAAGCAAAAGACTGAAAAACTGCAAGGAGAAATACACAAATTCACAATTATGGTAGAAGATATTTCCATTATCTTGACTGTGGTGATTGATGATAGTTTCATGAGTGTGTACACGTATTCAAACTTTTCAAATTAGTCTCATTAAGTACGTGCCGTATTTTTTTTCTATCAAAAATTCTTTAACAAACATACTTAAAGGTGAAAGCTTTCTGCTCGTGATCAGGATTGAAACAAAAATGCTCAATATCATTGCTTCTATTCAATATTGCACAGCAAATATGGCCAATACAACAAGGTAAGGGAAAAGTTACAAGAATTGGAAAGGAAAAAAATAAAACTATTATTCACAGTAACATGGGTGTGTATGTAGAAAAGCCAAAAGACTCTAGAAACTCATAGAATTAATAATGAATTTAGCAAGACCACTGAAAACAGAGTCAACATACAACGATTAAACTTCTACAATCAGGAACAATCACAAAATACAATTTTAAGGAGCTACCACTTCAAGTAGCATCAACAAACATAACTAAAAATAAATTTAATAAAAGTTATAATTCCTCTGCATTAAAAATTAGAAGCTAGCATATAGAGAAATTAAGATAGACCTACATAAACAGAGGGATATATCATATTCATTTTTTCATGCCATAAAAATCTCATTATTCCTCTTTGATTCGATGCATTTGTATGGGAATGGAAGAGGCCAAGAAAAGTGAAGACAATCTTGAAGAAGAAAGCTGAAGTTCTTACTCAACCATAGACAAATTCCTATGGCACACATTAGTGACTTCAGAACCAGATGTCCACATATACTGTCACAGACTTACGACAAAGGTGACACTATAATAAAGTTAGAAAAAATTGTTTTTGCTGAGAGCAGCGCTGGACCAATTGGATACCACAGGGGACAAAAAATGAATCTTGACACCTACCTCACACCATACAAAGAAACCTATTTTAGATGAGTTAAAGATTTAAATGTGAAAGGTAAACACTTCTAGAAGAAAACATTGGAGAATGTCTTTGTGACACAAAGGATAGGCAAAGGTTTCTTACATAGAATACAAAAAGCACTCACCTCAAAGAAAAACTGGTGAATTAGACTATGTTAAAACTAAGACTTTCCCGTCCATCAGCCATCAAAGGACAACATTAGGGCGTTAAGATACAAATTTGCAACTCATGTCTAACAGAATCCAATACTCTTCCCAATCAATAAGAAAAATACAAACAAACCATGGACAAAATATGTGAGCAGCTACGTCACAAAAGGAATATGCAGTTTCCACAAAGAAATGAAAAATTCATCTATCGTGCATCATCAGGTCAATCTGAACCAAATCGCAAGGAGCTAGTACCATGCATACACCAAAATGATTAAAATTAAAAACATAGACAACACGAAGTGTTGACAAGGACGTGGAGTAACCAGAATTCTCCATCACTGCTGGGGAGTGTGTGAATTTCTACAACTGCGTGGCAGTCAGTTTTACTAACAGCCCCTATCTTCACAATTTATGCCACCATAATTCCACCTCTGGGTCCACCCCCAACAGAAATGCGTACACATGTACACCAAACTGCAAGGGCAGGAATGTATATAGCAGCACACCTCATGACAGCTGAAAACTAAGGACATCCCAAATATCCCTTGGCAGTTGACCCACTTGATACACTGGGTTATATTCATACAACACAATACTATACAGAATGGGTCAGCCAACCTTTTCTGTCAAGGGTCAGAGAGTGAATATTTTAGGTTCTACACGCCACATATTGTCTCGGCTGCATATCTTCCTTTGTTATTTTTTTACAACTCTTTACAAATGGAAAAGCCATTCTCAGCTGTGGGCCATACAAGAACAGGCTGTGGTGGCGTGTGGGCTGCCAGTCCCTGGTCCACAGCAACAGCAACAGACGTGTTACTGCTACATGCAATGACATGTATGAGTTTCACCAACATGATTTTCCATGAAAGAACATTAAAGAGTGCACATTTAAGATTTTAGGCCAAACTGGGGGTAACAGAAGTGATGAAACAGGACAGAGAAGGCTTCCGAGGGGCTGGCGATGTTTCCTGTTCTGGGTGGTGGTGACACGTGATTTATTTGACACAAATTCAATGAGTGATACATTTATGATTTCTATAACTTTCTGTATATTATATTTCAAAAATAATTTTGTTTAAAAATACTAAAAAAATAATCATGGAAATTCAGTTTTCTCCCCGTCCCCATTTACTTACTTTCCTCTCACTGCCATCTTATACCCATTTCTTTAAAGCTACCCAAATGAGTAAAAGCCCTCGCCTGCCTAAGTTTCTGCCTCCATCTAAAAAGTCTGCCAGTGACCCAAAGGAAAATTGTACTTGGGTCACTGTAATGTTATTAAACAAAAGTACTCAAAATACTGACTTTCCTTGTCATGAATGTGTGTGTGTGCGCACGTGCGTGTGTGTGTGTGAGAGTGTGTGTGTGAGAGAGAGAGAGAGCGAGAGCGAGAGCGAGAGCGAGAGCGAGAGAGAGAGAGAGAGAGAGAGAGAATAGCGCCTTGAGAAGCCACCCCAAGTACAGCAGGATGATGGTTTTGCCATCTGGCCTGCGGTCATTCTTCCTGTTCATAACACTTACATTTCAGTAGAAGAGAATTAAGAGCACAGTTTAGCCCAAATCAAAAAGCCTAGTTGAACATGTTTTTCTCATTTGTGCTTCATCCTAAACATTTGTAAAGGTTTAGCAGCTCACCCCAGCAAGACTTTTTAATTCACATTCCAGTAATAAGAGTTTTCATAAATGCTTTTCAAGGACATTCTTATTTCCCGGCTTCACCAGCGCCACGTTACTTCACTCTCTTAGGTGGTGTGGTAAGCCTTGCGATGGGGACCAACTGGGCAGACAAAAAGGTGATTCCTCTCAGGGTGGTACTGTCCTGTCTGGCCCTACATTCCACCAGGGTGGGGGTTAGAGGCGAAGCCCCGGGGTCTGGACATGAGCAGAAATACAGCAGTGGTCAAAGTGGTTTTCCACCGCTGGGAAATGCTGCTGTGTTTCAGATCTGGGTTGAAAAGTAATATGTCCTGACTTCCCTTTCAATTTATAGTCGAGCTGGATATGTAATAAGATTAGGTTTCTTTAAGGCGGAAAAAATGAGGTTTTTCAGCGAAGAAAGGGAGTAAATGCGGGATATAAAGCGGGAGCAGAGCATCAGGTGACTTTGTGACCCTAGGAAGGGTAGGAAAATGTTCAACATGATCAGAATGGAGAGAAGTGGCAGGGGATCAGAAGTGTATGGGTAGGCAAGAGGAGGATGGAGAGAAAATACAAGCTGGATATGGAGAGAGCAACAGAGAGAGGTGAAGGGCATAAAGGTAAAACAGTGTCCAGGAAAGGTCCTAGGGTCAGTACACCTTGACCTATATTAATTACCCTTGTTCCCTGTAGCCCAGCAAGAGGTGAGGATAACTCAGCTTGCAGATGCCACTCACACTAGCCTCCCAAGAAAGAATTGCCCCTCCTTGACTAAACGACCTGAGCCCCTCTCTACACTTCAGCACACGATGCCTATATCGACACATGTGAGAACCCTGGAGGCAGAAAGGGAGGAAATAAGAATAACAACATGTGAGGGTTCCAAGGAAAGTAAGACACAGTTATGTAACCTGCCAGTAGTGGTATAGTTGGGATTCTAGGTCTTCAGATGCCCCCAAAATTATCTTCCACAAATCACCAAAATTCATGATGTTCTTAGGAGGTCTTTTCTAAAGCCAACTCCATTTTGATTGCTAGCCCTTCAAGTTCTACCGTTGAGGACTCATTCCAGCAAGCTCTGAGACAAAGAACTCCTACCTAAGCACCTCACGGGTTAAGCCAATGGCTCTCGAACTTCAGTGTGCACAAAAGTCAAATGGGTAGGGGGGACAATAACAAAGCAGGTGTCAGTCCCTGCGTAGCATTAGGTCTGGGGGGGGGGGCAAGTGGCAGCATGGGTTGAAGTGTGGGTGGGGGTCACGTATTGGGAAGTGGGTGACTGTGGTTCTAAGTTGCCATAGCAATGGATTAGCTTCTTAGGGCTGTCATTTAAAAAGTATCACAAATTAGACAGCCTGAAACATCAGAAATTTATTTTCTCAGAGTTCTGGAAGCTAGAAGTCGAAAATCGAGATGTCGTCAGGCCGTGCTTCCTCCAAAGGCTCTAAGGAAGAATCCTTCTTTGTCTCTGCTAACCTCTAGAGGTTTCCAGAAATCCTTGTTATTTCTTGGCTTATCGTGCGTCACTGTAGTCTGTATGTGTGTCCAAATGTCCCTCTTCTGATAAGGACACCAGTCATACCGGATTAGGGCCCACCACAATCCAGTAGGACCTCCCTCTCAACTTGATTATACTTACAAAGACTCTGTTCCCAAATAAGTTTATGTTCACAGGTTCCAGGTGGACACGAATTTTTTTGGGGGGGTGGAAGGGGACCCACTATCAAACGCAGTGCAGGCAACAGTGATGCTTAGAAGTGATATGGGCTCAGGTGAGCGCCTTTGATAGCTCTAAGGAGTGGTCGCGTAGAAAAGACAAAATTAAAATGAAGCCCAGAACACCCAAACGTCAGAGGATCTCTACGGCAGCATTGAAAAAGTCCCTTATTTCCTACAACTGCAGCCGGCATGGCTGAGGACCAAGGCTGAGGTCCTGGTTGTAGAGCCTACACTGTTGCTGCGTCCATTAAACCCAATCTCTCCAGGTCTCTTACGCGGAACTGCCATACGTCGTTACGCTAGGACACCGTAAAGAATAAGATGAACCCTAAGAAATGGAGTGGGCACATCTGGGCACTCATGCAGAGGCTGAGAGCTTGGAACTCCAAAATCCCCCTTAATCCTTTGACAGTGGCAAGCAGACCCTCACTCCTTCCCCAAACACCTTCCATGCAGCCTGTCAATAACTTTGGCTGGCCAGCTGTATCACAAGACCCACAGCCACCTCCCCTCACTGCCTCTAGACCCTGAAGAGAGTTCCATCCGAAAGTATCCCCAAGAAAGACAGACAAGATGTGCAACCCAAGAGAGTTGCAGAACTCTGCTGAGTTTTATTGGCAGGAGCCTAGGAAGCATGTGTGGAAGGGAATTCTTAGGATGTGAAGCCAAGGAAGGAAAAATACAAAACATAACTGGGCCAAAAGAACTAATTTGTACACCTGTGTGTACTCATTCATGATCTGGGATTTAAAGTGTTGATTCGTCCCTGAAAGTGACATAAGTGTTCGTTAGGATTAACTGGAGCCTTGACTTAAACGATAGCCTATCGTAATGCTCGTAATGCTTTGCGAACTTTGATGAGCTTATTAAAACAGTTCCCTGGGTCTCATCCTCCAGAGATTTTGATGAATTAGTTCTGGTTTAGGACCTGTTAACCTAACAAGCTTCCAGGGAATGCCTATGCTAAAGGGAGACTTCGAGTTGCACCGTAACATTCAAAATGTACCTGAAAAGACAGGTGGCTGAAGATTAAGGGTGACAAGAGTGATCTGATGGGCTTACTAAGTGCCACCTGTCCAGACATCCCCTAACTCTAAAGCCTGGGAGGACCCTCCCTTCCTCAAGGCCGTAAGAGGTGCATTGGTGAGAGGGACCTGGGAACTCTGAAGGTTGGGGATATTGTTCGCTACAACAATGTATTGGGTTTTCTGATCTCAGTAGAAACCAGGTGGTGTCCTTTAACATTCAGAGACAAAATAGGTGCAATGACCACAATAAGCAACAAAGACAGAGCTGTCACCAGAATATTTCGACCTGCATATGGAAAGAGGTGGGCCCCTAGGGCCCCCAGGAAGGAAAGAGATGGGCAGCCTTCTAGCATGCTGCCTGACATATGAGTATATAGGTGAAAAAAGTCTCGTTCTGATGGGTAGAAACCTCACTTGAGTTGCCATCGTGGGAATTCCAGGTCTCTTATGCTTCCTCAGACACTCTCCATTGAGGGGGTGACCGGGTTCCTGTGAAGAAGGATCTAGCAATATGTACAAAGAGGTACAGCATACTGCGAATATTCTTCCAATGGTCCCTCTGGGGCCATTTTCAGGACTGTGCCCTGACATAACCAGACTTTCCAGGAGTTATTAAATATTGGCTCTGAACTAGTGCTAATCCCTAGAGAATGAAAAAAAACAACAACAAGGGGGGCGTTTTGAGGTACGTGATAGATGAAGTCTTCCTTCTAATTTGTTTTACAGCGGGTCTAGGGAGACTACGAACCCATCTTGTGTTTAATTTCTCCATCATCAGAATTAGACTGGGATTAGATATACCAGTAACTGGCCAAATCTCAACACTGGTTCCCTGACCTACGGCGTGAAGACTATGATGATAGGAACAGACAAGAAGAAGTCCCTGAAATTGCCCCCAACCCCAACATTAAGAAAGTAAGGGAATGCCATGTCCCTGGGACTTGCAGAGATCAATGCTGCTACCAAAGGTCTGAGGTAGGCAGGGGTAGAGACTCTAGCCACATCTCTATTTAAATCACCTGGCGAAACAACCCAATCGTTCCTGGAGCAGAAGCGAGATGATCCCAGACTTAACCAGATGGTCTTGCTGATCACAGATGTGTTTCTGGGTGTGGTATAAGCAGAAGCAAATCTGTGTGGTCCCTGGCACGTGGCATGTAGCTGTAGTCCTAGTATATCTGTGTCTCCCTGTCCATGCCAACCGAGATGATCTGAAACAGTTTGCAACTGTAGGAAAGGCATGTCACTCACCTGCCTCAGTCTGTCAGGTCTCCCGCTTCCTACGGAAACACAGTCCAGAGGGAACTTGACCTTCTCATCTCACATAACATCATGCTGATCCATAACACTGTTGACAGTCTGATCATTTGAAAAGCAACGTCCTCATCTGCTGATAAATCTCTACTGGAAAAGCAGCTCCTGGCATGCTACTGACTCCTAATGGAGACCAAACACCTGCGCGGGGGAGAGTTTTTGTTATTTATTGCTATGTAAGTTGACTTAGTGGCTTAAAACAACCACCATTTACTATCTTTCAAGATTCTTTGGGTTGACTGGGTTTCGCTGGGCAATTTTATACTCCATACGAGCTTGGGCTGCATCATCCGGGAACTCGGCTGACCTGGAAAGTCCCAGATCGCTCACCAAGTCCAAGGTGGTTGGTGGCTGATGGTGGCTATTAACCAGGTCACCTACACGTGACTGCTCCTGTGATACTTGGGCTTCCAGGGAGGAAGCGACAGAAGAAATGAACGCTCCCAGTCCTTTCAATGTCCAGACCTATCACACCGTGGCACAGAGATACTTGACCACATCATCTTGGCTGATCAGTCTAGTTTCAAGGGGCGGGGATATAAACTCTACCTTTTGATGGGGAAGAGTGACAAATACTTTGCAGACATTTGTAATCCACTACAGAATCCAAGGGACCACGCAATCTCATCTGGCTCCATGCATGAGGTGCCACTTCATCTATCAAATCGTGAAAGAGGACATGCATAATAGCATTTCTTGTAAAATGCAAATGGTAACTACAGAATTGAGCTAGCACAGGTCTGAAAGGCATGGATAGTAACATGCTACCCAAGCCAGTGCTTCGTACCCCCATAGTGCCTGCTCCTCCTCTTTCCCTCTTCTCCCTAAATCTACGGTCTCGTGGGGAGCTCCTTATGACCCGTACAGTAAGGACGGCTGGGGAAGGAGGAAGGAGATGGCTGCTGCAGTACAACCCCAGTGAGAGTGGCCCCGACAGACAATGGTGAAGTGAATTCTCCTCGTGGGCAAAACCTTAGGCAGTACATCTGGGTGTCCACGTCATGTGGAAAGACGAATAGCCTGCAAAACGAACTGGCATTTACTGAAGTGCAGTGGCTATTGGTTTGGCTGGTTGCTTAAAGATTTTGAAAAACACAGGACTGGAAGATTAGTGACAAGGAAGTCCGAAGGAAAGGTGATGAACCTCTTGGAAGATAGCCATGCCCCAGGGGGTCCCCACTGCAGAGGCAGCTCTCAATAATGGAGTGGACAAGACCCATCTGGAGATGTCACTCAGACTCTTTCCCCAGAACTCTTAGTCCTTGCTCAAGGGGCCCACTGACAAAGTGGTACAGAGATGAAGGCTGTGCATAGCTGCGACAGCAGCATGTGCTTCCCGCTACCAAGGCTGATCTGGCTGCTGTCACTGCTGAATGCCCAAGCTGTCAATTGCAGGGCCAGAGCTAAGGCCCTGGTATGGCAACAATCTGTCGGTGGATCATACATCCAGTTGGTGGAAATTGATTACATTCCATGACATATCATGAAGGAGCAGGGGTTTGTAGTCCTAGGGGCAGATTTACCTCCCTCATCTGAAGCACCACTGCCAGTGCCACTGTCCGTGGCCCGAGAGAATAGTTTATCCGTCATCATGGCATCCCACACGAGATCTCCTAGGATGAGAGGACACATTTTATAGCAAAGGAATTGGGACAATGGGCTCACGGCACACAATTCACTGGCCCTCCCACGTGTCCCATTACCCAGTTAGAGCTGTCTTGACAGAATGGTGCAATAGGCTGCTGAAAAGCCACCTACTGGGGAGAAGGCACTGGCTGGTGCTATATCCAATAAGGGGTTAGTATCCACAACACATTAAGAACTCATACAATTCAACATCAAAAACAACAACAACAACAAAACCCAATCCAATTAAAAATGGGCACAGGACCTGAATAGACTTTTCTCCAAAGATGATACACAGATGCTCAACATACAGACACATGAAAAGATGCTCACCATCACTAATCGTCAGGGACATGCAAATCAAAACCACAGTGACATATCACATCACGCCTGTCGGAACGGCCATCACTGATAAATCTACAAACAACAAGTGCTGGCGAGGATGTGGAGAAAAGGGAACCCTCGTGCACTACTGGTGGGATTGCAAACTGGTGCAGCCACTACAGAAAAGAGTATGGAGGTTCCTCAAGAAATTAAAAATAGAATTACCGTACAACCCAGCAATTCCACTTCTGAGTATTTATCTGAAGAAAATTAAAATTATTCGGAAAGATATATGCACCCCTGTGTTCACTGCAGCACTGTTTACAATTGCCAAGATATGGAAACAATGTAATTGTCCATCAATAGACACCGGGATAAAGAAGAAGTGTATATACATACAACGGAATATTACTCAGCCATAAAAAAAAAAATGAAATCCTGCCTTTTACAACATGGATGGACCTAGAGGGTGTTGTGCTCAGTGAAATAAGCCAGACACCGTATGATTTCACTTACATGTGGAATCTAAAAAAACAAAACAAACAAAACAGAAACAAATTCATAGATTCAGAGAACCAATGGTTGCCAGAGGGAAGGGGGTGGAGGAAGGGATGGCAAGGGGAAGGGTATTAGATGCAAACTTCTAGGTATAAAATAAGTCATGGGACGTAACATATAGCATAGGAAATAGAGTCAATAACATTGTAATCCCTGTGTACGGTGACAGATGGTCACTAGATTTATTGTGCTGAACACTTTGTAAAGTATATAAATATTGAATCACTGCTGCACAGCTGAGACTAATGCAGTATTGCGTATCAGCTGTAATTAAGAATACATTTTTTAAAAACCTGGGTCACCCCAGCGGTCTAGCCAAGATGGTGGCAGAGGGAAAGGGGGAACCTGGAATGCATGGAGGAAGGAGAAAGCTACCAACTTGGGCCTGGGACCAGCTACAAAAGTGGGGACCGCAGCAGACCTGTTTGTTAATGAATCGCTGTTACTTCTGTTTGCATGAGGAGCACTAGCGGTGCTAACATTTGAGGTTTCAGGGGGAGTATGACCAAATTGACCCCCATACAGACACTGCAAGATATTTATGTGTCACTTGGTTGAGAATACCAGTAATTTCCCAAATAAAAGTGAGGAAGCTGAAGGGAAAAAGGAGTGAAGTCTTGTGGTTGTTTCCCGTCATCCCCCAGATCCCTTCTCCATGCTTCTCCTCCTGCTCTGTGCCCGGAGGCTGGCCTGTATGGGCGGCGCTCACAGACATACCGTGTTTCCCCGAGAATAAGACCTAGCCGGACCATCAGCTCTAACGCGTCTTCTGGAGCAAAAATTAATATAAGACCCAGTATTATATTATATTATATTACATTATAGACCTACTATACTATATTATTATAGTAAAATAAGACCAGGTCTTATGTAAATTTTTGCTCCAAAAGACTCATTAGAGCTGATGGTCCGGCTAGGTCTTATTTTCAGGGAAACACGGTTCTTGCCTTCAGCCTGTGGCTAACTTGGCCAATGGGAGGCACCCGCAAGGTATCGCAGGTGGGAGGAGAGTGACGTCGACGTAGTTTTCTGCCAATTCCTTTCGTCCTGGATTGCCTTGGCTTGGTTGTGCCCCTCCCTGAAGAAGGCCACTGTTTCTACCAGGCAGAGCTCTCCACACACCACCACTCGCTCTGGGTTCTGGTCAGGCTTAGGGCTGGTAATGGCTGTTTCCAGTGCTCCGTACTGCTCTCTTCTGTTGATTTCACTAAACTCTGCCCATATCTTTACAAATAGCTTCTTTGCTAAACTGTCCAACTACCCAGGTTGCATATATTCTGTGTGTCCTGCCAGGACCCTGACTCCCATATAGATGAACAATTTCCAGCCCCCATCTAGGGAATGTTTGGGCCTTTGATAAGGAGGTAGGGGCTGCAGCCACAAACGCCACTGCCACCCTGTGTGTCTCCTTTCCTTCTAATCACACAAGGAGTTGGAGAACCAGAAGCGTCCACCCAAGCTGCATATCCCCTGCCTCCCATCTGGCCTGGAGTTTCTTTTTATGGTCCTTTCCTTGGTTTTCCTCTATAATGGGTGTGCTGCCCCAAGATCCAGTCCACCTGGCTATTAGAGTCTGTCCTCCTCTCGCCATCCCCGTCTCCAGCTCCAGGGCTCCAAGGTCCCCAAACCTCTTCTCTAGATGCCGTGGGGGGGTTTCCGGGAAGCAGGACTCAGTCTTCCTCTGCTTTCTTTTGGCTGCCTGACTGGTCACTTAGAGCTAATCATTTCTAAAATCAGAACCACGCTACCCAATCCAACACAATGCCTGACCACAAACTGTACTTTCTGAGCCAGTCTCTTCTTTCAACTTCCAGTTGATATTTCTGGGCCTCTGCCTAGCCCCAGGTAGTTCACATTTGAGCAGCCCTACTCCCCCCCAAGCAGACACACTCTCACTCCAAGTCCAGAGTTATGTTTTATTTGCCCCTCGCTGTACTGGGTGGTAATTCGGGGCTTATTTCACAGCACCAAATGCAGTCAGTGCCTTCACACAGAAGTGCCTCATTAAATGAAATGACACGTCAGGAAGCATTCCATAAACTATAAACTCCTAGGGACAAACAATACAGTTATAATGTTTTGTTGAATAAATTAAATGACCACGTACACCAGAGGTTTGATATTTGATATTGCCTTTCACGTAGTTGATATTTGTAAAGTGACAGTGAAAAAAGCCACACATAATTTCCTTTTACAGGTATCTTTTCTTTTTCCTTCCTAAAGTTTCATTAGGAAAAGACCCACCTTTAAATCCATGTGGAAATGACATGGCAGAAGCATTCCGCCATGTTCTCTGGGAATGAGCTGGCGTCTATACAACTCACTAGGAGTGTGGTACACAATACTGTACCTTTGTGCATGTGTGTATATATGTGTGTGTATGTGTACACATGTACGTGTGGCATGTACATGTATGTGTGTGGTGTTTGCACATAGGTGTGTTTACGTGGTATGTATATGTGCATACATGTGTGTATGTGGTGTAGAAGAGTGTGTGTATGTGCTGTGTAAGTGTGTGTATGTGTGTATGTGTGTAGGAGGGGCAGTTAGAGCCCTAGAGTAGAGACAGAGGACAGCAGGCAAAAGATGGTTGAACTGTTGAACTACAGGTTAAGGACAGAGCTTTGGCAGAGTGGCTGTTAGGAAGTTGACGGAAGCCTTTCTCTGAGCAGAATGAAACAGATGCAGCCAGAGGATATGAAAAGGTTCCAGGCCAGTGCAGAGTCAAGAAGAAGAAGAAAAAAAATCACATTCGTAAGTCTCAAAGAAGACACTGTTTAACGACAAAGGGATTACCACAGGTAAGTACCGACATGAAGCCTTAATGTATATGTAGGAGTTATGTTTACTTAATCCTTGCTGTACTTGGCGGTAATTCCGTGCTTACGAAAAGAGAGAAAAATGATGATAACTAAGATGTATTAAGCACTTACTACGTGCAAGGTACTGTTCCAAGCCTCTTGCATGCCTTAGCTCGTTTAATTCAGATAACAACCCTCTGAGTTATGCTTTACTGTCATCCCCACTTTGCAGATAAAGAAACTGAGGCACAAAGGGACTGAATGGTAACTTGCCAAAGTTCATACAGTTAGTCGGTGCTGGTGCCTGACTCCAGAGTCACTGGGTTCTACCTGCTAAGTTGATTCACCGGGATTGTACTCAGTTCATTTATTTCTGTAGATAAAACTAAGGGAGTGAATCATCTGTTAGGTTTTTATTATCCATGTCTGGGAAACTTAATCCCAAACCAGCTATTCTGACATGAACTAAAAGTAGGGTGACCAACCATTCTGGTTTGCCCAGGAGCTACCACTGGGAATCCCAGGCAAACCAGTTGGTCATCCTAAAAGGTTTGCTATTTAAAAGGAATAAATTGCCGCTGTGGACTTCCACCACTTTACATTGTTTTCGCAACAAAAACATCACCAGGGTAATTTCTGCATTTTGTCTCTGGCATCAATTCATAGCTATCATTTAGGTATAACGGCCCTCATTCGTTTTTCATTAAGCAGTGGCTTTCTTCCCAGGCATCCTGGGATGATTTTGCCTTGTTGTTGAGTGAAGGAGAGTGGGTGAGGGGTCCCGGGCTCTCTAACTCACTGCAGGTGCAGGAATGTGGGCACAGCTGGGTGGAGGGAGAGCTCCCCATGGACGAGAAAGGCTTCCGGGGGTGGCGGAAATCCTCCAGAAGGTCCAGCCTCTACCCTTGCAGGAATTGTCTCCGTGGCTCTCACAGTGCAGACCTGGAACAGGACAGCTCAGTGAAGGCCCAAAAGATGCCCACATGCAGCCCCTGCATTCGTTAGACACTGGGCTAGCCGCTCCATTCTGCAAGTCACTCCAAAATTCAGTGCCAGGTACGCACTCAGCACCTATAACTCTCTGTAGTAAATCGCTCCACGGCTGGTGTCTCACCTCTCACCTGTCCGGCCTCAGAGCATCTTTCCCACTATCCCTTTAGCTTTCTCTGTCACTTGGCCTCCTGCCACCCCCTGGAATCTTTTCCTTGAGTGACTGGAGAGACGCATGTTGATGCCTGTCTCTGGTGAGGGTTTTTTTTTTAATTTTTAATTAGCTTCAGATGTACAAAACTACCTCAGCCCAGTACACTGCCTCGTTTTATAGAGGTCCCATGTCCGGCTAGGAGTAAAGCCCCACTGGCTGGCTTGTTCCAGTTTATCAGGCCAGGCCACAGTCAACGTGAAGTGACAACTGCTGGAGGGTTCTCATTTCCTAAGCCTCAGTTTGTGCCTGCTAGTGAGGTAGTATGTGGGCTGAAGCCTGTAGATTTGCAGAAAGCAACCCTAATGACTGCTGACGTCACGTGGGATCAACAAAGTCACTCAGGCAGAAAGGGGGCACGCAGGTGGCATGAAACGTATGGACAGTTTATAGCTAGGATGCTTTTAAACTCAATTCATTGCTTAAAAGTGAACGGTAAACAACTGAGAAATAACCTGGGATTCAGGATTGCTTGGGAACAGTTCTATTTGCATAGAAAGAACCAGAAACTCGGATCTTGTAGCTGGCTAAATCGTCCCACGTGGAGATCATGAAAACGGAACTCTCCATAATTTCCTGACGCGTTCATGTCTGTTCCACATGAGAAATCAGTTCGCAAATCCAAACTGCTCTTCAGAAAAAAAAAAAAAATATATATATATATATATACCCACACAACTAAGTTATTATTTTTTTCTCTCTCTGGAGATAAAGTGGCACTACTTCAAGAGACACACAATGAAATCATTTAAAACTTCCATCTTAATCCAGCAGAAAACCATAACAGTACAATTCTTCCTGGGGGTAAACTAAAACCTGCTTTAAGGTCCCTGCTTATAATTATTTTACCATTAGAAACAGAACAGTATTTCTAAACCTGGTGTTTACTGTTCTGATCTATTTGTTTCACTCACGACCATCAGCTGCTTCCCAGCTACAAAGATGAGCCTGGAAGGAAATGAAGGCCTTTCTAAGAACTCATAAAAGACCGTCCCTTCTGCAAGTTGGGGTTTGTCATCGTTTGGCTGGGGGAGACGCTAGGAAATGAGAAGGAGATGATGACACAAGAATACATATTGTAGGGAGAAATAAAGATGTGCCCATCAATTCTACGTCCTGTCCCAGAAAGTGGGAGATCGAGTTCCAAGATGCTCAGGGATGTCCATTTATTTGCTCCGGAAAGAAAGAGATTGGGATTGAAAGAGAGAGAAGGCAGCTCCGCCCCAAGCCAGCCCCATTATGCTGGGCCCTGGCACCCCACTGAGGACGTCCCTGAAGAGCTTACCGTTAACTTACAGGAGAAAGTTCCTGGCAGTGCCGAACCTGGCAGAGTCTCCCGTCTGAAAAGGAGAGGGAAGTTTCTTTTCTGTCAAGTTTTGCTGAATGGACCAAAAGAAATCATGCCACAGGTCCAAACTTAAGAGTGTTTAAAGCATACTGCCTCAAGACTTATTAACTGTGGGCTTATTTATTCCTCACTTCCTCCTCTTGCATGAACTCACAGCTCTGCTCTGGAACTGGCAAAGTGGCGGGACAGCTCTGGGTGATGAGAACAAGCTGTGGAGGACAGGGGTGGCAGTGGGTGGAGTGGTCCCTTCTCACCTCCCCCCTAACCTGGGCAGGATCTCAGACAAGCCCCGCCTCCCTCGCCCAGAGCAGCCTCCGAGCGCCACGTGAATCCCCCAAACAGCCTCATTCTGCCCCAGCTGTGTGCCTCGCCAGCAGAAAACTCTTCTCCTGCCACATTTTCATTATGACACTTCTCCCACCCATAAACCCCGAATGTTGACTTACTGGCTAGTACATTAGGAAAGCCCAAACTCAGCACCATTTTCAACCCCAATACTAGACAGCAGTGTTGCCAACCTATCTATCATGCCATGGCCGGGCACAGTATGAGTCACTGATTGCCATTCTCTGATGCTCCAATCAACACAGCCCGCCAAACCACCCCTCGCTACTGATGTGGGTTAGCAAGACTGCTCGGCGAGTGTGTGGGTGTCCTGTTATGTTCCAGGGACCTCTGCTAGGCCCTGGGGACACAGAAGGAAACACAACAAAGGCCATATCCTCATAGGAGACAGACAAATAGACTTACTTATGTCCGGTAGGGGAAATAATGTAACGAAGGAAAATTAAAGCAGGGTAAGGAGATGGAATTTCGGGGGGAGTGATTCTGCTCATGGTGATCAGAGAGTAGAGAACAGAAAGAAGTGAGGGAACCAACCCTGCAAACACCAGTGGGGGATTCTTCAGACAGAGGGACTGGCAAGTGCAAAGGCCCTGAGGTGGGAGCCCACTAGGAATCTGTTTGCTGTCCCTGCCCCCTCCCACTTTCCACTCTTGGCCAAGGCCAACCAGTGCACAATCGTTGCTCACCTGTGCCAGTGCTGTTCCTTCTCCCTGGGGTCTCTGAGCCTGTGGTGACTGTAAAGTGCTGGCAAGTCTTGTTGAGATGGCTGATATCCCTCCCAGAAGCTGCAGGATTCAGAGGCTTGTATGGAGATTATGGAAAACAACCCTTCGGTTGTGCTTTCTGGCTAAATGTTGACCCTTCTTACTAACGTAAGGAGATCAACTGGTCACAGAGGAGGGCCACCTGACCTTTTGGGCATTTTCTCCTGAACCATATAGGGAGGTCTTGACCCTTCTTTAGGATTCTTAACAAGCTTTGCTCTACCAAGGTTAAAGCAATTCTTTTTGACTAACTTCCCTCCCTCCCAGCTTTCCACCTGGACTTGTCTCCCCTCCCCTCCCTCACCCTACCTGGTGCCCTGGGATGGACACAGTGACCCAGCTTTGGGGTGGGGGTGGGGGTCCTCGCAGCAGGGCCTGGTGGGTGCGGCTTCTGTTCCCCAGTGCTCACACTGCCTGTGAGCCGCAAAGTGGGGGCCTTGGAGTTTATCCTCCCCTCCTTCCTGGGAAGACCAGAGCAACACGCGCCCCGTGCTCCACCCCGCCCTGCGAGCCACGAACAGCGCGCACCTAAGACGCACCGGAAGCGCCAGAGGCGCCCCACACGCCGCACACCCCACGGGGAAGCCATCCGCCCAGCCTCCTCCCTGCTTCTCCTGTCAGGTTTGCGGGCTTATATGATTGAAGATTGACCACAGGTGAGCGCTAACTCGCAGCACCAGCACAGGTAACACACCCAGCGGTGCGCTGCCTTGGTTTCTTCATGGTGCTGCATTATTTGATTTCCATAGAACAGGATCTATTCAGAGTCAACTGCGTATTTTCTGGTGATCTTATTGGATGACGGAGATCCTTCCATGTGTGTGTGTCTGGGGAGAGGAACAGGAAGGCGGTTTACTGTACCAAATATTCATCTCAGCTCTCAGACCACACCCGAATCCCCAAATTCTGAATCCTTGTGCTCCTGCCCGCTGGAATGCCTCCCTACCCCACTTTTTTTGGTCTGTGCCTCAGGGTCCACATCAATGATCTCTCCTCTGATCTTTCTACATCTGAAGAATTGTCACTGAAGTCATACTTTGTTTTTTGTCCTATTCAGGGTAGGCTAATTATCAAATAAACAAAACAAAATCTGAGTAGCTTACCAATGCCCACGTCATTCTTGCTCACGTCACAGTCCACTCACCTCTCCAGCACCTCTCCAGACGATCACCCAGAAATGAATCACCTGCTATCGTGCCACCGCCATCTTCAACCCACAGCCTCCCAAGCTGTGGAGGGCGCCATGGACAGGCCCAGAGAATGGAGGGTCTTAATGGGATGTTTCAAGGGCCAGCCTGAAAGGGACACACCTAATTTCTGACTGCAGGTAGGTTCTGACCACAATGGCTTGTCACAATCATTCACCTGGCCCTAATTATCTGCTGGAGACACTGGGAAATGTAGTCGAACTCCCTGCCCAGGAGAAAAGGGATCCATTTGGGGGCACACAAGCACTGTCTCTGCTACCTTCTTGGATGCCTCGCTTTGATTATATTTTGTCTAATTATTTCTGCGGATGCAGAAAAGTAATAAGGGACCTCAGAGGTTTAATTCAAACATCTCATTTTACAAACGAGGCCCAAAGCTACCAAGTGACTTGCCTGGTACAGTTTAGATTAGAACTCGGCTTCTCAGATTCCTGTTACAGAGTTTACAAATCTTCCTAAGCATTTTGCATTATTTTTACCTGAATCTATACATTCATTGAGGTCAAGACTTAGGTCTCTACTCCCAGCTCCTGTAATAGTGTTGGGCATGGAGTCAATGCTAAGAATTGATCGGAGGTGAGGTTGCGGAGTACAAGATTTCTTCTTCAAAGCAGAACCTCTCAAATGAGCCTTTTTTATATGGAAGGAGGAGGCGAAGGTAGGCATATAGCAATACTACACGGACCTAGGGTGCCAATAACAGGAAGACGTATCATTACTTTAAATGCCAAGAAAAAGACAACTGCTGCCAATTAAGTGTCAGATGCTTTCTTATCCCTTAAAATGATTTTACACTCATTAGCAGAGTTTGTATAGGTTGGCTAAGGCATGGACTTTTATTGTGGTAAATATACATAACATAAAAGTTCCATTTGAACCATTTTCAAGTGTCTAGTTTAATGGCATCAGGTGCGTTCACCTCCCCACAATCCCCCTCCAGAATTTTTCACCTTCCCAATCTGCAACACTACCTACTAACCAGTAGCTCTCCTCTCCTCCCTTTCCACAGACCCTGGTAACCACTATTCAACTTCCTGTCTCTATGAATTTGACTAGTCTGGATACCTCGTGTAAATGGAGTCATTACAATATTTGGCCTTTTGTGACTGGCTCATTTCACTTAGCATAATGTCTTCAAAGTTCACCCAGCATGTGTCAGAATGTCGTTACTTCATAGGGGTGAATAATAGCCTATTGTATGGATATAACACATTTTGTTTAGACATTCATCGTCAAAGGACACTGTGGTTGCTTCAACCTTTTGGCTACTGTGAAGAAGGATGCCATGAACAGGTGTGCAAATATCTATTCAAGTCCCTACTTTTCATCCTTTTGGGTGTATACCCAAAAGTGGAATTTCTGGATCATATGGTAATCCTATGTTGAATTTTTTTGAGGAACCATCATATTGTTTTCCACAGTGGCTGCACCATTTACATTCCCACCAACAGTGTACAAGGGTTGTAATTTCTCTATATCCTTGCCAACACTTGTTATTTTCTGTTTTGTTTTTCTTTTATAATAGCCATCCTAGTTAGACATAGATTTTAATCATATATCATTCTTGTGTATCCATAAAAAGGAAAACATAAGTAAAATCAATAGTTTCAGGCATTCCTAAAACTTCTTCACATTCAGTCTGTCTTCCTGCCCAGTGTCACGCTCTAGGACCATCAAGCTCGTTGTTGATAGGGAATTTTTTTAAAGGCCCTAAAAACAACTAGTAATGATGCTTTTCTGTAGAGTCAGCCTACTCATGAGTCCTGCTTTGAGGATGTTGCCACATGCGCTGGTTTCCCGCCTTCCCCACATGTCCTGACAACCACTTGGTTCCTGGGAGTGCAGTGCTCCACTGTGAGCTCAGGATTTTCCTCCAGACCACTGATCCCCTTTCTGCAAGTTTCGATGCTGGTGCTTTCAATGTCAGTGCCTACCCAGGTGATGGCAGCTGTGTCATAACCATTGATAAAGAACGTAAGATGTCACCAAGTGCAAAGCGTATCTTAATTCCAGAAAGGTTCAAATAAAATTTAAAAAATAACTTTGTGTCATCAAAAAGACGACACGTATTGATAAAATGGGATAGGTGAGGATGTTTTGTACCTGGATCACTCAATATAAAGACTCTGCTATAGTACAACTTCCTCATTTTGAAATTCGCATGTAATAACTAAGTTGAATGAGCAAGGAGTACACAGCCTACCCATCAAATAAGACTAGAGCCCTTTCATCCTAGATCCACAGAGGTAAGTAAGAGTGCTGTCCCCACAGCTGGAGGATGCATCTTGGGTCCACACCAGTGGGGGTGTGTGCGTAACCCTTCTGTTAGGATGACTGCCGATCCTGTTTCTTTTAGAGAGAGGGGTGGTTCTGGTCTTTCATCGCAAAACAGAGCCTATATGGGAATAAATACCTGAGGGTCTCTTTCGGCCGTGAGGGGGCAGAATGGACATCACTTGTGCACAGAACAGATTCGCTCATGCTCTGTGATGTGTAATACCATTCCTCCTTGCTCTGTCAATGCTTTTGGAGAAGGTTAACCCTTTAACTCACCCCTAAACTTTATTCTAGGTTTACTTATTGTGGGTAGGATCATAGAGAAATGTGCAATCTGGGACTTGTGAGTCTGAATGATTCCTGAAACATTAGAAGGGAATGAATGAGACAGCAGAAACACTCAAAACAATCACAGAAAGAAAAAGTTCCCAGGAGAGGGGAATTTAGAAAATTCATTAGATTCACAATGAATTTATCACTCGCTTAAATTTGTGTAATTGGAAAATATAATACATACGGATAGACAGAAGTGCATAAAAATATAAATTTGCAGTAAACTGTAATTACAAAGCCACTTAAGTCAATAACTAGAATGTAGTCAGTGCCCCAGGGACCCACGCCTGCGTGCCCCTCCCTATTAGCTACCTTCTTATCTCACTGTGTACCCCATAACCTGAGGCTCTTGGCTCCAGGCAACACTGGTTTCATGGGTGCCAGATCTGAGCGGTCTCACAGAGCCCCACGCTCAAAGGGGTCTCCGGCTTGAGATGTAATGCTCTGCTCTTACCATCTTTAAATTCTTGACAATTCTTTGAATTTGCGTCTTGTAAATGAAGTCCAACGGAGCGTGCCCACGAGCAGAGGAGGTGTGGTAAGAAAGGAAAAACCTTTACATTTCAATACCTTTAGTGACAGTTTCCTTTCTTTTGGGACAAAGGGCCCCACGTGTTCATTTTGCAGTGTGCTCTGTAAATGGTGCGGTTGGCTCTGGCTACAGGAATACTGCGTGCCTTGAAAGAAAAAAAAAAAAGAAATTATAAAAAAAGAAGTTAACTGGCAATTCTTGGCAATAACCTAGAGGTATTTTATATGTGACACAGCTGGAGGCAGTCAGAGAAGGAATATAACCACTCAGCAGTTGACCTCATTCACTGAACAAACACTGAGTGCCAACCAAATGAAAGGCATTGTGGGAGAGGAACGAAACACGATTCCTACCCTCAAGGAACCTAGAGTTTCCTGGGCAAAATGAAACATACACGTTTCTCCCTGACACCAATCATTTGTCTTCATTGCAACCAGACTGATCCTTCCAAAACTTGGATCTTCATGTGACACTTCTCTCCATACACCCTGCCAGTGGCTTCCCAGTCCCCTCAGAATCAGGTTCCAGCTCCCTGACTGGAGACTCACTTCCCATACTTCCTGCGGTAATGGTCAGATGACACCACTCATAATGGGCCGACAGTAAGGAAACGGGCTGCCTCCCAACAAGAAACCTCAGGAAGAGAGGCTTTAGACCGGGTTCCTTCATCCACGCAACAACCTCGTCATGGATGTAGGGTCTCTCCATCTGGCTGCTCTGTCTTTCTGGCGTATTGATTCGTCTTCTGGGCTTGGTTTTGCTTTTGATCCCCAGATGGCAGCTAGGAGATATCCACAGGGAAAATAAAAAGGGGAAGGGTGTGTTTGCTTCTATGTGACTCTCTTAATGAGCAAGAAAACCTTTGTAGAAAGCACTCTTGCCCCTGTCTCATTGGCAAGTATTGCATGCCTGCCACGCTGAACCAATCCCTGAAAGGAGCCCTGAAGACAGTGGCCCCTTTAGACGGGGCTTGCTCCCACCTGGATGGGTGAAGTCACTATATCGCCTGTCTGGCTCTGTAGGCGTTTGAGGTTGCCAACCCTGCCTTAGATGGTCCCTGACTGTCCACTCCCAATTTGCATTGGTTTTTTCTTAGATGGTCCATGACTGCCCACTCCCAATTACTGTGATTGGCTTAGACCCGGGTCTGGGGAGGGGCTTTCCCTCCTATCAAGCACATGCTGCCTGGAGGTAGCTAAACAACATAGAGATTGCAGTAGCAAAGGAGGGCTGGGGTAAGGTAATTGGCAGGGTCCACCACACCAGGCCTGTGGGACCTTTCATCATCTGGCCCCGTTTGCCTATCCAGCCTCCTCTATCGCCATGTCTCTCTCACATTGTATTTTTCAGTTACACGAAATTTCTCAACCTGCCAGACTGACATTGTTTTGGATATCTGCATATGCTATTCTCTTTAACAGGAACCTTCTTTCCACTGAAGCACCTAACATGCATGCGTGTACACACACACACACACACACACACACTTTCACCTGGTTAACTCTCGCTCATTCTTTTGACCAGTAGTTTAGGCCAAGAATGGGAAGCTGTCAGTACCTGGTCTGTTGACATATTTTTGTTTGTTTGTTTCCTTTAATGTTTTTATACTTTTGGATTGTTTCTGGACATTTAA
Organism: Rhinolophus ferrumequinum; assembly: GCF_004115265.2. Taxonomy (NCBI): domain Eukaryota; kingdom Metazoa; phylum Chordata; class Mammalia; order Chiroptera; family Rhinolophidae; genus Rhinolophus; species Rhinolophus ferrumequinum. Next base: position 4,136,465 of record NC_046296.1, on the reverse strand, counting down.
AAGTAAAAATCCATCTTTCTGACTTCTCTTAAAATTGGGAACAGACACTGGCCCCAGATGGACACAGGAATCCATTTGCTCAAGCTGAAGACAGTGGCCCCTTTAGACGGGGCTTGCTCCCACCTGGATGGGTGAAGTCACTATATTGCCTGTCTGGCCCTGTAGGCGTTTGAGGTTGCCTACCCTGCCTTAGATGGTCCCTGACTGCCCACTCCCAATTTGCATTGGTTTTTTTCTTGGATGTTTACAAAGCACCCTACCCTCCCCTAGTCAAAGCACTAATCACACACTATCGTAATCACCCATTTTCTTGTCAGCCCCCTGAATACTCCCTTAGATTACAAATTCCTTGAGGGTCAAGTGTGTCTGTCTTGTTCCTGGTTCTGCTCCCATTCACCTAGCATAGGCTCCGGCATGTTGCAGGGGCTTAATGAATGTGCAGACAAAAGTGAGAAGTAAAGTGTATGTAGTTTGTCTCAGAAGAGCATTTAGACCCAATTTATCTAATCTGCAATTACATGTTCTTTCAAGCAGCATCAATTAACTGCCCATTATAAGCCTGAGAGCGTACTAGGTGCTGGGGGTGAAAGGTAAACAAGTCAGCCTTTGCCCTCAGTGAGCCCATTGTCTAATGGGGAGACCAACAGAAATCTAATGATTACAGCGCAGGTAATACGTGGGATCTAAGAAAAATGTGGAAGGGCACTGGTGGGTAGTTGATTAATTCATCTTGGGTTGGTAAAGAGAATCTATGTCTGGGTCCCAGCAGGAAACAGAATTCATTCCAGATCATTCAAGCAAAGCGTATAGTGAAGGGGCCGGACACTGGGCTGTGGGCAAGTTAAGAAACCAACAGAGGCTGTCGTTGCAGCACTGGGAAGCCATTACTTCTCCTGGGGCTAAGGGGCAGCAGAAGAAACGGGGCCCTTGGAACAAGTGACAGCCGGAGTTGTGGGACCTGGTTAAAATTAGAGACCTGGCACCAATATATGAAGGAAGAAGTATACCAACCTCTCTCTGTTTCTTCCTGCCAATCTGCCAGTCTCTCCCATTGGCTGAGTCCAACCAGAAATCCACCAGATAGGGTGCCAAGGTGATGTGTCCTGCAGAGGTCAGTCTCCTGGAACACAGAACAGTGGGAAGAAGGGACCTGCATGGACCGCAAACAGAGAATAGCTAGTGCAGAGTCTTTCCAAGAAAGGGTTACTGTAAATCAAAATAAACTTTAGACTTTAATGAAAAACAAAAATCATTTATTCGAGCAAGAGGAGTTGCATCCTGGGAGACACGGATTCAGGTAACAACTCAAATTGCAATCCAGTGAAAACAAAGAAAGCCAGAAGTTCCAAGGTGTACTTCTACGGCAAGCACAAAAGTCCAAAAGTCCTAACCTCATCTGGCTGCAAATGTGTGTAAGTCTGACTTCCCTAATGACCTCCTGACCCCATTTAGATATTAGTGACTCTGTGTTAGTTCACATCACCCTGGAGCTGAGGCTGAAGTCAGGAAGAAAACTATTGTTTTCACCTCGTTGAAGTTTTTTTGGTTGGTTTGGTTTGATTTATTTGTTGGTTATCTTTTGGATACACAGACATTTCTGCCTTGTTTGCAGTTATCACACGTAAAGAGCTGAGTTAGCTACCCTTTGTAAACCACAGCTATAGGTTCATTCACTAAAGGCAGAAGATCTCCAACCATTGCCCTTGGAAATAAAAATCTAAACGAAAGTACTCAGAATCTGAGGGTTTGGTTTTGTTTCTTCAATTGCCGAACCCATCAGCTGCGGTTCAGGCCTCAGCAGTTGCGTGTGTAGCACGTGTTGTTTTCCATACTACTGGGAAGGCTGGACATTACTCCTGCGATTAGGCTAGATTTCCCTGTAGCTCTGAATGAAACAGAAAACGTGCCTAAATGTCCTCATCTCAGAGTTTAATTCCCTTAAAAAATGAGATTTGGATCGGTTCGGCCCTTCTATAACATTTGCTCATATAAAAGAAGGAACCTCTGTGAAGGACTCGGTTCCTGTACCTTATAGGAAGAACAGCGGCAGTCGATGTCTGCCCTTAGGGGATGAAAAGGATGCTGGATTGGAGGGATGTAGGTGCTCCTTAGTATTCAAAGTGGGCAAGTTTCGAATGTAAAATTTGGAACCAATTCCTTCCTGTGATTCCGTTAGAAAACTCTCAAAGCCTACTCTACTCTACGTGGGCCAGAACAGCTGGCTGAAAAAGTTAGACCAAGACAACAGTTATGCATTTTGTTGCCTCCCCAATAAAAATCTCTGGCTGGATCGGCAGATGCACCTGGTGACCACGTCGAGGGGCTCAGCGTGGCACTGTTTGCACATAGAGAGCAGTGAAAAGACAAAAGGTATCTAAAGATCTTGAAGGTAGCAAGGTCCTTTTTAAAAGGTTTTAACAGGCACTTATACTGAAGTGTTTGACCTGGCAAATGGATTGATTTCCAGTTCTCTTTTGGTTTGTGCTGTCAATACTGGGCAGTCTCAAGGAGGATTTTCTCTGTATGTTATAATCTTTAAGTTTATGGAGACTTAAAGAAAATTAGTTATCTAAGTCCTTGCCAAGTACATTTCAAAAGGATATTCTTGACATCACTCTAACAGGCTGCCTATATCCTGGGGTGGGTGGGACCTTGGAAAATCCATCGGAAGGGGAGTCCAGGAATCTGTGATCTAGGGAGGGCTTTTGACCCTAGACAAGTGGCTGAGCCTCTTTTTGGGGCTTGATTTCTGAGTAAGTCACCTAAGATACACATCTTCACCTCACTTGTTTCATTGAGGGCCAGTGGGGACAGAGTAAGACCATGTTCAGGTGCCTCAAGGAGCACAGGGCATCATACAAAGGCACAGTATCATTCGTCTGCCTTTCTGGCTGTCTGCCAGGCACACCTGACATGCAGCATCCCACGCAGCCAGCAAAAGGGCTCTTGGAGGGGCTGGACAAAAATGGAAGGATTGTAGGAAAAACAGTGGGGCCAGGGAGCTAATAACAAAAAGAAAAAAAAAAGAAAGGATTATTTTTAGACCAGAACACTATTTGTGTGTGTGTGTGTGTGTGTGTGTGTGTGTGTGTGTGTGTGTGTGGTGGGAGGGGAGAGAATGGCAAGGGTTTTTATTATGCAGATTACCTTTTCTTTCTATGGGGGATGGAGAGGGCCCATGTGACAGATTACCTTACTAGGGCTTGACCAGAAAATTCCAGACTGGTTGATTAAGGTTACACTTGTGGGAGAGGTTGAATCTGCAATTACATCAGCTATTAAATCTAGGTTTGGTATCATGGGCTTTTAACACGAATGACACCATTCTGGGCCTGTCCATGGGTTTCTCTTTACCGCTACTAAAGATGGCACCTGGTAAGCCCTGGGAGACCTCTGGACCAGACACGCTGAGCTGTAATGCTTTTCTTCCATAACAGTTCTGTTGCCCTGATGTAAGAATGTATGGATGGGGCTCTCAGACCACAAGAACCGGACGGGTGTGGTCAAGGGGATACAGGCCTGCTGGGTCCTTAGCCTGCCACTCGCCCTGTTTCCCCACAACACACAAAAAGTCCTCTAGATTCCTCGCAGGGCTCTGTGGTTACTTACACATGTGTCCTCCGGGGCCTTTTACCCCTGAAGTTGGGAACACTACTCTTCCCTGGTCACTTTTCTGAGCCCCAATGCCTCTGTCTCTTGTGGGGCCGGTGACGTGGTGCGGCCCGTGTCTACCTTTAGGTTTGGCTGTGGCCTTGACCTCCCTTATGAGTGACGTCCACTTAGTCAAGCCTCTGACGGCCAGTGTTGGCCCCACCTCTTCCACTCTATGTAATCCTGGTCGCACCTCTTGGGTAAGGCAATGACTCTCCATCTAACGGTGACGAATTACAAAAACTTAAATCATGAAATAGGGAGGCTTAGAGTCTGACAGTGACCCCAGTGCACAGCTCTTCTTTTCCTTCATGTCTCATGTGAACATAGTCACCTCCCCTCCACTGCCACTTGGGCCTTCATTTAAATTCCCTCGGGGCTGAATTCAAAATGATTCCTTCCCATCTATGCTGACTGGACATCAATCAAAACTGTAGTTCTCAGGCCTTCAGCGGGTTCTTTGTCCCCATCCAGTCTGCTCCCAGAAAAGCAGAGGGAAAGCCCTTTCCTTGATATCCCACATATGTTGGGGGGTGGGGTCCCAGTTCTGGGGTTGCCATGACACCCCGGGTCCTGGAAACCTCTCTCTCCATTTGGGTGCCAGATACATAGCATTGGACCAATACACTGTCCTTTAAACTTATCCTGCAGATTTAACTTCAGACCAAGACAAATATGGAGTTTTGAGCTCAAACGTATTAAAGGGATTTATGTGTGACTAAAAATAGAGGAAAATTCATTACATTCTTTTCTTGTAAGAAGCTGGATTTGCTTTGCCAAATGTGTCTCAGAAAGTGCATCTTTTTTTCCCCTGTCAATAGTTGTATTTGCTGCCGTTCCCAGCAGGGCAGATTGTCCTTTAAATAACACATTATAAGGGAATCCTCAATCAAATACAATTTTAGCACAGAAAGACATAGGTATGCCTTGTTTTAAAGAATAAAGATGTTCTTCAAAGTGACTTTTCGGTAAAGCAACTAAGAAAGACCAGAAACGCACCGGAAGGGAAATGAAAAATGTGGCTCAGCCTCTAGACAGGAGGGAGAGGGGCTGGGAGGGCGGCGGGGGTGGCAGCCTGGGGGAGGGGCATGGCTGGGCCTGAGCCCAGCGGTGGAAGGAAGCCTGCTCCTGTCTGTGGCTCCAGGATGCTGGGGACTCTTCCTGCCAAAGGGGGCCACTGCCAGCAAGCCAGGGGCTCCGTGCGTGCTCCTCTCCCCGCTCCCGCCCTAGTCTGCTTTGCACCAGGATCAGCCCAAGGCAGAAACAGCTAGAGGTGGGACCACGCCTGGGAGATGATCCTAGAGCCAATAGGAAAACAGCCTTTGCTTCCCGGACAATTTACGGCGGCTGTCTGAAGCACAGATGCTTCGGTGATGCAAGGTACAGTGAGTACAGCATTGAGGAGAGCATTTTATGTACCAGACGTGTTCTGTGCTGAGCTTGAGAAGCTGCCTCTCCGGCACACAAATTGCTTATATAACCCAGATGTCAGCTGGGGCCTCACTGATCTTGGAGTGGAGGTAACCTTGGATTCCCAAAGCCCCAGCGGCCTCCTGCTGACTCCTGAACACCCCCAGATGTACTCTCAGTCTGGATGCTGCCTGCCTGTCTCCTGCGTCCTCTATTCTGATGTGGGGCCAGATGCCAACGCCCCTGGGGTCCCCCTCTGGAATCTGCTTATGTAAAAGCTACAGGAGCTGCTGAGAGGACCTGACTAGAAGTGATGGTTGGAACAGGGTTGGGGTTACGTTATATACATCACAGCTCACAATTTTAACCCCCACAAGGTCTCCTTTGGGGGTGACAGAAATGTTTTGGAACTAGATAGAGATAATGGCTGCACAACATTGTGAATGCACTAAGTGATACTTTCACGTGGTTCATCCGATATGAATTTCACCTCAACCAAATACAAAAGTCAAATACCATCCCTCCAGCCCTTCCCTCCGGCACAGCCCAGGCTCCCACGCCTACAGTCCTCCCCTCTCCCAGGCCAGGCCAGCCCTCCCCTCTGTCTGCAGGGCCCACACCTGCCCTGCCAAAGGTCTCAAGGGCATCAACTGTATAGGACCTGGCCATGGACACATCCTCCCCCAGTGAAGGTCAGTCAGAGAAAAGTGACATTTCTCTCTGTTCCACTGACTTAAGTGAGGAGCGTTGAGAAAAGGGTGGCATGCAGGGGAAGGTTCATTGTTTGACGAGTCAGTGGCATTCCACCCCACATAACTGGCTCCTCGTGGGTAGGATAGACAGCTCTTCCACCCCTCCGGACCTTCTCAGACTTTTACAGAGCGGAGTCAGGCCATCCACAGCCTAACAGCCAGGTCCATGTAGACCACACTGGGCAGTGAGCTGTCTTTGCCACTGCCTTGTTCCATGACCTTGAGCTAGTCTTTCAGCCTCTGTGTGCCTTAGTCCCTTCACCTGTAAACAGGGTCCTAACAGTATATGCTGGCCACTACTCATCTCATCATGAGAAGTGCTAGGTCATGAGAAGTGGCCAGCATGCCCTGAGGGACAATGACGGCCAATGGTAGAGACTATGGTTCCTGCCACCTCGGAGCATGGCCAGCAGAATCACTTGGCTTGGTGGAGTTTCAGCTTGGAATGCCTTATAGTATTCACCTTTATTCTCAGCACTCCCAGAGAGCCTGCCCAATGTGGACTCAGAAACTGGAGTCCCTGGGATGGCAAAGGTGCCTGGCTTGAGATCTCTGTGCCTAGACGCAAGCGTGTTGCAACTCGACTGGAACTTGCTTAATTGCTTAGGTTTGTATTAATTACAGTTTACAAAACACTTCCACAATAGATTTGTCACTTGTTTTTACGCCCACCATAGGAAGGAGATTTCACCCCCTTCGTTAGAAATGAGAAAGCTGAGGTTCACGAAGGTTAGGTGACTTGCCTAATGTCACACAGCAAAGAGGGGAGGCAAGAGTCAAAACCAGGCATTCTGACTTGTGTGTGACCTCCCAGGCCCTCCCCACCTGCACACTGACATGTGCCCAGCACTGGGCTGGGGGCTGAGGGCTGTCGAGGGGTTTGGGGGATAGGGGGGTAGGGGGGACAATCAATGGAAGATTCACACGTGTGCTGCCCCCAGGGAACTTACAGTCTGCAGAAGACAGCTGAAGTTCTGCAGCTCTTGGTCCAAATGGTTGCCAACACGTATTCCTCAAATCTCCAGGACATTTTGTAATGAATTATTTCATCTTCGAGAGCATATGACGCTGATGAGCTGTGCCCTCTGGTGAGTGTGAGAAAAGGAGTATGGCCAACTCTCAGTGTGGTGAGGGAGGTGGCCCAGTGGAGAGGACACCCAGTCCTAGGCAGACGCAGGGGACACAGCTCTGCAGCTGGGCAACCTGGGCTAGGTGCCCAGGCTCTCTGAGCCTCAGCTCAGTTTTCTCATCTGATAAATGGGCATCGTCAGAGGGCCTACCTCACAGGGTTATGCTAAAGATTAAATAAGAAAATCTATGCAAAAAATTCGGGACAATATCCAAAATTATCATTATCATCCACTTAAGCAAACTCTGTTCCACTCTGACCATCTCCAATAATAAGCAAAGTGGACAGTAGCTAGCCCTCCACGTTTTGTGCAATGATTGTGTCCTAGGGAAGTAACCACAATTAACTATTCAGAACGGGATGTCCTTTATTCTTCTACGTGTATCTATATACAGACTAGAAATCTATGGAGCACTAAAAACACCATCATGATGAATGGCAGGCATCAAAAGTACACTCTGAGTGTTTTTTTCCATCTCAGTCACAAAAGAAATTTGGGGGAGAAAAATCTAGTCATGAAGACTTTTACATCTCTTATTTCATTCACTTAAATGTCAGACCGAGGAATAAATCTTCATTATAGTTTGTAATAAGTTTACTCGACCCCTGTTTCATATATATGTATAGGAAGTTTTGTGAGAACTACTAAAATACAGTAAAATAGGTGAAGAAGGTGAAAAGATTTTGAGGAATATACAAGGAATGACAATCTCCCCCTCGCACCTTTTTGCTCATTATCCACAGACGTTCTCAAAAAAAAAAAAAAAAAATTAAAAAAAAATAAAAATGTTCAAAAGAGGGTGCTCCTCAAACAAATATGGAAAGTAAACTATTCTTAAGTGCCAAGTTGGCTCTGTCACCATTTTTAATAAAAGTGATTAATGACGAAGCGTGAACAAAATAGGGAAGTGAGTAATCAGGTGGAATTTATGTTATTTTAAAGCTGGAATAAAAGTCTATGGGATGGAAAAAAGCCTCAGGGGCTTTGGCAAAGTTCTTAAATAGCCCGGAGGCTGAGCACAGAGGCTGCTGTCAGAAATCAGCGCCCAGATGCACAGACAGAGCCTATTAAAAATTAACCAAATAGCTTGGGATGACTATTCTAAGCATTGTGAATTGGCAATGGCAAATACCTAGCTGAACAGATGACTGGTCTTGATTCGTAATAGCCGATTGTAAAGGAAATGGACCATGACAGGCTTTCAGTCACAAAAGTGGCTACCGCACAGACCGGAGTGGGGCACATCCAGCCGTGAGGATCCCAGGTCCCCAGGGAGCAAACAGGCAAGGCCAAGATTTCCCATCAAGTGCTGAGCTTTTCTAGCAAATTAAAGGTAAGTTCAGGTCCGGGGTGGGAAGTGGCAGGGTCCTTGGCGTGGGTGCTAAGAATGGGTGAAGCCCAGCCATAGGGGAGGCTGACTATTTTAGGCATTATTCAATAGTTTAGTGATTTGGGGGGTGGGGGCGGTTCACCATTGTATTAATCATGTTTTTTTTTATTTTCTATATTTCCTGATGCTTTGACATCTTGGGTAAGCCTGGATAAGCCTGGAGGGACTGCTCCTCCCCAGGGCTAGCCAATTCCTAGGCCTGTGGTTGTGCCTTTCATATACAAACTAACCTGTCCAGAGCCTGCACTCACTCCCCAGCCACCTCCTCTATGGGTCTTTCACACTCAGGATCCACTATTCCCCTGCTCTCATCACCCCAGGGCCCGGTACCAGACAACCTGGGACAGCCCATACACACCAGGGCCCCCTGAAATTATTCCAGCTGCCGACATGAAGCTTGCTTACCCTGTTTACCCTGCCTTGCCCATCCCTTCCCAAGGGACTCAGCATAAAGGCTCTCGCCCACCTACGTTTGCCCCTCACACCCTCTGATCTGATTGCCCCTGGTGCTTCCCCTGTGGCCCTCTGCGGTGTGGCATGACCCCTCCACTTGGGAACTGGAACAAACTGTCTTTTCAGTGGGTCTCCTAATCCTTGGGCCTCACTATACCAGAATAATAATAATAAAACATACATTTTAAAACAGCCATGTCAAATGTCCCTGGCATAAAAGAAGCCCCACCAAAATGGCATGTACCCAGAAAAGGCAAGGCTAAGAAAGTCAGTTTGGGCTTCATAATGCAGGGCCTCCCGTGCCTGGGCCAGTCACCTGGGCTTTATTCCATGGGCAGCGGGGACCTCTACAGGTTCCTGACAGAGGGGGAATGATCGCAGCTACCCTTGAGCAAGATGGAGCCAGACCTTAGGATGCTCAGACCTTAGGATGCTGCGTGAAAGCGGGGAGGCCGCGGCGGAGATGGAGGCGCTGCTGAGGCCAGAAAGCCGGACCCCAGACCACTGTGGAGGAAATAAAAAGGACACTGTAAGTTAGAACAGGCCCGGTCTGCCAACTCATAAGCCGCGGAAGAAGACCGGAAAGGCCAAGGCCGTGGAGCTTCCAAACACCGGCCTTCAAATGCGAGATAACAGGGGCGGTAGTGAGCGACGGGAAGCGGAGAGGGTTTGGAAGCGGAGGGATAACTGACTTCTTCATGCTCTCTTTTTAAATTGGGGTGCTAGAGACCACCCCGTGGGCCTCCATCAGTACCTACGCACTTGCTGGGCACCTCCCAGGCCTGTCCCAGGTGCTGACGACACCGCCATGAAGGAACAAACAGCGCTGGCCCGCTGTGCAGACCTTCCATCCTAGAAGGGAAGACGTTCCAAACACACTGCTTTGCCTTGAAAGAGCGCTGGCGCCCAGCAGTTGCAGGCCAGAGAAACTCACCACCTGTCCTGCCTCAGCGGCTGCTGCTCGGTTCACCCTTGAAAACATGCTCATCACCCCCACTCACCGGGCCCTGAAGACAGCCTCAGGCCTGTCAGCAGCCAGACCGCAGTCAGTTACAACTAACCTAGGAATCCCTATTTTTATTTTCCCCTTCGCTTAGTAAAAAGAGGTGGGGAAGTCGCGTGGTTACCAGACGCGTGTGAGCGAGTCAGCGGGCCCAGCGACAGCCGTTCCTGCACTGTTGGCCCGTTCCTGGTCCGGAGGTTGAGAAGCCCTCTCTTCCAGCCGAGGACCTCCCTCGTTCACAGGTGCTTTTGTTTTCCTTCTGCAGAATCACCATTTCATTTCCCATTCCTTCTCCCACACAAAGCCTGGGAGTCACCGGTCAACCGCAAAAAAAAAAAAAAAAACACCGACTAGGAACAAAGAGAAATGCATCAGATGGGCAAAACCATGCAAAGTGTACGGCCAACAGGAATCCAGCGTTTCCGACCAACCACCTCACCTGTGCCCTCTGACAGCCTCTCTGGCTGCAGGTGAAAGCTGCCGCATCCCTTCTGTCTCAGTCACCTGAAGCTGCTGGACCGAATAGCAGCTTAAACAACATTTATTTCCTACAGGTTTGGAGGCTAGGAGTCCAAGATCGAGGTGCCAGCAGACACGGTTCCTGGTGAGGACTTGCTTCCTGTCTTCTCGCTGTGTCCTCACATGGCAGAGACAGCGAGATCGCCTTTCTCATGTCTCTCCTTAATAATGGCCATTTTATCATCCCTTAGCATAACTTCTTCTGACAATGTTACCATCACTTACAAAAACATCCATTAGGGTAACAAGGCATTAAGTAGATGTTGATTGTCAATAATCTGGTTACTTTTACCAATTATATGGAGACTGATTTTTTTTTCCTGTTTAAAATGTAATTTTAAAACATCACTACTTCCTAAACACAAGCCATATCAAAGTAAGGAGACAGACAGTAGAGACAGAAAATGAGATTTCTGTATATTTGGCAAGTGCCTGATTACAAGATGAAAATAAATGAATGTCAGTGACTTGCTGTAGTTGCTTTGGTCTCACCTTCCCTCCCTCGGGGTCAAATTAATATGTGTACTAGGGACAGGCCATTTTATATAGCTAAAGACGTTGATGCCCAAGTGTAGACACACAGTCTACAGAGGGGATTCAGTATAAAATGCCACGCTCTGAATTTTATGAGTCTTCCATAGCTGAGAAGTGCTGGTTTCAGAAAGGGGTTCAGAGGCTGGGGATACATTCTATGGTTATCTAGGGCTGGTATAAAGTTTTGTAAGGCTGTCCATTATAAGCTGGCTTTCAGACAGCGATCATAACTCAATGAAAATAAAGATATTTCTACTACTAACAAACTGCTACTTGAATATTGGCATATCTGAACCCGATTCAAATTATTTGTTCCTAATTTAATAAAACATCCTTTGGTGATATTTAAGTTCATAAGATTATTAATGATCTCAGCATCCAAACCAGAACTGGACTATGAGTGACGAAGGCCTTTTGGGTTCTTCTGGAATGGAAATGATTTTCCTTTCATCTATAGACATTTTCTAACCTACTTTTCAGGAATATCTTCAGATCTTTTTGGCTCAGAAGGAATAAAAATAACTCAGATTTCAGTTTTAAAAAAATGACAATGACAGTTTGCATGGTGCAGTGTTTTCCACTATTTAAAAACAATTTTATTTTCTCACTCTCTCTTTAGAAGAGCATTAGGACACGTATTATATGTTATACTTCATAAATTAGGCAGCTATTTGCCCCATTTTACAGATAAGAAACTGAGGCTCAGAGAGATCACATGACTCACTCAAGGTCACACAAGTGTCCCCATAAAGATTAGAAGGACCCAGGTGTCCTGATTAACAGCCTTTCAACCACAAGACATGAAATGTGGGAAATGCACACCACTCCATTCACTCCTACCTCTTAAAAAATACATACTTTCATCACAGTCTCCCTGAGACTGAATCTGACGTAAGCACATGACTTTTACATAACAGACGGTGTCCAGTTCTGCAGTTACCCTCAGATCAATGTGAAGAGATGTCTGAGACAGACACACTGTACTGCCCAAGATTGGTGAGTGGGACACACTTGAAGTGGCCTCAGGGACACCAGCTGAGCCACCCCCGTCCCTCACCAAGGGCCTCGAGGGCCACCTGCTCACTGACTCTGCACAGAGAGGTACTTCCCAAGGTGCACCTCTCTCAGTCACTCTGGTTTTCCTTCCTAAAAGCCATTAAAGGTGGGGGGGAGGGGCCTAAGTTCTGTCCCCAGGAAGGTCTCCAAAGAGCCAGTAAAAAATTTAGCATAATTCAAATTTTAAAGGACACTAAGATTTGAGCTTGTATCGTCTGACTGCAAACTGCTACCTGGGAGGGGGGGTGATAATTCCCACCGACCCGCTGCTTGATATTTTATTAGGAGAAAATGGTCAAGAAAGTTCAGGAAGAAAATCCTAGTCTAAGAAGGGTCCAGAGACTGACTCCTTAGTACAAGAAGTTTCCTGTTTTAGGCGAACATGATAACCACTACACTACGGAAACCTGTAAATAATGAATGTCAACTACAATTTTATATATATATATATATAGTTACAAGAAGCAGAGTACAGCATTAGGAATGGAGACAGTGGAAATGCAATGGCTGTGTGCGATGTCAGAGGGTTAGTGGATGGGGGACGGGGGTTGTCACTGTGTGAGGGATATAAATGATAAATGTCTAACGATTACATGGTTTTGTGCACCTGAAACTAATAAAAAAAATGTTTAAAAAAATGCTGGCCCCCCCCAAAAAAAAAGAAGTTTCCTGTTTTGTTTTATTTTGCTTTGTTTTGCTTTGCTTTGTTTTGTTTTATTGTAGCTTCTCCCATCTGTATATACACCCCACAGTCAGTATCACAGAATCTAAATCCGTGGGTAGTTGCAAAGCCAGGGGAAGCGAGATTTGTTTCTGTCTTGCTGGGAAGAATGTTAAGGTGTTTCCTGCCCCTGCATTCTCCTCTTTTCTATCGCGAGTTGCATTTCTTAAGCTTTACAAAGGAATTACTTGGCTTCCCCACGTGTGAAATCAAGACGAGGTTTTCTTGTTGTTGCTTTTCCTTGCCATGTGTTGTCTATGGGAGTTTAAAGGTTGTGGCAATGTCCCCCCCCGCGCCCCCTGCCCATCACTGTATTTACTGAGCATCCTTTGCAAGGGTTCAAATGAACAGATGCAGGCCCTGTGGTCCCAACACCACACCCACAATCTTTATATTAACAAGAACATAGGTCTAATTATTCCGAATTCTGCTAAAATGAGGCCCAAATGTTCAATTTTCCATGTGTTCCTTTTAATTAAAAGTGAAATGAAAAAGAAAAAGAAACCACCAAAATTATATAAATAAAAGCAGATGGAATGCAGCATTGGAAGCTGTTGTCTATAATAACATTCCCTTTAATAAAATTCATTGGTTAATTCAGTTGATAAAAGCAGTGTTAAAATTAAATAAGAATTAACATACACTTGGGTAAATATTTGTAGTTTCCTTCATGTGCTACCCTGATAAAGGTAATTTAGCTTAAAAGCAGTCATCATCTTTCTTCATAACTGATAAAGCATTACTAATTGTGTGTGTTAATATGGTACAATATGGAATTGAATAGAGATTTTAATCTTAATAACGTCTCCATTAAATTAAAGACAGTGTTGTATGACAGGAAAGATAAGTTTGCTTGTTCCGACTAGCACCTCTCCCCAACTGTGGGGACACGGGGCGGTATCTAACATTTTCTATATCATTCCGGCTGGCGACATTACATTTCCAGTCACTGCTGTAAACAACACTTTTTGGGGGGGGATAATCGAGATAATGTTTCATTGAGGAGAGTGATACTTTATGTGCAAAAGATACTGAGCTTTTCCTTTCTGTGTCTGATAGGATATTTCTATAAACAAGATGCTGGGTGGAAAATGATGGGACTCCACTGCAATGAAATAATCATCCTTCACGGCTATTGCGCCACCCCTGAGCCTGTTAGCATGCCATGAGTGGCCAAGAAGAGAACTCTCCAGCTTGTAGGAGTGAATAATAAGGACTTAACTGCAAGAATGCTGGAGCCGTGGGGTAGCTCTTTCCTCCGGACCCCGAGTGGTCTGTCACTTGTGTGGCCATAGCACGCAGGACTCCACGTCCACCCCACGGTGGTGGTCGCAGCTGTGTCCCCCTAGGCTAGGGTGGTGCTAAGTGGCTGGAGGTCTCCGGCCTGAGAAGCCAGCCCCTTTCTCCACGTGGGTCTGGGCAGCTTTGCCCCGATAAACCCGTCATTGCCATAGCGCTGGCTGCCCTGCAGGACCAGCAGATGTGCTGAACGTCAGTGATTTTGTCTATTAACGTGTTTGTGTATTAAAAGCACATTCCCTCCACTGCCTATTCGGAAGGCTGCGAGTTTTCTGTGAACGTGAGACCCTGTACTTTGCTTTGTGGACGTGCTCCCATGTCATGTCCGTGATTCTGGGGCACACAGCCCAGCCCCCACACGTGTGCAGAGCCTCGGAAGACAGAGCCCTTTACTGCTGACTGTGTGCACACATGTCAGTCACACAGATGTGTCCGAGACAAGGCAGCATGAGTGTGAACCACCAGAGTCAATACTGAGTACCAGCTCAGAATGAAAGCAGTCTGGGAATAATTACAAACCTCCCCCCAAAAAAGGCTGTTTTTAAAAAAATCCAGTCTGCAGAAGTGATGCCAACCCTATCTTTATACCAACCCCGGGAAAAAGAAAATCATAGTTTAACATCAAGTGGGAGATGTAATAAATAATAAACTGTGCTAACAGCTCAGCATCATAAGGAGACAGATGGAAAACTTCTCTCCTGAGATCGCTGCTTCCAAAATTAGAGAAAGGGCTTCTGGATGTGTTCAGGGTGGATAGTTCAAGCCTGAATTTCAATGAGGTGGGAACATTTTGGGGGGTATAACTGCAAAATTGTCATGCCTCCCTTTAGAAAATACAGCAATGCAGGCATTCATCCGGGACACTGGATCCCGGTTCTCCCAGCACATTGGTGTCATTTAACCAAGACGCTGATGGGGCCCTGTTTCCTACACAAGTGTGATGGTGCCATCGTCTGTCCCGGAAAAGAATGGACCACCCCCATCCATGTGTTCAAAGTGATCCTAAAATTGCAGCCTTGAGAATAAAGGGATTATTTCCATGAGAAAAGCACGACCAGCCATTGGCTCATGATGGGTTCCAAGGCCAATGAGTCCCTCTCAGAGACCCCAAAAGCCTGGTGTCTGGGCCCCACAGCTGAGTCGGCATGGTGCAGATCACAGAGCAGGGGTGAGGTAGGCAGCGTCGACCAGCCCATTCTGGTCTGCACCACCTGGGAACGGGACCGACTCCTCAGCTCATCTTCAATCCCCTCCTACGAAAGAGGCCCATTCACAGATGGACACACTAAGGCACAGGTAATTTGGGGAGCTCACTTACCACAAAATCCTGGCCCATCCAGTTCTCTAGGGTCCCTCCTTCCCTAGCTGCCATGGTCACTGAAGTTGTCTGACTACTTCTTTTGGAAAAGCAGGTGAGAGCCTGTGTCATTCTGTCCACTGGTTGGAAACTCTACATCTGGGCTCCAGCTGCCTCTGCCTCGATTTCAATAACAACAGTATTTTTTAGACGTTCGATCCTCTGCTGTTTCAAATGACCTCTCTTGGTATCGTCATCATCATCTTGCCAGTATGGCTTTCGTATTAGAATGGCTCTGAGAAGTCTTCAAGAGAAAACAATGTGTATAAATATAGTATCAAAACTACTCTGATTGGGGTTTGGAGACCATCCAGAGCAAGTGTGGACCACCCAGAGGAGGGTTTCTCCTGGTAGACCTGAGCCGGAAGCTGATCTGAGACTTCACCACAGTGATAGGCCAGCTCATTAAGTAGCCCTACTCCTGCAAAACCCTACTGACTCTTGACAGAAGTCATGCATTTAAAAACAGTGAGTGTGTGCTCTCTTCTGTTTGGAACACTGCAAATAATGGGGCACTCCAGTTTCTCCACAATGTCTCTGATGAGCATTTCAACCCATGACACTTAAACACAAATGAAGAGTAGCATGGCTATTCATGGATATTCAACCCAAGGTCCAAATGTCAGAAAATAGGACATCAGCATAAGACTAACTTATCTCTTAATCACAGAAAAGGACAGGAAATGATGACATTAAAGACACAGCGTTCAAAAACCATGGCAGCTTGCTTCTTCAGAACCAACAAGGGAGTGGGAGACTCTAGCAAGATGGGACGACAGTCTCACATGATACAATCATGGAATGATGGCCCTGTCATCAGTACCTCCAGTCACTGTTACTGTATAATGTTGGTTAGAAGGTCATAGATCCTGCCCCCTCTCAAAGGGAGGGGATCACACAGGGCAAGAACACCAAGAGGTGGGAATTACGGGGGCCACCTTAAGTGTCTGCCTGCCTTAACACACAATTACTACATTCAAGAAAGTTAATATTGATACTGTCCTTCTCAGTGTGTCAGTACCTGATGTCAGTGTGTCCCGTGATTGGTGATCGGAACTCTGATCGTTTGGTGAAGGTATCATTTACCCGGTTTCTCAGCTGTACATTTACCAATTTTCCCTTTGTAATTATTGTCATCTTGTTCCTCATCAAATTTTCACCCAACAATTGTAGCAAAATTGATGATTCTTTGTATGAATCAATTACCATGATGGTTGCAAAATGGCGATTTGTTTAAAACTCCATCACTCTTTCTACATTTGTTAGTTGGCGTTCTGCTATGAGAGCTTTCCCTCTTCCTGTATGCGTGTGGGTATGTATTTATACAGGTATGGACTCATGGATTCCTATTATTTTAATGTTTTAAAATCTATTCCTGTCCTGATTTATTTTGATGCTCAAATTGTCCCAGATTTGATCAACGGAAACACGTTCAAGTTGGCTCCTGAGTCCTCTTAACACCTCCTCCCACTCTGTGAGTGCTTTCTTACTTTTTGGCATGGCAAGGTGACCCAGGTCTAACTTGTACTTCCTTGTCCCTGGGATTAGTCGTTTTAACAAGGAGCCCTGGTTCCTAGTATTGGAGAATGGCATTCAGAAACCAAGATGAGTGTGCACGAGAGGGTTTCAAACAAAGAGATGGACGACAGAATTTGGAGAGGCCACCACATTGGGTGGGATGGTGGGTACCAGCTGTGCTGAAGGTTCTTTAGAGGCTGAGAGCCCAGTTGTAGGCAATGTTTCTCTTGAAGGCCTGGAAGTGATTAGAACCACGCGAGACCCTTAATGGATCCTCTATAAACATCTGGTCGATGGATTCATTCATTGATTGACTATATTTATTGTTTGATAATAAAGCCAAAGTTAATTTATGACATGTATTTTCATGAACTTTTTGCAATGGGTAAAATAAAGTGCCTAAGCAGCTTAGGGAGCCTCCAGGCCACCCCTCCATTTGGTTAATGAAGCCCCTTGCACCTCAGCGAGGGCAAGGTTGTCTCCAGGTCACACCCTTGGCCAGCAGCAGAGCCAGGACTCTAGCCTTTGGGCTCCGAGCCCTGCACATCATACACCTTTCATCAATGTTAGGTCTCTGAACGTTAGAGACCTTGTCTTAATGTTAGGTCTCTGAATATTATGTGTCAGAGACCTTGACTTACAGACAGAGCCATGTCTGCAAGAAAACAACAAAATGTCTGTTGGCCTGTACCTGCAGACAGAGCCAAACTTGCGATAACAGAAAATGCCACAAAACAGCTACTGGCTTGCAGGCAGTCAACATTTTCTGTTCAAACAATGCTACCCTGTCAACACAGCCCCTATAAAACCCTCCTCACCTTTTCCTTTGGGGCTACAAGTCTCCTTTAGGCATGCAGCCTGGACTGTAGCGGTCTTTGCTCAGTCCGATATACAATAAAAACTTTAACTTGCCTGACCACGCACGTTCCTTTACCGGCCGACCTATCATTTGGTGCCACAATGCGGGAAGGTTTAGGCCAGAGAATGCAGGATCACCCCTTCTCTTTTTCCTCTCTCTACATCGGGGCTTGATCCGCTGTCTGGCTACCCTCCTGGACCTGACGTAAGGACGGGACTCGGGACTTTCTCCCTTCAGATGCTGACATCCCAGACAACAGCAGGCCAGAGTGAGACTTCCTATTCTCGTCTCTGAGCTTCCGACTCTCAGGTTTTCCGAAAGTCCTAGTGCTAAGCCAGAAGGTTCCCCGGGGCGGGGGGGCCCAGATCCTCCCAGTCTGAGGATGCTCATTCTGAGGAAGTGGTTTACTGTATCCGTGTCCCTGGAGAACGAACACCGAGATTGGGAGATGCCTCGTCTCCTGTTCTCCTCCTCCTGAAATAGGAGGCTCCCTCCTCACCCTTCTCACTCCATCTCTTCCACCCATGAGGACCTCACATTCGGTCCCTG
This sequence comes from Rhinolophus ferrumequinum, assembly GCF_004115265.2. NCBI lineage: Eukaryota > Metazoa > Chordata > Mammalia > Chiroptera > Rhinolophidae > Rhinolophus > Rhinolophus ferrumequinum. Next base: position 4,118,264 of record NC_046296.1, on the reverse strand, counting down.
CCAAAGCTACGCCTCTCAGTTGTCTCCTCCGCAACTTACGTGCCCTCAGGCTCCACTTACAGGAGATCCGACCCACATGACGTATCTTTTACTATAACACTGCCTGACCCCAATATAACGTCTGTCACCGCAACGGAAAGGGGACAGAAATCCCCTGTGTCCAGGCCTTCTTTACTCTTTGAGCTCGACTCTCCCTCTGCCAAACCTGTAACACTTTCCAAATTCTCCTAGCTCACTCTAAGCCTTCTCCTCCTCCAGATAAACCTCCCTCCTTTGACCCAGCTGACCATCGGGTGCCTCTTCCTCTACTATCCCCTACCAACCCCGCAGCCTAAGCCTTCTCCCCCGAACTCCAGCTCCTCATGTCAGGAGGATTTGGTTCTGTCAGTACTCTGGTTTACGTAACCTTATTTGTTTTATTTGCCTCTTTTTTCTTTTCCTTCTCTATTTGTGTCTTAGACACCAAGCTGATTGGGAGCTCTGTATCTATACCTTCTGTGAGCCCCCTAAGTCGTGTATTTAAAATTGTTCTAGACGCCAACTCAATATTCAGGAACTTGACAAAAGTAAGTCTTAAAACATTTCTCAAATTCTCAGTATCTTTCAAGGTCTCACACATAACCTCAAATGTAAACAAAGGGCTGCTGCAGTCTCCTTGAGGCTGAGGTAACTGAAGAGAAAAAAAAGAGGCACTTTTAAACCCAGGCGACAAGCCTCCCCACTCCTTATTGCAGCCTCCTGAAGTTACAAGGCCAACTATAAGATCTTAGATCCTCTCTACAACTGTTGGTGGTTCTGTTTATATATATAGTCTCTAAGGTCTACACTTGTCTATGTTTTATATGTATTATAATGTTCTTCCCTCTGGATGGTATTGCCAGTTTATAATATTTGATTGACTAAAAATAAGAGAGTAAGTTCTTATATTAATTAATAAAAACTAACTCAGGTACTTCTCAGGATCATGTGATCTAAGAAAATATTTGATACTAACTCTGGTTTCTTGGTTTTACTAAGTTGTGTTAAATGATAAAAGTTATTAACTATCTAGGTATTTCAAAATAACAAAATGCTGAAATATCAATTATTGGCTAGGTCTGAGTTTATCCGTTTCTGGCTTCTTGTCACAGGAACGTTAAAGGATAAATTAAGATCTATTAATGAATATATCATGCATTCCATTACAAAAGCCTATACTTTTAAAGGTTACAAAATGTATTCCTCAATTTACCAGGAAAAGTGCTAATTACTTGCTTTTGGTTATCAGTAAAAATTAAGGTTGTAAAGCTAGTACAAAATTCGAGTTGAATTTTCTCTCTCTACTAAGTAAGACAAAGTTTATTAGACTATTGGTCTACTACTAATATAAAAAGTTTTCCACCTAAAAAAACAAAGATTATATATGTCATCACAACAATTTCTATATTCTAGGACTACTGGTGTTCAGGTGCCCGTCTCATGTTAGATAAAACCAACTATAAAAAACAATAATTTAACTGTTTTTACCAAAAACCTAGATAAGTTAGGGTAAATTCATTAAGCTTGGCCTAATCTTTTCCCTCACCTGACAGCAAATTATAGTAATTCTGACTCATTGTTACATCTTAATGAAAAGCCACAGAATCTAGAGAAGGTCAGGAAATTTGTTTAAATATCTTTCATAACCAAGACAGTAAAAACAAGTAATAAAGGAACAGTGAGACTACACACAAGGCCAGAGACAGGCCAGATTTTTGGCCGCAGTTACAGACAACCCAGGGCTGAAGCCACCTCAGGGCACCCCAGGAACCCCAGAAGAGGGAACACCAGGACACTGGAGTAAGGAATGTCTTAATCCTCCAAACCAGCCGTGCCCCTTGTGCAAAGTAAAAGGGCCCTGGAGGAGGGATTGCCCCTGTTCTGAAGGGAGCAATCCCCACAAATGGCTGTGATCACTGTTGGGCCTTAACTTCCCACCCGCTCCCAAGCTGTTCTCATCACAGGGGTGGAACTGTGGGTGACCCTTGACGTGGCAGGTAAGCCTGTTAATTTCCTGATTAATATAGAAGCCATTTATTCTTTCTTGACGGCTCACTCTGGACCTATTTATGTCCTCTAAGACCTACTCAGTTGTAGGATAAAAGCCCTAAATTTGGGCTCATTTTACTCAGCCTATTCCTTACCATCGGCCTATGCCTCAGGAAAAACATAAAATAAACAAATCAGACTTAAAAAGGACTCTAAAAAAAAGTTTTGTCAGGAGACCTCTAAGCCCTAGCTCTAATTGCTGCCCATTGCTTTGGCTTCTGACCTCAATTCTGTTATTTTCTATATTATTAACTTGGGAAAAGGACAGCAGGCACTCAAAATATAAGGACCGGCACCTCCTCCAGGCCGACTCCTCTACACATTACAGCCCCTTAAAGTCATAAAGTTATAAAGTCGGGACCAAGTACTGTTAACAGCCTAGAGGGGGACGGTTCTCTAACAGTCCAGTTAACTCCTAAACCGAAGGGACTCTGTACAGTTCTCCCAAGCACCCCAACGACTATCAGACTGCAAAGAGTCAGCAGCTGGGTCCCCTTTCCCTTCGAATCAAACCTGTGTTATTCAAGTCTCCACAGGATTCCTCCAGAAAAAAGACTATTGCTTCTGTTCCTGCACGCCAACTGAAGACCTAACAGTCAGGACCACGCGAATCCTTTCCTTTTTAACAGAAAAGGTTTTCCAAAGCCTCACTCGTGACTTTCCTAGTGTGACGTGGCCTGGGAGCCCTGCATCCTGCCGCAGCCCACAGTGGCACACACGCCAGGGCCACTGGCTCACAGGTTCCACGACAGCCATCAGATCCACGCTGCAGCACGACGGTGGGTCTAAGGCGCGGATTCACACCCCGCTTTGGCCTCGGCGAGTTCTGAGCATGCGCACTACTGGCTCCACGTCCATTTGTAAAACCTTCTTGACCCCTGAAGACTATCTGCAGGGCACTAGGTTCTAGGGACACGTCCCCATCTCTGCCCTGAGGTCCTCAGTGTCTATTTCACGGTCAGAGTAAGCAGTCTTACTCCTTACTCATTAAATAATAATAAATACAATTTTCCAAAAAGCTAGATGCGAGAGTAGCTGCGGGTTCCTGAGACCTTACTCCGGGCCGGATCTTTTGCCTGGATCTGTAACCGTCAAACCACCAAGCCAAGAAGCTATAATCAGTGGGAAAACCCTTCCAGGGGAACAACCTGGGGCAAAAGAGATAAGCAGCCTCATCCAAAGACGCACTCGGGGTGTGGAAATGAGAGCCTGGGAGCTGCCCCGGACCCCCACACGCTGAGGCAGGACTCCACACATTCGTACCCAAAGGGCTGAGGTGCGGGGCCGGCGGCGCCCTCATTCTTCTGCTGCTGAGCTTGGCGTGCCTGCCTTCCCGGGACTCGGGGCCCCACTTGTCCCTTAGGCTTCCCTCCTGCTTCCCTGCCAGCCCCAGCGGGCACCAGGTGGGGCTTGTGGGGCTTGGGGCTCCCCCTCTCACAGCGGCAACATCTTCATTGGCTTCTTGCCACCCTCAAAGGCCTTCGTTTCAGCTCGTAGTTTTTAAATCCCAGAAAATCTTCTGGCAGGGCTAGCCGGGAAATGTCCCCAGCTTGGCTGGAGGCAGCCGTCAGCCACAGCAGAGGTTTCGCTCTGGAGCTGAGCCTGGAGCTGCTTTCTAAGGGAGAGCCTCGCCGGGTAGACATGAGCTCTGTGCTGTGGCAGATGTTATTTTGGCACCTTTCCTGGGGAACACTTCTGGGACAGCACCTGCCGTGGAAACGGAAACTCCGACTCAGGACTCGCCTGGGGGTGGGGGGCTCTGAAACACTGAACCAGCAGTAATTTCCACTGTGGGACCGACATTCAAACAAGAACATTCTAATGACTCAAAAGAAGGCAGACAGCAGGGTTTCCCATAGTGATGAGGAGGTTATGGAGTTAGAACTGCCCGTGCCTGTTCTCCCCTTTGCTGGCAGTGGGACCGCGGGCACCTTACTAACCTGACAGGTGCCTGAACGCACGTTACTCCCTCCCCGGCACTGGTCTATCTTAAATGAAGCTCGAGGTGGTTGTAGTTGTCATTTTGTATCATTTATTTGACCCTCAAACGGCTTAAGCTCCAAAGACTCCTATCCATTTCTGGCCCTTTCTGAAGGTTATTTTCCTATTTGAAGGGACAGCCCTTTGTCCCTAAGGAATAAGTACCAGTGGTGGAATTAACAGCATAAGGGAGCACCGACCCCCAGGCGCAGCCCTAGTTTTCTTTGGAATGGAAACCTCCCTGTCACCTGGCCTTCGGGCCCTTGCTCCAACGCCTCCCCTTCCAGGTCTCCTGAAATCGTGTGGGTGAAAAGGTTTGGGTGGCAAAGTGCTGTTCAAACATCAGACGGAAGTAAGTCCCACCTTGTTCAGACCTTGTTCCTTAGCACAGCGGATCCCCAGCTGGCACGCCCTGGAATCCGGTGAGACTCGCGGAGAATACAAATGCCTACCCCTACTCCATGCCAATTACATGGGAGTGGGGCTCTGGCATCGCCACTTGGATTTTAGGTTCCTCAGATGGTGGTACTGTGCAGCCAAGGTTGGGAACCATGACCTTGGAAGGCCATCTGAGGCCTCCCAGACCTTGTGCTTCTAGAATATGAATCCAGGAATATTTATCATTGCCATTCATTTGGTGCTTAGCGTTTGCTTCCTTGTACTGTCATTTGTCATTTTGTTTCTCTCTCTCAGGATAGGAGGTGAGTACCTTTCAACCATTTTATCCTGCCCCCATCCCCAGCCCCCACCCCTCTGCCCTAGCTCTGGGCATTGAAAGGTGCCTAAAATACTGTGTTTCCCCGAAAACAAGACCTAGCCGGACAACCAACTCTAATGCATCTTTTGGAGCAAAAATTAATAAAAGACCCAGTCTTATTTTACTTTAATATAAGACTAGGTCTTATATAATAATATAATACCAGGTCTTATATTAATTTTTGCTCCAAAAGACTCATTAGAGCTGATGGTCCAGCTAGGTCTTATTTTCGGGGAAACACGGTAGTGAGCAGGAAGAAGGAGCTAACTCCCTACTGTGCACCCAGGTCCAGCTAATCCCATAGGAAGAAAGGAGACGGGCAACCACTGTTCAGCCCTTTCTGTGCTAGGAGCTTCCATTCTTGGAGCCCCATCAGAAATCGGTCACAGAAGAACCTTATTAGCCCTAGTTAGGGAAGTGAGGCAAGGAGAAGTGAGGCAAGGAGAAGTATAGCAACTTGCCTGAGGTCACAGGGCCCCCTGTGCTGGAGCTGGGATTCATACACCCGTCTGTGTGCTCTGCTGAAGCACCTGCTTTTTTCTGAGCATACCACCCTGACTAGGTTCTCACTGAAGCAAGGTCTCATCCGAGAGAAAGTGTTTGGGTTCAAGGCTGGAGGCCAGCTCAAGTGTGCCAAGCGTGAGTAAGGGAACTGTAAAACTGAGATCTCAGTTTCACTGCACAACTTCCTGAAAGGGTTCATGTTCCTTTTGTGTGGCCAGGCTTAGAACTGAATGACTAGCTCAGCTATAAAATTTGGGTGCTTTCCCGAGTTCCTGCTAGAATAAATTAATAATAAGGTGAATAAATATTTAGTGGTCAATTGGAGGTTTTTCCATTTTTGGATGGGAACCAACATCTTTTGATAATTGCATTTGAAAGTTGCAAATGATCTCTGACCCCTATGTTTTTCAGTATAACCTATGTAAATCACCTCTTAAAAAAAAAAAAAAAGTGTTTTGAGGAAAAGGCCCAGCAGGAAATATGAACAGCAAAATCACTGAAACCTGGAGGTCATTTCACTCTGATGGTATGAGGACCGCGTGCTGGGCCAAGAAGAGTCAGGCAGTGGATGCTGACATGCTCTTAAATGAGGGTTGTGTCTGAGAACGATTTCTCTCTAGGCTGGTCCCTGTCCTCTTTCTTTAGGCCCAGAAAAGCATCAGCCAAATCCCACACTGGCTGCCACTGACTCAGAACTTTCTGCCTCGTTGTACCTGTTGCTGGAGGTCCACCTTCTAGGGTACCTGTCCTTCCTCAGCGGTTGGAAGGATGCTTCTGGAGCTTGTAAAAAGTGCAGTCCAGCAGGTCTGGTTCAGTGGGTCTGGGCTAGGGCCAAGGTAGGCTCAGGAACCTGCCGTATTAGTGAGCATCCCAGACTGCTTGGGGCCTCGAGCCATGCTTTGTGCAACGCAGACTTAGATCACAGACTCAGGACACCCCAAAGGTTGTCCAGTCTTACCTTTGGAAGAAGAGGGTCTTCAAAGAATCCCCCAGATATTAGATCTTCCTCCTTTTTTGTCTGAACCCCTCTCTCATCCCCACCATCAATGGTCTTCGGGGCTCTTCTCTGGCCTCCCAGGATCGACCTCTGTGGAAGGGAAGGGAAGGGAAGGGAAGGGAAGGGAAAGGAAGGGAAAGGAAGGAAGCAGGACTGGATGGGGTGAGAAGCGGAGCTGCAAGCAATCTCGACAGCCTCAGCCAAGCCCACAGAGAACGTTGAAGCAGGGATGGCTCTTCAGAGGTATCCTGTGCCTGGTGAGTGGACTTTTGTTCCCCTGCACTGATTCGTTATCCGTGAACAGGCCTGAATCCAAGGGTTGTCTTCAGCAGCACTCCATCATTTGGGGGAGTACTTCATCCCTGCAGGGGATCTGGGTGGCCCCTCACGATGTCCACCATGGCTCATGAGCACCAGCTCTCATCCCCCAGCAGGAGTCTTCACAACTCAACACCAGAATGGACCTCTTCCATGAGCTGAGTGAACACTCAGCCCTGGACATCTATGGCCCCCCCGATGGTCACACTCTACCTCTGAAGACACTCAGACAGGCTTTAATGGCTCTCCCATATAATGGTCGTGCAAATATTTGAAAGTGGTGATTCGTGTGGGGCCAAAGCCAAGACGTGCCAGATGCACGTCTGGCCCCTGTGGGCCCCTTTGTCTAAGGTGGCTGTTACGACTATCATACCTGGAAAAACTTTCTATGCACCAAGCCCTCGGCTTAGAAAGTCCCCATGTGTTCAACCTTCACAACAAACCCAGGAAGTAGAATCTACAAAATCATTAGTCTCATTTTACTGATGAAGAGATTTAGAGAGGTTCAGAGAAACTAAACACCTTGCCTGGTGTCGCTGTGAAGTGGGTGGTCAAGCCTGATGCAAACTCAGGTCCCTCTGACGTACTGCTCACCAGCGTCAGAAGTATTCATTTTGAAAGCTGGGTCCCAAGTCGCATCTGTGAAAGGGAAACCGGCAGCAGAGAAGCACGTACTCCTTTTGGAAATGGTCATTAGAAAACCCCCTCCCAGCAGCCAGGAGGCCCGACGGCCACTCGGACGCAGAGCCCTCACTGAGATCGGACTCACAATCTCAGCACAAGGTTGTGACCATTCTTCCTCTGACATCTTCATGCTCCAGAATTGCCAAAGCAGAAAAGGGTCTTCAGGGAACCCCCAGCTATTAGATCAAGCAGCCCAAGCCTTCCTCGTTTTATTGCTGAAGAAATCAAGGCCTGGGGAAATGAAGTCACATGGCCAAGGTTACCTTACACTCTTTGGAAGTCGGACTCTTTTAAGGTGTATGTCTTAAAAATACCCAGAGACTTCCATAAAAATACAATGACACACGTGTCCCTTTGTTTCCCAGAAAGGCTTTTCTCAGACTTGAATGTTTTAATAGGGGCAGGCAGGAAACCCTAAGACCACAGAAGAACTAACTAGCAGGCATGGAGGTGACACCCTTCAACCCCATCTTCTGTTTTCATTGCCGGAGTCCTAACGAGGGTGGAGGACCCCAGGTTTCACCTCGGGCTCTAATACAGGGGTGCAGATTCCAAACTGCATTGCTGAGGGAGCAGTTTACAACAGTGCTTAGCACCCCCAAACTCAATGCCCACCTCTCTAGGCTCAGTGGGGGCCTGCTCCTGGCCCCAAGAGGCCCCTGTGCCAGTCAGAGGAAAGGATGGAGGTGACCAAGGCCTCCTGATGTGAGGATGGAGTTTGTGTGTGGTCAGGAAGGCTTGGGAGGGTCCCCCCATCTTGGGGGCCCTGTGCTGTCCCTTCAGCATCTCCCAAGGAGGGAAGAGGACCTGAGACTGGCATGCTGTCCCCTTGGTCCTTTCTCCCGTCCTACTCCACTGTACCCCACCCCCTACATCTAATGCAGTCCCTTGCTCAATCACCACACCCCTGTGTAACAGAAACACACACAGTCCTGATTCTTGCAGCTTCATTATCAACCGAGCCCTTAGGTAGGCAATGACCTACATAGTGTTTAATATGGAAATTCAAGAATGTTTATCTTTTTTTTAAAAAAAAAAAATCCCTGACCCACTTTCAGGCCACCAACACAGGTGCTCCTGGATAAGGCAGATTCCTGTTGACTGAACAGCACAAATGCCAATATCATTAGCATTTCTCCTAGGACTTTTAGTAATTCAATCAAAGCCCTCACCCTCACCCCAGAGAGGGCCAGTTCTAAACCATGCCTTACTTCACTTGTCAGAATGTGGCTGCTGCCTCAAGGGCTTGAGTTAAAACAGCAAATCCTCACACCCGGGCTCACGGCACAGCAATTTTATGCAGCCTCAACAGGATGTGGCCTGTTGGGGTGGGCAGGGGGGGATAAAGTGAAGTACCCTAGTGATAAATTTATAAAAGGAGCGCTTGTCATTCATTCTTCTTCCCTTCATTTCTCAGTTGATCTAAGAAACTCCTTTAACATTATTTTTAAAAGCATGATTGTATCATATTACAAGGTACTAGCTGCGATTTAAAATCTCTGTCTGGAAAAACGTAGGCAGAACAGGCTCCTTCCACCTTCGTTGGCGGAGCACATGATTCTGAGTTCAGAGACCTGGGCTTAAGTCCAGGCTCTACTAGTTAACGGCAGGGTGGCCTTGGGGGGCATTATCTTTATGTTCCATTTTCTTCCCCTGAAAAATGGGAATCACATTCATGCTTCCTTCGTTGAGTATTTATAAAGACAAAAATACGATCATGGATGTGCTTTACCAACTATAACACCTTATCCACGGATAACGGATCTTCTTTATTTTTGATTCACGAGTAGAGGGGTCGAAGTCAACACAGAGTAAGTTCATTTTCATCACGCTTTGCTTCCCAGTTTATCTTTTAGTCCTCAGAAGTACCCAATCTCTTTCCATTTTGATCACTGTGTATGGCATGAAATGGATTATAAATTCAATCATATAAAAGTGTAAATGGAAAAAAAAAGTGTAAATGTCTCTCACAGGGACATTTCCTTGGTTACAGGAGCCAAAACTTTAATCTAAACTGCTAGAGTTCTCTGAGTGATGGACTGAGGGACTAATTTGGGGGGCAGGGAGGCATATGGGATTCCCCTAAATCCCATTATTAGACAGCTGCCTCATTGGGGCTATTTAAGGACACACCTATGGGTGGCAGGGTTGTGATCTGAAAGGAGCAGTTTTCCACAGGAACCCAGGGTAACTTTCACCAGTCTTTGAACCCGTCCCACAATACACCTGCTGGGAATATTTACCTTCCTGGGGCCACTTGCAGCGGCGGTCTCGAATACCCAAACTCTGAGAAAGCAATTGGAGGCTCTCCTTTTTGATGCTATTATGAATGGAATTGTTTCTGAATTTTACTTCCAGATTGTTCACTGCACGGGTATAAAAATAACAACTGATTTTTATATAGTGATCTTTTATCCTGCAACCTTATGAACTCATTGATAGCTCCAATGGCTTTTAGTAGACTCCTTGGGATCTTCTGTACACACAAGATCATGTCATCTGTGAACAGACATGCTTTACTTCTTCCTTTCCAACCTGATGTTTTCATCTCTTTCCCTTGGCTACAAGCTCCAGGACAATGTTGAATGGAAGTGGTGAGAGTGGGCATCCTTGCCTTGTTCCTGATCTAAGGGGCAGAGCAGTCAGTCTTTCATAAGTATGATGTGAGCTGGGGGGGTTCACAGATGCCCTTTGTCAGGCTGAGGAAGTTCCCTTCTAACCCGAGTCTGTCAGTGTTTTTATAATGAAAGGTGGTTGAGTTTTGTCAAAGACATTCTTCACCTATATTGACATGATCATGAGGTTTTGTCCTTTATGAATATGGTATGTTACACTGATCAATTTTGGGACGATAAATCAATCTTGGCATTTCTAGGAGAAGGCCTACTTGGTCACGGTGTATAATCCTTTTTATTGTGTTGCTGGATTTGATTTTCTAATCTTTGTTGAGGATTTTTGCATCTGTATTCATAAGAGACACTGGTCTGTAGCTTTCTTTTCTTGTGCTGTCTTTGTCTGATTTTGGTATTGGGATTACACTGGTCTCATAGAATGAGTTGGGAAGTGTTCCCTCCTTTTCTGCTTTTTGGAAGAGTTTATAAAAAAGTGGCATTACTTCTTCAAATGTTTGGTAGAATTCACCAGTGAGGCCATTTGGACCTGGGCTTTTCTCAGTGGGTAGCTTTCTGATTACTAATTCAATCTCTCTGCTTGTTATATAGGTCTATTCAAAGTTTCTATTTTTTTCTCAATTGGGAAGCTCTTAAAAGAACCATGTCACCATTAAGCATGCACAAGCTCAGAGACCTGAGTTAACACTTACAGCTGAGTCCTTTTCCTTCTTCCAAGCAATTATATTATGGTTACAACATCTAGAAACTTTTCTTGAGCAAGTTGAACTCCCTGGACCATTCGATCTAAGATACAGGCTTGTGAATGAACAAAAGCATGATAAAATTAAATCCCATCATTTTGCAGTCCAACACAAAATGCAGCAGGGTTAACAGATGCCCTAGGTCTTCTCTAAAGCCGGAGAAGGCTGTGTGACATCACCTGGCTTCTTAGAGGTGGTCAGCCCTTGGGAGAAGCATACAGGAGAGTCCTTGTTTCCGATTCCTTTTGGAAAGTTCAGAGGCCTCTGGAGAACTGTCATCAACAACAACCTCTCCTTACCCCATAGGACCAGAGCCTTCCAGAGTTGTCACCATGGACCCTGTCTCTTGTGATTTCTTTTCCACTCCCACCTGGCTGCAAGGAAGTTGTAGTTTCCTTGACTTTATTTCCTGCTATCTCTGAGAGGCATTTTCATTGTTATTGCTAATCATTATACGGAAATAGAAGGAAGGTGCCAAGCTAATAAATATGGAGACTGCAAAACTCAAGAAATCCGACCAAGTTCTCACAGTCATGCCTGGACTGTAGTTATTGACTTCCTTTCCTTCATGGAAACCAGAGGCTCTTCTTTTTCACTTGTTCTCCAGGTTTATTCCTGAGAGGAGAAGTTTTCAAACTGCCACCATTAATTAGACTCCCCTTGTCCCTAAGGTATGTAAGTCTCCTCCTCCCTAGGTCCACAAAGGTAGAATGAGAAGTGTGCAAGAGGAGTGAATGGCTGTCATGGCTTCCTCCCTGGTCCTAACCACCATCCCCTCTTGTCCGGGTAACTCCAGGAGCTTCCTGCTTCTGCCCTCACAGTCTATCCTCACCACAGGAGCCAGAGTGCTTTTGTTAAACGTAAGTCGGATCACGTCAATCCACCGCTAATGTGAGTCCAATGGTTTCCTATCTCACTCAGAAGAAAAGCCAGTCCTTACTGTGACCCACAAGGCCCTCCTTTTCATTTCTTTGAATTTTACTTATCAATTCTGCGATTGACTTTCTTCCCGCTAGACTGTGAGCTACATGAGGGCAGAAGATTTGCTATTTGTTCACTGAAGGGATTGGGCTTGAATAAGGACACCCTGTACACTGCCTAACATTTCACCATTCAAGCAGCTGCCAGTCACACCTAAAGGCCTGGTTAGCCCTGTAACAGAGTCTGTCCTGGATCCACGTAACCAGCTGAGTGAAGCCCGGGCCACCATGTTGCTTAGGCAACTTCACGGGAAATCTTTTCTTCTTCTCCCAAGTGGAGACATAAACACATTCAATGCCCAGAGTATCACTACCGTGTCTTTCAAAGGCATTATTCATGGGAGATGTCTTAGCAAAGTTCGGACTTAACTGTTAAGGCAATTTTCCAAATTCTCTCCTTCCTTAAACTTTCCTAGCTTTAAGTTTAAGCCTCGGGAAAGGCATGGCTGTGATTCTGGCCTACAGATGGGAATGTGGAAGAAGCTGTACTCATGAAGAAGATCACAAGAGAGCCTTTAAAGTTTTCCTCCTTCTTTACTAGGCTTAGATTCCAGGAGGATCCATCATTCCTCTCCTTATACCCTGGACTCTCGGGCCCTCTCCCCCTGCATTCTACTTGCCTGGCAAACCCCCAAACGTGATGAAATACAACTTCCTGTGCACCTGCAACCAACAGCTGAATGGGGATGAAGGCAACCACAGAGCCAGCAAGCTGGTCTGACTTAACGTCCTGACTGCGGACTTCAGGTGGCGCCTAGTGCTTCCAGCAACCCTGCCCTCCCCTGGTTCACTCGCTCTCCGTTCTCCTCGACAGCTGTTCACGCCTTCCCTCTTCTCCGACCGTCCTCTCAGCGGAGGAACTTGCTTCGTATTCTGTTGAAAAAACAGAAGCAAGCAGAAAAGAACGTCTACAGGCTTCCACCAACAAACCTGCTAACTAACCTGAATCTGGACCTACACATTCTACCTTCACTCCTATTACCATGGATGGACAGACTGCATGTCTTCACTGGTTCAGGCTATTATCACAGAAGATCAAAGACTGGGTTTCTTCAACAACAAACATTGATTTTCCATAGTTCTGGAGGCTGAGAAGTCCAAGATCCCAGTGCCAGCCTGGTCCTGGTGAGGGCCCTCTTCCCGGTTTACACATGGAGGCCTTCTCACTGTCTTTACGTGGCAGAGGTGGTGAGCTCTAGTCTTGTTCTCTTCTTAGAAGGATACGAATCTCATTATGGGGACTGTGCCCTCACGACCTTATCTAAACCTAAAGACCCACCTCCTAACATCATCCCACCGGAGGTTAGGGTGTCAACATATGAATTTTGAGTGACCATAAACATGAAGTCCATAACACTATGTCCCTACCTTAGGCCACACCTCCACATGGGCATTGGATCCCGTCCCTTCTAAATGACTCCACACCAGCCATTAGCCCTCTTTTTAACAAATCACACTTTCCCCCTCTCTACATGAACATGCAAATATGCTGAAATAACTCTTAAGTTAAAAAAAAAAAAAGAGAGAGAGAAAACTCTCTTGGAGCTCATCTCCTGTGAGCCATAGCCCCATTCCTCTGTCCTTCTTTATAGCAAGACTCCTCAAAGGGTAGTCTACAATCCCTCGCTCCATTTCCTCTGCCACTCTCTCTTTTCAGCTCACTCCAACCAGATCTTTGTTCTCACCAGTCCACTGACAGCTCTCGTTAAGGTCCCTGCTGACTTCCTTGTGCCAAACCTAGCTCTCAGTTCCCAGCCCTCATCTTACTCACCGTCTCTTCCTTGAAACACTTTATTTACCTTGTTTCCAGGACACCACCCTCTCCTCTCTCCTCTTACCTCATGGTGCCTTCTCAGACTCTTTCCCTGGTTCCCCTTTATCTATCCAACCTGGAATGCCCAGCGCTTGGTTCTCGGCTCTCAACTCCTCTCTCTCTGCACCCAGTCTGTAGGAGGTATCATTGCTTCTCATCGCCCACGACTGCTGAGTGTACCTCCAGCCCAGGCCTCTTCCAGCAGTGGCAGACACATAGCCAACTTCCGGCTTGACATCTGCCTCCAGATCAAGCATTGTGTCAAACTTACGATGTCCAAAGAAAACTTGCGGGCAAGCATGCCACTTTCCACTTCTAAATGAATGGTACTTTATGCCAAAAAAGTCTTTGAGCCATTCTTGATTTCTCCCTTTCTTTCACCTGCCACAATCTACCCATCATCCAATTCTTCAATAGTTGTCTAAAATGCAACCATTTTGTCTATCCTCTACACCATAACTTTACCAGGAATATTGCAATGGCCCATCTGGTCTCTCCCTCTTTCTCCTTGTGCCCCTCTATAATGTAGTCTCCATAAAGTAGCCAGGGTGGGTCTTTAAAAATATATATAAGCCATATTATCTATGTAATTTCACTTCTAGGCCCCAAGTCCAGCAATGGCTTTCCATTTCACTTACAGTAAAATCTGGTTGCTGGCAATCTCTATGCCCTCATCTCCTCCTACCTTGTCGCATGCCAGCCATGCAGGCCTCCTTGTCCTTTTTCTAAGACGTGCCTCAGGGCATTTGCATCAGCTATATCCTCTGCCAGGAATACTTCCTACTGGATATCTGCCTGGCTTGCTCCCTACTTCTTCTTAGCCTTTTAGTAGTCAGACCTTCTCTGAACACTCTTTGTAAAATAGCACAGAATCCACCAACCCACTCCCCTGTCTTCTCCTTAACCTGTTTCTTTTTCTTCCTAGCACTTCGGCCCTACTGACATATCATATGCTTATCTGTTTAGACTCTATCTCTCCTACCTACAGGGGAATGTAAGCTCCTTGAAAACACCTCCCTTTGTCTGATTGATTCCCTGTATAAACAGTGGCTGACACATAGCCACCCTGGTAACATCTTCCGTACGAATAAAAGAATTAATTTGTAATAGTAGAATTCATAAACAACTTGTGTGCCACGGCAGACAAATGATGAAGTAAATTATAGTTTCACTTCCCAGTGGAATTTTAGTCAATAAAATTGATGGAATCACTCATAGGTATTACTCAAAGGACACCAACGATTTTCAAAAAGGACTTCAAATTGTTAACAGACACACAGGGGAAAAGTATTACCCACCTAACAACCAAAGAAAAGCAATTTAAAAGAACTACGGGTACCGTTTTCCCGTTAAATTAGCACGTTTCTCCTTAAATGTATACCACCAGATTCTGGAAAGGCTTTCTGGTGGTGAACTCTCCTCCAGGGGATGTAAATTTATAAAACACCTTGGGGGGAAAAAATTTGGACAAAAATGCATCATATTACATCAAGATGTTCATTCTTTTTCATCTGGTAATTCTGCTGGGAATACCACATGAGAACATAACAAAATACGATGGAGATATATGTGTGTATAAATGCAGATAATCTATATGTCTCATGGTTAAGAAAACGATGATGTATCTACTCTATTGGACATGATAAAGCCACGAAGATTATGTTTATTCGGGGTTTTATTGACGTGGAGAAATGTTTATAACATAATATGATACTAAATTTTTAAAAATCAGCCCTGGGGAAGACACCAGGATATCCACATAAGGAGTGAAAGCCATCCACAGAGTTCCTTAGGAACTGCGACTTCTTTACAGAATTCCTGACTTGATGTTTTCTCTTTCTGTCTCCAAAGGTTTCATTAAGTTTCTCTTCAGATAATGCTTTGGCTGAGCTCTTTTTATTTACAAATGAACAACAAACATTTCACTTGGCACTCCCTCCGGCGATCCTCCATGAGTATTATCCAGAATTATGAAAGCTGATCATAGTATTAGAGGTTGGAGGTTTAATTTTTAACTGTCAAGAATTATTAGCACCTTAATAAAAACAACTCCACATCTATTAATATGAACACAATCTATTTGATCTTTACCACGACGCATCCATTTTTCTCATGAAAGCAAACCAACAGAAACAACAACAGGAAAGTATAACCTACAGGAAAAGCCTCACCTGGATCAATGTCTCTCTTCTTAGGACCGATCCAGTGGCTGTGTGTGTAGTGCTAGGACCAGTGGTGTCCGGAAGAGGCCGTGTGACAGAGATGGGTTCCATCCCTCATTCTCGGTACCCGTGACTCAGAATCCAGGAGGAGCTGACGGGGATAGCAGAGTGCCAGGAAGACACATGGACTCCCCAAATCATAAACACTACAACCTGAGGCTTTCTTCTCTGTGGCACACACATGCGCCTGCACACACACCGCCCTACCTCCCAGTGTCCAAAGAAGTGACTGGCTCACTTTTTTTTTTTTAAAGCAATTCAAAAACGTTTGAGATAGTTGTAGGTAACAGGGAGACATCATAGGAAAAAAAAAAAAAAAGAATGATCCTTCTCCGGCACCATACCCTGTTTATGAAACTGAGCTTTTATATGTATAAACTGCTCCAGTACATTCTGGAGAGTTTCGGCTGACACCACACCCTGCTCGCTGCGCCATTTGTCATGCAGGGTGGCCTGCGGGGTCTCAGCTCCCGCTCCCCACACGAGAACGCAGGATATGGTGAGGCCAAAAAGGAACCCCCCCCGAGCCATAGGTAGGGGAGTCATACCACTAGAGTCTCACTGGAGGCTGGATTCACACAACATGCGACCTGCTGTCCGCTTTTCTGCCAACCGACCAACTCTCCTCGATTCCATTTCCACTCTCCTCCACACTCCTCTCCGTAGCCGCGGCAGTTATATTAGTGGCCAATGGCTTAATGGTTACAGCTGACGGCCAACCAGCCACAGCTGACGGCTATCTACTACCTGAGCCAGCACCTTTCCACATGAGGCCGAGAGCCTGGAAACTGCTCTCTGGGGCTCTGTCCCCACAGGCACACACGTGCGCCTGCACACACACAGCCCTACCTCCCATTGTCCAAAGAACTGACTGGCTCACTTTTTTTTTTTTAAAGCAATTCAAAAACGTTTGAGAGAGTTGTAGATAACGGGGAGACGACTTTACCAAGTTTCCGCCAGTGGGAACATTTTTCAATACTGCAGTACAATACCCCAACCAGCATACAGACGTTGATACAATCCACTGATCTTATTCAGATTGCCTCAATTTTACTTGTACTCGTGTGTGTGTGTGAGTGTGTGTGTGTGTGTGTGTGTGTGTATGTAGTTAAAACTGTGTGCAGTTTTAACACATGTGTAGGCTCCTGCTTCCACCACCGAAGTCAGCATACAGAACAGTTCCCTCACCACCGGAATCCCTCTGTTGACCTTTTGTGGACACACCCACTTCCGTCTTCTGACTGGCCTGGCCCTAACCTGTAGCAACTATGAATCTGTTTTCCATTTCTTTATTTTTTTTCATTTAAACAGAATTACATAAATGGAGTTATATATGGTGTAAGCTTTAGGGATTGGCTTTTTCTTCACTCAGCATAATTCCCCTTAGACCCATCCAAAGGATTCATCCACATAGTTCCATGTATCCATATTTGGCTCCTATTTATTGTTGAGTATTATTCTATGGTATGGTGCACCACAGTTCTTTAACTATTCACCTACTGAAGGATACTCGAGTTGTCTCCAGTTCTTGGCTACTACAAATAAAGCTGCTACGAACATCCATGTAAAGTTTTTTCTATGAACTTAAGTTTTCATTTCTCTGGGATAAATGCCCAAGAGTGTAATTGCTGAGTCGCATGGTAATTGAATTTTAGTTTTATAAGAAGCTGCCTAACTATTTTCTAGAATGGCTGGACCATTTTACATTCCCACCAGCAGTGTATGAGTGATCCAGTTTCTCCACCTCCTTACCGGCATTTGGTGTTGTCACTTTTTTAAATTTTAGCCATTCTGATAGGTTTGTAATAAATTTGCATTTTCCTGCAGGTCAATGATGTTGAACATCTTTTCGTGTGTTTATTTGCCATCTGTATACCTTTTGGTGAAATGTCAGTTCATGTCTTTTACCCATTTTTTGATTGAATTGTTCTGTTTTTTGAGGTTTTATTTTTAATAGAATTTCTTTCTTCAGAGCAGTTGTAAGTTCGTAGCAAAATTGAGCAGGAAGCACAGTTTCCATATATCCCCTGTCCCCACACAAGCATGGTCTCCCCCACTATCAACAACCCCCCACCAGAGGGGTACATTTGTTACAATCAATGAACCTACACTGACACATCATTATCACTCAAAGTCCATAGGTTACATTGGGGTTCACTCTTGGTGCTGTACACTCTATGGGCTTGGACAAATGTATAATGACATGTACCCATCGTTACAGTGTCATACAGAGTAGTTTCCCTGCCCTAAAAATCCTCAGTGCTCCCTCTATTCATTCCCCCTCACCCTGAACCCTTGGCAACCACCGATCTTTTTACTCCCACCGTAGTTTTACCTTTTCGAGAATGCCATATGGTTGAAATCATATAGTATGTAGTCTTTTCATATTGGCTTCTTTCATTTAGTAATATGCAGTTAAGTTTCCTCCATGCCTTTTCATGACTTGATTGCTCATTTCTTTTTAGCACTGAATAATATTTTATTGTCTAGATATACTACAATTTTATTTACCGATTCACCTACTGAAGTTCATATTGGTTGCTTCCAAGTCTTGGCAATTATGAATAAAGCTGCTGTAAACATCCACATGCAGGGTTTTGTGTGGACATAAGTTTCCAGTTCATTTGAGTAAATACCCATGCTGCCTTGTTGTTCCTCCAGTTTTTGGTCACAATCAGTTCATCTTCCTCTTTCCACCTTTCAGAGCTCTCCTTTGGTTGCCTCTTACATTAAAGAGAAAAATTTTGAGAAGTAGGGCCAGACAAAGAGTTCTTAGACTTGACACCAAAAGCACAATATAACTGATAATTTGGACCATATCCAAATTAAAAACTTTTTGGGGCGACCGGATAGCTCAGTTGGCTGGAGAGCGAGCGCTCAACAACAAGGTTGCTGGTTCAATTCCCACGTGGGATGGTGGGCTGCACCCCCTGCAACTAAAGATTGAAAACGGTGACTGGACTTATAGCTGAGCTGCGCCCTCCACAACTAGATTGAAGGAAAATGACTTGGAGCTGATGGGCCCTGGAGAAACACACTATTCCCCAATATTCCCCAATAAAAATTTTTTTAAAAAAATTTAAACCTTTTGTTCTATGAAAGACCCTTGAAGAGGATGAAACAACAAGTTCCAGACTGGGAGAAAATATTTGCAAAAGTCACATCTGATAAAAAACTGTTATTGAAAATATAAAAACAACTTAAAACTCAACAATAACAAAACAACCCAAATAAAAAATGGGCAAAGACCTGAACAGACACCTCACCTAAGAACATTTCCAGATGTCAAAAAAGCATATGAAAAGATGCGCCACATCACATGCCATCAGGGTCACGCAAATTAAAACAACACATTTCCCAGTCCCCAACTTTGCACGAGACAATGGCCTCAGCAGACTCATTCCTCCTCTGGATAGAACGGGAGTCCCATACCACAATGCCAAAAAGTATGGATCCAGAATCCTGTGATTCTGGATGAGCAAAGGGAAGTCCTCTCCTTTCTGGCTGGCTTGAGACCCTTTTCCTCCACTGAGAGACACCAGGAACTTGAACAGCATCGACAAGGCAGACAGAGCCCAAGAAGTTGTGAGCCCAGGAAGCCTCTTTGTCTTCTGATAAAGGCCTGAGGCTCCTCTCCTCCACCCAGAAACACCAAGTGGCAAGGTAGTATCAGCAAGGGAGAACCTGCCACAATAAGCACCTGGCCCCCAAATCACTCTTTATTTCCAGATCCTGGAGGGGCCCTTCCCTGATCTAGAGGCCCAGCCTAGAGAAATTCCTGTTATTCCCCCGTGGAAGCACCAGAAAGGACTAGTGGGAGCCTCTGCAGCAACAGATAAACCAAGCAGACCAACAGAGCCCCATGAAGAACTGTGAAAATTAAATTGTTATTGAAACCACAGCCCACAAAAATCACCTGGGTGCTAAACCTAAAAAGACAGTCTGCTAACATAACAGCTAAAATGTCCAGGATACAAACCAAAAAAATAACAACTAAGATGAATCAGGCATTGGGATTATTGCACAAGGACTTTAAAGCAGTCATTATACAAGTGCTTCAAGAATCAGCGACAAATTCTATTGACACAAATGAAACAAATTTAAAAATCTCAGCAAATAAAGAGAAGCTATAAAAAAGAACCAAATGGAACATTATAACTGAAAAAAACCAATGAGAGTGAAGATGTGAGAGAACAGAATCATAAACTTGATGAAACATTAATCGATTTTACCCAGTCTGAACAACAGAGAGAAAATAAACTGAGGAAAAACAAAACAAAACAAAAACTGAAAATACGAACCTGTGTGACAATAACAAAAGATGCAACATTTGTTACATCTGAAAGATGAAATACTAAAAATTGTGCAAATCATCTACAGAAAGACAAGGAAAAAGAAACAGATAAATGAGAAACAGAAAAGAAACAAATAATAAATGGCAGACTTGGCTCTAACATATCAATAATTTTAAATGCAAATAGTTTAAATGCACTAATTAAAAGGCAGAGATTACTTTAGAGGATAAAATTAAGTTTCAAAAATATGTTGTTTATAAGAAACTCACTTTAAATTCAATGACATAGGTATGTTGAAAGCAAAAGTATGGAGAAAGATAAAACATGCAACAAGCATCAATAATACGATAAACAGAAGTAACTACAGCACTATCTGACAAAGTCAATTTCAGAGCAAAGAAAATCACCAGGATTTTCAAAGGACATTATATAATAGTTAAAATTATATAACAGTTAAAATAGTTACCAAGAAAAAGTAATGATCCTAAATATGTACACACCAAATAACAGAGCCTGAAAATCCATCAAGCAAAACTAATGGAGTTGTAAGGAAAAACAGATAAATCTACAGTTATTAGCTGGAAACTTCAATACCCTCTTCTCAGCAACTGATAGCATTTCTAGAAAAAAAAAAATCAGTAAGAATCGCGATCTAAACAGCAGTCAACCAACAGGCTCTATTGATACATACAGAACATCCCACCCTACAACACCATGCACTGTTTTTCCCAAGTGCTCCGGAAACATTCACCAAGACCTACCATATCCTGGGCCATATGACAAATGTCAAAACATTTAAAGGCACTGAAATCATACAGATTATGTTCTCTGCCCATAATGGAATCAAATTAGAATTCAACATGATAAAAGAAAACAGGAAAATCTCTCAACACTTAGACATTAAACAACATACTTCCAAATAATTCATCGGTCACAAAGGAAGTTTCAAAAGAAATTTAAAAATATACACAGAACTGCATGAAAACGCTCACCAACTTTTAAAGGTTGAAAAGGCTCATGAAAGAGAGCACTTAAATGAGCTTTATATTTTTTAAGTCGCTCACCAGGGTCTTTCTTACCCAGGCTGAATTATTCCAGTCCGTCTGACCATTTCATTTCCTGACCCCTCGATCATCTTTTGGGTCCTTAGCAACAGTCTCTCCTCCCCCATGACCACCCTCGACAAGTTTTTAATTCATATTATAGTCCACAATATTCTCCAGCAGGTATGAAAATGTAAGGAATTTCTGCTTTCAGAGAAGGTGTCAGAGAGCAAATGTGTTCAAAAGTGTTAATAAAATCCTGATTTTAGGAATGGCTTCTAAAGAGAAGTGGAAAGGGTCTAATGGGGTATAAAATCTGGCAATTAATTCCTGAAAGAATGCGTGAGAAACTCTAATGAGCTTTGCATGTTTCCTCTTTTTATAAGTGGGGTTGAATGAGTTATGTTATTCACACTTTTCAAGTGTAAATCGTAGCTAAAGGAGCCTTAATTATGTTTAGGCCAAGAAGTATGAAAGCAACATGGCACTCAAAAACTAATCTTCAGAAATTAAAGAAATACATGTCATGCTGCAAACGTGAGCATTTTTCTTTTAAAAAAAAAACTATCAGATAGAGTCGCTGGGTACATGAGTAGACATAGTCTTGCCTGCCTTCAGGCAGGGTCCCCGGCGAAGGTGATGACATGTTAATTTCAGGAGTATGTGTCTGAGAGGAGAAAAATAGAACATGTTTTATGAGAAGTTTCAGGCAGGGGCAGAGGTCCAAGCTGGCTTCGGGGGTGGTCCTACGGCCACCTGGACAAGTCAGGTTTCTTGCCAGGTCTGGAACTGGCTCATTTTCAGGTCTCATTAGATGAGGTTAAATTGGAGCCAGTGGGAGGGAGAACAACAGGTCAAGCTGTCTGGGGAATGTGCACAGAGCGGACCCCAGTGCACAGCAGAGATCCAGGGTGGTGTCAGAATTCATGCAGCTCACACTTCCTTCTCCTCGGCCGCAGCACCCGCCACGGGTGAGGTTCAGTGAGGTTGGTTGGGCAACGAACGAAGATAAGATTTGGTCTTTGTCCTCAAGAACTTTATAATCTTATTGGGGAGGGAAGACCCACAGTCAACCAAGGACCGATCTGCCAGCACATGCCCTGTGCGGACATGGGCGGATAGAAAGGATGGAGGTGGCGGTAGGCTAGCGGGTCTGAGGCTCCACGACCATGCCTCTGTCCCCATGAGTTTGATCTGAAGTGGGACATCAAGCTCTGAATGCTTGTCGAGACAGCTGCCTGACTGGCTAGAGGAAAGACACCCCCGTATGGGACAGAAGCTTCCACACATGCTGTCATCCCTTTTACCGTCCTTCCTATGATGTCAAGGCAGCCAGCAAGCGTCTCAGAGATGAGATGCAAAGATAGATGGTTTACTGACTTAGAGAGGCTAATGGCGGCCCGTGGTGGTACCTCTAGTCTATAAGTCACTTCATCTCAGCTCTGAACTGCAGGGTGTGGATGTGAATCTGGTTTGTCTTTCTGGTCAGGCTTTGCTGAGGCTTCTATTAGAAATTCACACAGATGTTGAGGGGTGAGAAGAGTCGAGAAACACAGACTGGCCAAGGAGGAGGAAATCAGCCCAGGCCTGGGAAGCCACTGTCCCAGCTTTCCTGAGGAAATCACCAAATTATGGAAATTACACTACAATGACCTATTGTTTCATTTATCAGATTGGCAAAACTGAAAATGGGCTGGTGAAGACATCAGTGAGGGCATAGGAAAAAAATGGGTGCTTGGGAACATTTGGTCCAAGTGCAAATCAGAATACCTTTTTGGCTTGCAACTTAGCAATATCTACTGAAATGCTTCAAGTTCAGACCTTTTGACCCAGTATTTCTACTTTTAAGATTTAAGCCTCCAAAACACTTTTATAAGTGCTCAAAGGCCCAAGAATGTTCCTTGTGGCTTTGTTTAAAAACTTAAAAGTATTAAAAACATAGAAGTAACCCAAATGAACTCTGAGGAAGAAAATTAAATAAATGTCAGGACATCCATACAATGGAACACTGTATCTGTCTGAAGAATGAGTTAGACCTCTTTGTACTGAGATGGAAGTGAAAAATGCCAGCTCACAATAGCACTGATGGTATGAGGCCATATCCATACGAATCTAGCAACAATAATAGAGTGAATATCAGTGTAAATAAGAAACTAGAGATTTACATGCCATTTGTTGGCAGTGTGTCTCTAGAAGTGAGGTTGTGTACTTCCTGCAAAGTTTGGAATTTTCCATAACTGCATCATTTCAGCATAAAAAAAGGTAGGAGCCATCTTAGTGTGATTTTCAAAGACGCTTCCATTCAATGAATATTTGCAGGACTTAGTCATGACATCTGTAAACATGTGGGCATATGAAGTGGTACTTCACAGAGGCTTTCGGACACAAATTTCCTGTGTGAATAAACAAGGGCGGTTAAGGCCTCTGTGACAAGGTCTATTTACAGCCCCACATCAAGCGTTGGCATTGATTGTGGGTCTTTGAACAAGTAATTTTAAGTCCCTTGAAGTCTTGGTTCTCTTATCTGCAACTTGCAGTTGGGAAAGGTGTCCTTTTGAAGGTCTCATTGGGATGGGTTCAGCACACAGGTGGGTGGAGTGGGGAAGTGATTCTCTGAGCAACGGCAGGCACGCACTGCCCACATCTGGGACCAGAGCAGCGGGCTGGCAGACCTCCTCTGAGTTCATTCAACACAGACTCTTCCAGAATAACCTAGGTGGCCTTTCCCACTCCAGTACTTTCTCTCATTCACCCAGGCCTTATACTTCCTCAACTATACTTGACTGACTGATGAAAATTAGAGAGGGAGAGAGACAGAGGGAGGGAGGTGGAGGGAGGGGGAGGAGCAAGAGGCGAGAGAAAGAGAGAGAGAGAGAGAGAGAGAGAGAGAGAGAGAGAGAGAGAGAGAGAGGTGGAGGGAGAGAGGGAGGAGAGAGAGAGAGAAAATTAGGAAGAAGAAAACATGATTATGAATGGTGAACGGAACTGGGTCAGTTAGGAGAGAGGGCCGTTAAAGATGCGTTACCGGAGGTGCAAAGCACATAACGAAAGTTTGAAAAACAAACCAAGGCCTGCCGAGGTGATGACGGACACACGACTCCAGAGCCCTGCGTTCCAGCCGCCCCGAGGGCCTGCTCTACAACGTGGCCATTGATGCAGCCCAGGTGCATGGCCTGGGCCACTCTCATTTCCTCTTCCTGCCCATGGCCTCCCCGCTGCTCAGGAAGCTGTGCAGTCCTGGCTCTGCCTACACAACTCAACAGCAGGCCAGGAGCCTGGGGAGTGGGGGCTCCAAACCCATTCTCACGGTAACAGCAGCTTTTGTGGCAAAGACAAGTTCACAATTATCGAGTGAACTTGGGAGAGTCTTGCAGGGCTCATACCTCTACTGCCAGCCAGAGCTGGGCCCAGGGAGACAGATGAAGTAGTGAAGGATATCGGAGCCATCACAATGCACTCCACGGGCCCTCTGTGCCAGCCTGTCCTCGTAACAACTCCACGAGGCAGGCGTTACGATGGGCATTGAATGTTGCCCATCGTCAGGGCTGGTCAGAAAGGTCAAACGACTTGTCCAAAGTCACCCAGCGGGAAAGACACTGGGTCAAGATTCAAACCCAGGTCTGCCTGGCTCCTCCCGCGCTGCTATTGCAGACTTTGGCTCCTTCCAGGGGTATCTGCCCTCCCTTCCTGTGCTCACAGTATTCTTGCACACGTGCAAGCCATCCAGTTGGAAAGCTGGACCTCCTGAAAACAGGCTTTCTTCATCTATCTCTGTTTGCGGTGCCCTTTGGAATATATTAGAAGGTTAATCTTAATAGATACTCAAAAATCAATTTGAAACCTTGGCAATAATTGCAAAGCAACGGCCCCTCCAATGTCGCATTGCCTCTCTGTGCCTAACCAAGCGTCAGTGGTGATGCAGGTCTCAGCCCTGCGTCCCCGTGTGTGAGACCAGCTGCTGCTGTCACACATTCAGGAGGCCAAGTGTGCAAGCCGGACCCTATGTCCTGCCTCTGAGCTCTTACTTGGCCAACTGAGGCCAGGTTTCCCACATCTCCTGGGCCCACCAATCCAACGTCGCTTCTGAGAGGTGACAGGATGGACGTACCGCTCTATAAACTTCCGCACGCTGATCAGAGTGCGGCAGAGAAGATTTGTGGCACACAGGTTGAAAGCCACGGCGCCACACAGTGAACTGACAATGGTGGATAGAGACCATCCCTGGGCATGGCTGCCATCTGCGTGAGACTACTGCAGATCAAGTCATCTTCAAGAAGGAAAGGGACCAATCTCCAGGGGTGTGCAGATTCCCGTGGGCACAGCCTGGGAAGGGGCAGGGAGGAGGCAGGAAGGAGAGTGGCGCAGGGGGAGGGGTGGGAGTGGCCTTCTCAGTTTCTTAGATCATATAGCACAGGCAAAACTCTTTATAGCCCTCCTCAAATGTGTATGTTAAAGTCCTAAACCCCAGTACCTCAGAATATAACCTTATTCCTTGCCAATGTAATGAGTTAAGATGACGTCATAGTAGAGTACAGTGGGCCTTAAAGCAATATGACGGGTGTCCTTATAAAAAGGAGAAATTGGGACACAGATACAAAGAGAATGCCATGAGAACACGCCGAGGACCACGTACAAGCCGAGGACAGAGGCCTGGAGCGTATCCTCCCCTCACCACCTCAGAAGGACCCCCCTGCTGGCACCTTGACCTTGGACTTCCAGCCTCCAGAACTGGGAGGTGGTACATTTCTGCTGCTGGAGCCCCCACCCAGTCTGTGGCAGTCTGTTACGGCAGCCACAGCAAACAAATATGACAGCTCATTTTCAAAGTTCTGCAAAGAGAAACCTGGACAGTTCACAACAGTTCCCAGGTGTGAAGCTACACATTAAAATAGAGCAAAGCCAGAATTATGTGCTTTCAACCCAAAATGGGACGACAGGCCTTCTGTGACATGTCCCTCACTTCTCTGGAAACCTTCCCCAAACTATCCATATACTGAAAGCAGTACTGTGTCACCTGCAGATATTTGTGTCCTGACAGATTTTAAAGAAGCACAAAAACCAAGAAGCTCATGCTGTAAGCATAAAGACCCAAATATTAGGTGAAAATTAAATGCATATAGATTACATTCAACCGTGTTTTAGTCCTCTATATAATCATCAACTGGAAATCCATGCGTCTGACAGAATGATCTAATGTTTTCACATACCATTCTTACCTTTTTCTAGCTTACTGAAGAAAACGTCCATAGAATATGGGCCCCAAAACAAACGGAATCAAACCAAGACATTCTCTGCTTAAGGAACGTATTCTGAATTAGAGCCATGAGAACACGCACAATTTTGTGGTAATCGGGCAAAACCGAATTTACCTTGATGATGTCATAAAACTCTGCACTGTAATTTCACCTATAGACGTTCGATATTTCTGTAATCTGATATGCGTTTTGCTGGGAGAAAGGATAAACATGAATTCTTTCTTGCTTTCCCTCCCACCCGTCACTGGTACATGTCACCCAACACCCACCAGGCAGTCAGGACACGAGCTCACCCAAAGTGGAGCTGGTGTTTAATTTACTTCGTGCAGCATGACATGGCATTAGTGTCACACACATGGACGTTGCATATTTCATTCATTCATTCAACAAACTCACCACCGTCCTTACTGTGGCCAGGTGAGAAATCCTGCAGGATACACTAACAATCTTAGAAGGAAAGACGTGTGGAGCTATTTTTTTCTCTCTACCCGTATGCACACGTTGTCTACACTTGTGTATTCACTGTCTCCTTTAAGATTATTTGGGGCAAACCCTAGAGGCCAGTTTTCGATGTGTTCTCTGAAGGCCCGGGAAGGCCTGGCTGGAGGTGACAGTATACCGTCAGGTCTCCTTGGCTCCCTCCTAAGGATATAGCCCCAGGACAGAGGAGAGAGCTGCTGCAAGACAGAAAAGTCTTTTCTAGTTTCCTGCTTTTGACTCAAATGATAACATTCACTCTGACATAATGACTGCACCAATTAGACTGAGGCAAAGAAAACACCCTGATGGAATAAATTTAGTTGGGGGAATGAAAACCTCTCCACAGGTCCCTGCAGTAATTATCTGTGTCCTCCCAGGGGCTGGGTGACAGGCGGGGAAGGGGCCGGAATTCTACAGGGAGGCCCAAGCGTCACTGAGCCGGGTGTCCTGGTCTCAACTCCTCACCAGGCAGCTCACCTCACTTCCTGGGTCGCCTGCTGGGGGGAGGGGTCCACAGGGAGGGCTGAACAGCAGGAGCCGGAAGGGTCTCAACAATCCTCAGGCTGACACTTCACGTCTTCCAGGAATAGAAGCCCTGAGGGCAGGGCCTCAATCTGTCCAGCTGTGCACACAGCAGATACACACTGAATCATGTCAAGGACGTTAAAATAAAATCATTCTTAGAGCAGCCTAAGTCCTTTGGGTGTCTGCATACAAGTGGGGGGGGGCTTTTCCAATATAACCCCCTTTGTGTATAGAAGAGCTAGAGTGGGGTGTAGGGCTGTTGTCACAATTTCTTGGGGTACCAACTTAGAAGTCAACAGCCTTCAGGCATTTTCTGAGTGGACTTTACAAACAAACAAAATAAAACAGGATCCATAGAAAGCAATTTCGAGTTATTACTTAAAATTACCAATGCCCCTCCACGGTGGCCAACAGAAACAAGTGTTTATCCTGTTTTGTTTTTTAGATGAAACTGTCAGCCAAGTTGAAAAATCCGTGTATCCCCGGCTGCTGCCTACGAGGACAGACTGCGGCGGGCAGCTGTGCATCCGTGTGACCCTCAGCAAAGCCGCGGCCCCTCCCCGGGGATGCATTAGTGTCCTGGGTTCTTGTAAAGACAGGGAGGGAGACGCGAGAAGCTGATTACTATTCAGATCAGCAGCCAGGCCCAGGCTGTCTGGAACTGACATCAACAGGTAAATAAAAGGGCATCGCGAAGGACTGAGCACCTCCTTCCGGCACGCCCAGGAAGAAGTGTGCGCCTGCACCTACGACATTCGTGGCCACCTTGCGGAAATTGTCCCCAGCGCCCCAGGGGCAGAGGCACGCTTTGTACGTGGTGTAGTGTACTGTTTCGTGTCACTTGGCACCCCCTTCTCTCCCCATCAGCGTGAGCAGTCAGGTACCAGGCCCCTTCGGACCTACCTAGCATCAGGCAGGGCTTGATCAGGTCTGTTTCTTGGTTGGGTCACTCGTTTACTGCGTTTTGGCCTCTCTGTATATGGTAGTATCCACTGGTCAATAACGGCCTGTATGAAACAACAGCACCAAACCCACCGGCTCTGTGGCTTCAATGAATTAACTAAATGACCTCATAAAATAGCTGACACTCACTGACCTCTGTCTGTCTGTCAGGGACTGCGCTTACTGTTCATTATTTCACAATGAGCCTCTGAAATTATAATCTTCATTTTACAGGTAAGTGAGCACAGAGAGGTTAAGGAACCTACCCTAGGTCACACAGCCAGGAAGTGTGGTAGCCAGGACTCAAATCTGGTTTGTTTCTGACTTCACACAGCCTCGGGGTAAACAAAACACCTAAGGATGCAGATTGCATGGCAGGTTCTTTCTCCAGTCCTCCCTCCCCAACCTCCTGAGAGCATAATCCACCAAGCTGTGTTAAGTGGTTTCTCGATCACACACAAATTCGATTTTCCTTAAGTATCAACCCAACTTTATCTAAAAACCCATCTTGAAGTTAACTTGCAGGGAGCTGAAGGGGCTGCGGCCAGGTGGGAGGTGCAGGGTCTCTCCTGGGAACGTCTGCGGTAAGACTAAACCCTGCCATATAAATCCTGTCCAGGAAGAGAAAAGAAGCGGGGCTGTGCAGGGGTAGAGTTACTACAGCTGCGGGACCGCTCACAGACTCCACTCGAGGAGAGGAGATCAGAGGGGAGCCAGGCCAATTTGACTCCTGGCCCAGAGGGCCTGTGTGAAGCCAGCCTTCTCAGGTTTCCAAGGAGGGAAGGCTCGCTGGGGAGCTGGGAACGCTCGAGTGCAGGATGAATTCGCACTGTGTGGTTCCTTAGATAAGCTGAGGGCGGCAGACTGGATAACTAGCCAGACTCCTTTCTACCTCTGATAAGACTGAGGCCTGTCTCTGAACGTGTTATTAATACTCTGTTCCATCCTCTGCCTGGGAAGGGGAGAGTGCTGTTTTTGTCCTGCAGAGTGAGTCAGAGGGACAGGGACGTCCCCAAGGTTATAAACCCAAGGAGGAAGGGTACTGACAGAGCCAGGACCAAGGACACCTGGGTCTCCTGTGTGTCTGGGGAGCTCGACCCCAGCTCCGAGGTGAGGCCGTCACAGCCACTGCCTCACTCACAAGATAATCACATTGAACACAACGTGAACACTGTACGATAAATACTGCTTTTTCCTACATCTGTTGGTGAGATCAAGTGTTATGCTTGAAAATATGAAACAGGCATCAAAATCTATTATAGCCTCCTCTGCTCATTTTACATAAACCCTAACCTGTGAGAACGTTTCGGGGGTAGGACCTGGACTCCACAGAACACCCCAAGCTGTTCCTCCGTGACAGTGAGATTTGAGCAGGACATGCTAAAGGAGGCAAGTTAACCTCTGGGGTTCCCACGCCCTGCACCGTCACCCCCAGAAACATGTTCCCTTTCACGAGAGCAATTACTCTGCTCCCACCACCCCACTCCCAGCCGGCCCCACCTGTCCGGCAGCAGCCCAGCTCTCCTGGGTCCACAGCGTCCCCTTTCATCAGTCCCTGGAAGCAGCTTGCTCATGCTTCTCTGCTTCCTTCGGAGCGAGCGGAGTGTGGGTATACGCCAGGCGCCTCCCTCCGGCCCTCCCCCGCCCCCCACCCCCACCCCAGGCTCCTGTCGTCTTCTAGGGTACAGCAAATAATGTCACAGAACTCGTTAATTCCACCATACACTGCCCATTTCACAAGCCCGTCCGTGTCCTCTCCAACCTCTTCCTTCTTCTCTGTCCCATGTAACTCACTGAATTTCTCCAGGAAAATCTCTAGCCACGTTCTAACCCTCCCTTCTTTCCATTTGGGAGCCAAATGTTCACCCAAATTGCGGCAAACGTGACGTAAAAGTGGTGTGGACCTAACCGCGGTATTGCTGGTCCAAGGACATCTGGGAAAGAGATGTGCCTGCGTTTGCCACGGCGAGCCCGGGGGTTGCCCACCTCAAAGCTCTAGAAAGTACTCAGATCCATCTTTCCATCTCCACAAGTCTCCAACTCCCACGTCCTATTTCTCCACAAGAGCTGCCTTCCTCAAGTACCAGCACTCAAGAGAAACTTCCCAAAGCCCGTTCTCCCCGATGTTGCCTACCCGATGTTGCCTACCCGATGTTCCCGTGGCGTTCTCTTGCTCTGTGTGATCCATCAGCGTGGGGCTTACGTGGTTTGTGGGCGGGGCCGCAGGGTGAGCCAGCCTCCACTTCTTCCTAATGCGCTCTCTGTGGAGAGCTGTGGTCTGAACACCAGCCGTCTGCCCTGCGCTGCTGGGGCCGTGCCTGTGAGGGGAACACTTTCGTGAGTCACCTCATTGCCTCACCGCCTCCCCTTTGTCCAGGCACTGCCTTGCCAACCAGGTCTCTGCAGGTGGCAACTAGCTTCACACAGGTGTGAACTGCCTGTGCCTTGCACACCTGCCTCAGGTCTCGACTCCGATGCCGAGGCAGGGGCCCCGGTGAGAAGTGTCTCACACACATCACCTGGAAGTGCAGTCCACTGACCTGTGAGGCATGGGGGGGGGGGGGGCGGTGCTCCCCGTTTGCTGCTCAGGTGACAGTTCTGAGTCTTCACTCCTGAAGATTCTTCAGAGAGAGCTCCAAGGAGAGAGGTGTCACTTCTCTCCCCTGTTCGCTCTCCTGTCCCTCACGCCTGCTCCTGGTGATCCCAGCCATGAATAAACCAGTTCCATGAGCCCTTGTCTCAGGATGTGCTTTGGCGGGAACCTAGAGGTTGCTTCTAAATGTCCTACTATGCACGCGGATTTTCTGGAGAACCCGAAAGGTATGAAGCTTCTCAAAGAGACACTCTGTACACGAGATTCTTGGCTCATTTTGCTCCTCTGGGCACCTGAACTCGGAATACATTTGTGACACATGCCAGAAGACCTTCCATTAACATGGGGTTTCGTCAAGACGATTCAAGGAATAGAGCTGGCCCTTGCTCTAAAACGAGGACAAAAGACTGTTATACCGTTAGCTCAGGCATAACTACATAAAACTACCTCTAGGTAATACGAAGAGATTCTGATACTGATTTCCAGTTCCGCGCACCACCAGTTACGAGCTCGTCTGCAACCACTTGTGCACAGAGGGAGGCATATCTTCCCTGAGCTGGTCCCGGTTTCTGGGGTTCTGTTTTTTCTCTCCCCTGGAGTTTGCTTGTGCTGTGTGTCATTTCTAGGATCGGGTTCAAAGCTGAGCCACAGAGGTGGTAGGGGCAGGACGGCGGGGAAGGTGTGGTTCCCCCAGACCTCTCTGGAAAGTACCTCCCTCTCTCTGGAGTGCCCTGTGGCGCCCCTTCAGCCGGCCCAGCCCTGGGCTGTCTCTGATCCTTGCTCCAAACACAGCTGACCTGCTGTTGACAAGACTCAAGGGACATTCATGCTCTGCTTCCTGGCTGGGGCTTGAGCTGACAAGGGATTCCCCCTGGGGAGCAGAGACAGGCGGCCGCCTTCCTGCATTTTGAGCACCCTCCCTGGGCAGCACTGCAGATTCACAGACCACTTTGTCCTACCTGAGCAGTGTCACCTACAGGTGGGGGTGGCCATGCTGGTGGTCAGACCTCTGGGAGCCAGGCCGCTGTGACCTGTTGAAAAGAACAAGAGGAGGTGACAGGAGGGGATAAGAAAGGGAGCCAGCCATCTCCTCCCGGCTCTGAAGAGAGCTTCTGTCCAGGTGTCACAAAATGTGACACAGTGGGGAGAGGAATGCAAATGCTGGACAGGCCTCACGCTTTTATAAATATTTGAGTTCCGTTGCCCAGAAAGAATGTAAGATGGAAATTATTCTACTTCAAGAAGAGAAGAACGCAAGGCCGAGCAGACTCTTTTCAGCGGGGCTCCCCACTCTGAG
The DNA here is from genome assembly GCF_004115265.2 of Rhinolophus ferrumequinum. Taxonomy (NCBI): domain Eukaryota; kingdom Metazoa; phylum Chordata; class Mammalia; order Chiroptera; family Rhinolophidae; genus Rhinolophus; species Rhinolophus ferrumequinum. The sequence goes on along the minus strand of NC_046296.1, from coordinate 4,086,139 downwards.
GGGGGCTGCATGATTTCCTACCCACTTCTCTCCTCACTGCCAGGAAGTGTGGCCTCTTAGAAGTGCCACAGGACAGGCTCAGGCCTGGCTCAGGGGGATCTCCGTTTCCAAGGCGGACGTGTGGGATGGTGGCCTTAGAGCGCCACCTGGAGGCAGAGGTGGCTCCCTGCTCAGAGGGACTCAGGCCACAACGTGTCTCTGTAACAAGAACCTGCACACTTTCCCCACCTTCATTCATTTGCGCCAGGGAGGCCCAACCTGGGCTCCCCAGCCCGGGGCCTGTACTCACAAGGCCTCAAACACAATCTGGACACAGGGAGAGCCCAGGGAACACCAGAGTTCTCTTAGCTTCCCCTGGATTTGGGGGTTTTTGTTCTTTTCTTACCAAATGTGTTCCAACCCTACCAATTCTTAGAACTCAAAGAGGAAATGCTTATTTTGATGGACTAAGTCAACGTAGAATAAGTGGAAAACCCACACTTCTTGACTCAAATGCTATTGCTTCCCTTATTTCTTCTTTTAAAGAATCTACAGTTCACCCTTGAAGAACACAGGCTGGAGCTGCTCGGGTCCACTTAGACGCGGCTGTTAAAAAATAAACACCTGCACTGTTTCTGATGCATGGTTGGGAGTCTGTGGGCTGACTCCCAGCAAAGGGCTGACTGTGTGCGTGGATGTACGCCATTTTACACAGGGGACTTGAGTACCTGTGGACTTTAGTATCCATGGGGGGTCCTGGAACCAACTCCCCCGCAGATACTGACGGACAACTTCAGTTTTGGGGGAGGCAATAGTGACATGTGGATTTTTGACTGAGCCAGGGTTCAGCGCCCCAATCCCAGTGTTGTTTAAGGCTTCACTGTACTTTGGACCCGGCTCGAAGCATAACTTATTACGGTAGTTCCCAGCATAATGATGGCTGGCGTAGAAAACACTATTTTGACCATGCAAAACACTCCCTCGTGGGTTTCAGAAAGAGTTCTCAAACTCCTTTTCAGCTGGTTGGGCCCCCTCCACAGGAGGACTGACAGTACCTGTACCCAAGCTCACTGAGCTACAACCTCAAGGGGATTGGAGTAGACGCGGAGTCTCAGGGGGCCTCAGAGAACTAGTGGGGCCGGGGGTGGCTGGTGGGACTCGTCTCTGGGAGTCCCCACCCTTAGAGAGGCTGGAGGCTGAGCTAGGGCAATGACACAGAGACTGCACCACTGACGTGTGAGCTAGGGCTTGGGCCTGGGTAGAACCAGGGAAGAACAACTTTTCTGTTTAACTCCCGCTTGCTAAGCTCCCGCTTGCTGGCTGCACATTTGTGGTACCTGTTACAGCTGTCTACTAACATGCTTGCTCTCCACCTCCTAAGGACATGGTAGGGTTGCATTCCCTGCCCCCGTCGTTGGATACGGTCATGAGACTAGTCTGACCAATGAGCTATGAGAGCAAGTGCACAGGTGCCTTCTGCCAGAGCCCGTCATTACTGGTGAAGACTGTGCAAGTTCACTCTCACTCTGGCCCCATGTCCAGTGTGGCGGCACTGGAGACGGTGGTTCTGAGCCGCTTATGAAGAACAGTGTCCCCTTGCCTACCTGCAGTATCTGTGATGCTAGAGGGGCATAAAAATTCACATCGTTTTAAGCACCTGAGACTTTGGACGTGCCTGATGCTGGAGCACACGCTGGCCTGACGCGTGTCACCTTGGCTGCACATGAGGAACGTTAGGTTGTCCTGACGCCCGGCTCCCACGCCAGACACGCCGACTTCATGATATCGCTGTGCTGGAAATCAGGATCTTAAAAAATAAACTTTTTGTTTTGGAATACATTTACCTTCACAGGAAAGTTGAGAAGGTGGTTCAGAGAGTTCCCATATGCTCTTCACCCAGTGTTCCCTGCTGTTAACACCTTACATCCCTGTGGTCCCTTTGTCACGACTAGTGAGCCAGCACGGGCACACTGCTGGTAACTAAGGTTCACCCTGTATTCAGAGAGCCTTCATTTTTACCTGATGCCCTTTGCTGTCCCAGGACTCCACCTAGGACATGACCTGTATTTAGTCATCATGTCGCCTGAGGCTCCTCTGGACTGCCACTTCCTCAGACCATCCTTGTTTCTGGCGACTTGGACAGCTTTTTAAAGAGTCCAGTTCAGGTATTTTGTAGGCTGCCCTTGAATCTGGGCTTGTTTGATGTTTTTTCCTGGTTAGACTGGGTGAACGGGTCTTGGGGAGGAATACCCCAGACGTGGTCAACCATGACTTTGCACCGCTAATGTTGACCTTGACTGTCTGCTGAGGTTGGGTGGGTCAGCTTTCTCAACTGTCCAGTTATTATTTTCCCTCTTTGTAGTCTGTATTCTTTGGAATTCATTATGCACAGCCCACACTGAGGGAGTGGGAGCTACAGCCTACCTCCTTGAGGAAGGAGTATCCAAATAAATTATTTGGAATGCTACTCAATGAATATTGTATACACTGCGTATGGTCCAATATTTCATGGCTCAAATTGTTCCAGTTTTGGCCATCAGGAGCTCGTTCAGCTGGCTCCTGTGTCCCTTTGACATGTCCCCATCATCGTGTTCTTTGAGCACCTCCTTACTCTCTGGCACCAAGGATGCTCCAGGCTCATCTTGCCTTTCCTGCGCCAGCCCTAGGATCAATCATTTCTTCAGTGAGCCCTGGTTCCTTTTATTGGAGGATGGTATTAGAAACCAAGGTGCTTGGTTGGGCATCAGGATTTGTCATTTAATGTGCAGTGAAGTTTGGGAGCCACTGGCTGGATCCCAGTGGTTCTCGACCCTGACCACGCACGAGAAGCACCTTGGGTGTTGGCTACAGCATGGCGGTGGTTCCTCTTGGGTCCGGGGGGCTCCATGCCATACAAGCCTCTACCATACATCACAAAGTATTTTGCATGTAAGATAGGCTTCCAATAGAAAGTTTTTTCTTTGTACTAATTTGCAAATACTGTTTATATTAACAGTATTTGCAAATTAGTACAGGGTCTTAGCAGAACATACGCCCTGTGCTACTAGCATTCTCTCTTTCCCTGGAGCTCAGTCCTTTTCTCAATGACCAGACCATTTGGAAAGCAGAGAAGTTACTCTTTCAAAGTGCCAAGGTCAGCTCAGGATCTAACCCAAGGCTTCTGAGCTCAAGACACTGGGGTGACCACCTGTTTTCGGGACCAGGAAGAGAGCTGTAATTTGGCTTGAAGTGTGTGTGTGTGTGTGTGTGTGTGTGTGTGTGTGTGTATGTGCACATGAGTGTGTGAGCATGTAAATTATGAGTGTGAGAAAGCAGGTGAATGTGTGTGATTGAGTGTGTGCAAGTGTGTGTGAATGTGGTCAGCTTGAGATTGTGTTTGAGTGTGAATATATGTGAGTGTGATCTGTGAGTGTGCATGTTGAGTTGTGTGAGTTTGGGGTGAGAACAGGTGACACTCAGTCCCTCGTGGGGCATTAGATCCCAGTGGCACATGTGCCACCATTACCCCCTGACCCCCGTCGTCCTCATTCCTCTCACCATCTTGAACTTCCCAGTTGATGCCTCTGCTCCAAACTCTCTCCAGTAAAACAGAGTCCTGGGGACCAGGGGCTCCCAGCCTGGCATAGTGCCACGCCGCGTCTCTCGAGGCCTCCTGAGAACCTGGATGCAGCACAAGACAGTCAAGCATTCTCCTTTTTTGCCATCACTAACGAGAAACCCACAAGTTCCCAGAACGCTGTGTTAGCTCATCGCCATAATTAGCAATTTTCTGATATCATACTAACACTAGTTAATTATTCCCTCAGAGACAAAGCAAATTCAGGGGATGTGGCTGGTGAGTGGATAATTTTGCTCCAGAGAGAAGCCCAAGCACTTGTGTGTTAGTCACACTGTGGTGCTGTCCCAGGAAGGGCTTGGTGACCTGGAGTGGGCCCTTGGGTGAGACCTTGCAGGAAGGCCTGGGTCGCCACGGGGGTCCACAGGGCTTGCACCTCCTCTGCCTCACAAATGCTGGAAGCTTTGGGAACCTGTTTCCCGTGTCTGTCACTGATGCTGTGACCAAGCTCATGGCAGCTCCTGCTGGGGCCCTGGTATGAAGGAGGGAAATTTGTCATCTCCTCAAGCTACCTGTGCAGCCGGTAACCCCCTCGCAGCAAAAGTAACCTGACTTCACCCCGTATCCTTAGGGTGCCGCGGTGCGTCTGCTTCCCCCTCAGGGACACACGAGTGTTTAATAGTGGGGTACTTGGAATTCCACCTGCGGCAGTGCTTCCTGGAGGGGCAGTTAGATGGTGAGGGGCCCGGGCGGCCACTTCACCTCCCAGGGCACCTCTCCTCCTTGGTGAGCACGAGAAGGGGGAACTGAGAGTTCTGGGGATACATCCTTACGTGGAACATACCACAAACCCTCTCAAAGGCTCGTTTGGTGAAAAGAAGAAAAACAACCCACAGGCTATTTTTGCCTGGGCCGTTCTAGTGACTGGGTTTTCTTGCCTGAGTTACTCAAATAACGACCCTGTGGTGTCTTCCTTTCGTAAGTGAGAAAGTCCCTTCTCAATGGAAAGTTTAGGCTTGAAGTGTTTTGCTTGTGGCTTCTTCTTAATTTCGAAAACCCAGAGAGGGCTGCGGGTGCGACCCGGCAGGCGGGGGGCACTTGTCTCCCCCTTGCTGTCCTCAGCATGGGGCGTCACGAGATTCTCCTGTCAGGAACGTCCTATTTGTTTGGACCTTTACCAGTAAGCCCAGCCACCAGAAACCTCTCTTGAGCTCCCAGTCTGTGTGGTGATGGGCCACGCTGAGCTGTGGTTTGGTATATTCTGTAGGCCCAGGCAGCTGGCTGCGCGGTGACAGCATGACATGACCCGAGTTGCTGGGACAGTTCCAGGTGACAGACACCTCTTGTCCTGGTAAACAGCAGCCCGGAGTGTCTTGATTTGGACAATAACTATGATCACCCTACCTGGTGAAGAAGATTCGAGGGCCAGCGCCATCTCCCTGGCCTCCAAAACCTGGCCTGTCTGAACAGGGGTCGCCTTATGTTCTGAAGCTCCAGAAAAGCCAGTGTGGGGTGAGGGAAGCAGACGTGCTGAGGACAGTAGGCTGCCCCCTCCCCATGTCGAGATCTAAAAGGCTCTTGCCTCACACCCAAGTCTGGTAAAATCCAGCCCAACCCGTCCCATGGCACCAGCGTCCCGAAGCCTCTCTGCCTCTGTCCAACCAAGGGTTTTCTCTCTGGACCCTCACATGCACCCTGAGCCGCTTCCACCTCCCTCCTCACGTTCCTCCTGAAATGCCGTGAGGCAGCAGGGAGCTGGGCATTTGCTCTGACGTGGAGGAGCTGTGTGGCCCGGGGAAGCCTGTCACCGTGGGAAGCCTCAGCTTCCCCACCTGTAAAATGAGTGACAACAGTACCTGCCTCAGAGCGGGTAAGAGGATCCAACCAGCAATGCCTCTGGATGCGGCCTGACCCAAGTGAGCCTTAGCTGTTATTTTACTGCATTTGAGTTTCTTTTCTAGATTTCTGTAAGCCTTTCCTGTAAAAGGCAAAATTCAGGTGTTTGTTGAGTGACTGTATGCCAGGTGCTTTCACAACCACTGTCCCCGCCAACTCTGAGAGCTGGGGGTCACTGGTCCCATCTCATAGGCAGAGACGAGCAGGTTCAGAGAGGTTTCCTAATGGGTCCTGGTGACAAAGCTTAGTAGTAAAAAGATCAGGAATGATTTCAAACACAGACCTTCCTCTGGCTTGTCATACGCACACAGCACCCCACCATCTCCCTTCGCAGAAACCTCACAATGACAAACAAACCGTTGTCCTGAAATATATAGCAGGGTGGCCATAGATGTTTACAACAAGGGACATTTAAAATCAGTTGTGCTCGTCAACAAAAATTAAACAGACTCCAGGTAGCATCTGAAGAGGACAGTCATTTGAGTCGTATTTAGACAACCCAAGGAGTGTTAACAGCTTCAGCCCCAATCAGTAGGTTACTGGTCCTCGTACTCTGCCCTGAATATGTGCCATTGTGTCTGCTCACGGTCTTGGCTTCTGGATTAAAGGGAAGACATTCAAACAAGGTTTGCTCTTGGCAGAAAGGGCAAGTGAATGTTGTTTCCGGTATAAGGGTTTGTTTCTAGGAAAGGAACTATCACCAGTCTATCTTGGGCTCTGCCACTTCCCCTCTGGTGGCCTCAGAGGTCTCCTCTGTACAATGGGACTGTATGAGATCTTCTCCAGGACCCCGACAGCTCTTTACAAGGGTCCCTGAATCGCACATCTTAGCTGCTTCAAATAACCTCTGCTTTCTAGAAGGATTGCCTGAGTTGGTGGTATAGTGGGCTGAATGCTGGTCCCCAGAAGATATGTCCACACCCTAATCCCCAGAACCTGCGAATGTGACCTTATTTGGATAAAAGAATTTTGAAGATAAAATTAAGATCTTGAGATGAGGTCATCCTGGATAACCTGAGTAGGCCCCAAATCCAACGACAAGTGTCTTGGAGGAGAGACTCGGACTCACAGAGGTGAGGCCAGATGAGGCCGAAGGCAGATGTCAGCCCATCCGTCTGAGTACTGACAGCCACTGAAGCTGGAAGAGGCACAGAATGCATTCTCTCCTGCTGCCTCCAGAAGGAACCCAGCCCTGCCACACCTTGATTTTGGACTTCTGGGTGCCAGAATTGTGAGAGAACCAATTCTTGTGGTTTTCAGCCACCCATTTTGTGTAATTTGCTTTGGCAGCTGCTCAGGAATGAATACAAATAGTTTTATATGAACACAACTTGGCGATACTCATGTTCCCTTTCAAAGCACACGTCGGCTTCACCTGCAAAGGTTTCTAAAAGAACTGTTTAGTGGAACGACTGCGCCTGAAAGTAAGGCAAGCCCCATTCCAGGAAAAGCTGCAGGTGCCTGAGGAATCCACTGAACCAATCCTTCCCGCCGTGGGGATAGTTTATACCTTCACTGAATGTTTCCTGTGTTGGGTCATTCTGTTGGAACTACACTCACTCCCATTGGAAGATTCTCGAACATGTCTAGTCCACGTCGGGGGCCGATACGCACTGCAGAGCTTAAATCCAGTTCAGCCAAGTGAACGTCACAGTTATTTGCTCTGTGACACAGCTTGCAGCGCCTGGCAACCCCATCTCCCACCAGGAGCAGGTCACACACGCTCCAGGAGCACATGCTGGCTTTGATGTTGGTCCAAGCCAAACTATCCACCTGAGCTTCCTGTTACAGTCTGGTTAGTTTCCCCCACATTCCCCAGGGCATATTTCTCCGGGTCCACAGCCTCCCTCATCACCACCCAGTGGAAAAAATGGAGGCCACCAGGCATGAGCTTCTTCATTCCCATCAGCCACCTTGACCTGGGGAACTGTCCTCCCTTCTTCCCTTCCTGGCAGAGAAACATTCCTCTTTCCGATCTAAACATAGTTTCCTTCTCCACGGTGGGTCCCATCTCCTCATGCCTCCTCAGAATCTTTGTTCACCCCGAGCCAGTATCTTCACTCTCTCCCTCTCCCGAAGGCCTCCTCTGGGATAGGAGCACGGCTGACAGACACACTGTGACATGAAGAAACTATCCGGACCAAGGGCACGACAGGCAGCTCACAGAAGGAGGAAGACCGACAGCACATGAAGTGGTCCTCGGCCTCGCCAGAAGCAGGGGAGTGCAACAATTAAACCACAGTGAGGTACCATCTCAATCACATCCGACTGCCTTGAGATTAAAAACGCCTCAGGATGCCCAGGGCTGGTAAACCACATTAACGACAGCTTCCGTTAGCCTGGGAATGGAAAGAACCTAAGTGTACCTCGGAGAGGACGCGTGTGTACACTGAGGGGAGTCACACAGCATGAATTATCCATGAAGTCGAGCACCGCTGCGCTTAGTGCAAGGGCGCGCACGGGACAGTGTGGAGGGCCCGCCGGGTTTGAGAACGCACGTGTGGTGAAGGCTGCTTTCTTCTGTTTTGCTGAGAAACGAGAGACGAACAGAGCGAAGGCTCTACCCAAGTTTAAGGACAACGTGAATGGCTGAGATTCCTTTTTACCTGTTTCGTTCTTCAAAAGAACCCCACATTCGATGGAGTCTGCCAAGCTAGAGGAGGTCAGATCCTGTGTTCACTGCCTTGTGTGTTGAGTGTGTGTGTGTGTGTACACGTATGTACACGTGTGTACATGCAGGCTTTGGAGAGAGGATACACCAGCACTTAAAGGCTGTTACATATCACTTTTCATTTCTTAGAAATACATATGCACCAAACATGGAAACCTATCAGGATTTGATTGAGTTGGTGTAGAATGTTCCTCAGGGCTTTTCTGTATTATGCAACATTTCATTTCAAACATCTGTCCCCAGGTCCTGTCAACTTTCCATTTGCCTTCTCATGTAGAAGTTAGGAGATATAGGAACTTGCAAAATCAGGAATCTCTGTAAACTGACCTCGTTTGTGGAACCCCACCTCTCGTCACAAGGGTTATGAAAGCAGTTTTGGAAACCGAAGAGTCTGGTATATCTGCTCTGGAGTCAGAAGTAGGGATAGAGGGCCTGGAGCCCACAGCCTGCTCCACAGGCAGGCTTGGAGAAGCCAGTGCCCAGAGTTGGGGGGACCGAATGCCCGAGATCTGCCACGGTAGAGAAGCCGGCACCCACCACAGCCAGGGAGCCGGTGGGAGCACAGCTGACCGGCCTTACACAGCTGTGTGGGGATGGGACTGGCCGCTGCCCCGTCTGTCCCTCCTGCCCTGCCAGCCTCTTACTTCTCGGTTCACTGACAGGAGCTTTCTGCATGTTAACGCCAAACCAAGGCAGGTATTAGGTTCCCCACTTTATAAATCAAGGCTGCAAGAAGTGAAGCAGCTCCCCCAGGCTCACCAGTCGGCATGGGATCCAAGCCTGTGTCCGTGCAGCACAGCCATCCTTGGCCCCCCCCCATGCTGCCTGGCGCCCCCAGCAACAGGCAGAGCCAGGCCCTCACTTAGCATCAGGACCCTGGGAGGCACCGGCGATGGCCTTGATTTATGGTATTGGCTATTTGACCTTTTTAGACAGAGGATCTATAGTTTTCATCAGCTGTGAGCCAAAACAAAGATTACGTAGGAATTCCAAAATTCTGTAACAATGCAAATAATACTAACAGTCATTGTTCCAGAAGCCTGTTTTCTGTGTCAAACACTACACCGAGATTCTTCCTTCCTGACTGTAGGGAGGGATGCAGTTCTGCCCTGGGCTGCTCAGCTTTGCAGAAAAGGAGTGTCTTCCACCCCTTCCACAGGCAGCTCCTTTCTAAAATCCAAATACCGCTTGAGACAGGGCCTAGCTGGGTGTCCCATTCCTGAGTGTGCAGTGCCCCCAGGTGGTCATTTCCGGTGTAGCCACTTGCTGACGTGCTCTGCATCATGTAAAAAATAACCAGGTTGATTTCTTTTGTTAGAAGTTTTCCTTGCATCACACTGGGGAGGAGAGGGGACAGAAGCAGCTCTGACAGGGAAGAGGTACGCTGAACTTGCCAGAACAAACATCCTTCTAGCGCCCCGACCACGGAACCCTTGAGCTCAGGAAGTGGGCTGAGAGTGTCTCCTTAAAGCAGTATTTGGGGGACAGCAATACGGGGATCTAGACAGCTAACCTCAAGGTCTACTTCTGCCTTTTCTATCACCCCTTCACCTGCCCCATTTCCCCTCCGCCCAACAAGACTCGGGAGGTGGAAATGGGGGCCTGTTACGTGAGTCGGGAAAGTCCATAGGGGTTATCTAAGCCACTCCTTCATTTTATAAATGAAAGTGAGGGCCAGGGGATTGACGAGGTCTCTCCTTAAATCCAACCAGCTACGTACAGCTGCCATTAACACATGTTGAGTCTCTCATATAACCTGAAGTCCCGCAGAGGTAGGTGGGCCAGGGCCGCTATGGTGGCTCCAGTGTCATCTCAGACCCCAGCTCCTCTGCCTTCTACTTCATCAGTTCTGAAGCACGACTTCCACCCATAAGGTTACATCACGATCACAACGCGGTTGCTAGAGCCCCACCTATCAATTCTGAGTTCCAGGCAGAAAAATCAAAATGGAGCAAGAGCGAAAGCTCATGTGCGGAGGTGTAAGCTATCTTTTAAGTAGCTTTTCCTGTTTTTTCAATGCTTTTCCTTATCTCTTACTGGCCATCCCTACCTATAACGGAAGCCTGGAACTGTGGCTTTGGAAGCTGGGCGTATTCCTAAGAAATCAGGGGGAGAGTGAAGATGTGGACGACCAGAAGGCTCACGTGTGACTAGTGGTGATAATGACAGCGGCTGTCTTCGGTGCCTACTCTGTTTATTGCACTGTCTCATTTATCCCCGTAATAACCCCACCAGCTAGAGTTTGATAGTCCCATCTCACAGGTGAGGAAAATGAAGCTCAGTGAGGTTGTCACCTGCACTACAGCTAGTGAGGAATGGAGACAAAATCGGAACCTAGACTGACTCCAAATTCCATGGTCTTCACGTTACAGCCTCAGTCAAAGGGGAGGAACCACAGGACTTGCCCAGCAATTCTGCGCCAACAGCAACTTCCAAAGCGGCTCCCTTGGCACAGTTATCGTTATTGAAAATGAAGAGAAACATGAAAACATTCTTTTGGAGACGAAGGATGCTGCTGCCACCACTGTGGGAAGGGCAGAGTATTTAACAGAATGGTCTGCGTCTAAATAAGCAAGCTTGCCCACGTGCACTCCACCCAGACCCTGCATCCTTTGTCTGCCCTGCTGCTGACCTTAAGATCTTGGGGGAAACCTCCCACAAGACTCTGGGCCATTCTGGGTAACGTCCCATCAGTCTGTCATCTTTTACTCTTTATAGAGTTGGGTCTAGAAGTTTTTAAATAATCATGTAAATGTATAAAACAGGTAAATCCTTTTGCTTTGTGCTTTGGATTCATAAAAGCACTCACTCTGAGGTTCCTTTAACTGAAGGTCTCCAGATTTTTAAGTATAAAAAATTTTAAGTATTAAGTAGTTGGCAAAATGGCCCAAGGACAGAAAAACTTAAAACTAGATTGTGTGATACACTGCCGATTGAAGACCAACCGGAAATCACTATACGTCACAATATAGACCAGTGGAAAAATACACTTGCATTTATAACCAGAGTTTTCCCACTCTCCCATAAAGGGAAGTCCAACTCAGCCTAGGATTCCTGATACCGAGGAGAATGGTCGAGAGTGGACCTATGGAAGCACTCTGCTCCACAATCAATTGCCTTGTGATTGTGATTTGTTCTTTTGAAGCCATCTGTCATGGGATCTTGGCTGACTTTATTTTTTTGGTGAAATTCTCTGAAAAAGCATCAGGCATGGATGGGCTGAGTGCCTGATGGGAACCCCTGCCCCTGCATCTCAGCCCTTTGCAGTACCGCAGAGCATCCAGCAGATGGCGCCAAACATCGCTTGTCCTTTAGAACTTGACCAAAATGGCTGCTCCTTCCCCCATTCCCTCCCTCCTTTCCTCCCTTCCGTTCCTCTCTCCCTCCCTTCTCTCTGTTCCTTCCTCTCTTCCTTTAGTCACTGATTCATAAAATATCTATGAAAGCCTAAAGCTGAGCTCTGTGCAAGATCATTATATATATAATGAATATGAGAAATACTCCAGCGCTCTAGGAAAACATGGTTGGGGTGAATATTTGTTCAATAGTTTTTGAACACCAGTCAAAGAGTAAAGATCTATCAGGGCTGAAAGAGCAAAAATCATCTTGGACTGAAAAGAGAAAAAAAGCAGCCCTGCTGTTCACCAGCCTGGGAGGACTGATACACATGAAGCCAGGAGCAGACTTCACAGGGAGCATTTCTTACAAGGTCAGGCAGCAGCAGGGAAATGCCATCACGACCACCTTGTTGAGTGACCACTGCTTTCTTACCCCTGACACCCCAGACCTGCTTTGCTACTCCCATCGTGGACTAGGGACACCCAAATGCAGACCATCCTGGCCTTGTGACGACACCCAACCCTAGGAAGATCCTTTTCCTAAACCCGCCCCAGAGGCAGCAGGCAGGACATGACTGCCACTTACCTTGCACCCTCCTCAGATCCAGCAGGAGGGGCCTGGACCTTACCAAAGAGGCTCCGTCTCCCCCGGCAACATTCTACCAGGCGCTGGCAATTACCTGCTGTCATGTGGCCTCTCTCGCTTTGGAATTCTGTATCTCCCATTGCCATCAGTGGGCTGGGTTCCGCAATAGTCATTCCTATCTCCAGCTCTGGGTTGGCTTTTAGGGTTGCTGGTGTTACTTTCACCAGGGTCCCCTTCCCATCTCCTTGGGTCCTGGCTAGTGTGGCAAATAAATCCTGAATCCTAGGAGGTTGCTCCCAAATTTATCAGCTTACTCAACTCGGTATTCCAATCCTTTTGATGAAGTGCCCTCAGAACCCTGCCTATGCACAGGGTCCCCGCCTTCCGCGGGTACGTGTGGGCTACGTCCTGAGGTTCTTTTGGGATCTAGAGCTCTCCCTCACCCCTTATCAGGCTCAGAGTGTCCCTGGGAGAGGGTCGTTTTGATTTAACCCCAGTTACAGGTGCAGTGACCTGGAGGGTAGGTGAAGGCAGATCCTGAGGGGCACAGGTGGTAACCCTAGAGGAAGGAGCCATCGGGTTATCTCTAAGCTACTTCTGTAGGTTCAGAAGGCTCAGGGGGATCTGGGTATTCAAATTTTTCAAGGGTCTTGACAGGTGATTAATTGTGCATAGCATCGTATCTTTTTCTAGAGTATTCATCAGCCTTAGCGACAGCCACCCACTTCCACTGTCCTTATAGCTATTTATTCCACATTTCTCAAAGGCCTGATACAGTGTATGAACTAGTGTATTTCCTTCTACTAGTGACCATCGCAATTCACCACCAGTGAGTTTTAAAACTTAGATGGTCACTTCATGCCAGAGGCTCTCTGGCCACTGATGCGGCTCTTACCTCCAGAAAGTGGTACGTGATCCAGCTCCAGAAACTCCCTTTATCACTTGATTTCTCGGCCCACTCCTGAACCATTGTAGTCTGGCTCCAGAAGCAGACTCTGAGACAACAGTTTAGCTTATGGGATATTTATCTAGGAGTGCCCTTGGGAATAATACCTGTGGGATTCACACCCAGAAAAGGAAGAGGAGTGGACCAAGGGAGATGCCCAGCTGTATGACAGGGGCAGTGGCCGCAGCTGAGCCCCCCGAGAGCTCTGGAGCCACTTGGCCCTTCCGAGTCGTCCTATGTTGGGCTGAGATGGCCAGGCCTTTATGCTATTACTTTGATCGGTCACTGCATGTGAGTTTCCCCAGGAAGGGATGTGACCCTGGGTGAGGTGGCCCTCTGAAGAAGCTGACAAACATTCTCCCAGCAAGTGAGGCCACCAGGGGACCTGAGCCGTGCCCACCATGGATAGATATGTCGTGCTCAGTAAAAAAAATAAATGTTTGTCATTAGAAAACAATGAGACTTGGGAGGCTGTGCATTACTGTAGCATCACGTAATCTATCCTGACTGATACTTCCTGCTGAAAGAAGGAAAAAGATCTTCAAGTCTTAAGAACATAAAAAGGAACCTGTTCCAGACCCATACGCCTTTTCTTTTTTTAAAGCTGTTGATTCAATGGGCATTCTGAGCACACACAGGTGGGTGAAGAGGACAATTTTTTTCATACCTCCACGTCCTTGGTTAGTTTCACCAAATTCACTGGCTCAGGCCCCAGTCTGCTGACACAGTCACTGGTTCTGGAGGGAGGCCCAGCAGGGGACACTGAGGTGGGCCACAGGGCTGGCAGTGGGCAAAAAGCCAACGGTTAAAATTACATTAAATAAAGAATCCGCTTTCCCAGGCACACGAATCACATTTGAAGTGCTCAATAGCCACCCGTGGCTAGTGGGTACCACAACACAGAACATTCTAGTGGGCTGAAGGATGTAAGATTAGTCACTACATGAGATGCCTTGAAAACTGCCTGAGTATTACAGCTCATATATGAAAGAATCTCAGCTTAGGTTTTTGCAAATGACAACCACCCCAATAATGTAAATAACATTGCCAATAACAACTTATAAAAACTGAAACTTCTAAATCATAAATATTTTTCAACCTTGCTAGAGAAAGAATTCAAGTATCATTCTCTCTTGAAAGACTAATACAACACTGTCTTAGGAAGAGGTGATCAAAGTATATACAATGAAAAAAAAAAGAAGGAAAATTATCATAAAGGTGACAAGAAGTTAGTAAGTTTTCAGTATTTTATTATGAGTGTCATATGCCAACTTTTAAAAATTTCAATTTACCTCTTTTAAAGTTCTAAATAAATATGCATTTTCATACCTAACTCTGTTTGCAATTTTTTTCTTAAGAAGCACTAGCCTGCCCCACCCCAAAAAAACTATTTAAGCTTTAGTTCCTACAAAATCTTATTTTCCTTGGATAAAACTAACCTTAAAAAGTAATTTTCAATTTTAAGGCAAAGTCACTGCACCTCCGCCCTTACTTCTACTGAAGTAAGCTGGAACAGCACCACATCTGCACGAGGTGGAATAGTGTTCCTCCAAAACTCATGTCCAATTACAGCCTGTGACTGTGACCTTCGTTGGAAATCGGGTCTCTGCAAATACAATCAAATTAAGGTGAGGTCATGACTGATTAGGGTGGCTCGAAGTCCCATGACTGGTGTTCTTATGTGAGTAAAGGGAGATTCGGACACACAGAGACACACAGGGAAGAGGCCAGGTGATGACAGAGACAGAGAGGGAGTCCTGCTGTCACAAGCCAAGGACTGCTGGCAGCCATCAGGAGCTAGAAGGAACTAGAAGAATTCTTCCTCAGGGCCTCTGGACGATGTGTGGCCCTGCTGACACCTTGATTTTGGACTTCTAACCTCCAGAACTGAGAGAGAAGAAATTCCTGCAGTTTTAAGCCACCGAGGCTCTGGGAACGGGTTGGAGCAGCCATGAAAACTAATATAATATCCTACACATTGATATGATCTAATTTCCAGTCATTCTACCCTACTACTTGGGTGCAATTATTTATTAAAGAACGTTTACAACACTGTAAGTTTTATTTATTCCAAATACCACACGTTAGATATACAATTCCAATGGATGAAAATGAATAGCACACGAACACAGGAAGTAAATACGGCAACGTTTCAGTTTGGCCTCACCTAAGTAACAAGAAATGCCAAGTATTGTTATTACGTCATTAACCCTGACTTGAACTTAGGAAATAAAAGGAAGGCAAGAGGCACGATGCATGTTATATGAATGTGATAACACTGCCTACCTCTAAACAGGTAAAAGCATCGTTTTGAAGTTTATCTACATCAACTTATTTGTTCAAACCTGCTCTTCTAATGAAATAGAAAAAAGTACACATCAAATTCTTAACTGGTAAAATCATTTCACAACTATAAATTAAGAGGCTAATGACATATCCTCGTCTAGCATGAAATAGCAATGTACGAACAGCGCTTTCCAACCTCTCTATTAACAGTTTTTGTTTTCCCCCCCCAGAGTTCAGAGGGAAACTGTGTATGTGGTGGCGGGTAAGCAGTATGAGAGGTGAGATAAGCCAGTCACTGATCAAACTGTTAGCAGTGCCAAACTTGGCCAAAGCGGCCAAGAGTATGGTACATACTGACGGTCCTCATGCAACGCCGTCAAATGATCCCTAAAAGTGAAAGGCTGGAGAAAAGCCATTTTGTCCTAAGGGCCACACGTGCCAACACAGCCTGATGATCTAGGCAAACTTCTCAGTGCGCTGCGTTATGATTGGGGCCTGCTCTTTCCACCTGGGGACGTCACATGCCCAGGGAGTCCCCTGCTCTTCAGGGCTGCTCCTCGGCTGCATGAATGCAGCCGTGGTTCTGCCGCTGAGCTTCTGCACACACAGGGCTGTGCCCACGGGCCCAGGCCGCCCCTCTGCAGAGAGAGTACAGGCCTCTTAGAAAGGCTGTAGCCGGAAGTGCGAGAACGAGCTTGTTTAATGGTTTTTTTGTTTGTTTTTTACATTTGATGATATTTTGACATCTTGGGCTCCTTTGACCCCCCGACTGGGGAGAGACTGCCCCTCCTGCTAGCTAATTCTTAGAGACAGCAGGGAACAGGCCTTTCACATGAAAAGCAAGCGATCCAGAGCCCACACTGTGAGCCGCCCCCTCTGCCTGGCTCTTACACTCCAGGAGGCAATACTCCTCTATCAACTCCCCCAGACCCCGGACCAGACAACTAGAGACCACCTGAGAGCACAGAGCCTGCGTCATTACTCAGACACGCCAGTCCTAAGCTGCTGCTGCTGCCCTGCCTGACTTCCTGGCAGGAACAGAATGAGGGCTGCTGTCCCTGTGCTTTTCCCTCGTCCTGCTTAAGCCCCCTGACTGGCACTGGTGCTTCCCCATGTGGCCCCATGTGTCCTGTCATACCTCTCCTTTTGAGGGGAACTGTGAGTAACAACAAACTTTTCTTTCAGTGACACTGACCTCTCTGTGTTGTCACTCAGTCACCTTTACATATTTGGACCCGGGCACAAATCGGAGCTAATGTCCCATCTTGACCAAGTGCAATGGTGACACTTCAATTTCGTCTTTAGTTTATGCTACTGCAATTTTCTAATATTAAATATTCTAATATTCACCTCACAGCAGATCCACTACTAAAAGCTACTTTATGGGATTCAGCAGCTTTTGGTAAAGCTTTTTTAGCAGTTGAAAGGTGCACGTTAAGGTGCAGTTAAGGTGAGGAGTTGTAAAAGTGAACAGACCTTCCCCTAGGAGTCAGAAGTCAATAGCCCGGCCCTCGTAGAGAGGAGGGGATATCCAGCAACATTCAGGGTTCACTTTTCTCCCTGTGTGTGGCTGGCACAGCTCACTCTACCCATTCAGACCTAGCTTTCCCGGGTTTTGGTGAAACACAGAACCAGAAAGGGACCTTTGGTTACAGATGGCGCTAAAAGAGGAAGAGTTTCCTGCTACAAGCTGCCACTGCCACCTACATTAAAAGTGGAAACGAGACCACCCCGTCCTGTTCCACAGGCATATCTGGGGAAAACTAAACCTCGTGCTTCAAACAAAAAGAAATGACCCAACTTATTTTCCTCCTAATGGGCTATCTATCTTTGTATCATTCACTTTTATTATTATTATTATTTCATTGGTAGCACCTAAATTTTAAAGGGTGGTATTCACCAAAGTAATTTAAGTGGTGGGAGAAAACACAAAGGAAAGGAGGAAGAAGAAACAGATGAGCACTTTTTAAAAAGCAACTTAAAAACTGTAATGACTTCTATGTCAAGCAATGGAATATTTCAATTATAACAATGACAAATTCAAATAATTCTATGACAAAATGATAGTATCATAGTTCATGATAATTCTACTACCTATAACTTTGTTCCTTGATGATTCAAAAGTCCTGTGTAAAACTTAATATATGTTAAGAGTTGAGATACAACATATTAAACAAACAGACTTGGTGGGTTGTTTTGATCTGGGTGTTGGGTGGGGGTTAGAAAAGAAAAGAAAGGACATCTCTGTGGTCATAAAAATGGGATAATACTCAAAATTTTGGCACATGAATTTATTAAAAAAATGATTGTGGTTGCATGGATAAACCTTACATTTTTAATTGTTTTCATTTGGAACTCTAAAAAATATTCTAACTTAGCTCTGAAGACAGGGACCTAGGGGATGTGATAACCCTAAAAATCTCATGGGCTTTCAGAAAACCGCCTGTCAGGATTTCAGCTACGTTTCAAAGATATAGGCAGAGATGGAATTATGAGTCAAGCCACTTAGGAGAGTAAATGGAAAATTACCAAACAGAATGTGCGGTGTTAAGAGAAGGATCACTCCCCAAAACTGTTATTACTCTGAGTAGATGGTTTTATTCTGATGTAACTAGAGCATTAGTGCTGGAATGTTTTCAGTAAAATTAAACTGGGATGCTCTGACTTTGAAGGAAAGATTCTGTTATTTTTTGAGAAATCCTTAGAAATGACGTCTCCATGATAGAAAGGAGGTGGGGTGGGGAGGGCAGGGAGAAGAAAGGGAACTGTGCTGTTTCAACTAGATTTGCAGCCAACTGGAGTTTGGGTTTCTTTCCTTTTTTTAAAGCTTGTAAAAGGAAGCTTCCTTCATAATACGGCTTGGGATATTATTTCCTTGGTTCGACTTCCTGATGAATAACTTATTCTAAGTGCTCAGGAAGTACCAATCTACCCCACTTTGCGCTGTGTGGACGTGGGATGCTGGACAGAGCATGAGGTGATCACAGTCTCTCCCTTTGGTTGCAAGAAACAAAAACAACAAAAATTGTCTTGCTCCAGTCTGCATCATTACTGTTGAAAAGGCTTTTACATAAGAACACTCAGAATGAGAAGATGACTCAGGAAGAGGCAGACAGACTCAGAAATAGATAACTTGATGGTTTTGGTTAAAGACTGTGAGTTACTACATTTAAAGAGGAGGGTTGAGAAAGCAATGTCGTCCAACTGTTATGGGAAAAGCCTTAATTCTCTGAGCACAGAAACGTAACTTCAGTAAGGCTCTTGGAGAAATGAAGGCCTTGTGTTTATTTACAGCAATGGCAACTGTCCAGATATGGTTTTAAGGTAGAAAAAGGTTTTCTAGACGAGGAAGAGGCTGGTCAACGCAGACCCATGTTCATGAACCATTTCTCATACAGGTCTTCTGGAATGCTAGATGAAGTGTGTTTTTTTCTTTTAAATGATCAGGTTAGATTACCATGTCTAAGAAAGCTGGATACTATTGTTAATGCAGTACATGAATTACGAAAATCATTTGGAAATCACTTGGCCAAACGGCCTTTCTTTAAACCATGTTCAAGATGATATCTGGAGATTCACAATTATGTGAGGCACTGTAAACATCTGATTGGAAAATACTTTCAGATTTTCTCTTTATGGCTAAGTAAAACAAGTATAGTACTTTCCAACCTCCGGGATGAAACTGAGTTTTAGCTATCAAAACTACACTTTTTAAAACGATTATAAAGTCTTTCTAATAAAATGTGTGATGGATGGATAAACCACCAACTGTTGGTATCATGACGTATATGTTTAAAAACTCAAAAATTGTATACCTTGAATGAATAAAGCAAAACTTACAGCTGTCATTTGCTCTTTAGCTGGTCCTTGTCACCTTTCAGTTTAGTACGTCCGCCTCACAGACCAAGAAGCCAACAAAATGTACCAGCTCGTTAGGCCATAGCTCAGTATGTCAGGTTCAAACGGTTACTCCAATCAATATTACCAATATGCATTAGAGGTTGGAAGTTATATGTACTGTTCTTTAATAGATAATACCTGCTCTGATCACTGTAAAAGTTCTTCTCAAAAAGAAAAAAAAAAGATAATCTTTAGGTAGGTGTTGGAGAAAAGCTTGCTGAATATTTACATCTCATACCACCTTCCCTCTCCTTGAATATTCTCCTCTTATGTTTTCCCGGAACAAACAGATTCTCGTTTCATATGCAGCTTTTAATGTCTGCATATTATCAGTGCATGGATGGTGAACTCAAATTTATTGATGGGCCTAATTTCTAATGCAAATCCTAGTAGAAAAACATGACTATTTCCTAAAGGCTCAGTACCCATTGAATCCATGTTGACAGGGCTATGCTTTCAAGGGGAGCTTTGCACTAGTTGGGTTGTACATTTGACATCCCCCTGCACGTACAGTTTTAACTCACTTTTGTTCACTCTTTATTGAGTGTGTATAAATTTATATCCTCAAATCAACTATACTGGCTTCAGATATTTCTAAATCCCAGGTATACCTTCTTGTATGTTGACACTCACCTGATTATAACATGCAATTTACAACATCTTGAACTACTGCAGGACATAAAACACAGTTCTATCCGGTGGCTACTACTTTTTGGGTAAGGCTTAATTTTGGCTCCTGCACTGGAATGTTGATTTGAGTCCTTAATTTCACAGACAACTTCACAGTGACACACGAAGCCTAAACAAATTTTTGGTTAGCCTGTGCTCTGAGAAATCTGCTTCCAGATAAAAATGTGGTTTCCCCCTTCTTGTCTAGCCCCTGAAGCGTGCTGCTCCCATCAGGTGTAGCAATGTGCTGTATTGGGAAAGGAGTCCTTCTTTCTTGCAAAACCTAAACCTCTTATAAACCATCTGTGGTGTCCATGCTGTCAGGAGACTGACACGCCAGAAGCATCTGCTTCAAAGACATGTTCTTTGGTTGCTTTCCAACCATGGGCTCCACTCAAACATCAGGCTAACCTTTTACAGAGTCACACGGTACCAGGCGCAGACTTTGAACTTTTGAGTAGGAGTCAGTATTTGCTAAGTGTTCCCTTCTGCAGCCCTATGAACAAGCATTTTATAAAGCGCCGTGAATGGGGTGGGATGCTGTTCACCCATGCCTGGCACTCCTCATGGAAGTACAAGGGCATCCAGAAACGTTGACAAACAGAGAAAATCAATTATTTCTCTCCCTGCTATTAACCAGCTCTTGCCGAGTATTCATCTTACACGTGATGATGACTAATATTCGCCGAATGGCGAGCAGACGCTTCTTAAGTGAGGTCATGCCAAGGATAGCCAGCTGAGCCTTGTGGTCCAAGGGCAACACTGCCAGGATCCACCAGGACCAAGCAGGTCCACTGGGACTGCTCTGCAAAAGAAATGAAAGGAAAACACAGTATTACTGCCTAAAATACAAGTCTGTTCCCTCAGTGTTGTCTTTCGTTTCACCAACAGATATATGAGCAAGAATTAAACGCCACCTCCTAATTCAGGTCTACTTCACAATTCATTCAGCCCTCGAAAGACAGTTTACTCTTATGTTACACATTCAAATGTGGGGGAACTCACAAAAGAACTTGCAAAGAAAAGCCTCTTTGATGGAGAAATGCTGTGACTTAGTTGATTCTGTCCTCTCAAGGCTCCCGTGGAGAGTGCGTAAGGGGCAGAAGAACAGACCGTGTTTTTTACCTCTTCTTTCCAATGTTCTGCATTATTGCTTGTTCAGTTTGAAACATGCTACATAAAGCACAATGTTACAAAGGCTAAAATTTGTATATCAGTTTAAGTATTATAATTAAATAAATCCTATGATAAAATCAATGTGACAAATGTTGCCCACTCGTATACATGAAACATCCATATGTGGGACTTACTATTAATTACAGCCAACCCTTAACGATCACAGGTTTGAACGGCCTGGGTCCACTTATATGTGGATTTTTCCAACAATTACCTATACTGTTTTCAACCCATGGTTGGGAGTCCAGATGGGGCGGGCCAACTGTATGCCTGGCTTTACACCATTTCACATAGGGCACTTGAGCATCATGGACTTTGGTATCACAGTGGGAGCGCGGGGGAGTCCTGGAGCCAACTCACATCACCTACCAAGGGACAGCTTCAGTTTGGAGGGAGTCAAAGTCTTACGTGGATTTTCAACTGTGCACCCCTAACCCCCGCGCTATTCAAGGGTTAACTCTGCGTGTGTGTGTGTGTGTGTATGCGTGTGTGTGTGCACACACACACACTGGGGGTGCCAAAAAAGTATATATAAGTGGACACTTTGGTCAATGTTGCTCAAGCAGTAGTTCGCCATAATCAGAAATATCTGGACGCTGATGGTAACCACATTGAGCACCTCTTGTAATTACAGAAGTCAAACGTGACTTGCATTCATTCATCTTTTGTTATCCGTATATAACGAGTATTACAATTTTAATACAGTTTTCCTTCCTTAAAACATCCATATACATTTGGAATGTATATACATATATACACATATATATGTATGTATGTGTATATATGTATATACACACACATATATTTATGAATTACATATGTAAGAATTATTTTTAAAAAAAGAATTATTATGCTCCCAATAGCTTTTATTTTACATAAGCAAACAGGCACTTCTGGATTAATTCTAAGCAAAAGCTGGTCATAAAGTTGTTCTCAATATTCCTGGTACTAGAACCAAGATACCCAGGCCTCCTTCCCTCCAGTGTCTTAGATTTTCCTCCATTCCCACTGCAAAGGTGCAGAATCCCAACTGAGAACAGGGAGGGTGGACACTGGAGCCCCCTAAGCGCAGGGGGAAGTACATGCTACTGAACGAGAAGGAGTAGCCATCACGCCCACGTGCACAGGGTAGCCACGTCACTGTGAGAAGGCACCGACCTCCCTTCCGAGGGAACAAGGCACAAGCGTTGGAAAAAACAACCTTCTGTATGATTCACAACTCTCCCTCCTCATCCTACAGTGGGAAAAAAACTGAGCAGCATACATAATGGGGAGGGCCTCAGCATAAAAACGGCTCCCACGTGCTGTCTGAAATCCTCTCTGATAGGAAGGAAAATGGTCTCCCAATGGTGTCCATACCCTAATTCCTGAAACCTGTGAACACGGAAGCTTACATGGCAAAAAGCCCCTTGAGGGTGTGATTCACTTAAGACCCCTGGGACGGGGGCGGCGGGTTTTGCTGGGTTATCACAGTGGGCCCCTTCTCATCACACACGTCCTAAAGCAGAGAACTTCCCTGGGCTGTGGCCCGACGAAGATGTGACTAAAGAAGCGGGGCCAGAGAGTGCAGCCTGGCTTCCAAGATGCAGGAAGGGGCAGAAACAAGGAATACCAGCCAGCCGTTAGAAGCTGGAGAAGGCAAGGAAACGGATCCCGGTTTCGGGCCCCCAGAAGGGAATGCAGACCTGCCATCACCCTGATCACAGACCAGTGAGACCCGTGTTGGACTTGACTTCCAGAACTGTAATAATACCTTTCTGTTGTTTTAAGCCGTGACATTGAGTAATTTGTTACAGCAGTACTAGAAAGTTAATATATCTCCCAATTAAAGATTAATTTGGGTTAACAATATGCAAAAACCCCTACAAAAAAGAATGATCATGCCTTCATACACATTAGTGTAACCACCTGGCTCCCTGAATGTGAGTTACAGCCGAAGAGAGTGTTGGGCGAGGAAGGGCTTAGAGGCCATTCTTGATTGAAACAGACAGAGCTCAGGCAGGGCTAAAAGATAAACAGCCTCAAGAGACAGGAAAAGATGACAACATGAACAGAAAAGGCCTTTCATCTTCCCCTAAATCTGCTGAGAGCAGTCCTGCTCCCTGCCTTCTCCAAGACCTGTGTGTGTGTGTGTGTGTGTGTGTGTGTGTGTGTGTGTGTGTTAGAGGAACCACATGCTCTTGGTCACAATTCTAACCGGTTCCTGTCTGCTCTGTCACCCGAGAGCACAGGAGAGCAGTTGTCTGCACTTGGAGATGCTTCATAAACCTGATGCCCATCGTGTGCCTAAGGAAGCAGCTTCACCACGAGCACTTTTGGGGAGCCCAAGGAAGCCCATGGTGATGGTAAGATGGGTACCACAAAGGAAGGAAAGCTTCTAACTTCACAAGAGTTAGGGGATTTTCCCTTCACTTATTCAATACCTATGTATCAGGTCAAGGCGACGTGATGTGTAAAACACAGTGCTGATGTCAACAAATTAAGATTCCTATTTAAATCTTACGATGTGGGTGAGAGAAGTAAGAGTAGAGAAGCTAACAGCCAATCAGAAGAAACTGATGGTGATAGGAAAGAAATGACCTTCATAGAGCATTAACCAGAAAGCATTTATCGTTTTGTTCCAAGGGGCACGTGCTACTCTGCGAGGTGCTTCTTTGGGCTGTTAATAAATGAACTGGTGCTTAAGCGCTCATAACGGGGCATGTGGCATAAACTGCCCGATTCTCCTTTAGGACCATGTGTCTTAGCACACTACAGCACGAGCTAAGAACACTAGGAAAGAAAACAAAGAGAATATACCTGAGGTTCAGGTTCCCTGTCTGGCATTAACCCAAAATGACGTAAGATTTGTTGTCTCATGTGATCCGGGAGCGAAGTAAACCAGGCAACAGACTGCTGATACACTGAGTCATGAAGCGCAGTCAGTTCTTCATACGCTGGACCTTCCATCTGATCAAGGGAAAACGGAGGACCATTTGAGGTGCATTATTACACACAGAACGCAGTTAGCAGCCTCTGCTCCAGCCCTTCACAGCTTCCGTCCTCCACGTGTCCCCTACACATGGGGCTACTCAGGACGGCCTCCTTGGCTCCTCATGTACCCTCCCTCCAGAGCCCTCCAGGTCACCTTACCCACCCTCAGGGCTTTTTCATTTGTTTGTTTGTTTAGTTTCAGGTGTACAAAACAATGTAATAGACATTTACACCCCTGACAAAGTGATAACACCCCTCCCTCAATCTACTATCCTTCTATACGTCATCTATGGCTATTTCAATTCCATTGACTCTTCCCTATGCTGTACTCCACATCCTGTGACTACATGTATATTTAATTATATGAGGTCAGACAATTAAATTCGTGAACATGTTGCACGCTGTTGCTAACCTTTTTTGATATCAGAGGATTATTCATTATGAATTTGTACCAACTGGACAAACAGTTAACCAAGTGTACTATTTGGAAGTGCTGAAAAGGCTGCGTGAAAAAATTAGATGACTGAACTTTTCACAAACAATTCACGGCTCTTGCATCACGACAATGCACCAGCTCACACGTCACTGTCTGTGGGGGAGGTTTTAGCCAGTAAACAAATAACTGTATTGGAACACCCTCCCTACTCACCTGATCTGGCCCCCAGTGACTTCTTTCTTTACCCGAAGATAAAGGAAATATTGAAAGGAAGACATTTTGATGACATTTAAGACATCAAGGGTAATACAATGACAGTTCTGATGGCCATTCCAGAAAAAGAGTTCCAAAATTGCTTTGAAGGGTGGACTAGGCACTGGTGTCGGTGCATAGCTTCCCAAGGGGAGTACTTCGAAGGTGACCATAGTGATATTCAGCAATGAGGTGTGTAGCCTATTTTCTAGGATGAGTTCGCGAACTTAACTGTCCGACCTCATAGTTTACATTCAATTATTATTCAGCTTCAGCGTCAGGTGTACAGAGCAGATTTCTGGCATTTATTGTTTTGAACATTCATTAGTGTTTTGTAAACAAGATTCTACTCAAGAATCTCCATAGTGGAGATTCTCTCGTGTCTATTATAATATCCTGGCTTTTCTGTTAACACTACACTATGAGGACATAACCCATATTATTATGAATAATTTTCAATGGCTACGTGCAATCATATATTTGAGTTATAGCATTGTTTACTCAGCCATTCACACAGCTATGTTTATATTGTTTCCAATTTTACAATTTTTAAAATAACGCAGTAATATAAATATTTATGCAAAACTGGTTTGAGGGGATTTTGGTGGTTTTTCTGTGGTGACAGAAGGGGCTGTCATTCCCTCAGGATAGTTTCTAGAAGTAGAATTACCAAGTCCAAGAGTCAGACGTTTTAAAAACTGTATTCCGTATCACCAAGCTATGTTCCCAAAGGCATGTGACAGTGACATGCATTCACTGCATCAGCCTTGCGTCAGTGGCGGGCATGCTTTGCCTACCCTGCTGCCCAGTCACTCATTTTAATGTCTCAGTTCTACTTAGGAACACCCGAGTGGGAAACGCAATGGCCTGGGGACCGGGAACCGAGTTCTTTCTTGCTACGTCACTGACTCTTGTGGAAATATCAATCGGTTGCACAGCCTCTTTAGAATAGACTTTTCTCATTTGTGAAATGGGAATAAACCATTCAGGTCCCCTGTAGTTGTACAATTCCAGTATCTATGAAAACTATGGCAAACCAAGAGATTAGATTGTAATGCATATAGCCATTCTCGATTCGATTTATACACATCAACTATTCATAGGTAGAGGAAGGTTTCCTTTAAAAAAACACAAAAAACCCTAATATTAGGTCAGGTTGTGGCTATTTAGCCTCCCACTTTTAAATAAGAACATTCACCCTCCAAAGCCATCATCCACAAGAACAGCCCACAGACCCTCCCAGTGCAGTAGAGACCCTGAGAAGCATCTCACTCACTGAGTCACAGCCTTTAAGCCTGGCTGCCTGCCCGAGGTCTCGAAGTGCGACCCGCTGGGCCTTGCCCTTCCACACTGGGGCCCTGTGCTCACAGACAACCAGAAACAGCTTCTCGAAAAAGGGCAGAGCTGGCACCGTGGGTGGGGCTCTACCCACAGGTGCCACGAGCGGACACTGCTGTCCCCAGGGCGACTTCTAGTGTCATGTGAGACTGTTAGGGCTCTCCCCACGGGAACAGAAGAATCCAAAAGAGGGATATGGTCATTCCAAGAATTCCCTCCTCCTAAACATTTTTCATGTTTTTGTTGCAGTATCACTTACATACATCTTAACATTTCCAAACGTCTTAACTGTTTAGCTCAAAGGGTTTTGTCAACCATACACTACAGTGTAATTACCACCCTATCCAGGGTAAAAGACCGCCGTCACCTAAGGTTCCTGCTCCCCCTCTCCAGCCAGTTACAACCCCCACCCCATTCTCGGACATCCATCACCAGAGTTTGCCTGTTGTTGGGAAGTATGGAAATGGGGTCCCACGGGATGTATTTTGTGTGTGCCTCACTTCTCTCACTTGGCATAATGTCCCTGAGACTATTCCATGTCGTTCTGTGGGTCAGGAGTCTGTTTCTTTTTATTGCATGTAGCAATAAAATTCTTTTTATAGCATGTAGTAGTATTCCACTGTGTGATTGTACTACAATCTGTTTATCCATCACCTGATCATAAGCAGCTGAGCTGTTTCTAGTTTCTGGCAATCTATGAATAAGACTTGTTATAGTCACCCTTGTGCAAGCCTTTTGGAGGATCCCTTCAAAACACTGTTAACCTATCAAATCATATGGCCTGGTATTTCTATGAGACACATACATAATTGCTAAGGGGTAAGAGATGCCAGCCTTTTACATTTAGCGCTAGAAGGGATTTTTTTAGCACTATTGTTTTGTATTATGTCTCATTCTGAACTAATACCAGTGCCGAGAAGAAGAATTGACTATTGCTTACAAGTCAACTCCTGTTTATCACATGTGTTTGTAAGTAACATTTTGCTGGAAACCAGACATGCCGATTCATTCACATACTGTCTGAGGCTGCCTCTTGCTGCAACGGCCAAGTTCAGTACTTGCAACATAGACCGTATGTCCAGGAAGGTCTACAGTGTTTACTGTGTGGCCCTTTATAGAAAAAGTCTGCCAATACCTGGACTAGAACATCAAAATAACAAACCCCAAACCCTCATGGCAATGTGCCGAAATAAGGTGATTGTTTCAGGAGGAGAGGAGTTTTCTATCAGCTCCAACACACGTAAAAATCCACTGATAATAAATAACCTAAGTGCATAATAAAGGAGGAAATAAGTAATACTGTCATTAAACATCTGACCGAGTTTCTCAACAATGCAGAGGGAAATAAGGTGACTGACCCTTGAACGTATCCCAGTAAAATAAACGTCATCTTTTCATCTTCCAGATACTCGATGTCTGCCGTATTGTAACCATCGCGGTGACGGTGGCTTAGAACTCAGAACCGACTGATGCCAATTGCGTCCACAACTGAGCTGCCATCCGGAAATGTCCTGACATCTTTGATCTCCAGCATGCAGCCATACTCGGAAATCCTGAAAGGACAGGCAGGAGAAATAACCATGATTTTTAACAACGCAGAGGGTCTTCATTTTTCCCTCGATGGGTCTGGGTCTTACTAAATAAAACAAACAAACAAAACGAACGGTGTCTCCACATCAGACCAGCACGGTTCTTTTCTCTGAGACACCTGCAGGCGATTCCTTGTGTTAAATGGGAATTTACTCGTGCACTGTGGCTGCAGAGGACGGGCTGGCGCTGAGAGCGCCATGCCTCGGTCGTCCTCCACTGAGCCAGTGCTTTCAGAAGGACCCAAGAGGTGGGGAGAGACAGAACCTTAAATCACCAGCCCCTCGGCTGTCCTCCCCCACTTCCATGACGCTGGCCAGCTCTGCCCTCCCTGCTAACTGCTATGGAAAGTCGTCACAATCACAGCCTTCGTCTCCCTGTGTCCGTTTTGCACCTCCAGACCCCAGCAGGAGTCACAAATGACTTCAGCCTGACCCACTGACCTGCTGCTGACCCAACACCGTCTGCTGCTCTCTTTCACCCTCCCTGAGCAGTCCAGCCCTTCACAGCTTCCGTCCTGCACGTGTCCCTTACACATGGGGTGCTCAGGACGGCATCCTTGGCTCCTCATGTATCCCCCATCCAGAACCTTCCCAGGTGACCTTACCCACCCTCATGGCTTTTTTGTTTGTGTGTGTGTTTAGTTTCAGGTGTAAAAAAGAAAGTAATAGACATTTATACCCCTCACCAAGTGATGACCTCCTCCCCAATCTACTACCCCTCTGACATCATCTACCGCTGTTTCCATTCCATTGACTCCTTCTTCTGCTGTACTCCACATCCTGTGACGCTACGCGTATTTATTGTATGAGGTCTGACAATTAAGTTAGAGAATGGATTGCAACGATGTTGCTAACCTTTTTTGATATCACAGGGATTATTCATTATGCATTTGTACCAACTGGACAAACAGTTAACCAAGTTTACTATTTGGAAGTGCTGAAAAGGCTGCGTGAAAAAGTTAGACGACCTGAACTTTTCGCCAACAATTCATGGCTCTTGTATCACGACAATGCACCAGCTCGCACGCACTGTCTGAGAGGGAGTTTTTAGCCAGTAAACAAATAACTGTATTAGAACACCCTCCCTACTCACCTGACCTGGCCCCCAATGACTTCTTTCTTTACCCGAAGATAAAGGAAATATTGAAAGGAAGACATTTTGATGACATTCAAGACATCAAGGGTAATACTATGACAGCTCTGATGGCCATTCCAGAAAGAGAGTTCCAAAATTGCTTTGAACGGTAGACTAGGTGCTGGTTTTGGTGCACAGCTTCCCAAGGGAAGGACTTCAAAGGTGACCGCACTGATATTCAGCAATGAGGTAGGTAGCACTTTTTCTAGGATGAGTTCACGAACTTAATTGTCTGACCTCATAATTGATATTCAATATTATTCAGCTTCAGCTTCAGGTATACAGAGCAGTGGCCAGGCATCTACAACCCATTCTCATGGTTCTGACTGTAATCTGTATCCTGATGATATTGATTGTGCCTATTGAGTTTATAGTATGTGCTCATCCGAGCTTCACGGAAACACGGAGGCTCAGAAAAATTAAACAACATGTAAGGCCCCAATAAAGTTTAGAGCCAAGTTCTGAATCCAAGTCTATCTGGTTCTGAAGTCAGTGAACCATTCAGTACACACCTTGAAACTATTCAGAGATGGTTCCAGGTTACATGCCTGCCTGAACTGCCTGCTGAATACCTTTACTGGGACCTCTAATAAAACTCTCTCTTCCTAGTGATCTAAGGGGACTGTCCTATCTACAGCTGTGCCGTGCATGGGGGGCACCCTGAAAATCCCCTTCACGTGAGGACTTCCTGCTGCAGCTATCAGCCAACACCTCCAAACGTCACCTTGTCCACGTCTGTCTCAGCTGCAGAGCTGGTCTCTCCAGCGCGCACCTCGCCTTGCCCGGCGACAAGGAATGCGAGTGGGTGCAAACTCCCCTACATCTCCAGCTCCCGGGGCATCTAGGCTCTCGTGCTTGTCCACGTAAGGCCATTAGAAATTTGGTTAAAAAATTAGCTGAATGCTTCCTACACTTACAGGTCTCCTTCTCCTGGCCTCTGCACAGGTGAGCCAGGATTTCGGTCTATTCTCTCCTGTCTTTCCTTTACCTCAAGCAGCCTCCATTCTCTGACGGGTTCAAGAAACTTATGTTCTGTCGTTTATCTGGAGTAACATAACACTCTACTCAGTGTTCTGTATCCTTGTGGAAGTGGAACTTTTGGCACTTGATTTTTCACTTTGCTTTTGCTGATTTTGATGAATGATATTTTGATATAGTCAAATGTATTAATGTCTTCCTCTATGTTGTCAGAAGCTTGTGTAAAAAACAAAAAATCTTTCCCTACTGTGTGTCCCCAAAAAGAAGACCTAGCTGGACAATCAGCTCTAATGCATCTTTTGGAGCAAAAATTAATATAAGACCCGGTCTTATTTTACTGTAATATACAACCGGGGATGTGATGTGATGTGATGTGATATAAAACCAGGTCTTACGATAATTTTTTCTCCAAAAGATGCATTAGAGCTGATTGTCTCCAACTAGGTCTTACTTTCAGGGAAACAGGGTACTCCTAATTATAAAGATAATCCCCAATATTTTCTCTTAAATGTTTTCACATTGTTTTTCACATTTCAGACTAGAAATATAAATGTGTTATTTCATGTGTATGGTGGAAGACAGAGATTTCTTGGCTCATTTTGATTACCCACTAATTTTCTGAGTATTTTTTATTGAGTTTTTTCCTTTTTCTCACGAAATTACATATAACTTTGGAGTCTATACATGAGTAAATCTGTTTCTTATCTCTGTATTGTTTAAATGGTCTACTTACTATGAATTGTAAGTTTGACACTGTAAAAATTCTCTTCTCTCACTCAGCTGGGCAAAAGGTTTCATGGTCTTAGCCTTTGGCTTTTCTGTACTGATTCTAAAATCAGCTTGTGCAACTCCACGGAAAAACACTCTTGGGATGTTGACTGCAGCGATCTTGGATTTATAAACTAATTTGGGTAAAACTGGCAACTACATGACATTGAGTCTATGCATCCATGACATGGTATTTCTTTGCATTTATTTAGATCTTCTTGAATGTCTTTCAATAAAGTTGTAGGAGTTTCTTCATAAACGTCCTACACATACCTTTAAAGAGATGTATTTCTAGGTATTTGTGGTGGAAACTAATGGATGTCCCTAAAAATCCATTCTCCTTTTTTTCCTGGCACATGGACTACAATCCCCAGCCTCCTTTGCTGTAGGTGTGAGAGGCAGCCATGTGCCCCTTTTCTCCAGAATCCTGTAAGAGCACATGTGCCTCTTATACTAGCTAGAATTTTAATGTAGTGACCTCACCATGACCAAGCAGTGCTGACAAAGCCCTAGGGGGTTAGGAAGCCAAGAGGTGGGAAGGATGCATAGGCCCCAAAGATGCCCAGGGAGGGGAGCTGTCTGCTGATTCAGAACCTATGCCTCAGACAAACGATGTAGACTAGGGGAGGTAAAAACTGAAGTAGAGAAGGTTTCGTGGAGGATGTAGCCCTTTAGACCTTAACAATTGGACCAGGTTTGTCTGGATAATGATGAGCTAAAAGAGAATTGCAGGCAGAGGGAAGCATGGAGGTATGAAGACACGAACTGTATTTAGAGAAGTGTACCAGCAGGTAGGATAGTTGAAAGGAAGGAGCAGGAGATGAGGCTAGAAAGAAGGCTGGGATCATGTCACGGATGGCCCAGAAGTTATCCTTTGTGATGTAGTGGGAGCCACTGGAGATTTTCAATATCCTACATTGTTCTTTAAGAAAAATGACAAATTATAAATTTAATTAGGACCCTTTGAATGCTGATGAGACTTACCCGGCGTGCTCAGTGGATAAACACATGCCAAACCGTTTGGTGCCAGTTTCCATGCATCTTCTTATCATAAGCCGGTAGCGGGGCTCAAAGACGTGGAGCAGACACAGGACGGTGGGGAAGGCCATGGCACACACGAAGATGGGGACATCTCTGGTCAAACTGTAGGGTAAGGGAAAATGTGAACTTAGATGGGGGAACTGCTAGAAATGGAAGGGAGTACTAGGCATTACAAAATAGCAAAGGCAAGCCAACCTCAATTCTCTCATTCACAAAGTAAAACCCTCAATCTTGCCTCAAGGACCACAGCAAAGTTCCCAGCTCACCTGGGTTTCCTGCCAAGCCCGTCTTAATTTGACCAGAGAAAACACGCTGAATTATATTATATGTGACTTAAAAAAGTTGTAACTTAGGACCAGTATACAAAACGTTCCGACGAAAACAAAAACTACACAGTAATCACGGGTAATGAGTTCTACATAAAAAAGAATGGAAGAATTATAAGATTTCAATACTAGCTAATGGTCACTACAACGTAAAACTTTAATCATTTTAAAAGATAAAAAACAACTGTCCAGCCTATTTTGAGTGGTACTTCTTTTTTCCCTTCTGTTTCTATATACTAATATACTGTGATTTTCAAGTCTGAAAGAGTCAGTATTGCTTATTTAGATACAAAAAGCAACTACATAATTTTGTTAAAACACACTTTTGAATCATTTCTTATAACCTCTTTCAATGAAATGTCCATAAACACTTTGCAATTATTTTTTCTACTTGAGGCTTTCTAATTTCTCTGCCAAGAAGGGAAAACACTGAGATAGACCTATGAGGTTAACAAGGATTTTTTCCTTTAATCTGGACTCAAGACCACGTACATACAGCCTGAAAACTTACTTTTTAGTTCCGTCATTTCTTCATCATAAATTATCTTCCTATCAGACAGTTCATCCGACAAATACCGAAAGATTAATTCTTCGGCCAAAATAGTTGTACTAAAATTTCTGCTCGCCAACAACTGTAACGAAAGGAAAAGTAAAAAAAAAAAAAAAAAAAAAAAAAAAAAAAAAAAAAATTAGCATATGTCATTAATTCTAAAGGACAAAGCACTCTGTTCCCAGGTAGAAAGGTCAGCTGGGAGGTGGAGGGGTGGAGTTTCTGAGAAGACAACAGGGGTGGGGGCTGAGAGCAGGAAGTCCTGTGGGGGGAGGGGCCAGCCTGTGCTCTACAGAGAAAAGGGCAGGAGAAGGTGTTCACCTGGGGAAAAGATGAGGCCATTCCAATCTTGATGGCTGCTACATTTCCAACCAAGTATCACAATGCCAGGGAGGGGAGAGGAAGTGAGCTCCTTGTTGGCAGAGAAACATGAAACAATCATCTTGGAGAGTGAAAAACTAGAGCTACTACAGAAGAATAGCAGGAATTGTAAGAGACTGTTAGCATGAGAACTGCTATCTTTAGGTCAGGGTTAACAGCCCCTAGCCTGAAACAACATAATTATAAAATTCCAGGATGTGGGCAGTTGCAGCATGGAGACTAGAAGTTCTGTAGCTTATCTTATACTCCTGGTCTCCTTGTCCTGTAGTAAATCTTATACTCTTTGAAGCTATGTAAGTCCTGTAAGTTTATCTAGTTCTCTCTGAAGCTATGGAAAGCCTTGAAAATGCTATATAACCCCTTGGCTTTAAGTGTTTGGGGTCCTTGTTAAAACCCGCTGCGTCGGGCAGAGACTCGGACCCCAGCCGGCTGGAAATAAACCTCGCTGTGTGACTTGCATTATTGTGCGGGTTCTCTGTCTGTCTGAGGGGGACAATTCCGGACCTTAACAGAATAACAACTAATGTTTTGAATCTAAGATTTAAGATTGTGAATTTAAACAGAAACCAATCTTCCTAATTTTGTTGTTTATCTCTAGCTTTGCTACATTCCTTACACAGAAAGAGTAAACTTTACTGAGATTGAGAAAGAGACTGAGGGACCAAGAAATTAAAGCTGGATGTGAAAGGAAAGTAGGTGGAAACTGAAGGGAAAAGTGCTGGGATCAAAGGGCTGAAGGGTCATATGTGGCTGGAAAGCTGTTACCCTGTGTGTGTGCATTGATTTCAGCTCAGGCGCAGGAATGTGCGAATCACAGCTCTCGTTCACTGACAACCTAATATTACAGCAGGTGCCGATGGCAGACGCTTCACATAAGTGAGTCCTTAAAACAGCACGAGGCTATAGGTATTGTCTACACTACACTAACCAAGTACCTGGCTTTCAGAAAGGTTAAGGCCTACAGCCACTGCGGCACCCCAGGTAGGACCCCAGGCCTGGTAGGTTCCAAATTGCTGCTGTTTCTTTGGTAACTGACTGCATGTCTGGGCCTGGGTTGGCCCTGCATCTTTCTCACACTTATGCCTGGGGGAGTCCGCAACATACTGCTAAGCTTCCCTTTAGCTTGTGTCAGACAAGCTATGTGTGTTGCTGGAGTTGACTGAGAACTAGGAGGTCAACCTCTGGAAACAACTGTGTTCGAGAACCTCAGTCACAGAAAAAAAGCAGAAACAAGTGTCACCTCATTCACAATACTCCTACATAACTTTTATTATTGATGACATAGGTATTTTATAAACCATTGGTTTATGGTATCCTTTTACTGTCGGGGAATACAGTAAAATGTGCTTTACTTGGCATTATGTTAACCAAGACTTCTGTAAATACATAGTAATCGATAATTCATGTTTATAATAATGCACGTGAGGAAGTCTAAGCTCATGAAGTGATCTCTGCATTGAAGAAAGATCAAATTATGATTCTGGATTTTAGTTAATTTTATCGTATTCTAATTTATGATTCTGTGTATAGCTTGCATGTAATCATTCATTCATTCATTCATTCATTCATTCATTCATTCAACAAAGATTTCCTGAACCTCTAGTATGTGTTCTGGTCCCTGGAGATAGAGGGGAAACAAGACAGAAGTCGGTCTGTCCCTGAGGAGCTTATATTCCAGTACCCAGCCCCAGGCATTATATTCCAGTGTCCACCCCCAGGCATTGCTTCATCGCACAGCCTCCTACGAGGGAGCATTAACCACAGAAGCTAATGGAGAGTCTGTGCTACAAACAGTGGTCACAAAGACATGCATTGTCCTCTGAGAACAGGCGAGCCACTCCCAGGCCTCCTGGCCCAGGTGATCCTGGGTACAACTAGAGAGCAGACCAGACGCCATGTCTGGAAGCAGGAAGAGACAGCTAATACCGTGGAGTAGAACAGCAAGGGAACCAACAAAGGAAACTGCTATGATGATGCAAAATGCATCCACCGTCATGACACACAGTGCAGAGTACAAGGGTAGGTATTTGTAATGAGAACCCTGAATAACTTGGAAAGATTTAGTATATATGCAATTTAACAGAGCAAGTGTGTACATATAATGTTTCCAAAACATTTCAATTATAACAACTTAGTTTAACAAGTTTTAGCAGTAAATTAATGTTACAATTATTTAAACGTTCAATTAAGTATAATGTTTCCTTTGCCATGGCAGATTTAAAAATGAATTTTATTGCATATTTGTTTTAAAAAAACCACTTTATAAAACTTAAATCCATTAAATAAGTTTAATCTCCAGGAGGTGATTAAGGCAAATATTATTTGTATCATTTTATGGATGAAAAAAATCCTCTCCTCCCAAGAAGTTAAATAATTTGCTTCGTGGAAAGTTAGTGGCACCAACATGACCTGACCAGAACCTAATATAGTTGATACAGACTCACTATGTGAAAAATTGATCAGAAAGCACTCAGCTTTTAAATGTTGTTTATTGTATTTACTATACATAAACTATGGATTGAATGGTTTATATTTGGGTTAGACATAATTAACTCCCCCCATGGAATCTAAGTTTTTCTGGTTTTGATTTCAGACCACAAATACTTAAAATTGACAATCCACCACAAAGGACTTCCCAGTAGTCAGAGACAATCAAATCTTCAATCCTTTGCAAAACTGAATACTGTAACACGACTCTACCTTAAGCTGAGGTAAAGGAGATAGTTATACATTAAATACATCGTATTTCAACCTTTTATGGTTAACATATGGTTAAGGACGTGGCAACGTTACCTCAACTGTTTATAATTAACACACAGTAACAACTCCAATAATGTCAGCTATTTTTAATATATCTCAACTACAACTCATATCTGAAATTTTTCTTGAAATTTAGTTGTTTCTGTGTCTAACTTCCCCTGTGCATTTTTTGAGAACTCAAGAGAGATGGGAAAAAGACCTATCTTTGGAGAAATCCAACTTTCTTTAACAAACAGGTAGAAGGAGCTAAGCCACCGTGGAAAAGAGCATCTATGGAGGAATGAGAAGAGGAGCTGAACTGTTTGTCGTTTCTCAAGAAATACTTACTTCTGAAAGTTTTTCTTTGCACAGTGGACAATGTGGGGCATGGTCGAGGCAGCGTTCGAGGCATTTTAGGCAAAACGTATGTCCACATGGCGTAGTGACAGGCTCGAAGAGCAACCTACGAAAAAAAAAATCTTGAGTTTTCAGCAAAAAGTGTCCAGAAGAGACTGTCAAATAATCTATTTGTTTTATAATAAAAATTCCTAGGCAATTCCCTTAGTGTTCCAGAAATCACTATCGCCACTTCCACTTATATATTCCTTATCAAATTTTTAGAAATCAATTATAACTGAGATATATATAATTTCTCTGATAATAAGAAGCCCATTACAGTTAGGATATAAAACTCAGAAAGGCTCAATTTTTCAGAGTTGCATCATCGATCCTATGTCATCCTACCTCATGCAAAGGGCACACTCAAAGTCAGTTACATCTATCACGAGCTCTGGACTTCCTCCTATGTCAGAGTCCATGTTCCTTTGAGGTGAGGAATCTGCCTCTGAAAACTTTGAAAATACTAATGTTAACACTTGCACATCTGGTTAAGAGCATGCACTAACTACTTCCTCTGGATAAAATGTGTCACACCAATGTAACAAGCTGGGCAGGAATAGCTCTGGTCCAAGTAACAGTATATAGCAATGATTCTCTGGGCAGTCAGCAGGAGTCAAAGTTAAAGTTACCCCCAAATATTCTAAGCTATTTTGGACTATGAAGTCCTTGTAGGATTGACTATTTAAACTGTTCTGTAATCTTAAAGCTGATATATTCATTTCATTACTAATTTTAAGCTGTGAAAATTTTTTAAAAAATAGACAGAATATTAGTTAACCTTCTATCACTTGAGAGTCACACACACTGTGACAAAACAGCTTCCTGACCTTTCTTGGGAATTTTTCCAGGGGCGTCATTCAGGTCCTGTGTGCCCTCCGAGCCATTTGGAAACTGTCTCTTTAGACTAGTGCTGGGTGCTACTGGAAGGATACTTTCTAACATTGCTTTATCCTCTTCTTGGTGTAGTCCCAGTATAAAATATAAGACTGAAGGACTGGTATTTCTAAACACATCAGATTTCTCTGGTGAATTCTGTTAAGTAGGAAAAAAGAATCTTGAATATTAAAGAATATTATCTTTCTCACAGCACGAGAGAAAAAAATTCATGCAGTCACCCTCGTTAGAAGGCTATGGAAAAAAGAGGGCTTATATACTCTTCCTTCACAGTTGGTTTCATCTGTTAACTTCTAAAATGAACTTTATACACTTATCATGGTAAAATGCCAGATAGTTTCTTCCTGCGACAGATCAATGGAACCTCAGTCTTCGTATATTTCAAATCACCCCCCTGCTTTCTTTTCTCTAAGCCAAAAAATAATTTCAAGTCTCCCGATATTTGGAGATGTTGTAAAACTTTCTTTCAATCGTCAGTCATTTTCATTACTTCCACCAACTTCCTTTGAGAGTTTCATCCCTCAAGTAGAGGAGCTAGAACTGGCCTTGAGAAGTACTTCTAACATAATGCCACACTCTGAATAACTTGTAAACATTCAAAATGGAGAAATGACATAAAGCTTAATTAAAATAACATTGACAAACACATGCACCTCATACCTGAGAACTCCCCACATCACCACCTGCTTGGGTGTTTATATGGCTGTGATGCTGAGCCCGTAATGTGCTTGGGATGGAAGGGGTGAACTTTTGATGCACATTTTCTGAAGCTGGAAAAAAACACCTCACACATTACCTATAAAATTGCCAAGAAGAAAGAATACTTAAAACATTTCTGAAAAGTATATACTATGCCTTAAAAATTCAGAAGAATCTATGAGGCAAAAATAGGCCTAAAGTATTGAAAAGAGTAATGGCCATATTCCAACTGCCACTATTTTAAAATTCAAATGTTTCAAAACCACAGTCAATGTTTTAAGCATTTTACCTCCCCGCTCCTTTCCATCTTGGTCTTACAGCGTATGAGCATTACAGTGCCATCCTGTCTGGTCTTTACACATCTGCTACAGAGACTCTCCCCCAAAGTCTAATGGATAAGAGAGAAAAGTAGGGTGTAGAGGTTGCAGGGGGTCCCGGGTTGAGTCTAAGCTGTGATCACCAGGTCTGACATATTTCTAGAGGACTGATCAATTTATAAGAAAGCAGACAAGCCACCTAGTAAAGCACTTTAGAAGAAGAGAAGGTGGTGGTTTAAGAGCCATGGACCAGCTTAGCTTTTGGCGGTGGTGGGAAGTAACGGCCAATTACTTGGTGGTCCTGCCAAACCTCATGGACTCAGCTGAATCCATGGGCTTAAGAGAGGCAAAAAGAATGACTGAACCCTAACAAAGAATCCCCCATTTGTTCATGTGACAAGTGAGTCCACCATAACCTGTGACCTCTGCAGCAGTGAAGGACAGCAGTTCAGCAGGAACCCAGTGTCCGCAGCACTGGCTCTGAGGCGCTTCAGCAGAGCGGCAGAAGGCTGCCAGGGAGGGTACCAGGCTTCCTGGGCATCAACAAGCTGCTATCGTTTTGCACTGTCTCTCATAGATCTCTAACAGCCACAGAATGCTGGAGGGAAAAACATCACGTCTGAAAAAGCACCAGACAGACAAGAACCCACAAGACCTAAATTCTGGTCCTGGAACCTCTGGGAATCTGTTTAGCCTCCTTGAGCTCAGGCTGAATTCTTCATGACGCTGTTGTAAAGATCAGTTGAGACGAGATATGTTAAGATTCTTGCGAAATTTGCAGGTGGGACAAAGGAGGCAGAGATGGTTAAAATAGCAGAATTGGAGATCACTATTATTTTGACAAGTGGGAACAATGGCCAAAACCAATGAAAGACAATTTAACAGGCTTAACAAAGACCAATCAACCGCACAAGGAAAGGATAAATATATTGCTATAAAGTTCTCATTTAAAAAATCTAGGCGTCTTGGCTAACAGTTCAAATAAAAGCCAATGGTGTGATGGTATCTGGCTAAAAATAAACACACCCCATGATGTGAACACAGGGGAAGGTAAAAGTTCACTGTTGGATGTGGGTGCTGAAATTTGGGGTACATCAGAATGCACCCAGAGGTGGAACCCTCACCAACCCTTGTATAAGAAAACAATGTTTGGTCCAAAGTATGACTTAACACAAAGGCAACAGCTGCTCTCAAATATCTAAGACGGCTTAAAATGGAGGAAGCGGAACAGAGTCATTTTCTCTTGCTCTAGAAAATAAAACTAGAACTGTTAAATGGCAATGACAGGGCAAACGTATGGTAGAAGTTAGCAATAAATAGTGTTAAAATAGAGAAACACCGACATAAAAACAAGAGCTCCTGGTCACTGGCAGTGCTAAAATTGTGTTACTATTACACAGGCTTCTCCACAGAGTAGATTCCTACATTAAGTGTGACAATGACCTCTAAGAAGACCGGGCGAATGATCTGCATGAAAGAGCAGATATTTCTGCATCGTGCTGGTGAAGCTTTACTGAAAGGGTGAATCAACCTATGAAGCTGAATTGCTCTCTTTTGCATACAGCACAATGTCTTCTATAGGACTCCTATATAAACGGTCATACTTAAAAGTACAAACTCTAGGAAGCAACACTTTGCCTCCCCAGACACATACATCAACCTTGCCTCACCGAAGACGTGTCATTCTTTCAACAGAATTGAGATAAGTGTGTGCTGTCTCATGAAACATTCTGCTTCATAGATGGATGAAAGCTACTGAATGCATGAACCTTATCATTCCTTATCATGAACCTTATTGTCAAACTGTGGGTTGGACGATATCACTGTCATGAATATTCAGAATTGCATTTTTGTTCATTTTATATATAAGAGTTACTCAGCATGGACACGAAGGCTATAAATAAGAGAAAGAAAAAAGTCATTTATAAGAAATCACACCTTCTGTGCTTCTTTCTTCACTGAGTTACATTCAGGATTCAAAGCAAGGCAATAGAGAAATTCCTTCAACACTTTCTTACTTCTTCCCAATCCAGAAAGAGCCTGAGCTTTCACACGATGTCCCTGGATTCATCAAAAGATTAGATATACGTTTTTAAAATGGTGTGGTTATACATATACTAACATACAAAGAGCCCTGGAAAAAAATCACTAGAACTATTAGTTTTACTTTCATATTAAGTAGAATAAACACATGCCAACCAAGAACGGCTGGAGCTCTGCTACCTTAGAAACGGAGCAGACTTGAATGTCTCTTTAATAGAACCCACTATCAGGACACAGGCATTTGGAATGTGGGCCCAAAGCAGTTCCCAGGGGCACGCGAGTGGACTGGCTGCCTACCAACTTTAAATTCATTCCGTGATCACAGGTCATGACCACGTTCCTGTCTTCAGGGAGTGTAGTCTCATGAAAGAAGACAGACAGGACAGGAAATAACCATAACCTAAGCGTAATATTCAAAGTGTCATAACAAAATTAACAAATTGCAGTCTGGATCAGTACTTTCCAACAACATTGTTTTTGTTTTATGGGTGCAATATTATCTCAAATTATTAAAGATACAGTGGTTTATTTGTTTTACGAGATCATGTGTTGCATGTCCATTGGGGTCTGTTGCTGTCATCATCTATTTTAAGTCTTTTTCTTCTGTTGGACTTTTTCTTGATCCCGGGTTCTACGTGCATATGTAAGAAAGACGGACTGTTTCCAGCAGGTTATCTCTGATACTCAGTCAGAACCTTTGTCCTCGTAGACTTCATTGCTGAATAGAAGACGTATTGGGTCCTTTATCTACATAAGTGAGACCTATTGGGGAAATTTCATTTTTCAGGTGTGTGGCAGGGGAGCCAGGCCTTAGCTGGGAGTCCCTTACACGAGGATTTAGAGGGACTTACTCAGGAGGACCAACATGCCTTGGCAGCCATACTTTGCCCAGGGAGTTTGTCTAAAGGCTCTGCAGAGGGAAGCCTGTGATTTTTTTCCTCTACAGCTCTGCATAGCGGCGTGAACTGGCACCGTCAAGCAAACCTCATTCCTCACTCCTTTCCCCTAGAGCCTCAATCACATCAAATCCTCTCTCAAGACTGTATTCTGACCCGAGTTCAATCCCCATTTGAAATGTAGTCTTCTACTTTTTCCTCTACTCAAGCACATTCCAAACATGTGTTGGATTTTCTAATCCCATTCAACATTCCCCAATCACTTTGGTTATGCACTTATCCTTGTTTTTAATTTCTGTCCCATTTTATTAAAGTGTAATTTATATATAAGAAATCCACCCATTTTAAACGTGTGATGTGATGAGTTTTTCTAGTTTCATACCACTGTGTTCACAAATGGCCAGATGTAAAGGCCTATTTTCAGGTCCCTATCTTAAATGACTTCTTTCTCTATTGTTTTAAATGCCATAAATGTGCCGATGGTGACCAGTTTCTATCTCCAGCACCAACATTTCTAACATTTGCTAATGACCTATTCATTGTATCACTTATCTTCCAGCGTTCTGGGAGATCAGCCATTTCAAAAGACATGACAAACATTTTGGACAATATGTCCTCAGTATTATCCTTGAGTTCCCCAAAAAACCTAAAATGTACTTCCAGCCATCAAAGATTCATTTACAAAATTCTTTTAATTTTTGGTCAACATTTGAAATTTTACTAATTTTCTTATTCTCCTTCTAAGAGTGGGTCCAGTTTTTATGCAGCCTGAAGCTTACACAATTTGGAATGTCCTTTTAAAGAAACAGTATAAAATTATGAATAAAAAGTGCCCAGGGCCCCTCTTAGGCATTATGCAAGTAAGGGGACCTGACTCTCAAGCTTCAGTAGCTTCTAAATTTACTCTGTCTGCTTCTCAAAAGTTTTAAGAGAATAATACTGTCTTATATACAGAAAGCACTTCACAGGTTGAAGTTTTTCACACAAGTACACATACTGTCAATCAGTATTTGCATTTTTGACATTGTATCAATACATGTCTATTAACTGAATTAACTAATTTGCAAACAGTTTTAAATCTTACAGGTTCCCTGTTTGGGTAAGATCAAAATTACCATGTGCCTGTTTATATTTCTGTGTATGGGCAAATATTCTGTTACCACTGGCTTGTCTCCATTAGCTCCAAAAGCTTTGAATCAGTATGAGCCATGACTGGCCACTTACAAGAAGAGTACTGCCTGGGTAAGACTCCCTGCTGTAATAGCCCCCAACTGGAATCTTGATGTTGGTTCTACAAGTGCTTCCACGTCATCTTCACCCACAGTTGGCGAATTTCCTCCTCCCCTCAGTCCTTGCAACTTACCTTCCAATGTCACTCCTTCCTTTATCCTGTAGTAATCATATTAACCTGGAAATAAATTTCTACCCTTTACTATCTTAAAGTGATTTATCAGGGTACATTTCTGAAGAAGCTGTTCTTCACTAGGCATTTATCAAAAATTGAGATCCAGAGATTTGCAATAAACCCTAAAGATATTACCAAAATCCCAAAGGATAGAGATTCATTTGCTGTCTCTCTAACATACAATTGCCATGTAACTTTTTAGTAATTAAGTCTGTCTTTTGTCGGAGACACACTGCCAATATTTTAGCTCAGAGATCAATACTGTGGAGAAGAATCTAGCTTCAGAGGCCAGGAGGTCTACCATCAGCCAGAAACACTAGACTTATACTTCACAGCAATTAAAGTTCAATCATTACCGACAGAAATTACCTCAGAAGAATAAAAGATCAAGGGACAGGGGAAACGGCATTAGAAAAAAGGAGTAGTGATGTTTTTAGTGAAGCAAACAAGCAACAAAATAGATTTGTGGGTTTGGTCCAACAAACATTTGCTTCCCATCCTTCAGTTCATCCCCAAATCCAATTTAACTCGCAATATAATCTGAAAACATTTTGATGGTTAGATGGGAGGAAAGAAGGAAGGAAAGGAAGGAGGGAGGGAGGGAGTGAGGAAGGAAGGAAGGCTACATCCATCTTATTTATTAACCAGGGTTAATGCTTCTTCAACGTTTCTAAAATAAAGATGATAAAAAGTAATATATCAGGAGAAAAACTACTAATTATTATTAGCTCATAGAGCATGCTATAGGTATTCATTTCATCACAAGTTCTTTACAACTTTAAAATCTCTTACAAGAGTTTCAAATTCAAAGACTCGTGAAAAAAGCAACAACTTTTATTCTTTGCCTTCTTGCTCTTCAAGGACAACGTAAGCCATCATTATCAAGGTAGCAAAGCTTATTTTGTGTCATCAGAGGAAGAAATATTAGACCTTTCCAACACAAAGACTAAAATTATTCCAAAACACATAGAAAAAGTTCACCCTTTTCCTAACACCCTTTCTATGCCCCTGGCATCTTAGGGCCGTAGGGTTAACCATGATTCTGATATGGCCTTCCTATTTAAAGTGTAATTTTAAACATTTCCCCTTTACCTACACATGCCTACAATTCTAGCATTTTGTTTATAGCTTTATGTTGTGCAGAAGGCATGCAATCCAGCTAAATATCTGTGAAGAGCAATCTAAATTTTTGTTTCTTGTGCAGATGCAGTTGGAGACTCGCTCTGTTACACTGAGTTGTTTTCCTGTGAAGTGGATTGCTACATTTAGACTACTATAATTTGAGGGAAGGTACCTAATCACAATGATTTTACTTTATTCTTAAGAAAATCGCATGAACTTGCATTTATTACCCCAAAGCCAACCACACAAATACCTCAGTCAGGAGAGGTGCGTTCTGACAAAGCACATCGGCATCCTGGAGAGGCTGCTCCTACTTCTTCATGGTTAAATATAACTCTGCTCTCAACAGCAATACCGAATTCTCCCCAGGAGCTGAAAGACATGAGGAACAGAAACAAATAAAAAGGACTGCATTTAAAAACCAATCATCTTTAACTCTTTCAAAATACTAAGTTACAAAATAAACATAAAGGCAAAATAAACAATTCCTTCCTCCAACACTATTTAGAGTTGAGTAGTTTGACATATATATTTAACATTGCTTCTTTCACTCTCTGTGTGTGAAGACACACAGAGACTGAAAGTGAAGGGATGGAAAAAGATATTCCATGTCAATGGAAACTAAATAAAAGCTGAGTAGCTATACTTATGTTAGACAAAATACATTTTTTTAAAGACTATAATAAGAGACAAAGAAGGTATTATATAATGATAAAGGGGTTAATCCAATAAAAGGATA
The DNA here is from genome assembly GCF_004115265.2 of Rhinolophus ferrumequinum. Lineage (NCBI taxonomy): Eukaryota > Metazoa > Chordata > Mammalia > Chiroptera > Rhinolophidae > Rhinolophus > Rhinolophus ferrumequinum. The sequence goes on along the minus strand of NC_046296.1, from coordinate 4,042,116 downwards.
TAATTAATATTTGTAAATATTTATGCACCCACATAGGAGCACCTAAGTATATAAAGCAAATATTAACAGATCTAAAAGGAGAAGCAGACAGCAATACAATAATAGTAAAGGGGCTTTAATATCTCATTTTTATCAATGCACAGATCAGCTAGACAGAAAGTCAATAAGAAAACATTGACCTTAAACAACACATTAGACCAGACAAACTTAATAGATATACGAGCATATACAGGACATTCCATCCAAAAGCAGAATACCCATTTTTCTCAAGTGCACATGGAACATTCTCCAAGACATATCATATGCTAGACCACGAAGGAAGTCTTAATAAATTTAAGAAGACTGAAGTCATATCAAACATCTTTTCCAACCACAATGGTATGAAACTAGAAATCAATCACAAAAAGAAAACTGGAAAATTCACAAATATGTGCCCATTAAATAATATGCTACTAAACAACCAGTGGCTCAAAGGAGAAATCAAAAGAGAAATTAAAAAATTCCTTGAGACAAATGAAAATGAAAATAAAACATACTGAAACTCATGGGAAGCAGCAAAAGCTGTTCTAAGAAGGAAATAGTGATAGATGCCTACCTACATCAAGAAACAAGAAAATTTTTTCGAATTTGAGTTTTGGATTTCTCCGGACAGATACCTATGAGTGGAATTGCTGGGTCATAAGGTAGTTCCATTTTCAGATTTTTGAGATACTTCCATACTGTTTTCCATAGTGGAAACTAATTTTTAAAAAAATGTTAACAACAACAACAAAAAAAAAAGTAGAAAACAACCTGAGCTAACTTAAAAAAGAAAAAAAAAAAAAAGAAAAATCTCAAGTAATCAACCTAACTTTACATCTCAAGCAACTAGAGAAAGGAGAACAAATGCAACCCATAATAAGTAGAAGGAGATAAGAACGACCAGAGCAGAAATAAATGAAATAGAAACTAAAAGACAATAGAAAAGATCAACAAAACTAAGAGCTGGTTTTTCAAAAAGATAAACAAAATTGACAAACCTTTAGCTACACTCACCAGGAAAAGAAAAGAGAGGACTCAAATAAATAAAATCAGAAATGAAAGAGGAGATGTTACAAATTATACCACAGAAATACAAGGGATCATGAGCGACTACTATGAACAGTTATAACCAATAAGTTTTACAATCTAGAAGAAATGAATAAATCTTGCACCACTATCTTACACCATCCACAAAAATTAACTCTAAGTGGATTAAACACTTGAATGTAAGACCTGAAACCATAAAACTCCTAGAACACAGGCATTAAGCTCCTTGACATAAGTCTTGGCGATGATTTCTGGGATTGGACACCAAAAGCAACGGCAACAAAAGCAAAAACAAGTGAGATTACATCAAACTAAAAAGCTTCTGTTCAGCAAAGGAAACCATGAACAAAATGGAAAGGCAACTTTTGGAACAGGAGAAAATATTTGCAAACCACATATCCAATAAGGGGTTAATATCCAAAATATATAAGGAACTCATACAACTTAACAGCAAAAAGAACAAACTATCCATTTAAAAATGAGTAGAGGATCTAAACTGGTATTTTTTCCAAAGAACACAGATGGTCCACAGGCACATGAAAAGGTGCTCAACATCACTAATCCTCAGGGAACTGCAAATCAAAACAGTGAGATATCACTTCACACCTGTTAAAATGGCTATTAGTAAAAAGACAAAATATAACAAGTATTGGTGACGATGTGGAGAAAAGGGAACTCTTGTATCCTGTTGGTGAGGATACAAGAGTTCCCTTTTCTCCACATCGTCACCATACTATGGAAAACAGTATGGAGGTTCCTCAAAAAGTTAAAAATACAACTACCTTATGATCCAGAAATTCCACTTCTGGATATCTATCCAAAGAAAACAAAAACACGAATTTGAAAAGATATATCCACCTCCAAGTGTCCATCGATATTCATTTTTTTATGGATAAATTGTATATATACAGTGGAATATTATTCAGCCATAAAAAAGAAGGAAATCTTGCCATTTATAACAATATGGATGGACCTTGAGAGCATTAAGTGAAATATGCCAATGAAAGACAAATACCATATGATCTCACTTATATGTGAAATCTAAAAAAACAAAACAAAAAAACAAGCTTAGAGAAATCAGAGAACAGAGTAGTGGTTGCCAGAGGTGGGAAGTAGTAGGTGGGAGAAATGACTGAAATGGGTCAAAAAGTACTAACTTCCACTTATAAAATAAATAAGTCATGGGCATGTAATATACTCGTATAGTCTGGTGACTCGAGTTAATAATACTGTATTGCATATTTGAAAGTTAAGAGGATGGATCTTAAAAATTCTCATCACACACAAAAAAATTATGACTATGTATGATGACAGATATTAGACTTATTATGGTGATCATTCTGCAATAAATACAAATATTAAATTATGCTGTAAACATGAAACTAATGTATGTCAATTATACCTCAAAAAAAAGTCAATTGGAAATGTTCACCTGTTGATTATGATCTGTAATGAGATTGTATATATTACGTCTTTGAAAATACACATAGGTACTATGAAATAACATGTCAATCCACATATGATTTCAGATTGAACATTTCATTGCTTGGAAGGCATTTATAGAATTCTGTTAGATTCTTTTGTTAGATATTTGCCTTTTTAGTATGTCATTATATACTAAATATAATTGCAGATTAATCATTTCCAACTGAAGACTAAGTGAAAGCTCCTGGTTGCACAGTTAAATGCATTTTGAAATACAGAAATCTCATTTGGAGTTTTTTTGGAACTCTCAAAAAAAAAAATGCTGTTGAAACTATAGTTTGAGCTTGGGAAATATTCCTGCTGCACATTTGTGTAAGAATGGAGGTCTTCCCATCTCCTGTCTTGTTCCCACTTTGCTAAAGGTGATTCTCTTGAATCATCAAAGCAATCATATTTCGTGCAAACAATTAGCTTTGACTCTTGCATTCTAATATTTATACCTATTGTTTCCTTTTACTCTCATGTTGCAATTAATAGTGGTGATAGTGGACATTTTTCTCTTATTGTTGAATTTTAAAAGAATGTGTCTAAGTATGTTTGCTATAAGCTTCTGAGAGAGAATATCAAATTTGATAAGTTCTCTCTTATTTCTAGCAATCTATGAGGGCATTATAACAAGTAGGTGTTGAATTTGATGGCATGCTCTTTCAGCATCTGCAAGATTACCCGTAGTATATCTCCCTCTACCTGTTATTATAGTGAACTACATTGAAAGATCTGTCTAATGACTGCATTATCCTTATATTCCTTGGAAAAGCTCTTTTTTTTTTAAGTTTTATTTTTTTTATTAGTTTCAGGTGCACAAAACAATGTACTAGTTAGACCTTTATCATTTATATCCCTCACACACTGATAACCCCCCTCCCCCACCTACTACCCTTCTGACATCGCACACAGCCGTTACATTTCCACTGTCTCTATTCCTAATGCTGTACTCCGCTTCTTGTAAATATATGTATATGTATGTGTATATATATCTATATATATATACATATATATATCTGTATGTATATACATATATATAAAATTATAGCTGACATTCATTATTGTTCAGCTTCAGCTTCAGGTGTACAGTGCAGTGATCAGGCATCTACATCTTCCCTGAGGTGGTCTCCGTAACGGGACAAGTGTCCATCGGATACCCTACAAAATCTTTACATTATTGATTACACTCCCCAAATTGACTTTCGTAACCCTGTGGCATATTGTGGTTACCGACTGTGCTTTCTAATCCCCTCACCTTCTCCCTCATCCCCACCCCCCCTCCCATCTAGCAACCTTCAGTTTTTCCTCTATGTCTCTGAGACTATTTCTGATTAGATCATTAATTTATTCTTTTCTTTAGATTCCACATATAAGTGAGATCATATGGTATTTGTCTTTCTCTGTCTGACTTATCTCACTTAGCATAATGTTCTCTAGGTCCATCCATATTGTTGCAAATGGTAAGATTTCATTCTTCTTTATGGCTGCGTAATACTCCATTGTATAAATGTACCAGAGTTTCTTAATCCAGTTGTCTACTGATGGGCATTTCAGTTGTTTCCATGTCTTGGCTATTGTGTATAGTGCTGCAATAAACATAGGGGTGCATAAATTTTTCTGAATTAAAGAGTTTTTGATTTCTCTGGATAGATACCTAGGAGTGGAATTACTGGATCATAGGGTAGTTCCATTTTCAGTTTTTGAGATACCTCCATACTGTTTTCCATAGTGGCTGCACCAATCTGCAATCCCACCAACAGTGCATGAGGGTTCCCTTTTCTCCACATCCGCGCCAGCACTTGTTGTTTGTTGATTTATTGATGATAGCCATTCTGACTGGGGTGAGGTGGTATCTCATTGCGGTTTTTATTTGCGTTTCTCTGATGGTTAGTGAGGTTGAGCATTTCTTCATATGTCTGTTTGCCATCTGTATGTCCTCTTTAGAAAAATATCTCTTCATGTCCTCTGCCTATTTAATTGAGTTGTTTGTATTTTTGGAGTTGAGTTTTTTTACAAATTTGGGATATTAACCCCTTATCGGATATATCATTGGCAAATATCTTCTTCCATTCAGTAGGATCCCTTTTTGTTTTATTGATGGTTTCCTTTGCTATGAAAAAACTTTTTAGTTTGATGTAATCCCACATGTTTATTTTTTCTCTTACTTCCCTTGCCCAAGGGGATATATCAGTAAAAATCTTACTCCGGGTAATGTCTGTAAACTTTCTTCCTATATGGAAAAGCTCTTCTTGACCTCAACTCATTTTACATCGCTGGATTCAAAATTCTAAAAAATTTAATTAAGGTTTTGGCATCTATGTACGTATGTAAGTCTAGCCTATAATATTTTGCTGTGCAAGTGCTACCTGATTGTAGTATGAAGATTATATAACCTTATGAACTGAGATGAAAATCTTTCCATATTTTTCTATGATATGAAATCAGATGGGAGTTAATTGTCCTTGAAAGTTTGAAATTGAAATGCTACTCATGGTACTGGCATAAAAACAGACACATAGATCAATGGAACAGAATAGAGAGTCCAAAAATAAATCCACGCCTATATGGCCATTTAATCTACGACAATGGAAGCAAGAATGTACGATGGAGTAATGACAGTCTATTCAATAAATGGTGCTGGGAAACCTGGACAGACACATGCAAAAAAATGAAGTTGGACCACCTCCTTACACCATATACAAAAATAAATTCAAAATGGCTTAAAGACTTAAATGTAAGGTCTGAAACCATAAAATACCTAGAAGAAAATATAGGAAGAAACTTCTCAGACATTACCCGGAGTAAGATTTTTACTGATATACACCCTCGCGCGAGGGAACTAAGAGAAAGAATAAACATGTGGGATTATATCAAACTAAAAAGTTTTTTCACAGCAAAGGAAACCATCAATAAAACAAGAAGGGATCCTACTGAATGGGAAAAGATATTTGCCAATGATATATCTGATAAGGGATTAATATCACAAATCTATGGAAAACTTACTCAACCCAACTCCAAAAAAACAAACGATCCAATTAAAAAATGGGCAGAGGACTTGAAGAGACATTTTTCTGAAAAGGACATACAGATGGCAAACAGACATATGAAGAAATGCTCAACCTCACTAACCATCAGAGAAATGCAAATAAAAACCACAATGAGATACCACCTCACCCCAGTCAGAATGGCTATCATCAATAAATCAACAAACAACAAGTGCTGGCGCGGATGTGGAGAAAAGGGAACGCTTGTGCACTGTTGGTGGGATTGCAGACTGGTGCAGCCGCTATGGAAAACAGTATGGAGGTATCTCAAAATTCTGAAAATGGAACTACCTTATGATCCAGTAATTCCACTCCTAGGTATCTATCCGGAGAAATCCAGAACTTCAATTCAAAAATCTCTGTGCACTCCTATGTTTATTGCAGCACTATACACAATAGCTAAGACATGGAAACAACCAAAATGCCCATCGGTAGATGACTGGATTAAGAAACTGTGGTACATTTATACAATGGAGTATTATGCAGCCATAAGGAAGAAAGAAATCTTACCATTTGCAACAACATGGATGGATCTAGAGAACATTATGTTAAGTGAAATAAGTCAGACAGAGAAAGATAAGTACCATATGATCTCACTTATTTGCTGATTCTAAAGAAAAGAATAAGTGAATGAACTAATCAGAAACAGTTTGGGAGACAATGAGGAAAAACTGAGGGTTGCTAGATGGGCGGGGGGGGGTGGGGGGTGGGGGGGAGGGTGAGGGGATTGGAGGGCAGTCGGTGACCACAGGATGGCCACGGGGTTTGAAAATTAATCTGGGGAACGTAATTTGGTGGTTACCAGAGCGTAAGGGGGTTGGGGGGTGGGGGATGAGGGTGAGGGGGATCAAATGTACGGTGATGGAAGGGGAGCTGACTCTGGGTGGTGAACACACAGTGTGATTTATGGATGATGTGATACAGAATTGCACAACTGAAATCTATGTAATTCTACTAACAATTGTCACCCCCAATAAATTAAAAATAAATTAAAAAAAAAAAAATGCTACTCATGGATTTTCTTGTGAAAAAGGCACCAAGGCTAAGCGATAACTTTATTAATTTCTTTTATGGTTACTGATCCATGTCAGGTTTTTACTTCTTCCTGGACCAATTTTGGTAATTTATAGTTTCCTTAAAATTGTCCTTTTTACATAGGTTTAAAATCTGTTATATTCTTTTATATCTGCAATTATGTTTCTTTCATCCCTGATGCTATTTGTGCTTTGTTTCTTTGTCACATTTGCCAAACATTAATTTCTTTTACTGGTCTTTGCAATAAACCAGTTTCTGACTTCTTAACCCACTCGGTTTTTTTGTTTGTTTGTTTCACTAATATCTTCTGCATCATTCCTTCGTTTATACTTTATATGTTAGCTTAATTTATCTTCAGAAAGTTTCCTGAGTTAAAACAAACGTTTATATTTATTTTTAATCCTTTTCTAATGAAGCTTCTACTCCTCACATTTTAAAAGCTGCTTTTACTAAAGTCCAAAAGCAATAAAATTCGTTTCCCATGCAGACACTGAATGAATCAAACTGTTTTCCTTGTTGACTTCTACCATTTGGCAATCCATTTATGAAGGCAGCACTTCATAATTTAATCTTTTAAACATTTCAAATAAGTCTCTACACATCTTCTAAACATTAAGCCTTAAGCTGAATAAAACTAAGAGAATTTACTGAGGAACCACTCAAAAATAAACAAAAGAGGAAAAACCTTAAAATTGTTTGTGTGGAGAAAGCATACAGAAGAAAAATGCACATGGACCTTCGAAAAAACTGACGTTTCAGAGGGTTTACCAGTTACCCCTGTATGGGGAAGAGTCAAACAGAGAACAATATGAGAACCAGTCTTTGTGAGAAAGACAAGAATCTAATCCCAATGTTTGTGCTCAGGGCTGATCAAAGACTCTTCTCCAATACCAACCCAGAGCCATGCTGTGCTGGGAGCCAGGGTTACTGCTGTAAAATCTGCCGAATGAGTGGGAAGAGACGAAAAATGGAGAACTGTACAAGTGTTATTTTTACAGGGTTGAATGGATTGACACACAAAGCAATGACAACTGGGTGGTGTCCCTGGTGATTAGAAAGAATGGCAATACTCATTGGTTATTTGCTCAAACTGATGTTGGACCTACAAAATCAAATCCACAAATCTTAAATATATATCTTGAACTTTTACATATGTATACACCCGTGTAATCACCACCCAGATCATTTCCAGGACCTAAGACGGTTCCTTTTGTACACTTCCCCCTGAGTACACGTCTCCTAAGGTAACTACCATTCTGGCCTCTATCACTATGGATTACTTTAATCTGTTTTTGAAGTTCTTATGCATGGAGTTATATAAGTGAAATATACTCTTTTGTATCTTTCACTCAGTGTCATTCTGTGAGATTCATCCATATTGTTGTATGTCTCAGTAGTATTTAAAAAAATAAACTGCTGCGTAATATACTGTATGACTCATTTATTCCTACTGGTGGGTTGTTTCTCACATATTTTTGGCATATATAAAGCTATGAACATTCTTGTACAGTAAGTCCTCACTTAATAAGTAAGTCCTCATCAATAGATTCTTGGAACTGTGGTGAAACAACATAAAACAAAACCAGTACTACCGTAAGCTAACTAATATAAACAAGAGTTAAGTTCCCATGGCATCTCATTACAACAAAACGACTTTGAATAAAACAATGTTATTTAAGGACTGTCTTCTGGTGGACATAAACATTCATTTCTATTTGGTGTATATTCAGAAGTGGAAATATGTTTAGCTTTAGTAGATACTCCCAAACATATTTCTTAACTTGTACCAATTTACACTTCCACCAGCAAAGTAAGAGTTTCAGTTGTTTCAAACTGTCAATCTTTTTCCTTTTAACCATTCTGCACGGTACATAGTAATATCTTATTTTAGTTTGTTTGCATTTGATCGCTATTTATGTTGGTTACCATTTCATGTTCATTCCCCATTTTGAGATCTAGTTTTATAAAGCATCTGTTCAAGTCTTTGCCTATAATTTAGACAGACTACCTTTTTTGTTTTTGAACTGTAGGCCTTCTTTCAATATTCTGGATTTACATTCTCAATAAGATATATATAACGAATACACTTCACCTTTTCACTTTTGGAGGTCTCTGAGGAACAGAAGTTCTTCATTTTAATTAAATCCAGTGTATTTATTTTCTTTATAATTATGCTTTTTGTGTTTTCAGAAATAATTGCTTACCCCGAGTTCATGAAAACAATCCCTTATGATTTCTTTTAGATATCTTATTATAATTTCAACGTGTGAGATAGGCATCCAGGATCATTTTTTTTCCCATCTGAATAAGCAAATGACTCAGACTATTTAGAAGACTTTTTTCTCCCCTGAACTCCATTGGCATCTTTGAAGTAAATCAACTGGACTTGCATATGTGAGAGTCAGTTTCTGAGTGTCTACCCTTTGGCCAACACAACTCGGTCGTAATTACTGCAGCATTATAGTAAGTCTTGGTATCTTATAATAAAAATTTTCCAGGTTTGTTATTTTTCTTCAGTATCACGTTGGCCATTCATCAATTTCTACCAAAACCATTGGCTGAGATTCTGACTGAGATTGCATTGAATCTATAGTTCAGTCTTCAGAAAACTGGCATCTTATCAATACAGAGTTTTGCAACCCACAGCATATCTTTTCATTTATTTAAGCCTACTTTCATTTCTCCCAGAAATGTTTTGTATTTTCAGTGTAGAGGGTTGTACACATCTTCCAGATATTTCAGGAATTTCTCTGTTATAGAAATGGGCTATTTTAAAATTTTGTTTTCTATTTCTCTTTTGCTAAGTATATATAGGTAACATTGATCTTCCTATATTGACCTTATATTCAGCAATCTTGCTAATTTACTTATAGTTTCTAATAGCTCCAATATTCTTCTGGAGTTTCTGTGTACTCCATGTCACCTATAAATACTAATAGTTTTTTTTAGTATTAGATTAGATTTTTCCAATCTGGATACCTTTTTATTTTCTCCTTATTGCACCAAGATCTTCAGTACAATGTTGAACTGCAGTGAACACACTTGTCACCTTTTTCTTTCAGCGGGAAAACATTCACTATTTCATCATTACTATGGTTGCTATCGATTTTTGTAGATACTCTTTAATGTATTAAGAAAGTCCCCTTTTATTCCTAGTTTCCTGAGAGATTTTTAACGTCGGTCATGTGATTTTCCTCCTTTATTGTGTAGGTGTGGTGAATTACATTGGTTGATTTACCATGGTTAAACATAATAACATTCTCCTTGATCGTGATGTGTTGTTCTGTAAGTGTTATTACTGGATTCAATTTGCTAATATTTTGTTCAGGATTTTTGTGTCTATGCCCATAAGAAACATTGGAATGTATTTTTTCTTTCTTGTCATTGATTTTCGCTCTTTGTTTCCTTCTTTCTACTTCCTTTGGATTAAATTTCCTTTTCTTCTTCTAGCATCTTGAAAAAGAAGTCTGGAGATCACCAATTTTCAACTGTTCTTTTGTAGTGTAGGCATTTAAAGCAATACATTTCTAAGAACGGTTGCAGTGACCTCCCATAGTTTTTGATATTTGTATTTTCATTATCATTCATCTAAAATATTTTCTAATTTTCTTTGTGATTTCTGATTTGACCTGTAAGTTACATAAAAATGCACTGCTTAATTTCCAAATACATGAAGATATTCTAGTTATTTGTGACTGAATTTTAATTTAAATCCACAGTGTTCAAAGAACATGTATTGTCTGATTTCAGTTTTTTAATATTTGTTGCAACTTGTTTTATGGCCTAACCCAGGGGTTGGCAAATACAACCACAGGCCAAATCCCATCCACTGCTTATCATCATGTGAATGTGAACAGATGGTATATTCTGCAGTCGCTGTATATGGCACCATATATTAATTAAACCAAAATGAAGTATGTTGTTCCAATCTATGTCTTTACTTACTTTTCTATCCTTATTTTATTAGCTACTACAAGTTTTCTTCAAAATCTCCAATTATCTCTACTATTAGTTTTGTCCCCTCTAGCTCTATGTATATGTGTGTACACATGATTTTGGCATACAAATTTAGGAATGTTCCATATTTTCTGTTGAATTGACCTATTGATCATAAACATCTCCATCTCTCATGATACTCCTTGCCTTAAAGAGTCCCTTACCCGACAGTGATTTCACCATATCAGGTCTCATTTGGTCGGTCTCTGTACACTATCTTTTGCCATCCTATTTCAACCTTTCTGTGTCCTTATCCCTAACATTTATACATGTGTACCTCATGCAGCAGTGTTTTGTTTAATCTATTTGTCTTTTAACTGGAATAGTTAGATCATTTATATTTAATGCAAATGAAGCCCCATTTTTCTATTTCTTTTCCAGCTGTCCCACTGATTCTCTGCTGCTTTAGTCTTCCTTTTTACTTTCTTTTACATTAATCAGTATTTCTTTATTATTCCAGCATAACTTTTTAACTTTATCTTCTTTTATTGTCCTTTCAGTGGCTACCCAAGAGATTACAACATGCAAGCTTTATTTATAAGTATATTTTAATATTTTTACCACATCCAAAACAATGTGCAGGCCACACAACAATTTAACTTTATTTACTCATCCTGGCTTTGTGCTATTGCTACATGGCTTACTTTTACATATGTTATAAAATCACAAAATATTGTTGTTGTCACTTGAAATAATCAATATTCTCATATTTATTCATATATATTTACCCTTTCTAGTGGTCTTCACTCTTTTCTTTATTTCCATGCTTCCATCTGGATCACTTCCTTTAACCTGAAGAAGTCCCCTTGGTACCTCATGTAGTACCATTCTGATGGCAATAAAAGCCTTCAGCTTTACTTCTTTGGATTAAAGCATCTTGATTTAGTCTTCATTTCTGAAAGATATCTTCAGCCAGGTAAAAAAATCCAGGTAGGCTTCCCACCCCACCCCATCCCCCTTCAGCACCTTATAGATGTTATTGCATTATCTTCTAGTTTTAATAATTTTGTTGTAAAGTCAGCTGTCAGTCTTATTATGACTCCTTTGAAGGAAAATGTCCTGTCTTTTTAAACTGCTTTTAAATTTCTCTTTATCTTTGATTTTCAGTAACCTGACTATAACACAGTCAGATATGTTGTTTGTCATGTAAGTTTTTGTGTTTATCCTGTTGGGCTTACTGAGCTTCTTAATTCAGTGAGCTAAAGTTTCTTGTCTGATTTGGAAAATTCTCAGCCATTTTTTCTTCAAATATTTCTCTTGATCCTTATTCCTCTCTCCTCTTCTGGGATTCAAATTTCATAGATTTCAGAACTTCAGTCTGTGTCCCACAATCTCTTACACTCTGTTTTGCATATTCTTTTTCTCTCTGTGATTCAGTTTGGATATTTTCTATTGATTTGTTCCTGAGTGTTCTCTTCCTGAATCTGACGTATCTAGTCTGGTTTTTATAATTCTTCTAATTAATTCTCAAATTCAGATATTATATTTTGCAGTCCAAAATACCTATTTGGTTCTTGGTTCTTTTTTTTTTTTTTTTAATTTATTGGGGTGACAATTGTTAGTAAAATTACATAGATTTCAGGTGTACAATTCTGTATCACATCATCTATAAATTACATTGTGTGTTCACCACCCAAAGTCAGTTCCCCTTCCATCACCACATATTTGATCCCCCTTACCCTCATCTCCCATCCCCCACCCCCTTTACCCTCTGGTAACCACTAAATTACGTTCCCCAAATTAATTTTCAAAACCCCGTGGCCATCCTGTGGTTACTGTTTTCTAATCCCCTCACCTTCCCCCTTACCCCCACGTCCCCACCCATCTAGCAACCCTCAGTTTTTCCTCTTTGTCTCCAAAACTGTTTCTGATTAGTTCATTCACTTATTCTTTTCTTTAGATTCCGCATATAAGTGAGATCATATGGCACTTATCTTTCTCTGTCTGACTTATTTCACTTAACATAATGTTCTCTAGGTCCATCCATGTTGTTGCAAATGGTAAGATTTCTTTCTTCTTTATGGCTGCGTAATACTCCATTGTATAAATGTACCACAGTTTCTTAATCCAGTCATCTACCGATGGGCATTTCAGTTGTTTCCATGTCTTAGCTATTGTGTATAGTGCTGCAGTAAACATAGGAGTGCATAAAGATTTTTGAATTGGAGTTTTGGATTTCTCCGGATAGATACCTAGGAGTGGAATTGCTGGATCATAAGGTAGTTCCATTTTCAGATTTTTGAGATACCTCCATACTGTTTTCCATAGTGGCTGCACCAATCTGCAATCCCACCAAGAGTGCACAAGCGTTCCCTTTTCTCCACATCCGCGCCAGCACTTGTTGTTTGTTGATTTATTGATGATAGCCATTTTGACTGGGGTGAGGTAGTATCTCATTGTGGTTTTTATTTGCGTTTCTCTGATGGTTAGTGAGGTTGAGCATTTCTTCATATGTCTGCTTGCCATCTGTATGTCATTTTTAGAAAATTGTCTCTTCAAGTCCTTTGCCCATTTTTTAATTGGGTCGTTTGTTTTTTTGGAGTTGAGTTGAGTGAGTTTTTTATAGATTTGTGATATTAATCCCTTATCAGATATATCATTGGCAAATATCTTTTCCCATTCAGTAGGATCCCTTTTTGTTTTATTGATGGCTTCCTTTGCTGTGAAAAAACTTTTTTGTTTGATATAATCCCTCATGTTTATTTTTTCTCTTACTTCCCTCGCGCTAGGGGATATATCAGTAAAAATCCTACTCCAGGTAATATCTGTGAAGTTTCTTCCTATATTTTCTTCTAGGTATTTTATGGTTTCAGATCTTACATTTAAGTCTTTAAGCCATTTTGAATTTATTTTTGTATATGGTGTAAGGAGGTGGTTCAGCTTCATTTTTTTGCATGTGTCTGTCCAGGTTTCCCAGCACCATTTATTGAATAGACTGTCATTACTCCATCGTACATTCTTGCTTCCATTGTCGTAGATTAAATGGCCATATAGGCGTGGATTTATTTCTGGACTCTCTATTCTGTTCCATTGATCTATGTGTCTGTTTTTATGCCAGGACCATGCTGTTTTGATTACTGTAGCCTTGTAGTGTAATTTGAAGTCAGGTATTGTTATACCTCCCACTTTGTTCTTATTTCTCAAGATTGCTGAGGCTATACGGGGTCTTTTATGGTCCCATATAAATTTTAGGATTATATGTTCTATTTCTGTGAAAAACGTCGTTGGTAGTTTGATAGGAATTGCATTGAATATGTATATTGCCTTAGGCAGTATGGACATTTTCACTATATTAATTCTTCCTATCCATGAACATGATATGTGTTTCCATCTATTTATATTTTCTTTCATTTCTTTCTTCAGTGTCTTATAATTTTCTGAGTACAGATCTTTTACTTCTTTGGTTAAATTTATTCCCAGGTATTTTATCGTCTTTGGAGCAATTGTAAATGGGATTGTTTCTTTAATTTCTCCTTCTGATGTTTTATTATTGGTATATACAAATGCAACTGATTTCTGAATATTAATTTTGTATCCTGCTACTTTACTAAATTCATCTATCAGCTCTAATAGCTTCTTGGTGGAGTCTTTAGGGTTCTCTATATATAGTATCATATCATCTGCATATAATGATAACTTTACTTCCTCCTTACCAATTTGGATGCCTTTTATTTATTTTTCTTGTCTGATTGCTGTGGCTAGAACTTCCAGCACTATGTTGAATAGAAGCGGAGATAGTGGGCAACCTTGCCTTGTTCCTGATCTTAGGGGGAATGGTTTTAGCTTTTCCCCATTGAGTATGATGTTAGCTGTGGGTTTGTCATATATGGCCTTTATTATGTTGAGATATGATCCCTCTATTCCCACTTTCTTAAGGGTTTTTATCATAAATGGCTGTTGGATTTTATCAAATGCTTTTTCTGCATCTATTGATATGATCATGTGATTTTTATTTTTCATTTTGTTAATGTGGTGTATCACATTAATTGATTTGCGGCTGTTGAACCACCCTTGCATACCAGGGATGAATCCCACTTGATCATGGTGTATGATCTTTTTAATGTATTGCTGAATTCTGTTCGCTAATATTTTGTTGAGGATTTTTGCATCTATGTTCATTAGAGATATCGGCCTGTAGTTTTCTTTTTTTGTGGTGTCTTTGTCTGATTTTGGGATCAGGGTGATAGTGGCCTCGTAAAAAGTGTTTGGGAGCCTTCCTTCCTTCTGGATTTTTTGGAAGAGCTTGAGGAGAATAGGTGATAATTCTTTTTTGAACGTTTTGTAAAATTCACCTGTAAAGCCATCTGGTCCAGGGCTTTTGTTTGTTGGGAGATTGTTGATTACTGATTCAATTTCCGTGGTGGTAATCAGTCTATTCAGGTTTTCTGTTTCTTCTTGAGTTAGCCTTGGAAGGTTGTACGCCTCTAGAAAATTGTCCATTTCCTCCAGATTGTCAAATTTGTTGGCATATAGTTGCTCATAGTAACTTCTTAAAACGTTTTGTATTTCTGTGGTGTCCGTTTTCACTTCTCCTCTTTCATTTCTGATTTTATTAATTTGGGTCCTCTCTCTCTCTTTTTTAATGAGTCTGGCTAAAGGTTTGTCAATTTTGTTTATCTTCTCTAAGAATCAACTCTTGGATTCATTGATCTTTTGTATTGTTTTCCTGGTTTCTATTTCATTTATTTCTGCTCTGATCTTTATTATCTCCTTCCTTGTGCTCCCTTTGGGCTTATTTTGCTGTTCTTTTTCGAGATCCCTTAAGTATGAATATAAACTGTTGATTAGTGATGTTTCTTGTTTCTTTAGGTAGGCCTGCAATGCTATGAATTTCCCTCTTAGGACTGCTTTCGCGGCATCCCATAGATTTTGGGTCGTCGTGTTTTCATTTTCGTTTGTCTCGAGATATCTTTTGATTTCTTCCTTGATCTCCTGCTTGACCCATTCATTATTTAGTAATAAGTTATTCAGCCTCCATGAATTGGTGTGTCTTCCAGTTTCTTTCCTGTAGTTCATTTCTAATTTCATAGCATTGTGATCAGAGAAGACAATTGGTATGATTTCAATTTTCTTAAATTTATCAAGAGTTGTTTTGTGGCCTACCATGTGGTCTATCTTGGAAAATGTTCCATGTGCGCTTGAGAAAAACATGCATTTTGCAGCATTGGGGTGAAATGTTCTGAAAATATCGATTAAATCCAAGTGGTCCAATGTATCATTTAAGGCTGTTGTTTCCATATTGATTTTCTGTCTGGAAGACCTGTCCCTTGTTGTCAGAGGTGTGTTGAAGTCCCCGACTATAATAGTGTTACTGTTGATCTCTGTCTTTATGTCACTCAGTACCTGTTTTATATATTTAGGTGCTCCTATGTTGGGTGCATAGATGTTTACTAGGGTTATGTCCTCTTGTTGGATCGATCCCTTTATTATTATATAGTGCCCATCTTTATCTTTTAATATGTTCTTCATTTTAAAGTCTATTTTGTCAGATATAAGTATTGCAACTCCAGCTTTTTTCTCATTTCCATTTGCATGAAATATCTTACTCCAACCCTTCACTTTCAGCCTGTGTGTGTCTTTTGTTCTGAGGTGAGTCTCTTGTATACAGCATATACAAGGGTCTTGCTTTCTTATCCAGTCAGCCACTCTATGTCTCGTGATTGGAGCATTTAATCCATTTACATTTAAAGTGATTATGATAGGTACATAGTTACTGCCATTTTTAAATTTGTAGTTAGGTTGTTTTGATCTTTCTTCTATTTACAGAAGTCCTTTTAGTATTTCTTGCAATGCTCGCTTGGTAGTAATAAATTCCTTTAGCTTATTTTTTTCTGGAAAGCTCTTTATTTCTCCATCAACTTTAAATGATAGCCTTGCTGGATAAAGCAATCTAGGTTGTAGGCCTTTGTTTTCCATCACTTTGAGTATCTCCTGCCACTCCCTCCTGGCCTTCAATGTTTCTGTAGAAAAGTCATTTGATAGTCTTATGGGAGTTCCCTTGTATGTAACCCTCTGTCTTTCTCTTGCTGCTTTTAGGATTCTCTCTATGTCTGTAAGCTTTGCCATTTTAACTATAATGTGTCTTGGTGTGGACCTGTTTGGGTTTATCCTGGTTGGAACTCTCTGCACTTCCTGGGCTTGTATGTTGGTTTCCTTCATCAGGTTGGGGGAGTTTTCGGACATTATTACTTCAAATATGTTCTCAATCCCTTGCTTCCTCTCTTAACCTTCTGGTATTCCTATGATGCGCATGTTGTTGCGCTTGATGTTATCCCAGAGGTCTCTTAAGCCATCCTCGTTGTTTTTTATTCTTTTTTCTTTCTGTTGTTCCGTTTGGCTGATCTCTGCTACCTTGTCTTCTAAGTCGCTGATTCGATCCTCTGCTTCATCTAACCTGCTGGTAATTCCTTCAAGTGAGTTCTTAATTTCGGTAATTGTGTTCTTTAGTTCTAACTGGTTGTTCGTTATGATTTCTACATCCTTCTTTATGTCTTCTCTAAGCTCCTTAAACATTCTTATCACTAGTGTTCTGAACTCTGTCTCTGAAAGTTGGTTACCTCTGCTTCGTTTGGTTCCAGTTGTGGAGGTTTCTTCTGTTCTTTTATTTGGGATGTGTATCTTTGTTTCCCCATTCTGGCTGACTCTCTGTGTTTGCTTTGATGTATTAGGTAGATCCCCTAGAGTTCTTAATTCTTGCTAGGTTATCTTATGTAGTATGTGTCCTTTATATTTGACTTGCACTACTTCGTTCTTCTCCTCTGCGTGTGCTCCAAAGGTGACTCTTTTGTTGTGTATATTGTCCTGTTCAAGAAGATCTTTAATTGCTTTTTGCTTGTGAGTAGGTGGGGTTAACTCCTAGACTGACTCGTTGTGAAACTTGGCTCTGCCCACCGCAGGGCGTTCTGCTGTGTGAGGGTTGACCACTTAAATGTGGTTTGACCTCTATGGGCTCTAGTGTCTGCAGAGAATTCCCTCTGGGAGTGTGACTTGTAGGTCAAACCCAGTAGTACTCTGGTTTGGTCTGGAGTTGGCCTCTGGATATGTTGAATCTTGTGCCTCTTAAGTTGGGCCCTGGTAGGGCAGTTTCAGAACAAAGCAAATCACCAAGCACAACAACAACAACAACAAAGAAAAAAATCAAATACATTCACATGTAAAAACACCCGATAACCCCCACTCGACACAGGCAAATATATCAAAGATATAAAGACAAAGCAAAACAAAACAAAACAAAGCAAAACAAAAAGCAGTGCCAGTCTTGGCTTAAGCCCACCAAGTAATGTCCAGGTTGTCCTCTGCTGTACCAAAGAGCCCCCTGCTTATTGCGCAGGCAGAGCCGGTCACCTGGTGCCCAGAGTGACTTTGGGACTGTAGATTTAAATGCATGGGCCTGAGGGGTCTGGATGATAGTTGCCTGCACATATGCACACTGAGAGTAGCACCACCAGCCCCGTGTCCAGTACTCCTGAGTCTTAGGGCACTTCTTCAGTGTGTGTGTGTATGGGGGGGTGCGGGCGGGAGATTTCTGAGCTGCTGAAAGCCCAGAGATGCGTTTGCCTTACTGCTGATCCCTGGGAGTGTCTCTGCAATTGCACTTGCCCTGCCCTAAGCAGGCCAGAAAGGGTGGGGGCTGGGGATGGAGGGGTCTTCTCTCTCCCAGCCCAGCCGCGCGTCACCCTCTTCCCGCAGGTCAGAAAAGGTGGTGGCTGGGGGTGGAGGAGTCTCTTCTCTCCTAGCCCAGCCAAAATCACACTCTTCCCAGCCTCTTCCCTGGGTCAGGGCTGCCTGTCAGTCTTCCCAGAGCCTGAGCACTACTACGGTTCCTCTGTAATCTGACACTACTCCTCAGTTCAGGGGCCAGTTTAAGTTTCTGGAAGGGTGGGGGTAGGATTGGAAGAGCGGAGGGGAGGGGCCCAGGTATGGAGTCTGTGTTCTTTGTCTGCCCTAGGGCCCACTAGCTGCCCTCCCGGCGGGGGAGATCAGCCGTGGGATGCAGGGAAAGAGCCCACCTCTTGGTCTCTGTGCTCTCCGTTCCGCCAAGGGATCCCGTGCGTGCCCAGAACTGCGGGTGCCACCGCGGTTTTCGCTGCTGCCGCCGCCACCGCCACCACCGGCCAGGACCCCGCCACGGGCCCGCGCGTTTTCACTCCGCTCCCTTCCTTCCTTCCCCTGCTCACCCAATTAGCGCACCTTCAAGTAATCCTTCCACGAGTCTCTTAGCTGTTCTGTGTGATGAGCAAAGAGTTCTTTGATGGGTTATAGGTCCCGTTTGTATTAAGATTTGGAGGAGAACTCAGAAAGTGCGCCCCACTGCCGCCATTCTTATCTGGTTCTTTTTTTAATTGACAGTTAACTACTGGCTTCTTTATCTTTTCATACATTTATTTTTGTTTTAACATATTCATTACTAATTTTGAATTCCACCAACAACTTATTGGCCAAAATTAGTCACATGGCTCTACCCAACCACAACAGGCCAGGAGTGCTATTCTACCTTGTTTGGGGAAGGTATAGAGATAGAAATATTTGGGGAACAGCATTAATAATTACCACACTTGGCTAGGATTACATTTAAATATGTGTCAGCCTGGGTTTAAATACAGGCATTTCGGATTCCAAATACTTCTGGTCTTTGTATCAAAATTTCTTCTGAGGGCTAATTTATCATGAGATTAAATTTTTTTCTAATGTTTAAACTTGGGAAACTTGGCTTACTTTTCTAATCTTTGAATGGAAAATGTACACTGAACATAGTAAGTAAAAGTTCTCATGATGAATTAACTGCGACGGTCTATGTTTTCAAAGCTTTTAAATTAAGATCTAATATATACGTGGAAACATGACAAATCATGAGTACACTGTTCAATGAACTATCACAAAGTAAAGACAGCTTTGTATCCATCCTCTCCATCAAGAAACAGAACATCACCACTACCCCACAGGTCTCTCTCATACTTACAATAACTATCCTCTTTTTCTTCCCCAAAGGTAACCACTTCCCTTACTTCTAACATGGTATGGTAATCTTGCCTATTTGGACTTACAGGTAAATAGAATTGCATGTTAGAAATGCTTTTGAGTCTGGCTTCTTTCACTTCACATTATGTTTATGATTCATCCACATTATAGTGTGTAATTGTAGTTGGTTCATTTTACTTCTACATAGTGTTCCACAAAGACATCATAATATATTTACCCATTCATTCTATTCTTATTTGATGCTTGGGTTGTTTCTACTTCAGCACTATCTCTAACAATGATCTACTCTGCTGTACATTTATTCAGTGCATAATACAAGGTCTGACAATTAAGTTTGCGAAATTGTTGCAACGATGTTTCTAACCTTTTTTGATATCACAGGGATTATTCATTATGAGTTTGTGTCAACAGAATAAACAGTTAACTAAGTTTACTATTTGGAAGTGCTGAAAAGGCTGTGTGAAAAAGTTAGATGATCTTAACTTTTTGCCAACAACTCATGACTCTTGCATCACGACAATACACCAGCTCACATGGCACTGTCTGTGAGGCAGCTTTTAGCCAATAAACAAATAACTGTATTGGAACACCCTCCCTACTCACCTGATCTGGCCCCCAGTGACTTCTTTCTTTACCTCGAAGATAAAGGAAATATTGAAAGGAAGACATTTTGATGACATTCAGAACATCAAAGATAATATGACGATACCTCTGATGGCCATTCCAGGAAAAGAGTTCCAAAACTGCTTTGAAAGATGGACTCGGCACTGGCGTCAGTGCATAGCTTCCCAAAGGGAGTACTTCGAAGGTGACCATAGTGATATTCAGCAATGAGGCATGTAGCACTTTTTCTAGGATGAGTTTGCAAATTTAATTGTCCCACCTCGTATGCATGTACCTCTGAAACTGCTTGGCCAAAGGTCATATTTAACATTTCCAGATATTCCCAAATTTCCAGGAATATAATTTGCAGAATAAAATGGGGTTAGTGCAACAAAGGAACTGATTTATTAATTTTATTTAATTTTAATTAACAGAAATTTAAATTTAAAAACTGATACTGTATTCAGTTAGTGGAAAACTTTTAAGGTAATTTGAAACAACTTCAATATGTAAGTCTACTTCTTCAAACCTAAATTTTATGAAACCTACATATAGAGGGAGGTATTTCTGATGAAAATTTAGTGTCTGAATTGGGGTGGCCAGTAAATGAAAAATCACAGTGAATTTCAAAGATTTAGTTTTTTATAAAAGTAAAATCTGGATTTTTTTTACATTGAAGATATGTTCAAATAATAGTATTTGGATAAATAGGTGTCATGCAGGGTGGCATGCAGGGTCTCCTGTCCTGCTCCCCACATAATAACGCAGGATATGGTGAGGCCAAAAAGGAACACCCACGGAGCCATAGATAGGGGAGTCATACCACTATAGTCTCGCTGGCGGCTGGGTTGGAGACACAGGAAGCAGGATCTACAGGATCTGCAACCTGCCGTCCGCTTCTCTGCCAACCAACCAACCCCACTTGCTAACTGCAATCCGCTGTGCTAACTGCAATCCGCGCTTGCTAGCTCAGCCACCATCTTCTTGCTAGCCCCCATTTGCTGCTAGCGCAGCCACAGTGGTTACATTAGTGGCCAATGGCTCACTGGTTACAGCTGACGGCCAACTAGCCACAGATGATGGCCATCCAATCACAGTTGATGACCATTTACTACCTGAGCCAGCACCTTTCCACGTGAGGCCGAGAGCCTGGAAACTGCACTCCTGGCTCTGTCCCCACAATAGGATTAAAAAATATTCATAAAATAAATTTCACCTGCTTCTTTTCACCTTTTTAAAATGTGGCTACCAGAAAATTTTAAATTACATATGCTGCTTACATAATATTTCTACTGGATCGTCTACTCCACACCATATATAAATAAACAAGAGTTTAAAACTCGAAAAATACACAGCCTGTTAAAGTATGGATGTGTTGGTTGCAAAAATGGTACAAGATATTTGTTACTTTAGTCCAGCAGAGAATTCCCCAATTTAGATATAGGTGTGCCTTCTAAAAGAGAAAAGCTTAACCCTGTTTAAAATAAAATGCATACTGACTATAACATACAAAAAGACTGTTAGTAACGAAAGATTAAACAAAGTCTTGTTGACTAGTGATTTAAATCATATATACCGTTTCAAAATCAGTGAATTCATAAAACAAATAACATTACATACACACACACACACACACACACACACACACACACACTCTTCTACGCCCAAAACAACTGTCAATAGAACATCCTCATCCAGAGTCAAATACAATGACCTGAGTTTGGTCTTTCTTTCAATTATATATTCTTAACAGGTGAGGGATGGAGTGGGGGCTAGGAGGGAGCCTGGTGCTGGTCACAGACTTTACTAAATAAATAAATAAACAAATAAATAAATACACATGTACTAGTTAGTATAACTATCTAATAAGCTTATTACATCATAACAAAATGGAATGGCCTTTGAGTGAGAAAGGACAGAGCCAGACTGCATGAAGTGGTGAAAACAGAGTGGAAGGGGTCTGTGGGGACAGAGCCCCAAAAAGCAGTTTCCAGGCTCTCGGCCTCACATAGAAAGGTGCTGGCTCAGGTAGTAAATGGCCATTGACTGATCAAATGGCCAGCAGCTGTGGCTAGTTGGCCGTCAGCTGTAACCAGTGAGCTATTAGCCATGAATATAACTGCCGTGGCTGGGCTAGCAAAAAGAGAGAAAAATGGGGAGCTAGCAAGAAGATGGTGGCTGAGCCTGCAAGTGGAGCAGTGAGGGTTGAGAATTGTGTTGTTCCTGGTTCCTGTTTCTCCAACCCAGTCGCCAGTGAGAGTATAGTGGTATGACTCCCCTACCTATGGCTCCGTGGGTGTTCCTTTTTGGCCTCACCATGTCCTGCGTTCTTGTGTGGGGGGCGGGACCGGAGACCCCGCCAGACGCCCCGCACGACACTTGGCGAAGTCGGCTGGATCCCCTGCACTACACATGGCGCAGCGAGCAGGGTATGGTGCCGGCCAAAGCTCTCCGAAGGGCAGTGGAGCTGTTTGTGCGTGAGTCTGAGGAAGACCAGGAGGAGCAGCTGCCTGAGAGCTGGAACCCCGTGGAGGGGTGGGAAGACATCCACGGTTCCCCAACCAGCAGAGGCCGGAGAAAGCGAAGGTTGTTGCGGCCCCGTGGGCTGGGAAGTGCCTGCTGAGGTAGCCCGGATGCAGGACTTGTAGTCCCAGGAGGAAAGGCTTGCTGAGTCCTCCGTGGGAGATGCGGGTGAGGTCAAGGTCATCCCTCACCCCCAGGACAGGCCTGGCAATGATTATGGACTATGGGGAATTGCCTTCTATCCCTAATTTAATGGACAGCTTGACTGTTTGGGAACATACCACCATGTAGTGGAACTGGGAGATGTTTGCTTTTGTGTCTTGACCGGCCACCATTGAGAATATGTAAGCACCTTGACTGTGAGCCGCTGTTGTTCCAGCACGGTACCCTGAGAGGCCCTGGCTGTGTCCAGGAAGCCGGGCTGTGCTCAGAGAGAGTGGCGGTGCCCTGAGAGGCCCTGGCTGTGTCCAGGAGGCCGGGCTGTGCCCAGAGAGAGTGGCGGTGCCCTGAGAGGCCCTGGCTGTGACCAGAGAGCTTGGCTGTGTCCAGGAAATAGCATTCACCTCCAGGTTCCTCGCACAGGGCCCCTCGCGGAAGACACTTGTCGCGTAGATTGTGAGGCGAGAGCCTGTAGGGGTGGAGTGTGGGGACAGAGCCCCAAAAAGCAGTTTCCAGGCTCTCGGCCTCACATAGAAAGGTGCTGGCTCAGGTAGTAAATGGCCATCGACTGATCAAATGGCCAGCAGCTGTGGCTAGTTGGCCGTCAGCTGTAACCAGTGAGCCATTAGCCATGAATATAACTGCCGTGGCTGGGCTAGCAAAAAGAGAGAAAAATGGGGAGCTAGCAAGAAGATGGTGGCTGAGCCTGCAAGTGGAGCAGTGAGGGTTGAGAATTGTGTTGTTCCTGGTTCCTGTTTCTCCAACCCAGTCGCCAGTGAGAGTATAGTGGTATGACTCCCCTACCTATGGCTCCGTGGGTGTTTCTTTTTGGCCTCACCATGTCCTGTTCTTGTGTGGGGGGCGGGACCGGAGACCCCGCCAGACACCGCGCACGACACTTGGCGAAGTCGGCAGGATCCCCTGCACTACAGGGTCCCTTCCTGGATTCACTAGCTGAAACCCCAAAGCAAATCCTGCCCCACACCAAAGCACTTCTTCTGCACCTCCTCGAGTGGTAGTTATCTGCATTTTCCTGTAGGACAAGTGAAAACACTTTGTTATCCCACTCCTCAACAGCTGAGATGGCTTGACAGGTAGTCTTGGCCTTACTGGACTGCTCAGGAAGGCTGAGGAAATCCTGGAAAACACACAGCGGGGGGCGGTACTCCGCTTTTGACACCAGCCACCCAGGCTGCATCTGCACCTTACCATCTTCAGAAAGCAAAATAAACCCTGAGCGTGACAAATCTCTCATCCCAGCCCTGCCGCTCGGCAGGTGTGTGGGCAGGCGGGCGAGCTCCCAAAGCAGGCGACTTACCCATATCCAGGGCC
This sequence comes from Rhinolophus ferrumequinum, assembly GCF_004115265.2. Classification (NCBI taxonomy): domain Eukaryota; kingdom Metazoa; phylum Chordata; class Mammalia; order Chiroptera; family Rhinolophidae; genus Rhinolophus; species Rhinolophus ferrumequinum. The sequence continues at coordinate 4,017,907 of NC_046296.1, read as the reverse complement.
TGGTGACACCTGAGCAGCGCGGCCTCGGGCTGCTGCTGGCGCTGCAGCCCCGCGCCTGGCCGGCCAGCCTGCGCACGCGGCCCTCGTCCGGGAAGCACTTCTCCAGCAGGCCGCTCAGCACCACGTTGACGCGCCGCGCCTGCGGCCGCGCCGGCCCCGCTCCAGGCATCGCCTGCACACTGTGAGCCCGCCCGGCAGGGTCACCGGCTCGTGGAGCAGCCGCTGGCAGCGCGGGCAGCCGAGCAGGTCACGGGGCGCGGCGGGCGCAGAGGCGTCGCCGGCCACTCTGACCCAGGGCGCGCGCCAGCCAGCCAGCTCCTCGGGCCGCAGCGCCTTCAGCCGCGCGGGCCAACGCGTCCCCCAGGCGCAGGCACAGGTCGTGCTCGGGCTGCGGCAGCCCGGCCAGCACGGAGCGGAAGAGTTCGGCAGCCTTCTCGTACTGGCCCGCACGGAAGGCCTCGTCGCCCTTCTCTATCCGCTTAGCCAGCGGTTCCCCATGGTCGCCGCCGGGACCGGTTCGGGGCTCATAACCGCGGGGCTGCGCCCGGGTAGGCCCAGAGAGAGGGCACCGAGGAGGGAGGATGCTCGGGCGCCTTCGCCGAGAGCACACGCGTCGGGGGGCGGCGCGCTCGAGCCGCGGCGGCCACAGCGGGGGCGGGCGCAAGGTTGGAGCCTGTCCCCGCGCGGCGTGGGCGGCCGGGCCCCGCAAGGTTGCAATCCACTCGAGCGGGCCGGGCCCTGCCCACGGGAGGACTTCGACTCGCTGCACTGCCTTATGTAATCCGGTCGCCGGTGGGAACGCGACGACCTGCTCGCCGGGTCAGCATCTCCTGCAAACCCTCCCCTTCCTCGCCTCGGGCGGCCCCGCGCCTGTGGGCGTGCGCGTTCTCTCCCCGCCACCCGGGCCGCTTCCCCTGGGCAGCCGCGCGGCGCTTGGAGCAGGTGTTTGGGCGACCGGGTACCCACCCCTCCGGCCCGGTCACATCAGCCTGTCCCTCGAGGCCTGGCCGCCAAGACAACCTGTGGCTGTGATGGAAAAAATACAACCAAGGACACGTTCCCAAGTGCATCACATTGTCCTAGCGCTGATGTAGGAAATCGTCTTAAATGATGGGAAACCTGAAGTCGGCACTGAACGGATATCATCATAAGCTTCTCTTAACGGAACTCTCAATTTAGACAGGGACGATTCAGAACTCTGATTTAGACACAGTCATTTTAATAGAGAACGTGAAGAAATACCAAAATAGGTGCTGAAATAGGAGGGATTTGAGAGATGGACAAATGTATTATGCCTTGGACTAGGAAGCAGAAAGAATTTTTAAGTGTCTCCTGACGTGGAGTACTCCAGAGAGAAACTGCTGGAAGGAGGGAGTTAAAAGCTACATTGGTGTCTAAGCAAGGGCTAAAAATGTCCCTTTTGCGCTCATAAACCAGTTTTTAGAAGCTTCATCATATGTAGCCTCCTCTTCTCTCCCCAAGGTCCCACCATCTACTTTATTCTATGTACTTGAAAACAATAAAATGCATTACAATGTTACAGAATCATACTGTTCATTATTTCTAGTCGAAATTTCCATATTCTAAATTTGTGGTGTTTTTCCATATCTAAAACTGATGGCTCAAGAAAATATAAAATACTTTGAATAAATCCAGTTTGGGAAAAGGAGAAATGCCTCATTAAATGAAGAGAGACGATTTTAGACCATTCTGTAAAAGGGTACAGTGAACAACTTTGGCCAACACTGTATTCCTGCAATAAAGAAACAATGCAGAGCATACCACCAGTCCTTTCCATGAAGGATTTCTCCCCTAGCTGTCTATTCTGACTAACAGCTGCAGTCAAACTAGGTTTGGATATGTTTCCTATCAATGAATTATTTCAAATTCTCTTTTTATTCACTTTTGGGGTTTGGGGTTTTTTTAATCGATTTTTTCCATATTGTAACAATTCACTTATCAGCATATATATTTGAAGATTGCTTATCCAACAAATTCACAACATACAACCAGGAGCTAGGAGGAAAACGCTTCTGAGTAGTTAAATTGGTGCAGCCAAGACTATACACTAAAGATTATGAAACCTTTAATCTCAGATCCTATTTGTTCTTATTTTAGACAAGTTTCTAGCAAGAGAACAGAAAGGAGAAGCTTATTGGAGGTGTGCCTGCCGGGAGCAAGAAGTATTTAAAGCAAAAATATTAATGTATTGTGAGGTTTATAATATATAAAAATAAAATGTTTAACAAAAATAGCACAAAATCCAGAAGAATACTGCTATAAAGGAACCACCTAAATAACACAAATAACTATAGCTAAAAAGCCAACAAAGGAGATTAAATAAAGTTATGTTTTAAAACTATTAATTCAAAAGAAAGAGGAAAAAAGGAAAAACAAAATACAGATGAGACAAACAGAAAACAAATAGCAAAATGGTACTGTAAATTCAACTGTGCCAATTAATGTTAATTAAATATTAATGGTCTGACCACTATAATTAAAAGGCAAAGATTGTCAAATTGTATTCAAAGATCCAAATATATGCTGCCTACCAAAAAACCCACTTTTAATAAGAAGATACAACTAAGTTAAAGGTAAAAGGATGGAAAAAGATGTTCCATTATAACCCTTATCAAAATAAAGCAAGAGTGACAATATTGATATTTGACAAAGTAGATGTCATATCCAGAAATATTGCTAGGAGAAAAGATGGCCATTTCACAATGATAAAGGGATTAACTGGTCAAGAGGACATAACAATCCTAAAGAGGCATGTACCTAATAACTAAATTTCAAAATATATGAAGCAAAAACTGACAGAATTGTAAGGTGAAATAGATAAATTCATAACTGTACTTAGAGATTTCAATACCCCTCTCCTAACAATCAACAGAACATGTATACTGAAAATCAGTAAGGATATAGAAGACTAAAGCAGTACTATCAACCAAATGGCTGATGTTTATAGAACATTCTACCCAATAACACTAGAACGTACATTCTTTTCAAGTGGAACACTTACCAATATAGGACATATTTGAGCCATGAAACAAGTCTCGATAAACATAAAAGGATTCAAGAAGTCAAGTCATAGAAAGTGTGTTCTCTGACCACAGTCTATTGAAAATAGAAATCAATAATAGAAAAGTATCCAGAAAGTCCTCACATATTTAGAAACTAAAGAACACACCTCTAAATAGCCTATGGAATGAATAATTGGATTTCTATATACTAGCAACAAGTGGAAATTGAAATTTAAAAACAATACCATTTACCATATCATAAAAACCATGAAAAACTTTAAGGATAAATATGAAAAAAAAATATAAGACCTACACACTAAAAACTATAAAATGTCACTGAGAGAAAACAAAGAAGACCTAAACAAATCAAGAGATACACAGTGTTCAAGGATCAGAAGACTCAATATTGTTCAAAATGTCAATTCTCCCCAAATTTATCTATGGATATCAATCAAAATCCCAGCATGTCTTTTTGTAGAAATTGACAAGCTGATTCAAAAATTCATATGAAATTTTTGAAATGAAAATTTTTGAATATGAAAATGCACAGCACCTAAAATATCCAAAGCAACTTTGAAATAGAACAAAGTAGAGTCTCCAAGACTCATAAAGCTACAGTAATCAAGACAGTGTGGTTCTCGCATCAAAATAAACAAGTAGATCAATAGGATAGGGTAGAGATTTATAGGGTAGAGATTTATATATACATATATATATATATATATATGCAATTGATTCTCGACAAAAGCTATTCAGTGGAGAAAAATATAGTATTTTCAACCAACTATGCTGGAATAATTGGATATCTATTTGCAAAAAGAAGGAGGAGGAAGGGAAGAAAAACTGATCTATACCTAGCATCTTACACGAAAATTAACTCCAAAAGGATTATTGACCTAAAAGTAAAAACCATAGAACTTCTAGGAAAAAAATCTGCATAAGAGAGAATCTTTGTGACCTTGGATCTCAGATATAACAGCAAAATCAGGATTCATAAGAGAAAAATAAAAGAAAGGAGAAAGGAGCCCCTTACATCCAGGAACTGGTCTGACACTCACAAGGCCTCAGTATTATTACAAAGACGGCCTGATGCTCACAACTAGTTAATGCTGTTCTCCTGCTGGACACAAACAACCTCACAGAACATCAACATCAGACAAAGTCACCCTGAGACCACCATAAAGTGAGACAATAACAAGGTCACTATGCATACCACAAAATATCAACCATCCCTGTCTCTCAGCTAAAATGAATAATTACTACTACTTTACCAATTACAGTTTTATTCTCACTCTGGTTTGCCCTCCTTATAAATAACATTTATTGAGATACCCAATCATAGAATTGCATCCGCTTTCTGACAGCACTCAGTGAGATCCCCCTTCCTTAGATTTTCCCCAAAATTACCCACCCAAAGCCCAAAGTCCACAATAGGTTCTTTCTAATATCCTCTTACCAAGACTCTCCATGGTTCCCCATGGTAAGCGTTCTCCCTCACTGCAATGAGCAATAAACCAAACTATATATACTATCCCGTGTTCCTGGTGGTTTGAGGCAGTAGGGTGTTAATGAATTGATAAGTTGGATGCACCAACATTGAGAACTTCTGCTCTTCAAAGACACTGTTAAGCTATTCCACACACTTGAAGAAAACATTTATAAGTAATATATCTGATCAATGACTTGCATCAAATATATATATATAAAGAACCCTGAAAACTCAATAATAAAAAGACCTATAACTGAATTAAAAACTGAGCTAAAGATTTAAACAGTCAATTAACTACAGAAGATGTATTGATGGCAAATAGGTATATTAAAAAGTGCTCAGAATCATTAGTCATTACGGAAATCCAAATCAAACCAAATGAGCTACCACTGCACACCTACTGGAATGTCTACAAAGACTGACAATACCAAGTGTTGTCAAATTCATGGAGCAACTAGAACTCTCATAAGCTGCTGGTGGGAATGTAAAATGGTGCAATCCCTTTGGAAAACAGCTTGACTGTTTTAGTACCCAGCCTTTCCACAATTAGGCATTTATCCAAGAGAAATGAAAACATATGTCCGTTCAAAGACTTGTACATAAATGTTCATATCCACTTTATTTGTAATAGTCAAAAACTGAAAATAATCTAAGTGTCTATCAATAGATGAATGCAAAAAAATATAGTGGTCTGCACAGTGGAATCCCACTCAGCAATAAAAAAGAATGAGCTATTGATGCTTTGGATCAACATGGATGAAACCCAAAATAATTATGCTGAGTGAAAGAATCCAGGAAAGAGAGAGTATGTAAATATAAATAATTCTACTTATATAAAAATTTCAAAAATGCAAACAATCTACGGTAATAGAAAGCAGATTAATGGTTGTGTGGGGCTGGGAGGAGGGATTACAAAGTTGAATGAGGAAACTTTCAATGACCATGAGTATATTCATCATTTTGATTGTGTTGATGGTCTCAGGGGTATATTGATGTGTCAAAACTTATAAAATTATACACTTTAAACATACGTACTTTATTATATTTCAATTACACCTCAGTAGGGCTGTTTTAAAATCTGTATAGATTTTAAAAAATTAAAAATCTTTAAATATGTGAGATGCATCTAAAGCTGTATCTTGCAGGAAATTATAGCCTTAAATGCTTATATCAGGAAAGAACAAAAACTGAAAAGCAACATACTAAACATTAAACTCAAACAGTTGGTGGGGGGGAAGTAACAGAAGAAACCCAAAAATTAGTAAGAAAACAAAGGAAAAAACTAGCGAATGGTTCTTATCTTATTCAAAAAAAAAAAAGATACAGCTATCAAAAGTCAAGAAAAAGTGAGTAAAGGGGCAATAAAATGAAACACTAATTAAGATGACTAATTAAGTCCAATATATATCTATAATTATAACAAACATAAACGGACCACACTCACCACTTCATGGTGGAATATGCCAGATTGGGAAAACATCCAGTCCAACTGTATGCCATTTTATAGAGATGCACCTAAATTATAAGGACAAATATACGTTAAAAATAAAAAGATGTGAAAAATTAAGGTAAATACTAATTAAAAAAACATTAGGGTGGCTATATTAATAGCTGATAAAATAGATTTTAAGACAAAAAGCATCATTAGTGATAGTCACACCTAATGATAACAGGTTCAACTCACCATGAAGATAATAAATTCTAAGCAGGTATGCAACTAATAAAAGGGCCTCAAAACATATAAAGAAAAAAAACTGATGGAACTACTTGGGTAGACAGACAAAACTGATGGAACTACTTGGGAAATGAGGGAGAGTGAAATTCTACTTTTTTAAAAGGATATTTTTAAGTGCTTTATTATAGAAGAATTCAAGCATATAAAAAAGTAGAGAGGATTGTAATAACGAAACTCTGTGTATCCATCTCCCAACTTCAGACATCATATCATTTCATCTATAAATAACCCAGCATGTAGCTCCAAAAGATAAGGAATTATTTTTAAAAGAAACTACCATGCTTCCATCACACTTAAGAAAAATAATGAACCAGAGTTCAATTGATATCATCAAATATCCAATCAATTCACAATTATCTGACTGTCTTAATTTTTTTAAGTTTTGTTTGAATCAGAATTCAAACAATGTCTACACATTCCTATTGGTTTACACATCTTTTACGTTTCTTTCAATATGTAAGTTCTCCTTCATCCTTTTTCCCCTTTCAATTTTTTTAAGAAAGAGCCCAAATTATGTTCTGTAGTTTGCTGTAGTCTGAATTTTGCTGTGTTCTAGTGGTGCCTTTCACTTGTCTCTCTGTCCCATATATTTTCTGTTAATTAATACTAAATTACCACTACCTAGTGAGAATGAAATACCAATGCTTCTAACACTAAAATACTACTTGCTAAAGGTGGATTTTGAAGTTGGATGAATGAGAAACACAAATGTGTGCGGGAGGACTGGTGCTCCAACGCGTCACCAGCCCCGAGTTTATTGTGCTCATGCCTTATATACCAGTAATCTCAGGGTTGCAAAGCAAATTCCATGAAAACCACTTTGTGCAACAAATTAGACATACCTATCAGCACATCCTGTTCTGTCGACACACATAAGAACATCTTGAACTCCCCTGTCCTTGACCCATTGTTCCTCCAGAGAGGGAACATGATATGCTTGCAAGCTTCCTTGCAATCAGCCTCCCACAATCAGATTCAGAGTCATCTTTTTTTTTCTTTTTTACAAGGCTACTTCATGGGTGACACAGTGTATTTCCATTGGAGACACGAAATACCTGATTGCCCTTCTTTGTGATATTAGCAGCCATTGATGATCATTGCCCAGATCCCATTTAATTTAATAGGAATTGTAACAATGGTAACATTTTGATTTCTTTCAGTCATTCTTCAAGTCCTATTGCAATACTTCTATAAAGCGAAACTCAAGTCATTATCTATTTACCCCAGGTACAGTTTGAATAGGAACTCTTTTATTCATCAATGTAAAATGACAAGTTGGTTTCCTAGCATACTACAAAGGTAGCAGTTTTATTAACCATTTTAAACACATGGATTTAAACATTTTGATATACTTTAATCCATTGCCATTATAATCCCTATGGTCCAAGTGGAAGCCTCTTTAGTGGGGTCCTGAGATTTTTGGACATGACCTTGAGTAGTCTTTGAGAGCTTCTTTGTACTCTGGAATAAGATATTATCAGCTCATTTTGTACATTTTCTGTCCCTGGTTTGGATCCAGCTGTTTCTCCAAGAGGCCTGGTTCCTTCTGTGGGACATGATATTCAGCAAATAATCTGTCCTGAGGATGCTTGTTTTTTCTGGGTGAGTCATTGTTTCTGGGCCTTTTCAGTGGACAGTGCTTTTCATTTTACATTTATATATGATGTTTTTGAAAAACATGCATTACTGTTTTTAAATTCTAGGAGTTATCTAGATTATAGGATACGTTTTACATTAAAAATATAATACCTGTTTAAATATATATAGTATTCAACTTTATGCTTTTTTGTATTAAAATATAATAAATGTTGTTAAAAATACATATGATATCCAACTTCATCCTACTTTCCTAAAACTAAAATATAGAAAACAATCTTGCTTAATTCTTTAGTACTGAATACTCTCTGACATTTCAAACAAAGCAATAAACATCTGTCAGACACTGGCACTCACTGCCTTTAAGGATAACTGAAATAAGCAAATAGGAGTTCCCAGAACTCTGATTGTCATTCTATTTAGAAATTTGTTTTTTAAAGAACTGATGGTAGTGAAACACTTGCTATGAAAAAGGACACATAGCTTTGTAATTAATTCCAGGTAATCTGGCAAGCAGTATTATTTTCTCAATTACAAATAATAATATCCTAAAGGCTGTGATGTGTCATGTCTGAAAGCTCTGGAATCAAAGATACAAGTCATAAAGAGAAGGTATTAATAACATGTTCCAAACAACATCTCGAGTTCTAAGGAACAGCCAACAAATGTAATATTTACATGGATGGTGACTGGTAAAAGTAAGTTAAAACACTTTTATGTGTTTTTGTGATGAACAGTGGAGTTTAGGTTTTTTTCAGCTAGAAGCTTCTTAGTCGCAGTTCCTTTCTAAATGTTTATATCATCACAGGCTCCTCATCTCACTTTTCTGTGCCCTACTGTATGAAAAGAGAATAACAATAACATACCATTCATTCCTTATAATTATGCAGATTCAACTGGAAATTATATATGAAATGTCTTCATAGCGATATCTTTGGAAGAATATAATTTGTAGATTTGTTTTCTGCACATTCTAAAAGTTGTCATGGTATTTGTGTTCTGGAAAATGTTTGAGGGTAGCAGAGAGGGAATTTGGTGTTTGAAAGGTCCAATAGTTGACTAGAATGGAAGACAAGGGCTCGTGCACATGTCAATCTCCTGACTCTGCCCCCTTGGAGGGCTCCACTCTGTTCCTTGCTATAGGAAGAAAGAGTCCCTCCTGATATACCCAATCTTCACATTGCAAGATCCTCTTTGATAGTTTCCCAATCTTATTTTATTAGTGAACACTTTTCATGGAAATATGGTCATCGTGTGACCCCCCCCCCCTTTAGGGCATCTCAAAATGATGTAATTTTTGCAAAATACAAATAAAAATAATTTTAGGTTAAAAAAAATTTTATGAACAGGATTTGATTTTAAATTTTTTATAAAATTGATTTTAATACCATCTATAATAATAAGAAACTGTTTTCCTAATATTAAAGACACATATCGAATTTAACTATGTAAGAATGATTCATTTACAAATTTTAAAAAAATGTACATTGTTCTTATTCTCCTAAATGAATGTGTATTGTACTGAAGTGTAGGTTGTTAATTATGCATTTAGGCCTACAAATACACAAAAACTGTGTTTATATCTTAATGTTTGAAATTCATGAATTTTGTGCTTTAAAAAAGAAATCTACAGGTTTCTACTTATAAACTATGTTTTGTTACTAAACAACCAGATAAGAAAATTTCAGACTTCTTTTTATTGTACTAGAACTTTCAGCTGAGAACAATGTTAGATGTGGATGGTTGCCCCTCCCCCCATAAATGAACAGCAAATTAGAAATAATTGTCATTATTAGAGTAAAAACTGAAAAGCAGTATGCTAACCATTGAACTCAAACAGTGGGGGGGAGTGGGGGGAGTAACAGAATAAACCCCCAAAGTAATAAGAAAACAAAGAAAAACCTGGTGAGTGGTTCTTATCTTGTTTAGAAAAAAAGATACAGATAACAAAAGTTAAGAAAAGGCTGCTAACTAGTAAAGAGGTTTTCCTGGTCACTCATCACTTGAGCAAACTAACTAGGGGGTACCAAAGCAAACAGTTTCAGTTATGCGGGATGATCTGGAAAACCTTGAGAGTTTAAGTGATAAATGTGACAAGTGGCCTCTGTCCTTCTAGTAGCTGCTCCACTTTAGATAGGCCAATGTGATAGCTTTCAAATAGATTTATTTTCGACAATTTTCTGGAATAACTGAAATTTATTTTATATATTATATATATATATGTATTTCTTGTAGGGATATATGTATATATCTGTATTACTATTTTCTGTATTACTATTTTCTGGTTTTTGGGAACATTTATGTTGGTGCTAATAAATCTCAATAGGCATGATAACACTCACAGGAAATCTGGCAAACGCCGAGGACCAAAATGCCGAGGACCAAAGAGAAAATCCTACCTCAGCATCAAGCATGGTAATGAGACATTGATATGGAACAATAGTTTAAAACCTGATTGGATTTAACTGGTATTTTATTTTCTATTTAAATATATTCTGACCCTAAATATAATGATTTTAGTTATTGAACAAGGGGAAGAAAGAACCCCAGCTGTGCCCTTTCATGGCCCAAGGTGGTGGCAATCTGGCCTCAAGGACACAGGGCAGTTTCCCTGACTTGAAAAACATTCACCTTATTTCTATACTGCCTCCCCATCCGGAAGTGCAGGGAGTCTGAAGGTCAGGCTCCCCTTCAAGGCTTCCCCTCGGCTCTCCACCTCCCTCTTGCCTGCCCAGTTTTGCACGTTATTCTGCTTCCGATTAGAGGAATTTTCCATCTTCCCCAGACCCATCCTGAGGAGCTGGTGCTAACCCATCTTGCTATATCCAGTGATGCTGCTTCTTTCCCAGTTTCCGGATTTGTTAAACCACACTTGTATATACCCCAATGCTACACAGGAAGTCCATTGTGCTAAATAATGTTTCCCAGCTCATACATTCATTGATATGGTTTCATAACAGCTGAATGGGAGTCAGTAAGAGCTCCGTGAATGTTACAGAAATTTCTTTACCATTTATGCACATTTGATATTGATGTGAGAGTTTGTGAATAAATACAGGCTAGAAAAGAGGTTAGAGTAGACAATAAGCCCTTATCTGAGCCCAAACTTCTCACTACCTCTTGCCAAGCCTAGGCCTATTTATATTTATACATTTTTTTTTTTTTTTTGGTTTCTTCATACAGATTATAGTTGCCTAATACAGAATGTAAAATTGGGACAAGCGAAAATTATCACAGGAGTGCATTATTTTAGCAGTTGCTGGAAGTCTGCTCAAGCAGAGTGTGATTTATTTTAGGCAATTTTTTTTCTATTAAAAAATCATGTTGCAAGTTAAGGCAATGAGCAGGAACTTCTGTTCTGACCTTAATTCTAATCTAAGAGGAAGGACTACTTGGCAGAGTGGGAGTGATGGGAACTTGCGAGAAATTCCTGGTTATGTCCGAGTGAATTACAGACAAGGAAACAAGGAAAAGAGGCTGGCATTATTTGGGCCTGTGCCTTAAATCTTAAAAAGGCGTATTTCAAAATTTCCAGAGGAAAGATAATCACGATTCACGATGAAACTTTATAAAAGAAAGAAGGCTCATAAACATGAATTTCTGATCATGTATTATTACTTGAGGTCACAGTAGTGGTGAGAACTGGGGGAGCTTCAGATTATACCCAACCTCAGAGGAAGTTGTGGAGACTTTGGCTTTTACCTTGAGTGAGGCAGGACCCGACTGGAGGGTTTTTGAGCAGAGAACTGACTTACAGTTGAAAATACGTATTCATGGGGTGGCCAGTAAGCTCAGTTGGTTAAAGCATGGTGCTAGTAACACGAAGGTTGCTGGTTTGATCCCCACATGGGGCACTCTGAGCTGCATCCTCCTTAAAAAGAAAAAAAAAAATGTGGGAATAAAAAGAAAATACGTATTCATGCTGGCTGTTATGTTAACTTTGGTAGTTATCACATCACCTCAGTAGTAAGGCAAGCAACTTGAAACAATACACTCCTATCCTCTACCCCACCTTTTGGGCTTTAATGTCCTAGATTTTTTTTTCTGAAGAAAAGTATTTTGCCTTTATTTTTGAAAACTACTTTTGATGAGCACAGAATTCTAAGTTAAAAGTTACTTTCTTTCAGCACTTTAAAGATGTGATTTCACTGTTCTGACTTGCATAGTTTCTGATAAGAAGTCTGTGATTTTTCTTTGTTCGCCTTTACGAACTATGTCCTTTTTTTCCTTCTGATTGCTCTTAAGTTTTTCTCTTTATCACTGTTTTCAGGAATCTGAGGTGTCTTCGTGTATATTTCTTTATGTTTACTCTCCTTGCAGTTTATTGAGTTTGTTAGGCTTGTGGGTATATAGTTAAAATCAAATTTGGGGGTTTGGGAGTCATTATTTCTTCGAATGTATCTGCCCTTCCTTTTCTCCTCTGGTATTCCAATTACATGTATGCTAGACTACTTGATATCGTCCCACAGGTTACTGAGGCCCTATCCATTTATTTCCAGTCTTTTGTCTCTTCATGCTTCATTTCAGATAGTTTCTATTGCTGTCTTCAAGTTCACTAATCTTTTCTTCTGTAGGATCTATCTGTGAATTTTCTTTCCATCCAGTGAATTTTTTCCCATAGTTTTTGATCTCTAGAGATTCCATTTGGTTCTTTTATACATATTTTCCACTTCTTTCCTCACTAGATCAATATTTTCCTTTAAACACTTAAACATAATTATAATGACTGTTTTTAATGATTTAATGACCTTTTCTGCCAATTCTACCATTTCTGGATCTGTTTCTATTGTCTGATTTTTCTCCTAGTTATGGATCACGTTTTTTTTCTGTTTTTGTTTTTTTTGGGGGCATGTCTAGTAATTCTTTATTGGATGCTGGAAAGTGTACATTTTATTTTTATGAGTATCTGGATTTTGTTTTCTTTTTAAAAAATAGGGCATGGTTCTGGTAGCAAGTTAAGTTATGTTTGGTTCCTTTTGAGGCTTCTTTTAAGCTTTGTTATGATGGATCTAGAGCTACTTTTATTTTAGGGTTAGGATAGCCTCACTTCTAAGATGTGGGTGGCTCTTTTGGATACTGCTGAGCCTCAATAATAGTTAATCCACAACATGTAGCCTGATGATGTTGAACGCCTGAATGATTAAGAAGGACTCTTTACTCTGGTTAATGTGAACTTGCATAATTCCTAGGACTGTGTGAGCCCTGGGAACCATTCATCTCATTACTCTCTGCTCTCTATTTGCCCTACCTCATGGGGTCTTATCCTGTACATCGTATTATTCTGTAAAGACTCAAGGGAACACCCATGAAAATTTCTGTAGTTCTTTCTCTCTTTAATTATGTATATCTATGTATATCTCTCCTCTCTTGTACTCTGTCCCACAACTTCCAGTTGCCTGTACTCCAATTTCTGTTTCCTAAACTCAGAGGATTCTGTTCTGTCTTTGGGATTCCCCTCCCTGCCCCATGGTCCAGAATGTGCCTCCAGACAGAAAGTTGAAGTGGATAGGTGGAGTATCCCAGAGAAAAACATAAATTTTTGAATGCATGAAATAATAAAGAATGAACTATCCCAAATACACAATATTTATTACTGAAATAAAAACGATTATTATACTTTCTTAAGATCAGTTTAAACCTAATGTGGAAAATAAGTGAAGTAAACTCATGGAAGAAAATTACGAAGGCAAAGAGCTTTTCTTCCCCCAGCCATTCCAAAAGGAAAAAGTAACTGGTATTTTAAGTTTCCCCCAGGCTCTTCACTCGGCAAGATTAATTTAAAACTATTCCAGGACACTACAATGGACAATAAGAGCAATAGACAACCCATCAATATGATGGATAAGATGACTTGCCTGGGAATAAAGAAACATGGATTCCAGGCTTGATTATAATTATTATGTTATATGATTGTAACTATGTGACTTGGAGCTTCAATTCCCTCATCTATAAATAGACCAGTGTTCTATTCAATCCCCAGAGCTGTTTTCAGCATCAAATGAGCTAGTGTATATGGAAGTGCCACATAAAGTATAAAGGACCAGACAGAAAGATTATCATTATTAGAGTGACCAAGATTATATCATGTTTGGGAGTAATTTAAGGCAGCCATAGTGTATGGGCCCAATTAGAAGAGGCCAGATTACACTTCACGAGCACAGTAGGGGTCAGACTTGACCCTCCCACATAGAAAGCCTGGGCAGAGCAGTGGGAAGCACCCCAGGGCCAGATTGGAGGAGCTCCTATTTTGTCACGATGGGGTTCCTCAGAAACCCACCTTCAGGAATCCCCTTACTGCGTGCTATCACCTCTGCACTGTGTTTGGGGCTACCTGTTGTGGATTAACTATTGTTGAGGCTCAGCAGTACCTGGTGAGCTTTGCCCTTCCTGGTTAGGGCTCGTGGCCAGTCCTGGCTCCCTCCCAGAGCAGCCTGGGCTGACCGGGCTTCAGGTCTCTCCCCGTTGTCTCTCCCCCACAGACGAATGCCATTCCTGGGTTGCCCACCCAGCCACCTGGCTTTCTTCTCCTGGGCTGTGACAGTCAGAAATTCATTCAAATTAATTGCTGACTAATTCTCAAGCTAATTAAGGATGCTTCTGGGGGGTCGGCCCCTCTGATCAGGTTCCTTCTATACCTGTCACAGTTAATTGCTTCCTGGATGAGCAAGGGCTGACTGTGGTCTTGTTTTCACCATGATGTTTGGTTATCTGTAAGTTGGCTTCCACTCGGTCACGTGGGAATTAGGAGTCTCCTGTGCGGTAGGGCAGGGCAGGGCACACTCCTCAGACAGTGCTGCTCAGCATATGCCACACGTACACTCCATTATGCCAGGCAGTGTCTGAACAGCCCATGCCCGCTATCTTTAGCACAGGAGCCAACTGTTCGCACTTGCCTGCCCCAGCCAGTGAGCGGGGAATGCGGCAACTGCCTGCACTCTCTGGCTTCAGCAAGGCAGCAGAACAGTGCCATGACAGCTTCTCTGTTGGGCCTGGCAAGGCAGGAGGAGGGTGCCACATCTGAGCTCACCCGCCTGTGCTAGCAAGACAGGTGAAGATGGAGAAATGGGATTCGCCAGGGCCTCTGTCTCCAGAGTTTCAACTGTCCCCTACTCCTCCAGCAGATGCTTTCAGAGGAGCAAATGAATCTCCTTCACATATACTCTAGGACTAGGTGCTCTTCAAACTTCTGCTTTTGTGCTGCATCACAAGGGGAGGGACTGCAGCCAAGTCCTTGGTTTTCTAAGCCAGAGAGGTTTTGGGGGTTCATCTCTCTGGTGGAGATTCCAAGTGTTGAGGTGCCTGATGTAAAGCACACTGTGGGGACAGAGTCCCAGAGAGCAGTTTCCAGGCTCTGGGCCTCATGTGGGGAGGTGCTGGCTCAGGTAGTGAATGACCATCAACTGTGATTGGTTGGCCGTCAGCTGTAACCGGTTAGCCAATTGGCTACTGATGTAACTGTGGGGCTGCGTTGATTGGTTGGTTGGTTGGCAGGCAGAGAAGTGAATGGCGGACTGCAGATCATGTGGCTACTACTATGTGTGTCTCGCCCAGCGTCCAGTGAGACTACAGTGGTATGACTCCCATACCTATGGCTCTGTGGGTGTTCCTTTTTGGTCTTGCCACATCCTGCGTTCCTATGTGGGGAGCAGGAGCTGAGACCCCACAGGCTGCCCCGCGCGACACATGGAGCAGCAAGCAGGGTCTCCTGCATGACAAACACACTCCTTGCTCCTCTGGGAGAAGCACTGGACTGATGAGATCCCTCCATATTGTGTGTCCCAACCTGGGGTGGGATATTTTTTTGGTGTGAGCATGTGTCTTTGCCTCCTACTGATCACGACATGGTCCTTTTATCTTTTGTCCTAAAGGGGCAGTTCATCTAGGTTTCAGAGGGAACTGGTCCATACACAGCTATCGATTCGGTGTGTCCGTGGGAGGAGATGAGTTCCAGGTCTCCTAGGCTGCCATCTTGGACCGCTTCCCTGGATGGTTTTTTTAAAATCAGACACAGACTTTACAGGATTCGTAGAGTGTAAAAATAAGGTGTGGAAAACATTCCAAACATCTATGACACAGTGGGTGAGAGGTGGTACGGATTTGTGTATAAAGTGACCAGCAGTCACTTCTCATGCTCGTAACTTGTTGCCAGAAGCAGAAACAAGCCATCGTTTCTATTAATGGAGTTATTGGCTGAGTGCTACTGAGGCTATTGATCAGACAAAAGCTCTGGGGCCCTTGCAACTCCCTGAACCTGAGCATATACAACATTACAATGGAAATTTCTCTGGACAAATCCTTTCCACAATGTTCTGGTAAATCTTCTTCACAAAGTAATTCTTATATATAACTCAGTTTCATATACCACTATTGGTTTCCATTCTGCACAATCATCTGGTGAAAAAGCAAGCAATAAGCTAAAATAAAATTCAAGACATAAAGCAAACCTATCCGTTCTGCATTGTCAGCATTCACAGCTGTTTCTAGGCCTAGGACCCATGTCTCGGCCCCCTACTTTCTACTCTTGGCATTAAAGGACTTTACCTCCCCAGGTAACTGCATTCACAGGTGGGTTCCCACCTACAGTTTTTAAAGCCATCCTCCATTAATACTGGGAAGGAGGAAGCAATGGGACGCTGTGGCTTCCCCGCAGGGGAGACAATTCTATCAGGTGACAGAGATTGAAGGCTGTCAGTGGAGTGTATACATGATAACAAGGGAAGTCAAGGTGTGGAGCACAAAGCTTTTAAAGCAGGAAAACTCCAGTGTGTCACATAAAAAGAAAGCATGCATTTGATATCTGTTTGCCAAGAATGGAAGCTGTAGGCTTACTGAAATTAACCTAAATTACACATAGGTATAGATATATGGATACGTGTGTATAAGTGTACAGATAAGACACACATGCACACACAGATATACATATCTGAATACACACAACAAGTTTTTCTGCATTTCTTGATTTTACTATGTTTTCTGGGTTCTTATTAAGCAGGAAAACCTTTCTATAAGATAATTTGAAGTTTGAACAGTTGCTCAATAGAAAAATTACTCATGAAGCTACGTGCCTTTGTCGATGCTGGTAAGTGTGCAATTCTGGGGAAAGATTTCTTTTTATGGAACCCCCACCAAAGTCCCGAGGAGTGTGCGTTCAGGCCAGGCAGCTGAGCCCTCTGTGGCAGACAGTTGCTTTCCTCACTGCAGGTGAAGACAGCCCTTCACAAACAGAACAGTTCCTCTGGACTCACAGTAGGTCCTCATTCTTTTCAGAACAAGACACAGGGAGTTATCTTGACTTAGTCCAACTATCACTGGGGCAAGTTCCAGCATGAGGAAAATCATGGTGAAATTATACAAAGACCAAAGCAAGGGGTCACAGATTTAAAACTGTGACCAGCAACATCAAAATTCTTCAGGCTTTTTGTAGCATTTTACTAAGAATTATCTTGTGGGATGGGAATCTTTCCACTGTTTTTAGAGCTTATGATTTAACAAAATTAACAAACTTTTTATTTCCATAGCTCTGAGATTTAGTTTGTTTGATTTCTTATTCTCTACCTGCTCTTCAGCAGAGAAAATCTGACCATGTTTGTTCTGGGCCTAATTTCAGTACAGTAGTATTTCGTATGTCATCATTCTGTCATTTTTAAATTATTTTTTAATTTTTCAATTACAAGTGACATTCACTATTATTTTATATTAGTTTCAGGTGTACAGCACAGTGGTTAGACATTTATATAATTTACGAAGTGATCCCGCAATTAGTGTAGTACCCACCTGGCACTATACGTAGTTATTACCATATTATTGACTATATTCCCTATGCCGTACTTTACATCTCTGTGACACTTCTGTAACTGCCAATTTGTATTTCTTAATCCCTTCACTTTTTTCACCCCACCCTCTCCCCCCTCCCATGTAGCAACTAGAAATACCTTAGTGAACTTCTCTGAATCTGGCTTAGCGGGAACTAGAATAGGAAACAGTGCTCCATGGAGGAAGACGGTGAAACAATGCTGGCAGGAAAACTGCTGCACCAGGACAGCTTGTGAGTAAGGAGTGGCCCGAGGACCCCCTGAACTTGTGCAGCGCCTCTTCTCCGATGTCCCCAACTGCATAATGGGTATTCCCACTTCTGCCATCCTACCAAGTGTAAGTCTTCTGATACTTAGAAGTGTACATAATGGCATGCAAGTCAGACGTCCTCGACACTTCCCTCCAGTTTAGATTTACCCCAAATTGATTTCCACATTTGGCTATTTTCAAGATCAATGAGAGATACCATAATGGGAATGTAACACATCAGAAAATTAATTAAAATTAACCATAAGGTTTCATGCAGATATTCTGGGGGAGAAGTAAAGGGGTTGCCAGAGCAGATGTTCTGAGATCTCCCAGCTCTCCAGGCTGACTGTACTTTTCTGTGGGGTGCTCTCTGGCCCAGAAGTCCACAGCTTTGGGTCATAATTATTTAATATCTACTGGCCAACGGAAGACTAGAAAATACATGGCTGCTATTTTTATTAGTACCCTTCAAGTTTCTAGATAATTTTGCAGTGTAATTGCTTATGACTAATTCTTTAGCTTTACTCTCTATGTAACATGAAGGTTGCTTCTAGTTTCGTTTTGTGTTTTTTTTTTGCTCTTGAGAAATGTCTTTAAAGTCATAACATTGGTTTATCTTTTCCTTAAACAATATCTATGACCCGCAATTCCACGCTGAGGTATATACCCAAGAGAAATAAAAACATGTATCTACAAAGACTTGGATATAAGTGTTCACATAAGCATGATAAGAGCCAAACACTTTAAACAATCCAAATATCCATGACATAGTGAAGGGATAAATAAAATGTGGTATTTCCACAGGACGGAATACCCACTGAGAAGTGAAAAAGAACTAAATACTGATACATGGGACAATATAGATGAACCTAAAAGACTATGCTAAGGGAAGGAAGCCATACTCAAGAGTTTACATATTGTATGATTCCCTTCCTGTGAATTATCTATTAAAGGCAAGACTGTAGAGACAGAAAGGTCAGCGGTTGCCTGAGGTAAGCACAGGGATTGACCTCAAATGGGCATGTGGGCCTTTTTTGGGAGATGGACATGTGCTAAAACTAGATTGTGGTAACAGCTGCATAACTATATACATTTGCTAAAAATCAAACTGTAGACTTAAAATAGGTGCCATTTATATCTCAAGACGAAAAACAACAAAAACCCCAAATTAAAAAAAAAATCTATCACCTCTAGTTTCATGAAAACCATATACTTAAAAAAAAAAGTTATTTTGATCAATGAGCTTCATGGTTATTGAATCAATTTATTGACTTTAGGAAATTATTTGGGGCATGCTAATTTAAATCAATCATGCCAAAACTTGGGTAGCCAAAGAATACCACTGTTCAGGGTCTATCAGTCAGGATTCTGCCTAAGGGGAGGGCACAGCAGGTGCTGCAGAGCCCCAGAGGAAGCATCATGATCTAGTGGGAGAAGGCCAGGGCCCAGGGAAGGCGACTAACATTGGTTCAGCATTCCCATCCATAACCAGGTTGGGGGGTCTTCAGGTCTGAGGTTCTGAACAACGCACGGTCTAGAATCCAGACCAGTGTCTGAGCATCAAGACGTCAGGGGCTCAGCCATAGAGCTGCATGAGACCTGGTTGGAGCAGCAAGAGGACAATTCTAAGCTTATGTTGACTTTGTATCTCAATGTCAGCATGAAAGCTTGTTATTGAGATATGAGCATATTTATTCCTGTAAGGATATGGGTCATAATTATGAATTTAGAAAATATAGCTCCTGCGTTGATACAGAACCCAAAGGTGTGTGAACCAGATACTTCAAATCCATTGTTGCAGAGGAGACGTAGGAGGAAGGCAAAAGGAATACTTTTTCCTTAGCACCTGGATTTTCAGAGTTTTCCATGAAGACCTCAAAGCAATGGTCATGAAGGGGCATTATCGTCCTTCGACAAAGCGTTACTCTAACCTGTGAGGCAGCCAGAGGCAGCTTGGCTGAGTCAAGGTGAGACTCTCATGTTCTTACTTCCAAAGCACTGTGACCTGTCATTAGTTGAGCTGCCAAATGTTCACAGATAATTTTGCTATCATATACAGGAGGTCTAAAGTATATCTCACACTTCAGTTACTTTAAGAGATTAAAGTGAAAATTGTTCCTGTTCTTTGACAAAATTGTTATTGTCCTTTCCTAAGGAAAAAGGAAAATGATAGACAATAAGAGCACATCTAGAAATCGGCTAGCGTGTGTGTGTGCACGTCCCTTTATTTAGCATCCCTGTCCTAAAGCTATGGAATGGGTTGGGCAGGAAGTAGAAGAGCTGCTCATGAATCTTCGGGATGGGGGGTGGGGTGGAAGCACCTTCCGTTCATAACTTCCTCCTCTGTTGAATGCTGGCGGCTGTGGAGAAGGGAGGCCCGGTGGTTGCTGCAGCCACGCTGGCGGTGTACAGCAGATAGGTAACAAAGAGGGTCGATAAGTGTCCCTGTAAAAACATTGTGCTCAGTGACTACACCAAGTCAATCCAGCATTTATGGAGCACCTACTGTGTTCAGGATCCAGACCTTCAATTATAAATGAAAAAAGTCCCTGAGCTTGAAGGTCCCACAGTCTTAGGTGGGAGAAGGTTGGGGTGAAGGAGCGCAGGTAATGTGAGGAGATACATCCGTTTACAAAATGCTTTCCAATAATGGATAACTGACCTGAAGCTTCCTTGCAGGGTGAACAGCAGTTAGGGTTACTTGATCCAATGTTCTGTTGGCCATCACAGTCAGCGCTCACAGACCTGCAGGAGAATGACCTCGTTTATCCACCTTGACATACATGTTACAGGTGAGGAGAGGCTCTGCTCTTCCTAGAAGCCAAACTTGGCTCTGTAATCCTTTGATGTTCTCTGCTGTGGGAAGAGGACAGGTGACTGAAGTTAATGAATAAGGTTTTTCTTGGTTCTGCTACTCACTAGTTGTTATCATCTTTCTATTCAAAGTGGGTTTGTTATAAATGCATGTAGTTGGGTCTTATTTTTTATCCTCTCTGGCAATCTCTCTTTTAATTAGTGTATTTTGACCATTCACATTTAAAGTTATTACTGATGGAATTGGATTACTGTCACATTTATAACTTCTTTATTCACTGTGCTGTCATTGCTTTTTGTTTGCTTTCTTTGGTTTTGAACACTTTGATTCCGTTTTATCTCCTCTTAGAATATTAATTATACTTCCTTTTTATGTTATTTAGCGGTTGCACACGTTTGCATAGATGTGTACACCTTACCTAAGCTCACCTTCACGTAACACCGTCCTGCTTCATATGCTGTGCCTTCTGCTGAGAAACCCATCAAAGGCACTCTGTTCATTGTTGTGGATTTCTAGCATTTCCTTTTGATTTTTCCTGACTTTTTCCTCTCTCTGCCTACATTACCCATCCGTTCTTTCATGGGGACTACTTTTTCCATGAGAGCCCTCACCCTATTAATCAATTATTTTAAATGCCTTGTCTGATAATACCAACATTGGTGTCGTAGCTGAGTCTGGTTCTGATGCTCTTCAGATTGTTTTTTTCTTGTCTTGTATGCCTTGCAATTTTTTTGTTACTACTCAGACACGTGTAAGAGATAATAGGAACTAAGGTGAAAGGCCTTTCGATGTGAGGATGTACGGTAATCTGGTAGGAGTTGGGCTGTTTGATGTTTGCCTTAACTGTAGGTGCCAGAGGCTTGTGTTGAGTGTCCTTGTTCCTGTCTCTGCGGCCTTCAGGCTTCCCTAAGAACTCCCCCTTAAACAATCTGCACTCAGTTATATTTGATTCCTATTGATGTGGTGGCATGGTGTGGGGGAAGGGAAAGTGTCCTATAATTTTAATGATTCAATCTCAGTCTTTCACTGGGCCTGTGTTTCTGGGCTGTGACCTTCACAAGAGATTCTTAGCATTTTTTCACCCCGGAGGTGAGAAAGGAAGGCTTGAGGTGGCTGAAATTGGGTAAATGTCCTTCTCCCATGTGGGATAAGGCTCTGGTAAAGTCTTTTCCCCTAGAAGAGGCTTTTATCATAGAGAATGTTCTGGGCACATCTCAAAATGATGGCCTTTTGCCCCCACCTGCCAGAGCCAGCAGGGAATTTTTCTTCACTCTTCGCCATAAGAAACAGATGGAGTCCTCAGGAAAATCTGGAGAACACTGTAAAACTGGCCTCTCGAAGTTTCTCACTCTCAAGCTGGCCCACACTCAGCCTTCCAGCAATTGCTCAAAATCACCATACAAGGGATCTTACCAGCTTATGGCTCCAGCAGCTTCCGCTCTAGGTAAACCGATTTCAGCTGCGAATCTCTGTATTCATACCATGGAGAATCTCTGTATTCACACCATCGCTCCAGATCTCAGGCCAGCAGTTCACCTTGTCACCTCGGTTCTCTGACGAGCACAAGAAAAAGCGTTGTTTTTTTTTCAGTTTTGTCAGCTTTTTTCTTGTTAAGCACAGGTTTGACAACTTCCAAGCTCTTTACACATTGGACCTAAAACCAGATGAATACTTATATAATCCTGAGCAGGTTGACTTTTCTGAATCCATTTCGCCCTGTATGACATGGAGATAATGAAACTGCTAAGCCTACTTCCTATTCCTATTATTTACATTAAAGCTTTATAAATAGAACACTATACTTACATAGGGCGTTATTATCTGTCTAGTTGGTGAAACTGGCACCAGGAAACAAGGTGGTGAACTGTCACCAGGAAATGTCTATTAAGCCAGAAATATTTCTCATCTCCCTTTGAAATTCCTGGGCTAAAAGAACGTAAAAGACATGTGTCCCAATTCCACAGCTGGTCCATAATGTCCCCAGTGCTCCGCCATGCTCTTCATCACGAGACCCTTGGATATGACGGACTCATAAAAGGAAAAAAATCCCTGCCTTTTTCAGGAACAGACCACTGGATGGTTATGTGTGCAAGAATTAAGCATGGTAGTATGTCACTGAAATCCTGATGTTTATTTGTTACAACAGGTAAAGTTACCTAATAAATTGGTATTTTGATATTGGGGCTGCAGTTACAAAAACTTGAAATACCGACAATAGTTTAGTGGTAAGAGGTTGGATGGCAAAGAAAAAAAAGATATTGTAGCTGCAAAGACTGAGACTCAGGTTATACTGTGGTGAAATACTGAGTGAAACTGTCACCTGTGATAGTAAGGATGACAGAGAGAAAACAGAGACCGCTAGGGAAAGTGGTGGGAAAAAGGCAAAATGAGAAAAGTGTATGGATTGTTCCCCTCCATATTTACCAAGGGAGGGCTGAGGTGGGAAGGGAGGAAAAGAAAGGAGGGAGGACAGAGAAAGAGAGGGAGAGGGAGAGAGTGAGGGAATTGGCTAGTTTTAATTGTCAGGCAGAAACAAAAATTCCAGAAATTTGGGCCCTTGCTGTGTTACAAACATTGAGTATTAGCAATTCCAGACAATAGGAAATAAGAATAAAAAAGGCTTTGACCAAGGCCCATTAAGACTTACCAGGTAAACAAAGTGACTCAGCCTTGAGGAAAACGCAGATTATGGAGGTGATATTCCCACCCAAACCTTGTTTTGGATGGCTGCAAGGTAACTAGTATTAAGTTGACAGAGTTTGGCTTGGGGGCAAGGAAGACAAATTAATTCCTGCCCTCTTCTCTAATCCTCCCCACGTACCTGCTGCCCCTGTGGCTGGAAACCGTGCCCACTTACCTGGGCCTGCGTAGCCCCTTCCCGGCACTCCCCGTGCCTCTCCTCTCCTGTGAGCCTGCTGTTCTGCTCAGCTCTGGAATAAGCTCAATGTTACTCCTAGACATTTCCCACCAGCTGCCCTCTCTGGCTGCCCATCACTTCACCTGGAGTTGTCTCCTCTGCTTGGGAATGAGCGGGTACCCTGCCCCATGGTGGCACCCCTGGCTCGCTCCCATCTTGGCACTCGGCCCTGTGGTGGCCCTCCAGCCCCGCCCGTGACAGGTCGCCAGTCAGCCCAGAAGGCCCAGAGCTGAGGGCACATGGCTCCTGGAACAGCTGTGGGCGCAGGCTGAGTCAGCCGTCGGGGTGACGACGCCTGCCATGTGAGGGTGGTCCCCAGTGAAGTCAGGGCACGGGCTGCCAGGAAGGACATGGCCAGGTTGGCTCCAAGTCATGTTTGTAAAGCTTGGTCTGGGTAGCTGTGTGGGGAAAAACTGCCTCAAGTGACAGAACTGGACACTCACTCTTAAGGCCCGGAAGGAAGTGGATTTTGGAGATAGAAGAAAGTTAAGGACCTCAGTGGAGGGCGAGGGGCTGCGGAATTCCAGGGGCGGCTGTGCAGGGTCAGGAGCCACAGGGGGTAGCGGTGGGGATGGGAAACCCATTATTTTGGACAGACTGTGACATGTCTAGATGTTCTGGTGGTGATCTCTAGTTGTTTGGCAAAATCTGTTAGGAAAATGACGTAAATGCCAAAAAAAAATAAATAAATAAATCTAAAAGTCAAAGGGGTTAAGGGGTCAAGGAGGGACCCCGGGTGCCCAACCTTTATTTCTGAGAGAAAATAGTATTTTTTTTTTTTTTTTTTAAATTAGGACTAACTTTAAGGCCTTCAATTCACACACATTATTCACACTGTTACATTTCAACTAGGAAAGAGGTAATCGATCAGCTCATTAGGTGTGAACAAGACTTCGCTAAAACTTTATAGAAAAGTAACGCACGTTACATCCTGTGTGTCAATTGAGGATGAGAGGCTCTATCACACTGTCGACGCCCGCCCCCTACCCCCAATAAAGGTTGCGGTGGGTCGCACTTGGGCCTGGCCTCCCTCCACGGTCCTGTCACCAGCAGCCATCCACGCAGGCCTGCACACCCATCACTGCTACCAGGCCTCGGGGACCGTGCATGGCCACACAGAACCTTCCCTGGAGTTGGAGCACAAGCCAGGTTTGGCACATGTTTTTATTTTACTTTCACATTTACAAACTCAGGCAGCCCTTTTCAGAAAGGGAAGGCTGAGGCTGCCTGGAAGAAAAGGTGGGCTCGTGGGCACTGCACAGAGTTGGGCACTTGGGTCTTCTTTTCAGTTGGGAAACTGTCCCGTATCTCAAGGGCCCTCATGGTCAGGTGGCATCTGGTGGCCGTGGCTTGCTCCTCGGTGCACGGGAGATGCGCTACTTGAGGCTGCCTCTGTCCAGGGTTTTATTGCTGGTGAACCTCGTTATCCAACTTAGAGTCTGGGACGATCGCATTATCAGAAAGGGGTCCGTCCGGTGGTGAGCGCTTTGCTGAGACGAAAAGAAATTGAAACGTGTAAACTACGCTGACTCTGCAATGCTGCCATGTTGTCTGGGTTGCCCTGGAGGACACAGGCAGAGAAGCCCCCGTTGCCCACCCAGGTGGAACGAAGAGGAGAGGGGGACAATAATCAAGACGGACATGCCCAAGTGCACAGCAGCCGAGCGCCAGAACTCATCCAGCTCTTCCTTTCACCGTGCCACGTTCTCCTAAAACCCCCAAACATGTTCCCCTTCTCGGGTCGAAAGAACCTACAGTCCCCTCACTTTCCAAAATTGTATCTCTTGGGCTGAATGATACAATCACTTGGCAGGCAGAGGTTCACAAATAGGGACTAGTGGTGCACAGGCATGTATTCTGGACAGGTGGGTTGCCAAAAAGTGCCCGTGGCTCACCACTGAATTTCATAGGAAGATAGTCATGGAAAAAATGGTTTGCCTCTGTGGTTACAGCAGCGCCAAGATGAAAACTGGAGGTGTAATTTTATTACCAGATGTGGTCCTGTATCAGCCCCTGCAATTTCTGTGAACCATTAGCTTCTCATGTCTCCTGAAAGGACTGGGTGCCACTCCTGCAATCCCCGGGTGACAGGCAGGACCACTCCACCATCCAGGGGAACTGCAAGGGCGCCCGCCTCATTAACAGCTAAGGGAAGGGACTCCTAACGCTGTATAATTTTTCCTCCCGGTCTGTCAGGCTGCAAATGTTTTGTCCTTTTCCCCTTCCAAGGAGAGCATAACAGCATTGGCAGGGGTGGTGGGCGAGGCCCTCAGTGCACCGGATGTTCAAACTAAGCCGTAACGGTCAGGGTGCAGCTTCACCAGCTGAGGCACACACAGGCCCGCTGGAGACTGCAGCAGACCTCCAAGGAGTGTCCTTTCTGTCCTCGTATCTCCACCTGCTCAGCCTCTGCTCTAACAAAGATATCTGAATTCACTGCATTATCTGAGTCCAATGCATTAGTTGAGCAAAAACTCTGGCTTCTGATACCCAAAGAGCTTAAAGTCCCCTTCGAAACGAGCGTACAGGCGCCGGATGTCCCGTTTGCTGATGCCCAGAAAGTAGAGCTCCACCTTGGTTTTATTATACATGGTGATGCCCGGTGGGATGGTGGGGTACGACACCAGGTGGTCGATGCCCGCCTCCTTTAAGATGTATGGGGCGTCGTCCTCCAGCGTCTCGTGGTGGCCGATCACACTGTACGTTATCTCGCAGGGTGCACACAGTTCTACGTACGTCACCCAGTGGATGATGTGGTCCCCAAATTGAAGGTCCAGCCATCTATGGTTTGGATCGCCCAGGTACCGCACAAAATCTTCAAACTGGATGCCCCTGGTCTCCGTCCGGTTCCTCCTGTACTTCCGGATGATGCCAGGGGCAATCTCATGCCTGTACCAAGGTTCAAAGCGGGGGTTGTGAACAAACTTATCCTTAAACGCAGAAATCAGTCTTTCGAAGGGATCTCTTACGATGAAAAACTTGAAGTATGTTTTCAAGCTAAAGGAAAAAAATGAAGAGAAATGAGGTTAAGCTGATGCTGTTGGTGGCAACAGCTGTGGGGGTGAGGGGGAGGAGAGAACAGCTGGAGCAGCCATCATCGCTTCCTGAACCCTCACGGGGTCCCGACACCAGCGCAACACGTGCATCTCTTACTTAATTCACTCAGCCGTCACCAGAAAGCAGATCCTGTCATTAACGCCTTTATAGGAGAGGACATGGGTCTAATACATGGTGATGGAAAGAGAACTGACTCTGGGTGGTGAACACACAATGTGAGACATAGATGATGTGATACAGAATTGTACACCTGAAACCTATGTAACTTGACTAACAACTGCCACCCCAATAAACTTAAATTTAAAAAAAAAAGAAACTTTAACTGTCTAAGGCCACAGGACCCATCCTCGTGGATCACTGAGAAAACATCTATTTAACCCATGTTTTGTTTTACGTGAGTATTTCAAAACCTCAAGAATGTTGAAAAGTTTTGTTTCTGGGCAGAAAATCCTAAGGGCAGGAACTCTAAATGAGTCAGGAACAGCTGAGGCCAGAGAAAGTTACTTCAAGGGTTTATCTTTAAAAACTCAATTCAAAATTGACAGGACAGGGGCGGGAAAATAAGAGGGGGTGGTAAGAGAACATGGGAGAGCAAGGCTTCAGGCTGCAGCTGGCAGGAAAGGTGGCCTGGGAGAGCTGCCGGCAGTGGCAGCGGTGGCGCAGTGGCACCAGTGTGAAGGGCCTGCGGTAGTGACGGTGACAGCACAGCGAGGACACCGCTGTCATTACACTAGAAGGGCCCGCGGCAGTGACGGTGACAGCACAGCGAGGACACTGCTGTCATTACACTAGAAGGGCCCGTGGTAGTGACGGTGACAGCACAGCGAGGACACTGCTGTCATTACACTGGAAGGGCCCGTGGCAGTGACGGTGACAGCACAGTGAGGACACTGCTGTCATTATACTGGAAGGGCCCGTGGCAGTGACGGTGACAGCACAGTGAGGACACTGCTGTCATTACACTAGAAGGGCCCGTGGTAGTGACGGTGACAGTACAGTGAGGACACTGCTGTCATTACACTGGAAGGGCCTGTGGCAGTGACGGTGACAGCACAGGTGACAGCACAGCGAGGACACCGCTGTCATTACACTAGAAGGGCCCGCGGCAGTGATGGTGACAGCACAGCGAGGACACTGCTGTCATTACACTAGAAGGGCCCGCGGCAGTGACGGTGACAGCACAGCGAGGACACTGCTGTCATTACACTAGAAGGGCCCGCGGCAGTGACGGTGACAGCACAGCGAGGACACTGCTGTCATTACACTAGAAGGGCCCGCGGCAGTGACAGTGACAGCACAGCGAGGACACTGCTGTCATTACACTAGAAGGGCCCGCGGCAGTGATGGTGACAGCACAGCGAGGACACTGCTGTCATTACACTAGAAGGGCCCGCGGCAGTGATGGTGACAGCACAGCGAGGACACTGCTGTCATTACACTAGAAGGGCCTGCGGCAGTGACGGTGACAGCACAGCGAGGACACTGCTGTTATTACGCGGTGCTGACACTAAGGCTCTGCACGGCTTCAGCCTTTCCCTCACAAGACCCAGGAGTGCGTAGGAGGGTGACAGGAGGCCCTGGCCCGGGAGCACCTCTGACCTGAAGGTTCTGTACAAGTTGGGAAGACCGTGTGACCGGGGCAGAAGGACTGAAAAGCAGGTGAGGAGCAAGAGGCCAAAGTTTGGTGGGTCCCTGACATTCTTATTCCTTTTAAACCTTGTTCTACGGGGCCATTTCATAGCTAATGAAGAGAACATTTCAATTTATTAGCTAAGTAATTTTTCACACGCCAGCGTCCACTCCTGCCGTGATCACTGGGGTCTGCCTCTTGGGTCTGTGCGGGGCCCAGTCCACACCGCCCCTCGGGCAGCCACGGTTGGAAGCAGGCATAATGCCTTTGAGAAAAGTGAAAAACGAAGTGGGGTTTCCCCGCCACCTAAATCCCTTTTTCATGAAATAACGAACACATTCAATAAGGAGTCCATAAAACACGACCAAAGCAGAGCAAAAAAGACCACTGATTTCTATTAAGAAAATGACCAAACTTTCATTTTAAAGGACTGCATGAAGGTAAGGGCAGAGAGACGTTCTGAAATTCTCATCAAGATTCGTGAATTTAAAGGCACTGAATGCCGGGTGTACTCAGGTGTCTCTCACCAATGCAAACCAAGAGCCCCCAGGATTTCCTGGCACACTGTGGGGTACCCGGCAAGTACAGAACCGCGTCCAGGGTTTTGTAACAGCAAAATCCCCTCCTGTAGGAAACTGCCCCTACCGCTTCTGAATTTCTGCATCACTGAAGGAGGAGAGACGGGGAAGGCCGTTCTTCTCATGGTCGTGAACCACGTTTTCAGGGATCTCTTCGATGGAAGGAAAGGCCCCTGGGAAGCAAGGGGAGAAGGTGAGTTGGCTGGCGCAGTGCCTCCCTTAACGAAGATGCCCATCTTTTAACCTGGACCCACATCCCCCACAAGCCATTCCCGAAATCCATGGCGAGGCCTTTGAATTCCCATGGCTTCTCCTGGCAGGATGAGACAGTGAAAAAAAGCTTTTGGCAATCCGTAAGCCAACGAGGAAACAGAAGTTAGAGGGAGGTCGCGGGACGGAGGGAGCACGGGATGGAGATAAGGGCAGCATCTGCTGTTAACACCGCACCTGGGTTAAAATGGCCATGAAAGAAAGATCCCTGCGTGCAGACAGGATGCCGACAACCAGGGTACTTATTCTACTACGAAACGGGGCAGATGCCAGACCACGCCCACAACACCCTCCCAACAGGCGAGGTGCTCCAGCACCCACACCCCTCACGCCTCAGGGGGCTCCTCGGGAACCTCACAGCACCGGGACAGGCACGTGGCAGGGATGTGCTGGGACCATCCGGCTACGTGGTGGGGCTGACCTGACGCTGAAGCAGCAGCACAAGGAGTGACTGAGGAGCACACAGGCCAGGGTCAGGGCCACAGGGCCTGAGCCAGGCTGAGGAGGAGCCGGGGGGCCTGGCCTTGAGCTGGTGCGCGGAGCAGGCTCTTTACTCTTTTTTCAACTGAGACAAATGGAAATAAAATGGCATGACCGGAGGTTTTAGCCAGGCCTCTGCAACCTTCACATCCATCGTGTTAATCTCGTGCTATACGCAGAGTCTGGCAGGGAAGAATCTCCGCTGGGCCATCTAAGCAGCGGCCACAGCCTTGTCTGTTCTATTCATTCCTCCCCCAAACACTCACACACCAACGCAGGGCTGTGCTAGGTGCTGCGGATGGCTGTGAAATGAGCAAGGCTGGAAATGACCCAGCTCTGCAGACGTGCTCCTGGACCTGCTCAGGCACCTGTCCCCACCCCAGTGGGCCAGGGACGACGGCAGACAGCCACAATGGCGGCCCGTTTTCTATCAAACTACCTGGCAGACCCGCTCCTCTTTTTGTCCTGCCCTTGTAAGTGGGTGTTTACTTCTTCCTTAACAGCCCATACTTCATGCTGTGGTAGCAGATTTGTTCAGATTTTCATATATTCGTTGTTTTAAATTTGATTTGTAACTTGAGTCTACAACGTCAAAAATCCAACACGCTGTCCGATTACTCAAGAAGCACATTCATTATATACCAAAAAATGAGGCCAGTGTCTCGCTTTTTTCCAACCAACCAGTGAAAAGGCCAAATGACAGCAAACTGAGCACTGTCTCTGAGAGCAGAGCGGGGGCCACCTCCCACCGTGCTCCCAGGTCTGATGCTTGATCCAGGAGTCAACTGCTGTGGGCTGAAACGCGGTGTTTTTTCAAGCTGAATTGAACCAGCAGAGCCCATAATGACCTTGGACCAGTTCAAAGTGGAGTTTAAACTAATAAACACAGTGTCTGAAAAGCATGGTAAGTAATCAAAACTGTAATGTATGAGGTCACTTTGCTCATAATTTGTTCCTGAGGAAACATCACATTTCCTGACACAAGGCAGACACACCCTCTGAATATGGACGCTCGCTGTGAAATGGGAACCATCTCTTCTTACCCAAATGGCACAGAATGTTTTGTCTGAGGGTGAAGACGCCCCCAGACCCACCGGCAGGGCTCCCCTCCCAGGCACTGGGTGTGGGCTCTTCTCACTCCAGGAAAGGCAGCTGTGGCAGCAGCTTCCTGG
The DNA here is from genome assembly GCF_004115265.2 of Rhinolophus ferrumequinum. Classification (NCBI taxonomy): domain Eukaryota; kingdom Metazoa; phylum Chordata; class Mammalia; order Chiroptera; family Rhinolophidae; genus Rhinolophus; species Rhinolophus ferrumequinum. The sequence continues at coordinate 3,987,083 of NC_046296.1, read as the reverse complement.
TGGCTCAGTGAGCCTGGACCCTTGACGTACAAGGACAGAGCCTGTGACTAGTAAGAAGCCATGAATCTGAAGGACGAATCTGCTGGGTGGCCAGGCTGCCTGAGATGGGGACCCTGCAGTGAGAAGTGAGGAGACCCCGGCCTTCGGGGAGGCCCTTTGAAAACAGGCAGGATCTGAATGAACCAACTCTTGAAGGATAACACTGACAGGAAAATCAGAGAACTCTCTGTAAGGTCACCAGGCCTCTGGGGAGACGCCCCGAGTGACCCTCCCGGGCCCATCCCTGCTGGCCACGGACGACGGCGCAGCGCTGCAGCACGCACCATTTAACACCATCAGCACTTTCTTCCACTGGGTGTTGCCCACTTTGGGAGTCTGGCAGAAAAGGATCTTGTGCTTGTCGCAGACGAATATTCGGTCGAGGACGAACTTGGACACTGCTGTGTGCGAGAGGCTCTTCAGGGCCTCGTCCCGGCAGACGTTTCGGATGAGCTCCAGGCGCTCCATATAGACCAGGGGCTGAACAAGCCGGCTGTCCGAAAGCATTTTCCCAGTCGGCTGCAAGGAACAGGGAGGCAAAAGGCGCTCAGGCTTCATCACTAGAAGACAGGAGGCCCCCCACGAGGCCCTGCTGAGACCGCCAGTTCATCCAGAGAAGCTGCCTCACAAACACAGAGGGCTCTCCGGCCTGAGTCTCCCTCGGGGGCCTGGGATTAGGCTCTAAGGATATGACGGACCAGAGCTCAGAGACAGCGAACCTTCGTTCCTTCAGCCTCAGCGTGGACAAACCCAGGGGCGGGTGAGCGGGCTGTCTGCCTGTCACTCTGCTGATGGCAACATGGCCCATCATTTCCCAGAAACAGCGGGAGATTTTCACTCAGGGGTTTTAGTAAAGGCCAGTCTCTGTCCCCTTCGTTCTTCCTAGCATTTCCCCCCATGTGATTCTGAGTGTGCATGTGTGGACTACAGCTAAGGACAAACTGTTTACACACACGGTGACTGTTCTGAAGATATTTTGGTGCAACAGTGTATCTGGTTTATTGAAACAGTATATCTGGTTTATTAATTAAAAAACAAAACACCTTAGGTCATTACATTTTAAAAATGCAAAATGCATGACTCCATTTCCTCAGTGACAAGCACATCACGCTGCTTCTCTGTAATGCCAGTAAAGGAGGGGGAAGGTTTTGCTTGGCACTCCTGCCCATGGGACAGAGGTTTAGGCCCCGTGAGCAAGTGCAGGAGCACGTGGCACTGGTTTGTCCTCCAGTCGTCAAACCAGGTGAGCAAAGTGTATGCACTGTGGGGTACAGGCTGTGATACCAGAAACCCTTGCCTACCAGGAGAGTGAGCCCAAAAGCAAGCAGAAGTGGGCGTGCTGAGCACCCACCCCCATGAGCACCGAGGCTGCAGGACAGCTGGGAGCACAGCCTGGGGCTGGGGCTCTGAGCTAGGACCCTAGATGCATGAGGAAAGAGCTGTGCTGCTTTTATTCTGTGATGTCTTCATTTCGAAGTGAGGTTTTGCTCATCTCTGCGTTATCTGGAATAGGTCTTTGAGGTATATTTTCCCCCGTCAAAAAAAAAAAAAATTATATAGTCAGTGGCACTTCTAGCCCAGGTGCAGCTAAGACAGGTCCTCTGCCTTCACATAGAATACAACTCGAGGAAAATACTGGAGTCACAGATCCCTACAAGAAATTCTTGAACTGAGGCCTCACTGCGTACTGAATACTGCAGAGAAATCCATGACTCCCCCCCCCCCCAACTGTCATTTCTTTCTAGGCAACCCATTTTTTAATTCCTGAGTGGCTTGTAGCATTTTTACTCTCATGGTTCTAGCACTTTCAACCTTTTACCACATGTCAGTGTGGGTCTTTTCACTGATTTTGCCTGGAAGGCAGCAAGCCCTTTCCACCTATAGCCTCAGTTCAGGAAATGTCCTTTCATCGGGATATTTGGGTGGGGAAGGAGTTTATTTAAGACAGAGGGAAAAAATAATCTTATGTTACCGTGTTTCCCTGAAAATAAGACCGGGTCTTATATTAATGTTTGCTCCAAAAGACGCATTAGGGCTCATGTTCAGGAGATGTCATCCTGAAAAATCATGCTAGGGCTTATTTTCCAGTTAGGTCTTATTTTCGGGGAAACACAGTAGGAGGCCTATGAGAGGAGGTGCTCCAGCATTCACCCACAGGGGCTAAACTCTGGTACAACAAGGGGCCAAGCAAAACCCTGCCCTCTCCTCAACAGTTACAGAGAAACATAACTGTGATGCTTATCTTGGGGAAATGGAGTCACAGACCACATATATACACACATATACATATATATGTACATATATATGTGTGTATGAGGTGTGATCAAAAAATATGGTGAATGTTTAAACAAAAAAACTTATTATAGTAAAAGACACATTGCCATTAATCCCCTTCAAAATACTGCCCCTCACTTCGAACACACTTATCCCACTGTTCTTGCCATTTTCTGAAGCAGCTCTGTCCTCTTTCGTGAGTGTCTTTAGTTGCACTGTTGTGGCTGCCTCGATGTCCTGAATTGATTAAAAAACGTGTACCTTTCACGGTCATTTTGACTTTGGGGAAGAGCCAGAAGTTGCACGGTGCCAGATGTGATGAATAAGGTAGATGAGGACACACCGTGATGTTTTTATTTGACAGAAATTGCTGTACCAGAAGCAATGTGGGACATAGAGCGTTGTTGTGATGGAGGATGAAGTAAAGACACTCACAAGAGAGGACTTCCAGAACTGCTTCAGAAATTGGCAAGAACGATGGAATAAATGTGTTAGAAGCGAGGGGGAGTATTTTGAGGGGGACTAATGGCAATGTGTCTTTTACTGTAATAATTATTTTAATTTAAACATTCACCATTATCTTTTAATCACACCTTGTACATATATATACACACACATACATATGTATATATATGTGTGTGTATATGTATAACACCTGAACGAATGGTTTTGAAAAAGGAAATATACAAAAGTTGATGTTTTTTATTTCAATTTTGGGTATTTTTTAAAATATGCAAGTATATATTACTTTTTCGTAAAATACTTGATTTAAAAATATTGGCTGGGGGGGGGCACGTAAAAAGACTTCTAGGAAGTTCTAGAAAGCTCTTCAAAGTCCTCCGTAAATTATTTCTACCATATTTGGGTATTTTCTGTATCTAAAGGCGGTTCTGCAAAGACAGCACAGCATTTTTCTCTCTTCCTTCAGCTCAACCTTCCATTAAGTAGAACCACAACCCTCTATCAGAGCCCACTCTGGATTTCCTTGCAGGGCTGGTGTGTCCCTTTCTTTCCATCCACAGGCCCCTTTTCTTCTTCCCTTCCTCCCTTTTTCTGCAGAGTGACAACCACTCTTTCCAGCCACTTCCTGAAGTCTTCCTCAGGGCCTTCGCATTGCCCAGTAAATCAGAGATGAATCATACAGCTGGCAAGGAAGACACAAGATGGGCTCATCTGATTTTCCTTCTCAAAAGAAGGTTGACTTAAAAAAAGCCAAAAAAGCTCCAGTTCCCAATTATGGCACAGACCCTTTGGGACAGCTTTAGAACTCAGAATGTCTGTAACACAAGAGGCTTCAATTCAGAATTCTACTGCTTTGTTAGGGAGCAGAAACATTTGTATGACAAACATTTACTGAGTCTTTACTCTGTGTTTGGACAGTCACAGCGTTTCGTGGAGACACCGGGAAAGCCTCAACTGAGTAAGAACACATGTGCACACGTGTGTGTGTGTGTGTGTGTGTGTGTGTATGTGAGTGTGAGTGTGTGTGTGTGTGAGAGTGTGTGTGTGTGTGTGTGTGTGTGTGTGTGTAGGTGAGGGAAAGGCAATTCTGAGTAGGGTGGCCATTTCCTCCGATCCCCCCCCTCTGGCCACCTCTAGGTCTGATCCTGTTTGTCAGCGTTTTGAAATGTTTCTGCTGCTGTGTCTATTTATTCCCTTAAAGTCACACAGAACTTCTCCCCAAGATTTCAAAGCAGATGGTTCTTCTAAATTAACTTTATTAAATGGGCCAAAATGCCCTTGTTATTATAGCCGTTAAAATGCTCTAGGTTTGCCAGAAAATCCATTAACGGTGCAGTGGTATCAACCTGTCCTCCCCGAGGGACTGGGCCAGTTGCAACATGGGAAAAGGATGTAAGCCTTCTAGAACACTTGAGAACAGGCGCACTGGAAATACCGGGACAACAGAGCTTCTCCCCACCACCCGCTCCCTGCTCTTCTTCCTGGATCTACTCGAACCAAACTCCCTGACACCAGGCCCTCGTCCAGGACACTCTCGCTGTCTCCTGTGTTGGACAGAATTTCCTGGGTGTCCCTGGTGGAGGGAAGAATGTCTTGGGGATTCCTAACAGCTACTTCTTGAGGTGAAGACATTGTGGAAATGAGAGTGGGCACTGCAGACCTACCCCTACCCCTCTGCTCCTTTGCAGACGTACCTCTGGTCTTCCCCAAAAAGCACTGCCAGCTGCCGGGACCTCACACGTCTCCAGGGACCAGCATCAGCCACCTGCCTTCCTGCTTTGATAAATGGGATCTAACGCAACCTCATTCTCTCGTGGACCCCAACACTTGCTCACTTATCCAGAGAGTCTCTCCTTTCCTCTCAGTCTGTTCCAATTTTTTTAAACCTCAGATCTAATCCTGATCACAAACAACACTAAGGAGCAGTGCATCATGGGGCAGCACCTCCACACAAGTTCTACTAAGAAACTGCAGAAAAATCTGTCACTTTTAAATTTGCTTTTCTTCAAGCTTAAATATTAAATACAAGGAAAAAAATTGTTCTCAGTCAGGTGTGTTTTCTCACTAATGTGCTTTCTATTTTTTTCCCTTGCACGTATACAAAACCAATTTTAATATCTGATACCATTTTCTACTATTTCCCATTGAAATATTCAGCTACATTATGTACAAAATAAACTTTTAAAGGTAAGCTATGCATCCTGATCTCCTTCAAAAATCCTTTCTTTTGGGAAAACGTGCTGAGTTTAATGTCATCTGATGACTCCTGGTCTCAGAGAATTGTGTCTGACTGCTGTCCCCATGTCCTTCTCCTTATATGAGTTTTCTCCTTGCATCTGAGTGTTATGAGAATCAATGGGATCGGGCGGCAGGAGGAGGAGACAGAGAACTGAGCCGAAAGCCCAGGCCCACTACTTGCTGTCCACGACATATTCAAACCCAGTGAAGTGCTTTGTAAACTGTAAGGCACGTGGAGGTGTCGTCTTTTCAGCCTCAGTGGCTCCTGGAGGCCAACAGTCTTTCTAGGAAGCGCGCCCTCCCCCCCAGAATGCTGTTTTTTCCTATGCAATCAATGCTGCTGCAGCATCCAAGTGGTGCTGTCTCAAAGCACTTTCTTTATTCCTCTTGCAAAACTCTCACCCTTCCTTGGTGTCATCATTGATCCAAGTCACTAAACATCAACTTCCTTAACTCTTTCTAGTAGAGCCACCCTCCTATTTCCTACAGGTTTGTTTCGTGTCTCTGTCCATCCGCACTTTCCTTGCCCTGGGACACATCTTAACCGAAAAGCAACACTCCAGGCCCATCTCATAAGAGCCGTGCAGACTTGATCTTTATTCCGTCCGTGTCCTGTGGAATGTTAACTCCAACAGCACGTCCCTCTGGCCAGGTGCGTGCTGTTTAGCCTTTGCTGGGTTCTAAGTTGTTGTCCTTACACTACAAGTCACCGACAGGAACTGTCCCTTCTCTGTGGTTTAACTCTGGGCTGATTTACGTATTTAGTTTGCTCTACCCACTTCACTCCTTCCGGCACAACTGCACCCTAAATTTTCCAGACCCAGAATGGGGGGGTCAACATGTGAGAGGGGAACTTAAGAGGACACCCCACCCCTCATTTTGGCTGAGGGATGGCTAGGGATTTATGTGCAAAAAGAGCCTGAGGAGAAAGATCTGGGTCAGAAGGTCACGGAAGGTGAATGCTGGGGACAAGTCAGCAGCCTTGGGCACCGCCACTAACTCCCACGGAATTTGGGCTGATTAGCCTTTTTCCTAAACTCAGTTCTCTTCTCCACAGCACTCCCAGGCGGAACAAAAGCTCTTCTGCCCAAGACCCCTTCTAACTCTAAATTTCCCTGATTCTGGGGCAGATCCTCTCCCGTGCCCTGGGCTTTCTCCTGACCTTGCCCAACACGCTCCACTCCCCTGGCAAGGCTCATTCTCGGCTGGTCAGGAATTCAGCACAATCAACATTTACAGAGCAGCCGTGATGTACAAAGCACTGCGAGGGACACAAAAATAGACGTGGCCGTGCCTCCCCCAAAGAGAAGCTAAAAAGATGAGCAGAAACATGCAGAAGTGACAAAAACAGTGACTACAAAGCAGAACACAATGGTAAGTGGAAATAGCTGATGAGCACACAAAGGGAGGAGAAGCTAGTGCCCACGCATCAGGGGCTGCAGGCAGGGAGCAGGTGAGAGGGAGACCCCACAGGTAAGAATGGGAAGAGGTGGCCCTGCTCCTCTGCTGACGGGGCTGGAGGGGACAGTGCCCCTGCCTTGCTGTGCCCACCTTCAGTTCCTCGGGAACGTGCTTCTCTCCCGGCAACCTCCCCGCGTCCGGCATGGCTGTCAGGAACAGGAACTCCTGTTTGGCGCTGTAGGCTAGGAGACAGACAGGTCAGAACACCTTGTCATGGAGGAGTAGACACACAGGCCGCTGCAACAGAAAAGAGGCCCCAGAAACAGATCCACCCAAATATGCCCAACTGGCATCTGACATGTGCAGAAGCAATTCAGGAGAGGAGGAAGTCTTCTCGACTAATGGCGCTCGAGCAACTGGACACCTACAGGCACATAAAACTACAGAACTTCTTAAAAACATAGGAGAAATTCTTCGCAAAAACTAATAAAGTGAACCTCCTCAAAATAAAAAATTTACTCTGCAAAACACCCTATGAAGAGCATGGCAAAACAAACTGTAGACCAGATGAAAAATCTGCAAACCACATTATCTGACAAAGGAGTAAGTAGTATCTAGAATATGAAAAGAATTCTCAAAACAGTAAGAAAGAAAGAAAGAAAAAATCCAATTAGCAAATAGGCAAGACATGAACAGACGTTTCACTTAAGAGGATATATGGACGGCAAATAAATACATGAAAGGATGTTCAACATTGTTAGCCATCAGGCAAAAGCAAATTAAAACCACAGTGAGATACCACTACATACCATCAAAATGCCTAAAAAACAAAATAGTGAAAATACCAAATGCTGGTGAGGATGCAGAGAAAAGTCAATCACTCATACATTGCTGGTGGGAATGTAAAATGGTCCAGCCACTCTGGAAAACACTTTGGTCATTTCTTTAAAAACTACGCATGTAATACCATGCGACCCAGCGACTGCATTGCCAGTCACTTATCCCAGAGAAATGAGAATTTCCAAGGTCACGCAAAACCCTGCACACAAATGTCTGGAGCGGCTACGTTTGTAATAGCTCCAAATTGGAAACAATCCAGATGTTCTTCAACAGGTGAACGATTAAACAAATGGGGTACTTCCACCATTGACTACTACTCAGCAATAAAAAGAAACAAACTATTGATACACACAAGTTGGGTGAATCCCCAGGGATTTTTTTTTTTAATGGTGAGTAAAAAAAGCCAGTCCCAAAAGGTCACATACTACATATATTCTTGAAATCACAAAATGGTTGAGGAGAGATTAGTGGTTGTAGGGGGCGGGGAGAAGGATAGGGCAGAAATGTGAGAGGGAGGAGAGTGTAGCTATAAATGGACGATAGACGGGATGCTTGACTGTATTAATGTCAAAACCCTGCCCCCAATGCTGCACCATAGTTCTGCAAGCTGCCACCACTGGGGGAAACTGAGTCACGGGACACAGAACTCTCTCTGCTACTTCTAACAACTGCATGTGACTGCACAATGTTCTCGAAATAAAAAGTTGAATCAAAAAAGAGAAAAGAAGTTACATTTAGTGCTTACTCATTAAACATTCATGGGAACTGAGGTGAGACTAGAGAAATCCTACATACAAAATGCTAGTACAGAGTAATAATTTACAGCAAACTGATTTCTGGGAAACCTTTGGGGCAGAATTTGAAGATAATTTTCAGATCTCTACAATCAAAGAAACATTTACTTTCAAAATTTTGCAAAGCTTACTATATAATTAGAAAGAACAGATATCAAATAAAAGCCTAAAAATCAGCATAACAAAGCATGAACAAAGGCACAGTTCATTTTTTAAAACAAATCAAAACCTACTCCTCTTAGGTTGCTAACACCAACCCTTTGCACACTGTTCTGCAGCCCCCACCTGCCCGGGTTACTGTGAAACATCGCCCTCCCCACCCCGTCCCTTCCCAGGCAGAACAGCACCTGTGGCCTGAGGTCTTCCCTGCACAGAGTCCTGACTAGTGATCCCATCTCCCCATCGCCCTCTGAGTTACCTGCTCCAATATAAACTTCTCTCCCACACACCCTTATGAACCCCACTGAAATCTTTTCCCCATTTTCTCTGTTTGAGTTAAAATGCAAGTAACCAAAGCTGCGCACAGGAGCTGTCCTGGGCCTGCATGAGGACAAAGTGTGCTGTGTACGGTGCAAAAGCAGACGAAAGCATCAGCGCCGTCAGCCGAAGCTGCTGAATGCTCTGAGGGCTGAGGGACCAACATCTGTCCCTCTCGTCATCCTGAAGCACTTATGTGCTAATAAAAAGGTCACAATCCACTCCCATGTGATCATGTCCTGTTCCAACGACGTCTTCTACTACTAGCTCTGCCGTAGGTTCAGTGAGTTTCGTAGAAACCTAATCTTCCTTAATAACATTTTACATAGGACAATGTCTCCTGAATTCTAAACAATCGACTTACGATGAATTTTTGAAAAGTAACCGATTTCACACGCTCAGAAGCATACAGGCTTCGGCAGCTGTGGAACGTCTCACACACCGGTCAATCATCTGCCAATTTTTATGATTTTAAGCCTCCTGGTATTTGCTCCCCAACTCCCCTTGGCCCTGATTCAACCGGGGTCAAAAAAAGTCACAGCACAACTTATGTCTGGTTTTTCCTTTGCTTTGCCGATAGCCGTTTATTTTCAGCAGATGCCATTACCCCCACTATGATCACAGAGTGGTTCCTTTCCCCACCCTGACTCTCAAGAGCAAGACTCCAGCTTCTGGACCAAGGATTCTGATCCTCCAGGTGTGGCCAGGTTTCTTCATACAGCATCAGCTCACTTTTGTTCTAGGCATCGTTATACTTATAATGTTTCACAAAACGTTTTTCAATTTGCCAGGGGACATACTGCCTTGTTTTTCTAGAAGTGCTCACAGGTACTCGTCTCCCCAAGCATGCTGTGCATCCAGTCACCCAGGGCCACCATTCCATCACACGCTGGGCAAAGACAGTCAGGTCATGGGCTCTAAAGCAGCTGACAGTCAAGCTCAGGGGCTCAGTGCAGGCAAGAAACTGGAAGAGGAAGTCACACAGATAGTAGTAGCACAGCAGATGTACAAGGATGTCATTTTTGATTTCAAGTCTCAGGATCCCATGCCATGCAACTGCCATCACTGAATGGGATTTATTTCCGAATAATAAAGTCTCATTATAACATCTGACCCTAGTTCAACATGACCCTGAATTTGTTAACCAAGGATGAGTCACTGCCACAAACATCACCATGGCTTCCTTGCTGAGCTGAAGTGAGACCATAACACTATTTTAAAAAAAGGTAAGCGCTGCCTTAAACAGCAGTTCAAGACCAGTCTGCTCTTCCTATCGGCCTAACTGGCAGAGAAATCAGTAGAAACGAGTAGGTGAGGAGACACACATCCACCGAGGGATTCGGGAACAGGGCCCACTTCCCGGAGGACAGAGCCAGAAGAAGCAGCCCCACAGAAAGCTGAGTTACAACCAGCTGCTAGACGCGGAGACCAAGGACTCGGCATCTGCGGTACAGGGAGTAGACCTTCGTCACACAGAATGCACTGTGTTGTCAGTTATTTCCTCGTGATGATACTCCACACTGGGATCTCGGTGCAAAAGCAAAAAGACTGCGAACACCGGTGAAGTACATTCTAACACGTGAGAGAATCTCCTATGGCCACATGTGTTTACAAAGCTCTTTCAGTTTCCTGCTGGGGGTTTAAGTGCCGCCCCAGACAGAGGGGGCCCTAAGGCTAAGGGACCGTACCCACTAAGCGCCAGTGCTCAGGGGCAGGAGATGCCGCGACACCCCGCCCGGGCGTCCAGGGCTGAGTGCTTGACTCCTCCTGGATGCTCAGCCAGCCGGCCTGGCAAGACCCCGCATGTGGCTCGCTGCCTTCGTTCAGAACTCAGCCAATGGACCCATCTTTGTGGTTCCAGCCAAGCACTTAGGGACAATTGGGTAAGATCCTCAGTGGTCAGGAAAGGCCAGGCTATGCCGTGGGCCTGACAACAAAGGGTTCTCTCTCTGAGTTCACCATGCGGGGCTGACACGGCCCTCACCGGGTACACACCTGGGGGGCTCTCTCCATGCCTCCCCGAGTGGGAAGGGGGTGGGGCCAGGTGTGCGCCGGCTCTGATGTCCCCACCTGGAGCGGCCCATGCCCACAGCCCTCGCACAATCACACGGAACATCAAAGCGCAGGAGGACTCACCGCTCACCTTGAGTGGACAGGCTGCTGACCAGCATGAGGCCTACCTCAGGTCTCTGCTCGGGCAGAAAATCCTACGTAAAGCTTTTCTCCTTCTCCACAGGTTTTCCCTTCGTTCCCTCTAATTTTTCGCTCCCCTTCACAAAACCCCCTGAGCGTCTACGCTTCTCTGAAAACATTCGGCATAAAACTTGACACATCAAAGTAAAATAACCACTCATTTATCAGATACCACTGAGAAACAAGGTGCATTTTAGAGGTTACACTGCCATAGAATATTATGACTCAAACACACATCAAAGTAATTGTTTTTGGTGGAAGTCTCATAAATACATTACCTATTCTCCTACTTCTTAAGACAAAATAAACAATTAACAATTTAACATCGTGACCTGACTTTTAAGGGCTCTCCTTTCCAGGAGGTGACCTTTAAAGGAATCGTGAATAAAATGTATGGACTTAGTAACATGGATTTCATATTCTCAGCAGCTCTTTTGATTTCCCAGCTTTGTTCTACACTTGGGGTTCTCCACTGGGCCCCACTTCTAGATTCTAAGCCACTAGGTCTCTCTCTGGTTGCGCCCAAGCAGTGAGGTCTACGAAGAACCTCAATGACTCTGAGGCATCAGGGGAGGAGACCCACTGCTCTCTTACTCAGAGGCCTCCATTCTCGGCAACACATCTAACTGCGCTGGATAGTGGGCGAGTGTCAAACTGTCAGGCTGAGATCCTGGTCTCACATTCCCACAACCCTCCAAGACTGGGCCCCTGCTGTCCTGACAGAGGCCCTGGTCCCCGGGGTGAGTCATGATTACCCGTGATGCCCCTGGCCACCTGGAGGTGTGACACCACCTTCCCGAGGCTGTGAGACCCTCCGGTTCTGACACAGGGCCATGCAAGATGAAGGGGTACTTGTGATGACAGCCTGTTAGGGCCCCAAGCCCGAAGGCCTGGTAACTGTTACCGAGTGGCCACTAAGGAGCTGAGAACTAGCCCTCAGGTCTGATTTCAGAGCCACCCTCTTCTGCCTGCAGATCTGCCTTCAAACCTTGTTCCTGGAGACAGAGGGACTGGGAGCAGGAGTGGGGGGCACGGGGCAGCCCTCAGCACCGCAGGGACACACGGGAGCTCTGGGGTGTAGCAGAGCCAGCAACCTGTGATCACACAGACGGCACAGGCCGCACGGCCGCCAGGAGGAAACTGGGAAAACCGCTCATGTGGATGCTTCTCTAATCTCCTTTCCTGCGGGCCGCCATCTGCAGGAGGACGTGCGCAGTGTGGGCAGAATGCAGATGCTGTGCACAGCCCTGGTCCCAAGCAAGCATCCTCCCTCAGGCAGACGTCCTCAGGCCAACGGAAAGCTGCTCGTAAGCCACCAACGTCTCCCCTGTGCTGCACCTCACTCTGCCCCAGAAAGGCGTCGCCTCGAGGTTCAGCAAGACCATCCCTGCAGCCGCTTACATGCAGCCAGCACTTGGAGGATCAGCCAGAGAGCCTCCCAGCGCTCGGCTAAGTCTTGGAGGCTTTCAGAGCATGCAGCATGCCCATCTGCCAGAAAAACCACCGCGGCCCAGGTAAGCAGGGGACAGGAGAAGCAGCTGGGAGGTGCGTGCTGAGGCTGGCCTCGGTGCTGTCCGTGTCCCCCTGGCAACCCCTACATCAACCCGGGGAGTTAAAAATCCTCAGAAACCACCCGACACACACATGAAATCACCGTCCTGATGCACAGAGGTGACCTCCGTACATGTGGCGAGCAGCACGCAGAGCCAGTGGGCACACAGCATGCTGAGTAATCACGGCAGCACCTCACGACGTCACCAAGTCAGCTGAATTCCCAGATGCTGAGCCTGGGGACACCACGCAGGAGGCGCCAGAGAACCCACAGTGAAAACACGTCCTGCCCACCCCCGGGGCTGAGCTGGGAAAACCCTCCCCTCCCTGTCCACCCCCTCCTAGCCCCTTTGTAACTGGAAAGATTTGGACGTCGTGACCTCCAACGCCCCTTCGGGCATGACAGTCCTTGAATTCTGTGATACAGGTCAGTCATGCATGTCCCCAGGAACTATCACAGCGACATCTGGATTGGCCAAATCCATTCCACATGGCAGTGTACCTACCGTCAGGGTCTTTAAAGGTCAACGTGATGAATTTGCTGGCCACCATGAACATGAAAATCACCCAGAAGCATGCGGCCAACAGAAGCCACTGGTGGTGCATGTTGTCAAAAGTCAGCCATTCAGTGATTCTTCCTGGAAAGCACAGCGAAATGCACCCACTGCTTACAGTACAGCAATTAAACAAAAAGTGATTAAAAACAACAGATGATTTCAGTTAATAGTATCAACACAAGTATTTTTTTTTAAAAAAGTTGTTTTGATACAGTGGGTATTTTGACTCGGTATTTAACATTTTATTTTTAATTAATAATACCTTATCACTTTGATAATTAAGTCCAATGTAAAACCCCCAAATGGAAAGAAGCCATTTCTACCTATTTAGGAATGCAAGATAATATTTCACTTTTGCAGATGTGCCTCTTGACTCCTTTCTCGCCCAGGCTAACATCAAAGTGTGTTTCTGATCCCAGCGCCCACCAGGGCCTGCAAGCAGGTGGGCAGGAGGCCTGCAATGGGCTAGCCCTTCAGAGGGCAGAAGCCACCCTGGGGCATGACGAGCAGGCTGTTTAGAATCCTGCCTTGCTGATTAGACAGAGCCACACCCAGGGAATCTGGACAACAGGAGAAATGACATCGAAGCTTCCCTGTCTCCACTCACTTGCCTGCAAAGGCCGGTGCAGAACCTGGGGGGTGGGTGTTTTTCATGCTTTCACTGCCTGGGAGAGATGCAGGCCACGTCAGTCCTCAGGTCACACAAGTCACACTCTGCTGCAGGGGACACGTAAAGAAGTAGGAAGTCACAGTCAGTTCTCAGCAAGAGAAACAAAAACGTGTTTCATGTCACCTTTAACACAGTGCTTCTTTAAGCCAAACCAAACCACTTAGAGTCACCAAACCAGCTGACTGAGGCTACCCGTCAGTCCTGGGCAATGGGGAGAACTGGTCCTCTCTACACGTGCTGATGACAGAGGACCCCAGAGAGCTTGTGAAGGCTGGATGGGACAGAGCTCCGTGTGGGCCCATGTGCTCAGCTCTCCTCATCTCAACAACATTTACTTCCTAGAATCTCTCTGGAACTGTAAGAGACTATTAGCATGAGAACTGCTATCTTTAGGTCAGGGTTAACAGCCCCTAGCCTGAAACAACATAATTATAAAATTCCAGGATGTGGGCAGTTGCAGCATGGAGACTAGAAGTTCTGTAGCTTATCTTATACTCCTTATAGCTATGCAAGTCCTGTAGCTTATCTTATACTCCTGGTCTCCTTGTCCTGTAGTAAATCTTGTACTCTTTGAAGCTATGCAAGTCCTGTAACTTATCTTATACTCCTGGTCTCCTTGTCCTGTAGTAAATCTTATACTCTTTGAAGCTATGCAAGTCCTGTAGCTTATCTTATACTCCTGGTCTCCTTGTCCTGTAGTAAATCTTATACTCTTTGAAGCTATGTAAGTCCTGTAAGTTTATCTAGTACTCTCAGAAGCTATGGAAAGCCTTGAAAATGCTATATAACCCCTTGGCTTTAAGTGTTTGGGGTCCTTGTTAAAACCCGCTGCGTCGGGCAGAGACTCGGACCCCAGCTGGCTGGAAATAAACCTTGCTGTGTGACTTGCATTATTGTGCGGGTTCTCTGTCTGTCTGAGGGGGACAATTCTGGACCTTAACAGAACCAGGCCTCTGAACCCCCAGTGCCCTCCACTGAGTGGTTACCCAGCCTGCACCTGAACACACGCTGCAGCGGGGAGCTCACCGCTTACCATGCAGCCTGTGCCTTTCCAGGGTGGCTTATGTGTCACGCTGTCAACCACAGCTGCCCATACATCAGGCCCAGTGAGCTTCCTGTAGTCCTCAAGTAGGGCTGCCGGATTAAACAAACAAAAAATTCAGTTAAGTTTGAATTTCAGAAGAAAAACAAATGACTTTTTTAGTATAAATGTGTCCCAAATATTGCATATGCCAAATATACTTTAAAAAAGCTATTTGTTTTCTCTCTGAATTTCAAATTTCACTGGCTGCCCTGTGTTTTCTCTGGCAACAGTACCCGTCAAGGGGAATGCCAGTCCCTCTCTACCTGCCTAGCTGATGAAGCCAGCTGGCCTGTCCTAGCTGATGTCCCTTTCTTCTTTGTCATCCTTCCCGGAGGCCACACTGTACAAGGCAGAGCCCTGGGTGGTTCCACCCATCATGGGCTCTGACTTAGCAAGTGACTGAGTCTCTCCAAGCTTTGGTTTCCCATCTGAGACCAGGGTGGTCACGAGGATTAAGTGACAGAACGCATACACAGGATCAGCAACCACCTGGCCTGGAGCATACGCTTTACAAACATAAATTGGCCGGTGCCTCAGCACCCTGTGGCCTTCCTGTTTAACCTACATATACCCTTCGGGCGTGTGGCAGCCAGCAATTAACACGACAGGCTGGTCTTCTCCAAGGAGAGGAAAAGTAAGGCCCCACTCATCCCAGGTGACTCAGGCTAATAGCCCTTCCCTGTTAGAGACAAGGGAGGCATAGCCTGTGCCCAGGGGTACAGGGCACCGCAGTCCTGAGCCCACTGGACTTGTCCCTCCAAGACAGTGACACTCAGTAGGACCCTCACTGGTCACAGTGGGAGTGCCCCACTGAGAAACCCCCACGCAGGCCTTTTCTTACAGAGGGGTGGGGGCCACGTGGGTCAGGGAGCGATCCAGAGAAAGGAGGTGTTAAGGTCCGGAATTGTCCCCCTCAGACAGACAGAGAACCCGCACAATAATGCAAGTCACACAGCGAGGTTTATTTCCAGCCAGCTGGGGTCCGAGTCTCTGCCCGACGCAGCGGGTTTTAACAAGGACCCCAAACACTTAAAGCCAAGGGGTTATATAGCATTTTCAAGGCTTTCCATAGCTTCAGAAAGTACTAGATAAACTTACAGGACTTACATAGCTTCAAAGAGTATAAGATTTACTACAGGACAAGGAGACCAGGAGTGTAAGATAAGCTACAGGACTTGCATAGCTTCAAAGAGTATAAGATTTACTACAGGACAAGGAGACCAGGAGTATAAGATAAGCTACAGGACTTGCATAGCTATAAGGAGTATAAGATAAGCTACAGAACTTCTAGTCTCCATGCTGCAACTGCCCACATCCTGGAATTTTATAATTATGTTGTTTCAGGCTAGGGTCTGTGAACCCTGACCTAAAGATAGCAGTTCTCATGCTAACAGTCTCTTACAGAGGCAGGTGCCCAGGGGGTGGTTGCAACCTGAACAGAGAGGCATTCGCCCCCGTGCGCTGGGTCTCGAGAAGACACAGAGGCTGAGGAAGAGGGTCTGTGGTGAGTGCCTGGAGCTCGCAATCCACGCTTTGCTAAGCGCTGTGGACAGTGAGCAAGGATGAGGGGAGCCACCTGGGCGCCCCCACACACGCAGACACACTTCCTCTGCAGAGCAGTGAGCAGGACCTCCGGGCCCTGCCCACTCTCAGCTTCCTGCTCTGTTCACACCTGAGGACCTGCAAGGCTTCCACCCTCCCGGGCTGCAGGACATTTTTATGGTTTAACTTTCCAGGGGGAAGTAGTCTTTTGATGGGATCTAATTTGAGTCTTCCCCCTGAGCTTACCTCTAGACAAAAGTAGGGAGGTAACGAATAAACAACTTACATGAAAATGAAAACCAGGACATCTGCTCTCCAGGAAGCCAGGTGGCTTAGGGACAGGATTTCTACTCTTGGACTACTTGAAAAGGGAGACTTGCACTATCCTATCCTGAAGCCATGCCCGCCTTCCCAAGTCTTGGATTTCCATTTGAAATCAGGAGCACCCAGCCATGGCGTCATGGTCCAGAGGAGGCTGCAAGGCTCCCACCTTCTTCTCACCCCCTCATGCCCCCTCTGGAACAGGCTGGGAGGGAGAACAGGACGCATGAAGACTCTGCTGGGGCTGCAGATCTGGAAAGCCTCGCGTGCATAAACCCTAGGCCCTGGCAAAGAGCCTAAGTCCACAGGCCCTCACGGGGGACTTCCACAGCCACCCCGACCAGGCAGAGGCCTCAGCGACCCCGTTCCCTGCTGCAGGTCCCCCGGCGGGCCTCAGCGCCTGTGCTCAGGCAGCCCGGGAGGCCGCAATCTCCTGTGGCCCCTGGGCTTCTGTAAATTCGAGGTCAGCAGGGCCCGCTCCTGTCCCATGACCCAGACCCAGCAGAGGAAGAGTCAGCGCTCCCTGATTAGCCAGCCCGTCCTTCACTGCACCCATCACAGGTGGAATCCATTCCCTGGTTGGCCATCTGTTTTCCCGAGGAGAATGGAAGCCAGGGCCGGAACAGTGCCGCACGCACGGTTAGTCGACCATCATTACTGGCTGAAGGACGGCCTCAACCAAGAAACTTCTCAGGACAACGTGGGAGAGCGGAAAGGCACTTTAGAAGATACCTCGTCCACCCTTCTACCTGAGTTTCCAAACTAAAATCTTTAAATAGGAGGCCCCCTTTCAACCTCAAAATATTTCTCCAGTCTCCACATGAGAGCAGTTATATGAGTATATTTAATATCCATTAACTGAGATTAGAAAATAACTGAAGCTGTTACTAGGGCTTCAGGATTACCTGAAAATAAAAGTTACATTTTTTATAAGTCACAGAACTTACATGCATTTGAATAGACAGACAACTTAAAACATAATGACGGGGGAGGGGCTAAGAAATCCTGCTGAAGTCCAAAAAAAGTTGTTTTAATTTTAAATAACATCCTATGCCGGAAGGTGTACCAATAACATAGATCCAAAGTTTCAAGATATATCAGTGAACAGAAAAGGGAAAGTTGCAGAACTGAATGTATGATCTTATTTGTTAAGAAAAATTACATATGTGTGAACGTACGTGATTATATACACACGTAAACACATACATATGTGTGATGCACAGAGTAAAATCTTGAGAGGACGAGTGGAATCATTTTTTTGCTTGATACAATCCTGTATTTAAAACTGTTTTTGCAATAAGCACGTATCCAGAAAATGTCACCTATATACATGGACCCTGCTGATTTTATTTCTTCTGTGTAACTTTTTTCCTACCTCATTTTTACCAACTGCAGTTTCCTTACCACTTTGCAAAGTGTGGGAAAGGATGGGAAATACTTTCCTAGCCAGGAAAGAATGGGGTGAAATGACAAAGGCAGTATGTATGTATCTGAATATCTGGTAAATACAGCTCTGTCTTCCTTACTTTTTGGTTTTTAAAATGACTCACTATTTAAAACATGAAGTATAGAGATTAATGTAACAAACACTGATGTAGAGCAACTCAGCTCCAATAGTTCTGCTGTACTTTCCTGAGTTATTTTACAGGACGTAGTGTTACACACAGGTTGGAGCCCCGCCATGCCCCACCTGGCCCTGGTCCCGGCCCTCCCCAGGGCAGCTCCATCGGGGTGATCACCCTTCTACCAGGTCAGAGGTGGCTCCTCTGATGGGAGCATCAGCAAGGGCTTAGGGAGGGGGTCTTCCGGCCCAGGCAAAGGCAGGACCGACTGGGGAGGGTGAGAAGGTGCCCACGGCCTGCAAGGAAATACTGCGCTCGGTATAGATGCTTCCATTATGTCAGGAGGCAAATGTCAGTGGTGAAGCGCGGGCGGGGGGGGGGGGCAGAGGAAGGAGGGACGTGCCCAATGTTTAAGCCCCTAACTTTTTCTCCCATGGTCTACAGCAAGGAAATTAAAAATTATACACAGATTCAAGTGGAAAAGCTGTAAAGGTGGGCAGATTAAAATTTTAGACAAACAGATTTGTTTTCCAAGTCACATGGTACGTGAGCCAACCAGGACCAGTACGACGAAAGCCTGGTTCTTCTCAAAACGCCCCCTCCCTCAGGTCCAGTATCCCTACAGTTTACCACGTAAGACACTCAAACAGAGGTAGACGACCACCTGCATATACTTTGAAGGACACAACCTAAAAATAATTATTTATTGACTTCATCACCCATTGGACAGAATAAGTACAAGGATGTAACACTGAGTCCCCAACCAAACACACACACGGCTCACGTCCTCACGGAGCCTGCAGTCTGTCGGCGAGACCCACATGCACGGAAGAATCTATCCAAGGAGAGGCATGCGGTGCTGTGAGAGGAACACACAAGGGGTCAGGACCTGGGTGGACAAGTCGGGGACAGCACAGTCACCTAAGGAGCTGAAGGGGCAGGATTTCAGGACAGGGCAACAGCATGGGGTAGGAGGGAGCAAGCTGGGGGGCCCCCTGAGTAACAGAAGGAAGGCCGTGTATGGTGGAGTTTCCAGAGCACGGTCAGAGACGAGCCAAAGCAGATGTGGGCCTTCGAGAGCTGTTATGGAATTTGGTTTGTACCTTGCCAGCAACGGAAGGCCACTGGAGAGAGTTTTACATGAGAAGAGGGGTGGCAGTACTGTGACCTGCCTTAAATTTTGAAACTATTTCCTTGGCAGCAAGTCAAAGATGTAAAACGGAACTGTCCACTGGGCCACGGCCCAGTCTCAAGGCCATTTCCATACCTGGAGCAGGAATATTCCAACCAGGCACCACCACGCCCAACCAAGTGTTCATCACACGCCATCGTCTGGGTCCCTAAAACCAGTGAAGGAACCAGTAAGACCCACAGTCTCTGACGGGCTGGGTTTTTATGAACCCTAGAGGTTGGTATGTCCGGTTGGCCATGGCATGTTTTTGCTTTGAGATTGCATGCATTCTGAACCTAGCTAGCTACCAAATAGTGTCACACATTATGTTGAGGGCAGTGGTTCCCAGCCCTGAGTGGACACTAGAATAATCTGGGGAGCTTTTAAAAAATATAGCCATGCCCTGGGCCCCAAGAACACCAGGGCCAAGACAAGACACCCCTCTGGAGACGGACATCGGGCAGGTTTTCAAAGCTCCGCCCAGGATTCTAATGAGCAGCCAGGACTGAGAAACGCTGGCCCAGGCCCTCTGCCCTTCTCAAATGTTACCGCCCACAGGAATCCCCGGGCAATCTTGTTAACAATGCAGATTCTAGGCCTTCTAACATAATGGACAGTTTCCCATTACCTCCTTCAATTATAAGAAGGAAAACTGGTAGCAAAATCTGTCAGAATCTGTCAACTAGAATCTACTGATGACCTGAATTACACGAGCTCTGGAAAAACAGTTTCAAGAGGTTTAATTAGAATCAAAGATCTCCATCAATGTTCCCATTTACCCTATTTTCTGGCTCTCCCATCAATAGGTAATTCACTCCGTAGAATTAGGGTTTGGTCTGACCTTGGAAAAATGATAATTTGCCCCAGTTTTTTAAACAAAAAGAAAGGCATTCCAAACTCCCTTCACCCCAGCTCCTCTCAGCCTGCCCCACTGTCTGCACTGTTTCCTTGAGTGCACCAATTCTCCATGGGGTCTGCCTCCTGCCCAAGGATGACCCACAAGACTCACTGCTTCTGTCCGCAGAGACTGCCCCAGAGTTCTCCAGGGCTCTGCCAAAGGCCACTGCTCTCCCTGCAGCCCAGGGACAAACGGCCTTTACAAAGCCTGACATTTTCTGTAATTAACTCTCCTTTGTTCAAGGAGCCAAGACAACTCTCAAAGTGCCTCTGGCAGCTAATGGGGGCAAACCTAAGGGTGGCCCAGGTCCCCTGTGGTCATGGTGTGCTGCCCTGAACAGGGCCCCGCCAGCCCCCAGCTCATCCATCCATCTTCAGAGCTTTCCTACTTCCGGTCATTAAGAGGGATTTTCATGTGTCAAGATGGCAGGATCTAAACCAAACTCACAGGACTGGGCTCTTTGAAATCCCCTAAGGCAGAACTGGTGGTTAAGGAACTTAAGACCTTATGGGGAAAGCAGAGGCAGGGAAGCAAGATCATAACTGGACCTACAAGAAATCCTAACCTTTTTCTCTCTCCCTCTAAACTAAAAGAAAGCAGGCGTTTTACATGTTTGTAATTACTAACAATAGGATTGGTACTATTACCATCTTTTGGTGCAAAGTTTCCCTCCCTGCATTTTCAAAACGATGCTTGTAAATCCATTTTGCTCAGCTGCCAATAACACCCCCGCCCCTCCCCCAGTGTATGAGTTGTCACCCCAAAGCACAAAGCCTTTCTGAATTTGTGCTGAAGAGCTCAATTCTCATCTGCTATGTTCCACTTTTTGCCATGCACATTCCCTTATTAAAGGTTCTGAAAAGTCCTGTGATAAATAAGCCCACCTAACTCTGTCTAAAACAACTTTTTTCCCCAAATGTCATCCATTCAGCAGTATTTACCAAGTGGGTGCTCTAGGCCAGGGGCGGTTCTAGGCCCTGGGGATACTTAAGGCAACACACACTCCCTGATCTCACAGTGCTTGGTTCTCTTAGAGGCAGCCGGGCCATAAACAAACAGAGCCTTTAATGTAAAGGACCACACCAGGCACTGAGAGCCATCAATAGTAACAAAGAAGAGTAAGGCACAAGGGGAAGGCCTCTCGGAGGGCACGATGTTGAGAAGAGGCAGAACAGAGTGAAGAGACAAATCTGGCAGCCACGTGGGCAAAGAGCGTGGTCTGGGTCCCAGAATCCACAAAAGCAGCAAGGCTGCCAGTGTTTCTCATGCACTGACCGAAAAGGGAAGGACGTGGCCCCAGGGAAGAATCCTGTCAGCGGCCCTTTACTGAGATGGAAACTCCTGGATCCCCACTTCCATCACACATGCACCCCAAGAGAAGGATCACGTGTCCAGTGTTCAGTTTTTAAAACATTCTTTCAAAACATACCCAGACACGAAAGGAAACTTCACAAAAATAATCTGGTCATGCCCAAGGAACTCGTAACCCTGGGAGGACTCACGGGGAGAAGGGAAAGCAGACAGCTGAAGGCTAGAGCAGTGGGGGACAGTCCACAAAGCAAATCAACCTTTCTATACCCTTTGATTATGAGCTGATCGATAAAATTATTAAATTACAACCTAAATGACTTTATCATGTATATAAAGTTCAGTCACTGTGATTTTCAGGTTCATAGTAAGGGTTTCTCTCGATCTAAGTTCAGAAATTTCCTTTCGAAGGATCATCCTTAGTTACCAGAATGAAAACTCGCTCCCATCTCTGGCCGGCCGCAGAACGCATGTGAGGTTGACAGATTTTCATGAATAATAACAATCAACAGCCAATACCTGTGTGAGGCTCACGGCAGGGCAGGCATTGCTCTTCGCAGAGCTCAATTAAACCTAGCTTGAGAGGTTACTCCTATTATTTTACTTAAGAAAACATTTCTTCTAAGTATATGTATACAGACTCCTATTTAAGAGTTTTAAGTTTCCTAAAACCTCCACACAAGCAAGAAAGAAGGCAGTAAGAATACTGAATGACAAGAACCTCAAATAACTAGTGCGTTCCCATTCTCCTTCACGTACCTTCTGAGGTTTGGGGTCCACGTCCCTGCAGTACTTCCTCTGTCTGAGGTTCCTGGTTCTTCCTGTCACTGTATAGGACAATGAAAAATCCAATAAGCACCATTACAAGTGACAAGATTAACTTACTCAACACAACGTGGTTTACACTCGGAAATAGTTAACCACTTTGATTATTCAAGCATAGTTTGCACAACAGGTCTCTTACAGAGATGGGTTATATTTGGATTTCTTGGTGAGTGAATAAATATTCTAAATGTACCAAAAGAGCTAGCTGTTTAAAAGACTGCCTGCAACGTGAAATACGTTTTGAAAAACGCAGTACGTTTTGTAGCAAAAGTAATCAAATCCTATTATACTGGTTTCACATGTTTGATGTTGGGTAAAGGACTCCGGTCTAAGACGATCACATCATCCAGTGCAAGGTATTCTCTGGGTTTTGTATTTCTTCAAGCGTTGACACCCTGGCAAATTCTAGCCAAATGTCACATCATGAATGAGCAATTGGAAATAAGTCAAACTCGTGGAATTAAAGCGATTACAGATTTCATAGTTAACTGGCAAAATAAACATAAAAACTCATGTCACACAACACAACCTGAGCTGCATGGGATGTGTGTAGCACAGCCTAGCTGTGCTTCCCTCTGCTCTTAGAACTCAACGTGAAGATCAAAAGCCATTTCACGTTACGTCAATTGAAAGATTAAGCTTTCCGTATTCACACTCAGATTCTTCCAGACCTGTATCAGGAGAAAACAGACTCTCTTGGCTTCTGCAGTCTCTAAGGCCCGGCATTCACCTACCTCTTCCCCATTTGTATTTCTGGCTCTCCTACCTTTTACTGTACAACCTTAAGCATTTAAAAAATGATCTGAATATAACTGCAAATGGCCTAGGATATTTACTAATTCTTTCCTTTCTTTGTTCAGTTTTGCAAGCACTTCAGTTTTCATTCCTGGAGAGGAAGGAAATTTTTTCTCCGGTATTTCTTTGAGATTCTTTTCTTCAGGGTCAAGAGCAAAGATGGAAAGATTTTTCTTTCCATCTTGAAATTTCTATTTTAACCCAAGATGGACTATGCCCTCATTTGAATGGGGGGAAAGGGAGAAGGCCATTTCTCTTTGTGTGTCTTCTCTTTCAGCCACCCAGTCACTTAAAAGGGAGATCAGCGAGCAGGAGCTAAACTCAGCTGCCTAATTTTAAGAATGTCTGAGACATTTCTCACCCTGGCAGTTAAAACTGACCGATACCCAACTCTTTTTGGCTCAAAGCCCCAGACTTCGGGTGTTTCAGACAAAAAAACCCTTTATGACAGTGCCCCTGCTTAGCTAACCAGAACCTGGCCGCGCTGCTTTCTATTCACTGCTGGCCCTTTCCTGCTTTTAGCAGACTTGGAAAACCTGGTTGATCTTCCCAGCCAGAAGTGTAGAAATGTATGCCTCAACCTCCAACTTCTGACAAGCCTCACCGACTGTCAAAACCGGACCTGAGAACACTCTAGAGCCTGTCTGGCAGGAGACATACCATGCATTTGCAGCCATCCCTTCCCGCTCACCCACCAAAATTGTGGGTGAGGCTGCACATGGTACCTCTTCCCTGCATGCTCCTTGCACCCAACTGGAACATATTCTTCCTCTTTCCGCCTCCAATTAAAAATGCAAAATCTCCGCCAAGGATGAAAAAAAGTAAATGATAGACCACCGAGTGACCATATTCCAGCAAGTCCAGCATCCCGCGGCCAGGAGGCCACTTCGTTGCATAATTAACGTGAGGAAGGTTCTTCCCATTAACCCCGTCAACTACGGAGGTCCTCAAGTCGCCAAACACACTGGGAGGCTAGCTGCTCACAAAGAACAGCCGGTTCACCCCGGTTTCAATCCACCCGGGTGGGGTGTCTTGGGGGGGTCTGGAGAACCCACCCCCCAGGCGGCCCCGCGCTCACCCTCCGTGAAGTCGGTGCCCTTCCGCGGCCCGGCGGGGAAGCTCGGCTCGGTCTCGCAAGCCTGGGGGCGAAGCGCACGAGTCCCGGCGTCCGGGAGCTCGGGAGGCCCGCCCGGCCCGGAGGCCCCGCACCGCCCCCGGCTGCCTCCACGCCGCCCGACCCGCCCGGGATGAGGCGGCCGCGGCGCCGGAAGGAAGAAGCCAGACGCGCCAGGCCCTCTCGGGAGGCGAGGCCGCCGCCGCCCCCCGCGGCCCCCGCGCGTCCGCAAGCGCCGCCTGCGGGCTATGCGCGTCCCTGCTGCCGTCCCGCCGTGCGCGCGCCGCCTGCCGGTCCGTGCCCGTCCCCGCCGTGCGCGCGCCGCCTGCCCGTCCGTGCCCGTCCCCGCCGTGCGCGCGCCGCGCGGGGCCGCCTGCAGATGCGAGGAGGTGCGGCGGAGGGACCCCAGGACCTGGTCTCTGGTCGGCACGTCGCAGGAGCCGGATTCCGCGCAGGGCCCTTGCGCCTCCCTACTTCCCCCTGAAAGCAAATTACTTCCCAGGAAATTACAGAGACGTGCGGCCGACCACGTCCCACCAGGTCTCCAGCCAGAGCATAGGCTTGGTATTTGAGGACGGAAAAAACAACCCAAACTTGGAAAAATGAGGTACCTCCCAGCATTTGCTAATCAGCCTACCTAGTAAAAGCTGGACCTTCTGTTTACAGAGTGCCCCTGGGCTGGCATCTTAGGAGATGTAACTTTGTTGTCAAGGTAAACTCGATTCATAAACAACAGAGAAAGACCAGAACAGTGTACAACCCTGTGGAGCTATAACTTAAAAAAAAAAAAATTATTTTTCAATGACAGTTGACATACAATATTATATTAGTTTCAGGTGTACAAGGTGATAGGCTTAACTACAAATTACCAGTTGTAACTTCTTAACCTGCAGAAGTGGAGAAGGGGGCAGGACTTCAGAGCCTGGTACAGAAGTCAGTCCCAACGGTGTTGGAGGTTTTGTTGCCCTGGAAAAGGTAAAGTCGTTTTGTTTTGATGGAACCTATATGTTTGTTAACTACCTAACTGCATCTATATCTATTTAGCAAACAGGGTAATATAGATATGTGTGCACACGTGCACACACACACACACACACACACAAGATTTTTGTCAGGCTTTCAAGGAACCAGCTGTTTTTGTTTTTTTGTCTACCCTGTGGGTTCCCTCTTCGATGAGGTTTGGTATTTGAGAACGAAAAAACAGACCAACAAACAAACTTGGAAAAATGAGGTACCTCCCAGCATTTTCTAATCAGCCTACCTAGTGACAACTGGGCCTTCTATATCTGTGGGGTTCAGAACCCTTTCAGAACTTCACTTTAACATCGTTATTAACCATCATGGCTTAAAATGGCAAGGTGTTTTACTTGGCCTTTTGGTCACTCATTCAGATGTTTAGCCCTTTCTTTGGGCACACTGGGCGACATAAGACATTTGCTGTCTCCTTGAGGATTCGAATGGACACACATAAGAGTACGTGGAAGAAGCACAATAGGTAAATGCAGAGCTTAGATGTGGCATAGAATATTAGGCAGGATTTCAGGGTCTAAGCTCTGGAAATTAGACCTCATGGGATCAATTCCTTATTCCACCATATCTAGCTTGTAACCCTATCAAGTCTTGTCATCTCTCTGAGCCTCAGTTTCATCGTCTATAAAGTGGGGATATTATATAGTAGTTACCTGAGTTTACTACTGAAGAATAATGGAGGTACTCCAGTTAAAGTACATAGCGTAGTAGTTCTCCCCCAGTAGTAAACCTTGCAACAAACATGTTACTTTCATTGTTACTATTTTTCATTTATTGCATTCCCAAGATGCTGTTCAAATATTAAAAGATACAGTTCTTTCTAAGGGCTTACACATTGGTGACTAAGGTAATTGGGTATTTTTCTTGGGGTTTTTAAAAATTATTCCAGTTCCTCTTTTTATTTCTATAAGTGAACTTCGGGAAAGTATTAGTCTTTATAACAGGAGGATAGTTTCTGAAGTAGTGGCTCTCAAAATGTGACCTGTGGACCCCTGGAGATCTCCCCAGGATCCTTTTAGGAGGTCCGCAATGTCAAAAATGTTTTCACAATAATACTAGGACATTAGTTTTCTTCACTAATCAGACATTTGCTCTGATGGTACAAAAGTAATGATGGATAAAACTGAGGACAGCATGAATCCAGGCAGTGGAACAAAATGGACTTCGCAGTCATTGGATTCATCACCACTATGCACTGCAGTGAAAACAGACATACTGAAAACAGACATACAAACACAAAGTGTCACTGAAGAATGTCCCCTTTGGAGCAGGATGGGCAGTGCACATAAGCATTCCTGCTGGTTATGGTGGTTGTCTGGAGGCAAAGCTCTTGGGCGATCGATGGTTTGCAGTGCAAAACAGCTAGCTGCTTTTCTTTTCTTTCTTTTTTTTTTTTTTAATGGAACGCCATTTTTACTTGACAGAAAAATTGACAAACTGGGGTTCCACAGACAGGTATTTGGCAGACATTTTTCTCCAGAATGAATGAAATGAGTCTATCACTTCAAGGAAAACAACTGACAGTGTTTGTTGCCAGTGGTGAAATTCAGGCTTTCAAGTGAAAATTCAAATTTTTGGAAAACCTGTGTCTGCCACTATACGTTTGACAGCATCCCAATATTGAAAGATTTTTTTGGTGAAATCGGGTGATGCTAACAACCATTTTTTTATATGGCGTACTGACAGGTCGATTGCAGCACAGTAAGAAATATGTATATTTGGCCTTTCCCAGATTCCTGGCACAGAGCTCCTTAAAACCTTTGTAATTTACTAAGTGATAGGAGTGACAGGATCATCTTTTTTTCCTTAATCTTTGGCCTTTGTTCCTGGTTCCTGACAAAAAGCTCCTACTCCCTTAGAATTTCCTGGACAATAGGAGCATCTTTTGTTCTAATGAGACAACCCTGGGTGGACCCTTATACAGCTTCAGTTGGGGGACTAGTCACCACAAAGACCAAACCTTGATTAGAAGCCTGGAACTTTCAGCCCCACCCCCTCCACCTCTATGGACAGAAGAGGGCCTGGAGATTGAGTTAATAATCCATCATGCCTGTGTGATGAACCGTCCATAAAAATGTCTCAATGACAGGTTTTGGAGCGCTTCCCAGTTGGTAAGCACAATGAGGTGCTGAGGGGGTGGCCATGTGGAGCAGACATAGAAACTCTGTGCACACCACCCCCGACACCTTGCCCTTTGCATCTCTTCCATTTGGCTATTCCTGAGTTGCATCCTTTATAATAAATCAGTGATAATAAGTAAACTGTTTTCCTGAGTTTTGGGAGCCATTCCAGCAAAATCAAAACGGAGGTCTGGAGGGTCGTGAGAACCTCTGATTTATAGCCTCGTCTGACGGAAGTGTGGATAACGTGGGGACCCAATATTTGTGACTGGCGTCGGAAATGAGCCCTTCACACCTGGGGAGTCTGATGCTTTCTCCAGGTGGTGTCAGAATAGACTTGAATTAAAGGACATTCAGTTGGTGTCTGGAGAATCAGAGAATTGGTTGTTGGTATTGGAAAACAACCCAGGCTGATGAATTTTAATGTCACAGAGTATGAAAAGTTCACTGATAGGGTTTTGGCTTCTACATTGTACTAAACGTTAAGAAACTGCCACTTGCTGACTTTGGATGTCGTGTTAAAGAAAAATACCCCAAATTATCGGAAAAGATTATTAAAATACATCTTCATTTTCTGCTTATCTGCACAAGGAACAATTTCTTCATATTCTTTGACCAAAATAACAGTGCAACACATTGAATGCAGAAACAAGTGTATGAATCCAGCTATCTTCTATCAAGTAAGACATTAAAGAGATTTGCAAAAGATAAACAGTACTAATTTTTTGTTTTGGGAAATATCGCTATTTTTCCTTAAAATATGCTATTAATGGTAACATATAATGGGAATATTATCATTTTTCTAATGAATTAATAAATGTTTTAAATTTCTCAGTTTTAATTACTAACCTCGTAAGTATGGATAGATATAATCCAGATTAACAAAGCTCTTTGGATTCCTTAATAACTTTTAAGTCTGTAAACATTGGAGAACTGCTGTTTAAAAGAAACCCAAATTCTTAAATGTGAAAGAAAAATACACAGATTCTTTTACCCTCCCCTGCCCCAGTGCATCTTTAAAGCCAAGGCTGGACGTGGCACTGAGGAACGACAGGAGTTAACCACTGACCAAAACCTGTTGCCATCTGCTTGAACCAAACCAGTGGCATAAGCAAATAGATACATCTAGAGAAACCTAGATGCCTCTTGCAGGGGGTGCAGGTTATATGGAGTACCATCATTCTACAGGAGTAGGAATTTGCCAGTTCCTCTGCATATTCCATGGTATTAATATTAAGATTTTATAAATGTCTCTCCAGGTCTTTATTTTGAGTTAAGTAAGTATGCACTTGGAGTGCTTTAGTGTCCGTGCTAAAAATGGACATTGTTTTCCTTCTTGTATGTTACAGTTCAACCCCAACTCCTAGCTGTGCCACAGCGGGGCTCCGGCAGTACTGCCCATCCTGTTCCTGAACTCTCATCTCCTTATGCACAGTGGACACCAGCCACTCACAGGCTGCCCTGAGGTTTCTTTAAAAGAAGTGGGTTTGGAAATTATTTCTGAGCTACCCGGGACTGGAAATATAATGGTAAATGGCACACAGAGAGCGCATGTCCCAGGTCTTTTTCCCGAACCCACTGAAAAATTGCACTTGGCTCCTGTGATGGGTATATGAGAAGATGCTTACAGAGTTGAAATGACATTTTGTTCAGATTAAGGCTGTAGGAGGGCTGTAGTGATCACAACCTGGCATTTCTATGTAGTTCCAGAACGGAGATGTTCAGTTAGGTAGAGGGCTCTTCTCAGTGGACATGTTGTTGGAGGCAGGGGTTCTAAAACCTCACACACGTTGACTTCCCTTTCCAATTTATAGATGGCTGTACAATTCAAGTTTTGTTTGTTTGTTTGTTTTTAACTAGGACGTGGCTGAGTGAAACAGACTGGATTCCATATTGTGGCCCTCAGAAAACCTCAAATGATTTTATTAGGGTCTTTGTAAGGGGGCTGTTTTGTCTTGTTAAGAACTTCTAAATTTGCTAAAATATGACAGGACTTCACATTTAGAAAAGTTCATCGCCAGGATTTATTTCATATTTTAAGTCAGAGGCATTTTTGAGAACTACATTTTGAATTGTCAAAAATATATTTTAAATATTATTAATATGGAAAAAAAAAACAAAGAGGTTTTGAACTCTTGATAAGAGAAGAGACCACAAACACCCCTTTTTGCCCCCTGTCAGGTTAAACTACATCCTCAATGTAATAGGCTAAGGATAGAAAATTATATTGGAAGCAAAGTGACCACACAGAGTAGGTTTGGGCCATGTGACTGGGTTCTGGCCAATGAGATGCACACAGAAGCAATCTAAGCCATCCATAGGGCTCACCCTAATGAACCTGCCATGTGATCCTGCAGTTTTCTTCCCCTGACATATGCCATGTGTTTCAGAAGGTAGATGGAAGCAGCTGTGATCCCTGAGTCATCATTTGGAGAAAAATTGCAATACCAGAATAAGATAAGCAATACATCAGCAATCATTGTTTTAAGCCAAAGATAGCACAGGGTGTATGCCTTATACAGCACAGCCTACCCTAACACAATATTCTAATTTAGTGATAAAAACTCTGGACTCAAAGTCAGGAGACTTAGGTTCTACGAGGGTGAACTATAAGAAAATGCTGATAATCAATAGTTTTTGATGTTCAAGAATGAATGGCAATCTGACGTGATTTGCCCTTATAGTTCCACCTCTGTGACCAGATAGATATGTGACATTGAAAAATCCACTAATCCCATTTTGATCTCATTTTCCTCATCTATAAAAATCAGACCTAATAGACCTGTATAAAACACTCTACCCAATAAAAGCAGGATACACATTCTTCTCAAAGATAAAGCAGAATACACACCCTTCTCAAAGATACGTAGAACATTCTCCAGGATATGTACGAATGTAAAACAAGGCTCAGTAAATTTAAAAGGATTGAAATTATACAAAGTATGTTCTTTAACCACAATGGGTCTAGGAGGAAATTTGGGAAATACACAAAATTAAATAAAATAACACAGTCCTAAATAATCAATGGGTCAAAGAAAAAATCACAAGAAATTAGAAAATCCTTTCAAATGAATGAAAATGAAAGCACAACATACCCAAATGTATGGAATACATTAAAAGCTGTGCTCAGAAATTTATAGCTATAAATGGGAACATTTAAAAAAAAAGATCTCAAATTCAACTTAATCTTTCACCTTAAGAAACTGAAAAAAGAATAGCAAACTGAACGCAAAGCAAGAAAAAAAGAAATAATAAATATTGGAGTGAAAATAAAGAGAAAAACAATAAAGAAATGAGTA
Source organism: Rhinolophus ferrumequinum (assembly GCF_004115265.2). Classification (NCBI taxonomy): domain Eukaryota; kingdom Metazoa; phylum Chordata; class Mammalia; order Chiroptera; family Rhinolophidae; genus Rhinolophus; species Rhinolophus ferrumequinum. Next base: position 3,956,519 of record NC_046296.1, on the reverse strand, counting down.
AGTAGATTTTTTTGTGTGTATGTGGCATATATCATATAGCTAGATAATTAACTATCCGTCTAGTTGTTTGAACCATACCCAAAAATTAACTCAAAATGGATTAAAGATAAGACCTGAAACCATAAAATATGTGGAAGAAAACATAGGTGGTAAGTTCCTCGACACTGGTCTTACCGATGTTTTTGTGACTTTGACTCCAATGGCAAGGGAAACAAAAGGAAAAATAAAGAAGTGGGACCACATCAAACTAACAAGCTTTTGCACAGCAAAGGAAACCATCAACAAAATGAAAAGGCAACTTACTGAATGGGAAGAGATATTTGCAAATGATACATCCAATAAAGGGTTAATATCCCAAATACATAAAGAACTCATACAACTTAATAACAAATAACCAAACAACCCAATTAATAAATGGGCAGAGGATCTGCATTTTTTCCCCAAAGAAAACATACAGATGGACAACATGAAAAGACGCTCAACATCACTAATATTATCACTAATTATTGGGGAAATGCAAATCAAAACCAGAATGGGATATCACTTCACACTTGTCAGAATGGCTATCATCAATAAATCAACAAACTACAAGTGTTGGTGAAGATGTGGAGAAAGGGAACGTTTGGACACTGTTGGTGGGATTGTAAATCGGTGCAGATTGTAAATTGGAAAGCAGTACGGAGGTTTCTCAAAACACTAAGACTAGAACTACCTTATGACCCAGCAATTCCACTTCTTGATATTTATCCGAAGAATATGCAAACATTAATTTGAAAAGATATGGCACACCTATGTTCTTTGCAGCATTATTTACAATAGCCAAGATACGGAAACAACCTAACTGTCCATCCATGGATGAATAGATAAAGAAGATGTTTCATATATACACATATATGTGTGTGGAATATATAATGAAATATTATTCAGCCATAAAAAGGTGAAGTCCTGCCATTTGTGACAACGTGGCAGGGTATTATCAAGTGAAATAAGTCAGATGGAAAAAGACATACTGTATGATGTCACTCGTGTGGGCTATAAAAACAAAAACAAAACAAAAAAAACCCAGACTGATAGAGGCAGATAACAGATTGGTGGTTATCAGAGGGGGCGGGGAGTAGAAGGAGGGTGAAACCGATAAAGAGGATCAATATTATGGTGACACATGGCAACTAGACCTTTGGTAACAAGTGTGATGCACTATATAGAGATGTGGAATTATAATGTTGCACACCTGAAACTTATATAATGTTACCAACCAACGTTACCTCAAAAATACATATGTACTGTTTTCTCTCCAATCATGGAAGGATGAGACCTATTTTAATGTCTCTTATTTATGATAAGGAGAATGCCAATTAAAATAAAGTTACTATTATCTTTTTTCATCCAGAGTACTGCTCAGAATGCAACAGCGGAACAGTGGGACCATCTCTATGGTAAAGTAGTGTAGTGCTAGGTTGGCACTTTGAAAAATTGGTCCTGACTCTCTTCTATTATGAAGTTTCCAAAGCATAGAAAAATATGTTCTTCACAAATGAGACCTATTAATAACAAAGCATGAATAACCTGTGAGTGTCAATGAGTAACAAACTCCTGCTGACTTATTGCTAAAGATTGTTTTAGGATGGTTACCAGAAAAAGCTGTACATCAGGTGGAAAGTTGGAAATTCACCATGCATGTGCTCTATTTTCTCTGTCATCCAAATCTTTCCCGAGTAATATGTTAGCAGCAGTGGGGGTGCATTGATTCTTGAGACCACGAGGAAAGCACTTGGTTCCCATCTGCTATTGATTCTCAGACTGGGATGACCATCAGGGCAGCGTGTAAAGAAAATGAAGATCTATGGGCTCTGTCCCCTAGAGAATCTTACTCAGTGGGTCCAAGTGAAGCTGGGACACCCTAATTTTTAGAAGCTGCCCCGATGAAACCAATCAGCAGCCAGGTTTGGGAACACTGGTTTGACAAAGGCTCTGAATTACTGGGTATCCTTAGCACTGTCTGTATGATACTAATTTAGGAACAGCTTCTGTGGGCACAGAGTAGAGAAACATTTCATTAATTGTACTAAAACCCTTTCTTTTTCAGTACCACATTCAAAGTTTTAGCCCAAGTCCTCTTTGTTTCCAGAGTCTAAAGGTACTCCATGCATCCCTGCTCAGCATCGTGGAAAGAGCTGTCCGTTAGTAACCTGTGCACATGAGCTGAGAACTCCTAGGACTAAGTAATTCTGAACCACATCAAAGAAAGCTGCTATTTTATTTGTATTTGCCATTTGGTCAAAATCTGTTTTGTTCCCCGTAATTCCCTTAATTGAATCACTTATGACTGGATGTTGAAAGCTCTTCTTCAAAGTTGACCACAGGGTTTTGACAGAGTAATTCAGTGCATTGGAATAGACCGTTACAAAATATACATTGGGCACGACAACCTCTCCTAGCTTTGGAAATTCTGTGATCTGAGAAGTTTGATAATCCCCCTGCCTTTGATTGACTTGGGTTTATACCCATGGGGCCACCAAAGTAATTTACCTAACAGGTGACAATGGGCAAACAGGTGCCTTGCCTGAACAGCAGGTTTGTACATGTGCAGCCAAAGACAACTACATTACAGCGTTCTCTTCTTTCTGATGGCTGGCAAATTTCTTTTGCTGTCAGTTTCAAGAGGCAAACATGGATCTATGGGACGCTCTTGTTCCTTGTACCTGTAAGACCAGGTCTTATTTTCGGGGAAACACGGTAAAGACTCAAGGTAAAGAATGTCTTAAGAGGGGATACTACTCCCAACCCTCTATTGAAAGCACTCCATTAAAGGCCACTGGTAACCAAATTCATTCACTTATAGACATTTATCAAGTGCTTACTACGTGCCAAGTACTGCACAAGTGTTGGTGGTCCACAGATGAATAATAACAGCAAACATTTATATAATGACTACTATATGCAAGTGATGTTTTTCACACTGTACATAGCAACCTATAAGTGGGTCACAAAATCAATTTAGTGCTTCCCAGCCATCATTTGAAAGAATAGAAGGGAATCAAAATAGCCGAGTACTTTCATATACACGTACATTCACACATCTATGTGCACTGGGTCAGCATGTAAAATGTATTTCCTATTGTTTTGGTCAAAACGGTTTTACAATCACTGATCTAGATAGAACATTATTACAAGAAGTGTTAATATGCATTTTTTCACATTTTATACTCCCCTCAAACCAATATGCTTCTCAAATTTACAAGAAATGAAAATTATAGATCAATATTCCTAAAAAAAATACAGAAAAATCCTAAGTAAAATAATACCAATTTGAATACTACTATGTATATAAATATATATATATTACTACAATACATATGTAATACTATTTTATATATATATATATATATATATATATATGATAATATATGATAATGACCAAATGGAGTTTATTTTAGAAATGCAAGGTGGGTTTAATATTTGAAAAGCAATCAATGTAATTCAGCATATTAACAGAATAAAGGAAAGAATCATATATCGTTTCAATAGATGCAGAAAAGGCATTTAATAAAATTCACTTTTGATAACATTCTCAGAAAACTAGACACAGAAGAGAATTTTCATAATATGATAAAGGGAATCTGCAAACAGACAAACAAAAACAGAAACAAAAGCAAAAATCCAAAAATCTTATAGCTAACATACTTACTGGGTGAACAAAGCAAAGATATACACTATCACCATTTCTATTTAACATTGTACTGGAGGTTTTAGTTTAGAGAGAAAGAAGCAAAATTATCTTTATTCACAGATGAAATGATTGTGTATATAGAAAATCCAAAGGTTTACATGTAATTTATTTAATTCTCACAACAACCCTATGATGTAGATGGAGATTTTGTAAGAGTGATATTAGTTTTTCCTCAACGTTTGGAAGACTTCACTAGGACAGTCTGTTGCTAGAGTTCTCTTTGTGAGAAAATGTTTAATTATGGGTTTAGTTCAGAATTTTTATTTATTTTTATGTTTTGCTTAGTTGTTTTTTTGGGGGAAATTTTCCATTTCATCTAAGTTTTCAAATTTATTTGCATAAAGTTATTCATAATATCTTATTATCTTTTCTTAATATCTGTGGAATAAGCATGAATGTCTCCCTTTTCCTTCCTGATGTTGGTCATTTGTGTTTTCTGTTTCTTGCCCAGTCTTGCTAATGTTTATAATTTATTAATATTTTTCAAAAACTAACTTTTGATTTTATTGATTTTCTTTGTTGTGTGTCTACTTTCTATTTTATTTATTTCTGCATTTATCTTTATTATTTCCTTCCTCTTCATTTTTTTATTTATTTGCTGTTCTTTCAAAGCTAGAAGCTGAGATCATTTATTTTCATTCTTTCTCTTTTCTAATAGTTACATTTAAGCTATAAATTTCCCTTTAAGTACTTCTTTGGCTGCATCCCATAAATTTTGACATGTAGGTATTCTATGTCATAACTCAATGCTTGTTTCATTTGGCTAGTTTTCTCAGTCAATGTGCAATTAGTGTTTCTTTTCTTTCATCTTGCTGAGATATAAAGCGTAATTTTGTGACCATCAGGGCAATACTCACATAGTTTCCCAAATCATTTTTACTTAAAATATATCTTACAAAACAATGTTTGACATTGAGTCTTCTGAAATAGTTTTTGTAAGTAGAGCATATTTAGATTCTTCCCTGCTTCTATAAAATCTATGAGAAACACATCTACAACTCTTTTTAAAATATAAACTATTAAGTATCGCTTGTTCTTAACCTCCTTGTATTTGGGTAAATAAGGATGTGACAATTATCTTCTTTTGTCTTAACAAATAAAACTCAAAGTATTTAAACTTCCAGAAAATGGAGATGCTAAATATTATAACCAGGGCAACATATTATTAAGACAACCAATTAAAATTATAGGCTTTTTAGACCTAAAATTTTACAGTGCCGGGAGATGACACCGTTGTCCCAGCTCCATGAATTGACTAGTCTTTCCCCATGATTAGTAACAGCTACCATACTAAAGACCCCTAAAGGTTAAGGTCTCTCTATGATTACAAGAGCTAATATCAATAACATGAGACAGACATCTTCACATGTTGGCCCTCTTGATTTTGGTTTGTGGATTCTAATGTCCAAAGTCCGAATGCTTCAAAGCTGAAGTGAAAAAAAATAAATCCTCATTTTCTTTCGACAACACTTTCCAGTTTTCAACGATTCATATAACACAACCCCGAGCCTTTCTATACAGATGCCTAATGGTATGCCATGGGCTTAGCCCGTGGACTTCTGCCTTCTGATATGACAGCTGGGTAATTATAATTGCAAGCAATCTGTAGCCTTCTCACAGTAGGAAACCGAGTCAGTCCATGAATTGATCAGCAAACTCTCCAAAAAGAAAATTACTAACATGAGAAGTGGAGGATAAATGTGTAGTCACAGTCCAGTTTTATTTCCTGTGAATCGATTGCTTCCTTGGAAGTGGGCAATATGTAGTCTCAGTGCCTTCTGGGAAGCATGCTCCTAAAGTGTTGGATAATAAAAGCACAGAATCCTGAGGAAGAGCATTGCTACATGGTTTTAAGTATGGCCCCAGGATACAAAGTAAAAGATAAGCTTGTGACATCTGACTAATAGGGAGATGGAGACTTGTAAGAATTATTCATAGTGGGTTATAAAATGAAAATGCCAAGAGGCTCACTGAGTAGGCAGCCAGCAGCACTGGGGGGGGGGGGGTTGGTTGCACACTGCTCCTCTAAATGACAAATTCTAGTCATCAAAGCCTGCTCGAAACTTCCCATCCACCAGGACTGCTGAGGCAAGTACACTAATAATATTTTTACACATACAGATGGCTGTGCACAGATCATAGAAACGCCAACAGTCACGATGCAGCTGGTCTGTAACACAGGTCACCCAAGACATTCCACACAACTTCTGGGGAGTCCTTTATTTTATTTATTTGTTTATTTATTTATTTATTTATTTATTTATTTATTTATTTATTGCATAAGATGTATCTTTGTCAGTGCAATGTTGTGATTTATAAGAAATATATGTTTGGTCTTCATCCACAGTTTCTGGCTCATAGCTCCAAAACACGGAATTTTCTAAGTGATGAGAGCATAAAGATGTTTTTGGTTATGTTAATGAGGTGAGTTTTGGAAAGCATCTAAAGATGGGGGCTGGTTGCCGGAGAAGGCAACAAAGCTATTAGAGGGTTGGAAGTTTTAGTCCCACCAGCCCTCCCCCCACACCTCCAGGGAAGGGAGAGGGGCTACAGGTTGAATCAATCACCAACGGCCAATGACTCCATCAATCATGACTAGATAATGAAGCCTCCATAAAAATCCAAGAGGACAGGGTTGGAGAGCTTCCAGGTTGCTGGACACGTGGAGATGTGGGGAGAGTGGTACCCTGGAGGGGGCATGGAAGCTCAGCCCTTTCCCCATACCTTATTCTACACGTCTCTTCCATCTGGCTGTTCCTGAGTTATATCCTTTTATAATAAACCAGTGATCTGGTAAGTCAAATATTTCCCTGAGTTCTGTGAGCTGCTCCAGCAAATTAATTGAACTGAGGAGGGAGTTGTGGGAAGCTATGGTTTATAGCCACTCGATCAGAAGTACAGGTAAAACCTGGACATGTGATTAGCACTCTGAGTTGGAGGAGGTTGTTGGAACCCCAATTTGTAGCCAGTTGGTCAGAAGCCCAGGTAACAACCGGGGCTTGTGACTGGCATCTGAAATGGAAGGCGGTTTTGTGGGACTGAGCCCCTTACCTGTGGACTCTGATTCCATCTCTGGGTAGATAGTGTCAGAATTGAATTGAATTCTCAGTTATCCTGCTGGTGTCTGAGAATTGCTTGTTGGTGTGGGAAAGCCACCCACACACACGTTGGAAATGGGTCCAGGAAACCCTTTTTAGTCAGTATTTTTCCAGAACCAATATAAAAATACCTGTGCGTGTCCGCATCTTTAAGGTGATGGAGAAAGGAAAGCTCAGGACCATGCTGGCTGGAGACAGAAGGCAGAAAGAGCCCAAAATGGGCTGACAAAGAACTGTTGAGTCAACAAGAGAAATTGCCCAGTTCTGTGTGAAGTGAGATTCTTAACCCGAGGTTCCTAAACCCAGAGGCAAGGCTTCTCCAACTCAGATTGCAGCAGACACCCTAGGAAGGTAATTTATAAGGTGGATTTTTGTGCACCACACACAGCAACCCTGATTCAGAGAGTCTGGAGTGGGACCCACAAACCTGCATTTTTCACGTGCACCCTAGGTGTTTCTGAAGCATGTGGTCTGGGGACTACCTTCAGAGGAACCCTCTCCTGAGAGTGGTGGTTTGTGAAGGGGGTTCATGAAAAAGGGTGTAGGAAGAACCATGTGCCCAAGCCTCTGAAATGGTATGAAAAATTGGGCATCCAGATGTGCCTGTGCGTTTTTCAGAGATGAGGATCCATAGCTTTTCTCATATATGCAGAGGGACCCATGTCCTCTCAGAAGTTACAAACCGTGATGATAGCGTGTGGTCCCCACAAAGCTAATGATCGAATCTCTCTTCTCACAGGGGCTGTTTAACTTCACTTCCAGCCTCAGATCTTTCCCCCAAATCCATCCAGCATCTCACAGAAGTATGTTAACTGCTAACTCCATTTCTCTCCACAGGCCCTCGACCTGACATGACAGCTCGGTTCTCGGATCCCTTTCTGGCTTCTGTTCCAACCCTGCCCTTGAGCACTGATATTCCCCAGGGTCGCTGGTGTCACGTTCCTTCATTTATTGTCCCCCAGTGACCTCATCTTCTCCAGTGACTTCAGCCACCAGACCTGCTTTTGATGCTTAATCTACACACGTGACCTAAGCCTCTTTCTTAAGCATAAGGCGTTCGTTTCCAGCCACATCCTGGATTCCTCCATTTTCACCCCCCACAGGCATGTATCCAACATGTCACATCAACCCACTCCCTCCAACCTGCACCCCCGTCTCAGTCAAGCCTGAGCCACTCTCTGCTCTGCGTCGCAGGCCGGACCCCTCGAAGGCCGCTCCAGCTCCTCCCTGTCCTTCAGAATCCAGACCATCATACCCAGCTCCTGCCGGTTCTCCAGTTAAAATGTCAGAGTTGACCCCCTCCGTTCCATTCCTGGGGAGCCGCTGCCTGGGGTCTGCCCTCACTGTTCCTCACCTGCAGACGCCTCCGAACAGGTGTCCCCTCTCGGGCCTCACTTCTCCCTTAAGCTTTTCTCTGTAGCCACAGCTGGTCCGGATCCCAGCCTGCCTGCTGCAAACCTTGAAGACTTCCTGATACTTACACAGTAGTGCATGCCCCACTCCTGAACTGGCGTAGCAGGCTCTTGGATGATGGTATTCCATGCCAGCCCATCTCTAACCAGCATGTTCCTCTCCCTTTCACTTCCCTCCCTCATCAGAAGTGAGGTCAAGTTCTACCATCCGAAGATGGTAGAAGGTGGGCAGCTCTATTTGCAGATGGGCGAGTAAGCTTGTAAAAAGGGCCCCGCTCATTTGTAACTCTCTCTGAGTTGGCTTCCCCTAACGTCTTTGTCATTGTCCTGACAACCTTCCAAAAGATGCCACAACTTTCTGTCTTCCCATTCCAGCTGTCAGCCATGCTTCTGTCCCGTCTCTGGAAGCAGCAGACTTGTCTGATGCTTCCTCACCTCCATACCCTTCATATTGCTATGCCCCTCCCCTGCCCACTCTGCTTGGCAAACTCCTGCTTGTCCTTTAGACCTCCTGTCAAAGCCAGTTCTGCTGGAGCCTTCCCTGCTCCCTTCCCCTGCAGTGGATGCCGTTTACAGCACTTGCCACTCGTTCTTGTGGGGAATTGCTGATGCGCCATTTTCCCCGCTACAGTGTGACCTCCTTGAGCTCAGAAATTTCTGTCTTACTCATCTTCCTATTCCTGGTGCCTGGCATATAGTAGCAGCTCAATAAAATGTTGTGTAGAGAAACGAATGAATGAGTCAATGGATCACTGTCATTTTTCTGAGTGCTGCGGAAGAGCAATAGAACTGATGACACAGGCCCGACCCTCCTGAGGGTTAAAGGTCGCAGTAGGTAATGCTGTGGGAATACGTAGGAAACCCCTTAAGATGGACAAAACAGTGGCATCGACCTAATAGCGAGGCTGAGAGGAGGAGGCCCTGTCTTAGGCTTACTCCACACTCCAAGGAGGAGTCATTCTCTCCCAATTTGGTTGACCTCTTTCTCCTCCAGCTCTTGAATCACCAGACTAGGACCCGTGTGCCAGCTCACAGCAAATGGACTCATCTCACCCACCCACCCCGATTACCCGTCCAGAGGCATCGGCCTGGAGCCAGTGCTGTCGTAACCACCAGATTCACTGTTCCCATCTGCTCAGTCTGTCCTGGGGCAGGTGGGCTGCCCACAGCCTTTGCTTCTCTGTGATTTGTGTGCTTTGTCGATAGACTATTCAGAGTTTAGTGCCAGCTGTTTGTGTTTTCTTGCCTTCAGTTAAATTCTCATTCTAATGGGTCCCTATGAAACTTCTCATTCAAGGTGTCCTTACATAGAACTATGACATAAGCCATTATATTTCCTATTGATTGCCATCCCTATTTACACTTCCTTGTACCGACTCTCCCATTATTTAGTCTCTATTTCCAAACACTGGTGATTTCTCTCTTACCCTTAAATGTTTCCCATTCAATACCTCTAAACCTTCCCCTATGTGTTTGCTAGAAATTCTTGTTTCTCTATTTCTAAGCTTCAAATAGAGTTTTTATAGTCTCATTTTATCTTGGTCACTGACTGTCTAGACGTGATTCTTGATTTTTATTCTTTCATAGCCCTGAGAGCTTTCCTCTCGATAAGTCATGTATTTATGAGTCTAATATGTATTGAGTGTTGCATCACTCAATTCTTACATTGGGGCAGCATCCAACTAGGAAAAAAGAAATCACTAGGTATTCTGAACAGGGGAACTTTAATTTAGGGAATTGGTTACAAAAGTGTTGGAAGGAGCAGAAGAGCTAAAATTAAAAGCGTTAACCATACCAAATATTGATAAGGGTGTGGAGCGTCTGGAATTCTTATGCGCTGTTGGTGGGAATGTAAAATACCACTTTGGAAAGGTACTTGGCTGTTTCTTAAAAAGTCAGACATACAACTGCCCTATGATCCGGTCATTCCATGCATAGGTATTTACCCAAGAGAAATGAAAGCAGATATCCACACAAAGACTTGTACACAACTGGTCATAGCAGCTTTATTTGTAATAGCTCAAAACTGGGAACAACGCAGATGTCCATCAAGCGGTGAAGGGAAAAACAAACTATGGGACATGCATACAACCAAACAGTACTCAGCAATAAAAAATGAATGAATAAATCAAGCATGCAACAACTTTCATCCGTTTAATTTTTCTGAGTAAAGAATTCATTTTTTTTTAAAAAAAGGAATACATGCTGTATGATTCCATTTATATAAAATTCTAGACAATGCAAATGATAATGACAGAAGGCAGATCAGCGTCAGGAAGGGGAGGGAGAGATTACAAGTGAGCAAGAGGAACTTTTGGAGGTGGTGGGTATGTTTGTTATTTTTATTGTGCTGATGGTATTGCAGGGTATACGTATGTTAAAATGTATCAAACCATACAGTTTAAATCCATATAGTGTACCTCAACAAAACTGTAAATAAATCATCTCAGAAGGAGGTTGGAATTGCAACATGGTGGAAGGTGACACGAGCCAGAGGTTGGCAACTGCAGAAAGCCCCACCTACCCCGAGGGCTTGAGGAGCATAAGGAAAAGTGGTGTTCCCGGAGCCCAAGTTCCTTGGTCCCTAAGACAAATGAGGTTCCTACTGAGGCTGCCCTTTCAATTATCATCTCTACTTCTCTCAGGAAGCGGGGAGCATGCACTGTCCACACTGCAGGACCGGGGAGCGTGAGGTCACGTGTAGATGCCACACTGGAGTTAGAGCCTATGAGCACTGCCTCTGCTGGATGCATCACCCACCACAGAAAAAAAAAATGCCTCTCCCTTCCGCCTCCCAAACTCCTCTTCCATTGACAGAAGGCAGCTGGGAAGAAAGTGTATTTCGCAGGCTTCCAGCAATCCATGACCAGAGCGGAGTAACGACAGGTATTGATGGAGCTGAAGGCCAATGACCAAGTAACTTGTACAGCTGTCTGATATATGACTTTTGACAAAGGAAAGTATAGAATTGGTGAAGGTGTGATTCTGACTCTCATGGATCTTGTCTGTTAGCACGTGCTGGTTTCCCTGAGGTCACATGGCTCTCCCATCCCCTGCCGCTGCAGAATATAGCGAAAAGGGTGTATTCAAATGAGTGGGGAAAGTGCCGTGTTTCCCTGAAAGTATGACCGGGTCTTATATTAAGGTTTACTCCAAAAAAACACATCCGGGCTTATGTTCAGAGGATGTCATCCTGAAAAATCATGCTAGGGCTTATTTTCCGGTTAGGTCTTATTTTCGGGGAAACACGGTGTTAGCAGATGCGGGTGGCTAGCCTTTTGTGCCACCAAACAGCTTATTTGGGGATTTGATAACCAGCCTCTGAAATAAACCTGTCACTACTTTCTATGAAACCCTGCGACATAGATAGCAGCCCTCAAACATCAATCCCATACCTGCCTCTTCATTTACTTTAGACTGAAGGGTTCTTGAAGAACGTTGGGTGCCACAAGAACTCAGAAAGTTATCCTTTGAACACAGAAACGTATAATCAATTTTGAAATTACATTTTTAAATATCCTACAGATTCAAGCCCAGTTCTTTAAAAGCCTGCTGAGCTTTATTGTAACAACCATTTGTGAAGTGCAAACTAATTTAATGTGGGAAGGAGGAGGAATTTTTAGTGTAATTCTCTGGCATTTGCTTCTATTGCAAATGGTGTGGGAAGTCCACATAGTAGATTTATTTTCAAAAATTATATCTAATTAAATCGGCTTGGCACTGACAAATCCACTGGTCACGACCTTCTCAATAATGCCTAACGAATAAAGCACTTTGGAAAAATAAATGTAATGAAATAAAGAAAAGAGTTGATCTTTCATATAAGTAAGTTCAGGTCTTTATATTAATTCATATGCTGATAATAGTGTACAGAGTTTGAAATTTAGTTTTAATTATACAAATAGTTCATAGTCAATGTAAGTATTCAGAAGTACAGATATGCAAAAGGTTTCTATGACCCCCTCACGATCCCATTTCTCTAGAATCACTGCTGTGTGTGTATGCGTGCGTGCGTGCGTGCGTGTGTAGCATCCTGCCCTTTTTCTTTGCATTTACCTTCACAGGTTCTTATGGAATTACTTGTGCTATTTTGAATAAACTTGTACGTAAGTGAAGGTTGGTGGATTACAAGATTGGCCATACCACTTTTCTACTCCTTTCTTTGACAGATGTAGTTTATTTTCTCCACCCCTCAAATCTGGCTAGCCTTGTGACTTGCTTTGACCAATGTAATGCAGAAGTGATGTTGTGCCAGGTCCAAATGTAGGACTCGAGGCCTTTGTGGCTTCTACTCTCACTGTCTTAGAACTCTGAAACCAGCATGAGAACAAGACTGGGTGAGTCACCTGGAGAATAAGAGACCATGGATCGAATGTCCCAGACACCCCGGTCTATTTACCAGATGAACACAAATGATCAGCTGAGCCCAGCCCAACCCATAAAAACTGGCAAATTAAGCCCAGCCCAAATTACTGACCTGCAAATTTTTGAGCTAAATAAATGGTTGTTTTAAACAACTAAGGTTTGGAGTGGTTTGTTATGATCAGAAGCAAACTGATACCAGACCAATATGGTGTGTAGCTTTATAACTTTTTTCCTTTACTCGTTGTGTTATAAAGAATTTGCCTTGTCAATACATATAGAGCTATTTTACTGTTTTTAATAGTTGCATAAATTTTCATGTGATGGGTATTCCACAGTTTAATATTTTCTCTATGCTGGACATTTAGGTTGTGTCTGCCTGCCTTCTTCCCTTCCTTCCTTCTTCCCTTTTTCCCTCCCTCTTTTTCTCCCTCCCTGTTCTCTTTGTCTCTCTTTTAGTATCATAAGTATCTTTATAGTAATTGCCAGATACTTACCTTACTGTCTTTTCACTGCTAATATTGGTTAAGGTATCTTTTTCATACAGATATTTTAAAAATATAATCCAGCTTATCAATCTTTTCCTTAATGTCTTCCTTATTTTGAGTGTTGCTCAATGGCAATTTTCCAATACTCTATTTCCCTCCTAATACAGCAGTTTCTGTGTGTGTGTGTGTGTTAGGTTTAATTAATTAATCTTCTGGAATTTATAGTGTGAAATAGGGCAATTTTTTTTTTTTGCTAAATGGGTAACTAATTATCTTAGACACCATTTATTGAGTAGTTCATCATTTTTGCACGATTTGAAATATTATATTTATATTAAACTGATCTGCGTCAGGACTCTATTCCATTCTACTGATGTATTTGCCTGTTAGTGGATCAATAACAAAATGACTGCTATAATATGACAATTAGGACTGCTTTATAGTACATTTTGACATTGACAAAACATCATTCTCTTTTTCAAAAATTTATTGAATATTCTTGAATATTCTCTCTCCCAAATTAATTTCAGAATCACTTTTTAAATTCCATGAAAAGTTGTTTTGGAATTTTAATTAAGAATTACATTGACTTTATTTAGATTAATTTGCCATCAGTTGAACCTTTAACATTGAATCTTGTCAAGGACCATAATATGCTTTTTTCATTTATTCACATATTCCTTTATGTCCTTCAGTAAAATTTTATAGTTATTATTTAATATATTGCACATTTATTCTTTGATTTATCAACAATATACTTTTAAGGCTATTTACATTTTCTAATACATTTTAATATTTATTTTTGCTTGTGTCTAAGAAAATTTTTCATGAAAATAGTTTTCTTTAAATCTGGCCATTTTGGTAAACTCTTATGCATTCTAATAATTTGCCAGTTGATTCGTTTGATTTCTTTGGGTAGATAATCATATCATTTGAAACAATGAGAGTTTCCAACTTTTACATTTCATTTCATTATTTTCTTTTTTTTTATTTGAATTGGCTAAAAATCCCTGTATTTCTATGAGTCTGCTTGAGTTACCATAACAAAAGACCACTGACTGAAGGGCTTAAATAACAGAAATTTATTTTCTCATAGTTTAGAGCCTGGAAGTCCAATATCCAGGTCCAGCAAGATTGTTTCTGGTGAGACTTCTCTTCTCAGCTTGCAGGCAGTGCCTTCTTGCTGTGTCTCTAGCCTTTGCTCTGTGCATGCATGGAGAGAGAGGGAGCACTGGTAAGTCTTCCTTTTCTTACAAGGACACCAATCAATTGGATTAGGGCCCCACCCATGTGCCTCATTTAACCGTAATACCTCCTTAAAGGCCCCAACTCCAAATAGAGTCCCGCAGAGGGCAGGGCTTCAGCATATGAATTGGCAAGGGAGGAGGGGAACACAATTTCATCCATAACAACGTTGTTGAATGCAGATTACTTTCTTGTTTTTTTCCCTTTCCCATTTCTGAATTAGCATTAAAAAATAACATTTCTATTATTTTATCCTGAGTATGTGAGAAATAAGGCAAAATATGCAAAAGAAACATAAAATAAATTTGGTACAAATCAGAGTTCTCACAGAGGTTTATTTGAAAAAGGTATGTTTGCATATAGCACACATAGTTCACTGGCAGACACAGACCGTATGTTCAAAAAGTACTTGCTGATTGACACTTAGTAGAACTGCCACAAACCTTGCTATTATGTATGTGTTGTGTGTCTAAAATGTCCACAAATAGTGGTAAATAATCGTATAAATAAGTGGTTTATGTTCAAAAAGCATTTTTTCTTTCGTTCAGTAAAGACTTGCTGCTAGGCAGTGAATATATTTTAATACAAAAGAAGTAATCTCTGCCTGGTGTTTAAAGACCTTAGGTTATTCTCCTTGAACCAAAGTGATAAACCCTATAATAAATGGAAATCTCTATTTCTTGCTGGTTCAAAGTAGGCAAAATGTTATGATTATAAAGTAGTTCAGAATTCCCAGTCTGTTATGAACTGGAAATTTTTTGTACAATACCATATTTTAAGCCATAAACAGTCTATTTTGAGCAGCTCCCACCCAAAATTATTCTTTAAAAGTTCATTCATTTAAAAATTGTATATGACTTAAGTAAAGTATGAACATGTTTAGGCACATTGCAAGCATTCAACTGTTGTTAGTTACCTCCTGTCCTTAAAAGAGCAAAAATTAAAGATATGCATAATGAAACAAAATGGAAGATATTTATTTCATGTATGCCATATATTCCTCTTTTGCAAGAAATAGCAAACTTTATTCTTTCCCCTTCTCTCTATCCCATATCCAATGTCAAGGAGGCTCTTTGAAGAAAAAATTAACTTATCAAGTGTAATTGCGCACTCTTAAAGACGTATCTGGGCTCAGACACACTGCATCCAAATTCCTGATCTGTATTCTTGATGGCTTGGTGGCCATCATCAAATTCCTTAATCTTTCCCAGCCTCAATTTCCCCATTCATAAAATTAGGATAATAACACATTGCTTATGGGTTTTCTGTGAGAATTACATGGAATCACCTATGTGAAATGTCAAAACAAATAAAAGCTTAGTAGATGGAGTATCATTATTATTATTAAACATTGTCATGTTTTCTTGAATACTGATTTAAGTGGATATATTTAACTTAGTCATATAAATCTAGCTGGAGAAACCTTAAGGAGTCTTATTTCCAACCATGATGTGTGTGTGTGTGTGTGTGTGTGTGTGTGTGTGTGTGTGTGTGTATATATATATATATATATATATATATGTTTTTTTTTAAAGAACCCTAATTGACATTTTCAGTTTCTTGTAATGTTACATCCAGGACTCCCAATTTTGTTCTTCTCAGTTGCACCAAAGACTACAAAAGATTCTCTGTTAATGATGGAAAATAAACAGTTTCTTTGGAAACAAGCCTTCATCATGCACGAGTTTATAGATTTATGTCCAGTTCTTTGATTAGAAAAAAGAGAAAAAGCCTTTTCTTGAGTCAGAAATGTTTCTCAAACCACTATAGAATAACAATTATGACTCTCCATTTTTTATTTTTATTGCTGGGTTGAAAAAGATGACTCTCTACAATGCCTACACCAGGAGGATATTATTCCACAAATAAGGGCTCAGCGTGACATTTATGAGAAAGCGGGGGTCCTCCTGTGCAAAGCTGATTGGTGCTCAGCCAACGGGCTCCAGGGCGTCGCAAATAAAGGCACCTTCTTTACTGGGTTTATCAGCTGCAGGTCAGAGGGTTGCCTCTTGCCTGTGGAACTTCAAGAAATGCTCAACTAGCAGCACACATCTGTGACCAGCAAAGAGAAACCGGACTTTGAAAATGAGACATCTTCTTCTCCAATTCCCTTCCATCTTAGCCATCTATTGCTTCTGCCTACTACAGATTCCCTCCTCAGGTAAGGGGACTCCTTCATCAGACCCCAGTTGGCCTGAGCTCTAAGAAAGACTGAGACAGACCTTGATCTTTCAGGGCAGTTCTGGAGGGAGGCAAACTTTATTCCCTCACATACCCCCATTTCCACCTTTTCAATTTCTGGCTTCTCATTTGTGTCTAACCTTTCAGACGGTGGACAGAGCTAGATGCTGCAGCGTTTTAGCAGAATAAACTTTCCCCATGTGGAACTGTCTTTAAACAGCGCCTATCCCAGGGCTTTCCTGAGGATGTACTGCTGAAACTGTGAGGGGTAGGAGTTGGGCAAATCCCAACTTCTTAGCCATTTGTGCTCCCAGAATCTTGAAGAGACAGAACAAGAGATGGTAGAATTGAATTTACAGTCCCAAGGACTGGGGGTTGAGGGCACAGGAAAAAGGAATCTTTTCATAGCCCTTTTGTGGGCTCCCAGGAAGCGGATCCCAAAGAGCCCAGGGAAGACCCCATGGCTTCGTGGGTGGGTGCGCTGTCCGAGGTGCTGACCAAACACTGGTGTTGCTTCATCAACTTCTGAGAACAGTGCGTTTGTAGGGAACCAGGGATAGGATATAGGGTCAGTAGTCTGAATCCATTACCCATCTCCAGGTAACCCTCCATTTGATGTGGGGAAGGATGTGGTGGCAGAACAGCTATGGTTGGAAACACGAACTATTTCAAAATTTTAGATTTTTCTATTAGAATTTTGATTTAAGGGGGTAGAAAATCTTTGAAGATATTCAAACAGAAAATGTATTTCAAACAGAATTTTTTTTTTGCCATTTCCTATAGTGTAATCACAAAACCTAGGCATTGCAAGAAACTGTGGAGGTCCTTTGGTTAACCTCCCAGGGAGAGCAGGGATCGCCTCTATGGCTTGCCTCTTTGATTACTTTCAGTGACACTCAACTCACTACCAGCCTAAGACAGCCAGTAGCTGCCTCCTCTGGGCCCCAACAGAATCTCCCTTAAACCTTTGTAAATTTGTTATTACCTTTCTTTATCTGTTTATATATTTATATTCACCTCCCTCGTCTATGTTCCCTGAGGGTAAGGTCCCTATGGTCTTTATCATTGTATAGTTAATCCAGTACCTTTTCATAAATCCTTATAGGATTGGCTTGAACTAAGTTGCATTTTTGAGTGGCAACAATCATCAAAAACTTCTATACACTAAGCTGAAATCTGATCACATGTAACTTCTAACCATTAGCTCTAGTTCTGCCATTTGGGCATATACAAAATAAGACTAAGTTCAGGGTTTTGTATTTATCCCATTTAATTCCATCTGGTTAATTTTGATCTATCCAGTTCATTTTTTTCAGTTGCAATATTAGCTATTCCTACAAGTGTTGTATCACATGCAAATGGAAAGAAGGCTTCATTTAAGGCTGACTGGTACAGGATCCATCTGCATGCTGGTAGCAACCTTCCTCATAACTCCACCCCGGGAGAGTCTGATGAAGAAGATGAACAGGCATCCATATTTCCTAAACGTTCCAAGAGTGATTCTGACACATAATACTTTTTGACACCATTTCCTGATATTCCATCCTTATGAATTCTATCAATTTACAAATTAAGTCGTTACACAGACATTTTTGCCTTTTTTTTTCTTTGACTTGCTCATTCTTGTACTGTTAACTCCTGGTAAATTTTAAAAAACATGCTATTTTTAATTAATTTTGATACAAATCTCAGATTGGCTAGTGGTAGGTAGACTATTTCTTTGTCAATCCTATTTTAACAACATTGTATTTATAGAATCTCTATGTTTTTCATGGTATGGATTTAACAGTTAATTTAAAAGAGGCTATGGCCTCTTTTCTCCTAATTGATATTTTTATGATTTCTCACAATAGGATTTCCTCGATCTTTAGCTGCGTCTCCAGATGGCTTGGATATGGTGCAACTTGAGGTACATTGTTGTTCAGAATGTGAGGTTTTTATTTAGTCTTGGCCTTGAAAATACCATGTGGATAAGGTTCACTTAAAACTATTTTAAGACCAGCTTCTTGGCTACAGCAGGACTCACTGCTGTCATTTTTATGGCCTCATGTAAGGCGTCCTGAGACTGATGTTGAAATTCACTGCCCGTGTGTGAAAAGATAATGCAAGGTTCATAAACAGGACAACTTTAGAGTTTTATGTGTTATAATAGAATTCTATTGGCTAAGGGATTTATACTTATCTTTAATTAATTTTCTTATTTCTTTTTTAGCGGCTGGCATATTGGGCAACTCTTTCTAGCCAACCTAAGGTAAAAAATATATATACATATAATTCTTTTAGTTATAACAGTGTACATATTTATGTTGTAACTGATCTCTGTAATAACCACATTGTTTTGCTACCTACATGAGAATTTTGTGTGAGTGTGTGTGTAAGAATATAGTTTTAGAAAATAACAAGTGAATCTCTTAAATATAAATTCTGTAAAATATTTGTAGTTCATCTGCAGTCTTACAATGATCATAATCACATATACATGTCTAATTACATTATTTGTTTATGTCATAACTTACATTACAAATTGATATACTAGTTCTCCAAAACCATGATCTTATGTAAAGGACCTGTTGTCAGTAACTATATTAACCACAACGTAAACATTTCAATGGATACAAAGTAAATGTTGATTCAATAGAGGGTGGTATGAAGGTCGTGTCCATGATTCTTAGCATAGACTGTATGTTTTCACCTTTGCCACATCTCCTCTTCCCTCACCTCCCCCAGCCCACAGCTTACCAAGATCCAGCTACGCTGAACTTCTCACTATTCCCCACATGCACCAGGCTCTTACGTCTTTGCACAGGATTTTTCTTTGCTGGCTGTGGTTAACAGCCCAGGCTCTACAATAAAAGTACCTGGGTTCAAAACCCGCATTTACTTATCCTTAGCTAGTTTCTTAATCACTCTGTATCTCAGTTTCCCCATCTGTGATATGGGAATAATAGTCTTATGAGCCTGACAATATTATTGTGAGGATTGTTTTGATATTTGTGAAATGTTTCCAACAGGGCCTAGAACATGGAAAGTGACAGCATTTAGGTGCTAGCTGTCACCATTATCTCTCGATGCAACTCATTTTTATTCTTCAAGACTCAAACATCACTTTCTCTCTTAAACTTCATAAATATGCCATGCCGTTTTCTTATTTTCAGTTTACCTTATGCACAGAGCTTACCTTATGCACAGTTTACCTTATGCACAGTTTACCTTATGCACAGAGTAGTTTATGCATATGTTTGAAGACAGTTGTCATCTCTCATCTGTAGAACTAATCTTTACCACCTTGCTACTCAGAACAAAAATTCAGGGCGAGAACTCAGAATTCTCCATCTCCTTGCAACGGCCTCCTCGCCTCACACCGAAGGGGCTTCCCTATCCCTCACGTGAAGGCTGTGAGCAAGTCCCCTACGTAAGCAGAGGAAGTGGAAGTGTGGCTGTCACATGTGCTACCTGCATATTGTGTTGTGTGATTCCCCACATGCAAAGGCCCACTTGAAATGAATTTCCTTCCACTGTCTCCATTTCTCCAAAGCTGATCCTGTTCATTGTTTCCAACTGCAGGAGAACAAAGCATTGCTCATGAACAAAACTACCAATATTTTAGAGCTAGTCATAGAGAGACTGGGCTGACCTTTGGCATGTCACTTCCTCTCCTGGGGCTTTGGTTTCCTCAACTAGCCAATGTCTAGATGAGTGACCCAAATCCACTTCCAGTCATGATGTCCAGAAGTCCAGGTCTGTGTCTCCAGGGAGCTCTTATCTCAAGACCACTCAGAAAGCATTCCATTATGCTATGTAATGACACCTGCAAAACTCTTCGTGTTTTGTGTTTCTGGTTATGACTCTGGATCAGAAGAAGTTTTTATGGGGAAAAGGGCAACAGATTCTTGTGAACACAGACCTACTCGTCATCCATTCACAGAAGGTATTTATTGAAAGCGTGCCACGACAAAAGTGCCTGCTCTCATGGAACGTATATTCTGGTTAGGGAAATGGTAAGAAGATGGGCAAGTAAACTTTAACATGTTCTGTTTTCTCTAAAAAGAGAACATTACAGCAAGGAAGGTATATATAAAACGTTGACAGTGATGTTTAGTAACTGGAAAAACATCTTCATATTCCTTTTTATTTTTGGGACTGAAAAGTTAATGTGTAAAATTGATGAACATGGTATTAAAAAAAACAAACAATTGTGTGCCCAGTGAGTTTTCAGAACACACACACACACACACAGAGAGAGAGAGAGAGAGAGAGAGAGAGAGAGAGAGAGAGAGAGAGCTATCAGCTTGTTCCACTACAAAAGCTCTCCACAAAGTTTGCAGGAAAATGTAATCATATTCACAACAACACAATTAGAAATGTTATTAAAAACCTTCATTTCTGTCTTAATTGAAGTTTGAGCCGATTGAGAATATTTAATTGTGAATGATCAATAACAGCCAGATCAGCACATTTAACAGTCGTCCCCAGTAATCATCTCTAGCAATTTTAGAAAATGTAGACATAGAACTCTGTGCTTTGTTTGGTAAGAGGCCTTCCTCACAGCATCCCGGGTGCAGTGTGCTGCCTACACAGCTCTTCCTGGGCTTTCATCTAAGCAGATAAGGGCAAGGTGGTGCTCTAACAGGGACTTAGAAACGAAGAAAAGGCTGTGCTTTCTGCAAGAACACTGAAGGTTCATGTAGAAAGCTTTGAGGAAAGAAGTTTTAGGGAAAAAGGTCAATCTGAACCAACCTTTTTTTCTTAAAGCTGAAGTCTAGGGCACACCCTGCAGCAAATTAAATAATCACAATCGTTATTTTATTCCAACCCTTAGTCAGATGGGGTTATCTAGGAATTGATTATGGTATTACTTCTATGCATCATAGGATATGCTCTCCACGCAAAGACTGAAAAGGTAAAATGCGATTAAATTTTAAAATAATGATGTATTGCTGGAACTTTTTTCTCTTGTAAGATCCAGTATCAACTATATAGTCTTATTAAGTCTGTGTAACGAATGTGTCTTCAGCTTGCCAGTTTATTTCCTAGTATTCAGGTAAATCTAATAAGGTCTGTTGTGTAACTTACACTGAAAGCCTTGTCAGTTGCCCACCCCAGTAAAACTCCATGTAACTTACCCTCACAATTCTCTTCCCAGGATAAACACGACATATACAAAAGGGTGAGTACTGCCCAGCCAAGTAGTAAGGACATGCAACTTCCACTTTCTAGGAAGTGACACTCCATACTAAAATCAACTTTTGTTCTCTTATTCAGTTTTTATTTCACTACTCCCGAACTCAGGAGCCAACACGTCCAGTTAAAATTGGGGTCAGTATTGTATCATAATCATCTTTCTGTAAAAGTCCCTGTCCTCTGCATGCCTGTTCTCCCTTCCTTATTAATATGCACAGATCAGTAGAAAAGCAGGGGGCCTCCGACACTCTCTGTCAATAGCTTCCAAGGTGCCTTTTCCTGGGGCTGCAAGGAGTATGGGTCTCCCTCTCTGGAGTGCAAGTGGGGGAGGCTGACAGATCTAAAAAGCTAGAGAATAAATTATGGAAAAGGAAAAATAAGTAAGAAATAACTTTTTATAATACACTCAAACAGATGTACAAGAAGACCGTGGCAAATACTACGGAGGTCTATTTATGTGGTTCCATGTAACCTTCTGTGTTTTTAAATTTTGAAAAGTGCTTTGAGAAGTGTAAAGCACCTTACCCCCTGTAGTGATCCATGGATTTGCATCTTCCATGACCATCAAGGGCGTGTGTGTGCTAGGCTAATAATAAGCATCACGTCTAACTTTCTTAGTATAAACTTGAGTTACCCTCGGGAGCAGGTTGTGTAAGTGAATTTCTGCAAGGTATGATTTGAGGAATATTAGGAAGATCATAGAATGAAATCAATTCAGGTGCCCTGTCAGAGCACCTGAAATTTTACCATTAGAAAGTCACTTATTTATATAATCAAGGCTTTCCAAATCTTCAAGAAGATGCTTAAGAGACAAATACCTAACAAAGTGTTTCTTTCCCTGAGAGGCAAAGACTCATCAGTAGTACAGGTTCAGGAATGGGGAATCCAGTAATGATGGTTATATTATCAAGAAGGACCAAAGACACTGCAAAGGGACAAAGCACAACGGAGGGGAAAGATAAACCTGTTCTGTGGCACAAGTTAACTTTACTGCGAGCCACACTACTCAGGGAGAATTCACAGGACTAGATAAGACCCGGGTGTTATGTCTGAGTGTGTGCGGGCAGTCACAGACACGTACAGGAAAATCAAATGCATCCAGGAGAGAGGGTTAGGGGTGCCGCCCTGCGGGCTGGTGCCTTCGATTAGGAGAGCGCACGTGGGGAGTGAGAAAAGATCTGTGTGGAGATGCTTCTTCAGAACAACTCCACACCAAAGGGCGGAATGAATGCAGTCAATGCAGATGGAAAGTCTGATGTATCCTAAGGGAATATATTTAAGTGATGAGTTGGAATTGAAACCTGCTGTCAAGGCAGGTGATTCTTTATTGAAAACATAAAATGTCAAGCTTAGGCTGGGAAATGGATTTTGTTCTGAAAATGAAACCCATTTGTAAGGGAGTGAGTGGAAAGGATGCACATAACCCCAGGCTATGTCCCAGTGCTGAGTCTGACGCTCACAGCCCCTCTATGTTGCAGTTTCCTCCTGTGCACCCTTTAATGCGTCTGGCCGCCAAGCTCGCCAATGGGAGGATGAAAAGACTTCTACAGCGCGTATGTGCTTTTTTCTTTTTTTTCCCAACTTGGTTTCCTCTTTATTGATGTGCTTCTTACCTTCCCCCCACAATTTCAGTCCCTTCCATCTACCCCAAAAAGATAGTGATTGGGGTTCTGAGCCCCTCGGGCAGTTAGAAAGGGAACAGAAACCAAAACAATCACTGGATGTGACAGAGATTGATAGTCAAGAAGTCTAAAGCAGAGTAGTGAGAAAGGTGGTATAAAAGGGGGAAGAAAGAAGAAAGGGGAGGTACCAGAGGCCGTCTCCCTCCATTAACCCTCCTGCTAAGAGGGTCTGGAAAGGAGCCTCAAACATTAGGAAGTGCAGGTCCTGAAGGGAGGTAGTGCTTGAGCCTGAAGGAGGACGTGGTCCAGGAAGTGGGGCCACCTCTCTCTCTGTAGTATGGGACACCCCTCCCCCCACTGCAGGGGCAGCAGCTTCACAGACCATAGACATTTTCGTCACTGTATGCAATGTACAGAAAGAAGTCTTCTTCGTGCTGTTCCTGGTATAGCTGACCCATCGAGGCACTGGTGGGTGGAATGACAGTGTTGACAAAGAAAAACAAGGCATCCTCAGCTCGGAGATAAATTCGATTCCTGATCAAGAAGTAGAGCCGACATGCTTTTTTCCTCCACTGTGTTTTATGCCACTAAAAGTTCACTTAAGCGGGGTAAAGGCGTGTCCTCGCCTTGGGGCTCACTTGCATCCTCTCCAGGAATCTAAGTCTCCCCCTCGGGAAGGCCCTTTGACCTTGCACAAGTTCCTTAACCTTGGAGCCTCAGTCTCCTTTGTGGAATCTTCCTTATATGCTGGCCCAGCATAGTTCCATCCTCTCCTCTTCTGAGCTCTTCATCCACGTTTTAGCTTTTGTGTTGATGTCTCTCTTTCACTGTCCCTTCCTCTTCCTCTTGGCATGAACGTTTACGTTGGTGATATCTCTGCTTCCCATTGCTTCTGTCCATATTAAGTTTAGAAATTGCCAGTTTCCGTAGTAGCTGAACATGTTCAGAATCTTAATCAAGGTTTTGTTGCATGATATTGAGAGAGATAGATAGAGAGAGAGAGAGAGAGAGAGAGAGAGAGAGAGAGAGAGAGAGAGAAAGAAAAGGAAGAAAGAGAGGAAGGGAGGGATGAGAGAAAGAAAGGAAGGAAGGAAGGAAGGGAGGAAGGAAGAAGGGAGGGAGGGAGGGAGGAAGGAAAGAAAGGAAGAGAAAAATGAAAGAAAACTTCTTTTGGACACTGTGAGCCCACGTTGGGTGACCAACTCATCCCAGTGTGCCTAGGACTTCCCTGGTTTGAGCTCTGAAAGTCCCAAGACCCCAGGAAACTGCTCAGTTCCTGAGAAATCAGTTGGTCATCCTAAGCCCAGGAAGCAGTTTCTCTGATTTGCTGCTAACCCCAGCTTTCCAGGTTGAATCTTAGGCCACATCCATAGGCAAAGACAATCTGCAGAAGCTGAAATGGCTTATCCTGGAACCTGTGCCTAAACCAGGGGCCAATTTCAGGTTGAGTCTGCTGGGAAGAGGAAGCAAATACCGTGGTACCTCGGTTTTTTAATGTAATCCCTTCTGGAAGTCCGTTCGAGTTTTGAAACGTTCAAAAACCGAGGCACGGGTTCCCCATAGAAAGTGATGCAAAATGGATTAATCCATTCCAGACCTTTAAATCAACCCCTAAAACTGCAAAATTAGCATGAATTTTACTATCTAATGATACCATAGATCCATAAAATTTACAGCATTCATAAACCCAAATGTTCGTCAACAGAGACGTTTGAAAACCGAGTTACTACTGTATAACACCATCCTGGATGCAAATGGAACTCAATCAAGGAAGCACGCTGGCCTTCCTTAACAGAAACTGAAATTGGCTACATGGTTAGCTGCTCTCCTGAGCTGCTACTTTGCACCTGACTTCTGGCTGCCTTAGAGTGGAACCAGAGAGGTGCAGGACCACAGCAGAACGACTGCAAGCCTCGAGCATGCGGTTCCTGCTAAAGTAACCCATGTCTCATTCCCTCGCAGGATTCAAGGGCTGTGGCAGTGGACTTTATCAAAAAGGTATGGGAGCCGTGTGGAGAATAACCCCCCTCCCACAAGAAAGAGCAAGGAGTGAAGGACAGGGAAGCGCTTGGAGCTGGGCAGACTTGCAGCCTCTTTAGACCACTTCTGGAAAGAACTGGTCTCCCAGTATGTCCCTGAAAATCTTCTCTGAGGCTGAGCATTTAATTTTAGGTTTCCCTGGGCTTGTCCCGGGGCCGAAAGGGATCACGGGACAACCCTCTGGCTGTGAATGCTTCATCTCTAGTCTTGCAGATGAGTACAATTCCTGGAATTTTATTTCTCTGGCTCAGGGGACTACATGCCAGTTGTACCACCTTGGGGAGAGGTATGACAAGTGGCGCAGACCCCATACACCAGTGCTTCTCCCAGTAGACAATGCATCATCAAACCCTGGGGGCCTTGTTAAAATCTAGAGATTCAGCAGGAGCCTGAGAAGGTGCATTTCTAGCAAGTTCCCCGGTGGGATTGATGCTTTTGGTCTGAGGACCACATTTGGAAAACCACTGCCACAGACACCTTTCAGAGACCTCGGGCACAACGTGTTGCATAATGCTTTGTGTTTTTTGTTGCAGGGTCATGCTGCCACCTGGGGACGACCGTTTTTCCTTTTCAGGGTATACCATGTTTCCTCTTCTCTGTTCTTAACCCTACTTTCCTCCTGCCACCCCAATTATGGATTTCCTGCAGAATGAGTCCAGCCAGACCACCCCTGAAAAATGGTGAACAATTTTGGGGACTCTCTCACCCTTTACTTAGTGGGGGACTCTCAAAGTCTCCTCCTACAAACAATCCTTGTAAAGGAAAAGGGTCCACCAGGACACAGGCTGAGAGTACCAGGACTCGGACACAGGGACTGGAGGTGGGAGTTCTGCTGATGGACAGACACGCAGGCCAACCAGAGTCTGAGTCCGTGCAGGTTCTGGATACCTGGCTCCAAAACACACTGGCAAGAGGAGTCTAAGCGCCATTTTCTCCTTTTTCCCAGGCACTTGGAGCCTCTTGCCAAGGTCACGGAGTTAGAGAGTTGCCTTTTAGTTTTTGACTGGCCAGTCACTAGCTATGCTTCACCCCCTAGATCTTCAGCATTTGCATCAGAAAACTGTGCAATCGTACTGGACTTGGGCCCTACCAACTGCATTCTGTGGGTCACTGGTGCTAAGGGATGCTATGCAAAGATCAAATAAGATTGAAAACACGGCACCCCACATTCTTGAAGGTTTACAATGTCTGCCAGTGTGTCCCGTGGGAAACATCCTGTTTAACTTGACTTAATTATACGTTGTTTCCCAAATTTTTTTGTCCATGGAAATGCTTCCCACCCCCATGTACCTTTTTGACCTGCATGACCTATTAGTGGTTGTTCTCTGGAAATTACTTTGAGAAACAGTGGGTCTGTATGATGTCTTTAGGGTGAGAAGTCCTGTGAGGAGTAGTTTGAGGACCATCCTGCCACATAAACAGAGGCTAAGGGGTGGAGTGGTGGGGTGGGGACAGTGTCTGGGCTGGGGGAGCAGCAGAGGTCCTGCTACTCTGCCGTACAAGACCTACAGACCAGCACATGGCTGGGGCTCACCAGGGGAGCCCCCAAGGAGACTGCTGACATCTTAGGAGAACAAGGCCTTAGGGCCCGTAGAGAAAGGATAGGAAACCAAGAAACAGGGGTTGCAGGCGGTTTTGTCTCAGTGTCTGTAAGCTGCTCCTTTTTGTTTTTTCCAGCCAAGGAATGGAAGAAACACTGAAGATCACACTCAGTAGGATAGTCCAAGGTCAGCTCATTGCAGCTTTTCTCCTCCAAGCAAACGGTAACTGTCTGACTGGGGGGAGTGAGAGGCAGTGTAAGGGGCGATAGTTCAAAGAAAGGGGGGCCACGTGGAACCCCCGTGGACCTTTCTTGCTCTCAGAACCGCAGATCCCCCACCAACCTGGCAGAAGCAACCTGCCCCAGGCAAACACTGCGCTTCGCATCAGGCCGGCTCTTTGCAAGTGTGCAGACCCCAGCAGTAGCTGGGAGGGGCTGAAAGCTCCAGCCAATGCCCGGTGACTTCTCCCCTGGCCCTTCTGATAGGAAACAACCACCCTGGCACGCTTGCTTGGGAGGCTAGCGTATCTCCCTACCATGGCACACTTCAGAGTACAGCCAGCCTAGGCCATTCCCTCCATTCAGTGATGCTCTGATTCCCGAGTTTCAGTCTGGGGAGATTGCTGGCCTTTGGGTCTGTGGAAACTGAAGTCCACGCCCACGGGTAGGTCTGGGCCTCCTCTGTCTCTCATGATGATGTGAGTCCCAGAGATATGAGGCCTGTGGCAGCATCACAGCCTTCCTCCGGGGGCCTGACCCTGATCTGCCAGCAGCCGCCCAGGCCCTGCAGGCCAAGGTGACAGAGCTGCCCAGGTGACAAAGGGAAGGTGTTCCCTAAGGCCATGGCACGCACACAGACCTAATGGGCTAATAAGACACAGCAAAACCAAATCTTATAAGGACCTACGATTATGGGCATTTATGACACGTCAAATTGAGGTATAATTTAATAATGTTATATATTCACATGCCTGTGGGGTCTCGTCTCGATTCTGAGAATGGTTTCATCTGAGTTGTACATTTTTCTTTTCTTTTTCAGAGTTCAGTGGCAAAGGGGAGCTGGATCAGAAGAGGCAACCCAGCAGTTATGTTGAACAAACGTCAAATTTCTCTCTGTCAGCAATATTTAAAGATGATTCTCTTGCTCTGTACTCACTAGAATATTCAGTTGTATAAAGAATAAAGTAGCACTGACACATTTTCATGTCTTATTGGAAAGTCTTGGGGGAGAGATCAGTCCATTTTTAAAATGGTGTTACATGTATATTTTTTTTAAATACTGTTTTGGGGTATTGTTTTAGCATGCCCCAACCATCTTGTTATTATTGAGAATTGAGCACATGAGCTTAGGACGGACTGGGTGCCTTTAAATCCTGACTCCTCCGCTTTTTAGCTGGGGACCTTGACCTTGGGCTGTTCCCTTCCCACCGCTGTGCCTCAGAGGCTCCTCCACAGTAAAATGGGGTTGGTCATAACAGCACCTTCGCATAGCGTTTGTGACGCCTGAGGAGAGGTCTGTGGAAGGGGCTTAGCATGGTGGCACACAGCAGGCACTCAACAGTGTTGTCTTGAATTACACTCCACAGATGATTTTCACTTCACAAATACTACCAAAGGGACTTGCCGTAACGAAAGCTGCTGCTATTGCTGACCAAGGGCTTGAGGTCACGGCATTAAGTTAACGCATAACAACTCCAGGCTCCTCGAGGAACCATAAGGCTCACACCTTTACCTCTCAGGCTCCTCTATAAATAGTATATGATTTCCCTAAGATTGTCCAAAGGAGTACATGGTGACGCAGAAGGTGGGCATGCAATGCAATGAGGGACCCTAATGATACATGCAATGAACCTCAACTGCACCGAGCCTTCCTTTAGGGCGCAACAGTGGGTGCTTCTATTAATCTTCATAGCCCTGCTACGTATTGTATTTGAGTCATGCTAGTTACTGCAACAGATAAATCTCAGAATCTTGGTGGCTTAATCCATCAGAATTTCCTTTCCAGCTCTCCCAGAGTCCATGGCAAGTGTTCCTAGCTCAGAGTCCAAGTTCCTTCCACATGGTAGTCTCTGCCCAGGATGGGCTCAAGGGCCTCCAAGCTCTCTCTGTTAGTGAGCGGACGGGGAACATAAGAGGCTGTCAGGAGGGAGGATATTTATGAGCCAGGCCATTCCTTTTGGTGCAGCGCAGTCATATGACCACGTCTGACTGGACAGGAGCCTGGAAACATAACCTAGCTGTGTGGCCTAGAAGGAGAGGCAGCTTTGGTGAGAAGCCTGCCATTTCTGCTGTAGTTCAATTAGCATCATCTTTAGGGCATGAGAAAACTGACACTCATAGAAATTAAATATTGGCTCCAGGTCTTTCATTAAATGGCAGAGTTGGAATTGAAACCCAGATGCAACTGACTCCGATATCTGCGGCTTGTCCCCAGCCTGGGCGTTCCCCCAGGGACATGGAGTTAGCCCTTGGCTGGGGGCAGCAGTTAAACGGGATGAGGGTACACACCTGACATGACACGAAGTCACAAAGCTACCACCCCCGCCACCACAGCCCTGACTCATTCGGTGGAGGTGACATACCCAGTGCAAGGGGAGTGTGAAGCAAGTTTTCACCATGACCAAACAATACAGGGCTTGCTTTGGGGCCCGTGTGGGATCCGGATGAAGTGGGAGAAGTTAAGCAGGGCCCCTCCCCCATCTCTGCGTGGGGCTTCTTGTTCTTTCCCAATGCACCATGTTCAGACATTCTGGTTTTCTTGTCTTTATGAAGGTATTTATCTTGTGTATCTCAATATCTGAAAGAACAAATACGCCTGGCCCAGACAAACCCCTTTGGAGAGTCGGAAAAATTCCACTTCTGGACAATTTCATCTTTTGCTCAATTCTCTGATCTCTTCGCTGACTCTTGGTATTTTAGTTTAATATTAAAACCATCAATTTGCCTCGAGATTCAGTCACAATCAATAGAAACCCTGAAGGAAAAGGAAGTAGGGCTTACTTTATTTATACTCTTAGTCTTGCAGACACCGGTAAAACGGAACGTAGGGAATTGCTGTAATAAAGCAGAGACCAGGAGAAGAGGTCTTCACTGCATGGCAACTACAGGGACGCAGGGGCACCAGACCATGTGGCTACAGACTCAGAAGGAGAAGTGGCCAAGGGAAGAGCCACCATTTGTCACCATTCCTGGGGGAAACTCACCATCACCTCAAGCAGGTGAAGAAGAGTGAGGAGGAGCATTTGTGGGCAGGAAAGCCACAGGAGAGTAATTTAAGCTTGACCGGCGCTTAAGTGATGGATGGCATTATAAAATGCACCTTTTCGTCAGGCGATAGGGTCCTCTTCCACTGAGCTAGAACACACGAGAGGCATTTTGGTAATGGGACTTGTATTACTTGGAGTCACAGTGTGGCTAACCCAGATCAGCGGAGCAGCTTCTAGTCTTTGACCCTGAAAATCATCGCCCCACGATGCCCTATGTCTTCAAAGCTGGGTTGTCACCAGTGTGTGAGCTCCAGCACAGTCTCTAAAGGCCTGGGCCAAGAAATGCAAACATCGCTTCCCTCCCTTGGGGAGAAATCTGCAAGAAGACCACCACAGTCAGGGGATGTAGTTTGTACCTGGGTGGCCCTGTCCCACGACAGCCCTGCTGCCTCAGATTTAAAAGGAGAGAAGGGTTCTTGGTGGGCAACCAGCTGACTAACACGGAACTAAGTACCAACGCTGTGATATGCGGGGGGAAGGAGGGGTCCTTAGTGCAAAAGCCTGTCGGGGGCTGGCAGATCTCCACCAGCAGGATCCAATGGGCCCCCGTCCCCACCTCGTCTGCGTGGAACTGGATGAACTGAATGGCTGTCTTCTGAAACGGGGGGCCAAGAAGAAGAGGTGGGATCCTGTGGACCAGACTACGCAGAAGAGGGAAGAGAGAGGGTCTGGAGGAGAGGGATTTGTGGCCCAGCGACGGCAAGAAGGGTCAGACGTGAGCAGCTGCCCTGGGCCACTGAAGTGAAGGCCGTGTGTGGGTGAGAACGGACAAGCTGAACAGTAAAGAGACTCTATTCCTGAACATTCCTGTGAACGCTCTCTCAAAGGACGAGAAGGTGTGCTGGAATCTGAAGTCAAGAACTGCTTTGAAATTCTTCTGGATCCTGGGTGCGTGAGTGGACTTGGGCTGTTCACCCTCTTCCCCTGCGGTTGGTGGGGGTAGCACACTGGGGGGCTACACTTCTCTAATCCAGCTGAGCCAGGGGATTCTCAACAGAACTCTGTTGACCCACACAAGGCAGATTTCCCTGAACATTCTCCTCCTGAAACCTGCACTTGACCTCGTACCACCCACTGCTCTTATAGTTTCTGATTTAATGTCTGTCTTCTCTCCCAGACATTAAAACACCATGAGGACAGGAGGGCATGGATCCCAAATGTCTAGGCCAGTGTTTTACATACAGAGCTTAACACACGCTCAGCACATAGTAGGTGCTCAGTGAGATTTCTGTGCGGCCCTACTATGGCTTGCTGCCAAGCAGGAGAATGGCTTGTGCTGATGCTAATGGAGGGATTGCCATCTGATGTATTTGAGATGCTTCTCGGGGCAGCCAGAACACTCCAGGGGGTTCTGAGCCCCCTCTGGCCTCAACCTCAGGACTTTAGACAAGGTGGCTGACCTACCAAGGCCTTGAGCCCCCCACCCAGGCCAATCACACTGCTAGCTGCTCAGACTGACAACCCGGCCCTGTGACTCAGCCATTAGGACTCCTCAAAACAGCACAACCCCGCGGACCCCACCCACATACTTGGCCATGGTACACACTGCCAGCGGCTATAGCCTCCACTCAAGAGCAGATAAGCACCATGCTTGCTGCCCCAGAATTGTCCTTCTAGCCATTCTTTCATTGCCTCCCTCTCCTCCAGGGCCACCCCTCCCTACGAGCTCTCTAGACTTTTGGACCGGGATAAAAACCACTCTTTATTGGCAGTCTCATCCTTAAATGCTGTACCCCTACTTCCTTGCTCCTTCCTGAGGACTTCCTGGGGATGGCAGAAGGAGACGCTTCCTGGGAGACGCTGCTCAGGGTCCAGAACACCAGGCGCCCCAGGGTGCCTAGAGGGGAGAGCCTCCTCCCTGCCGTAAGTATTCCAGGCCAATTGTCCCCCACCTCCCCCCAAACATCGTACTTCTTGGTGACTCGTTTCCTCCCGCTAAGCCATCCTACCCTTCCTCAGTGCTGTCATCTGCAGACATCCTGGCGGCACTCCCCCTTCCCTCGAGGGATCTGGGAATTTGTTCTTGGTCCTCCTCTCTGTCTCATGTCCCGTGTCATCCAGGTTTGCCTCAAAGCCCCTGTAGACGTCTGTCTGACACTCTGGGCTTGGAGCTCTGGACCTCTTCATCAACAGAGCTTTACATCTCTTCACTCTGGCTGCCCCTGGTTCTCTCCCCAACCACAGTGCAAGCTTCCTGGAGGCAGGGGCCTTGTCTAATTCATTGTAAGTTTGGAGACCTAGGACAGCGTACGAAGTACAGTCAGGCTCTTGAAAAATGTTTGAGTGAATGGATGAGTAACGGAACATGTAAAAGGTGAGTGCCTAGTCCACATTCAAGGTAGTGAAGTAATATACTAGCTTAATACATCAGAAAGACTGCATTATTCAAGTCACAAAGCTCTCAACTCGTTTGTTGCAATTATTGGTGCAAGTTTCTTAGGTGGAGAATGTCAGTATTATTAATAACTTTAGAGATTATATTTGATGCGATGAAAGATTGCTGTGCTGGATGCATGACTGATAATATTAGATCTTTGCGTAGGGCTCTGACAAGAAAATACCTAATAATTATGGGGAGCCAAAGATAGGGACTGATTTGAAATGTGATGAGAAGTAATCACGGGCAATTTCACGGACAGTCAGTCCTCTGGGTTCCTTTCCGTGACCTGGGATCTAAAATTGGGAATCAAGTCAAGTACAAACAAATAAACAAATGTCACCACCACTCCTCCTCCAAATATAGGCCAACAGGCCATTTTCCTTCTGTTAAAGCTCAATCAGACAAAGACCACCTGGGAGACGCCTGGAGTCCAACAAAATCAGACTTACGGACTTGATGCAGTGAGGGAGGCTCCGCGGAGCCACAAAGCACTGCGCTGTCAGAGGGAGGAGATTTGTAAGGTCATGGCTCCTCCCGAAGGATCTCAGGAGGGTCCAAAGGAAGTGGGGGTCAGTTCTGCACTGGTTGCAATTTCCAAGACAGAAATAGGAGAACTGGGGACTCTCTAAGGGTTGTACACCATCGTGAGCCAGGCTCAGCATCTGGGAGTCCCTTGTAAAAAATGGGTGCAGTAAAACAAGTCTATGGGGCCTCATTGGTAAGAAAGCAGTGGTCATTCCAAGTGGGCATGTTATGGCATTTTACAGCTGCGGCCAGACCTTAGGAGAAGGGCTGTTCTCTGTGAACTCTGCATTTGGCTTTATCTGAGTCTGTCCTCCCAGCCTGACGAATAGCAGGGCTGCTTTTACTCTTTTTTTCAGTCCAAGTTGATTTTCACTCTTTCAGTCCTGGATACATTTCAGTTCTTTCAGTTAACTGGGTTTAGCCAAAGTTTAAATATTCCCTTTTAAATTGCACTAGAGCCAAAGGTCCACATTTCCCTTTGCCATTGTGACCGTCAACCACACCCTGAAGCAAAGTCCTACAAAGCCTAAGGTGGCATGTGCAGGACAACTGCAGGGTGGTTCATTAAAGCAACTGGAACTAAATAAAATTCAGGCTAAAATCGGAGGTGACTTATTTCCAGCAAAGCATGACCAGCTTCATGGGACTGGTGTTGGGGAGCAGTTTTCTTTAATAAGGCCCTAAAGCATTCGCTAAGAGAACGCATTTATTGGCTCCTTATCTCATTACTTATAAAAAAATAGGGAAACCACCTAGAATCTGGACACACACAGAGCCCAGCTATTACAGATGGTGAAAAACAGCTCTTACATTCCAGTGGTTCTCAAACTTCAGTGTGCTTCAGCAACACCTATAGGACTTGCTGAAACTCAGGTTGCAGCGCTCCATCCCTAGAGATCAGTGCAGTAGGGTAGAGTGGCACCCAAGAAGTCACATTGTTAGTGAGTTCCCAGGTGATACTGACGATGCTGGTGCAAGGGCCACATTTGGAGAACCACTTCTCTAACTCAAATATTCCTCAGTGCCTCCACCACCCATACTTTTGTACTTTCTGTTTCTCCTACTTGAAAGGCCTTAGCTGCTCTCCATCTAACTGGTTGCTGGTCTTAATTTAAGTTCTACCTCCTTGCTTGGCCATTGTGTTTGTTATCTATTGATCTATTGCTGTGTAACAAGTTACCCCAGGTAGGACTTCCAGAATGGTAGCATGAGGTGTTCAGGGAAACCATTCCCCAAGAGAGACACCTATTAAGCTGGTCAAGATTAACAAAGACAACCATTCAAAATCTTTAGAGATTGACCAAAGGGTGTACAACAAACTGAGAAACACTAATTCCACAAAATCTGTGGAAACTTAGAACAGTGGAAATGCATGGTACTGAAGCTAGGGACTGCATCCATGTCCCACGGCTCTACCTTATGGAAGAACTGTCCCAGTGAGCTCAGCAACCGAGTGGCAGCTCACCGCACCGCTGAAGAGGAAAACCTCCCTTTCCAACATAGCTCAACCGTTGCAGTACATATGCTCTTATGGGTTCAACAGGTGAATGACAGCTCCCATGTCCCCCAGCTTCCCAGGGCTGAAGCTGGGTAGGTTTGGCAACCAGTGAATTTCAGATCTCATCTTCCTTGGATCTGTACCGCAGAAGATCCATACTGGGGACATGCTTGGGAGTGGCCGCAGCCTTGTGTGGTCAGAACCTCCATAGTATAGAGGTTTGGCCCAGGGCGGAGGACAGAAAATCTCCAAGACGGCAACACCAGCCCAGATGTCTTAAGGTAGAAGCCTGGAGCCCAGCACCTGCATTTGACAATTCAGACTCTGCTGATTTTATTCAGTGCCTACTGTGTGCCCCTATAGGTCGGGCACTTTTACGAATATGAATCACCTGAGGCTCAACTAGGTAAATGACTTGTCACCTTTCTGGTTTTGTCTGGTGCGATCACTGCCATGTCCGCAGAGCCTAGAACAGAGCCGGGTATAAAACAAGCCCCCAATAAATATGTGTCTTATGAATGAACTGCCTTATCCGACGCTGAAATCATAGTGAATTCCAGGTCACCCTGCATCGTTTTTAATTGTAACACTGGGTCACTGAAACATTTCTATTTCTGACTTCTTGGGCAGAGACCTTTTCTACACAATTAGGTATAAGGCTGAAAAAGGCGCACTGGCACTGGGTACCTCCCCCACCCAGCCCCACTAACCCAAGGCGATTGACCTACCCTAATAAGGTTGCGCCCAGGTTTGGCTCCGGGTCACGTGAATTTTGCTGCCCCGACCGACGGTAGGCGTGTCCTGTCTCGCGCGTGCGCACAGCTTCTGCGCCGGTTTCAGGAGAGGACGCACTCAGAGGCCTCGCTCCCTCCCTGGCTCCGCCCAGCTCACTCCTGGAGGGCGGGGCCGAAGCTGGGCTGAGAGACGAGGCGGGGCGGCGGCTGTGCGCGTGCGCGGAAGAGAGTGAGGGGCGGTGGCGTCGCGGCCCGCCTGGATTGAGTTATCTGCGACAAGATGCAGGTGAGCAAGCCGGGGGCACGAGACCTGGAGACTGCGGCCGCTCGTTTGCCCCGTTGGGTCCCCGGCGGCGGCGGCGGACTGTCCCGGCCGGGCCGCGGGAAGCTCCGGACGCCACAGGCACCGACAGGCCACGCGAGTCGAGGCCCGGCGCAGACGCAGTGAGGGGGGGTGGGCGTGGTGCCGCCGTCTGGGCGTTCCCACCCCTGTGTGGTCCACCCCCCAGATCTCCATCCTTGGGGGCTACCCCTCCTTGAGGTCGGATCCCACCTGGCAAAGTTACTTCCTACTTGTTAACTCTAACACCTGAGCAGGTGTGTTACGGAACCGTTGCATGGATCGGGAAGCTGGGAGAAGTGAAGAGTCCTGTCGAGGGTTCCATAACACGAAAGTGGCGGAATCCGTGTTCCTGACTCCACTTAGAGCCCGGGGAGGGGTTAGTTACACCCTCCTCCCGCCCGTGTTCGTGTTCAGGTTGAGGTGCGCTCACCTGACCTCCAGAGCTGAGCCCGAGGGTCCCTCTACCCAGTTACTTTCAGTCTTAAAATGAAGAAAACTAGATCCCCTAGTTTTGTCCTTTTATTGTCTCTGGAATGTGCTAATGGAATTTGATGAAAACCCAAAGAAAAGTGAAAAAAAATGAATGGAGACACCATGAAAAATGGATGCTTTTATGAGCAAAAATCTGACAACTGAATTTTGTCACTGTGCGAGGACCCTCTTCCAAAGGTCTTTCTCCCGCCTCCCAGATCTCGCTGTGGCTGAATCCTCTCTGGCTTGTTGGCAAGTGGGAAATGGAGTTCGTGTGGGTTCGTTTGGGCCAGAAGGTATCCGGGCCTGGAGAGGATGGTCATTGCAAATACAATGTGTCTGCCACAAGCCAGACACGCTTAAATGATGAGGAAGCTCCAGGGCTGCCCGGGCCTCCTTTGCATTCTCTGTCCTTTCTGTCCCTTCTTAAAAATGTCACCTCTTCAGAGGCCTTCCCTGTTGAAAGAATTCTGTTTTTTTTTCTTTTAAAATATCTCAGCAAGACTCGGAGCTGGGGCTAGAGCCTGGCTAGGTCAGTGCCCTTTCCTCGGTGCTCCTTGATTTCATGTTTCAAACCAGGTCCCTTAGCAGTGTTCCTGCCAAGCCATGCAAAACCAGTGTTTGGCTGGCTGGGTTCTGGAGCTAAGAGCCCACTTCGACATTTATCCTTCTGACATTTGATCTTGGTTAAATTCGTCTTGTTCCGTCCAGCACAGCAGACTTCCTAAATGCCATGTCCCGCAGGTACAGGTAAAGGACTTAGAAGCGTTCCCAGCACGTAGTACTCAGTAAGTGTTAGCCCTTGTGAGCTATTCCACTGGGGTCTCAGCTCTCAGGTTTGGCCATTAGAGGGTTTGTCAGCCGGCATCAGGCTCTCCTCCCTCTGATTCTAACGCAGCCACTCATGACTTTGAGATGCTCAATATTTCTGCTCTTGGGCACTTTGCACGTGCTGGTCCCTCTACCTGGGAAGTAATTTCCTAAGTTCTCCTCGTGTCTGGTTCCTTTTCACCTTCCAGTGATGGTTAAATGTCACCTCTTCTGAGAGAGCGTCTCTGCCCATCCTGTGGAATGCGGGCCCCCTGTAACTAGGTCAGCAGCCTGTTGGTCATTGCACTTACAATTTGTATTATATATCTGTTAGTATATTTCATTGTTCATTGCTTGTCTCTTCCTCTTGATTAAAATAGATGGTTCTGGCACCATGCGTCCCTACCATCTAGTGCAGTAATTTACTTATAGTTGGTACATATACTAGGTACTTAATAAATACCCGTTGAATGAATCACTCCAAGTCATTAATAAAAATATTGAGCAAACATCAGGTCAGAGCCTGTGCATCAGATCCTAGTTTTTACCCCAGTACTAGCTCTACTGTAGGGTTGGGAGCTTTGAGTAAGTGACAGGAAGAATGTAACAGGGGCTGTGGATCTTTTGACACTTTCTTAGAAGCGACATAGAATGACTTGGTTTGAACTTTCTTCCCACCACCTTTCCCATTTGACCCCTTGCCCAACGTGGCACCCTCCATAGTGGACGTTGCTCTCATGGTATCCTTGGTCCCACTGCTCTAGGACCCCAACGCAGACACCGAGTGGAATGACATCTTACGCAAAAAGGGCATCCTGCCCTCAAAGGAAAGTTTGAATGAATTGGAAAAGGAGGCAGAGGAGGAGGACGAGCAGCGAGTCCTTCAGCAGTCCATTGGTGAGATAGCTTGTATTCTTTGTTCTGTGTCTGTCTGGGTAGGAAACACTTTCTACGCCTCTAACTGCTCTGGTGGAAGGATCCTCTGGGCAAGAGTTGGGCAGCCAAGGTTTGGAGTGCTGGACAGGACACTGTGGGACCGCAGGCAAGTTGCAGAAAGTCCCAGCTTGCAACTCTCTGGGCCATAGAATGAGGGGAGTTCAAAGGCCCCTCCATCGCCACAGTTCTTTGTCTGTGTCAGATGAGCACATGACAACCCCGAAGAAAGGACTTTCTTGTTGTGATTCCCTTGGTAGACTGTCATGGAGATGCGCTCCAAGGTTTTAGTGTTTGTGTTCTCCTTAGCTTATACTTTATTCTCTTTGTGGTTTGATTGAGAATATTCAAGTCGTTTCATTTGGGGAAGCGTAAGATGTTTGCAATGTGTGGGGGCTGAGAGAGAGGTTCTCAAAAGTGGTTATACCACCTGATTCTGAATCTCCTGGGGTGTTTGTTAAAAAACCCAGTTCCTACTGAATCAGCATCTCTGGGGGCGGGGTGGGTGGCGGCAGCCCAGGAACCTGTATTTTAAATAAGTGCCTCAGGATTGTTGACTCACAGAGTCAGAGTTTGAGAACCACTGATCACAGGGGTAGTACTTTTGTCCCGTTTACATGTTAGAGCTAATTTAGAGGAGGATTTATTACAAAGCATTTAACCACCGAGTGTTTACTGAACGATGACTGTGTGTCAGGCAGTGTTCTAAGCAGTGGGGCTTCAGCCATGCACAGACCTGATAAAAATCCTTGTCCTCGTGGAGCTTATATTGTAGTGAGAGGGAGACAATAAACAATACGCAAGTGAAGTATAGGAAAATGAAGCAGGGAGAGGACTGGAGGAGGACTAAGTATACTTCTCCATAGGGTCAGAGAGCACCTCACTGGGAATGATATTTGGGTAGATCTGAGGGAGTGAATTGAGCTGCTTTAGCAAGTGAAAAGCATGTTTAAGAACTTACAAAGAAGCCAGTAGGATTAGGAGAGAGGAGTAATAAGTTCAGAGCAGCAACTAGGGAGCAAACCATTTAGGATCTTGTAGCTTCTAGTAAGGACCTTGATTTTACACCTAATGAGGTGGAAATCATCGACGGTTTGGACGGAAAAGTGACGCGTCCTCCAGGGTGACAGCACCATCCTATTGCTGCCATGGACTGTGGGGGCGAGGCAGGAAGTAGGGAGACTAGTCTGGGAACTACTGCAGTCATTCAGGCACGAGACACGAGATGCTGTTGGCCTGGACCAGCGTGGTGGTGGTGGAAGTGGGGAGAAGTGATCAGATCTGGATATATTTTGAAGGTAGGGCCAACCGAATTTGCTGATGGATCCTATGAAGGGTGTAAGAGAAGTAAGTCAAGGGTGACTGCAGGGATTTGGGCTTGAGCCACCTGAAGGATGGAGTTACCCAACCGAGATGAGGAAGGCTTGGAGAGGAGCGGGTCTGGAGGTGAGATCAGGAAGGCTGTTTGGGACATTGTAACTCTGAGATTTTTTTATTAGACGAACAGAGATGGTACGTGGGCCATTGGGTATGTTTTTCTCCAAATCAGAGAATACGGGCTGGAGGCATCAGTTGGGGAGTTGGCAGCATAGTGGTAGTATTTAAAGCCATGAGATGCGATCACCAAGGGAGTGGGCATAGATAAAGAAGAAAAGGAGTCAGAGCAAAGGGCCCGAAAGACGGCCGCCTTAGAGGTGGGAGGAGGCATCCTGGAAGCCAGAGGAGGGCAGTCTTTCACAGGACGCAGTGATGGGTTGGATCAGATGCTGCTCTCAGCCCAGGAACGGCGGTCATTGTCGACCTTGATAAGAGCAGTTCTGTGTAGTCATGGGGTGGGAGGTCAGGGCCATAAGGTCAGGGCGATTTGATGGCCATAAAAACAAAATACAGTGTCATAGCAGTTCCTTAAAAGAAAAGATCCAGGCAGGAGAGGATACCAAGAGTCAGAGATAATCCCTTTAACTCTAGGAAGAGTGTGCTCGCTCTACCTCCTGGGAGACAGGGAACTGTGACCCACCGTCCCTTAGTGTATGTGAGGTCAGACCAGATGAGTCCAGGCAAATACAACTCTTGTTTTACAAACCTGGGAAACTTCTCGTTCCTATGGGGCAGAGGTAAGAGAGAGCCTGCAGACACCAACATACGGGTTCTATCTTTTTAAAACACCATTGGCTTCTTCTTATTAGTGTAACACCTTAAGTATTTTGCATTCTGCTTTTGTGGCCTGGGAGTCTTTTGGGTTGCATGCACATCTCTGGGAGAAAAGTAAAGAAAAGAAAACCAAACGTATGTTTGTTCATCCTTTAAATGTTTTTGGTTTTTGCCAATTAACTACATTCAGTGAAAACATACGAAGACATGACTTTGGAAGAACTGGAGGAGAATGAAGACGAATTTAATGAGGAGGATGAACGAGCTATTGAAATGTACAGGTTCGTGCCACCCAGGGGGACTTTTTATTTTTCTGCATGGCACTAAAATGTGTGTCCTTTGAAAAATGAATTTTCTGACTGACGTAACATTTGGAAAGGACCATCATTAAATAATAATACTGCAGATGTCAGCAAGCTCATCTAAGACTTTTGCCATGAGGCAAATAAACCTGGACCTTTATGAAGGTTGCTGTCAGAAAGATGTACGTGTGCGTCCGCGTGCGTGCGTGTGCCTCGTGCCTGTGCGTGCGTGTGTGTGTGTGTGTGTGTGTGTAAGTAAGGTGTCTCTCTCCTCCGCTTGTGCAGGCAACAAAGACTGGCTGAGTGGAAAGCAACTAAACTGAAGAATAAATTTGGAGAAGTTTTGGAGATCTCAGGAAAGGATTATGTTCAAGAAGTTACCAAAGCTGGAGAGGGCTTGTGGGTAATCTTGCACCTTTACAAACAAGGGTGAGTGACCTCATACTCTGTCTTTAAATGTTCATTTGAATTTGTATTTTACACATCTTGGGCTTAATCCACATCAGAGGGTGTTTTGTGTATTTCTGTTGCTGAGTTGCCCAAACCTCAATGCCTAATTTTTGTTTTAAGACTTTCAAGTTAAGATTTGTGACTCACACAGATGCCTTTGTTATGGCGTAGCAATGAAGACTGTGTTTTTGTTGAAAAGAAATTGTTATTTGTTCCTCTAGAGAAACTCTGACTTTTCAGAATTCCATGTAATGAATCACTGTCGTAGGTGGCAAGGGTGACCTTTGTAATAATTGTCCATGGCAAGTGGTGCAGTGGTTCTCCAGTGTGTCTCACCTCCAGGCCTGTTCTTGGACTGTAGAGTCTAGTGCTTGCGTAGGAGTTTCTTTAGAGCTGGTTACATATTCTAAATCTTGAATGTTCTCTCACGTAGATGGCATAACAATTATCTTTTACATTGCAGCTGTTTTTCTGACTTATTGTTGGGTTAAATTAAATTGGACTTTAGATTTTGAGTTCTTCACTTTCCCTAAACATATTAGAAGTTTTTTAAAACTGGCTGGAGTAGCAGAATCACTTGTGAGGTTTTGCTTAGGGCAGAGGGTAATTGAGCTTTGGTGTGTCCAAATGCAGAATCGCAGTCGCTTCTGTTTCTATTTTCCAGGATTCCCCTCTGCGCCCTGATAAATCAGCACTTCAGTGGACTTGCCAGGAAGTTTCCTGATGTCAAGTTTATCAAAGCCATTTCAACAACCTGCATCCCCAATTATCCTGATAGGAATCTGCCCACAATATTTGTTTACCTTGACGGTGATATCAAGGCTCAGTTTATCGGACCTCTGGTGTTTGGTGGCATGAACCTGACAATGGATGGTAAGGGCCTCATAGAGGTGGCCAGTGCATGGTAGGCAAGGCGAGGGCATATTGCTGTTGAAGAAGAGAGTGCCTGTTTCCTATACACGTGTTACGGTGATACAGTGATTTGTCAAGTTCACCTTTGCTCCTGTGTGAG
The DNA here is from genome assembly GCF_004115265.2 of Rhinolophus ferrumequinum. NCBI lineage: Eukaryota > Metazoa > Chordata > Mammalia > Chiroptera > Rhinolophidae > Rhinolophus > Rhinolophus ferrumequinum. The sequence continues at coordinate 3,914,745 of NC_046296.1, read as the reverse complement.
GGATTGTTAAAAGGGAAGATGCAGATTTAATCGCTCACCTTGGACCAGTCAATGGGGCAGTTACAACTGGGCTCTAATAATTCTCAGTGAAAAGAGAGCACAATGCACTGTAAGATATATATATTTAATATTAATGTCTAATATGTTTTATTTGTCCCTGCACTTGAAAATGTTTTAAGTTACAGCTCAAGATCACATCATTTTTTTAATTCACGTGAACATATTAATGACAGATGCTTATATGTATCTATATGTGTGTATATATATAAAAATTACCTCTATAGAAATATTTTCTCAGTTGAATATCTTAGTAACTTTTAAATTAAATTAAAAGTTTATTTAATTCTGCCTCTTAACTCCTGAAAATGTGTCTTTTTATTCCTTTCCACCTGTTACACACAGAGGTGTCAAAATACGTATACACACATTACGTGAGAGAGACTGAGGCCTGAGGGTTTCCTGCTAAGTCCTTTATGCACTATATACTCAACAAGCAGTATATTCTGCTTTATGTACTCCTTTATACACGACTTTATATACTATAACATACTCAACTGGAAAAAGGATAAACATATACACACTTATACACACACATATGTGGCATCAGTTATACTATACCAACGTTCAAAGGCGTATAGCATTTCAAACCAAATATACGTTTGCATCTTATTTTGGTCTTTTCATCCATACCATGGGGGGAGAGAGATAGGTGTCTTTATTTGTAGAACAAGTCTTATGTAAGGATTAGTGAACTTATAAAACAATGATTAGTGTGTATTAGTGAATAATAACGTTAATTACATACACTTACACATATGTATTTATGTCTGGATCTAAATGTATTCTTGAGTCAAGAATCAGAAATCTTAAGTTTTGTGCGTGTTTTTTTTTAAGAAATTTGAAAATTCATAAATTTAACTGAGGTACCTAGAGCTGAAAACACCTAGTGTTAGTCATCTCCATGAGCACTTCATTTTATTAATTTATTATTTTTTTTATTAGTTTCAGGTCCATGAGCACTTTAAATGACTGTCAGTTGGTTGCAGATTTCAATGGAAGGACCTAATTTGCAGAGCCTGACTTTTAAACCAGGCTATTCGGTAGAGAATCTCAAATCTAGTCCCTCAGTTCTGCTTGGGTCCTCTCTGCAGTGGAAAAATGCATCTCTTGATTTTGTTTCATAAGTTCACACCCATGTGGAGTTTCACCGACTATAAGAGAATGAAATATAGAAACTGAGCCTTTAGTAACTGATTCTTCTTTTTGTGGTACTTGTTTGTTATTACTAGGAACAAATGTATCAGTTCTGGGAGGTCATCAGACATTTGTCCTTTGATAGATTGAGATATTGGACCTGAGGCTTAGGAATTTCCTTTTGTAACTAAAATTGTATTTATGACTAGAGTGCCAGCAGCACGGTGAAAACCATTTCCTTTAAATGTTTCATGCTGATTTTTTTCCCTGGAAATTTTACGTTCTGAGAAACTGGTCGTTAGAAGATGGGTTTACTCTTTGTTCTTTCTTTTAATTACCATATAGGTTCGAATGGATGTAATATCTCATTTAAGCTCATCTTCTGGAAAAGTATTTTTGTTTTCTTTCTTAAAGCTCTGATTGTTTTTCCTTTCTCCTAGGCACTAGAAATGGTCATCAAATGTTGATGATTGTCATTTCTGGTTAGGAAAAACCTGTGGCTTGATGGACTCGAGGGTGAGGGCCGTGTGCAGACTGTCTTAGGTGATTTGCTTTTTCTTTATCACGTAGAGTTGGAGTGGAAATTGTCTGAGTCGGGAGCAATCAAGACAGACCTGGAGGGAAACCCTAAGAAACCAGTTGAAGACGCCTTGCTGTCCTCGGTGCGGGGCTGTGTCCCCTTGAGGCAGGGCAGTGACTCCGAGGATGACTGAGGCTGCGGGAACCCGCCCAGCGATGGGACACATCGTCTGGATCTTCTAAGAAAGGGAAAAGGAGGATTGAGTCCTTTGCTTTTCAGCCTTTTATAATTATGTTTTAAATCTCGTAGGTCTCAGAAATTATCATTGCTGGGAATCCTATTCAATTTCATGGAACTCTCTTTTTTAAATTAAAATATTTCCTTAAAAAAATAAAAACCAGCTGTTGGTATGGCAAATGTCTATTTTATTCACTTATATTTTAAGGAAACTGTAGAACTATTCACTGTTTATTCACATATAACTATATACAAAGGAATATGGAATGTAAAAAAATAGTGTGAATAAATTTTACAGTGGAAAATTGCAGCTAAGCTTTACAGTTACATAATTGTTTATTTTTATTTTATAAAGATAGCAACAGGTTTATTAACTCAAAATAAAGGAATGATTGACAGGAAAAACATCTTAGTATTTATCCTATTTTGGAGAAATTGGCAATAATTTTTATAAAACACGCATTGTCTTACTAGAGCAATAACTGAAAGATCTCAATTTATCGCCATTTTAGGTTAAATATTTTTTTCTAGTTTAAATAATTTTTTGTCTGAGATTGTTGCAATGTCAGCTAACTTAGATTGCTGTCAAAGGCCACCTTAAATTATTTTGGAAATAACAGCTATAAGCACACATATAAATAAGTAAACTGAATCTCAGTCAATAAAAACATCAAGCTGTTTTCCAACGAGGATCCTTAGCATTTATCACTTCTTGTCAAGTTGACTTGAACAGAACGCTTAGAGGAGATAACTCCTTGATGTTTGTGTTGAATGATGTAGTACTTAACGCTGGTTTGAATCTTAAGAATCAGGTTCTTGAATCAGAGAGGGCACAGAGTTCTTTTAGATTATACAGTGAAATTTATTTTTGCTGTAATTCAAAGAATGATGGGCAGCTGTGACCCATTTTATCTGTCAGAAGTGTCCATGTCAGTGAGGATTTGTTTTCTACATACATGAGAGCCATTGCTGCTGATAAAAACATACTCTGTGTAGCAGTTTACCTTGAAGGATGTTTTGTGAAATTTTAATTAAAGGGTTAATACAAGGTTGGTCCGTTCCATCACTTGTATGCTGACCACGTTTTTTATGTGCGGAGCTGCTTTCTTAGATTTTCTGTGGTTGGCTGACATTAAAATGAAATGCTGTGGGAAGAACAAAGGTGAAAAGCTTGAGCATTGTGTTTGCCGAAGAGCTGCGATACACACAGCTCCCAGGAAGAGGAAGAACTGTGCTTGGACGTCGTGGGACGGGGTGTGCAATCTCCACAATGATGGAGCCCATACAGTGTATAGTTGTAAACATTTTTTGTGCCACTTTGAGCTGTGTAAGTGTGAGAACTGCCTCATAATCTTGCCTCCATGCCAGCTCCATGGAGCTCTCCATGCCAGTTGGAGTTCAGCAAAAGCTCAGGTGCCCATGGACTTGGCCCAGGAGCACCCTGTGTGGCCCTAGGCCTCTGTTTAGTCATGCCAACTGAACTTGATTTAAAGAGAGAGAGAGACGCATCTCTGTCCTAAATTAGTATTGTGATTTGGAACCTGCCCTGCAAATTTCTGCAAGTTAATTAATTCTGGGAGACTTCCCTATAAGATTCACCATTAACTTCTCTTTATTTCATTTGGAGCATTTGTGATGTGACAGGTGATACAACTGGATGTTAAAGCATTGAGTTCATCTAATTCCACAGAAGAAACACATAGCGACCAGGGCAAAAAGAGAAGAATGCTACCAGAGCCTGTCTTCTCGTGTCAGAGGATAGGGCCATGGGGAAGGGTGTTAACAGCATGTGCCAGCCTTTTCTTCAGTGATTTAAATTCAGTTTTCTTACATAACTAGCTGAAGTGTTGACTAAGTGCTCTTTAAGTGTGACAGGCCAAATATGTTGTGATTGTGTTGCCTGCTTTAGAAACACGTTTCTATGAAAGTGACTTTGTTCTGCTTATGGAAACCAGTTGTTACTCATACATAGAGCCTTTTGACAGGTGGCTTTCAACGTGCATTCTTGATATCCTTTACATTCACACAGCAGGTGGCCAGGCTGCTCCCCACCCAGCCCCTCCACAGGACACTTGTCACTTGTGTACTGAGAGGACTCCCGTCGGCTCCGGTCTCAGCACCCCATACCGGTCCATAGCCTTGTCTTCCCTTTCTGCTCGTTCAGTCTCAAGTGAAGACGTGTCTACTCCAAGCCCAAACCCTCCCCCTGTGCTTTTGACTCTTCTCTCCCACATTGTTTAGGACTTTGCTACAGTAAAACCATCATCTTGATTTTAGTCTCTCCCCTGATACGAGGCCTCAGGCAGTGAAAGTGTTTCCGTCCTGAGACAGAGACAGCTACTTGCTCGCCAAGTATCCAGGATTCTCCAGCTCCACTCACGCCACAACGGGACCAGCTCAAAGGTTAAACTCCCTGCCTCCCTTGGAGCAACAGATTGTCAGATGGAAGAGGGCAGACGTTGGCTGGGAGTTCTGGGCCAGCTTCTTAAGAGGGACAGACAACCGGCATGTGCCTTTTTGGGGCCTAACCCCCTTCTGCTTTCTGGCTGACGTGTAGATGTGATTACAGCCTCCTTGGGCCCTCGGGCATTCTTACAGAGGAAGCAGTAGGGATAGTATTCCTGATGCCGTGGGGTCACTAATGCAGCTTTGCCAGCGCTCCCTGGACTTCTGTTCTTGGGAAAGAAGCAGCTTCCATCCTGGTCTCAGTAGCAGCTGATGCATTTCCTGATAAAGCCACCTGCCCATTGCCAAAGAAACCTCAGCCATTCCAGCTTTCCAGTCCTACTTTCAAATTGCTTGACAAAACAATTTGTCAAGAGCAGTATGAGCAGTATGTCATACTGCTTCATCATCGCCTTTTGGCAGCTTCCTGAGTCAGACTTTAGGACTTCCATTTCTAGTGTGTGAAGGGTTAGATAGTCTGAACAGCCCACCTGAGCATAACTCAAAATGTTGGATAAAACTTTTAATGTTCTCAACTGTGCCTCTGCGCTGGCAAAACAGGGAAGCATTCTCAAAGGCCAAAAACAAAGTGAAAGCAGAACTCCAGGGATATAGCGAGCACTCAGCTTGTTTTCTCCCCAGGGGCACATACCAAATCTTGGTGATGCTGAACTTCTATTAGAACAGACATGTGGGGTACAGGTAGCAAGAGACAAGCCTCCAGTGCACCAAAGTTGGGGAGTGTTAGTAGGAGATCCCCCCAAAAAACTGGAATCCCAAAGGACTGTCTTCAGTATTGGGGGGAACTGGCACTAGTTGGGAAGGAGAAAAACACAATTGTCCCTAAGAAGTCACAAGACTTCCCGCATGTGGGTGTGCAGTTTGCATTCTCACAGTATGCGTGGTCTAAAAACTCAATCAAGTTCTTAAAGGGGTGCTAAGCGGGCAATGTCTCTGAGCTCATGGCCTAAGCAGCTGCATATCCACGCTGTAAGAACACAACTGTGATTTAGTCCTCAAATGCTGACTACAGATAAAGCTCCGAGGAACATGAGCTCATAGTCGTAAATCACAAGCCCACAAAATTGCAGGATGCCTCAAATAAGGCTTTCTTTAGGAAGCCTGCGGAAAACAGTACAGTCAGACCTTCAGACACTTGGGATAGTGGAATTTTCAGATGTAAAATATGAATATATTTAATATGTTTAAAGAAAGTACAGGAGTTCCATGTATAAAAATAAATCCCTTGTAAATATAACCAATGGAGGAGAGAATTTATGAACTGGACAGTAGAGCCAAATAGTTACCCAGTAGGTGGCATACAGAGACAAATAGGGAATATAAAAGGTTAAGAGATGTGGAGGAAAGACTGAGAAGATCTAACATGTATCTTCAAGTTTCAGAAGGACAGAATTGGAAATAGATAATATTTGAAAAGATAAAGACAGATTTTTCCAGAATTGAAAAAGACACCAACCCTCAGATTAAAAAAGCAATAAAAATTCCAAGTGAGTTAAATAAATTACACCTCCACGTATATGTATAGAAAAGAATATCAGAGACATTTATAAAAGCAGTGAGTGAGAAAAATCAGATTACCTACAGCACAATAAGACTCACTGACTTCTGAACAGCAGCGATGAAAGCCAGAAAGACTGGCGTCGTATCATCAATGAACTAAGAAGAAGCAACAACAGCAAAAAAACACTAAGCAAGAATTTTTAGTGAAGTCATATTTTAGGAATTAGGATGAAATAGACATATCAGAAACAGTGGGTAAGATTGTCACCAACAGATTCTCACTAAGGGAAATTTAACTGCAGAAGGATAATCTGATGAAAGGTCTGAGGTTCAAGAAAAATATGGTGGCCAAAAAAAAAAAAGGTAAATCTGAATGAACATTGTTTTAAAAACAATACAAATAATGTCTTATTTGTGACATTAAGAGCAAGACAGAATTAGAAACAGGACAAAATGGCATGCAGATTGAAGGGGGCTTAATTGGAATTCAAATATTCTTAGACTCTTAAAAGCTATTTGAGAGGTGGACAAAGACACACATGAAAAAAATATTCAAGAAAAAAAGTGTGTAACTTTTTTAAGCAGTGGGGCAGGGGTCGGGAACTCAGTTAATTCAAACGAAAACCAGACCAGAAGGAAGAATAAAAAGAAACAGAAAAAGGAGACCCACAGAAAATCCAAAATAAATCTGAAACAGTAATCATGATAAATAAAAATGGATAATACTGTTAATATGTCTCACTATATGATCCAGAAGTCATGCACCTAGCTAATTAACCAACTGATTTGAAACTTATGTCCACACAGAAAACTTGCACACAAAGCTGTTTATAGCAGCTTTATAATTACCAAAAACAAAATCAAAATGTCTACTAAAAGAATAATGAATACAACAAATTGGGGTACATTGATACAATGGAACATCAACCAAAAAAGAAGCAAACTCTCAAGCCACAGAAAACATAGATACTAAGTGAAATAATAAGCCAGTCTGAAAAGGCTGTATGCTATATTCTAATTGTATGGCATTCTGGAGAAGGCCAAATAGGGGGGATTTTAAAAAGATCAGCGGTTGCCATGGGGTTGGGGGCGTGTGGGAGGGTTGATAGATGAAGCACATGGGATTTTTAAGGTAGTGAAACTATTCTGAATGATACAGTACTGGTGGAGATATGACAATATGCATTTGTCAAAACCCGTAGACCTTTGCAGCACAAAGAGTGGATCTTAATGTATGCACATTTTAAAATTTCATGTAGGGAGTTTGGGCATCCCTTCACAGAATGCACGATGTGACACAGCAATCTGACTATTACAAATGTATGAAACAACCTAATGGAAGGAGTTGGGGGGAAAGGTTCTGACCTAAGTAATCTTGGAAAAGAGTTTTTCAGATGAAAGGCAAAAGAAACTGCATAAACCTAGCTGAGTTCTTTCTCACAGTAGTACAGGTTAACAATGACCATGCTGTTACAGTGCGTATAAACTACAATCAAAGAATTAAGTGAATGGATAGCAGATGGTGGGAGCCAGGTTCCCACTGTTACAGAAAGCAAGGGGAGGAGGTTAGAATGGTCCACGTGGTGATGAATTAAAGCGTTGGAGATATCAGTATGAATGCATGTTCAGCTTCATGCATATATTTAGATAGTGTACACAGGTTAGTAACATATTTCATTGCTCTGTCAACTGAGGGGGCCTAAAAGTAGTGACACCCCAGGAGCAACGACCACAGCTCCCACTTAGCGGTTTCAAATACCATTCTCCAAAACATGAACCAGGGCTCTTTAGAGAAATGGCTGATGCTCAAACTGGAGCAGGAAATACACAAAATTAGCCTGGAGGATCTTGTCGTGCGAGAAAGAAGTGCTAAAAACAAACAAAAACCCACAATGATATGAATTGGTGAAAAGGAGGCAGGAGTCAACTGAAAGATCTCCTAATATGGCTCAAGCTGGAATCACTGAACGACAGAAGAAATACTGGATTATAACCCAAAGCATTAAGATGAAGATCCACGAATCCATACTGATCAGTGATTGAATAGATAAGTAAGTGGAGGAGAAGAGCCCATCCCCCGTGCAGAATTCTAACTGATTTATGTAAATGCTGTGGACGGAAGATATTCCACTCTGTAAGTGTGGGTTACACATAGTGACTTCCTACCAAAGGGTACAACGCGGAAAGCGGGGAGAATAACCTTACAGTGCAGAAACCTGACAAACAGCATCAGCCAGGTGATCAAGGTCCCGTCAACAGTGATAATCGTGTCCATAGCAGGAACATGGATATGATGTGAGGAAAACGACGCTTTACCTCTTTGGTCTTCCTTACAAACACCTGACACATCCCAGTTGAGGACCACTCTGCAAAATCGCTGAACTCAAGGCTGTCAAGGTCCTCAAAAACGGAAAACCTGAGACAGCTCAGAGGTGCCTAAGAAGACATCACTGCTAAATGTAAGGTGGCGTCCTGGATGGGATCCTGGAACAAAAAAAAGAATGAAAAGAATTCTGAATAAAGTGTGGACTGTAGTTAATAGTTGTCCCAATACTGATTCATTAATTGTAACAAATGTACCATACGAGGAAGAGATGTAATAATAGAGCAAACTGGATACAGGGTATATGGGTACTCCCTGTACTATCTTCTTATTTTTTTCCCCAAATCTACAACTATACTAAAAATAAAGCTTATTGGGAAAACAGGGTGGTTCATGAATCACATCAAAAAGTAAATTGTACATGCCGTAAGGTAAGTGGTGCTCTGTTCTTGGTTGTCGTACGTCTACGGTGCAAGAACTACAGGACACGAGTCTCCTTTTGGGTCGTCTGCCCAAATGCAGACCCAGGGCCAAGGACTCAAGAGAAGAGTTTGAGAGGATGCAAGAGTGAGAGCTGAGTGAGGGAGGTCGGGAGGGGTGGCTATATAAGGGTGCGAGTCTGAGGTCAGTGCTGTAGCCGCAGGCACTCAGTCCCCTTGGGACCCCTGAGAAGCACAGAGTTGTCCACCTACAGATGGGAGCCTGAGTTATTTATCTCCCCATCCTGGCCCCCACGGCTTCAAGGCTGCTCCCAGGTGGCGTAACTCCTCTGCTCTTCTGGGCTGTGCTTGTACAAAGACTGAGCAAGTGTCTGTGCTTGGGAGAAGGACGTGGGCAGACAGACATGGTGTGTCTTTCAGGTGGGATGCTGGCGGTGCAAGGTGAGTCGGAACTTGCATGGATGTTAGTTCTAGTTCATACATTTGAAAGAGCTTGCTTAGACATATTCAAACATAGATTTGTTGTCATATATCATGCTGTGTATACATAAAAAGGAAAACAGAAGCAAAATCACTGGGTTGAGGTATTCCTAAAATGTTCTTACAAAGTGTCCAGCTCTCATGCCTCGTTCTGCCAGACTTGATGTGGCACTTCCTTGATGCAAACAGAAGGTGGCAGGCAGTGACAACCTGATCACTGCTGCTGCCTGGCCAGCAGCAAACTGCAAGATGCACCTGAAACTAATAAAAAAAAAAAATGTTAATAAAAAAAAGATGCACTGTGGCCTCAGAGATGTTAAAAATGACGGGACATGAGTTTTAAATTGGTGAAATGAAGTAGTTAGAACCTACAGTGGATGAAGGAGCATTAGTTATTTTAACTTAACTGTTCTAGCTTTTAACTTTGAAAGCAGATTATTAACTCCAAATCTGTTTATCCTTATTTCAAATGTTGAAAATACCAACTTCCTGGTGAAAAAAAAAATGCTGCTACTCTTTCTTGTATACCTATTAAAGCGGATACGGTTTTTTAAAATTAAAAACTAATATTTCTCTTTGTAAGTAACTTTCTCTGAGATGGTGATTTAAAAATTTAAACAAACATTTCAAAGTGCATACCTACTTCATAAAAAGTTGTAGTGAGGAAAAAGTTGAATAATTAATCCTTTTGCCTTTTAGCAAGTGTTATAGAAAAGAATTAAAAACTTGGAACTTTTTGTTCTATCCTGAGATTTGAGCGATCCAAATGAGAGTGTAATACACACACACGCAAACACACACACACACACACACACACACACACACACACACAGCTATGCTGTAGTGGACTGGACTATAACTAAGTCAGGGTACACCTGTCAATCAAAAAGGCTTCCCGATTCTGTGTTGGTTTCCCAATGTGACTGGGAAGAAAAGACGAGAAGTCTGGTACACTTGGCAATTATATTTCTTCGTGTACATTAATGCACTTCCCCAACTGTGCACTGAGGTGCCCCGGTTTCCCGCAGGAAGTTTGCAGGAGCATGATGTCACGTTCTCAAGGGAAACGCAGCAATACTGCCCGTGGATCGAACACCACAGGAACTCCGAGCTCCCAGTCTGCATTAGCTTCTCTGCCTTCTTTTGGTGATGTCATGTCTTTCCAGAGCTGCGGTTCTAGCTCTAGCACTTGCTGTGATAAAAGCAGGCACAGCTCAAGACTCAACATGGAACAGGAAATGAGAGTGACAGAGTCCAATAAAATTTCAAGGCTGGATTAGTTCATTCATTTATTCTTTTGTTTAGATTCCACATATAAGTGAGATCATATGGTATTTGTCTTTCTCTGTCTGACTTATTTCACTCGGAGAAGTAGAGGAAAAACAGGGTTGCTAGATGGGAGGTGGGGTAGGGATAAGGGGGAACGTGAGGGGATTAGAAAGCACAGTTGGTAACCACAAGATGGCCACGGGGAAACAAAAATCAACTTGGGGAATGTAATCAATAATGTTGTAAAGATTTGGTAGGGTATCCGATGGACACTTCTCTTAATAGGGAGACCACCTCAGGGATGATGTAGATGACTGATCACTGCACTGCACACCTGAAGCTGAAGCTGAAGCTGAACAATAGTGAATGTCAACTATAATTTTATATATATACATATATATGTATATATATATTTATATACATATGTACAAGAAGCGGAGTACAGCATTAGGAATAGAGACAGTGGAAATGTAACGGCTGTGTGCGATGTCAGAGGGTTAGTGGATGGGGGGAGGAGGGTTGTCATTGTGTGAGGGATATAAATGATAAATGTCTAACTATTAGATTGTTTTGTGCACCTGCAACTAATTAAAAAAAAATTTTTTTTAAATTTCAAGGCTGGAGAACGTGTGCTAAGCTCAACAGATGCTCATATCACATTAAAAAAGAACAAAGTAAGTATGTTAGTTTTCTTTCGATTTTCATATATTTTTCAAACAGCTACAAGTTTTTAGGACATAAATGCTTATTAAGTTGTTTGGCCCTACCTATTTAATGAAAGAGACTGTTAGCTACTTCTTTTGACTTAAGGGGCACAGTGAAAAAATTACCGAGCCGTGAACCAATGGACGTTGAGGAAACTCTAAGTTCATCAATTGGTGTTCTGGTTTATAATTAAATCTAAAATTATATTCATTGGTATAAATCTGTCCCTGAGACTTGATTACCCGTGGGTTAACAGAACAAAGGATATTCTTGAGTATACCAGGCTGAGCACTACAACCTGGGGTGACTCCAGATTCCCCCAGAAGGACCAACTTCCATGGAGCAAACAGCTTCCTCTTTCTTGTCACCTGCTGCACAGTTGGTGGCTTCTCAGGTGCCATTAGAGTGTGTTTAGCCTCTGTGTGCCTCAGTTTTCTCATCTGTAAAAAGGATCCAACTCCTATGGTCATTGTGAGAACTACCGTGTTTCCCTGAAAATAAGACCTAGCCGGACCATCAGCTCTAATGTGTCTTTTGGAGCAAAAATTAATATAAGACCCGGTCTTATTTTACTATAATACCAGGTATAATAGAATAGAATAGAAGACTGACTATAATATGGTATAATATAATATAATATAATACCGGCTATAATAATTATAATATAATATAATACAATACAACACAATACAATACAATATAATATAATATAATATAATATAATACTGGATCTTGTACTAATTTTTGCTCCACAAGACGCGTTAGAGCTGATGGTCCGGCTGGGTCTTACTTTCGGGGGAACACGGCGAGTGAGCTGGGGTTTGTCAAGTACTGTGAACAGTTGGCCACTGTTTTATTGCCGTTGATGTGATAACAATAGTCATCGTCAACATCACCTTCACCGCCATCAGCTTCCTAATTCCTGAAGGCATCGAGGCTTTGGCACCGTGCTCTATCTGCTCATTTGAGATTAACTGCTAGGTCCTGATACTTGCACTTGTAAACTGGGCCTCGCATGACCCAGGAACTCTTAAGGTAAGAGGGTGAGGGGGAAGGAGGAATGACAGAAGAGGGTAAAGGGGTCAAATATATGGTGATGGAAGGAGAACTGACTCTGGGTGGTGAACACACAATGTGAGATATAGATTATGTGTTACAGAATTGTACACTTGAAGCCTATGTGATTTTACTAACCATTGTCACCCCAATAAATTTGATTTAAAAAAAGAAAGGAAAAAAGTGTCCATACGATTTGGGAAGAATCTTAAATTACATCTTTTAACATTCTCATTAGAGGAACTTCATATAGTTTTCTCCCCTTTTATATGACTACCATTATACAATCCTCCTTGTGTAATCTCCTTTTTTTTCCCCTGTTCTTTTACATTTTTCTTAGATTGTTAAGAAACACCCATCTCTCCCTCTCTAGGTTCTCCTTTGCTTTCTCGGTGTCCTAGTGAGGGGGAGTCTCAGTATAAAGCAGAAGAGGCTTTTATGTTCTCCCACTCTGACATTTATCACTTTCCAAGATAACTCTCCTCCATGTGGATGAAGTGCTGTGTTTTTTGCATTGATTTTTTCTCTCTAATGTCCCTTGCATAACAGTTGATTGGGTGATCTCAGAGTGTTCACCAGCCTTCTTACTGGATGCACCCTTTAAATTACAAGAATGGCCGCCACCTGGAAAGCAAGAGAGGTTTTGAGCCACATCGGGCCACATGCTGGGCGGTATAGCATCTGGGTCCTTCCTGGGCTCTTCCGGGATTCTAAGACCGGAATTCTTGTAGAATAACAGACAGCTCGTGGAGGCACGTGACCACACTCAGAGACGGTAAGATGAAGGTCTCTGGGTCCAAGGCACATCTTCCATTTTTCATTGTGTCAAACGAGTATGAGAGAGACAAACAGAATCAGATCAGAGCAGGACATGAAGCAAAATGACATTTCTCTGACCTTGAGAACTCCCTCCCAGGCTTCCTGTTTAATTCTCTCCTAAATTGCCAAGGCAGGTCCTGCCACTTATATTCTGCCCAACATATTCTGGGCAGTGAGAGGTCTTGGGAAAATGAACTTCCAGTGTTAGTGGATACATGTTTATGCTTACCCGTAAACAAGGGATTGGGAAGGTTTCTTTTTAAAATGAATTCTAACTCATATAGGATCTGCCTCTCACAGTCTTGTCATACGTTGTGGCTTCTGTCAGAGGTGGAGTTCCTTTCGGCACTCCCCAGGCTTCACTTGTGTTGTGACCTTTCGCAGTTCTTACCCTAAACCCAATAAGCACATAAGTTTAGGGAAAGAAAAATGGAAAAGGGGAGAAAGGAAGGAGAGAAAGGGAAGAATCAATGATGTGTGGAGGCCCTGTGATGGGAGTTATTTTTAAGTTAATGAGTTTGTCCCTTTTCTACTGCAGATAGAACAGTAGGAGGGTAAGAAGCCATGCCATTTTTATTCAGGGCTTTTATTTGTTTGGAAAGGATCAACCATAAGGACGTTTTTTTGTTCATTTTCGATTGCTACCTAAAGTAGAGGAGACTCCTGCAAGGGATTTTGGCGTGATCTCATCATGGCACCGCAATCAGAGTCTGACCCCATGGTCCTAGGAAAAACTTTTAAATGGCAGAAGTAGAGTTTAAGAAAAAGAGTTTCTGCGAAACGACCACAAAGCATTCTCTTTTATCGATCAGGATGTGCCAGTGGGCACTTAGAAATGGTTACAAAAGCAAAGAACTTGACCCCTAAGAGCTCCTGAGGGCCTGTGAACGCCACTCTCCTGCAATGTCCTCTTTTTGAGACTGCACGCCGGATGCAGTAAGCACGCAGGAACTCAGGGGAACGCCACGTGTACCTGAATAAAACCACTGCTAAGCTGGGGCTTGTAGCTCAAGAAGCAATTTCAGGCTGCATGGGTGGCTGCAGCAATGTAAATTAGAGCCAGCCTGGGGTGTGCAAAAAATCAGGTCAGGCCCCGGGAGTCATCGTGAGGCTGGTCTGAAAGGTGCTTAATGAACTTGCCCTTTCCTAGGGAGAAAGTGTCTTTTCAGTTGGTGTATCTCCATGCATGCAAAGCAGGTGTGTTTGCCTCGAGCATCTGATCCCATCTTAGCAGCAAGGCAAGGCAGAAGGAGACAAAGAATGCAGAGTGGATGCCCAGGCCCATAGGTGGAGTAGTCGCATAAAGTTCAGGCTACAAAGATTTGGGCAGAAACGTATTACCTACAAGTGGTTTAAGAGTGTGCATTCTAGAGCTAAAGTCCCTCAGGCTGAATGCTGCCGTGCGACCTTAGGCAAGTTACTTAACTTCTCTGAGCTTTATTTTCCTAAATTGTAAAGCGCAGACAATAATAGTATGGACCCCACAGGGCTGTTATAAATGTTTATGATACAAATTAGTATTTGTAGCCTCCTTAGGACAGGGCCTTGCCCATACTAAGCGCTAGGTAAGTGTTCGTTAGGTGAAGTCATACATCAGACCTGGAGTTCCAGGTGCCATTACTGCCCAACAACCCGCCACAAACCAGGGGACAGAAACAACCACCCTTTTATTATGCTCACACATTTTGTGGATCAAGACCCAGTGGGCATGGCTTGCTTTTGCTCCACAATGTTGGGGGCCTCGTCGAGGAAGACTAAAAATGCTGGGAGAGACTTAGGTGCCTGGGGCTTCTTCACTCACATGTCTGGGGCCAGACAGGAGTAGCTCAAAGGCTGGGTGGGCCGGGCCCATCTGTCGGAGCACCTGCTTGTGCCTTGGTCATGGCCCCGCTTTGCACATCCTGGTAGCTGGGTTCTGAGAGTGAGTGTTCCAAGAGTATGTGAAGAGAGCCAGAAGGAAGCTGTGCAGCCTTTTGTGACCAAACCCCAGACATCACAGGAAATCACCCCCACTACGTTATACTGGTTGAAGCGGTCACCAGCAGGCTGAGATTCACAGGGAAGTGACATAGACTCCACCTCTCCGTGGTGTTGGATGGGACAGGAGCCCCTCAATAGCCCCATCTGCTCTGGGCGTCCGTGGGCTCTGCTTGAGTAGGCGGGACTGCCACCCCCGGATTCTTCCAGAGGCGCAAAGCCCTGGGTTGACTTTGGCCAGCCACACTGGGTGGCCCTGACCGAAAGGAATTGAAGAATCGGTGCCCTTTTTCATAAGGACTGTCATAGGTGCAGGGCTTTGAAGTGACTTCGAGGCTAAGGACCCAGGGTCAGAAACCCTGGTTGTTGTCCGTCCCTGGCCTTCCAGCACCATGGCGGCTGTATCCTGTTACCTGGATTCAGCGCTGAGTTGCTATTCTTAGTGCACTGAGGTTGCTCCGTGGCTTTAATTACAGGCTGTTACTTCATTTTAAAAATCAGCGATAGGATTAAGGGTACTGTCATTTTAAAAGCCAGGCTCCTGGCCTGAAAACTCGTCAGTGAATCAGAGGACAAATGTTCCCATTGTGCTGGTTAAAAATAGGAGCTATGGAAAAAGTGACAGAATGAGATGAGTGCCATTAAAGTGTAATTACATTTACTGTAAATGCGAGCCTTGGGAAGAGTCTATTCTAGGCTCTAGGTTTCCTGGAGCCCGGTACACGGAAAAAACCCAAAGCCCCAGCCGATGGCTGCCTTCATGCCGTGAATTTGTATACTGTATATTGTTACGGACTGCCTTGTGACCACTGGCCTGACCAGAGGTGTGTGAAAGGACGGTGCCACTCCGAAGGAACATAAGAACCATGTAGTTCACCTTGAATCTCAGGATGCAACTTTTCCGTTGTTCTCACAAGCCAACATCTCTATATATCTATATACCTACATGTTTCTATCTGTCTGTACATCTCCTGCCCCAATAGTCAAGTGTAGTAGCTGGATTGGACAGAGGCAGAGCTGAATTGGTTTTCTTTTTAAAAATGAAACTAGCTTGAGTTTTTCTCATTTTAAAAACAACACATTCTTGCCACATAAAGTTTAAAAAAATATACAAAGTAAATGATCCTAAATCCAGCGACACACACATAAAGCACTGTTAACATTTTGATGAACATGCTTTCAAACCCCAATCTTTTTGTGGATTTACAGATAGGTCTAATTTTTTTGTTGCCTTGGTTAAGGCCCAGCTGTACATTCCGGAACTATTTTTATGATAATATCGTCACATTATCGTGTCTAAAGGCTAACCTGGCATTTCAAGGATCAGTACACCATAATTTATTTATTGAATAATGACAATAGGTTTTATAATGAACCAAGTAAACTTTTGGCTCATAGCTAAAAATTATTCTTTTACATTATTGAAAAACAAATGATTTCAAGTTTAAATATATGTGTGTGCATATATATATGTATATATATACCATGCTTTAATGAACATGTTGCATATGCATCCTTATGCAGTTGGCCAATTATTTTCTTAGTATATATTCTTGGAAGTGGGGTTGCTGGGTAAAAGATGTACACATTTACTAGTTTGATATTTCAGTTACCAGATTTCCCTCTGGAAATGAACCAGTTTACACTCCCGCAAAAACCTTTGTCAGCCTGGGTATTATAAATCTTGATTATCAATCAAGGAACTAATTTTGATTTAATTTTCATATAATTGGCCATTTGTATGACTTTGAACAATTACCTGTTCTTTACCCATTGTTATTGAGGTATTCCTTTTTTAAAAAAAATTGTAATTGTTCTTTGCATATTAAGGATACTAGCATTTTGTAATGTGCTTACTCTTATTTTTTTCTCTGTTTATCTTTGTTTTGAAGTTGTTCATTTTTTATTTCTCACTTTGCCATGTAGAAGTGTTACAATGTTAAATGTTTCGGTTTTTTCTTTATGACTTCTGCTTGTGTGTAGAATTTACCTAGGCCTAGATTTTTTTTTTTTAAAGCCACCTATGGCTTTTTTTCTGTATTAATATTTTCGTTTTGTTTTATTCTATTATAATTTTAGTATAAGAAACCCAACTCTATTTTTGCTTCCTAAGTGGTTATCCAGTTAGGATTTTTCTTTTTTCTTTTTTTTTAAGCGTTGATTGGAGAGGTAGAGGAAAAAGAGGCTGGAGAAAACAGAGGCTAAAAAGCAGGGCTGGGTCCTCTGTCTGAACCTCCCACCCCAGCGCCCTTTCTCCACGTAGGAGGAATAAAGGAAGCCAGGGTGGCTTCAGGTCTTGCTTTCCAGGAATGTTGGCTGAAACCAGAAATGAAATTGGGACAATACCCCGAAACTTGGAACCCAGGCTTCCTCTAAGGGGATGATAAACAGGCTGATAAGAGGTAACTCATGTAACAGAAAGAGTTTCCACTCCCCCCGGAGGTCACCCTTCTCCAGGTTGCATCCACGACCATTGGAGCCTAAGCATCCTTCGCCTCTCTTCGCCGTGGTGTAAGATTAATGCCTGTATCGAGGTGGTGAGCAGCTGTTGGGAGCACCTGGGAGGGCAGTTGCCACATTTCAGTCTCTTCCTGGAAGTCAAGAGGACATTAACCCCTTGGCAGGGCCTGATGTCCCTGTGTCGTACTCATGACGCGAGTGGGGAACAAAGTCCCAGCACACAGGTTCAGATAGAGTGAGTAACACAGCTTTATTTGGAAACCAATGTCCCTCCAGAGGCCAATGCTTTGGTAAGCACAGAAGGTTATACAAGATAGAATTTAATAACAAGCCAAGTTCCAGAGTCAATCTGGATGGAGAAGGTTCCTGGTCAGGGAGAGAAGACTGGGCCCACGACAGGTCTGAGGCAAGCTGGTCTTGCAAGGAAGAACTTCGGAGAGTCCCAGAATATTGCAGCCCGCACCTCGCAGAGAGTCTTAGCTGGAGCGCCCAGTCAGACCACTCACACCATTGCTCTGGAGTTCTGCTTTTATCCTCTTTTCCTTGGACTTATTTACCTCTTAGGTGATAACCAGAAGTTGCTTTGGTGAACGTGTTTATCACTCAATTTTGTTATGCTCAGTTTCACACAAAAACATGTTTTTCACTTCACTCTTATCTGTCTCACACATGTGTGGCTCGCGTCCCTACCAGTAATGAACTTGTTTTGCAAACCTCAATCCAACATAAATATTTTATATGCTCTACACAGCAGTGCTCAGTGCTTCTGGCCCAAACCCTCGAGGACTGGTACTGACCAGCTCACCCAAGTGTCCCCTGCACTCATTGCTGAGGTCCCTGGCTCATCGCTGGCACTCAGAAGACCTTTGCTGGACGAAAGGAAATGCCCAGTGGTACCATGTTTCCCCGACAATAAGACCGGTCTTATATTAATTTTTGCTCCAAAAGATGCATTAGGGCTTATGTTCAGGGGATGTCATCCTGAGAAATCATGCTAGGGCTTGTTTTCCGGTTAGGTCTTATTTTGGGGGAAACACGGTACTTAGGCTGATTTTGTTGGGTCCACAATCTAGAGTAGTCACCACTAGGTGTTATGATGAGTCAAGCAAAATTTGGGCTCCTAGCTAAAAATTATGCTTTTACTGGTTCCATGTTTATGCATGCTTTCACCTTTTCAGCAAGCACGTGTTGTGTCTACTGCACAGCAGGCTCTGGGCTGGGTCCTGGGTATCCGGGTGGGAAGAAAGCCACAGGGGGAGCTGAGACAGGGCAAAAGCCCCATGAAGACACGCAGGATGGGTACCTATCGTGCTTGAGGAGTCAGGGGTGGCTTCGAAAATGAGTCTTAAAGGATAAGGACAGGTAAGAAGTTCATTACTCGCATTTGTAAAAAAACACCTCCGCCTAGGGAATTCAGGGCAGAAGAGTGGTCGGAAAGCTGGCCCAGATTTTGTTAACTGTTGAGAACTGAGCTTTTCAACTTGTCAGGACACTTAGGCAGAGGCTCACTTCTGGTTTCTTTTTTACTGTCTGGACATCTGCCGCGGTTCAAAGTTTAGATTTCTAAGTTTTCATACTATCAATAAGACTATGATGGAGTTTACCTCATTGGGCCTTGACCGCTGTTAGGAAACAGTGGAAATGGGCTGGGTTGGAGGGAGTTGTGTGGTCAGCTGGCTCAGCGCTGGGGCTGGGCCAGAATCCTGGTCAGGACCCGAGACCAGGTGCCCCCCAGTGGGACTGACCCAGAGGCCTGGTCCTGCCAGGGACAGGCACCATGATGGATTCCAATAAGTGGCTTGGTGACACGGCAGGCCTGAGCTGGCGCCTGAACCCCAAAGCAGATAAATTCACTCCCGGGGTGCCTGTGCCAGTGTGGGTCTCCAGCCTCCTGAGGAAGCTCCTCCCCTGGATCCCTGGGTGTCAGTGATGGGGTGCAGCTCAGTCTCCTGGGGAGACCCAGCTGCCTTTCCTGGGAGGAGGCTGAGCCCTTCGGATGGGAGGGAGGCTGCCGGTAGACCCTTCACGGCACTGAACTCTGTCTGCACTGTGCTCCTGTGAGCAGAGATTCTGGCCAGAGCCGTGAGAGCCCCCAGGCAGACTAGACTGTCCCTGGTGAGATGGAGCCTGAGAATATCATGCTCAGCGAGGTAAGTCGGACGGAAAAAGTCAAGAACCATGTGACTTCACTCATGTGGGATATAAAACTGAAAGCAGCAAAGGAGCAAGACCAACACACGAAGAAAACCTCATAGACACAGACAACAGTTTGGTGGTTACCAGAGGGCAAGGGGATGGTAAATGAGATTAAATGGGGTCAAATACATGGTGATGGAAGGAGAACTGACTCTGGGTGAACACACAATGTCATATACACATGATGTGTTACAGAATTGTACACCTGAAACCTATGTAATTTTATTAACCAATGTCACCCCGATAAATTTAATTAAAAAATAAAAAAGACGCTCACCCAGGCTCTGTGGGAACCTTCTCAGTAACAGGAAACTTGCCAAGACAGCCCATTCTAGTTGGTGCACGGGGTTCTCCTTTTTTTTTTAAAATAGTGGTAAAATATACATTTGCATAAAATTTACCATTTTTAAGTGTACAGTTCTGTGGAATTAAATACATTCACGTTGTTGTGCAGCCATCACCACCAACCACGTTCAGAACTTTTTGATCTCCCCAAACTGAATCCATGACCATGAAACAACAATTCCCCATCTTCCCTCCTCCCAGGCCACAGCATCCCCAATTCTATTTTCTGTCTCTATGAGTTTGACTACTGTAAGTACCTCATACAAGTGAAATCATGCAATATTTGTCCTTTTGTGACTGGCTTACTTCACTTAGGATGATGTCCTCAAGGTTCATCCATGTTGTAAAATGTGTTGGAACATCCTTCTGTTTCAAGGCGGAATAATATTTCATTGTGTGTATAGACCATCTTTTGCTTACCCATTCATCCATCAATGGACACTTGGGTTTCACCTTTTGATTACTATGAATAATGCTGCTATGAACATGGGTGTACAAATATGTGTCTGAGTCCCTGCTTTTAATTCTTTTGGGTCTATATCCAGAAATAGAATTACTGGATCAGATGGTAGTTCCATGTTTAATTTTTTGAGGAACCACCATACTGTTTTCAACAGCAGCTGCATCATTTTATACTCACACCAGCAGTGCACAAGAATTCCAACTTCTTCATGCCCTTGGCAACACTTGTTAATAATATTTCCAGTTGTCCACACGGTCCTTTGAATTGAGCTGAGATCTAATACCCTTCAGCCTCCTACCACTGTTCTGAGTGGTGAACGCTGGATCTCTGCCCTGAAGTCCAGTCTTCACTCTGCAAGAAAGCCATTCACACATTACTGGAAAGTACTCCAGATGGTCTGTGTTCTCTGGAAGGTCCCTCAGGACTGGGGACAGATCACCCGATGTCATCTGATCCCCACAGAGTGATGGAGAACCACAGCTTCCTTTGTCCTGGACACTTTGCTTATCTTTTCTACAAATTTGCGTGTCTTTTGCCAACAACCTGGCATGTGCTTGCCCATAAGGAGCTGTATCAGTTAAGACATCCAGCCCTGTAAACAGGAGCTGCTGTTAGACCAGGTAACTCCCCAACCCACCTGATGCAATTTTTTAAAGTAATATTTGACACATAGTGAAGTACATATATAACGAATGTGAACCTAAATTCTGAGGCATGGGAATCAAATGGGTGCTCATGAACTTGCCATCAGCCTAAGGACTAGAAACGACCAGTATATTTGAAACTACACTGTGCCCCATCTCACCCCCGGAGGAACCCACTCTCCTGGATATTGTTTTGTTCGTCATTTTGCTCATATAAAAGTAGCTTCACCACAGATGTATAGCTACATAATATATTGTGCCATTTTACTTTTTGTTAAGCTTTGTAAGTGTGTTGTCTTCTGCAATTTCTTTTCCCCACTCAACCTTATCTTTCTGAGATTCAGCCATGTGGTTGTGTGTGGCTAGATTCAGTCATTTTTCACTACAGTGTACCTTCCTTTGTGCGTCTCTACTACATTTTATTTATTTATCCTTTTAAAATAGATGAGCATTTGGGTTACTTCCAGTTTGGGGCTATAGCAAATAGTGCTGCAGCTAGGTGTCTGTTTATTGCATCTCAACTCCAAATCCACGCTTCTCTACACTTTCCTTTTGTTAGATCTGTCACTAGAAGGTTCTAGAGGGACATTGCAGAAGGAAAGGGCTTCTCCTCCTGGTTCTTGGTGCCTTCCCCCTTCTTGCTTCTCTGTCATGGCTGCTAGTGAAGCGTGTGACTCCCAGGGGCTCTCACCTTCCAGCAAGTTTTGCTGACACCCTGGCGACGTTGTCTTGCTCACCAGCCTTGGCTGCAGGCCAGAGGTGGCTCAGGAAACCCCGGGCACACCCTGGCCCTGAGGTCTGAATCCCAGGCACGTTTGCTCCTTCTTGGAGCCCTTGGGTATTATGTATTGCTTGTTTATCCCTTCTAATGAGCAAATCTCTTGTTACTAGGTAATACACCTTTACATTACATTTTCCGTGTTGAAATTACTGGTGTGATTTCTGTCCCCTGTCTGGCCCCTCTGCCCCATGACTGATGCAATTCATACATAGGTCCTTTGGTGCCCTATTCATCAGGTAGAGCTGAGGGAGGTGGGTTGTGCCTGGGGGTGGCAGGTGCCATGGTCCCAGTGTACGTGGTGTCAGACTGGCTCGTCCCACTGCTTCTGTGCCTTTGGAGCTGGCAGCTGGCACCTTCAGGCTGGCTTTGAGCTCCAAGTTCTCAAGAAGTTTACACTGACTGTTGCCTTTTAACCACCTCAGTCATTATTGCAAAAATCTAAATTATTCCTGTGATCATTTTTGATTTTCCAACTTTTAAAATTCATTTGTAGCTAATATCCGAGATTTGCAACTCAGTGGGTTCTGGTCACTTTGTAATGGTGTGATTCACCATGAAGGCTTGGATTCTGGAAACATCATCAGCAAGGGTAGGGCAGCCATGCTAGGTTGCATCATCTTCTGAAAGCTGTCTGCTCAATCTCACTTCCTGCCAAGGCAGGGAGAGGGTAGGATCCTTAAACACACTCCTCTCAGGAAAGCCAGCGAAATGTTCTTCTGGACAGAAATGTCCTCTGCTTTTGCTTGGATAAAGAAGCGCTGACGTCACAGCAGCTGGGCTTGAAATCTTTCATCCAGGGTTTCTGTTCCTTGTCAGCTTAAGTGCCTGGACATCGTATGTATAGCCAACATCCTTTTAGAAATTATCTCCAGAGCCCAGGCTCTGATGTCTGACAGCCCTGAATTTGCATCCCAGCTCTGTCACTTACACCCAACCAAGTTGCTTGACTCTGAGCCCCCATGCCCCCAGAGCAGGGATGATAATGGGATGAGCTTTCCAGATAACGGTGAGCACACACGACAATAACAGAAAGAGCTGGGGAGCCTGACAGCACTGATCTGACTACTTGGGGTAAGTGCTGAGTGCCCAGTGTCCTGCGCCAAGGAACAGAATTCGACCAGTTGGGAAATCGCGCCTACAGGCATACCTCCATTAACGAATTCCTTTTACAGGAAAATTTCCTTTGGGGAAAAAAGAAAGAAAAAAAAGTTTCTCAACCCAGGCACGTGCTCAGATTTGTTAAAAGTGGATAAGAAGGTCATTTTTTGGCTCATTCTACTTTCCCATATATTTGTAATGTTTTTCATAATAGAAGAAATAAAAACTTATCACCTAAAACAAAGAATTCATCTGAAACATGCCAATCCTTTTCATTTCTTTTTCTTATGTTAATAAATTCAATGAAACCCGAATTTAATACTTTTCCTTTTTTAAAAGCTGTGCACTAAAATGCCATCTTATAGAATTATTTCCAGAATTCTGTTCTTCCGCTGCTATAGGTTTGGGGAGCCTCTGGAATAACGTTCATTTAAAACATTTTAAAGTTATTTCTCGGTGGTGGGCTATGGAGTAATTGTAACTTTCTATTTTAAATTTTTTCCATTTTTCGAATAGTTTTCCAGAAACTAAGTTAAATTTAGCAAACACACAGGGAGAAGTAGAAATAAAAAAGCATTTCTTGTGGAGGCCAAGACAGCGGGGGCAGCAGAGATGGGGGACCCTGGGATCCAAGTCAGTGGTAGGAAAGGGGATGGGGAGTCTCAGGACAGGAGCGAGATGGACCCGGGGACGGAGCGCGGGTACGCCGCGGTCCTGTCTCCGGGAAGCCTGGGGATCGCCCACCACGTGTTCCAGACCCGCTCAGAACCGCACCCCTGGCACTTACCTCCCTCCCGGTACCCGCGGACGGAGCTGTCGTGCAAGGAAGCGGGCCGCGCGAGGGAGCCATGCACCTGGGGAATCGCTGCGGCCTCCTCGCTGGGCCGGTTCTAAGGGAGGCACTCACTGGGTTGAAGAAGGGGGCGCAGGGGAGCCTGGGAGGCTTTTTCATCCGTCCTTCTAGGCATTTCTTGATACACTGGATCTTTTTTGCAAATATTGCTCGTAACTCGTTAGTGCCCCATAAACTTGATGTGTTTAACAACAGTGCCCTGCGCTCATACAGAGCCTTAACCACCCCACAGCACCTTCATGGCTGCGCTACATTTACCGCAAGGACGGCCTCACCCATTTGCAAGAGAGGGAACTAAATTTCAGAGAGACGAAGCATTCTGTGCCCTTTTATTAGGCAGAAGTCTAGAGCACAGATTACCTGACTTGACTGAAACAAATGGCAAAACGTTTCCCATGTTGCATTTCATTCTTTAAACCTTTTCAACGCTCTGTTCTCTTTGCTTGGATTATTCCCCTCTCACTTGTCCATGAAATTCTGCCTGTTCAGAGCCGTGTCTTTATGCTGTCTTTACATCCCATCCTTCGCCAGCGTGGGAATCTGACGAACCGGTTTGTGAATCTGGGCTCTGCCCCTTAACTGTGTGGGTTGCCTAGCTTCTGGGAGCCTCCGATCCGAGTTCCCTGATGGAAAATGGGAGTGATGGGCCTGTGGGGGTGGGGTGCGCATACAGGTCCCAGCTGGTGCGCTGCACAGGCAGCAGCAATCAGGACCTTCTGGGGGCTGGGGCGGCACGGGGGGGGGGGGGGGGGGGGGGGGAGGGGGCGAGGGGGGAGAGAACTAAACCACAGGTGTGGACACCAGGCACCTTCTCCCTGCACAGCTCAGGGCTTCATCTGCCACTCCGTCCTGAAGTCTCTTTGTCATTGTCTCCCCCAGCCGGATCACAAACGCCTGGGTGTGGGACCCTCTGCCTTCTCCCTGTCTGTTCTCGGGGGCGCTTGGCGACATGGTTTCATAGGTTAGGTGGTGGCTGTCAAGCACTGGGTGTCGTTTCTTTTCTTGTCTCCTAAGTTCACAAGCAAGAAGCAACCCTCAGCGTTCTTAGGGCTGAACTTGGAACTGAGGCCACACAAAACCCATCGGGAGTCACAGGCCCTTCCTCCCTCGCGCTGTTGGAGCAGAGGTGGCTGGGTGGGTTCCTGCACCGCAGTATGTGTCAAAGCCCTTTAAATGCTGACGGTTCTCCCAGCACTGGCTGCTCTGCCGAGCCCCCTTTACCATGGCAACACCTCGGTCACCATCGCCACGTGGGAGGACTTTGTGTCTCCTGACTGCCATGGCCACCTCTGAGCCCTGTTACCTCTGCTGTGGAGGGAGGTGGTGGCCCCCCTGCCCCCCCAAAAGAGAAGGATCCAAGCTGCACATCGCAAGTCTTGGGGTCTTGCTTAGAAATTACTACAGGCCCATGAGTTCTGGACAAAAAGTCTGTGGGACACTTGCCTTAGCACTACAGAGGCTCCTAGAAGACAGAAACTCTTGCTGGGCAAGGAAAGGAGGCTGAGGGAGCTGCCTCAGCCTGGAGGCACAGAGCCGAGGGGCCACCTGCCCTCTGGGCTCTACAGAGAAGGGTGGGAGCCAGGGATGTCCCACCAGGCAAAGGGAGGGTCTGGCTAAAGCCAAGACCGGTAGCAAAGACTGCATTGTCCTTTGTGCCAGCTGGTTAGGATAAGTGTGAAGGGCATTGGGGAGGAGCCTTTCACCCCATAGCCAGGAAGCTCTGATCACACATGCAGGGGGACCCTGTGCACGAGGACAAAGAGAGATGTAAGGGCCAGTGAGCGCCCGGGCCCAGACTTTCCAGGTATGCTAATACTGTAGGCCACCCAGGAAATCAGTAGTACAGTGTTCACTCTAGTGGTTGAGGACAGAGGCTTGGAGAGGTGCAGTGACTTGCCCAAGGTCACACAGGGTTAACGCGACTTCCCACCCACTCCGGTTTCTACTGCAGCATGCTGCCCTCCTCACCCCCACCTGGCCTGCTTTCTCATCCTCCTCCCGCACTGTTGCCTCTGTGGGTACTGAGCTCAGAGCTCAGCACTTTCCAGCCTGGGAACAGAGGCTGCAGAGAGCAGGCAGTGGGAGTGGGGGCTGAGGTCTGAGTGCTGGGCCAGGTAGCAGCCAGGTGGATGGTCTCCCGGGGGTTCTCAGAATCACAGACTCCCTGTGGAGGGGCTCAGGAAGGTATTTGTGCAAACTCCCTCCCAATAAGTGACAAAGAGCCATCAGTGCCCAGAGCTCAAAGCATCCGTTCCTGTTGCCTTCAGCAAGGGCGGGGACAGGTAGGCTCACGCACACCAGAGCTGTCACTGGAGGAAGCCCGCTCGTCTGCCAGGTTTCCAAGTGCCCTGATGCCTCCCCAAATCAGTGCACCCCAACCCAGCCACAACCACCTCCTCTCCATGCCTCTCCCAGGAGCTGCCACACCCTCCCTGTGGCCCCTTGCGGTCGGAGCCTCCGCTCTATCCCGGGTTCACAGATCTCACTTCCATGCCTCTCACATCTGTTGGCTCTTCTCTTTCCCACGCCTTCCAAATTCACTCAAATCCACATCCTTCCAGTTTACTGCTGTTCCCTGATTGGTTTCCTGCTTCCAGTTTTGTCCCCTTGCAATTGATTCTCCACAGGCCAGAGGGTGACTGGTCTAAAATACGAGCCTGATAACAGTCACTGTCTCACTCCAGCCCTTCCACACCTTTCACTGCTGGACTCAGGGCTCTTCTCTGGGAAATGTTCCCACCTCTGCAGCCCAGCCCACCTGGTGATGGTGGATGGCAATCGCTCACTGTCTGTGTCACATTGCCTTGTCATTGCCCAGTAGGAGGGGGCCTGGAGGGCAGAGGTGGGTCGTTCTCATCCTTTTGCCTGGCACAGAGTATGTGCTTAACAATATTACCCAGAGGAGTGACATAGTGAGTGTGAGGACCTAGGAGTGAGCCCATCTGTCGGGGATCCAGTCCTGGTCCTGGGGGCAGTGACCACACAGGGGACCAGCGGTCTTCCGTGGTATCCCACAGGCTTTTTTGGTCATTTGATATGGAGTCAGCATGTCTCCCTCTCAACATCCTCCCTCATAGAGCAAGCTGTCCAGCCACTGATTCAAGCACACTTTATTTTCTTGGGTACATAAAAGGAAGGAGGGAAGGATGGGAGGGACGGAAGAAGGGAGGGAAGAAGGAAGGATCTAAGTCTGGCAAATCCAAAAGACTGGTTCTCTGACATGAAGCATGGAAACTAATTCTGCTTCCATATTCATTATGAAACATTTCCAAGGATTGAAGATGATTTTTATTATGTCTTCTGTTATCTGAAGCCCCTTAGGATGGAATCTTCTCCGTGGGGCCCCATATTGGGGTGACTGCGTCTTTGGACCCTCTCCCTCTCGAGGTGCCCACAAGTCTGGAGTGTTCAGAGCACCCAGTGCAGACCTTGCATCTCAGCCCTGAGTCACGACACCCTGCTTTAGTGGTCGCACGAAAAGCCCATGAAGCCTAATCAAGGTCCAATGAATCACACAAGCTCTTATCAGAACCAGCGATTATTTCAGAAGATGATCCCACTGCCCCTTCATTCAGCCTAGTGAAGAAGCTACTCACATCCCATTTGTTCTGGAACAAAAGTGACTCCTAATAGACGGAGCTGGCAATCTGATGCCCCTGGGCTTGGTGCCGGGCTCACCACCCAGGAGAGGCCGACCTTGGCAAGTCCTCGCAGACACATGCAGTGACAACACTACCTCATGGTCACTGAGGGTCTTCCAGACCATGGAGCCAACAGCAACCAGGTCCTGTTGGGAGGGGATTGAACTGAACTCTTGGCATTGCCCCAAACAAAAGCTTGGGACCTGGCCAGAAATGCAGACATTCACAGGCAAGGGAATCACAGACTTGCTGAGAGCCTCATTCAAAAGTCAGCAAGTTGACTGAGCTGTGGGTGAGGCTGCTTTTCTTTGTTTTGCATTAATACATGTGTTGGAAGAATGCAATCTCAAGATGCATATAAATTCCACCCTGATTCCTGCACATCCTGTGGCAGCTGAGCTGGGTCCAACCATCAAATCAAGGGGTGCTTGTTCCCATTGAAGTTTCATCAACATGAGAAGGAATCTAATTTGTTCCCACTTATTCATCTGTGTAAATGTTCTCTGATGTCTGAGGACAAGGTCACCTGAATCTATGGCCGTAGTCATCTGCTAACATTTTCTAGGAGAGAGGCCAGGGCCATTGAAGGCAGTTTATTATGAAAATTGCCACCTGGACTTATTTGGATAAAACCATTTTCTAACATAGGAGTCCTGTGCCTCCAGAAACTGAAATCCTGAGAAGATATTCTCCTGATTTTGTGATTTTCCACGTTAGGTCACATGCCCGCTGGAGCCTGGGGTAGTCGGGTCCACCCAAATCAGATTAATTGGATCGAGAATGGGAAAGAGCTGATGCATCACTGGAAAATCAGGGTGCTGTTCCCTGAAGAAGGTGGAGGGGATGCTGGTCAGGCACCCCCTGAGACTGGCAAGAGGCAGAGTGGGGTTCATTCACTGTGCCTTGCTCCTAACCCCAGCCTCCCAAACCCTCAGCCAGATAACTGTGATGCCAAACGCTGAGGACACCAGCTTTGTCCCCTCGTTCTTTTATTCAGCAATCACTCATTGCAAACTGACTCTGGACAAGGTCCTGGTCTAAGTACAGCCAAGGATGCAAAATAAGCAGGATGTGGTCCTCGTTCTTAGAGAGCTGAGCTCTTTGCGTGGCTCGTCCTCATATTCGTGTCATGAGCCATGAGCCAAGGGTGATGATGCCGTCCCTTGCTGGAATTCCTTCATTTCCTCTTCCAGCAAAGAGAGATAGAGAAACCTGTCTTTATACGAGAGGCTTCTGATGTCTGCTGAGACAGTCAGCTGTCCTGTGACTCGTGGAAAGGTAGTTGCAATGACAGAGCGCACTGTGGTCATCGTAAGTGGGACCAGCTAAGATGGCAACACAAAGAACGTGCTGACTCATCCTGTGTCCTGGCCTCTGTACCCAGGGCTGCACCTGCCCCACCGGAGCCGGGGACCAGCCATGACCACAAGGTGGGGCCAAACAGTGGGTGAGTGTTTGCTGGGCCACAATGGGAGTGTTCCCGGCTCCTTCAGTATTTTGTTCCCTTCATGCCAGGCATGTTTTGGATTTAAAAAAATCAAAACAAAAAAGACGATGTGTGTTTTTTTTCTTCCAATGAATTTATCCATGCTCTTTAAACTTCAAGGTGGAAAAATCAAAGTCAGAATCCATGGGTTTCCCAGGAGTTCCTGACCTACTTTCAGAGAAACCAATACTTATTGGTTTCCCAAGGTATCACGCAGCGTACTGTCGGAAGCACACTGGAAGCTGGGCCCTCTGGGGGCGCCTCTGAAAATCAGTGCGTGAGCACTCATGTCCAACCCTCTCCTTTGTGGGTTTTACCTGCACAGTGTCCAGACTAACGCTGTAGGTCTCATGTGGGACCTGCCAGGTCACGTCCTCCCAGCCCTGCTCCCACACCTCTCAGTGACCTGCACCTCTCACTGGCCTGACTCGGGACACTGGAGGAGCTTCTCATATGGAAACAGTGTCCCGTTCATCTTTTTCTTCTCTTGGAGCTCCATCCTCGCAGCTGGGCTTCTGCCTTTCTTCTGCCAAGTTCTCACCTGGGTAATGGGTCTTTGTTCTGGAACCCCGGCCAGGGCACTCTCTCGGTTCCCCAGCCTCTCCAGACCCTGCCCTTGCCTATGTCTCCTGTCTCAGGCCCAGGAACCAGAGACCCACTCCTGTGCCTCGGCATTCGGGGCCCAATGACACACTGAGGCTGTGACGTGGCCTATTCTCAGATGCCTGTCAGGCATGGCGTTATTCTCACAGCTCCACCCTGCATTCCAGGGTCAAAGCCAGCAACCAGCCCTCTTTCCTGCCTGTTATATCATCAGTGTACTTTGTAATCCTGATGCTTCTCTCCTGGGGAAGTAAAATTGATTTTCACATGTGTGATTTCCTCTGATGGAGTGGAGTGTTTACTTCATGTACACTCACGACGTGGGGAGCCAGGAAGTGGAGTTGCCAACGAGATTCGTACTTGCTCAGGACTCACAGCTCTAAAAGCCACCTGGCCATAGGTGGAGATTCATCCCACTTCATGCTCACAGGGGGTTCAGTTGTGGCTCTGAGTGAAGCACATTCTGCCTTCCAGAAAGTTCTGGGCACTGGCTTCCTGCATACGAGATGGAGCTGGCCGGGACTGTGGTGTGTGGGTTGTACACGCTTTCAGATACACCCATCCAATGGGGTCCCTGTGGGCACAAAGCATGTGCTCTGATATTGCTGAATGTCGCTGTTGTTATTCCCAAGGTAGACAGATACCCACTGGCCCACAGGGGTGGGCGACACGCACGTTGACACGTCTGCAAAACGGGCCCTGCACATGCTCTGTGTTGTCTGTGGGTTATACCCTGAAGGCAAGGCTTCCCTCGGCGGGGCATTCTGGATCTTTCCATACCTGACTCTCTGGCTTGTTCCACGGCCGTGGGGGCTGTCGAGGGGCTGCAGGGAGCCCTCCCACTCTGACTGCCATGGCACCTGGCTCTCCCAGTGTCCAGGTGAAACCCAACTGCCCTGGGTTTGAGAGACCCAGTTCAATCCCAGTGCAGCCCTGTGCAGCTGGGAGACCTCAGAGGAACGGCTTCACCTTCCAAGTTCCATGTCCCCACCTTTGATGTGGGGACGACAGAACTGGCCTTAATGACTCACTGAGGTAAAGAAATGATTGGTGATATGTGCAGCACTTAAATCCTGCTCAACAAATGATGGCGGCCGCTTCTGGAAGTGACTTTGCCCTACCCCTCCCTATCGTTGTTGTTATCAATGATATCTCTGTAAAGCTCTTCGATGAGGAGAAAACAAAGGGAAGCCCTTGAGAGAAACCAATATCAGGAAGGAAGTCATGGGATTATCTTCCAGGGGGGTTCCCACGGCACAGGCCCCCATTCTCAGGAGTCTTTCTGCATTTGTATGAACAAGGTCACTGGTGTCTCCTGCAGGGCTGGCCACGCTGTTCGGCTCCCTGTCCTGCTCACATCTGCTCTTGGCTTCTGTCCTTATCCTGTAGGGTTGGAGGCTCCTTGAGGACAGAATCCCTTTTGAACAAAGCATCCCACATATCATCTCTGCGATTTGATCTGCTCTGTGTCTGATGACCTGTATCACTTCTCCACTATGCACGGTGTAGCTGAGGGATGCTGGGTGAGAAGGCGCCTTGATTATTGGTCAAAGCGGCAGAACTCCAGCTTGCATGAAGGGACCTTTCTAGGTCCCTGACTAGCCTTCTGCCCTGTTAGTCATCATCATCATCACCATCATCATCGTCACCATCATCATCTATCTGTAGAGCAACCATATCACTTGTCATTCAAACTGGAACACTTTTGAATGTGAAAGTGGGTGCTCCAGGAAAACAGATGGGTCTAGATGGGATTGTCACCCCGTTTATTGAACAAATACTATGTGGAAGACTCCATGCTAAGTACTTTGCCTGCCTTATCTGTAATCCATCAAAAGCTGTTAAGTCTATTTCTATTGTGCAGATCAGAATACTGAGAGAGGAA
Organism: Rhinolophus ferrumequinum; assembly: GCF_004115265.2. NCBI lineage: Eukaryota > Metazoa > Chordata > Mammalia > Chiroptera > Rhinolophidae > Rhinolophus > Rhinolophus ferrumequinum. The sequence continues at coordinate 3,883,304 of NC_046296.1, read as the reverse complement.
AGAACCTGGGTCAAGTTCATATCACCTATGCGTGGCAGAACCAGGCTGTTTGTGCCAAGCTTGGCCCCACCTGCTGACTTTCTGCTCACTTAGTACTTCACTTGGGCTGTCATACACCCAGGGAGTAGCCACATTACACAGGCTGAGTACTGAGGCTGCGAGGATAGTACAGAAATCTGGTCTCCCTTGTCAGGCTGGGAGTCAGACGGCTCTCAGTGCCCTTTCTTTATCTAGCTCTCATGCACCTCTCAAGCTAAATCACACATGCTGGTGGGATGTGATCATAGCATGGCAGCCCTCCTGCCCTCTTGGGTCAGGTTCCGGAGCTGTCCGTCCCTGGTCAGTTCCACCACTGTGGTGTAGGACATCATACTTTGTCAATGTTCCCAACCAGGGGAGCTGGCATTTGTCATTCTTGTCAAAAGCAGGGATCAACGCTTTTGGCCACAGTGGCCCTCTGTGGTGCTGCATGTCCATTAACACAGACTGATGGCAGGGGCATACATGGTCTGACAATTAAGTTCGCAAACTTGTTGCAACGATGTTGCTAACCTTTTTTGGATAGAGGGGCTATTGATTATGAATTTGTACCAACCAGACAAACAGTTAACCAAATTTACTATTTGTAAGTGCTGAAAAGGCTGCGTGAAAAAGTTAGATGACCTGAACTTTTCGCCAACAATTCATTGCTATTGCATCACGACAATGTACCAGCTCACATGGCACTGTCTGTGAGGCAGGTTTTAGCCAGTAAGCAAGTAACTGTATTGGAACACCCTCCCTACTCACCTGATCTGGCCCCCAGTGACCTCTTTCGTTACCCAAAGATAAAGGAAATATTCGAAGGAAGATATTTTCATGACATTCAAGACATGAAGGATAATACGACTACAGCTCTGATGGCCATTCCAGAAAAAGAGTTCCAAAATTGCTTTGAAGGGTAGACGAGCCACTGGCGTTGGTGCATTAGCTTCCCAAGGGGAATACTTCAAAGGTGACCATAGTGATATTCAGCAATAAGGTATGTAGCACGTTTCCTAGGATGAGATCGTGAACTTAATTGTCCTCATGGCCATCACACAGTGAAGCTGCAGCAGCTCTGTACACTTATCAGAACAAAGGCTCCTGGCAACTCTGTGGTTCTGTAATCCACCTGCTGTTCCTCCGGGCAGACTGCTCCCAGCTCCCCTCTATTTGCAGCTCTCCCCTCTCCTCTAGTAACCAGGCAACCAGGGGAGCATGCATCCCAGGGCCTGTTGTGCTCTACAGTGGAGGTTACGACCCCCCAGGATTTTCTGGAAATGCTGTTACCCATAGTGTCAATGTATGAGCAGGCAATCAGGAAAGACGGCACAAAGAAGTGCTACTGTGAAATTTAGAAAGGGGGAAGTGCATGGGTTTTCTTCACATTTATATTTCTAGGTAATTGAAAGTCATCAAGTATAGTAATTATCACTCTATCCTTGTCCTTTGGGCACAAGTTTCTAATCACTCTTTGCAGGAACTTTCTGAGCAGGGTACACTGTTTTTGTCACCATAAAGAGATTTTGTCACCAAAGACATAGATAACCAAAATATCACATGTTTTCTCTTGTGTATCCCCATCAGATGTGGGCTGTCTGAGCAAGGGTGCTGAGCTGTGCCCCGAACAGTAGAAACTCCACTTCGTGCATGCCTCATTGATACATAGCACTGAAATACACTACAGGAATTTTGCATATTCTCCTCCTTTCTAATTCCATGATGATATTACTATTTGCATCACCGCTATTAGCCAACACATATACTGACTTTATGCCAGGCACTGTCCTAATTCCTTTATATTTATTAACATATTGAATGTTAGAACAACATGTTCCCAACACCTCTATGAAGTAGGGTTTTAGTGAGCATAACAACCGCTGCTTTAAGAAAAGAGATGCGAAAATGTGGCAGCTCTAACCAGGTTGAAGATTATATCTCTCTCCTGTTCCAATTTGGCAAGGCAACGTGGTCAGGCTGATGGCTACCCTGCCATTGTTTCTGTGTGCCTTCCGAAGTCATTCTGGTCGCAGCTGCTCAAGCTACCGGGAGCAGAGAACAAGAGTGTAGCGGTAGACACATGCTCTTCTAAGGTCCAACCTGGAAATAGCACGAGTCATTTCCACAGATTCTATGGGAGAGGATGAGGTCACATGACCATGCTGCAAGGGAAGCTGACAATTGTGGTACAGCCGCCAGCATCTGCCAGCCACTGTTCTACTTACAGAAAAGGGAGAACAGTTAGGGACTTTCACCACAGAGAGGTCCTGTCCTATTGATGTTTACAGACAAGGAAGCTGAGGCACAGAATGATTAAGAAACTCTTCCAAGAGCAGTGTGGCACTGGGATTAACACTCATGTCGTCTGGCTTTAAGTCCATGCTCTCAACCACTATGCTCCATGGGATTCATAACACAATATGAATTTTAACAGACAACACAGACCTTCACATTTGACCACCTGTTGTATTCTTCTGTCGCAAAACATCAAAGCCACTCATTTGACAGGAAAATACCTCAAGATATCTGATGTTGGGTTAGAGAACTACATGTCACCTATACTCTTGAATTTGGAGGAAGAGCCGGGACTCAGCTCTGGTCAGAGCCCTGTGGAGCTGGCAGGGAGTGGGTGGGCAGCTGGGCAAGACCTGCTGCTCAAGGCTTTGTAGGGAACATTGCCTCGTTCTTCCTCAACTCTGGGGAGTGGGCTGTTTCCTGCTGCTTTAAGACACAGGATGGCTACAGCAGGAACTGCTGGGGGTACAAAGGAACTGACAGCAGCTGCAAGCCCCACAGTTAACACTTCCTTCAGCAAGGCAAGGGTCTGGGAGTTATCTGCTCACCTCAGAGTGATTTTCAGAGACTCTCAGTCTTTCTTTTTTAATTTTTTTATTGGAGAATATTGGGGAACAGTGTGTTTTTCCAGGACCCATCAGCTCCAAATCATTGTTCTTCAATCTAGTTGTGGAGGGCACAGCTCAGCTCCAGGTCCAGTCGCCGTTTTCAATCTTAGTTGCAGGGGGCGCAGCCCACCGTCCCATGTGGGAATTGAACCGGCAACCTTGTTGTTGAGAGCTCATGCTCTAACAAACTAAGCCATCTGGCCACCCCTCTGACAACTCAGGGGCAGCTCATTGTCTTCAATCTAGTTGTGGAGGGTGCATCTCACTGACCCATGTGGGAATAGAACCGGCAGCCCTGTTGTCAGAACTTGTGCTCTAACCAACTGAGCCATCTAGTCACCCCGAGAGTCTCAGTCTTAAAGAGCTCATTGCTCCTCTCATTAGCTTCATCTTATTGGGGTCTCATTTTATTTCTCTTCTTCCCTTTGTACACCATCACTGGTACAGGATTAGGAGCTGGAGAAATTGGACGTCAGAAAAACAAAACTAGCATGTTCTGCTTTATGTCAATTTACAGTTATAAAGGCATTTTCCAAGTGCTCCTTGGAGGTGGTCAGAGTCCATTAGGTCCATGGTCAGAAGGGCGAAGTGGCCAGCAGAGATTTGGAGGTGGCCAGCGATCCCCAGGGAGTAGTGACAGGTCTCCCCATCCTAATTCATGCCCTTTCACCCAGAACGTGCTACCCAACGCATCTGGACTGACCACAGTTTTCTTTTAACTCAATTCGTTTTCCCTGCTGAGGGTTGTCAGGAAAACCCATCACAGAGCTGGCCTGCGTTAGTTTAAGCAAACTGACCCAGTGATTTATCATGTTTAGGAAATTAAGAAACCAGTATTTCCCAGAACTCAGCCCTTCCATATTCATATACCTACGCAGTCTCACACACACTTTGGGGGTTCCCAGATACCTTGAAACCCATCCATGGGTTCCCTGTGTTAGGACGAGAACTCCTCTCTTAAATTTCGCCGCTTAACTTATTTGTTAATCACATCTATTGAAAATGGATCAGCTCAATTTTTATTGGTAAGAGAATCGTAGTTCACTATATGAGGGCAAATCCATGGGATGGAATGGTATGCAACAATTCTAAGGAGATAGATATTACATACAACCATGTGGATAAATCTCCAAGATCGTAAAGTTTGCAAAGTAATATACAAATTAATTCATTTAATTAAAATACATATGTTGAGAATCTGCTGTGTGCTGGGGCAATGAGCAAGACAGAACCCTCTCCCCAGGAGTTTCAGCTGCTGGGGCTATGGTAGGAAAAAGACCCAGAGATAAAAATAGGCAGGCCACACAGGGCCTTTGGGTTCTGTTCTGAGGATGGCAGCGAGGGTTTTGAGCAGACGTGACGTGATTGCTTTTAATTTTTAAAAGCTCAGTCTGTCTACTGTAAAACGCATTGCTATGGGGGTGGTTTGAGGCGAGGTGGGCAGGTTGTGGAAGTTCAGGTGAGGTATCAATGTATCTGGACCGCAGTGGTGAGACGTGAGCAGATTCTGGGGAGCACAGCCCTGGGATTTGGTGATAGTTCGGATTGTAGGAAGAAAAGAGAGGAACCAACAAGGGGTCCCTGTGTGTGGGTAGAGTGGGAGAGGAGGGTTGGGAGGGACAAAATCAACAGTTCTGCTTTAGACCCGTTTGCTCGGCCTCTGAGTGATCCAGGCTGAGATGTCAGGTGGTGGTCCAGCTTCAGGCTGGAGGAACAAAGTTGAGAGCTGTTGTCTTCTAAACCTGTAGAGCCAGGGCCTGGAAGAGATCAAAGAGGTAAGGGAACTGGTCCCAGACTGAGCCGGGGACCCTCCCTTTCTATGAGTATGAGAAGGACCCAGCACAGGAGACAGAAAAGGGCCAGGCCGTGAGGTGGGAGGAGAGCCTGAAGAGTTTGAGCCCCAGAAGACAAGGGCAGTAACAGCTTCAAGAGGGTGGGTGTGATCAACTCTCACAAATGCTGCCAATACCACTTACGTGAAAGTATCTTTGGTTGACCCTTGAACAACATGGTTTTGAACTGCGCAGGTCCACTTACAGGCAAAAAGTTTTCAATAAGTATATGTAGTACTGTCAATATATTTTCTCTTCTTTATGATTTTAATAGCATTTTTCCCCTCTAACTTACTTTATTGTAAGAACACAGTAAATAATACATATAACATACAAAATATGTGTTAACTGACCATTTATGTTATCATTAAGGCTTCCGGTCAACAGTAGGCTATTATTAGTAAAGTTTTGGGGAAGTTAAAAGTTGTGTTCACATTTTTGACCAGGTGGGGTTGGCACCTCTAACCATCACATTGTTCAAGAGTCAACTATATGTGTGTACATATATATGTGTATGTAAATACACACATACACACACACACACATATTCAACACCAGGCATGAATGCATAGAGAGTTCCAGAAGAGTAAAAACTAGGGATTGGGTTGAAGGAGGTAAAGGGAAGTTCCTCAGTTCCTCTTCACTCTCCTACCGTAGATTCTGTCTGTGTGTTACTTACGTAATTTAAAAAGAACAGTGCATTTCAAAGGGGGGATAGCTCCAGTGCAGAAGGTCTCTCCCTCCCTGGGCTGCTGCCTTGCACATCCCTCCCTGTAAGTAGGGCTCAGGGTGCCCCAGCCGGCCTTCTTCCCGTCACTGGGCGAGGGAGTGCTTCTGTCCATCCCAGGCCCACCCCTTCGTCCCCCTTGACCTGGGCCTGACTCGTGTTCCAGTCCTTGGGCACCCCTTCTTCCCTGTCTGAATCATGGCAGCTGTCTTCATCCAAGCCAGTTAATACAGGCAGGAAGAAGTAATCCCACAATTGGTTGCAGTTCTCCGTGAGGTATAAGTAATGTGTGACGCTGTGACATTTGTGACAGACTGCCACAGTGATTTAGTTTTGTCTGTGGCTGTTTTATCAATGAGATTTTTCCAGAGCCATTTCAGACTCTGTTTTGTGCAGATGATTGAAAACATTCTGGAAATTTCTTTCTTTTTGAATGATTCATTCCATCCAGATATCCCAGCCTTCTGCAGCAAAACAGATAACGCATGTACACACACACACACACACACACACACACACACATTTTTTCAATCTCTGTCAAGCCAAAAGTCTCAGGGTAATTGAGCCAATTTATTTCATATAAATATGAGTGCAGGAGAAGCAAACGTAATGGACATGCATGAGAGAACACAGAGCTGGAAGCTGGAAAAAAAATAAAGATGAATTTGTCACACTGCTCATGATAAATGATGGTGGTGCAATTAAACACAGCCAACCTGCTGGCCGTGAACACTTCGATGCATTACATTGTTATCTGCAAGCCCGTTACCCTCCTGTTTCCTGTCATAGAATCTAAACATCACAAACCCGTGGAGGAGGGGTGCTCTGACTGCCAGGACTCTGCCTTGTGCCAAGCTGTCCCACAGAGAAGTAGGCCAGTGGGTCACCATGCAAACCTGAGTGGAAAAGAAGTTTGTCTGACCCCTGCGAGGCCCAGCACTTCCAGACTCCGGGTGACGCTGATGGAAGCCCTGGACGAAGGAGGCTGGATGTAGGCAACCTCACCTCAGGGAGCAGGAGAGCCCTAGGAACACGAGAGGAAACTAGTCTTTAGGGGGAGAGGCAGGAAGGGTGCAAGATGATGCTGGAAGGACCCTCAGCAGCTACGCAGCTATGGACATCTATGGCACATGAGGGAGAAGCGTGTTTGCTGCCCAGCACAGTGGGTGCCCAGGTTTGGAGGGCTGGCTCCCTGATGGCTACAGGCTCCGTGCACATTGCTGGAGTTTGCTGAAGAACAAGGAGGTGACTCCTGGTTTAATTCAGCCTTTCAGAGCTGAAAGGGAGCTTGGGGTTTCTCTTAGCTCAACCTCTCACCCAGAGTGGGAATTCCCTCCCAGAACCCCCGATAGAACACTTGAACCACCAGTTCCACCCAAACTCAAGGACTCACGGGCCCTCAGGGAGGTGTGGGTTCCATTGCAGTCTGTCATGCTGAAGGTTCCAGGTGGGGTGGCTGCGGAGTCTGACCCCCCACCCCACCCCGCCGGGAGTGGATGGGGCTGAGCTGCTGAGCCCAGCCATGCCCCTGCCTTTCTCATGCTCCATGCACCAGTCTTTTGTGCCTGCAGCTTCATTCACAGCCTGCCCTTAGAGGTGCCACCCTTCTTGGGACAAGTATGTGCAAGCGACTGCACTCCCCTGATGGAAACCTGCGACGGGCTCCAGGCCCAGTTAGGTGACACTGACATCTGTTCCTCAGCCTCCACATGGCCGCCTGTTGGTCCTGCTTCTGCCCTTGGAGCTACCGGGGTGGCATCCTTGCCCCTCCAGCCCACCAACAGCCCTGAGTCCGCCTGCATCACGCTGCTCTATCTTCCCGCTGCCCAGTCCACTGCTGGTTTCCTGTGTAACATGGTTTTGGGCACTTTCCCCATCCCGGTCACCTTCTGGTCAGGCCACTTTTCAGTTCCCCAAGTGTGACCTGTGCATGGAGAGGACGGGGAAGTATTACCCTTCTGCAATCAGCACTCGAGCATGCCTTTTTTATTTTTTAAACCAAACAGGGGACATGTAAAATTCCAGAATGTGGTTTGGGCTGAAACAGTGCAGTTTGGGTGATTTTCCAGGACAGGTTGAGAACGACTGGCAGAGTCCCCAGAGTGTAGCAGAGCGTTGTGGCTCAGAGGAGGGTGGTCCCCTGGGCACCAACCACCAAAGGGACAGGAGGGCTGGAACCGCCCTGGGCCCTGAGGCTGGCAGGGGAGGCCCACCTGACCTGTGTTCACGCCACAGCCCTCTGCCTGGATAGTCCCCGGGGCTACTTTGTGATCAGCAGCAGAGTCTCTAGATCTGGGGGGCTTTGGCTCAAGAGAAAAGGGGTGCTGCTGTCTCTAAGCAAGAATCCCCCTCACACCTGGGAAAACACTCCCGTCGGGAATTCGTGTTCCCATGTTGGTGCCATGGGCTTTGTGGAGACCCCAGGCCCCCCACCAGGCTTCCTGTGCACCAATATTAGTCAAGAAAGCGGATAAATGGCACACCTTTCCACTGTGCTATTACTCCCTCTGGACAAATAAATAACTCTTTATTGCTATGTTTAGACAAAATATACGAGAGCTTCAAATTGATGGTTCTAAAGGTTTTCACCTCATATTTTAAATGATGACTGATTCTCTATCCCCCTGTGGTTCTCTGTGCAGAGGACAACTTAACACCAGGCAGCCACTGGAACTGACACACCCGGCTCTGCCAAGGCCCAGGGTCCATAGTGGGGCTGCTGGTCACGGAGAGGACTTGGACCTCCAAGCAGTTTGGACCCCAAAACAGGAGTCCATGGAAGGTACGCTCTTTGTCACAGCACCCACAGAGCTGACTCAAAGCAAAGAGGAAAAAGATGTTGTGAGCTGCAAGATGTAATCTCTGCCTTCCTGACAACAGCCCCCGCTCCCCAGGAAATGGGGGACCCTTCCTCAAGATAAGAAACAGCAACGGCACTGACACCGTTCTCACACCGAAAGTGGTGGCTGCTAGCCTGCTGGATACGCTTGCGTTGAAGGGGGTCGTGGCAGTAACAGTGGGGCCTCAGCAGGTCTCTCTCTGGGCCCATACCTGTCTTGGGGAGCCAGAGGGAGACATATTCTACAGGAGAGTCCCCCTAAAACACTCCTCCTTCTGTGGCTTTGCAAACAGCCAAGTGCAGGCAGATGAACGCCGTGAGGAGGGCAGATGTGATTCGTGGGCTCAGCTCACACTGTGCTTGTCCCCAGTGACTGGCCAGTACAAAAGCTGGTGGCGATGTCAGTAAAGCCTGCCCTAGGTGGCTGTGAAAGGCACTTCGATCACCACAAGGCCTCTGTTAGTGGCTCCCTAGGGTCTCCTGAGCAGTTCACACTCATCTCTTCTGGTCTGTAGTAACACGGATCCCACTGCCCTGTAATCTATCCGCATGCACATCTGTCACCCCCACTGGACTGAGAGCAGCTCAAGAAGAGGGCTTAGGTTTTCTTCCTACCGGCTAAATCACAACAGCCAGTACTTATGAAGCACTTACTATATGCCAGGCTCCGTGCTACACAGGCCACAGGCCACTGGCATTCCCTTCTACCTCCCTTAGCAATCCTGAGTGCTTTGTAGTGAAGACGGGGCCCTGGCCCAAGATTACCTGCTGGTAGGAGGTGAAGCCAGGTCAGGTTGGACAGGCTGATTTGGCGAGCAGGCTCTTAACCTTGAGAGCCCACAGCTCTCAGTAAATCTGGGCCTCTTCCCACCCCTGACCAGGAAATCATGTCTCCAGAAGTCCCAACACATCATATCACTAACCCTAACACTAGAGCCAGTCCCTTCCTAAGCACTGGCACAGAGACCCTTCGTGTGACCTCAGCCGCCCGAGAGCAGGAACCACTGTTTACTCATCTCTGCTGCCCCAAGAGATCCTAGGTTAGTGCCCCATGGACACAAAATGCTCAGCACTTGTTTAATTGAATCCAGTGTAACCATCTCTCATCTAGGGCTGATTATAAGAAGGCCCAATATAAGGCCCTTTGAGACTAGACAACATTGATTATTTCTTAAATTGTAAACACAATGGGCTTGATAATGTGCTAAAGACGAACACAAGAAAGAAACATATTCCTGGCAGAAGCTGGACCTCATGAGTCACGTTCCGTGCGTTGTCAAGTACACACGTGAAGTGGCTCTTGGATGGTTGCTATGAGAACCATCGCTCGGGACTCCTGTTGCCCTGTCGTCATCATGCGCTGTCTTTGCAGGTGTGCTTGTGATGTGCGTGTGTGACAAACGCAGAGCATGGACTGACAGCATACGCCAGCGGTCTTCACAGGTAAGATTGTCCTTGGAAATGGTGAATACCAAATAACGCACTTTTCCAAATATCTGTGGATAAAGATCCTGATAACTTTCCATGCCTGTTTCATCAGATGATAACATCAACCGTAAGGGCATTCTCAGGCTTCACTGAGAGTCTACTAAATGAAGGGCTCTGTGCTAAGTATTTTGGGAGAGGTAAAAAGCCGAAGCAGCCATCCTTGACCTTGAGGAAATTTGAGTCCTTTGATAACCCTGAGCCAGGAAACAAATCCTCTGTAAACTCTGCCCAGTTTCCCCAGTAGCCACATTTTGCAAGACTGTAGTATATCACAACGAGGATACTAGCAGTGATATAGTCCACTGGCTTAATAGGATTTCTCAAGGTGTGTTTGTGCGTGTGTGTGTGTGTGTGTGTGCACATATGTGCACACTGGACCCTATACTGTTTTATCACTTGAGTAGGTTCATGTTTCCACCACATAGTCAAGGCGTTGATTGGTTTCAACATCATAAAGTCCCCTCAAGTTGGCCTTTATAATCACACCCCTCTCCCCCACCCCAATCCCTGGCAGCCACGAAGCTGTCCTCCTTTCTAACATTTTTGTCATTTCAAAAGTGTTATGTAACCGAAAGCATCCAGTATGTAACCTTTCGGGCTTGGTTTCTTTTTCACTCAATAAAAATCATTGGAGATTCATTGAAGTCATTGAGTGTACTAATAATTTGTCCCTATATATTGTTGAGTAATAGTCCATGGTATGTATGTACCACAGTTTAACCTATGGAAGGTTATCTGGGAGAGTGTGAGTTTGGGGCTGTAACAAATAAAGCTGCTATGAACATTCATATACAGGTTTTTGTGTAAACGTAAGTTTTCATTTCTCCAGGACAAAAGATGAAAGTATAATTGCTGAGTCATATGGTAGTTGCATGTTTAGTTTCAGAGGAAATGGTCAAACTGCTTTCCAGACAGGATGTACTGTCTGACATTATCACCAGCAATCTTTTTCTTCATCTTTGTCTGCTTTTGGTATTGTCACTGTTTTTATTTTAGTCATTGTGATATACATGTAGTGGTATCCCATTGTGGTTTGAATTAGCATTTTCCTGATGGCTAATGACGTGGAACATCTTTTCATGTGCTTATGTACCATTTGTACATCTTTGGTGAATGTCTAGATATGTCTTTTGCCATTTTCTCAGTCAATTTTTTTGACACTTGCCGTTCAGTTTTGTGCTTTCTTTATATAGATACGGTCCTTTGTTGAATATGTGGTTTGTAAATATTTTCTCCTAGTCTGTAGCTTGCTTTTTCATCCTTTTAACATGAGCTCTCAGAGAACAATTGTTTTTAATTTTGATGAGGTGGTCCAATTTGTCCATTTTTTCTTTTATGCATCATGCTTTGGTGTCAAGTCTAAGAACTCTTGGCATAGTTCTAGTTCATGAAGATTTTTTTCCCTACAGTTTTCTCCTAAAAGTGTATATTTTGCATTTTACTTTTAATTCCATGATCTATTTTGAGTTAATTTTGTATAAAGTGTGAGGTTTAGGTCATTTAGATCATAAATGACCTAAATTGGCCTACACACATCCAGTTGCTGCAATGCCATTTATTGAAAAGGCTATCCTTCCACTGTTGATTGCGTTTGCATCTTGTCAAAAATTAATTGGGCTGATTTATAAGTAGGTCTATTTCTGAGTTCATTACTGTTTCATTGATAATATGCGTCTAGCCCTCCGTCACTACCATGCTATTCGATTACCATCATTGTATACAGGCCTTAATAATGGGTAGAACAATTCTTCTCACACTATTCTTCTCTGTCATGTTTTAGCTATTTTAAGGCCTCTACTTTACAATATGTTTTAGAACAATATTTTCTCTGTCTACTGAAAACCTTGCTTGGATTTTTTTTAGCAATTATGTTAAACCTATAGATCAATTTAGGGAGAATTGACATCTTCACTCTGATGAGTGTTCCGATTCATAAACACAGTATGTCTTCCCATGTGTTTAGATCCTTTTTATTTCTTCCATCGTTTTATTTACCTTTAGACTTCCTCTTTGACCCATAGACTGTTTAATAAGTGTGCTGTTCAATTTCTACCTGTTTAATTATTTTTCTGTTGTTGGTTTCTTATTTGATTCAATAAGGGCCAGAGATCAAACTATGATCTTAATTTTTTTTTTCCCAATCTTAGTTGTGGAGGGTGCCGTTCAGCTTCAAGTTGCTGTCCTTTCAGTCTTAGTTGTGGAGGGTGCAGCTCAGCTCCAGGTCCAGTTGCCGTTAGCAACGGCAGCCCACCATCCCTTGTGGGAGTCGAACCGGCAACCTTGTGGTTAAGAGGATACGCTCCAACCAACTGAGCCATCCGGGAGCTCAGCGGCAGTTCAGCTCTAGATGCCCTGTTCAATCTTAGCTGCAGGGAGCACTGCCCACCATCCCTTGTGGGACTCGAGGAACCAGCAACCTTGTGGTTGAGAGCCCACTGGCCCATGTGGGAATCGAACCGGCAGCCTTCGGCATTAGGAGCACGGAGCTCTAACCACCTGAGCCACCGGGCCGGCCCGATCTTAATTTTTTAAAATGTGTTGAGGTTTGTTTTATGGCTCATAATGTGATGTATCTTGGTGAATGTTCCATGGACATTGGAAAAAATGTTTATCCTGCTGCTGTTTGGAGGAATGCACTGTATATGCCAATTAGATCTTACTGTGTAATTGTTCAGATTTTCTGTATCATTGCTAATAATCCGTCCGGTAGTTCTATCATTTGCTGACAGGGGAGTGTTAAGGCCTTCAAGCTATAATTGTGGATTTTTCTATTTTTCCTATCATCTCTCTCAGTTTTTGCTTCATGTATTTTGAGGCTTTGCTATCTGGTGCATTCACATTTAGGATTGTGATGTCATCTTGATGAATTGATCTATTTACCAGTATGTAATGTGCATCTTCGTCTCTAGTAATGTTTTTTTTTTTGCTCTGAAGTCTACTTTATCAGATATTAATATAGCCAGTCCTACTTTTAAAAAAATAATAATGTTTGCATGGTTTCTTTTTCTAATCTTTTACCTTCAACCTACCCATGTCTTTGAATTTGAGATGAGTTTTTTTAAACAGCATAGAGTTGGGTCATTTTTTAAAATCCAGTTTGCCAATTGGAGTATTTAGGCCATTTATATTTAAGATAATTATTTATAGGTTAATGCTTAAGTCTGCCATTTTATTATTTAGTTTCTATTTGTATCTTATGCTTCTCATTCTTCTGTTTCACATTTGACTTCTTGCAAGTTACTTAACAATTTTAAGATTCCATAGTGACTATTTATAGTGTTTTTTAGTATATTTCTTTGTATAGTTTTTGTAGTAATTACTCTGGGTATCACAATATTTTTATGTGATTTATAAAGTCTACTGGTGTCAGTATTTTACCTTCAACTAAGGTATGGAAACCTCAGCTCCATTTAGGTCCCTTTATCTTCTCTACTTTTAAGTATTGTCTTGAGTGTCAGATGGTGCTATAATTTTTGTTTCAATAGCCAAATATGATTTCTAAAGCTCATGAAGAAAAGGATAGCCTATAGTGTTTATTCATATTTCTGTTCTCTTCCTTGTTCCTTTTTCCTTCCTAGTACTCTAAGATTCCTTTTTAAAAAATCATTTCTTTTCTGTTTGAAGAAATTTTTTTAGTCAATCTTTCAGTGTAGGTCTATTAGCAATATTCTTTTAGTTTTCCTTTGTTTGGGAATGCTTTTCATTTCCTCTTCATTCCTGAAAGATAATTTTTCCAGATACAGAATTTGCAATTAGCAATCCTTCTGTCTCGACACTTGAAAAATGTTGTACCACTTCCTTCTGGCTCCCATGATTTCATATGAGAAATCCACAGTCATTCAGATTGCTGTTCGAGATTTTTCTCTGATTTTAGTTTTAGAAGTTAAATTATGATGTTTTTGATGTGGATTGCTTTGGGTTTATACTGTTTGGGTTTCATGCAGCTTTTTGATTTGTGTCTTTCGCCAGATTCAATACATTTTCAACCATTGTTTCTTCAAGTATTCTTTCAGCCATGCCCTCTCTTTTTGGGACTCCAATGATGTAGATGTTGGGTGTTTTCTTATCATTGCCCAGTTCTCTGAATCTCTGGTCATTTTTTTTTTTCAGTCTATTTTCTCTGTTTTTTCAGATTGGGTGAATTCTATTGTCTGCCCACAAGTTCACTGATTGTATCTCTGTCATCTTCTGTTCTGCTATTGAGCCCATGCAGTGATGTTTTTCTTATTTCTGTTATTGAATTTTCAGTTCTATAATTTTCATTTGGTTCTTTTTTTCTAACTTCTACCCCCTTACTCAGACTTTTCATTCATTTCAAGAGATTTTATAATTGATTATTGAAGCATTTTTTTATAATGGCTTCTTGGCAATCCTTACCAGATAATTTCAACACTTCATTCATCTCAGTGTTGGTGTCAGTTCCTTGTCTTTCTTCATCCAAGTTGTGATTTGTTTGTTTGTTTGTTTGTTTTGGCTCTTTTTTCTGACAGGTGATTTTTGTTTATCTTGGAAATGTTATCTATTGTATTTGGAAATTCTAGGTCCTATTTAAATATTTCATATTAGCAGTTGGATACCCTGTTTAGGTTTAACATATGTATCTTGCTTTACTTTTGTGAGCTCTGCTTTCAATAACAGTTTAATTTTCAGAGCTTTTGGTCTACCTGGCTTACCTGGTGCTCTTGGGCTACTGCTGGTACCTGCTGCTGCTGCCTGGCAGGTAGGAAGGCTTCCACCAGGCCTGGATGCTAGGTTTCTCTCAGTGGGGACAGGCTCCGCCTACCAGTGCTCTCTAAATAACTTGGTATTTCTGGGCAGGGCAGCAAGTTCCCTTAGAGAGCAACAGAGGGGGGAGAAGAGAAAATGACTAGGACCAAGCCGTGAGGAACCCCAACACGTAAACATTGTGCAGTGGAGGAGTTGCTGGCAATGAAGAAGGAAGGATAGAATGGTAGAAGTGCTGGGAATGCAATATTCCAGAATCAAGAGAGGAAATGCTTTGTGAAGGAGACATGGCCGGCCTATACCACAGGCTGTTAAAAAGTCATGTGGGGTGAACACTGTCAGTTTCCATTGGCTTGGACTATCTAGTAGTCATTGGCTAGGGCAATTTTGATGGAGTGGTGAGGTGGAAGCCAGAAAGAAATAATCTGAAGATTTAGATATCCCATCTAGTTAGGGCTGCCATGGTAGCAATACAAGGCTTCTAGCATGAACAGCGAGGAGAGAATGATGTCTGGAAATAAAAGGGATCTCTTTGCATGATCTGAGGAAGAGCTAAGGGTAGGAGAGAAGGAGAAAGACAGGCTGCAGCTATTTTCATTAAAATTAACACACGCGCATCTCTCCAGTCTCCATAGTCACCTACAGTCACCTTTCCTGGCCCTGCCCTGACTCCACTCTCCAGTTCTCCACATCTACTCCTCTTCACTGCTGCCCTCACGCTTTCAACATCCCTGCAGCCCTCACACCTTCTGCCACTGGATTTACCACCCAATCATAAATGGTTTCATGCTCCGGCTTCTCTTCCCCACTGGCCTGCCAAGGTTCCTACGTCACCAATCAGCTAATGCAATGTTTAAAGAACTCAATAGCTACTTTTAGAAGGTAATCCCCTCCAGCATGACCTTAAAGGTCACTGCCTATTCTAAGAAAATTGAGAGAAAAAGAAATCACCAATTAGGTCTCCTCTGCACAGCAATTTTAAGAGATGGGGTGTCAGGCGGGGTCCCATCTGGGCTCTCTGGTACCGCTCCCCACATAAGAACTCAGGATATGGCAAGACCAAAAAGGAACACCCATGGAGCCATAGACAGGGGAGTAATACCACTATAGTATCGCTGGCGGCTGGATTGGAGACACAGGAAGCAGGAGCCACACTATCCGCAATCTGCCGTCCACTTCTCTCTGCCAACCAACCTCACCTGCTAGCTGAAATCCGCCGTGCTAACTGCAAACTGAGCTTGCTAACTCAGCCACCATCTTCTTGCTAGCCCCCATTTTCTGCTAGCTTAGCCACAGCAGTTACATTAGTGGCCAATGGCTCACTGGTCACAGCTGATGTCCAACTAGCTAGAGCTGATAGCCATCCAATCACAGTTGATGGCCATTTACTACCTGAGCCAGCACCTTTCCACGTGAGGCCGAGAGCTGGAAACTGCACTCCTGGCTCTGTCCCCACATGGGGCTAATCCCACCTACCTCCCCAAAGCCATGGTACATTCTAAGAAAGAACAGCAGCCATTGTTTGTACAAGTGTAGTTAATGGATTTTACCCTGAGCACATTAATTTTAGTTAGATCAAGATGAAAAAGTAGACTGTTATGGAGTAGGAAGACTGGTAGCCATTGCCACAAACTTGTAGGCCGTGTACAAATACCCCTTCTCAAGGACCTTCTTGGTGTGGGGTGAAATGGAGCATGTCTAGACTATTTGGAAATGTAGGTTCTCTTCTTAGCTCTAGACCAATTCGATAGGTTATTATAAACATTGCACATAATTACCTGGATCTTGTTTTTCATTTCAAAAATGGATTCAATGCCCCTGAGTAGTATATTTTAGCTCTACTATTACAAGGCTTTTCACACAATTTCCCTATTTAAAATGATTAAAGATTTGGGGGTATCTTTGCCTTGAACCACATGCTGTTGTTTTACCTGATGCCTATTTTACTTGTTTATTATTATTTTTAAATGTATTTTTAATTATAATTGATATACATACAACGTTATGTTAGTTTTAGGTGTGCAAGATAGTGATTCAACATTTATGTACCTTACTCAGTGATCCCCACAATAAATCTGGTAACCATCTGTCATCGTGCACCGTTATTACGATGTTACTGACTCTATTCCTTTTGCCTACTTCTTGACAACTCACAACCTACAACTACTAATGCTTTCCATAGGGAACTATGGAAGTTTCCAGAAAAGCAGGAACACTGCTTTCTTAGCCAAGCAGGACAGAGATGGGCTCCTAGTAGGAGAATCTCGTTATTGAGTGAAGCGTGTACAGGTGACTGTGGGCTACCTTCCAGAGAAGCATAACCAAGGCGAGGAACCATTTAGCAGAGCTACATGCTAGTCCAGCTTTCTCGCTCTCTCCCTTTCTCTCTCCTCCGTCCCGTATTTGTAAAAGAGAGAAAAACAAGATTGCATGAGATAATGCCTGTAAACCATTGGGCGCCATCATAATAGCCCAGCATGGAAAGCAGCCACCTGGTTACGTCCTGGAAGGCAAGAGCAGCAGCACACATGGCAGCCTAAGATGTGTGGAGCACACCCCTACCTAGGGCAGCCCGGGACCGCTCACACTCACACCCAGGACCCATGGGTGTGCCACGCTCTTACTATGTTCCTCCTCACATTAACTCCTAGCTCAAGGGCCTCTTCCTCCAGTGCATTAGTTAGGATTCTCCAGAGAAACAGAATCAGTAGGATGTATCTATCTATCTTCTGTCTATCTATCTATCTATCTATCTATCTATCTATCTATCTATCTATCATCATCATCATCTATCATCTGTATTTATCTATCATCTATCTTATATCTGTCTATCATCTATCTATTTATCATCTATCTATATGTATATGTATCTATCCATCCATCCATCTCTATCTATCTATCTATCTATCATCATCATCATCATCATCATCTATCATCTGTATTTATCTATCATCTATCTTATATCTGTCTATCATCTATTTATCATCTATCTATATGTATATGTATCTATCCATCTATATCTATCTATCTATCATCTATCTATCTATCTATCTATCAATCATCTATCTTCTAAATATATCTGTATCTATATAGAGAGCTAGAGATGGAGAGATTATTTATATTTACCATATTATCTATACAAATAAACTATCTATAGAGGCTGTCAAGTCCCAAATCTGCAGGGTGGGCCAGTGTTCCATTCGGGTCTTCCCCTGATTGGATGAGGCCCACCGACTTTATGGAAGGCAATCTGCTTTACTCAAAACTCACTGATTTCAATGTTAATCTCATTTAAAAACATGCCCCCACACATACCCAGAATAACGTTTGACCACATAGCTGAGCACCGTGGGCCAGTCAAACTGACACAAAAGTAACCCAGGAAGCCTTGAATTCAGACTCCTCAAAACCTATCACCTTGATCCGAATGCACTTTTTATCCCTCCTAAATATATTCATTTCAGCAGCCAAATTTCCAGTGTGGAACAGGTATGTGTCAGAGCAGAATGAGCTGGAATGTTTCTTTTTAGAGTCTCCGACTTTCTGAGGCTCCCCTGGGTGAAGCCTGCCCAGCAGCCTTGCTCCGACACAGCTGGGGGTCCTCAAGGGGGGTATATTGTATAGAACCTGAATATATAGCTGCTCACCTCACTGGGTAGAATTACCTTTTAGAAATGGAATTCTAAGATCACGTGTTTAACATATGAAAGACTCAGGGATTGGCATTCATTTGTAAGTCAACTGTGGCAACAGCCATCCCCACACAAGATATTTCCCCCTTTAAAAATTTCATGCAAATTCAAAATAGCTTTACACAATATGAGTGCTTCTCCTGGAGATGGTTTACTTCTTTCTTTCTTTTTGTAATCCTTGACCTACTTTTTCTCCTTGTGCAATATGCCTAATGAGTAATAACAACTTCAGAGGGTAGCGCCAGAGGAAACAAAGTTGAAGGAATGGCCCTGGAGCCCTCAAACTCAGGGCAGAAATGAAGGCGTCCTTCTGAATGGCAGATTTGCTGAAGACTCCCACGGTGTCCTGGGCCCGTCAGATGGTCCGGAGGTTGCAGAGGTGGCTCACAGAGGAGCCAGGCAGAGGGGCTGACATACACGTGCGTCCACACACACTCACACACACACACACACACTCACACTCTCACACTCACAGACCCACCCCACCCTCACCCAAGCTATGTGGTGCAATAAGGAGACTGCTTCAGGGTCTAGAACATCAGGTACTGTCTAGAGAAGCTTTTCCAGAAGAGAGTCCATGGAGATAACGTGATCTGTGCAGAAAGGGAATAGGGACACTTACCTGACCCTGGAGCCATCAGCCTGAACCCCAGAAGGTTCGGGACAGGGGAGAAGCAGCTACACATTCACTCAGCTCACACTCTCTAGTCCGTGTCCAGTGAAAACAGCTGCTGCTTTGGGCCGTGAGGAGCTGCCAGTCCCCTTGGTGGGAAGTGGGAAGAGATGCCCGTTCAACGGGAGATGGGGTTCTTGAAAATCATGCGAATCGGTTTCTCCTCTCTCCAAACCGTTTGTCCCTTTTCTTAGCGTGATTTCTCCCTCTGAGCAGGCTGAGCAGGCTGAGGGAGGCTGTAGGTGAGGTCGGTCCTGACTTCTGCATTCCCAGTGTGTCCCCCATAGAAGAAACGCATGGAGCTGCATTTACTGAGCGCCTGACGGTGCCCGGCCCTGGGCTGGGAGCTGAGAGGGGCTGCTTTAGAAACACTCAGACCCGGGTTCAAATCCACTTCTGGCAAC